>NC_064574.1:64870440-66366690 GCF_937001465.1 Orcinus orca | reverse complement strand
AAACGGCTGTGGTTTGGTGGAACTAGGTGGGCTTCGAGGGAGGGCCAGTCTATGGAGGATGGAGGGGTGTTCTTATGAGGAAGGTGGAAGAACATTCTTGCTCTTCTCAAATCTGTGTCTTCTCAGGTGAGACTTCCTAGTCACCTGGACATGATCATAAATGCACAAGTGAGGCAACTCAGCAGCAGTTTCTCAGTGGATTGATGAACAAAAAACTTAGTTTTTGAATAGTAAGTGGCCAGGGGAATTTCTTGAGTTTCCCTTATTGCAAACTATTCCAGTGGCTGTTCGGAGACCAGCGTGTAACAGGCACTCAAGTTAAGGACTCAGCCACGTGAACTTAACTGAATTGCCTTCACTGAGGCAGGTGGGATTTGGGGGCCCAGAGAAGGGCAGGGAAGGCCTTTGGATATAAACTCATGGGCATGGGGCAGTGGGCAGAGTCATAGGCATGCGTGAGTGTGGGTGCAGGTAAGGGCATGGGCAGGTAATGAGACGAGCTTGTCTTTGAGACCCAGCTCTGCTGTTCACTAGCTGTGTGACCTTGGACAAGTGTGGTAAACTCCACAGCTTCATCAGCTCCAACATGAAGATAATAAGACTTTACCCAAGTCAATTTGCCAAAAGTTAGTTTACTGAAAACCAATTCTCTGAAAATCTATTTGCCAAATGACCAATTAACTGAAGAGACCTGAAACATTCCTTAAATTGCTGGATTCACAATTAAAACCAATCAACCAAAATATTGCAGAAATCTTTAAAATCTGTTTAACCTTCCAACCCAATAAAACTTGCTATAAAAGTTACAGTTAAAATTTTTTTTTTTTTTTTTTTTTTTTTTTTTGCGGTATGCGGGCCTCTCACTGTTGTGGCCTCTCCCGTTGCGGAGCACAGGCTCCAGACGCGCAGGCTCAGCGGCCTATGGCTCATGGGCCCAGCCGCTCCGCGGCATGTGGGATCCTCCCGGACCGGGGCACAAACCCGTGTCCCTTGCATCAGCAGGCGGACTCTCAACCACTGTGCCACCAGGGAAGCCCCAGTTAAAATGTTTTGATAAATTTGGCAAATTGGTTATTTAGTAATTCACTTTTGGTTAACGGTCTTGAGAGTAACACTATATTTTGTGTTGTTGTGAGGATTAAATAAGATAATGTGTGCAGCCCTTAGCAGAATTCCTGACACATTAAGAAATGTTGGCTATTAATTATTATTCTAACCTTTTAAGAAACCTCAGGCAAGCAGTAATCATGGCCCATAGATTGCTACACCGGGGATGGATGGTGACGTCAAAATCTGGTTTGGGGGAATTCCCTGGCAGTCCAGTAGTCAGGACCCCTCACTTTCACTGCCAAGGGCCCAGGTTCGATCCCTGGTTGGGGAACTTGGATCCCATAAGCCTCTTGGTGTGGCCAAATAAATAAACCAAAGAGAAGCTTTTAAAAAAATCTATTGGAAGTGGGGAGCCTGAATATTTTTGACATACATCTGTAAAAGTATGAACCCAATCAATCTGTCATCAAAAGTGGTCACTCTTAACCATCACACATCAGATGAGGCTGTGAGGTTTTATGTGTTCATCCAAAGGGACCATGGATTTTAAAAGGCTGAGAAAAACTGATATGGTCCAACCTCTTTATTTGCAAAAACAGGAAATTGGGGCTAGAAGCGGAAAGAAGCCTGCCCAAGGTCCCACAGACACTGTCGTTTGAGCAAAGTCATTTTCAGGCTGCTGAAACCAGGTACTTCTTGAGCTCTTGGGTTGCTGGGAAGACGCTGAAAAGCATACTTACTCAGAAAGCTTGGATTCCAATTGGTGGATGGTCTGGGTGGAGATGTGCATTTTCCTCATGACATTGCTACCCTCCTTCCTGAAGAAGAAAAGTCTTATGAAAGGGTCTCTTGGGCTCGGGGGGATGGACGTGTCTTGCAGGCTTGGGGGGAGAGGGGAATGGCTTCAGACTTACAGCATGGCTGTGCCCTGGCTTATCAGGTCATCCAAGGTGAGTTTCATAGACTTTAAATTGTGTGTTAAAAGCCAATCTTCTGAATCCTCCCAAGCTGAAGAGAGCTGGGTCTCATCGCCCTGCAGCCTCTGCAAGACAGAGTCACAGAAACCGGTGGAAAGAGAGGGTGACGCTGAAGATGTTTTAGGTTCCCTCCACGGGACCCCTAAGGGGTACCAGCCTGACCGGTCCCACCCGAGAGCAGTCCGTTCAAGAACTCGCCTTGCTGAGGCAAAAGACAAATGCGGAGGCCGGTGCTCTGGGCCAGTTGCCCGGAAATACCCATGCCCATCCCTCACCTCATCCCCAGTATGTGTCTAGAGGAGTCAAGCGCCACTCGCCACATCCTGCCTTGTGAGAGACTGAATACACAAACACACCGTGCCTAGACCCTGTATGACAGCACAACTCCGACCCACACGGGTAGCAACCAGACCATGGAGCCAGACCACAACCTCTGTGGCAATTGGACCGGGAAGTCAGGGCTCTGGCAGTGACTGCCAGCTTGCCTACTCTTCATCCCCTTTTCAGCTCAGGACCAACCAGAGAAAACCAAACATGCCCCCAGATCAGTCACAGGAGACGCCGGCTTCTAGTTAGTCTGCCTCTGGCTCCCTTCAGGGTACACCTGAAGCTTTCCCCTTTTTTCACCATAAAGCTTTCCTTCTCCCCTGCCAACCTTTGAGTCTCTGTCAAACACAAGTGATGGTGGCGTCTTTGTTTATTTCTGTATTTGCATTCCCTGCATCCTTTCAGGTATACAAGTTCTGCCTCCCTCTCAGTCTGAGGGATCCTCCACAAACATTTGTTGACTGATGGAAGAGGGAATGGGTTTCCCTGTCCATTCCAGAGGCCAGAAACAGGAGCAGTGGGTAAAAGTTTTAGAGGAAGAATTTCCGAGCCATCACAGGAGTCTGGCCATGAAATGAACAAGCCCCCTTGCTTGTGCTGAGTGACATAAGCTCAGGATGTGGGTGGTGGCCTTGGTGATGGAGCTGAAGTCGTTCACAGCAAGCATTCAACATTGGTGATACATTCTGAGAGCCAGAAGGTGGAGAGAGCTGACCTAAGACTCTGAGCCCACTTTGCCTTGTTCTGAGCCCTGCTTTGAACTAGGCACTGTCCCTGGTCCTAGGGCTACCATGTGAACAAGATAGAAATGTTCTCGCCTTCTCGGAGCTCACATTCTAGTGTGGATAGATGGTCAGTAAAGAAAAGCAAAATCAATGTCCATAATTTCAGCAAGGAACAACTGTATTAAGAAAGTGGGGCAGGGCAATGTGATAGAAAATGACTAGGGTGGAGATGGGGAGGTCACTTTAGCTGAGATGGGGGGTCAGGGGAGGCCCCTCTGAGCTGTGATCTGAAGGTGCAGGAGGAGTCAGCCCTGTGTGTCTCTGGGCGCACACAGTCCAGGCAGAGGTGGGCTTGGGGGCAGGGGCAGAGTGCTGGAAGAACAGAAAGGTGGCCATGGTGGTTGGAGTGTAGCGAATGCAGGGTAAGCATGACCTGAGAAGAGGCTGGAAGGGTGTGCAAGGCCTGGAGCAGATGCGGATGCTGCAACAGCTTCCAGTACGGCCGCCATTGTCTGTGTGAATCAGTGGGCCTTACATGTTGCCAGGGTTGGCTGTGACTCAGGGTGTGGGACACGGCCTCACAAGGGGAGAGGCCGGCTCAGTCCCACAGTGAGAGAAACCGCCCTGCAGCGTCCAGTGACCGTGGAAAGGGCCTGCGCACTGCTTAGCCCACCGCGGCCCCCGACTACACCCAAAGATGGCTTTGCCTGTCTCCTGTGCGCCTGCTTGGACCCTGGGTGGGTGGGTACTGCTTGGGCTTGTCTTTGTCAGGCTCTCCCTGTAGACGGTGAGGTGATAGACAAGGGGTTGAAATTATCTGCTGTGGCTGACCGAGCTGCATTAGACAGGATTAGATCAGACAGGATTCGGAAGGAGGAAAGGGCAGAGGAAGAGAGGGAGGGGAGAAGGGAGAGCAGTCCTGGGCCCCCCACTTACTAGCTTTGTGATGCTGGGCAAGCCCCGTGTCTCTTTCTCCACCTGTAAGATGGGTGCGTGACGCTAAGATCTAGAGCGTGGCCTGGAGTGCTGCTGCATAAACGGTTCTTAACAGTGATTCTTGTTTCCCCTCAGGTTGGGTCATAAACAGACGGTAACAAACAAACAAAGGCAATGAAAATAAACTGCTGCTATCATATTCCAGCTAGATAGTATTGGATGCTGTAAGTTCTGTGCCTGACACCTCCTCACCCTCTGTTTCAACATATGTATGTGTATAACTGATTCACTTTGTTATAAAGCAGAAACTAACACACCGTTGTAAAGCAATTATACCCCAATAAAGATGTTAAAAAAAAGGAAATTAGCAAGTGTTAAAGAAGTGTGAAAACACGAATAATTAGAGCAAACTCTTAATAGTACTTATTATGTGACAAGCACTTTCCGTGTATTAACTTAATTACGTCTACAAAATAGGTTCCATCGTTATTAACCTCATTTTACTGACAAGGGTGCTGAAGTATTGAGAATTAAGCTATTTGTCCAGTCACACAGCTACTTAGTGTTGGAGCTGGGATTCAAACCCAAGCTTGAGCCACGGTCATAATCACGATACTATATTGCCTTTAAATTACCACCAAACTGTGACTATCTTTGTGAAGGATCTAGAGAGAACTGGCTGAAAAGACAACTTTCTCCGTATGTGATTCTCTGCTAATTAATGTCCCGCCCCAGAACAGCATCGCCTATAATCTTAGCCCCAGCCGCTCGCTTAGGAAAATGGTGCTCTGCAGCATATAAACACTAGGTGTCACTCTTCTCATCTTTCAGGACAACCACCTCCCTTTGGTAACACTGAACCTGGTAGACTTCTAATGCACCTCTCTTCCATTTTACTTGCATTTGAAATGATTCATCACTTTTTAGGACATGGATTTTGTATTATTAATATTTGAAGAGCCACCATTAAACACATGATGGATTTTGACTGTAGGACATACTGATTATATACTGAAGGATGTGCTTTACATACAGAAGAATAAGATCTTTGTGCTGGGGCAATCCTTTCCCTCTTTCCCACTGCTATTCATTTGTGAAGTAAAGGAGGCCCCATTTGTGGCTAATAAATAAGAGGGGTCCTTGTACACCTGGAAAGTCATGTATCTGATAAGAAATTAGGTGAAATAAAGACTCATAGTATCAACATCTAAAGTCATTGAAAGGATCCTTCAGAATTTCCAGACTCTATTGACATTTGCTCATCTCCTTTTAATTAAACTCGCTTTCCCCTAAGTGCCGATACTGGAGAAAAGTAAAGCCCAACTATTTTCCTGAGGTTTAATTGCTAGCATTAAAACTGTAATGTTTTTGACTGATTATCATTTCAAAGGACCATTGTTAAACTCTAGTGTAGAATAGGTAGACGGTGACGGGCCAGACTTGCACGGACAACCCCTGATGACAATAGTCTCTATGGTAGAGTGAATTGCGAGTTCTAGACAATCCACTCACCACCACGCGAAGAGAGCTCATCAACACACTGAGAGTCAGCCTAAGACCACAGTTCTGGTCATTCGAGAGGTTAATTCTCCGGCCATAACGTTCTCACTCCAGTGGCACTTCCTGAAACTGATTTTTTTTTTTTTTGCGGTACGCGGGCCTCTCACTGTTGTGGCCTCTCCCGTTGCGGGGCAACAGGCTCCGGACGCGCAGGCTCAGCGGCCATGGCTCACGGGTCCAGCCGCTCCGTGGCATGTGGGATCTTCCCGGACCGGGGCACGAACCCGTGTTCCCCGCATCGGCAGGCGGACTCTCAACCACTGCGCCACCAGGGAAGCCCCTGAAACTGATTTTTGGATCTAGA
Source organism: Orcinus orca (assembly GCF_937001465.1). Lineage (NCBI taxonomy): Eukaryota > Metazoa > Chordata > Mammalia > Artiodactyla > Delphinidae > Orcinus > Orcinus orca. The sequence goes on along the minus strand of NC_064574.1, from coordinate 66,360,811 downwards.
TTTTAGGAAATCCTACAGGAAAAACAAATCTCAGGAAGGAGAATCTTAGAATTAAATTCCTTAGTCTTTAAGATTTGATAACAAGGACAGTGTCTTCACATCCCCCTGAATATTTAATGATATGGCCAAGAAGGCTATACAATTTCTATAAACGGCATAGAGATTCTTCAGTCATTTCTAAAGGCAGGGGATCAGAGATGAGTGTGTAACTAATCCTTTTCAGTCCTGAGATCCTACGTGAAGAAAGAAATACCCAGAGCTTAACACATTCTGCATTCCCAGACTATGATTTGTAAGCACTGCCACTCAGTTGAAGCACTATGGTTTTTACCAGCAAGTCCTGTGTCTGGTTAATATGTGTAACCAGTAGTCCATTGTCTAGGTTTTGGCCACGTTCATTGATATTCTTCTGGTTCAATTGCTTCTTTGGATCTCTGTCATTGTTTCTCCTCATGCTAAAAAACACAAAGTAATTTGATCAATGCCCCAGCACCAGACATTGACTCCACGTTGTCAGGGCCTCCAGAAACATTTTATTTCTGTGTAGTAACTGGGAAAGTTTCCTGTGTAGATCCCGATAAAATGTGGACTCCAGGCTCATAAGACATTTTATTCTATTGTTTTGGTAGTTAGGTAACTGAAGCCCTCAGGTATAAGAAGATGCATCCACCATTTACCCAGTCTCGCTTAAAGGCAGGTATTTCCCCCTCAACTCCCGTGAACAAAATATTGTTGTTGTTGTTTTCATTTGCAAAGTCAGAGAAGATGCTTACCAATGATTTTCCAGAAACTTATTATCTTGACCGTGGAAGATAGGACTAGTTTGTGTGGCCATTATAAAAACACCCAATGCTTATCTTCCTAAGGAGGAAAAGAATACCAGAAAAGAAAAGGGTAAGTGCAGCATATAGACAACAGCTCAACGGTTCTTTAATTCATTCATTCAATAAATACTTATTGAACACCTACTAGGTATCAGGCTTTGTGCTAGATGCTGAGGATACAACAGTGAACAAGATAACAAAGGTTTCTTGACTTCAGCACTTTCGACATTTTGGACAAGCTAATGCTTTGTCGTGAGGCTCTCCCGTGCGTGGAAGGATGCTTAGCAGCACGGGTGGCCTCTACCTATCAGATGCCAGTAGCAACCCTGCCCCCCCGCAAGTTGTAACAAACAAAAACGTCTCTAAACATTGCCTAATGTCTCCTGGGGAGCACAGTTGTCCCCAGTTGACAATCACTGAGCTAGGCATCGTCCTTGTCCTCCCAGAGGGGGAGAGTGATGTAAATATAGTAATAACAAATTGTGGAAAGTACTGTGAAGGAAGTAAACAGGATAATATGATAGTAATCAGGAAAGGAATCTGCTTTGCATAGGTCAGGTGATCAGTGAAGGTGTCTTTTGAGCTGACCTTTTTTTTTATAAAGTATCTTATTTTATTTTATTTATTTTATTTTAATTAATTATTTATTTTGGGGGGCTGCGTTGGGTCTTTGTTGCTGTGCGCAGGATTCCTCTAGTTGCAGCAAGCAAAGACCCAACGCAGCCAAAAATAAATAAATTAATAAACACAACCCGCCCCCCCAAATCCAAGGAATTCCCTGGCGGTCCAGTGGTTAGGACTCCACGCTCTCACTGCTGAGGGTCATGTTCAATCCCTGGTTGGGGAACTAACATCCCACAAGCCGCACCAGGCAGCCAACCCCCCCCCCCACAAATCCAAGGTCACACCCCCTCTTCTCCCTCCTGCTCAAAGCTGTTCAAAGGCTTCCCTTTATTTCTAGGATAAAGACTAAGATCCGTAAGATGGCATTTGAGTCTCGCAAGCTCTGGCTGCTGCCCACCTACCTCTCCAGCTTTCCCACTCCACCGCTGCGCGCTGCTTCAGTGTTCGACAACCCCGTTCCCCTTCAGTTCCTAGAATGCTGTATGGTTCCTTTAATCGCAGGGCCTTTTCATATGCTGGCTTTGCTCTGGAACATTCTCCTCCCCTCCCCCCAACCACTCATCCTTGACATTTCAGCTCAAATGTTACTTCCTCTAGGAAGTCTTCTCTACCATCCCACTCTATTCCAGGTTCCTTTGTATTATATAAACTGTCATTCAACTGTGCTCCTTTCTTTAAAAGTAATTATCTTAATTTAGAATAATACATTTATTTGTGTGATTTTTAAGAATTGGCATCTTTCTCCCATTAGACTGTAAGTTATGCGAGAGCAGGGACTGGCAGACAGTAAATATTCTGAGGAGGGGAGGTAAACCTCAGTTCTTGAAGAACTGACTTCACTTTCTGCTCTTGGGTTCCATGAGATACTTGTTCCTTCTAATTCCCTTCCTTTTTGCTTAAGCGACCTCATTTATTTATTTATTATAAATGTATTTATTTATTTATTTATTTATTTTTGGCTGCGTTGGGTCTTCGTTACTGCACGGGCTTTCTCTAGTTGCGGCGAGCGGGGGCTACTCTTCGTTGCGGCGTGTGGGTTTCTCATTGCAGCGGCTTCTGTTGTTGCAGAGCACGGGCTCTAGGCACACGGGCTTCAGTAGTTATGGCACATGGGCTCAGTAGTTATGGCTCCTGGGCTCTAGAGTGCAGGCTCAGTAGTTGTGGCGCATGGGCTTAGTTGCTCCACGGCATGTGGGATCTTCCACGACCAGGGCTCAAATCTGTGTCCCCTGCATTGGCAGGCGGATTCTTAACCACTGCGCCACCAGGGAAGCCCAAGTGACCTCATTTATATTTCTTGTTCCTTGCAACAAAAAAAATATTGTCTAAAACACCGCAAGTGAGAAACTCCAGATCGAGTTGCAGCTTCAACATTGGAGTGTGTGTTCTTATGAAACCATTAAATTAAATAGCCTAATGATGGTTCGGCAACTTGCTTTTCTCTTTGGGGGTCTTTAATCTTTTATTCAGAGGAATTTTCTTTTGAGAAGCACCAAGATAATGTGACAATGTCTCAAAAAAAGAAAAAGCGGTTTTACTTCAATATGCTTTGCTGGGAGACTCTTGTGGCAGAGACTGCTGGAATAGAAATACCTCATCAACACTGGACACCCCGCAGTCTTAGTTCCCTCTTTTCAGTGAGTGATTAACAACCTAATGAATTCAGAAGCTTGCACGACTGGATTCTGGGATGACTTGTGTTGGCCAATGGAGGGGTGTTTGGGTTGCATAAAACTAGCAAAACAATGTGGTGTGCTAGAAGGAGCACGGAAGCATTGGTTTCTTCATCTGCAGAATGGCATTGGGATAAGCGTAACTGCCCTGCTTACTTCAACTCCATCATCAGGAGGATCAAATGAAATTGAGAACGTACAAGAGCTTTGTAAAATACAAAGGGCTATAGGAATGCAGAATACCATTTCAAAATCTGCTGCATCTTCAAGAACTTCAGCATATGACACAAGCACTCGTTCATTCCGCGCACATTTATAGAGTGCATGCTAGGTGCCAGAGAGAGCTGGTAGGCAGAGCTGGACAGCCCTTACCCTCAGGCCTTTGCTCAAATGAAACCTTATCAGAGAGGTCTTCTTTGATTACCCCATCTCAGACAGTACCTCCCTGCCCCTGTTTTGTTTTCTCTGTAGCACATTTCATCATCTGATGTTCTATGTATTTACTTATTATCTGTCTCTGGCCCACTCTCCCTCATCCATCAATCCACTAGAAGTAAGATCCATGAGGGCAGGGACTTAGTTATGTTCACTGTTAGAACAGTTTTATGTAAACATTGCCTAGAACATAGTAGTTGCTAAAAAAACATTTGTTGAATAAATGTACTCAGGGCAGGTTCAGAGTTTAGAGAAAGGTGGGCCACATTACCTTGGGAGACTGGTCACAGGAGGGGAAGAGAATATGCAAGCCGGTCCTTAGGAGATGGCATCTTGTCAAAGGGAGAGAGGTAGCCCTGATTAGTGGATAAAAGAAAATCTTCAGCTAACTTCCTGATTTGCTAACAGCTGGATCTAGGATTCTCCTAAATATGCAGGATAAAGCCACCCCCAGAGTTTGTATTTTTAACTGCCTAATAACCTCCAGTCTTTCCCCCATCCAATCCATTTTACAGTCTGCTGCCAGAATGATTTTTCTGATATGCAGAATTGTTCATGTTACTACTTGTTTAGAACCCTGCCATGGCTTCTCAGTACCGTGGACAAGCAAGTCAAACCTTCTTCACAAGACTTTCATTCCATTTGGATCTATTCTTTGCTTACCTCTCTACCTCATCCTGCATCCTTCTACACACCCTGGTAACCCCTACCTACACACACCTTGCTAATTCATACTCTTCTTTGTTCAAGTTGGACCTACTTCTAGAATTGCCCTTTGCCCTTTTTGTTTGACAAGAAAACCCAGGAAGTCTTTCCAGAACCCCATTTGCTGCCCCCCAACCCCCAAGGAGGAAATCATTCCCTCCTATTGCTGCCTCCTGGCCGTCTCTTACCAAATTGTCACAGACCTTCTCGGGAGCAGCCCCATTACTTCCTTGTCTGCTGTTGCACCCCCAGCACGTAGCACAATGTCTGGCAGGTAGGGAGCAGGTGCTTAAGACCCAGGCTCCCTAAATCTTTCTCACTTAGTCCAGAGCTTAGAGTCTGGGCCTCCCCCCGCCCACTCTTTTATCACCTGTCAACCCTTGTGACTTTCAGCTTCACCTGCATTTCTCCATTTATTTCTCCATCTTTGGGAGAAGTGCCCCTGGTCATCCCAGGACTGTTTTCGCTGGTTCCCACTTCTAGTTCCTCCAAGCTCCTCCAAGCAACTCAACAGGGAAACTTGTCCTGTCGGGAAGTGTTTGCTGGTCTCCAAGGTAACAGACTGCACCATTGCAGCTTGAGGCAGGGACAGGGAAAAACCTTCCTCACCCCTGGGAAGAAATTACCACTTTGTCGTTCATAACAACCTCTCCCTGGGCACTCTGCTTTTCTCTGCCCCCGCAAAGGCTGGGGAGCAGGATTTGCACCTCTTTTCTATTTTTAGAACCTTTGGGTCAGCAGAAAACTGTGGTTTAGACCAGTGGAGCCCTGGTGCCTGCTGCCTTCCCGTGGTAGGAACTGAAGAAAGACAGCAGAGAACCTGCGACATGCGTGAAAGGTGGTAACTTTCTCTTCCTCCGCAGAGCCCCCCAGACACACTCCTTGGGAGAGGCTTGGCAGTTCCTCACCCCTGCTAGGTCCATCTCCACCCAAACCAGGCTAACACAGCAGCAGACTCAGTGACCTCTTAGCATAAGAAGAGATCATCTACTGCTGTGGTTCCCAAACCCAGGTGCCCATCAGAAGGATCTGGGTTGTTTGCTAAGAAAACATACGTACATTCCCATCTGGGAGATTGATACAGAACTGTAGCAAAGTGTAGGAACATGAATATTTAACAATGGCCCCAGGTGATTATGATGTAACCAGCCCTTAGCCCACAGCTGGGGACCTTTCCAATTCCTTCTATGGAAATCAGGAGAGATGAAGTGATGCGCTCAATGTCAGCTAGCTTGTAGTAGCTAAGGGAACTGCACTTAGTTTTTCTTATCCAGGTCATTTCTCAAATCACAACCTTCACTTTCTGAATCCTTCATTTATAATTTAGAACATGTGCTACTTGTGGTAGTCACTGTCTGGTAGAGAAGCCCTTCAGATGTTGACCCCAGTGCCTCCTATAGGCCAGATCAGAAACAACAAAACCCTTCAAAATAGAGACAGCTTACCTACCACCAGTCGCTCTGGGCAGAAGAGTCACGGGGTGTAAATCATGGCCTTTGGTCAGCACCAACAAGGCAGGAGAGGAGGGAGCTCAGAAAGAGGTAAGGAAGTCAGAAGAGGGAAGAGTCACAAGAGGCTGAGAGCAACCAACCAAAGGCTACTCTGTGAGCAAGAGGTAAGTGTCCTTGTGCCCACCTTGCTGGAAATCCTGGGTAGAAGTGGCTAACTTTGAGACACCATTTTTGTAGACACAGGGGCTCAAGATAGATGGCTTATCACCTTCACAACGTCCTTTGCTCCTGGATACATGGGTTTTCAACATTTTACAAGAAGTAAAACCCAACATTGAAAAGTTCTTTTTTCTACTTGAGTTTACATGACACATGTTCTGGACGTATTTGTGCCAGATGGATAAAGCAGAGTACGATTTTCAGGCTGTATGACCAGCCAAGGAGAAAGCTCGTGCTGGTACCATCTTTCTCAGTTCTCCTCAGGCTGTATATAGCTCACGATTGGCCCCACGTAAGGAATCAGAGCACAGTAGGAATTTCTTTTCCTCTTACCTTAGGTTCTTGGGACCTGATGGGTCACCTTACCTCTGATCTTTATTTAGGAGCTCTAAACTGTTGCCATTACTCAAAATATATTTGCTATGATCTGAATGTTTGTGTCCCCACCCCGCAATTCATGTGTTAAAAACCTAATCCCTAATGTGATGGTATTAGGAGTTGGGGTCTTCAGGAGGTGATTAGGTCATAAGGGCAGAGCCCTCATGAATGGGATTAGCACCTTTATACAAGAGAGCTGACAGAGCTCCCTAGCCCCCTTCCACCATGTGAGGATATGAGAAGTCTGCAACCCAGAAGAGGGCCCTTGCCTGACCGTGCTGGCACCCTGATCTTGAACTTCTAGCCTCCAGAACTGTGAGAAATAAATGTTTAAAACGTGATGTTGCAGTGAATATTGTTTTGTATCTTAGGTTCACGGCATGCTCATTTCATGGCAAAGCCTGACTTGAACTGGCATGAGGCTAGTTACAGTCTTTATTTGTTCCCTTTAATGTGAATATTTAGATGTTTTGTGATTATGGAATACTGCTTCATTCTCTGATGGGGATGTTACATAATATATAGTGTAGGGACCTCATTGATTTTTTTTGTCTGAAAAAATTGAATTCCAAAGATCTTTTAGCTTTTTGATAAATACCGTAGTGATGTGTTATATTTAGTCCCTATTATCTTCATGTGTTAAAATGAGCAGATAATGGTGACTTTGATGGTTTTGTTTTCAGCATCTAAAATTCCTCTTTTTGGGAATTCCTTGGTGGTCCAGTGGTTAGGACTCTGCACTCTCATTGCTAAGGGCCCAGGTTCGACCCCTGGTTGTGGAACTAAGATCCCATAAGCTGCTCGTGCCACGGCCAAAAAAAAAATCCTCTTTCCCTTTTTTTTAAAATTGAGGTATAATTGACATATAACATTACATTAGTTTCAGGTGTACAACATAATACGTATATATTGGGAAATGATCACCACAATAAATCTAGTTAACATCTAGTTAAATTTGTTTTTTATAAGCCACCTAAGTCTGTGGTGTTATAGTAGTCCAAACAGGCTAAGACAATATTATTGTGTGATATATTTCTTTAGGTATTAATTTGTATTTTGCTCTATTTCTTTCCTCCATTTCAAGCAGTTGCAGGTGCTTTTTAAGTAGCAGCTTGGGGCTTCCCTGGTGGAGCAGTGGTTGAGAGTCCGCCTGTCAATGCAGGGGACACGGGTTCGTACCCCGGTCCGCGAAGATCCCACATGCCGCGGAGCGGCTGGGCCCGTGAGCCATGGTCGCCGAGCCTGTGCGTCTGGAGCCTGTGCTCCGCAACGGGAGAGGCCACAACAGTGAGAGGCCTGCGTACCGCAAAAAAAAAAAAAAAAAAAAGAGAGAAGCGTCTTGAAGTCAACAGTTTTTTCTGTCTTTTGTAAAAGCCTAAGCTACCTGAAAGATTATAAAGTGACATGCCAAAGCACGGGATGTGAGGGATGTGTTTAATGTCAAGAGGAAAGTGGGAAGGTATATAAAGATTCTTTCAGTTAAAAGAGACAGAAACCCAGTTCAAACTGGCTTAAGGGAAAAAGGGAATTTATGTGATCAGATAAAAGAAAAATCCAGGGATAGTTCTGGCTTCAGGCATGGCTTGATCCAAAGGCTAAAATGTCAACAGAAATCTGTCTCCACTTCTCAGCTTCTTTTCTTCTGTGATGGCTTTATTCTTAGGTAGGCTCTTTAGGAGTGGTTGGTAAACTTGGGCCATCAGCACTAAGCTTTCCCCTCTATAGCTTTTAGCGCCCTAACAGAAGGAGAACAACTCTTTTCCAGGAGTTCCAGCAAAGTCCCAGGCTTGGCTAAGTCCCAGGACATGCTCATTCTTGAACCAATCACTGTGACTCTAACTGGCCAGGCCTGCTTTCTGCACCTAGTCCTGGAGCCAGAGGATGAAATCAGCCCCATGAAAAGAGCTGTTTTTGTTGTTTTATTTGTTTTGTTTTGTTTAACCAAAGAAGGGGACACTAGGCAAACAAGACTGAGGAAAGCCAAAGGGGAGAGAACAGTCCCCAGATAAACAGAGGTCAAGAAATCAGATCTGAAAAATCAGAGGGAGGAGGGACCTGCCCCGTGTTTGGTAGCAACAGTGGTGAGATGGCAAGACCTGAAAGGAAATGGGTCCTTGGTACATACAGGAAGAAAGTCCAGAGGCATAGGGGCTCACAGCTCACCAAAGGTTACCATGCCCCAAGCATGGGATTGGGTACTGTAACTACTGCACCATTCGGCCTGGAACAGTTGATGTTTCAGCAGCAATGGGTATAGGCAAATGACAAACGACCAGAGGGGACTTTCTAAAGTTTCAGCCATGGATCTGCGCACAACCCTAGGGTATCCCCAATGGCCAATAGATTTCCTACCAACAAGGAAGAAGGGATCTAGTTGATTTTTTAAAGTGCTACAGGGAGGATAGGAGATAGCTTCTTTGGGAAAATTTCCCTGGGTGCTCAATTCTCAAAAGGGTTCCGATAAAACCAATGGATAACATGGTATAATTCACCAGTCAAGGAAGTAAGTGCTATAAAATACCACTGAGCAATGATTGCAGAAATCTTGACAATGAGCAAGGAACGATGGCAGATTAAACACAACTTAATAACTTACATAATTTTTTTCTTTCAACAAAATATGTAATATTCACAAGTAGAGACTACTTTTTATGGTTGTTTGCATTCACATCCAGAAGAAGCAAACCATAGATTTAGCTGCTGATGTCTGAGCCAAGGAATCATGCAACTGGGACAAGCTATTTTTATTTCGTTTAGACTAGCCAAACTGGCAATGTGGGACAGCAGAAGCAGTCCTAGATTTGAAGTCAGGGAACCTAGGTTTGAAACCCAGATTCCCTAATAGAACTTTGGGTAAATTGCTCACCCTTCTGATCCTTAGTGTTTTCTAATCTATACAATACTATCTCCTACTTCATAGGAGGAGTATTAATTAAGATGACATATGGAAAAACACAACATGAATTTAATGTTAGTTTCTTTCTCTAAACTCTTATGAATGCCACTATTTGTTAACCACAGTTTTTCAAAAAATATGAATTGCCTTAATAGAGTACTTGATATGCTTCAGTTAGAGTGTCAGATTATTATGATATTTGGGAGGTTTCTGTCATCTAAGGGCTAAGTTCAGAGCAGCATTATTTGTAAGAGCAAAGACTTGGAAACAACTTAAATGTACAACAACAGGGGAAGAGAAATATATCTATATCTCTACAGTGTGTAATAGAGGTATCTATCTATACTATACAGCCATTAAAAATGAGGAAGATCTATATTTACTGACACTGAAAGATATTCATCATAAGTTAAAAAAGAAAGTAGTGGTAGTTATGTATAATATGATCTTGCTTTTGTTAAAACAACTGAACAGGACACACCCATCTCACACACACACACACACACACACACACACATATAAACACACCATACACACACATACACACTGTAAAGAAAGCAAAATGTCTGAAAGAATACCTAATAAACTGTCAACAGTGGTACTCTCTGGAAGGTGGATTGTGTGGGAGGGAACTTTTAATTTCCTATATTCATTAGAAAAAATTTACAGACAGGTGTTACTGTAAAAAAAAAATTCTTTTGTCCCACTTTAGGGTCATGTTAACTTCCTTCTCCATAGTAGCACCTAGGACAAGAGAAAAAGTTACTGAGACTTCCCTGGTGGCACTGTGGTTAAGAATCCGCCTGCCAATGCAGGACACAGGTTTGATCCCTGGGCTGGGAAGATCCCATGTGCCACGGAGCAACTAAGCCTGTACGCCACGACTACTGAGCCTGTGCTCTAGAGCCTGCGCGCCGCAACTACTGAAGCCCGCACGCCTAGAGCCCGTGCTCCGCAACAAGAGAAGCCACCGCAATGAGAAGCCGGCGCACCTCAACGAAGAGTAGCCCCCGCTCACCGCAACTAGAGAAGGCCCCCAACACAGCCAAAAAAAAAAAAAAAAAAAAAGTTACTAATGACCCAGAAAGCAGAAATGAGGTAAAGTATTTGAGTGGTGTGTGTGAGTGGGACTGCAACACACAAGTCCATTTTGCTCTCACTGATTAATTAGCAAAATATGTAGAAGATGAGGTAGTAAAAAACTTTCTTAGATATGTGGATTATTTTTTTCCCCTAGAGTGGATAGTGGAAGGGGTTTTTTTGGGGTGGTTCTTCAACTGCATTTGTATTTTGCCATAGAAAACAAAGCAATGTAAAAGAAAGGGTTTTTATTTTTTTTAATTAAAGAAAATACTTGAATTGTCTTATACAACTAAATAAGTATTTAAACAACATGAAAAGAGTACCAGAGTCAGGACACGGTATTTATTTTACTGACTTGCCCCAAGAGATAATAGAGATTGATTTAATGGTGACCAAACACATTGAAAGTATCTACTAAAATGCGCCATAAGATGGCCAGTTGGGGATAACCACATCTAAAATGAGATCAAATCCTTGAGTCTGTTCCTTTTAGCAGAAATAATTAAAACCATCTTGGCAGAACCAAGTCTCTGCAAAGCATACCAAATGTATGGATGGCTTCAAGAGAACGGAGAACCCACAAGCTTGAAGAAGCCTCCAGAGAGTTCTCTTCAGGATCGACAGGGTACTTGCATCATCCTGGTCCTCTGTATAAGTATCAATATTAGAGCGCTGTGAGTTTAGTAGTAAAGGGTCTTGAGTCCAGAGAAATCCTAAGGAGGTCAGACTGGCATATTATACAGTCAAATACTTACCAGTAAAATAACCACACTTACTTATAAAGGCTGATGATCTATGCAAGCTTCTGCTTTCAGGAAAAATATTACTGAAACAATCCTGGGAGACAGGTGACTGGGCCTTTCACATCTCCAGGAAATATAGTTTCATAATTTTCCTTTATAACCTAGCCCCAAATTTAATCATGATAATTCATGTGTAAAGCACTGTGTCAGGTCTCTGGACTATGAGAAAGCCACATTCCTTGAGTTCAAGAGTTTATGATCTAGTTATAGAGAAGTGTTTAATAACATCAGCAGCTAACACTCGGAGGCTTACCTTGTACCAAGAACTTTCCACACTTTATCTCATTTAAACCAACAATAACCCTATAAGGTAGGTACTATCAGGCCCGGTCTACAGATGAGAAAACCAAGGTGCACAGAGGTTAAGTGATTTATTAAGTGCTTTACTGTGGAACTGAGACTTGAATCCAGGCAGTCGATTCCCCTCTAGTAAGCTCTGTTACAGAGGAACAAGCAAAAGAGAAACAAAGCACAAAAAATTAGATTATTTCAAATAGAGGAGGGATTAAAGAAACTGCAAGGGGGAGGTCATACAGGCACAGCTAAGACAGAGAGCCAAGGCGTAGTAAAAGAATGGAGAATAGGCTGGTTTATCAGTAAAAAGCGAAAAGGGAGAATGATGGGAAATAAGGCTGAGGAGACAGCCTGAAGCCAGCTCGTTAAGGGTTTTCAGTATTATGCTAAAGAAGTTTGGATTTCATTCTGTAGACTGCTGGCGTGACAGGAACTCGAATAACGAACTGAAAAGTTTCTTTTGTGTTAAGATTACTTTGGCAGAAATGATCTGGATGAATTGAAGTAGATGGAGATTAGTTGAAGAAAGATTCGTTTAAGTGGCTATAGAATTTGAACAACTGTCCTAGGCCAAAAACTGTCCAAGGCCTATTTGTCAAAGACATTCTTTTCTACATTGAGTGTCCTGAGACCTAGTTATGTGACTCTGGGAAAGTCCATAAGCCTTTGAGTCCTTGATTTCTTCATCTGGAAAATGGAAACACTGAACATGCTTTTAGATTTCATACAGCTCTGAAATTTTACAAGTCTCATGAAAAACTTCTTCTTGAAATTTAATCTTGGGTGGTCTTAGTCTTTGGAACTGGGGCTTCTTTGTAGAAACCTTAAATGTGCTTCAAAATATCATCCCAGCATTTTTTTTTTCCTGCTGGGAAAAGAACCAAAATTCTAAAAAAATAATACAGCATTATGCTTTCTATCTTTAATACAATTTATAAATAACTACTTTTATTTTGTTGCTGGGTAACTGTGACCCAGAAGAGTTGACTTTGCATAAAAGGAACCCACAGTCCACTAGTCTTGGTGTTTTTCCTATAATCTTCTCATACAGTGGTTAGAAGGGAGTTGATGGAAGAGTAACTCAAAATAATTTTTTCACCCATGTTATTGTTTTTAAAGACAGTCTGTTGCCTTTTCCTACAGTATTACCAAAGAGAAGAAAAGTGTTTCCTTCCCCTCTCTTAGAAGTTCAGTATTTAGTCAACCATTACAATTTCCAGTAGACCTATTCATTAATGTTTATAGAAAAGAACTCTTCAAATACCTCTAATCTGTGTCATAAATCAGGGTGAGATATGAATGGTGGAAAGGTAGGGTGACCAACTCATCCCTGTTTGCCTGGAACTTTCTCAGTTACAGCACTGAAAGTCTCATGTCCCAGAAGAGCCCTGTCTCAGGCAAACCAGGATGGTTGGTCACCCTAAGAAGATGACGTTAAGGTCCAGAAGCCAAGAACACCCAAATCCTACCTTGTCTTAAACTCCCAACTCCGCATGAGGCTCCTGCAGAGGCCATATAAAGGAGAAACAGCAGCAACGGGTAAATATAGTGTTTCATTTTCATGTGTGTTATATAGTGTTTCATTTCATTACTAGTTATTATTAGGCTAGGTCACTCCTGATACTCCTAGAGAGAGTTACAGTAAAGCTGTGATGGAGCACACGGATAAGTCTAGAGACCAAAGCGTTCTCTATTGCTCCTTCAACCCAAATTTTAAAATCTTACAAGCTAAGAGGACTTTGGCCTGAAATAAAGTAAAAACAGAAGAATGAAGCAAAGATGAAAGGGCTTAGGTCGATGTGCAAGGAAAAAAGGAAAGAAAAATGAGAGCCTTGGCTCAGTACCTCTCTCCCGGTCCATGGAAACATGATGTAGAAGAGAGTGCCACATGTGTGTGGTCTCTTATTGCTGAGTGCCTCTTCTTATTAAACATAGCCTAATCCATGTTCTGGAACATTAATACATCTCCTCCCGAAGGGGGAGCTAGGAGTGAGAGTGGAAGAAGAGAGGGGAGACATTCCCCTGGCAAAATGCTAACAACAAAACTAAACCAAGAGGCATGGAAGTGTCACTGTGTGAATATGTGAAACCTCTGTAAGAAGTTCATTTCTGAAATAAATTTTTAAATTCAAAGCTTATTTCAAAGTAATAGAAGCCTTTTTAGTTTCTTTAGTAGACAATTTATTTTGATAAACTTGCTCAATAACAAAAATACAAGTGAAGAAAATTATGTTCATTTTATACAGTTTGTATTAACAATTTGTTTTGAAACTATTAATCGAAAAATGTTATAACCAATTAGAAAACAATTCTTAATAAAGTTGGGGTAATATACAGGCCTTGATGACAAACTTTAAAATCTCTTGAGGTGATATAACTAATAAGTCCTATGTAGGGAATCCAACCTACACAGGTCACTTTTTTCCTTCATATATTTTTATCCTTCAAAAATTAGTTCTGAAAGACAGCTTACTGTTTTGAATTGTGAATGTAAATTCAATATTTTAAAGAAGATCAAAGTGGGTTGCTAAAACAGTTACTACAATCAGAGTAACTGTGGCTAGTAGTCTTTTAATAAAGACAAAATAAATGCAACATGTTCCTCCCATGAAGCCCACGATGCAAAATAATAGCTAAGAGCAGTATATTCAAAGTTAGTTTCCAATACTTTTTCAGGGTCTTTCCTCTAAATCAATAGGTTGTATGTCACCAGGACTGTTCATTGTTTTACTTAAGAGATTAAACAGTGAATTCACAGAACATCAAGTGGGGATATCAAAGATTTAGGCAAAAGGGTAAAAACCAATGAAGTGTTTTGGTCATCTAGAACATTAAAAAGAAAAAAAAAAAAAAAGAGCCGTCCTTCAAAAACAAAACAAATGAAACGGAAAATAGGCTTATAAGAAGTAGAAGAGTCAGAAAAATTACATACACACATTAACAACATAGAACATGGATTACCTTTGGAAAGAATCATACTGAAATGTTTGCTTTTAATGAATTGAAGATTTTTCATGTTTACAGATGTTTAGGCGTGTTCAATAGGAGCTTCCAAAACTTTCAAACTAATTAAGTCTTGTGCAAATAAAACCTATAAATATTTTTCAGCAGATTTTACAGTGATATTCTTAGGTATGAGAAGAATGCACACACTCTAAAAACAATGTAACAGACAAAAATTTGACAAATGATTGCACCATTAAACAGTGTTTTATATACAGTTTACAAGATATGATTTCCTGCTATAAATTAATACTGTACTATATAGTACTTATTATAGTGACCTTTTTAAATGCAACTGCTGACAGTTGTCTATCTTTTCACTTACAGGATTTATAGAATTTTATATGAATGAGTCCATTTCAATGTTTGGTCTGGAAGAGTACAAAGATTTGACTTCACATACTACTTGATGGGATGGTTTTAATCCTGGGTTAGAGTGCTGACTGGTTAGAGGGAGTTTTCCCCTATCAGCCCTTAGTGCACTGGACCTCCAAGACAATGATGAAATTAAAGACAATTTAATGGTTTGTGTAATAGATACAAATAAAACCTTAAATTCTGCAACCTTATATGCAATACCACTGTAAGTGAAAGACGTAAACAGTGGGGAAATTCTTAGCAGCTGAGAAACTTTCTCTCCCCATGCTCATGATCCAGTTAAAAATATTTTGAGAAACTATTTACAATAAAATTCAACTTTTGGAAGAGAAAAGCTCTTGGTCATATCATAAGTTAATTTGAACCATACTTTGCTAACCCTTTATTTCAGTGGTATAATGGTGACAACCAAAGCTTTCCTTCAAAGTGATCCATTTGACTGAGGTCCAATCAAATCGCAATGGGAACTGCCATCCCAAATGTCCACAGCACATGTCCAGTGGTATTCTTAGAACTGACTAGACATCGTAATACTTGGGGAAAATTAGTCTCCCTCAGGCATTTCCTAGAGGTTTCTTTGGACTCTGGGAAGGAAATGGGTGACATGCCCCCAGCACACTCAAGGAACTCACCCCAGTGGTGGTCTACCTCTTACCTGACTCCTGAGTGAGCTGAAACACTGGGGTTTTCTTCCACAATAAAATACTGCTGAATTAACAGTAAGATATATGAATGTCAAACAAGCCAGTGTGAAATACATCAGGCTCCTCCATTTCATACCTTGAATATCTGAGGAGGCAGCCCCATCTCTGAAGCAATCATTTAAAAAAACAAAACAAAACAGTGCATTCATTTCAGTTTGTGTGAAACAAGGTACCCTAACTCTTCTGATAGGGACATTTCGGTTGCCGTTGCCATGAAAGACTCCATTGCCATGAAAAACCCTCCTGCCCCACATTTCAAACAGGAGATTATCTATTGTGTTCACCTGGAAAAACAACTAAGCATTGACATAAAGACATGGAGATGTGGAGAAGAGAAATACTATATTTTAAAACTATTTGTGGGCTCAAGGGTTAGCTGCAATGCTTCTTTCTGGAAGAAATGTAAAGCTGTGGGTCTAGTACAGCCCTTTAAAGTAAATGCAAAAATGTTAGCGTTTAGCAAACAAAGGCATATAGCATTTAAAGAAAATACTGTATTGCTCAGGTTTTTGGTAAAGGAGATTATTAATAATGCCTAGATGAAAAGAAACATAAATTTAATTTTTATGGCAGAGTGAAGTTAGTGTTATAAATAGCCAAAATATTGTAAATTGATATTACTAGTGAACTTTGTATTTATGTAAAGTTGTGTGCTTAAACATAGAAAATGCTTTACTAATGTAACAGAACGAGCCAGTAGAAAAAGAGAACCTCTGTACAACAGACAACAGTTGCCAATAATTTAAATAGTGTCAGATTCCCCAAATTATCAGGTTTGACATGATCTTACCTTCTACTATCATAAACAAATAAATTAACCCTACAAAGAATTTTAGCTTAACTTAAAATTGCACCTAGAAGGGTATGGGATTATTTGTACCTATTACAAAAACCTGTTAAAATCAAGGGCTGCTACAAAGAATGAGGTAAACTGAAGACTCTCTCCACTATGCAGCCTTCAGATAAATGGCTTTTTTTCTATTGAGTTCTAGGTTTGCACACCACAGTGTTTTGCTAGCAAAGCATTCAGAGTTCTCTTCCAGGAACTGTTTGCATGTGTGTGTATATAAATTTACACACACACATACGCACACACACATATATACACACTGTATACTGCATCAGCAAAATATATATATTATATATATATTTATATAAATATAAGGAAAATTTCCCCCACCCAACCCCCCGCCCCCCAACGACATGTTTCTTAGTGTTTGATTTTTTTTTTTTTTTTTGTACACAGAGAATAGGGAATTTCAGAATTTTTACATACATTTTAGCAAACGAGTTTTGATCTATTGGCTTCTTGGTGCGGTAATGCAATGGCAATCCATTCTGGTGCCAAAGGCTCATACCATTACAAGGAAGCTGTGAACTCTAATTTCTTAGGAGGTGAGGCCAGCCCCACATGAAGTTCTCTTGCTTCCCTCTGGTCCGCCATGATTCATAAATACTTAGACTTATTTTTTCCTCCCTCAAATGAATCATTAGACGTTAAAAATGGAAGCACAGAGTCACAAAGGGCCACATGCTTTTCAGTATAAAGCATTCTCCTTCACTAGGTTGCTATCACAGTGCAGACCTGACTGCCTGAATATGCTCAGGAGATTTAGTCAATATTGTCTGTATTTGGTTATGGAAAAGGCTCTCCTTATTTTTTGTTTTTAAATCCAAAGTGCAAAGTGAGAACAAATCAAAGCATTTTTTTTTCTTTTCAGCATCAGTTTCATCTAAGCATCTTCCTATGCGAGGACTACTCAGATGCCTTGCCTTTGTCCTCCCCACCCTCCAAAAATAAAAAAATAAAATAAAATTAAAAATAATAAGAGTCAAGCAATTCAGACATTCATCAGCCTGGTAAACAAACTTTGCCGGCAAATAGAAGTCCTACTATTGTAAAGAAAATTGATAAGACAAAAAGTACGTATGATGACCCAACTACTGTGTTGTTGGGTAATTTATATGGTTGACCTCCGACTTCATTGATGTAAAATCCTATTGGAAATATTAGGGCAGCCATACAGAAAAGGATCACTGTAAAACAAACCAGAACACAACATTAGTAACATGGTTTGGTGATTAAGAAAACAATGAAAATTTGGCACAAAGGAAGTTTATAAGAAGGGTTGTGGATTGATGACATGGTCAAATCTGTTACAATATGGATCACTTATCAAAAGATTTGTGTATACTACAGATCCCCAAAGCCTAACAATTAAATACAGTAAAAGCTAGCTTAGCCTTTTACATAGTTTTGAATATCAGCATTAAGGAAGGCCTCCAAACCTACTAAGTACTCGTATACACGATTCTTGACCATTTAAAGTAGTGACTAAGGGCTCTGGCTAGTGTCAGACAGGGGCTAAGTTCTGGCTCTACTACTTACTAATGGTGTAATCTTAGGCTTCTGAAATTCTGAAAATGGGTAAGTATATAGTACAAGGATAAACAAAACAATGTCAAGTCCTTCGCACAGTGAGTGACAGGTTGATAGTAAGTGCTGAATAAATGCTGTATATTATTATTGTCCTAGCATTATTTTGCCAATTCTCTGCTCTCTCAGTTGGCATTAGCTATGAGGAATTGAGAAAAGGTGCATACAAATATAAATACTATTTATCTTACTCTGATTTAAAATCAGCTAGTGGAAAGAACCACAGGCTTTGATGAGGAGCAAATTGTCAGACTGGTTATCTCTCATCACGGACAACGTTCCAAAAAAAAAAAATCTCCCAGGTTTCTGACTACAGAGTTTAAAGTGGGGGAGAGTGGGGAAATCTTTTGAATTTTGTATGCAAACACAATGAAATATATTATTTGCTAAAATGCTTCTAGAAAGATATCAGAAAACCCAGTGTCTGGGCAGAAGTAATTCCACAGTTGGCTGTTTTAGGAAACCGCGTGCTCCCCTGTGCTAACAAAGAAACACTCTTCTTAGGGAACACAAATTACCTATAGATAGGCTAGCGTTTCCAAGAAAATATTTTATGCTTTTTATTACTATTATTATTATTATTTTATGCTTTTTGAAAGCATGTTGGTCAAATGTTCATAGTCTTTCAAATTTCTTTGAAGGCAGAAACATTTCTTCAGTGTAATGTCATTCTATAGTCATTCCCAATATTAACTGAATGAGAAAACTTTTCTCAGTTAAACCCATCCCTAGCAATACTGACAGAGTCCTGGATAAATATACCAGCTGACACTTGTCCTAAATTATTTTTGTGTTTCTCAATCTACAAAATTTAATAGGAGAGTCCTGAAAAAGCCAATTAGGAATATTTCCTGGAAGGAAGCTCCAGAAATGCTGTAAAACGTAACATTTTCTTAAGTAATACACTAGCGTAAGAAACACACCAGCACTATCGTTTGCTTCGCACCATTTGGGTGGATTATTTTATATTAAGCAGACATAGAATCTGTTTCATTTTGGGCATATGACCACAACAAATAATGTTACATAAGCAGATTTAAATTCTTTTGGATACCTACTACAGAACAAATGAAAAATTCAGGTATTCAGTATTAGATCTTTTGGCCTTTCTGTTGTATAGTTAGCAATAAATAACTTTATTACTGCTGCCAGTGCCCGCTGATCTGTGGTATCTGTCACCAGTCTCTAACAGTGCTTATGCCTTAATATGGTTTGGTAAGTAAAATGAAACCACAATTAGACAATCTAATAAAAACAATGGGAAAACATTATTGCCTTAAAAACAATTTGTTCTTTAATGTGGATTAATCTCTAACCTCAAGAAACACTAAAATAATTTAGAAGTCCTTAAAAGATATGCAGATATTACTGTTGTTCAGTCTGTTAATTGATGTGCCAACTTAATTCCTATCCTTTCCTATTTTCTACTGTAAAATAAAAATCTATCTTTTATAAAGGAGTAATCATTTAATGACTATATTTAAAGCAGGGTTTAATATTTTACAAGTGTTAAATATTTTCCAAATTGGTTAGGAAAAGCTTAATCAAATTTTAAGGAAGCAATGAACTCCTAATTCTATCCAATATTTGTTTTTAATCCAAGGAATCTAGTTCTCTGTCCTGGAGAGATTTAATGTTGGTGGGTGAGGTTTTTTTTGTTTTTGTTTTCCTGTTTTTTGTGGGGGTTTTTTAGCTATTGAGACCTGTGAAGTTACTTTAGATCTTAAAATACTGTTAATGCTGAAAATACATATCAACTTTTGACAATTAAGTTCTGGGTCCTAAATAAGTCTGTAAAGACATAACTTCATATCCTGTATAGCACAGATTTCTTGGTGGTGAAAGTCAATCAGGTGTACTGGTAGACAAGTAAATTACGGTGGCAAAAGCAAGGACAAGGGTCAGACTTGAAGAAAAAGGCACAGCTTTGTCACCCTTGCCCCCATAGGTGAGCCCCCTCATGTGTGGCTCTCCTTTGAACATTTCCACTGTGTAAATCCATCAGAAAATGTTAGCTTATATTCTTACCAAACTATAGCTTAACTGGAATAGAAGTGCATAAAATAGAGATGAAGTACATTTTCAAACACTGAATGGAAACACTAGGGGGAGCCCAATCCCTCTTATGACTACCACCCCAGTAAACTAGCTCTGGGAATGTAGCTCTATGCTTCCTTAGATGACATCAACACAAAGATATATTGTTGAACGAAAAAACCAAGATACAGAATAGTATAAATAGAATAAATATGTATTTATAGAACACTCACACATATACATATATGTTTCTATGCATAGAACACCACTGGTAGGAAACCCCAGAAACTGGTGAGAATGGCTGCTCCCAGGAAAGGAGTATCAGACGACTGGGTGACAGGGCCACAAATGAGATTTACTTTTCACTTGGTGACCCTTTCATAGGCTTTGAATTATGTATCATGCACATATTATTTTAAAAAGTTAAATTATTTAAAATGGAAAATAAAGGAAAAACATTCTGCATTTCAAGGTAGCTATATATTAAATATGTACTTAAATATTTTCTCTTGAAGAGAAACGAAAAACAAGATAATCAAAGTTCTTTCCCTTTATTGGGTCATAAGAACCAATGGCTCATGTGAGCACCTTAATGCTTTTCTCTGATTCATATTACTTTGCTAAATAATATTTCAGATTTTTGGTATTCAGAGTACATGCACTCCCAAATTTCAACTAAATCCAGAAACTAAATCCTTCTTCTTTGATTTTATTTTACTCCTAAAGAGTGAATTCTAAAGAGTGGATAAGTAACTGTATCTGTGAGTAAAGATTCTCTTTAAATTCCCCATCAATACCCTTTAATTTAGTAGCTCTGTCTCTATAACTGCCTCTAGACCCTACTATTTAGAAAAGAACTGTCTCAGGAGGTCTGTTTGACCTCAAAAAAGATCAACTTTTTTCACATTTCTTAACAAAGATGGAGAAGCCTTTTTATGTCAACTGCAACTTGATCTAAATTTTAAAATTAAGGGAGAAATACATACAAAAATAAAACAACAGATCCAGAAACATATACATTCTCTAAAGAGAGTTTCACAGAGAGATAGGGAGAAACAGAGACTCATGAACTAATATCCCTATCCTATGACCTTTAAGAATAAATTGAGTTTTAACATTAATAGGGATACATGGGATTATGCCTTAGCCCTGTAATACAAGTTCTACATGACAATATCAGGTGAAAGTAAGCTGTGTTGTAATATTCATTTTTTAAAAACTTAAGAAAACCTGAGATGATTATAAGACACTGAATTAGAAATTAAACCCCGTAGTGTTTGGCATAGGGATAGTTATCCTGTTCTTTAGAGCAGGGTTTCTCAACAGGGCCCTATTGCCATCTGGGGCCAGATTAGTCTTTGTTGTGGAGGGCTGTTCTGTGCATTTGTACACTGTTCAGCAGCATCCCTGGACTCTACTCACTACATGCCAGGAGCATCCCCTTAGTTGGGACAATCAAAAATGTTTCCAGACTTTGACAAATGTTCCCTGGGGGACAAACCTGCTTTAGAAAGAAGAAAGCAGAATTACAGAAACCTTCCCTTTGAGCATTTTTGTTGCTTTTAGCTTGGGAAAAGCCTGCGTTGTGCTCTGAAATTAAACCAGTTTTGCAAAGTACATGAGAATGTGTAATATATATGTATTATCACACCCTTGGGCATAGCTTAAATGGCATCAGAGATGTTGAGAAATGATTATTAAATAACCAAATGTGTTGATTTTTCAATGGTCACACCACAACTTATGGTAGAAACTCAAATCAATGATATTAAAAAGCAAATCACCACCTTAAACTAATTTGTATTTCTGTATATTTTCTTCTAGATTTATCTTTATTTGACAGACGATACCAATACCTTTAAGAAGAGGAAGACTCAGGTTAGTGGTAGCTCTGAGTCACAGACCTGGAACACTTAGGTCACAATGTGAGCAAAAATAAAATTCATTAAAATAGCACGTTATACAAAGCAATTAAGGTTTGGATGTCCTGGTCTTATGGTGAGAATTCGGAAGAGCTGATGGGACCGCGTAGAGTCTATCTGATGGCCGTATGCAAGTGGTGCCCTTTGATGATTAGAGAGTCCTTATTACTGAGTCTTGATTCCAGGGTGAGTGCCTTCTAGACAAATTTAGTTAGCACAGGTTACTTACTTCCAGTGAATGCTATCCATCGAGCATATTTTGTGGCTTCTCTTCGCCAGTGGGAAGCCACCAGCAAACCACATGTGACAGTCAATGAAATGATTCCCATGATGATAAAAAACAGTGTGGTGACCCACTCTGGGGGAAGCCGAGGTGGGATGCATGTCCGGTCTCGTCCATGGATTGTTTGACACTGTCGCACAAGGCCCACAGTGAGCGCTCCTGGAGAGATGCAAAACGTGGGAGTATTTTAGTGGGTTTGGCACACCCAGGGAATTGTCCCTACCAACACCCCTTTAGTCCTTTTCTCTCTGAGTGGGTCATTCAAGCACTGAATTCCACTGAGTCCTATTCTTCAGCATCCTGCTGTAGTCCACTATGCAGTAATACTTTGTTTAAGGTACAAAGTGAACTTAAAAAAAAAAAAACCTCACAAGTCATAGAAGAAAATTCGTTCAGTCATTTATTAAATACTTTTCTGGGTACCTGTGTCTGGCACTGTTCTAGGCTCCAGGAAAATTACAGTGAACAAGAGAGATGAGGTTCCCGCTCTTGCTGAGATTACCATATTAGCAAAAAGAATTGGAACTTTTCTATTCCCAGATCCAAGACTCAAACGTATATGATTTTATTTTGGCTGAGGAGAAACACACGTTTTAAAAATTTGAAGGCAAACTTGAAATATGTCTAAGTGTAATACATAAATAAAATTAAATAATGGATTAAATACTGGAACTAATATTATTTTATTAAACTTAAAAGGTCTAAGAAAATTACAATATAAGTACTTTTCCACTAAATTCAAGAAAATGCTGGAAAAGCTAGTAGGTTCACCCCATTTGGTAAGTCAACAATTTTTGTACAATGTACAAGTACTCACAGTGCCAAATCATTACTAGTATGCTTCAGCAGAAAAGCATAAAGGCATCGGTGCTAATTTTTAAAGTGCCCCCTCTTCCATTTAAATAAATGAAAGTGGTTTTTGTAAAACATCAAGTGCTATTTTTAAACAAACATGTTCTCATGTCAAACCCAAGGAACCTCTCTATCAAATTTGGGGTGAATTAATTTACAGAGACCTAGATAAGGAAGATGAAAGAATTATTATTTTATCCTTTTCCCCAGTAAGAAGAACAATTAAAATGTTACTTCTGAGTAAAAGTTGCTTGCTTCCCCCTTTAAGGGCAACTGCAAATGGGAAAACAGCTGCCAGAAATACAAGAAAAGAAATTTCTGGAGCCACTGAAAACAACAGATTTCTGCATCTTTTATTGGTCTTATTTTCTCATTATGAACAACAACAACAACTACAACAAAAAGACATTAACCTCAAAAATCATAGCACCTGCCATGAACAAGTGCCTTTTTTGAGGACAGTCAGTAAAATTCCCAGAGGCATTTTGGGAAGCTGCCCTTGGTGGGAGAAGACAGACCAGGGCTGAACCTGTACATACAGATGTATATGTGGGTAGGTGGGGCTGTTGGAGGGAGGGGGTTTTCCTGCAACATGCCTTTGCCATTCGTACATTTGTAGAAATAAGCAATGTATTCAAAGAAAATGAAGAGAAAAATCAGTTCTGCTCTCAGAATTGAGTTGTGGTCTTTTTTCCTCTAATGCTAACTCTGACTATAACTTTTCAAAAGAGTGGAAGACGATAACGCAAACAAGTTGTACCTTTTTCTCTCAAATAATCTAATAATTAGGCCCTTCTTGTGATCTCCGCATAGGTGCAAACAGCATTATAATTACAGGATCATCGCCAGCAAGATGGAGGCAGATGAGGGGCGGGAGACGGATAGAAAGTGAGCAAACTGTCACAGTAAGTAATGCCACCCTATCCCTCCTCTGAGCTGCTGTTTGGAGTGGAGTGATTCCACAGGCCAGAGAAGTAAATCAGTTCAAAGTTTTTGACAGTTACTAACATTTTTAGTATCATGGTCATTGCTTGAAACCAGAAAAGGGACGACAATAGGGGTGAGTAGGTACCAGGGAGTTGCATAACTGTTCTTAAAATGAAACATTAAAAAGTTTCCTTGAGGGGCTTCCCTGGTGGCGCAGTGGTTGAGGGTCCGCCTGCCGATGCAGGGGACGCGGGTTCGTGCCCCGGTCCGGGAAGATCCCACATGCCGCGGAGCGGCTGGGCCCGTGAGCCATGGCCGCTGAGCCTGCGCGTCCGGAGCCTGTGCTCGGCAACGGGAGAGGCCACAGCGGTGAGAGGCCCGCGTACCGCAAAAAAAAAAAAAAAAAAAAAAAAAGTTTCCTTGAAAAGAAAACTTGAGGGAGAGGGCGTGTCTTATTATAAGGCATTTTATGGTAATTTTGGAAATAAAGAAGGCATTCACAGCAGTGCTCAAGCTCTTCTAACAGGAAACCACTCCTGATCACTCAGCAAAAATCTTCTAACAAATTACCCTCTGTAGTCACTATCTCATTTATAAAAGCTATCAGTACAGTGAGAATAGACAACAGGCAATGAAAGACCCTCTGGCAAAATTCAATATTATGGATTCTGATTATAGTAACAATTCTCTTCACAAATTTAAAATACAAAGAAACTTTCATTGGTAACTCTATAAATAACTAGTGGACTGAGATTTACTTTTTTTTTTTTAAATAAATTTATTTATTTATTTTTGGCTGCGTTGGGTCTTCGTTGCTGCACGCAGGCTTTCTCTAGTTGCGGAGAGCCGGGGCTACTCTTCGTTGCGGTGTGCGGGCTTCTCATTGCGGTGGCTCCTCTTGTTGTGGAGCACGGGCTCTAGGCGCGTGGGCTCAGTAGTTGTGGCTCGCGGGCTCTAGAGCACAGGCTCAGTAGTTGTGGCGCATCGGCTTAGTTGCTCCGTGGCATGTGGGATCTTCCAGGACCAGGGCTCGAACCCGTGTCCCCTGCACTGGCAGGCGGATTCTTAACTACTGCGCCACCAGGGAAGCCCTGAGATTTACATTTGAGAATTATTTTTTGCTGGCAAATATTTGAAGTTGTAGGTTCAATAAACCATAACTAAAACATTTCTCTTTCAAAATATTTTGAGTATCCTTATGTTGCCTCGTTTACTTTCCATTTATGGACATGGCAAGGAGGGCTCAAATTTAACTTCCTGTGCCTATAGGTTGTAAAGCTTTCTGAGTAGGATTGCTTTTTCCTCCTCTCCTGGCTGGCACACCACACCAAGTGAATACAAAGAGAACAAGTAAGAAAATGAAAATTATACCTATACTTTCTACAAATCAATGGAAATAACCTGACGGATGTTCCACCGTAAAAGAAGAGTTATGCGTCTGTATTTACGAAAGTCCTTATCACCACAAATCAAGACCAAATATTCAACAGCTACATTCTGGAAGAAAAGAAAGCTAATGCTAACTAACAAGAAGGTGTACTGTATATAAGCAAATCAATTCATAAATATCTTATTGAGTCTCTTATGTGCTCACATTTTTGTAGTGGTCTGAGATTACAAAACTAATACTGTCACACTTTCAGTGAAAATAGAGTTTTCTTAAATTATGCAAAGGCTAGTGCAAACAGTGGTTGGTCAACATTGTCACTAAAATTCATTTTCTTAAGATTCTACGGCAATATAATTTATATCACAGTTACATATTTTCCATAAGCTGTCTGGGTGTAGGGATCTGCAAGGGTAACTGTGCTGCTACCATTGAATCTTGTAAATTCAGGTAACTGTTAGTACCCAAACTTTCACCAGGTCTTTAAACTTCATCTTTTGCCTCAAAGAATTATCTCCTCCCTGTAGATTCAAACCCATCACTCACATTGACTAGCCAAGATCTTTTACATCCTCCAAATTCTCTGAACACATTTAGACTGTATCACATAATCGTGCACTTGATTTTAAGGTAACTTCTTTTAACCCCAAACAGAAAATGAGCTTTTCAGGAGGGAACTGAACCTTCTGCTTCATTGGAAACCCTTAGAATGGCCTGCAGCAGTGGGCACAAAGCAGGAATTAATAAACATTTGGTGAACTTAAATAAATTAAAAACAAGCTAAATTTAAAAATTATGCTGCATTAACTAGGTTCTCCTATAGAACTGTCTCAGTTTGATTTGTTGAAGCACACTAAATTAAGCATAAATTCAGCCATTCACTAATTTTTGTTTTATCCAACAGGTCTTTTGCCTCCTGAAGGGGCCTGTAATTCCATTTTCCAAATAGCCAATCCATCTTTACCCTGCAGCTGTTTCCTAGGTAACCAGTCTAGCCAAATAAAAACTTGCACACAATAGGAAAAAGGAAAACCAACTAGGAACTATAGCATCCCACATGCCTCTTAGTATCTCACCTGTGTTATCAAAACACAGAAAAGGAAGTCATAATGAATCTTACCCTGTTAAGTGGAGAATCTTAACCAAAGAGGCTTTTGACACCCATCATCTATAGATCCAGACACTGCTGAAATGATTTAACACAGTCTGAGCATGTCTGTTGCCACAATGAGGATGATTACAAGGCATGTCATCACTACATGTAAAAGCTGTGTCACAGAAAATTTGAAACACAGTAATTGTAAATCAGAAAGGCACACATTCCCACCAATCTGTCAGAGCAAATCATATGCAGTAACTGCTCACTAAACTGACTACGGAGAGGGTTTTCCAAGATAGGGCTGAATTTGAACAAAATTGTGAAGTTAACATTTGCTATTGCCCTCTCCCATCTCTCCCTTGAGTTCTCTTCCTACTCATGTTCTCTTCCTCTCAGGGGGCCCTCTTCGTTAGCTGTAGGTATTGTGAACGGGCCCACCCAATCCCTACAACTGATGTGGATTTCTTACTCTACTTTCTCCCTGGGGATATAAAAATCTAATCTTGGCAAGCTATCCTACTGGTAACACAAACCAAACACGTTACCACAAAAGTCTTAGTGACTGATAAAGGCTTAACATATTGCCCTTTCCAAGAGCACCTGTAGTTAAGTAAGGGACAATATTCCAACTTAACTGAAATTATAGAGTTTCATGTTTCAGTGACAGGTTGGCTGAGGAAATTTAGGAGAACCTGGAGGCAGGTGAGAAGGGGCCTGGTAGGGGGCCCCAATGTAGGCAGTGACACATACCTTCCGGTGTAAGTCATACCCTGGCAGCTCATACTTTAAATGAGTAGAAGCACAAGCACAGAAAATAATAGTCTATAGGTAACTTAAAAACTTCACATATTTAATTTTTTTCCTCCAGAAACACTGCTAGTGATGATTATTTTTTATCAGCTGTGATTCCTGGGTTTTACCTTAAGATGCGGGTGCTTATAAATAGTGAACTGGCCAAAAAGAGTCAACACGTAAAACAAGGAAACTTAATGAACCATACATAGGCAATGTCTGAAAACCCGAGTAACATAATAGGTTTATTAGGTCAGTCACTAGTGTCCACTATAGTAACAGTGTCCATTCCTGTTACTTTCACCTGTTCTTATACCTCCCTGACACTGGCCCCTACTTTCTCCCCATCCATCACTTTCCTATTGTCTTCACTTCTTTCCTTATCCAGCCTAGAGTCCTTGATCCATCATATTACCACCTAACTTCTATCCTTTCACTGCACCCACCTGGCAAAAACCATAACCCTGATTCAACATAGGTTTTGCCCCTCCTGCACTTACCTCCAGTATGCTGAATGCTGATGAAGAAAATCATATCTCAGAGCAGAGGTGTGCCACTATAAATTCCTAAGTTTCTATCTCATGACCATCACCACTACCCAGAAACTAATTAGATTTTCCTAATTCAGCGCTTCCCCATTCTCTACTGTGACCATTCCAAGTCTGCTGCACTCTCCCTCAATATGAGAGCCATTCCCCACCCCTATCACTTAAGTAGGTGCCTGTGTCTGTTACTTTTCAGAAAAGATAGAGGCCATCAGACAGCAACCCCTCAACTGTCCACCATCAAAACTTACGAATTTATCTGCACACACTTGTTCTTTCATCCTATTGATCTTTCTCCCTTTGTTTTGGATCCCATTCCCTCTCACTTTCTTTGGGAGCTTGCCCAACTTATTATTTTCTTTCTCTTCTGGATTGCAAAATTGTTTGAATAAGCTTAAGTCTTCCCTATTTTTTTTTCAACTGTTTATTTTTTATTTTATTTTATTTTTTGGCCGCACCGTGCGGCGTGTGGGATCCTAGCTCCCTGACCAGGGATAGAACCTGCGCCCCCTGCATTAGATGTGCAGAGTCTTAACCACTGGATTGACAGGGAAGTCCCCTAAGTCTCCCTTATCATAAAACAAAACTATCCCATCACGTCAAGCCATCCTCTGGTATTGACATGTTTGTGTTTCTGTCCGCTCCACCTAGTATCCTTTGTCCCCTACCCTGTCAAGAGTCCCTGTCCCCACTTCCCAGAGTCTTGTTCACTCTTTAATCTACTGCAGCTTGGCTTTTACCCCAACCGCCCCACTGACACAGCTCTTGCCAAGCTCACTCATTCCATACTGCTGACTCTAATGGGCATTTCTAAGTCCTTTCCTTAATATTTTAGCAGCATCTGTTACAGCTTCTTCAAACACATTTCCTTTCGTTTTGGTGACTCCATGTTCTATTTATTTTCCTCATGCCCCTTTAGTTTTTCTTTCTCTGTCTTTGTTCACAGACACCTTTTTCTCTGCCATGTGTTAAAATTTGGCATTCTTTAGGGGTCTTTGTTGGATCTGGTTTTTCTGCTACACACTCTCTCTCCTCTTAAGTCCAAATGTCCTACAAAGGTCTGGATGATATTGCTTTTTTTTCTTTTTTTACATTTGATGCTCAAATTCTTAAATTAACTCTTCAGTCATCTCTAACGCACACACACACCCCAGGCCTTCGTATATGCTGTTCCCTCTGCCTAAACTACTCTTCCAAACGTCTTCTCCTGGTTTCTACGTATGATTCAAAACTCCAGTCACAGCTTAGAAGTCACTTCTGGGAAGTCTCCCTCGACAAGCTTACGTTCCCATTCTGGGCTGACTGCTCCTCTATGCTTCCATGGCCCCATTCAAAGCATCATAACTGTCTTTCTGTTGAACTAGAGGGGGTCGTGGGAAATCCCAAATTTGTAGCCAGTAGGTCGGAAGTGCCCTGCCCCCCCGAACTTGTGGCAGTGTCTGAATTAGAGGCAATCTTGTGGAGGACAGAGCCCTTAATTTGTGGGATCTGTGCTAACTCTAGGTGGCTAGTGTCAGAATTGAAGTGTATAACAGTGTACTCAGTTGGAGTTAGAATATATACATTTATACAAAAACTTGTACATGAATGTTCATAGCATTATTCATAATAGCAAGAAAAGGGGAAACAACCCAAATGGCCATCAACCGATAAACAAAATCCATACAATAGAATATTATTCAGAAAAAAATTTTAAAGTACTGATACAAGCTGCAATATGGATGAACCCTATGTTAAGTGAAAAAGGCCAGACACAAAAGGCTACATATTGTATTATTCCATTTATATGAAATATACAGAATAGGTAAATCCACAGAGGCAGAGACATCAGTGGATGCCAGGGGATGTGGGAGGAGGAATTAGGAAGTTTGGGGGTTCTTTTTCCTGGGGTGATGCAAATACTCTGGAATTAGATACTGGCGATGGCCACATACCACTGTGAATATACTAAAAATTACTGAACTGTACAGTTTAAAATGGTGGATTTTATCTCAAACGAAACCCAACAGCTTAGATTTACCAACTTAATTTCAACAGTGTATCAAAATTTTTGCCCCAATATCCCTCTATTCCCTCCCTTTCTTTTGTAAAATTACATCTTTATACATTATAAGCCCATCAACATACTTTTATAATTACTGCTTTATTTTAAAGAGAAAAGAATTATTAGCAAAAAGATATTTATACTGACTTTTTAAACATCTTTATTGGAGTATAATTGCTTTACAGTGGTGTGTTAGTTTCTGCTGTATAACAAAGTGAATCAGCTATACGTATACATACATCCCCATATCTCCTCCCTCTTGCGTCTCCCTCCCACCCTCCCTATCCTACCCCTCTAGGTGGACAAAAAGCACCGAGCTGATCTCCCTGTGCTATGTGGCTGCTTCCCACTAGCCATCTATTTTACTTTTGGTAGTGTATATATGTCCATGCCACTCTCTCACTTCGTCCCAGCTTACCCTTCCCCCTCCCCGTGTCCTTAAGTCCATTCTCTATGTCTGCGTCTTTACTCCTGTCCTGCCCCTACGTTCTTCAGAACCTTTTTTTTTTTTTAGATTCCACATATATGTGTTAACATACAGTATTTGTTTCTTTCTGACTCACTTCACTCTGTATGACAGTCTCTAGGTCCAGCTATCTCACTACAAATAACTCAATTTCCTTTCTTTTTATGGCTGAGTAATATTCCATTGTATATATGTGCCACATATTCTTTATCCATTCATCTGTCAGTGGACACTTAGGTTGCTTCCATGCCCTGGCTATTGTAAATGGAGCTTCAATGAACATTGTGGTACATGACTCTTTTTGAATTATGGTTTTCTCAGGGTATATGCCCAGTAGTGGGACTGCTGGGTCATATGGTAGTTCTATTTTTAGTTTTTTGAGGAACCTCCATACTGTTCTCCATAGTGGCTGTATCAATTTACATTCCCACCAACAGTGCAAGAGGGTTCCCTTTTCTCCACACCCTCTCCAGGATTTATTGTTTATAGATTTTTTGATGATGGCCATTCTGACCGGTGTGAGGTGATACCTCATTGTAGTCTTTTTTTTTTCTTTTTTTTTTTTGCGGTACGTGGGCCTCTCACTATTGTGGCCTCTCCCATTGTGGAGCACAGGCTCCAGACGCGCAGGCTTAGCGGCCATAGCCCACGGGCCCAGCCACTCCGCGGCATGTGGGATCTTCCCGGACCGGGGCATGAACCTGTGTCCCCTGCAGCAGCAGGCAGACTCGCAAACACTGCACCACCAGGGAAGCCCCCTCATTGTAGTTTCGATTTGCATTTCTCTAATGATTAGTGATGTTGACCACCCTTTCATGTACTTGCTGACAATCTGTATATCGTTTTTGGATAAATGTCTATTTAGGTCTTCTGCCCATTTTTGGATTGGGTTTTTTGATACTGAGCTGCGTGAGCTGCTTGTACATTTTGGAGATTAATCCTTTGTCACTTGCTTCATTTGCAAATATTTTCTCGCATTCTGAGGGTTGTCTTTTCATCTTGGTTATGGTTTCCTTTGCTGTGCGAAAGCTTTTAAGTTTCATTAGGCCCCACTTGTTTTTGTTTTTATTTCCATTTCTCTAGGAGGTGGGTCAGAAAGGATCTTGCTGTGATTTATGTCATAGAGTGTTCTGCCTACGTTTTCCTCTGAGAGTTTTATAGTATGTTTTCCTCTAAGAGTTTTATAGTGTCTGACCTTACATTTAGGTCTTTAACCCATTTTGAGTTTATTTTTGTGTATGGTGTTAGG
This sequence comes from Orcinus orca, assembly GCF_937001465.1. Taxonomy (NCBI): domain Eukaryota; kingdom Metazoa; phylum Chordata; class Mammalia; order Artiodactyla; family Delphinidae; genus Orcinus; species Orcinus orca. The sequence continues at coordinate 66,329,301 of NC_064574.1, read as the reverse complement.
GAGTGTTCTAATTTCATTCTTTTACATGTAGCTGTCCAGTTTTCCCAGCACCACTTATTGAAGAGGCTGTCTTTTCTCCATTGTATATTCTTACCTCCTTTATCAAAGATAAGGTGACCATATGTGCAGGGGTTTATCTCTGGGCTTTCTATCCTGTTCCATTGATCAATATTTCTGTTTTTGTGCCAGTACCATACTGTCTTGATTACTTGCTTTGTAGTATAGCCTGAAGTCAGGGAGCCTGATTCCTCCAGCTCTGTTTTTCTTTCTCAGGATTGCTTTGGCTATTTGGGGTCTTCTGTGTTTCCATACAAATAGTGACTTTTTTTATTCTAGTTCTGTGAAAAATGCCAGTGGTAGTTTGATAGGGATTGCATTGAATCTGTAGATTGCTTTGGGTAGTAGAGTCATTTTCACAATGTTGATTCTTCCAATCCAAGAACATGGTATATCTTTCCATCTGTTTGGATCATCTTTAATGTCTTTCATCAGTGTCTTATAGTTTTCTGCATACAGGTCTTTTATCTCCTTAGGTAGGTTTATTCCTAGGTATTTTATTCTTTTTGTTGCCATGGTAAATGGGAGTGTTTTCTTAATTTCTCTTTCAGATTTTTCATCATTAGTGTATAGGAATGCAAGAGATTTCTGTGCATTACTTTTGTCTCCTGCTACTTTACCAAATTCATTGATTAGCTCTAGTAGTTTTCTGGTAGCATCTTTAGGATTCTCTATGTATAGTATCATGGCATCTGCAAACAGTGACACTTTTACGTCTTGTTTTCTGATTTGGATTCCTTTTATTTCTTTTTCTTCTCTGACTGCTGCGGCTAAAACTTCCAAAACTATGTTGAATAAGAGTGGTGAAAGTGGGCAACCTTGTCTTGCTCCTGATCTTAGTGGAAATGATTTCAGTTTTTTCACCATAGAGAATGATATTGGCTGTGGGTTTGTCATATATGGCCTTTCTTATGTTGAGGTAAGTTCCCTCTATGCCTACTTTCTGGAGCGTTTTTATCATAAATGGGTGTTGAATTTTGTTGAAAGTTTTCTCTGAATCTATTGAGATTATCATATGGGTTTTCTCCTTCAGTTTGTTAATGTGGTTTATCACATTGATTGATTTGCGTATACTGAAGAATCCTCGCATTCCTGGGATAAACCCCACTTGATCGTGGTGTATGATCCTTTTAATGCGCTGTTGGATTCTGTTTGCTAGTATTTTGTTGAGGATTTTTGCATCTATGTTCATCAGTGATATTGGCCTGTAGTTTTCTTTTTTTGTGGCATCTTTGTCTGGTTTTGGCATCAGGGTGATGGTGGCCTCACAGAATGAGTTTGGGAGTGTTCCTCTCTCTGCTATATTTTCGAAGAGTTTGAGAAGGATTGGTGTTAGCTCTTCTCTAAATGTTTGATAGAATTTGCCTGTGAAGCCATCTGGTCCTGGGCTTTTGTTTGTTGGAAGATTTTTAATCACAGTCTCAATTTCAGTGCTTGTGATTGGTCTGTTTATATTTTCTATTTCTTCCTGGTTCAGTCTTGGAAGGTTGTGCTTTTCTAAGAATTTGTCCATTTCTTCCAGGTTGTCCATTTTATTGGCATAGAGTTGCTTGTAATAATCTCTCATGATCCTTTGTATTTCTGCAGTGTCATCTGTTACTTCTCCTTTTTCATTTATAATTCTATTGATTTGAGTTTTCTCCCATTTTTCTTGATAAGTCTGGCTAATGGTTTGTCAATTTTGTTTATCTTCTCAAAGAACCAGCTTTTAGTTTTATTGATCTTTGCTATTGTTTCCTTCATTTCTTTTTCATTTATTTCTGTTCTGATCTTTATGATTTCTTTCCTTCTGCTAACTGTGGGGTTTTTTTGTTCTTCTTTCTCTAATTGCTTTAGGTGCAAGGTTAGGTTGTTTATTTGAGATGTTTCTTGTTTCTTGAGGTAGGACTGTATTGCTATAAACGTCCCTCTTAGAACTGCTTTTGCTGCATCCCATAGGTTTTGGGTCATCATGTTTTCATTGTCATTTGTTTCTAGGTATTTTTTAATTTCCTCTTTGAATTCTTCAGTGATCTCATGGTTATTTAGTAGTGTATTGTTTAGCCTCCATGTGTTTGTATTTTTTACAGATTTTTTTCCTGTAATTGATATCTAGTCTCATAGCATTGTGGTTGGAAAAGATACTTGATACAATTTCAATTTTCTTAAATTTACCAAGGCTTGATTTGTGACCCAAGATATGATCTATCCTGGAGAATGTTCCATTAGCACTTGAGAAGAAAGTGTAATCTGTTTTTGGATGGAATGTCCTATAAATATCAACTAAGTCCATCTTGTTTAATGTATCATTTAAAGTTTGTGTTTCCTTATTTATTTTCATTTTGGATGATCTACATACTGACTTTTATATCCACCTTTGTAGTTACCTTTATTGTGCCCTATTTCTTTGTGTGGATTCAAAACACTGCCTAGTGCCCTTTTCTTTCAGTTTGAAGACTCCTTTCAGTATTTCTTATAGGACAGGTCTGTTAGTGATGGATTTTCTCAGTTTTTGTTTATCTTAGAATATCTTGATTTCTCCTTTGTTTCTAAGGGATAGTTTTGCAGAATTTTTAGTTGACAGTCTGTTTCTTGCAGCATTTTGAATATGTCATCCCACTGCTCTCTGGTCTCTTGGTTTCTGATGAGAAGTCAATTGTTAATGGTATTGAGGACCCCTTGTACATTTCCTGCTGTTTTCAAGATTCTCTTTATGTCTTTGGCTTTTGACTGTTTGACTATGACGTGTCTAGGTGTGAATTACTTTGAGTCTATTCTACTTGGAATTTGTTGAGATTCTTCAATGTGCAGATTAAAGTTTTTCATTAAACCTGGAGAGACTTTGGCTATTATTTATTCACATATTCTTTATGTCCCTTCTCTCTTCCCCTTCTGAGACTCCCATTATGCGTAGGCTGGAATACAGTATTCCCCTCTTATCCACAGTTTTGCTTTATGCAGTTTGTACCTGCAGTCAACCGCAGTCCAAAAATATTAAATGGAAAATTCCAGAAGTAAACAATTCACTAGTTTTAAATTGCAAGCTGTTTTGAGTAGCATGATGAAATCTTGTACCATCTGGCTCCAGCCCCCCTGGGACGTGAATCATTCCATTGTCCCGTGCATCCACACTGTATGGGCTACCTACCACCTGTTAATCACTTACTGGTCATCTAAGTTATCCAATGGACTGTTGCAGCATTGCAGTGCTTGTGTTCAAGGAACCCTTACTTTACTTAATAATGGCCCCAAAGTACAAGACTAGTGATGCTGGCAGTTAGGATATGCCAAAGCAAAACCATAAAGTGCTTCTTTTATGTGAAAGGTGAGAGTTCTCAGCTTAATAAGAAAAAAAATTTGTATGCTCAGATTGCTAAGATCTACAGTAAAAATGAATCTTCTTTCTGTGAAATTGTGAAGATGGAAAAAGAAATTCATGCCAGTTTTGCTGTTGTACCTCAAACTGCAAAAGTTACGGCCACGGTGTGTGATAAGTGCTTAGCTAAGGTGGAAAAGGCATTAAATCTGTGGGTGGAAGACATGCTGATTGATGGCAATGTGTTAAGCCAGAAAGCACTGAGCCTATAAGAAAACTTCAGCAAAGGATCCCCTGAAACAAGTGATACCAAGCCATTTACTGCAAGTAAAGTATGATTACATGGCTTCAGGAATAGGTTTGGACGAAAAATATAAAAACTATTAAAGAAACTGTATCTGCCAGTGAAGAAGCTGCTGCCACATTTCTGGCAGAGTTGAAGCTAAAGAGAGAGATCACATTCACATAACTTTTATTCAGTATATTGTTATAATTGTTCTCTTTATTTTAGCTATTGTTTTTAAGCTCTTACTGTGCCTAATTTGTAAATTAAACTTTATCACAGGTATGTATGTATAGGAAAAAACATAGTGTATAGGGTTGGGTCCTATCTGCAGTTTTAGGCATCCACTGGGGGTCTTGAAACATATCCCCTTGCCGGGGTGGGGGGGGCGGTAAGGCAGGCACAACTGCATTTCCCTTATTGAAGTAAAAGAGCTCTTTAAATATTAAAGAAATTAACTACTTGTCTGTGATTTGAGCTACTGATATTTTATCCCAGATATTTTGAGAACTCCTGCTCTAGAGATAGGTTTACCTTCAATACTTGCTTCTAGTCATAGAGATGATCAGACCTAAAGAGTAACATCCAATTACATTTGGCAAGAAAGGTGTTTCTTAAACAATGGAATTATTTTTTTTGGAGTTTAATATTTTAAATCACCAAGTAAATTTTCCGGTGCTAGAGATATAATGAAGTATGCTCTTTAAAGATCACAAGGCAGAATGTTGATAGAGGAACACAAGCAGAACCCAAGTCAATTCACTTCACTTACTGTAGCTTAAGAGGGGTTTTCCTTTTAACTTCCAAAATTAAACTGTTTGAAAATACTTCCACAGAGTGCTTTCTTTCCAAGGTAAACTCTCTAGCCACAAAATAGATGCATCAATCAATAAAACAGAATCAAATACACCTCAACAGGCCAAATATATATATGATGGCATTAGAAATCAATGGAAATAATGGATTATTTAGTAAACTGTTTTGGATAATTGGTTTACCATTTAGAAAAGAATTAAGATAGATTCCGACTTAATACCATGCATCAAAATAAGATGGCAGAAATATAAAAATGAGAATCATAAAATAAAAAGGAAAATAGTCTAGTTGTGTGGTCTTAGGAATGGGGAAGACCTTTCACCTATATATACAGTCAGATTCTATAAAGAAAAAGACCATGACTGTAATTTAAAAGTGAACAATAACCATCGTGCAATACACATGAAGGGGTAATATTCTTTATATATAATGAGTCCTTTCAAATCAATGTGAAATCAAACACCAAAATTGAAAAATGGACAAAGGATATGAAGATGGCACACAGGATATCAAAAGGATATATATTTTTTAAAGTTCATGCTTTCCAGTAATCAAAGAAATGCAGACCAAAACAACAAAACTGTTAGTGCCTTTAAGATTCACCTAATTTTTCAAAATGGAGCCACTTTTTCCTCAGACAGCCTCCGGTCAATAACTGAGCATGAAGGAGTTCTAGAGCCTAGCCATTTCTTTCCAACACAGTACTACTCCTCTAAGAAGTAATCTTTACTTCAGAGTATCCTGCTGAGTTGGCTGAGACTCTGATAGATCTGTATCATGATCTGACCACTTTCCCTCTCCTTCAGCTTCTGCCCCTTGTCATTCACAGGCACTAACCCTTGAATACTATTTGCAGTTCTAACTCCATCTCAGTGTCAGCTTCCCAGAGGATCCAACTGATTCAACTGCCTTCCTAACAAAATTTTAAGTGCATATACCCTTCTATCCAGCAATTTCATTTTTACATATGTAATCCAGAGAAAACCCTGCACATATGGATAAAGAAACAGGTACAATGATATTCACTGCAGAACTGATGAGGATGATTATAATTTTTGTGACTTTCTGTTTGAATAAAAAATTTAAAAATTAAAAAAAAAGATGTTCACTGCAGTATTACTTATAATAATGAAAAAACTAAACATGGATCAATAGAGGAATGGTTAATTAAATTGTGGTACATACACACCACAGAATACTGAAAAGAATGAGATAATTCTGTGCATACTGATATGAAAAGATTTAAGACATCATGAGAAAAAAATAAACCATAGAACAGTATGTATCATGAGATCCACTTATTTAAAAATATTTATTTCTGTAAGTACACATATATGTAGATGCATAGGAAACTGAGTAACCACTGTTACTTCTGGAAAGGAAAGATGGAGCTGGGGGTAGGAAAGTTAGAGATGGGCAAGAAAACCCTATATTTTCCCTTTTTTTTTTGGTTGCACCTCACGGTTTGTGGGATCTTAGTTCCTGGACCACGGATTGAACCTAGGCTCCGCAGTGAAAGTGCCGAGTCCCAACTACTGGACCATGAGGGAATTTCCCCATTTTTCATTTCAAAATTTAGAATGCTGGACCATGAGGGAATTTCCCCATTTTTCATTTCAAAATTTAGAATGCATTCATATACAGTTGATCCTCATTATTTACAGATTCCATACTTGCAAATACGTCCACTCATTAAAATTTATTTGTGGGCTTCCCTGGTGGCGCAGTGGTTGGGAGTCCGCCTGCCGATGCAGGGGACGCGGCTTCGTGCCCCGGTCCGGGAGGATCCCACGTTCCGCGGAGCGGCTGGGCCCGTGGGCCATGGCCGCTGGGCCTGCGCATCCGGAGCCTGTGCTCCGCGACGGGAGAGGCCGCAGCAGTGAGAGGACCGCGTACCACAAAAAAAAAAAAAAAAAATTTTATTTGTAACCCTGAAATCAATAGTTGTGGCACTTTAGTGGTCATCCAAAGACATAGCACATGTGCGGTATGGCAAAAAACTGAGTCAGCTGACACACACACTTTCATTTGAAGTCAAACCAGGTGATGCTCTGCCTTGTTTCAGCTCTCATACAGAAAACAAGGGTTCTTTCCATGGTCTCTTTATACTGTCTTTTTTACATTTTTGTGCTTTTTCTTGGTGATTTTGCTGTTTAAAATGGGCCCCAAGTGTAATGCTGAAGTGCTGCCTAGTGTTCCTAAGCGCAGGAAGGCTGTGACGTCCCTTTCAGAGAAAATATATGTATTAGATATGCTTCATTCAGACACGAGTTATGGTGCTGTTGGCACGATGTTATTATATATTATTAGTAGTATATATGATATTATATATTAATATATAGTTGATTCATTGAATCCTTAAGGTGTCTTTAAACAGAAACACTCACAAAACTAGGTTACGTATTGACTAGTTGATGAAATGTGACCATAGGCTCGCAACAACCTAACCCCTGGGGACAATAATCCACTATTTACTAATCCAGTGTTCACAGTGATTTTATAGAACATGAGAATCAACTACCACATGAGAATCAAGTGTGTTATTAAAGTTAAAAAAGAAAAAAGCACAAGAGCTATGTTAACCAGAGTCCTTTAAAAATAGAGCAATAAAGTCATCAATAGGGGTCAAGTGTCCTTTTAGCTCTCCTGTGCACTCAAATTCCACACCCCTGAGCTGCCTGCTTTTTACACGGTGATGATACAGCTGTTTGGACTTTTATTAACTCAAATTTTTCTTCACAAGGCCCCACAAAAGATTAAAGAAATCAGAAAAAATTACTATTGACACCCTGGGTTCATCCAGAGACTTAAGATCTTACTACATAAATGACCCCTTGGTCAGCTTGGACCTAAACTAATATGATAGCCACTAGCCACATGTGGCTATTAAGAACTTGAAATATATGTATCATAAACTTTTTTTAAAAAAATTAATTAAAGTCCTTTTAAATTTAAGAAATGCAACGAGCAGACAAATTTTTATTTTCAGGATCCAATAACCACTAATTTTTATCAGTTTCCAATTATTTTACTACCCACCAATGCCCACAGCCAACATTAGAGAATTCAATACATTTTATTTACAAAGATCATCGAGATCTATTCCAAATACTACTCTCCTGGGAATTCCCTGGTGGTCCAGTGGTTAGGACTCAGCACTTTCACTGCCGTGGCCGGGGTTCAATCCCTGGTCGGGGAACTAAAATCCTGCAAGCTGCGCAGTGTGGCCGAAAAAAACAAAACAAAACGAACACTGCTCTTCTTATGCCTTTCCCACTCTGGCAAAGTGTCACGAGAAAACATGTTGCATTCTTCTCAAATACCCAAACTTCACACTATGAATTAAATACAGACGTTAGAATCTTGACTGTGCATAAGAGATTATAGCGAAGACCTGATTCTTTCTTTTCACTTAGTTATATTATTGCTATTAAACATAAGGTCATCAGATGATGCAGAATAACTTGCTAAGCTGTTTGAAAAGTTATCCTTATTTAACATGAGTGCCAGTGAAAGGCAGCACAGAATACTGGTTAAGAGCATAGTAAGCTGGAGAGTAAGTCTGGGGCTCTGTCACTTACTAGCTCTGTAGCTTTGGGCAAGTTATTTATCCTCTTACTTTCTTCATCTGTAAAATGAGGATGATAAATAGTACCTACCTTATAGGGTTACTGAAGATTAAATGAGTTTAATCTTGCAAAAAGCTTAGAACAATACCTGGCACACAGAAGGGCTTAATGAATTAGTTACTATTATTAATATTGAGAAGGTGTTTCAACAATACAAACAAAACACTTCTGGCTACCTAACTTGGGGAATAAGTAACTAAACAATCATGGGTTGCATTCTTTACAACTATTTTCTATACTATTTTCAGACAACTGATATTTCAGAATTTATCAAACCTACCTCAACTGATCATATATTTGAGGCAATCTAGGCACCTTAGCCTGTTTCCTTATTTGTAAATAGAGATCTTCTATTATCTATTATACAGATTGTTGAAAGTATTTAGTAAGATAAGTATAGTATGAACAGTATAGTGCCTAGGTGTTCCTCCCCACTTAGTTCCAACTGATTCCTATTTATCCAAATCTACAGAAAGCAGGTTGGTTTCCTTTGCCCTGAGCCAGGGCCCTACATTCACTTGGTAACTTCTGGTGCTCAGGTGAAAACATACACCTTCCACAGAGCTGGCCTTAGAAACACCAATCTGTAATATGACAGCAAGCATCACATGAATTGGAATCAAAGTCCATAAAAACTTGAAGAGTATGGAGAAAATGAATGTAATTATGTTTTAGCAAATCACAGGAACTACCTTTTGAGTTGAAAGTCAGCTAAATTTTAAATACTTATAAAGTAAAATACCCTGTATATGTAGTTCATTATTCCATGAAGTGTGAGACAGGGTAAAATCGTCAAAAAAGGTGTAAGTAAATCTACAGATGACAGAGTCATGACGAATTACCGAGAAGAAACATGTTTTTAGGACTATTCCTTACTTTGAAAACTGTCAGGTAACTGCTGACTGGGTCTGCCAGTCATGCCACCTAACTTAACAGAAGCCTAATGCTGCTCAGCGGGGCTTAAGTTCCTCCTTGGTGCCTCTGTTGCATCTCCCACAACAGCTGTTTTGGACCTTCCCACTCCCCTCAAATTCTCTCTTGCCTGCCCAGAGTAGATAACCTTTCTTCCCACTTAAAGGAAAAATCAAGGTCATGCAAATGAAGCAAACTTATTTGCCCATCTCTCCACCTGAAAACATCTTTGAAGCTCAGTGTACAATCTCAGAATTTCTCTGTACCACCTCTTCCGATTTTTTGGTTTTTGAGAACTTAGTAGTAACTTCCACAGTGATTCTTTTTTTTTTTTTAATTGACGTATAGTTGATGTATTTCCTGTTTCTTTTAAAGGAGATGAACTCCTTCTCCTTCCCACAGCTTAACCCTTAACTAATTCCCTTCCTACCCTTTCTTTTGACTTCAATTACTCCCTGGACCAGTGTTGGTCAGAGTGTGGTCTTAGTATTTAAACATATCAGAATCTCTTAAATGGGTACGTGTGCCTGTGTGTCTTGGGGGTGGGGTGGGGGTGGGCGTGGGAGTTACTTGTTTTAAAATGCTGATATCTGGTACCCAGACCTATTGAATCGGGTTCCCCTTATACGTGCCAACAACTTGCATTTTAAACAAAACCTTCTTTTTTTTTTTTTGGCCGCATGGCATGTGGGATCTTGGTTCCCCGACCAGGGATTGAATCCACACCCCCTGCAGTGGAAGCACAGTCTTAACCACTGGACTACCAGGGAAGTCCAGGCAAAAGCTTCTTGTTATTCTCGTGCACACTAGAATTTGACAACTGTCTTAGACTGTCGATCTTTCTTCTGTCTACAAGATGTTTATGTCTTTATATAAAAAACAAAACAAAGCAAACTATACTTCCTTTAAATGATTATCTCAGATTGCCACATTGCCTCTTCCTTTAGCTCTGTGGGGGAAATTTATCTCATTATCCACTCATTCCTCACACCCTTTGTAATATGATTTTCACTTCATTGCTCTATGTAGGTTGCTCTTTCCAAGGTCATTCTTGTCTTCTCCAGTCCTCATTTTCTTCAGCTTTTCCGAAGCATGCAACATTGGTAGCTCCTTCTTCCTGGCTCTGTCTTTGTTATCTTGAAACCATACTCCTGTTGTTCTCCCATCTCTGGGGCTGCCTCTTCTGTTTGGTTGGTTCTTTCCCCTTAAATGTTGTAAATCCCAAGGCTCTTGATTCTTTACAGAATTTTAGCCTCATCTTCTACCTGCTTGGGTGTCCTACTGTTACTTCAATCACACAATGCATATAAGATGGAACCTTCTGATTTCCCATTTTCCTTCCTTCATTCAAATATTTACTGCCCATCGCTATATGCTAGGCACTGTTCTAAGTATTGGACATAAAAAGTTGTAAAAGGAGATGGAGGCAGACACTTTCAATAATGAAACTGTCACTGCTCCAATCACCCAGTTTGGAAATCATGGAACCATCTTGTTGCTTGCCTCATTCTGTCCCTTCTAATACATTAAAAATCATTCTTTCTTTGTAATTTTTATTTGTTCCTTCCATTTCCACTGCTATCATCCCTATCTAGATCTTCATACCCTAATGTTGAAATTATTCTAATAATTTTTTTAATGTAACCTTTTTAAAAATTTTTTATTTATTTTTGGCTACGTTGGGTCTTCGTTGCTGCACATGGGCTTTCTCTAGTTGAGGTGTGCCGACTCCTCATTGTGGTGGCTTCTCTTGTTGTGGAGCACGGGCTCCAGGTGTGCGGGCTTCAGTAGTTGTAGCACGCAGGCTCAGTAGTTGTGGCTCACGTGCTCTAGGGCGTAGGCTCAGTAGTTGTGGCACACAGGCTTAGTTGCTCCACGGCATGTGGGATCTTCCTAGACCAGGGCTCAAACCCATGTCCCCTGCATTGGCAGGCAGATTCTTAACCACTGAGCCACCAGAGAAGCCCTCTAATAATTTCTTAACTAGTCTTTCTCCTTCTAGTTCCTTCTTATATTTCATTCATTCAACACATATTTACTGAATGGCTTCTATGTGCTAGGCACTCTTCTGGGTAATGGGATACAGCAGTAAGGCAAACAGCATCCCTTTTCTCATGAAGCATATATCTCAGCAGAGGGAGACAGGAAAAAAATAAACAAATAAATAAGGTAATTGTAGATAGTTACAAATGTTACTATGACATTGGAAAATGATATAGGGTAAGGGGTTAAAGAGGAGGAGGAAGCAAATCTTAGATTCTCAGGGTGGTTATGGAAAGCATCTCTGAAAAGGTGGTATCTGGCTTAGATTATAAATCCTATCACACTACTTAGTTAATATTCTCAAAACACCACTTTCATGTTATCTCTCTGCTAATGAACTTTTAAAGGCTACCTATTGATTATAAAACAAAGGTCAAAATTCCCACCTAATTTCCAATTTAATTTTCTAAAAAATCTCCTACAGATTCTGCTTCAACTCAAAGTTACTAAGTAGTGAAAAAGATATGCCTGGCATAGTGCTCTTTTTTAAAAAAATTTATTTATTTTATTTATTTTTGGCTGTGTTGGGTCTTCGTTGCTACACGCAGGCTTTCTCCAGTTGCAGTGAGAGGGGGCTACTCTTCGTTGCGGTGCGCAGGCTTCTCATTGTGGTGGCTTCTCTTGTTGCAGAGCATGGGCTCTAGGGTGTGTGGGCTTCAGCAGTTGTGGCTCATGGGCTCTAGGGCACACAGGCTTAGGTGCTCCGAGGAATGTGGGATCTTCCCGGACCAGGGCTTGAAACCCTGTCCCCTGCATTGGCAGGCATATTCTTAACCATTGCACCACCAGGGAAGCCTTGGCATAGTGCTTTTCTCCCTTCAAGATATCCAAATGAATACATACTCCCAACAAGTATTATAATGTCCTTTTTACAAATAAAAAGAAAAGAAACTTGCCTAAAATCATTCAGCTAATAACGGACAGGCCTGGGCCACAAATAACAATAAAAGCTGCTATTTATTAACATTTATGTGCCAAACTATGTGTTAAGGGACTTACTTGTTTGTCTCATTTATTCCTCATCACTGACAGAGATAGGTATTATTATGACTAGGAAACTGATATGGTTAGGTGTGGTTTGATTATTAGGAAACTGAAGCTTAGAGAAGCTTAAGTAATCTTCCTAAATCACTAAGTGGTCAAAATAGGATTAAAACTGAGACCCGTCTGATTTAAAAGTCTATTAGACAACTATGCTTAATCAACTCAATGTTATGTGGAACAAACTCCAACCCTGAATCAACACAATGATCTTTTCCCATATCTCCACTTAGTCTGTTGAACTCTACTGGAAAAAAATATATTACCAGAAGACTGGGATCATTAAAAAAAATTTATGCCCCATAGGCCCAGCTAGGCCCTCATTATGACCTAGAAATCTTCCTACTTTTCTAGCCAGCTCTCTCTCTCCCATTCTCTATAGCAGCTGTCTCAACCTTTTCCACTCTCCTCAAACTTCCAACCTTATCATCCCCTTTTCACTCCTAACAAATGACCCCTTCTGTTATACCACAGAGAAAATATAAGCCATCAGAAGTAAACTCCCTCAACTTTCTACCATCAGATCTAGAAACTAACTTAATCTACTTGCCCCTTACTTCCTTTCCTCTTGTCTCCTGAAGTCTGTTTCTCTGCTATGCTCTGTCTACCACTCTGCTTTGTATCATTAGGATCCTTACTTAACCAAGAATTCCTTCTCTTTGGTGCATTATCAACCCCTCCCTTTCTACCGACTCCTTATTACCATCAAGATAAGCCCAACTCCTCTCAAGCTAAAACTGACACACCCTGGACCCCACATTCTTTTCTATTTAACCTCCCTCTCCCTTCCACTGGCAAAATTCCATCTCCATTGCTATCTTACTTCACCTAGTCACTTCTCAACCCACTGTGAATGAGGCTCCTACTCTACCACTTCACTGAAACTTCTTTCATCAAGGTTATTAAAAATCTTTTTAAAACCAATTTCATTTTACTTTGGTAACACTGCTGACCATTTCTTTCTTCTTGAAGGCACTTTCTCCCCATGGTTTCCACAATATCAAATTTTCTTTTGGTTTTCCTCTTAAGTCTAGCTCTTTCTCAGCCTCCTAAAAATGTTGGTAATCTTCAGAGGTTTGTCCCAGGTTCTGTTCTCTTTTTTTCCCCCCTCACTCCTTGTACTCTCCCTGGGAAATACCATCCCTACACAGAGCTTCTAAAATAAATCATATACTAATGACTATTCTTTATCTTCACTCCAAGTCTGATTTATCAGTTTCAGGTTCACCTATATACCTGCCCAGCAGGCATATTCTCCAGTTTGACAAGCTCTTCAAATTCAAAATATTAAAATTGGGATTAATATTAAAATGGCCCCCTAATGCCCTAACAATCAAGTCCAAGTTCTTCACATAGCTTAAAAGTTTCTTTAGAAAACATGTTGGCAGTTTCTAAACTAATCATGCAACTACTATATGACCCAGCAATTGCACTCCTGGGCATTTGTCTCAGAGAAATGAAAACTTAGGTTCATATAAAAACCTGTACGTGAATGTTCATAGCAGCTTTATTTGTAATAGCCCCAAACTGGAATTAGCCCAGATGCACTTCAGCAGGTAAATGATTAAACAAACTATAAAAAGAAATTAACTATTGACACACACAACTTGGGGTGTCTGATCCTGACTGTGGTGGTGGACACATGAAACTACCCAAGTGATAAAACTGGGTAGCACTTATTAATACATAAACACAAGTGAGTACAAGTAAAAGTAAGTAAATCTGGATAAGATCTGTGAAATACATCGATGTCAATAACCTAGTTGTGATATTATACTATAGGTTTGCAAAAATGTAGGTATAGAATAGGAATAGGCTAGGAATAGAAATGAACTTCCTCAACCTGATAAATATCATATATATATAACACATTATAACAGTGGGATGTATATATCCCACCGTAACATACTTAATGGAGAAAGACTGAATGCTTTCCCCCTAAGATCAGGAATAAAGCAAGGATATCTACTCTTGCCGCCTCTATTCAACACTGTTCTAAAGGTTCTAGCTAAGGCAACTGGGCAAGAAAAATAAATTCATGGAAACACTATTAGAATAAATGACTTTAAAAAGATTGCAGGATATAAGATCAATACATAAAAATTAATTGTGTTTCCATATACTAATAATGAGCAATCTGAAAATTAAGAGGTAATGAGGGACTTCTCTGGTGGTGCAGTGTATAAGACTCCATGCTCCTAATGCAGGGGGCCTGGGTTTGATCCCTGGTCAGGGAACTAGATCCCACATGCATGCCACAACTAAGAGTTCGCATGCCACAACTAAGGAGCTCTGGAGCTGCAACTAAGAAGCCCACGAGCCACAACTAAGGAGCCTGTCTGCCACAACTAAGACTCCATGCAACTAAATAAATTAATTAAAAATTTTTAAAAAAGAAGGTAATGACTGTATTTACAATAACAGCAAAAAGAACAAAATACTCAGGAATAAATTTAACAAAATAAGTGGTGGGCTTCCCTAGTGGCGCAGTGGTTGAGAGTCCGCCTGCCGATGCAGGGGACGCGGGTTCGTGCCCCGGTCCGGGAAGATCCCACATGCTGTGGAGCGGCTGGGCCCGTGAGCCATGGCCATCTGGAGCCTGTGCTCTGCAACGGGAGAGGCCACAACAGTGAGAGGCCCGCGTACCGGAAAAAAAATAATAAGTGGTAACTTCTGGTTTCTAGACCAGTATGTAAGGAGCTTTGAAGCTGTCATTCTTGCCCACAGAACAAGAAAAGTGACGAACAAACTGAATATCAACAACTCTTCTTAGATCCATCTGAGAACTGAGGACACAGGGCAAACCACTACCTCCAAAATTAGAGAAACAAACAGGCAGATATAGAGAATTACAACCTACTGGAGCAGAAACCTTGAAACTTCCATGGGAACTGATACCAGGGTAGGAAAATCTAAACTGTAACTTATGAATTCTTGGAGGCTCAGTGTGATCAAGTTTAAGAGTTAAAAATTCCAGGAGTGTCTAGTTTTAGAAGGTCTCCCACACTTTTGTGAGTTTTACCTCTGGGAGCTCTACAAGGTTCTCACAGTGGAGATAAGAGAAAAATTTCCTTTTGCATCCAGCATGTAAAAGGAGAAAACAGCTATTTTAAAATAAACCCAGAACATTCTATTCTTAACGAGGCTTGGCCTCAAAAGAAACCATTTCACCAGAGCCTAACAGACTGGGGTTTTTACCAGCGCCTAATGGAGCTGGAGAAAGAGAAAGAGCCAACTCCAGCCCTCTTTAGCCTTAATGTCTCACCTAAGGAGGGCAGGGGGACTGAGAAATACTTGCAAAGGTCACAGCCCAGGGGCACAGGCTCACTAGAAGACTCACTAAAAGACCTGACCACAGAACTGTAAAATGCTCTCCCTCCCTACATACCTTGACATCACCTAAATAGGGTTCCTGTATAATAGCAGAGGAATACAACTCAAATAACTGCATGTATCAGATCTTATTTAAGAAGTCTCTAGAGAACCTCCAGACAACACTGAAGACAAAAGACAAGAGACAAAAAAAAAAGAAGACAAGACACCAAAGGAAATTTTAGCCACTGACACTACAGCTACAGTAAATACAGCCAAGCCCCTAGCCAGATAAACATAAAACCTCACACTAAAAGGCCTATTTATCTTAGTTTCCTTTTACCCAATATATCATGTGCAGCTGTCAACAAAAAATTACAAGACATACTAAAAAGATAAACAGTTTGAAGAGAAAGAGTGAACAGGCATCAGAAGTAGACTCAGATAAGAAAGACACTGGAATTGTCAGACTCGAAATTTAAAATAACTATGATTAATATGCTAAAGGTATATCTAATGGAAAAAGTGGACATCATGCAGAAATAGATGGGCAATGTAAGCAGAGAGACAGAAACTCTAAGAAAGAAAATGCTAGAAATCAAAAGCCCTGTAACAGAAATGAAGACTATCTTTGATGGGTTCATCAATACACTAGACACAGCTGAAAAAAGAATCAGCAAGCTTGAAGAAATGTCAATAGAAACTTCCGAAACTGAAATGCAAGGAGAAAAAAAGAAAGAAAAAGACAAAACAGAATATCCAAGAACTGTGGGACAATTACAAAAGGTATAACATAGTGTTGCGGGAATACCAGAAGGAGAAGAAAGAGAAAAAGGAACAAAAGAAATATTTGAAGCAATGACCAAGAATTTTCCAAAATTAGTGACAGGTACCAACCACAGATCCAGGAAACTCAGAACATCAAGCAGGATAAATACCAAAAAACATACAAGTATATATATTATATTCAAACTGAAGAAAATCAAAGAGAAAATCTTGAAAGAAGCCACAGCAAAAAACACCTTACCTATAGAGGAGCAAGGGTAAGAGTTATATCAGGCACCATGCAAGAAGACAGTGGGGTGAAATATTTAAAGTCTGAAAGAAAAAGCCCCATCAATCTAGAATTCTGCATCCAGTGAAATTATCCTTCAAAAGTAAAGGAGAGAGGGACTTCCCTGGTGGCGCAGTGGTTAAGAATCCACCTGCCAGTACAGGGGACACGGGTTCGAGCGCTGGTCTGGAAGATCTCACAAGCCGCGGAGCAACTAAGCCCGTGCACCACAACTACTGAGCCTGTGCACCACAACTACTGACGCCCATGCACTCTAGGGCCTGTGTGCCACAGCTACTGAGCCCGTGTGCTGCAACTACTGAAGTCCACTCGCCTAGAGCCCGTGCTCCACAACAAGAGAAGCCACCACAATGAGAAGCCCACGCGCTGCAACAAAGAGTAGCTCCACTTGCTGCAACCAGAGAAAGCCCGCGCGCAGCAACGAAGATCCAACGCAGCCAAAAAAAAAAAGTAAATAAAGGTAGTCTTAAAAAAAAAAGGTAAAGGAGAAATAAAGACTGTCTCATACAAACAAAATTGAAAGAATTTTCCACCAGTAGACCTGCTTGTAAGAAATATTAAGAAATTCTTCAGAAAGGAAAATCACATAGATCAGAAATTTGAATCTACAAAAAGAAAGGAAGAGCATGAAGGAATAAATGAAGGTAAAATAAAATCTTTTATTTTTCTTATTCATGATTGATCTAACAGAAAACAGTTTGCTCAAAGTAATAATAGCAACGATGTATTCAGTGAAGTGAATGACAGCAATGTTACAAGGAGGAACTGGGAATTGAATAATACTTTATAATAAGGTAGCTGCACTACCTCTGAAGTGGTGTAGTGTTATGTGAAAGAGGACTTGGATTAGCTATAAATACATACTGCAAACTTAAGGTCAGTCACTAAAAAAAAATTTTTTTTAAAGTATAACTCTTTTACACTGAACACTACAAAATGTTGCTGAAATTAATGAAGTTTTAAATAAATGGTAAGATATTCCATATCCATGGATTGGAAGACTTAGATAATACTCCCCAAATTGATTTATAGATTCAATGTGATCCTTATCAAAATCCCTGCTGGGTTGTTTTGTTTTGTTACTGTTGCAGCAATCGACAAGATGACCCTAAAATTTATATGGAAATGCAAGGGACTTAGAATAGCCACAAAAATCTTGAAAAAGAACAAAGCTGGAAGACACACTTCTTGACTTCAAACCTACTATAAAACTACAAGTAATCAAAATGGTGTAGCAATGGCATAAGGACAGACATATAGATCAATGGAGTAGAATTGAGAGTCCCAAAATAAACCCTCATATTCATGGCCAATTGATTTTTAACAAGGGTGCCAAGACTATTCAATGAAGAAAGAATAGTCTTTTCAACAAGTGGTGATGGGACACATGTGAAAGAATAAATGTAGACCCCTGCTTCACACCATATACAAAAATTAACTCAAAACTGAAGAGAAATCTAAATGTAAGCGCTAAACCTTCTAGAAGAAAACTTAGGAAAAGACCTTCATGACAGTGGATTAGGCAATAGTTTCTTAGATATGACACCAAAAGCACAAGCAATACAAGAAACAATAGATAAAATGGACTTCAAAATTAAAAGCGTCTGTGCATCAAAGAATACCATAAAGAAAGAGAAAAGATAACCTACAGGACAGGAGAAAATATTTGCAAGTCATATGTCTAACAATGAGTTATCTTTTATAACTCAATAATAAAAAGATAAATCAACATAAAAATGGGCAGAGGATCAAACAGACGTTTTTCCAAAGACAGAAGAGAAATGGCCAAAAGCATATGAAAAATGCTTACCATTATTAGTCATCAGGGAAATGCAAATCAAAACCACAATGAGAACTACTTCATATCCACTAGGATGGCTATAATCAAAAACACAAATAACAAGTATTGGTGAGATATGGAGAAACTGGAATCCTCATACATTGTTGGTGGGAATGTAAAATGGTGCAACCACTTTGGAAAACAGTCTGTCAGCTCCACATAAAGTTAAAGATACGATCCAGCAATTTCACTCCTAGGAAAGCAAGAGAAATGAAAAGGTATGTCCACATAAAAATGTGTACATGAATGTTCACAGTAGCATTACTCATAATAGCTACAAAAGGTAGAAACAACCCAAATGTTCACCAACTGATGAAATGCTGAACAATATTTAGCTTATCTATACAATGGAACATTATTTGGCCATAAAAAGAAGTGAAGTACTGATACATGCTATGACATGGATAAACCTTGAAAACATTATAGTGAAAGAAGCCAGTCACAAAAGACTACATATTATATGATTCCATTTATATAAAATCTGCAGAATAGGTAAATATATAGAGATAGAAGGTAGATTAGTAGTTGCTTAGGGCTGGGATAGTTGGTGGGGGGTTAATAGCTTCAGGGTATAGGGTTTCTTTCTGAGGTGATGAAATGTTCTAAAATTGACTGTGCTGATGGTTGTACAACCCTGTTAATATACTAAAAACTGTACACTTTAAAGGGATGCACTATGTGGCATGTAAATTATATACCTCAATAAATCTGTTTTTTTAAAAAAAGGAGGAAGAGAGATGGAAAATATAAGCTCTTCATGATCTAGTCCCCATTTCCCCACCATCATCTGATACCACTCCTCCCTTCAAACTATTGTTATCAGGCACACTGAGCTTTCAGGTTCCCTACATATAACTTTTTTTTTAAAACCTCTGAGGCTTTAAACTTGCTTTTCCTTCTACATGAAACATTCTTACATTCTTCCCTTCTTTGGCCAATTTATTCCTTAGATCTCAGGTTGGATGTCATTATTCCATGTAGCTAGCCATTTCTAACATTCCAAGCCTGAATTAGAGGCACCCCAATGCACTCCCACAGCAATATGCATTGACTACTATTTCAGCACTCTTCTTACTGAATTCCAATTAACTGTTTAATTGTTTGTAGTTCTCACTAAAACTGGGTCTTATTTATTGCATCGTGCTCTACAGTAGGTAAAAAATACTTTGCAAAGAATGGAATAAACTAACCATAAGCCAGAATCACTTTTGTGATCATTAGTCAGCTCAATAGAATACTTTAAAAAAAAAGACCTGAACTACTGGAAATATTTAATTGTAAAGAGAAAAGCACTGGCGCGGGCTTCCCTGGTGGTACAGTGTTTGAGAGTCCGCCTGCCGATGCAGGGGACACGGGTTCGTGCCCCGGTCCAGGAAGATCCCACTTGCCGCGGAGCGGCTGGGCCCGTGAGCCATGGTCGCTGGGCCTGCGTGTCCGGAGCCTGTGCTCCGCAAAGGGAGAGGCCACAACAATGAGACGCCCGCGTACCGCAAAAAAAAAAAAAAAAAAAAAAAAAAAAATCACTGGCGCACAATTTGCCTAGAAATATGCATGAAACACTTAATGTTCCAACACTCTAAGTTTTCAAATGGAGAAATACTGACCTGCCTTAGCTGGTTAAGCTTTATACAGATATACACGTTTAACATGACTGTTTGGAAAATACAGTTTTGATTTTCACATACTTTGACTGTATTTGAATCTTTTCCTGTGGTGATGCATGATAGGTTCTGAATCCCAATGAGTATCTATCCACAGGTAAGTCTGCAAAATAAAAGACCCAAGAGAATACTAAGGCTCAGAGCACTCATCAGTTCTGAGTCTGGGTCAAGTTTGAATAGACAGTATAGATTCCATATATATGGAAGATTATAACAGTTCCTAAAAGAAAGAGGTTCAGTAGAGTAAAAGGTAAGTTAAAAAGGAAAGAGTCACGGATATAGAAAAACTAGTGGTTACCAAAGGGGAGAGGGGCAAATGAAGGGTATGGGATTAAGAAATATAAGTCTAGGGCTTCCCTGGTGGCACAGTGGTTGAGAGTCCGCCTGCCGATGCAGGGGACGCGAGTTCGTGCCCCGGTCCGGGAGCATCCCACATGCCGCGGAGCAGCTGGGCCCGTGAGCCATGGTCGCTGGGCCCGCGTGTCCAGAGACTGTGCTCCGCAACGGGAGAGGCCACAACAGTGAGAGGCCCGTGTACTGCAAAAATTATATATATATATATATATATATATATATGTCTAAAACAATGTGGTGGTGTCCTTTGTATAGATTTCTTCTAACTTAAGAACGGACTTCAGAAAAAATTTTGCTAGGAAACGTTCTGAATCTGGGGGGTTGGGTAGAGAAACATGGGTTTATGGGGAAGGAATCTGAGAAAATGGTCTTTTTAGCCAAACATTGTTTTGTGTGAAGTTGTTTAGCAATCCTGTAATTCAGAAATTTCTATGAGAGGTCCAAATAACTGCTGAAAAGCCTTTAAGAACACAACAGCATTTTCTGTCCAGAAGATTTAATTGTCTGAAGTTCCAAGTCAACTGATTGCCAAACTACATTTTGGTGACACAATGAAAGGAGAGGTAAAAGCTTTAAAACTGGAAAGGAGATTGAAGAAAGGAGAATTTTCTCAAACCATAAGATCTATGATAATGACATTAAAGTATGTTAGATTTTTTTTTCCGTAGACAGATGATAAGGCTAGAAGACTATAAATGTCAACTCAATTAAGAAAGAAAAACAGGCAACCCTGTTTCATGTTATGAATCATACATGTATCTAACAGCCTTGAAAAAGAGTACTTTTGAACTTGTAAGTATTTAAAATGCTAGGAATGTACATTAAACAATCTGCCTTTTATAACTTTTAAAAACATGAACATTGCAGAAAGTGTAAAGGAAACAATGCTCTGATCATATACACTCATCCACATATACGATACTGAGGGAGTGCTAAGCAGAATGTAAATGTAGAACACGAAATATATAATTTATCACCTTTGGGAAAATAAGGTTTTAGAAAAGGAAAAATTAAAGGAAATATGACTGAGAAGGTTATATATAACAATTCCTAAAAGAAAGAGGTTCAGTATAGTAAAAGGTAATTAAAAACGGAAAGAGTGGGCTTCCCTGGTGGTGCAGTGGTTGAGGGTCCACCTGCCGATGCAGGGGACGTGGGTTCGTGCCCCGGTCTGGGAGGATCCCGCATGCCGCGGAGTGGCTGGGCCCGTGAGCCACAGCCACTGAGCCTATGCGTCCGGAGCCTGTGCTCCGCAGCGGGAGAGGCCACAACGGTGAGAGGCCCGCGTACCATAAAAAAAAAAAAAAAAAAGGAAAGAGTCACAGATATAGAAAAACTAGTGGTTACCAAAGGGGAGAGGGGCAAATGAAGGGTATGGGATTAAGAAATATAAGCTGCTATGTATAAAATAGATAAACAACAAGGATATATTATATAGCACAGGGAATTACAGCCATTATCTTATAATAAATTTTAATGGAATATAATCTGTAAAATACTGAATCAATATGCTGCACACCTGAGACTAATATAATCAACTATACTTCAATTTAAAAACAAGTTGTTTTAGAAATAAGTTTAAGACACCCTTCTGATATTTACAAAGTATTAATTATTATGTGCTTCTGATGTTAGGATCCTCTCTTTTTTTGGGCCATGCTGTGCGGCACGTGGGATCTTAGTTCCCTGACCAGGGATCCAATCCGCACCCCCTGCATTGGAAGCATGGAGTCTTAACCACTGGAACTCCAGGGAAGTCCCGGAGCCTCTCTCTTTAAAGTCCAGGGACCAGCAGCTTATCCATGACATTGCTGAAATGATTATAATCAAACAAATATCATAACTTCTACTACTTAAAGCAATTGAGTAATCACAATAAAGGAAAATTACATTTGTATGTATGGGTATATATGTATATGCATGTATGTGTTTGGTGTAATGCTTATATTCTGAAACTGAGATAAGAAGGGAAAACTCCAGTAGTTTAATTGATAATAATTTTTATTGATAGTCAACTACATTCTTTGTATTTTCTGCATAAAAGATATACAGCTCTTAAAATGGATGGGCACAACCTAGGAAAAGAACTGAAATCAATAATTTAGAACTACAGAAATTTAATGACATAAAATATGATAGACTTTAAAAGCTGAAACTGCATCCAGATGTTCTTCCAGAAAGTTATGGTTAGTTAGCCATACTAAAACTCCTGGAGACTGTTCTTTGTTGTTTCAGTCAGACAAGAATCTCCAAACGAATACAGAAATTTTCATATTGAGACAAAGGAACTGAAGGCAAGGGCTTGAGGCAGGAAACAAATTAGAAATTCAATCTTCTTGTCACTGCACAAGTAGAGTAGATATCTGGCATCTGTCTTTCTCATTTCCCAAACAGAATCTCAAGTGTTTGGGTTCAGAAAAATCTGGTTTTGTCCTAAACTCTCCTTTAAAACCTTGACATTAGAATAAAGGGTGCTCAAAATAAATTTTGTTTCCCTATCACTCATAAATCTGGAGGAGGAAAAAGGATAAATAATAATAGCTGTCACTATATTCTGGGCACTTATTTAGTGCCATTCATGGTATTATTAAGTGCTTTACATATGCTCATTTAATTCTCAAAACAATACAAATGAAGGAACTGAATTAACAGGCTAAATGAATAGGTACCAGCATGAAAAAGGTCTGATTCGACACTGTGCTCAAAGTTTACTATTTAGTAATATTTTGGTAGAACAGTTTAATTTTTTTGTATGTTTGTCCAGAGAGTTAAAACCTTAGAAACATCAACAAAGAGGTCTCATAGACCCTGTTTCCACAGACAATGGCACAATCTCCACAAACAACTTTGCACAGGAGATACTAAATTAATTTTCTCCAGGTGTTTAGAAACTCAGTTAATCCAATAAAAGACTATAACACTATTTTACTTTCTTAATTCTAATAAAAAGCAATTTTTAAAAATTAATCTGATTGCCAACCTTACTTCCTTTTAAAATTATATTGAAATTCTGGGCCTAGATCTTCTGGACAATTTCTCTGGTATATTATTTAAAATTACATTTTAAAGCCATGCACTTTAAAGATAGTAATTCATGAGTGATTAAAAAATAGACTGAATTCCATTTTGATTCTGCTAATTCAAGAAGTTCTTTAAATTCTGTAATTTATTTTAAAAGTAAGTTTGGAGATTTACAACACGAAATACTTTAAGCAAGATCCAACTAAATTCTTGTACAGTTTAATTCTTCCTATCATTTTTACTCTGCAAAATCTCAAATAGCAGCTTGTGTACTCAAGTTATTTACATATTTTCTCCCTTAATCATTCGCTTTTCAAAGGACAGAGTTCATTTAACAACCAGTTATTATGTCTTTGTTTCGTTGCTATTTTTGTTTGCCTTCTTTAATGAATGAATCATTTCAAAATCACAGTTTATAAAGTGATACTTGTTTCTACTACCTCTCATGGAAAAAATGCACGTCCAACAATTGCATTCTTTATCACTCTCCCCGCTACATGTCTCACCACCAAATCCCCAAAAGATATGTTAAATTACAAATAGATATATGTCTTTAAGAAGGCACGTCTCTCATTTACAACTTTCAGGCTCAGTTATCAATAGACTATGCCCGTAAGTAATCATGACTTTGACACTAGCTATAATTCAGCAGGAGGAATGAGAATCAAGTAGGAGGAATGAGAATCAAGAGAAAGATGTGTCAGGCTACCTTAATTCGTAAAGAAAAGGGTGGGAAGTGTCACATACCCTTTAATTTAGGAAGGCAGATTTCAAAAAGGTAGGCATGATTGCACGGAATGAAATTCTTGAAGGAAAAGAGATGCGAGAGGTTAGGAAGCTCTTGAAAATGGGGTTCTGACTAATATTACAGATGATGCCAAGAAAAGGGAGGTACTAAAGAAACCAGGGACTCACCTGAACAGCACGCTATAAAAATAAAAAAAGTAGTACTGCATAAAGAACAGAGCATGGGCTTTTAAATCCAGTCTACCACCTAATTAAATGATGCCAAGCAAATCCTTCTCTAAATATGCTTCTTTTTCAGCAAAATGGGAATAACATTTCTTGTGAAGAGCTACTATAGGGGGTTTGCTAAGTTCAATATTTCTTTGCTGGTCTCTTTGCCCTTAGGCTATATACTATTAAGAAAGCACTATGTTCAAAAGTTACTTAATTCTTTTTTCCTTGATAGTTACATTATCAATCTGACATATAGTCAGGCTCACTGGTTTCAATTTGTATTCAATACTAGGATTTACTTTCTTGCTATCATTTTTAATTTATTTTTTTGAATATGTGACACACACATGTGGTTCAAGCAAAGCGTCCTCTTTGCCCTTCATTACAGTAGTGGTACTATTCTTTATATAGGGTAAAAATTTGACCATTTGTCCACGGGCTAGAATCTATATTCTAGTATGGTGACATTTATATCTATAATCTAAAACTACATAGCATTTATGATCAATTTTAAAATAACTGCCTATGGCTACTGAAAAGATTATAGCAAAGAATCTTCAAAAGTTAGTCCCATTAATTTTAGTTGACACACAGTGCTACGTGCCAAGCACTGTTTTAAATACATGAACGTTTTAACCTTCAAAGAGACCTCTGAAGTATGTCGGCCAAGATCATGCTGCTAGCAAGTGGTACAGGTAGAATTTGAATCCAGACTCCAGAGTCTGTGTTATTAGCCACTTAACTATAATGTCTCCTGCATCCTAACCAGTCACACAGATGTTCTTGCCATATGGGGACTACAGAATTTAAACCTTTTCTGGCTTACCTTAAAAAAAAAAGTGTGACTGGGCTTCCCTGGTGGCGCAGTGATTGAGAGTTCGCCTGCCGATGCAGGGGACACGGGTTCGTGCCCGGGTCCAGGAAGATCCCACATACCGCGGAGCGGCTGGGCCCGTGAGCCATGGCCACTGGGCTTGTGCGTCCGGAGCCTGTGCTCCGCAACGGGAGAGGCCACAACAGTGAGAGGCCCGCATACCGCAAAAAAAAAAAAAAAAAAAAAGAAGTGTGACTTAGGAAAATTACTGTATCACAACTTTTCCCATTATTAATAAAAATTTAAAAGATAAGCAAATATGGACTAAATCTCTTTTGATTTCTCGCAATTAACATTTATTAAACACCTCTGGGAGATAAAGTGAATCAATTTGCTCTCCTTCCTTCTCCAAATCCCACTGAAATGACCCAAGCAATATATATGTAGAAAAATTCTATAACAGCATGGGAAAATGTCAACAACAAAGCAGAATCACTAAAGAATTTCTGGAATGTAGAAAAGAATAAGTTCACAGAAAAGGAGTAAGTGTCTATGTTGCTTATAATAATACAGTTAAAAGACAGTCCTCTTCCTCAGAGAAGTGGATGGATTTTCCTTTTTAGTTTTTTAACTCAGAAAAACCCCAAGCTCAGAAGATTGGAGCCCTCAACCATAGTAGAGGGCTTTGGGTGATATCTAAGGGGATACAAGAAGTCAGTGGGAACTGCACCAGTGTCCTGACCATTTGGGATGGCTGATGACATTTGCCAGCCAGACTTTTTCACCTGGGTGTGAACTGCTTGAAGTCAAGGTGGAGATTTGCCACATCAAGTTCCTAAAGAGGGAGGGCAGAGGGCAGTAGGAGGTGATATATGAGGGATAAAGTATTTTTGTTAACTCTAGGCTAACAAAGAGAACAAAAGCACCGGCCAACAATTTATAGAGGTAAAAATTAAAAATAAAAAAAAATAAAAGAAATAGCACAGTAGGGAAAACCCATAATGCACCCAACCCCCCTGATAACTCTGAAGACATTCACAATAACATTAATTAAAATCTTAAAGAGGGAGGGATAAATTGGGAGATTGGGATTGACATATATACACTACTATATATAAAATAGATAACTAATAAGGACCTACTGTATAGCACAGGGAACTCTACTCAATACTCTGTAATGACCTATATGGGAAAAGAATCTAAACAAAGAGTAGATATATGTGTATGTATAACAGATTCACTTTGCTGTACAGCAGAAACTAACACAACACTGTAAATCAACTATACTCCAATAAAAATTTTAAAATAAAATAAAACTTGAAAGTCAAAACAATAAAATAAAATGAAATCTTAAATACAGGGTGGTCCACTTAAAGCAGACATCTTACCGGCTACTGGTGTGATTGTAAATGGTTGATGGATGATAGCTACCTACTGGATGGTTAGTAGGCAGATACTAGAAATAGTCCTCCAAAGCTCTGGGGGTTAGTCCTATATCAGCCACACTTCAACATACATGAGTTTGTCTTCTGATCCTAACACATTAAACGTTACTGAGAGCGGGAGTCCTAAAGGTGATCTAACATGACTGTCTACATCTGTTTTAAATAAGATTCATTGCTATGGTTTTTTAAGTGATTCAATTAATGATTTTAAAACTTTAAACTCTCAAAGTAATTATTTTATCTACAGGATAAGAAAATATAAAGAGTTTCTCATTTTATGCTCATAATAAGCAAATGAATAGGACTGTAACAAATTATCTTACAGGCTACCTGTGATTATCAATCACCCTTTACTTTTAGAACTCTTTATACTTGGTTACTGACTTCAAGTAATGAGGTCAGCGTCATGACTTATATACTTAGCTGGTTAGGGAGAAATCTACTTTAGGACGGCAGACTACATCCATAACCCACTTAGCAAATGTTAGCTAGAGTAAGAAGGTTGACAGAATATTAATGGTTTAGTATAATATGTCATCATTACTGGAAAATCCCCAAATACATGTTACCTTTGATATGCAGAACAGAACTTGTATAAAAACATTTAAATAGGCTTCCTGGTACTTTTTTCTCTTAGTGCACTAAGGTGGAAGGAAGAAGGCAGCAATCCAGGTTAAGCATCAGGGGCATCGTACAGCGTGTATGGTAAAAACGATAGGGTCAACCAGGTCTAACACAGTGATACACCCTAGTTTAAAAGAAAATCAGAACTTCCGTGGTGGCACAGTGGTTAAGAATCCACCTGCCAATGCAGGGGACACGGGTTCGAGCCCTGGTCCGGGAAGATCCCACGTGCCGCCAAGCAACTAAGCTCATGTGCCACAACTACTGAGCCTGTGCACTAGAGCCCGCGACCCACAACTACTGAGCCCACGTGCCACAACTACTGAAGCCTGCACACCCAGAGCCCGCACTCCACAACAAGAGAGGCCACCACGATGAGAAGCCTGTGCACTGCAACGAAGAGTAGCCCCCACCCGCCACAACTAGAGAAAGCCCGTGTGCAGCAACGAAGACCCAATGCAGCCAAAAATAAATAAATAAATATTTTTTAAAAAAATCAGATTGCTTTTGGTGACTATATGATGGGCAAATAGCCAATTGCAACATTATATTTTATGTATCACATGTGATAACAGATTAATCCATTTAGTTGCTTAACAACAGCTATCTATCATAGGTGACTGTACTGTGGTAGGTGTTTCAGGTATATTAACTTTGATTCGTACAGCCACTTTGCAAGATAAGAGGTATTATCCCCATTTATAGATGAGGAAACTAAAGCTCAGAGGCCGAACAACAAGTCCAAAGCCACATAGTTGGGAAATGGCAGAGCCAGAATTTGAACTGATTTCTGGCTTCACCCCCATATTCCTTTCACTATAACTTTCTTAATAAAATAATTTTCTAAGAATTCAATGTATCATATATACCCACTTTTATTTTAAATCAAGAGATGGGATTCATGAGGGTGAAGGAGGAACACAGAACTATTTTTTGGTTGGGGAAAATAAAGAATAAACATTTAGGTAATTTTTCAAGCACAAACAAAACATCTACAGCAAAGCCTAAACTAGAAGCCAAGTTTCAACAGGTACTCCTCAAGTTAAAAATACTTAATTTGTACCATTTTGTACCTCAATTGGCATATAAAATACTGTTTTCCTCCTCCTTCCATCCATTCACAGGGCCCCTCAACAAACAGTGACCATACTAGCCAGGACTCACGGCCCCTCCCATGGGGGTTGAATGAGGAGCATTGGATCTAGCCTATTCTGTATCACTTTGCTTCCCCATGGAGAGATCATTTATCCATTACAAGTTCCTTATCTTCCCCATGTCCACTCACCACCATCATGCACCATACATATCACATGCACATTCATGCACTCATACCAATCTTCCTCATCTCCACTGAGTTAATTATATCTCAGGTTATTCCACTTCAGGAAATCTCTTAAACATACATTTTCTGCAAGTCCTTTTTCTTCCTTTGACAGGGCAATTT
Source organism: Orcinus orca (assembly GCF_937001465.1). Classification (NCBI taxonomy): domain Eukaryota; kingdom Metazoa; phylum Chordata; class Mammalia; order Artiodactyla; family Delphinidae; genus Orcinus; species Orcinus orca. The sequence goes on along the minus strand of NC_064574.1, from coordinate 66,300,675 downwards.
GTAAGTAAAAAAATGACCCAAAACATTGTTGACAAATGTAAGAAGAATCTCAGTGAAGCACCTATATCACACAGAAGAAATGTCATAAGTTTTAAAGTCAAATTGACAAATTAAAGGATCAGAGAAATAAGCTACCATTTCTTATTCCTTTTTAACTTTTTAAAAGCTATTTATTAGTAATACAACTGTATTGCTTTCTACTATTTTTTTTTGATGCAGAAGTAAATGTTTCAGTTATAACATGGCCTTACAGACTTGCTTAGGAATCTAATTTCTGTATTGACCCAGAGAATCAACTAATCAACCTACAAATTAACTTTCATCTTATAATATCTTTTCAAAGTTGGGAATAACTAGATGGTTGCTGGACCTTACTTTCCAAAATAAAAACCAACTGATAATCTGTCAAAAAAATTAAGAATGAATTTTGTGGACATGCAGTTATTGAACAAAAATTTGGCATACGTAACAATGTAAGTATCGTGTTTGTGAAAATGAGATAAGACAACTAGGAATGCCAAATAGTCCTCTTTCCTGACTAGCTCCTTTCTGCTTTGATATTCGAATTCTACTCACTTCAAACATAACGTCTAAACCAAAATCATCACTTTTGCCCTTAAAGCAGCTCACTCTCCAAAGTTCCCAGTTCTATTCCCTACTCCAGGTTCAAAATCTTAGTGTCAACCATAACACTTCCTCTTTCCTGCCATGTGCAAGCTTGGTGTGAGTGCTACCTAAGGTACGGAGACCAATAAATTTTATGCCCTGTTCTTAAGGAACTTTAAAAATCTACATTAGAGGGACTTCCCTGGTGGCACAGTGGTTAGGAATCTGCCTGCCAATGCAGGGAACACAGGTTTGAGCCCTGGTCAAGGAAGACCCCACATACCATGGAGCAACTAAGCCCGTGCGCCGCAACTACTGAAGCCCGCGCCTAAAGCCCGTACTCCACAACAAGAGAAGCCACCACAATAAGAAGCCTCCACTCGCTACAACTAGAGAAAGCCTGTGCACAGCAACAAAGACCCAACGTGGCCGAAAATAAATAAATTTATTAAAAAAAAATCTACACTAGAAAACAGGGCAAGTAACACACATATAACCATGATATGGATACGCTACCATGAAAAACATGCAAGAGGGAAAAATCACGTTAGGTAGGGGATCAGAAAAGGTTTTTATGAAGACAGCAGTTGACACACGCTTGGAAGATGGGTAGGATGCTGATACAACAGGAACTGCGAAGAGTGAGAGGGCGTTTCAGACTGAGAATAAACAACATAAGCAAAGATTTAGAGATGAGACTATAGATCGTATTTAGGAAACATAAAGTAATACAGAGGGGCTGGAATGTAGATCCACATAGGGAAAATGTAGGATCTAAGGTTGGAAAGGTAAGCAAGAGCCATATTGTGAAGATCCTTGAGTGAGTGCCTTCTGTGCTATGGCAGATGAAGAGTCACTGAAGGTTTCTGTTTCAAGCATATGCAGTGGTTAAGAGCCAGGACTCTGGAGCTAGAGTTCCTGGATTCAAATCTCAGCTCTTCCACTTACCAGCTATGTGACCTTGGGCAAGTTACTTAATTTCTCTGTATCTCTGTGGGGCTAACAGCACTTAGGGATGCTGTGAGGATTAAATTAGTTCATACATGTAAAGTGCCTAGAAAAGTATCTGTCATAAAGTAAATGCTATATAAGTATTTGCAATTATTACTATCCTTATCCTTTAGAAAGATAAATTTAGCAGCGATGTATAGAAATGAACTGAAATGGAAATTTCCCTGTCTTCTATATATGTTTACTCATGCCATTCCACTTTCAAGCACTGCCCAAGTCTTCCTAATTATTTAAATACCATCATTGGTACTTCCCTGACGGTCCAGTGGTTAAGACTCCGTACTCCCAGTGCAGTGGGCATGTGTTCAATCCCTGCTCGGGGCACTAAGATCCCACATGCCGCAGGACGCGGCCAAAAAAAAAAGAAAGAAAGAATTGAGTTTCATAAATACTCATCATTAAATGTATAATCTATTAAGCTCAAATTCTACCTCCTCCTCAACCACCTGGGCAGAAAGTAGTTTCATCACCTATGACACTTATTTCTTATGTATATAACTTTATCTTCCCAAACACAGTACAGGTTCCTCAAGGATAAAATACTTTTTCATTTGCTTAAAGGCAATCCCTCAGAATATTTAGTACAGTTCCTTACAGACCACACATACCTTAATAAACATCTGTTGTGAGACTGTCTGGAATAAAGTACAGTGGTATACGAAATATCTATGGGAAGATTTACAGAATACTCATAGTAAATTAAAGATTTATTTTATTAAAATGGATGGTACTTTATAAATGAAATGGTCATATAAATGAAATGGCTTTGGAAATCTCTGCCTTAATTTGAACATGTCCTATCTATTTTTGAAAAAAATTTCTATTATTATAGCTGAAAGTAGACCCAATAATGTTCCATGTGAATAACTTACTGTGAATAGACCACAAGTGGGAAGACCTAGTGAAATTCTCCTCTCCCATTTTCTTACTTGACCCAACCAACTGCATTTTCTTTACTCTTTTTAAATCTCTAACGATAGCAGTATATGGTCTCTGGTTGAACAGATCTATATTAAAAGTCAGCAGCTGCCTTTTTGCTCAATATACACAACAGCAAGTGTCAAAATACCAAATGTGACCTTTTATTTATAGCAAAGCTAGTATAAAGAGACATAAAAAGTGCAGTCTTTTCCTCCCAATTAAAAAAAAAAATTCAGCAATTCAAAGAAATGTTTGCTTCAGAACTGAAGTCATATACTGAAACTTCATGTAAGCAAATTATACTTGCTGGTTTATATATACTCATAAATACATGTAAGTATCATTGATAGCAATACCCAAATCTTTATTTTGTCAACTCTAAGGCAATAAATCCCAAAGGACTACTGCGTCCTACTTGCCCATGTCATATTCAGTAAGGATATGTAATTTAGCTGTAATTTACAGCTAATGAGAGAATACATAGTAAAGTTTACAGAGGTATATTATTGAAAAGTGATTTTGATCCAGATATTTACTTTTAGGTACCTTGATTTCTAAGGATCCTTAGGTTCCCTCATGCTCTTATCTAACCTCTCTAGTATTTCAACAATAGCTTTGCTAAATATTACTTTTTCATCAGTCTACAGTCAATAAAGAATAAAATAATGTTACCACTACCCCCAACCTGTTGTTACCAGTGGACCAGGTTTTATAAGTATCAAACTTTTCAGCAGCTAGCTGCTAGTTGGGCAAAGAATTCTAAAAAGTACTTGGAAAAAATGTGTAATTTCAGTGCTTGAAAATAAAACATTCTGACAGCCAAAAAGATATGAATGTCATGTTTACATAAATCATCATAAACAAAGTTATAAATATGAAATTTATACCTATACATTGTCATTGCTGTCACTGTACAACCTAATTTCTTGGGTTACTTAGAAGATATAAAACAAGGTCACTATGTAAACAATTATCCATTCAGGTTGCACGATTAAGCTCTTATTTATAATTCAATAATAACAATTTCATAAACAGTAATACTTTACTACATGTCTAAATTTCCCCTATAAGATTATGTAATATGGCCCACTGCTTAAGTATGCATTGAAATAGGGTATGAAAAAATTCAAAGACTCACAGTTGCACTGAGGAAGCTAATGACAACTAGAAGAAATTTTATGCCATAAACAAAAACTAAATTTTCAGTTGTACTATTTGCTATTATACAGTTGTACTATTTGCTATTCAGTTGTACTATTCTATTAAGAAACAACTATCTCATATATTTCAAACTTATTTTCAGCCTTTGAGGTGAGACTAATTGACTCTCTATACTCCAACTGTAAAGCTTTACAGACCACTATATCCCTTTAAAAATAACTTCCGGGACTTCCCTGGTGGTCCAGCGGTTAAGAATCCGACTGTCAATGCAGGGGACACGGGTTCGATCCCTGGTCCGGGAAGATCCCACATGCCACGGGGCAACTAAGCCCATGTGCCACAACTACTGAGCCCATGCGCCTAGAGCCTGTACTCTGCAACAAGAGAAGCCACCGCAATGAGAAGCCCGTACACCGCAACGAAGAGTAGCCTGCCACTCACCACAACTAGAGAAAGCCCGCACGCAGCAATGAAGACCCAGCACAGCCAAAAAAAAAAAAACTTACGAAATAAATGATTTTCACAGTGCGCTGCAGATATTACTCTAATCTACAGAAGAACAGAAAGTTGGGGTCTGAACCTGCATAACAATTGGAAGTACTGCAAGAGGTATTAAGTACATCTGAATGACATAATTTTTATTAATAAAAAACCCTCAACGACAACTTGTCTAAGATCAATTACATGGCTAGCAAATAGTGGGACTGGGATTTGACTACATGTTGATTTAGCCCCCAAAGCTGTGAGCCCTTTCCACTATGCCAGGCTGCCTTTCACTTAGAAAACCTCTTTAGTCTGTTCCAGAAACATATAAACCCAATGCATTCCTTGGTTTTGGTACTTACGTGTATCCCATTAAGCTTATATCACCACTACAACTGACCTCAAAGTCTATCTTCCCAGAGACCTCCCCTCCCCAAGTAGGACTTCAGAAATATTCAATACAGACACATCGTGTTGCCTTAAATCTTTTTTAGAACAAGGCAAGATATAAGTAAATAAATAACACAAATAATACAAAAGGGAAATATTTTTAAATTCAGATGTTTTGATCTTTCATATAATAATACTAACATTTGAGCATTTGCTATGTATTAGACCATGTGCCAATTCTTCATATGCCACATTTTATTTTCTCACAAGCATCCTTTGAGATAAATGTATCATCCCCATTTTACAGCTGAGAAATCAAATTACATGCCCCAAATCATAAAACTCATAAAAAGGGAATCCAAGAATCAAATCTAGATATGTCTGACTCAAATCCCATAGGACCATTTTACTACACTGCAACTCCAATACAAACTCAATATTTATGAGGAAAGGGGTTAAACAACAACACTATTTTAGGACACACTAAGCTGAACAGTGGAGGACTGACGTATACGACTCCTACTATGCCAGCTTTGAAAGGGGCTCAGGCAGTCTAGTGAAGAAAAATTCAACAAGTCTGGTTGCGTCTAATAAATGCAACAGCAGTCATCACTCTGTAATATCTTTTTCGGAATTTCCTTCCTCTTAGATTTTTCCATTCTCTCATGGCTTCTGTCCATGTTCTTGGTCCCAAATTCCCCTTCTCCAAACTTTTAGGCCAACTAGCTTACACCCTTCATCCTGAAGTGGCTACATCTCTGTTGATAATGGTAAAAACAGAGGCTTTCTGGAACTAAGGTTGTAAAGGGAATAAATGCTTTGTTCAGGAATTATCATCTCATATTGGAAAATCTGGCCTATGCTGTGAAATTCACAGTATTATAAGTGATTTCAAGTTTCGAGTATGACCTGTGAGCACTGTAAAAAGACTGGCCTTTGATTTTGGGGGTTCTTTTTGGCTGTACTGGGTTGTGGCACGTGGGACCTTCCTTGAAGCATGCAGGATCTTTCATTGTGGTGCGTGGTCTGTTCGTTGCAGTGCAAGAGCTTCTCTCTAGTTGTGGCGTGCGGGTTTTCTCTCTCTAGCTGTGAGGTCTTTGAATTTTTATTCAAAGTTCTTATTTGATATGTTGAAATAAATAATACTGATAATGTTACTTTTTAAAAAAGGAGGACTTCCCTAGTGGTGCAGTGGTTAAGAATCCACCTGCCAATGCAGGGGACACGGGCCTGAGCCCTGGTCAGGGAAGATCCCACATGCCGCAGAGCAACTAAGTCCGTGCGCCACAACTACTGAGCCTGTGAGCCACAACTACTGAGCCTGTGTGCCACAACTACTGAGCCTGTGTGCCACAACTACTGAAGCCCATGCTCCTAGAGCCCGTGCTCTGCAACAAGAGAAGCCACCGCAATGAGAAGCCCACACACCGCAATGAAGAGTAGCCCCGCACAGCAACAAAGACACAACGCAGCCAAAAAAAAAAATCTTCCATTAAAAAAAAAAAAAAAACAAGGAAAAAATTTTATACCCCTTTACCATTATGAAGAAATGTTATTCTTGGAAGGCAAAGAAATTTACTGGCCCAAATTTCCATCAACTGATGAATGGATAAATAAACGGGGATATACCACACTAGTTGGCAATAAGAAGAAATGAACTGCTGATACTTGCTATAATATGGATAAATCTTGAAAATGTTATGCTAAGTGAAAGAAGCCAATCACAAAAGACCACATATTGTATGACTCCATTTATATGAAATGTCTAGAATAGGCAAATCTACTAAGACAGAAAGTAGACTGACTAAGAACCAGGAAGGTGGAGGGTGACAGCTAAGGCATCTGGGGTTTCTTTTTGGAGTACTGAGAATATTCTAAAACAGACTGTGGTGATGGTGGCACAACTTTATGAATATACTAAAAGCCACTGCACTGTATACTTTAAATAGGTGAATTTTATGGTTATGTGAATTATATCTCAATAAAGCTGTTTTTAAAAAAGAAATGTACTGGAAAAAGACTCAAAAGGCCATTGAAAAAGTTTTGTTAATGCTTTTTAAATTAAAGAAAAGCACAATCTCAAGATTTTTGCCCTCTTAGGTAACCCAATTATGTCCTTCTCTGTAAGTCATGTCCAAGATGATTAACAAGACAAAGTTATAGATAGGTTTGTTTGTTTAACAACTGATGTTACAGAGCTCCTTCACACCAAACCAACTTTGTGATTACTGAAGTTGTCACAGTTCAGGAGAAAGGGCTTGTTATTTAACAATTTTCTAGTATTTAATAAACGGGTCTGCTTGGGAAGCTTGTAATTTTAATGCTTTAAACCAAAGACTCCCAACTTGTAGGCTAGGATCTACCTAAAGATCTTGAACTCTTATGTGATAGATGTCAAGCCCACAGTCCCCTATCTGAGGTTTACCAGCATTTCCTGTGGAGAGCGTAGTGAGTAACAGAATGGGAAATGAAACCCTCCCCACAAAGTCTTTTATTTCCCCAAGCATCTGCCAGTCTTTGTACTTGAGGAAAAAGAAAATTCTTCCTTGCAAAATGCCAGCCATATCCTGGGTTTCAACCAGGTAATGCTTTTTTTCCCATTTCTGATGTTTCTATCCATGAGGGGCGGGGTAGAGGTGTGGCTGTTAGAATATTTTAGCTTATCTGCGTCCCCTCACTCAATCCTTCTCAGATCAGGAGGAATGACTTCATCTGACTGACAGTTCAGGAGAAAAAACTGGGCATAAGTGGTCCAACTTTTTGCCCTTGGGAGCAAGTTTCCTAAAGGGAGCATTCATCTCTTCTGTTCTTTCATGCTGGAAGTCTTATAGGGCAGGTCCCAAGTCCTGCCTGGGATTGGACAGTTAAGTCTGTTCAATTTTGAGGCCCAGTAAGAGGAAGCGACTTGTCCAAGGATATAAGCCACATTCTCCAATATCCTCTTTATCAATAATATTTTGGCTCCTAATTATCTTATTCTTTTTTTTCTCAATTAGTTCAGAATATAAGTAGGGAAGAGGGTGTTATTGAGACTCCTTAAACACCCTAACATCCAATCTAAACAATTTTAAAAAGAAAAAGAATGAGAGTAAAAAAATAAATAAATAAGGTGGCAGTCATTATATCTTTAAAAGTTTGTGCATAATCCGCAAGCTATTAGAACAAACTCAGGAAATGCTATCACACACAGATGAAAATTAAAGGAACACGCTTTCTCTGTATTGGGGCCAGTACTATAAAAACTGCTGGTATGAAGCACGGTCCATAATATTATGGTAATATAATATTAGTTGGGATTTTAGGAAGTTCTTCTACTCAGCTTTTTGTTTTAGGATATTTCATTTCCTTTTGTGGTAGTTCAAGTAGAAGCTGAGGAGTAGAGACACTAGAATATGGAGATGAGAGACTGAAAGAGGAGAAACAGTGATGGAGAAGTCCAAAGCCAAGAGGGAAGACAAATTTATTTGACTTACACTAAGCCTGGCTATATTATTCTTGATGTTTCTTCATTTCCAAGAACATCTAATAAAGAAACTGTGTCAGTTCTCACAGTAATAAGTTCTGAGCTTTAGTTTCAAAATTGGGATTCCGACACCTGTTATAAACTAGAACAGCAATATAACAATATCTAACTTTTACTGAGCACTTCCTATGTGTCAGGCACTGTTCTAAATGTTTTACATGGATTAACTCAATCATCACAACAACCCATTGAGATGGATACTATTATTACCCTTATTTTACAGAAGGGGAACTATAAGGAGAGAGGCTAGGTAACTTTTCCAAAGTAACAGAGTTAGTAAGTGATAAAGTCTGGATCTGAATCCTAAACTTTCCCTTACTAGTTTACTGCAGTGGTTTTCAAACTACATTCTACAGAACCTTTCAGGCTCCAGGAGTTCTATTTTCAAAATATATTTTGTTCATTTAAAAAACTGCAGTAAAAACATCACAATCAAGACTTTTGTACAATGTATAATGCACCAAACGGAATCAACACATTAACTTTTTGCTACCAGGTGAAGTCACTTTTATGCAGATCTTAGCATAAAGCTAGTCCTGTCACCTCTGAGATCTTAAACTGAACTTCCTGTAAATGTTTCATTGATTTGGAAAGTATAACTCTGCACTGATTTTTTTTTTTTAAACTCAAGACTGGATCTGTCCAGGTAAAAGTGTACAGTGAGCATACAAGCTCAAACACTAGGCAAAGTTCAGGTGCATCTTATCACAATGCAAAAGCACAAGAGTGAGCAAAGGAACATACCATACCATCTCATTCATTTTACATTTTGGGGGGCTTATTGTCTGACATATTTAGCCGCAAGAAATACGGGTTAGGGAATTCCCTGCCAGTACAGTGGTTAGGCCAAAAAAAAAAAAAAAAAAAACGGGTTAGATACGATTTTGAACAATTTCCCCCTGTTCTTACTATCTCCTCCTATTCCTCTTTCTAGCCACAGAATATTTAACTGAAGATATCTTGAGATGGCAAGGGAAACTGTTAGAAAAAAAAATCACCGCCTCCACGCCACTTCAGCCACACATCACCACTGTCACACTCTGGACCTTGTGCCCACAATGCCCTGCCCTTCCATTCTGCTGTATCAATCACTCCCAGTCAAGTCTTCAGCTCCACTGGGCCCAGGTCAACTATTCCACTGACCATATACCAACTGCTATTCAATGACCAATATACCAGCTTTTTCCCTTTTCACTTTCACTCTTTATCCAGCTAAGATTTCATGAGCCATCATTACAATATTTTGACTAACACCCTAAACACCTTTGCTCCTCTGTCATTCTGTTGCATGTATCTGGCAAATCCCAACCCTGAATGAAGCCTTCTATTGGCTTTCACCACACACTGGTGACAAAGTAGTTGAGCACTACCAGAGACAGTCAACAAAGCAGATCCGTTATCACACTGTATGTTCACGACCACTGACTTCAATGAAGTGTCCACACTGCTAGATAATCCTACTGTCTCTGGTTGGCATGCTTTCTCTCACAACTATTTATTTATTTCAAACATCTTCTACTTCTTTCAAACCTTGGACTTCTTCTGTCCCTCCCATCTCCAAGGCAACTCACAGCAGATGACTTTGCCTAATTTGAAGGAGTTGTCTTCATCCTATTCTTGCTTTCTTTCAAATATAAGAGAGCATAACATCTCAGGAATGTTATGCTATTACTTATCTCTCTCTTCCCTCTCTCAACTCTATCTTTCCCATGGACATTTAATCTATTTTATACATTGGGATTCCACTTGAAACTTCTTTACAAAAAAAGATCTGCTAGAACAGTGAACCTCTTTGCCCCTAAGTATGTTAAGTCTCAAAGAAAGTCTCATAAAAGGAGTCATTGCACACATAATCAGGATAAAAACAACAACAGGTCATGAACTGGACATCACACATATAACTATAAACTAGTACTAACAATGACATCACCAGCATTTTCAGAAACAAAGCCCATAGTTTCACCAAATTCTAAATCATTGATATTTTCTTTATATGCTTTACAGTTTAAAAAATTGAGATATAATTAACATATAACATTGTGTATGTTTAAGGTGCACAAAGTGTTTGATACATTTATATATTGCAATATTACCACTGTAGCATTAGCTAACACCTCTATAGGGTCACATAACAATCATATATGCTTTACAATTAAGAGCTCTGCTAAGACTATATAGGCAAGAAAAGGAGCAGAAATTTTTAGAGTGTTATTTTAATAACCAGTAAATCTGACGGCATGATTTTGTGTTACTAGGTCTAGATGGGGGAGAGAACGGAGGAGGAAGCAACAAATGTCCCAGCCACAGCTTTTTTTAAGGGCTAAAAATATTGCAGGATAAATACAGAACCATAAGTAATACTTAAGAAGTAAGTTTGACAGCATAGTGATACATTCTTACAACAAATTATTCATGGAGGGAGTCTGACATTCCCACCCCCCATTATTCCCTTCATCTGCACTGAACAAGCAGTTAGAAAACAAGCTCATTCCTTTATTCCCATCAGCTCTCCTGGCAGCTGTTACATTAATTAAAGGTTTGGTCTCACAGGTCTGGGTGAGTGTGAGTGAGTGAGTGAGTGTGTGTGTGGGAGGGTGGAGGGTGGAGGGTGGCCCGAGCTGAGAAAAATCGTGCAAGGGCATTCACCTAGGATACCCTTCAGAAAGATGCCTGCCTCTTTCCTGAGGGCGCCACCTTGTCCCTGCTGCCCACAGCTCCGTGGTGTTACAGCAGGCACTGCTACTGGGCTGCCTGCAACTCTAATGTGTTATTTAATTTTGAAACTACTATTAGGATCGCTAAAGCGTTTTGTGATGCTCCATAAAATGAAGTTTATTATTAAGGTTATTACAGCTCCGGGGCCTAAAATAAAGCAAAATTATAACCACACAGACGTCAAAGGGAAACTCGGAAGCCACATGCATCTCAAACACTGCCAAGTGGGCAGGGGCTGGGCGGGGGCGCGGGCAGGGGGCTCTCATCCGGCGCCCTCCACCGGCACCACTGCTCCCGGCACCATGAACCCGGCCCCGCCCGGACCTCTCCCCCGGACGCCGCTTCCTGGGGAGGAGTGGGGGGACGTCAGCGGTCGGACCCGACTCCTCTTGGTCTCTCATCGACCATCAGCTCTCGGGTGTCTCTCACACTCCATAGGCTGCCTCGCTCCCGGCCCCAGCCTCCCCGGCGGGTTTCTAATTCCTCACAGTGCGCCTCAGTTTCCTCCCGTCTCCCACCTTGACTTTTGTTTGTTTAAGTCCAGGACTAAGCTCCTTCCTCCACGGTCCCTCAAGTCGCCGGCTGTCTCCCCTCACTCTCCCTCCCCGGTCCAGGACCGCCAGCCCTGCCCAGGTCTCCTCGCCCTTCCGCCACTTAGCACTCAGCCTGGGGCGCAGCTCCCCTCCGCCCGGGGGTCCCGCTAGCGACCCGCGCGTCCCCTTCGCCATCCCCTCTGCCCCTCGGCCACCCGGCCCGGCAGCCCGGATCGCCTCTCCGCCCCCTTCTCCTCAGGCCGGCCTCCGCCTCACACCCTCCAGCCCGGTCTTCTCCTCAGCCGGGTCTCCCTTCCCCTCCCTTCGCCCTCAGCCAGTCCTCCATCCGGCCCCGCGCGCCCGCCGCTCACCGGCGGACTCCCCGGTGTTGATCCAGTCCGGGTTGGCGATGCTGGCGATGGCGAAGATATCGGCGGCCAGAAAGAGACATCCTGAGATGATGGTCAGTTTATCCATCTCCCCGCCCCGCTCCCCCCACCCCCCGAGCCCCGGGCAGGCCGCGGCCTCACGCCTCCCGCCCCATGGGCCGCCGCCGGGGCCAGGAGACCCCGCGCCGCCGCCTCGCGCCCCCTCGGCCCCCGCGCGCCGCTCGCGCCCTCCGCGCGCCCGGGACCAGCAGCCGCGGCGCGGCCCGCACAGCCGGAACCGCCGCCCGCCCCGGAACTGCTCGGCCAGCCCGCCCCTCACCCGGAAGCGAAGCCGCGGCGCTGGCGAGGCCGGCTCCGGGTCCCGGCCGGCGACGAGTCTGTTCCGACCTCTCGGTCCTGCCCTGGCACGCGACCCGGACCCTCCGGCCCTCCCGCCTGGGGCCCCGCTCCGCCCGACTTCTCCTGGGCCGCCCGCCTCGCTGTCCTGGACAGGGCAGGAGCCGCCTGTCTTCAGCAGGAGGCGGCCCCGAGCCCGCGGAGGGAGTCGGTGACAACGCCTTGTCACCTTGTGTTACCATTGCCTCTGCCCTATCTGTCAGCCCCGGGACTGCGCCTTTTAGGAAATGGCTATGGACACCTGCTGTGCGTCAGGCACTGTAGGTGTAGGTGCTGGGGCTGCTGGAGTGGACCTGAGAAAGTTTTCGTTCTCAGGAAGCTTACCTCCTGGCGGGGAAGAAACAGAAACTGTTAAAAACTGATCTTTAAAATAAAGATAATGTTAGGTGTTGATCTATTAAGTTGGGGGTCGGTCTGATGGGGGGTTTAGGGGGCGGCGATGGTACATAGGATGGTCAGGGAAGGAAGGTTACACGGAGAACGCCAGGTTCATAAAAACCTGATCTATGAAGATCTGGGCAAGACTGTTCCAGACAGAGGGAAAAGGAAGTGCAAAGGACATTCGGGGAGCGGGCAAGGAAGAGGTTGGCCTGTTCAAGGAACCGCAATATATCCTGTATGGCTGGAGAGTGGTAAGAAAAGACAGAGGTGGGCAGAGACCAGATGTAGGACTTTAAGAGCCATGATAAAGAGTTTGGCTTTTGTTCTAAATGCAACGGGAAGGCACCGGAGGGTTTAGAACATGAGAGTGACAAGGGCTTATTTAATCGGTAAAGAGAGTGTCGATTGTAAGTGGGGAGGGGCAAGAATGAAAGCAAGGATACCAGTTAAGAAGCACAGTAGTCCGAGAGAGAGAGATGTAGCTTTAGCTAGGACGAGAGTAGTGAAGATAGGGGATGATGGGCAGATTGGATGTTTTGTAGGCAGAGGGAAGGACTTGCTGATAAATGGGGGAGAGGTTGAAAGAAAGAGAGGACTCAGGGAATGACTTCTAAATTTTTGGCCTGAGTAATGGGGTGTTTGATGATACTGTTTATTGAGGTGGGATGTGGGGAGGGGCTTAGCTTGGATGGAGAATCAGAAAATAAACAAGACACTGGCATAATTTATTAGCAATACAGATGGCCTACCATATACAGTTTTGCTATCTAGTGGAGATTTCCTTTTCTTCCATGGCTCATGGACTAAACCACCATTAACCCTGACTTTGAGTCCAGCTCTTTCTTTCCCAGTTAGTTCCCCATGAGACGCTCATTTTCTCCATAAACGCCACCTAGGTCATCTCTAGAAAGACCTAGAAGAGTGACATCTGTCTCTATTTTTGGAATGCCTACATGTCCACAGAACTCAGCAAGTTTCAAATTCCACCAATCCAACAGCCTTGCAGAAGTGCACAGAGTTATCAGTATCACCACATAGATTGGGCAAGGAAGTTTGATTGCTAGCCTGCAGACTTTCCTGTCCAAACATTGGTCTCTTGGGGGTGGGGGGGTAGTTTTTTATTATTATTATTAAACCATTCATTTTTCCTCTGCCACAGAAACTGATACAAGCTGATTTATATGTTCCAGGGATTTAGACATAATGTATATCACATTACTGCAGGAGGTTTCACTGTTTATTGTTGTTTAAACACTGGAGAAGTTTGGTGGAGTCATATTCTTGGCTTCTTTCTGGTGTTTCTGTTGCCAAGTAATAGAAGAAACTCCAACTATACAGTCCTGAATTCTCAAATAATGTCCACTGATGTTCACTACTGGGCAGTTGATGAGAATCCTAGGGTGAAATGTTGGAACATTTACCTATTCTAACTCCAGCTAAGTGGAACTATGACTTGATTCTTGTGTTTAAACAATACAAGTTTAAATCCCTCCTTCTACCCAGGCATCCCTTCCTGGTCCCTCCAGCCTTTGCCCCTCCACGAAATGTTCTGGATCTAAGATTAAAGCATAAAAACAACCAGTACACGGTTAAAAGGATTTAAAACATTTTTTTAACCAGGTTAATAGCTGCATATCACTACAGACAATAGTCACCTATCCCATTCCTTACCAACCAGGATGTGGGGTGGGTGGCATGGGTAGGACCAAATACTCTGTTTACAGATTTCCCGTTAATCCCATTAATTGGGGGCTGTTTTTAGCCCCAAGTCTCATTCTTGCTTGCCAATGTACCTAGTGTTTCAAAGTCTCAAGTCTCTCAGGACAGGACAGATCAATTCTGTTCTCCTCTATATCTCAATCTAGATTTTAGTAGAGACAAACCCTAGGAGTTAGGGACAGGTGGCGTGATGGAGTAAAAAAAATACAGAACTATATTTTAGTCCTGCCTGTGCTACTGACTTGAACTTGGGAAAGTCATGTCACCTCTCTGGGCCTCTTTCCCCTATCTGACCAACAGACTCCTAGAGTCAGGCACTCTGCTTCAGTGATAGAACTTCCCCATCCTCTCACCCCTAAGCAAACCAGCTAGGGCTTTTCTATTCAGAGAGAGGATGAGCCATGAGGCTACTTAAGGCAGAAAAGCCTTGAGGACCCGGAAGAACATAGAAGGCCCCCAGGAGGGAGCTATGCTGGCAGCCTGAAGTCGTAAATAGTCATTCCGTGGTTGTTAAAGGGCCGTGAACACAGCGTGCTTTATGGTGATGGATGGTAGGCTTCAGCCCAGCAGAGGCTGAGTCCAAATGGGACCTCAGGGAGAGCTGTGGAGGGGAGTGTGCAATCACTCTTCTCTTTAAGGAGGATCTTTGACCTGACAGGATAGAGAACACACTACCTCCCTGGAGGTTAAGTTTACCATCCAGGCTAAGAATGTGGTGGATGCACCACATGTGTTCACCTGGGGTTTCTGGGACTTGACAAAACAAAAGAGCTAAATCCAGAGGTTAATAGTCTGTGCCTTGAGCTCAAGTCTCATTTAGTCTCACGGATTGGGTTCTGCTGGAGCTGACTTGGAGACAAGAGATTATTGTCTACTGTGCAGGAAGTTTATTAGGGTGTGCTCTTAGGATCGACTCCTGTCGGGGAAGGGAAGGAAGCAGGATTGGACAGAGGGAGCAGTTTGACTGTGGTGCAGTCACAGGAGGCTTTGGCAGAGCCCAGGGGGAGCTCTGAAGCTGGGATGGCTGTTCTGAGTTGTTCTGAGTTGGAGTAAAGGGGCCAACCAAGCCTTTGTATCTCTGCATGGACCAGTCATTGGATGTTAGTCATGGGGCATGACCTTGGGTAAGGCGGCTCTCCAGCCAAGGACAGTTCCTTGAGAGAGCTGACAGCTGAGAGCAGTCAACCTACAACCTCCCCAAGAGCTAGGGCCTAGGTTCTCCTGTCCTGAAAGGGGACTAGGCATGACAGTGCGGCACTTGCAACAGTGCACCCATTGTGCTGCACAGATCCACTTGCTTCTTTTTCTATTCTGAAAGCAGCACCTTTAGGACCCTGGTGGACGTCTTTTCCTGTGGGAAACTTATAAGAGGAAAGTTAGTGGGACAAAGTATAGCTCTTGCTGCTGCTGCTGTAGCTCACCTTAAGGTGTAACTGACATACTCATCATTTCCCTCCTCTCCTATCCATCCTAGGTTCCTCTCACCCTCTGCTAGCACCTCTATACTTCTCAGGCTGTGGCTACTGTTTTTGTCCATTTACTGTAAAATAGGCCAAAGGAGAACTAAGAGACACCAGGTGGATCATGTGGGTGCCACATCATTCCATTTTACTACTCGTGAAAAACTCTACAATCTTAGTGCCTCCCTGTGCTGAAGGCTACGTATGCTTCTCCTCTACTGGGGATGGGGTCCTCATTATTACCTGGGCAGCAGGTCCAGCTCCAAAATCCCATCTTAGCATCTACTCTTTCCTGTTGTCCCTGGCACAAGCTGTTGCAGGTTGGGTTCTCTAGGAAATACTCTTGAGTTGCAGGACATTTATTGAGGAGTGCTCTTGGGACCCACGTCTGTGGAGGGAGAGAAGGAAGCAGGATCTGGCAGAGGGAGAAGTCGGGTTGCAGTGCAGCCATAGGAGGACCTCAGCAGACCCTTTAGGGAGCTCTGAAGCTGGGATGTCCCTCTAGAGTTGTTCAAGTTGGGCTGAGGGAGCCAGGTTTTTTACCCTGCATTGATCAGTCACTGGATGCTAGCTGCCCCGGGTAGGTGTGATTTGGGTAAGGGGTTCTCTTCAGCTAGTGGCAGGGTTGGGGTGGAGGGAAAGGAATAGGTCCTTCAGTCCTGAAGGGGGAATCTGGGCAGCACAGCATCCATAACAGTTTGTATCCTTCAGCTCCACCAATCAGTGTGATCTTGGCATTCACAATAAAGAGCTTTCAGTCTGGGATGGAGGGAAGGTGGATGGACCCTGTGTGCCAGGTACTGATATGCTCCCCTCACAGGACCTTAAATGCTGATGTGCTTTATTCCTTCAAACTCTCACCATTCTCTACCGATAGGAAAATGGAGGAAAAGGATGCATTTCATAATAGAATTAATTTCGTGTCTGGACAGAAGCCTTGCCAGACTGGAGGAGGAAACAGGCAATCTATCACAAGGCGCTACCTGCAGGAGATGCCTTGATGTTGAGAGTAACAGGGAATGGGATGACTCTTTGCATTTCCTCTGTCGCAGCCACTACAACACAAGATTTATCCAACCGGAAATCTGCCCTGGTTTATTGTCTGGGTAGAGCCACAGAAACAGCTGAATAAGCTGGGACCTCCCAGTTTACCATGGAAATCTTTGCACACTAATAGGTGCTTGATTACTATTTGCTGAAGGCATGAACACAAGAGGCTTTGCCTTTCTATTTCATCAGAGTGGGGATGACAATAGGACCTACTACATTACATTGTTTTCTATTTCTTCTTTATTTTTGATACTTCATACTTTCCTCAAATTGTCCACTCCATCTGCTTTTTAAATCTAAGTTCCAAGAGGATAGAGCCCTTGCTTGTTTTGTCTACTGTTGTGTCCCCAGCATCAGCAAAAACCACAGAGCGGGCTTCCAGTAAATATTTGCTGTATGAGTAAACGTGTCTGGGGGAGGAAGAATTATTTTGGAAAAAAAAAAGAAGGAAGAATTAATTCCTCTCCTAATCGTGACTCATTTTTTTCAGGTCACCCTTGGCCTTTTCTTATTCAAAACATCCGTGAAAAAAGCGCAGTTCCAAAGCAGTTGGCGCGGTTGATATAACAGTATTTGAAAACACCATTATCGGGAGCGCAGCAGGGCATCTGTGCTCTTGTATGAACTAGCTATGATCTTCCTCCGTAGACCATTCACATCTTTGAGACACCCTCCTCTGGGCTTCCTCCACCGTCTCCATTTCCGTTTCCCAAGAATGGGTGAGGAACCCACTGAGCCAGGCACTGTGCTAGTCCGTAGAAGTTTTGTTTTTCTGCACCAAAATTTTCACATACAGCGTTTTCCAGGGTCCACTGGGGACCTTGTGGTGACCGCACTGCAGCGCAACGTCTGGGCGACGTTGTCGCAGCGTCCCCTGGGGGCCAGCCCGAGATCTCCTCGCCGCCCGCGGTCGGCCCGCAGTGCGCCGGCTCCCGGAGGGTTCCAAACAGTTGGGAGTTGGACTGACTCCAGCTTCGGTTCCGGGAGACCCTCCTGATCGGCCTGCCGTCCCGGGGCCATGAAGAAGGCCGTCCACAAAAGCGTTAAGGGTAACTGGGTGATGTCCTAGGGATCAAGACTTCTTCACTTTTCCTCCTCTGTAAAATGGGAAAGTCACACTCTTGGGCCTCTCACGATCATTTGTTTATCAAACTATAATTTACATACAGGAAGAGCCCCCCCTTTTTAGTGTACAACTTTGTGAGTTTTGATAATCATATACCCACGTTTAACCACCACCACAATCAAGGTGTGGAGGTCTCACCACCCCCAAAATTACCTTGTGACGAAGCCCCTTTGCTGCCAGTGCCTTTCGCCACCCCAGTTCCTGACACTCCTGATTGTTTTCTACAGTTTTGCCCTTTCCATGGAGAATGTCACAAAAATGCAATCATATGGTATGGAGTCTTCTGAATCTGGCTTCTTTCACTTAACACTGCTGTCTTTTGAGACTGGGCTTCATAGTAGATTATATCATGAGCACTTTAATTTGCAAGCTGAGGTTGGAACTCAGACCCTGTCTATGATGCCAGTTCTCTGTTTGCTCAGGAGCCAGAGGCTCGAGGAGGGGATGACCTGTAATCCTGGAAAGTCTTGAAGATGGTACCTTCTTTATACTAGGTTACTTTATTTTCCAGACAGAGAGCATCTGTGGTTTGGGGGAGGGTGAGGTTGGAGATAGGCAAGGACACTTGCTTGGAGTCGAAAGGGCCATGAAACCGCCCAGCTCCCTGCAGCTGGAGATGTGGGAGCATGGGAAGCCCCTCCCGCAGGAGTGGGGAGGACTCCTGGGCCCCCCAAACACCACAGTCACATGGATTTGGCAAGGTAGCAGTTTGTCACTTCTCCTTAAGGGAAAGTGTTGTGTGTGTGAAATGCTGGAAGAGTGTGCTGAAAACAAGTTTCCCCAGAAGCTTCCTGTAGACTGAAAATGAGTCTCCTCAGAAGCTTCCTCTTGGGGGAAAAGAACTTGTTGTTTTAAATCACTCCTCCATCTTTGAAACTTTTCTTGTGAGATTTAGTTTTGTAGAAAACATACTTCAACACCTCCCTACCCATTTTTCCTGGATTTTCCTCCCACATGCTTTTTCTCTACTGTCCATTTCCACTGACATTGCTTGGGTGACATGCTCTGGGTGAACGCAGTAACTCATTTCTCACTTCCACTCTGGACTCCACAATCCATATAAGAGCCAGAGGTTTTTGTTTGTGTGTTTCTTTGAAGGCAGACCTTAGCTTGTCCTGCTGAAATTGCTTCTAAGCTTTTCTGTGAGGTAAACCTGCCAAGCAGCCTGTCTGCTCTGCCTTTGCCCCTCCTGCCTGCCCCCTACTGGTCTCCTTTATGTTCTTTCCTGTCTCCGAATCTTGATCTAATTTGCTCTCTCCCATCCTACTTTGCTTACAGCTTTCCTGTTGGTCTTTTCGACCTCAATTCGGATTTTACCTCCTCTGTGAAGCCTTGGCCCGCCTTCCTCACGGGAGATGTTAGCCTGTTGGTCACCCTCAGAGCTCTCTGAACTTTTCCTTCATAGCATGTGTCACAGTTTGTTGTTCTAAATATGTTTACATGATTCACTGATATTTGTCTCAGCCACTAGGCTAGAAGATCCATGAGGGCAAGAAACACTTACGTTTCCTAGCACACTGCCCGTATCAATAACTATTTGTTAAGTGAATGGATAATAATAACTAACATTAATTAAATATTCACAGTGTGCTAGGCACTGTGCAAAAGCCCTTTAACTATCTCCTTTAATTTTCATAACAACCCTCTGAGTGGGCATTTTTATTATCATCACTTTACTGATGAGGAAACTAAGGAAGAGAGAGGTTGAGTAACTGCCCCAAGGGTCTGGCTTTCTACTGTCATGCTGATGTCTAGGTGAAGGACTAAAACAAATCTCTCCTTTTTTAGAAAGACAAATCCGCCTCAAGGTCAAGCCATCTGTACACAACTTGAGCAAAACTCAGGAGACCAGACTCACTGTGGGTAGCCTGGGATTAGGCCTGATCATCATCCAGCATGGGCCCTACCTTCAGATCACCCACCTCATTAAGAAGGGGTCTGCAGCCAGGGATGGAAAACTCCAGCCAGGTGACTGTGCTTTCCCGATGCCTTCCAAACACTCCACCGCTTTCTCTCTCCCATCTGCCTTCAGGGAGACTCAGGTTTCACTGTAACAATGATAATGATGACATTGTTTGAGAGCTTTCAATGGGCAGGCCAGTTGGTATTACTTGTATAACCTTCGCTGTTGGGCATTTTTATTCATTGAATTCTTACAATAACCCTCTAGGTAGGAGCTATTATCATTGCCCTTTTACAGGTGAGGAAACTGAGGCTCAGTGAGACTGAGTTCCTTGTCGAGGTTCACCCCCATCTAGCAGGTGGGATTCATATACAGGCACAGCGTCACTCCAGCGTTTATGGCTCTCTGTGGATAAAGCTTTCTTCTTTTGTAGGCAGTATTAATCATCATTAACATTTAGAAGCATGATCTTATTTCACCTTCCTGGCAATCCCTGAGGTAGATTCTACATTAAAAAAATTCTTTTTAAATTTTTTAATAGACCTTTATTAGAGTATAATTGCTTCACAATACTGTGTTAGTTTCTGTTGCACAGCAGAGTGAATCAGCCATATGCACACATATATCCCCATATCCACTCCCTCTTGAGCCTCCCTCCCATCCTCCCTTTCCCACCCCTCTAGGTCATTGCAAAGCACTGAGCCGGTCTCCCTGTGCTATGCTGCTGCTTCCCACCAGCCAACTATTTTACATTCGGTAGTGCCTATATGTCAATGCTACTCTCACTTCACCCCAGCTTCGCCCTCCCACCCCATGTCCTCAAGTCCATTTTCTATGTCTATCTCTTTATTCCTGCCCCGCAACTAGGTTCATCAGTACCATTTTTTTTTTTTTTTTTTAGATTCCATATATATGCATTAGCACTTTTCTCTTTCTGACTTACTTCACTCTGTATGACAGACTCTAGGTCCATCCACCTCACTGCAAATAACTCAGTTTTGTTTCTTTTTATGGCTGAGTGATACTCCACCGCATCTATGTGCCACATCTTCCTTATGCATTCATCTGTCGATGGACATTTAGGCTGTTCCATGTCCTGGCTATTGTAAACAGTGCTGCAGTGAACATTGTGGTACATGTCTCTTTTTGAATTATGGTTTTCTTAGGGTATATGCCCCGTACTGGGATTTTTGGGTCATATGGTAGTTCTGTTTTTAGTTTTCCAAGGAATCTCCATACTATTTTCCATAGTGGTTGTATCAATTTACATTCCCACCAACAGTGCAAGAGGGTTCCCTTTCACCACACCCTTTCCAGCATTTATTGTTTCTAGATTTTTTGATAATGGCCATTCTGACCAGCATGAGGTGATACCTTATCATAGTTTTGATTTGCATTTCTCTAATAATTAGTGATGTTGACCATCTTTTCATGTGCCTCTTGGCCATCTGTATGTCTTCCTTGGTGAAATGTCTATTTAGGTCTTCTGCCCATTTTTTAACTGGATTGTTTGTTTTTTTGCTATTGAGCTCCATGAGCTGTTTGTATATTTTGGAGATTAATCCTTTGTCGGTTGTTTCAGTTGCAAATATTTTCTCCCATTCTGAGGGTTGTCTTTTTGCCTTGCTTATGGTTTCCTTTGCTGTGCAAAAGCTTTTAAGTCCCATTTGTTTATTTTTGTTTTTATTTCCATTACTCTAGGAGGTGGGTCAAAAAAGATCTTGCTGTGGTTTATGTCAGAGAGTGTTTTTCCTATGTTTTCCTCTAAGAGTTTTATTGTGTCTGGTCTTACATTTAAGTCTTTAATCCATTTGGAGTTTATTTTTATGGTAGTGTTCTAATTTTATTAGATAGGTAGTGTTCTAATTTTATTCTTTTACATGTAGCTGTCTGGTTTTCCCAGCACCACTTATTTAAGAGGCTTTTCTCCATTGTATATTCTTGCCTCCTTTGTCATAAATTAGGTGCCCATATGTGCATGGGTTTATCTCTGGGCATTCTATCTTGTACATTGATCTAGATTTCTGTTTTTGTGCCAGTACCATACTGTCTTGATTATTGTAGCTTTGTGGTATAGTTTGAAGTCAGGGAGCCCAAGTCCTCCAACTCCGTTTTTCTTTTTCAAGATTGCTTTGGCTGTTTGGGGTCGTTTGTGTTTCCATACGAACTGTAAAATTCCATATGAATTTTTGTTCTAATTCTGTGAAGAATGCCATTGGTAGTTTGATAGGGATTGCATTGAATCTGTAGATTGCTTTGGGTAGTATAGTCATTTTCACAATATTGATTCGTCCAATCCAAGAACGTGGTATATTCCTCCATCTGTTTATGTCATCTTTGATTTCTTTCATCAGTGTCTTATAGTTTTCTGAGTACAGGTTTTTTGCCTCCTTAGGTAGGTTTATTCTTAGGTATTTTATTCTTTTTGTTGCAGTGGTAAATGGGAGTGTTTCCTTAATTTCCCTTTCTGATTTTTCGTTGTTGGTGTATAGGAATGCCAGAGATTTCTGTGCATTAATTTTGTATCCTGCAACCTTACCAAATTCCTTGATTAGATTCTACATTAAACCACCTTACAGAGAAGGAATCAGATATTTAGTAACTTGTACCTTGTCACACCAAGGAGTGGGGATTTGAACCCTCTGTGTTACACTCTTTGTCAGTACTGCCCTGCTTCTCTTGGCTTTGGGTGAATGAATTTTCCATCCAATTCAAGACGTTTTCCCAGTGCCTACTCTGGGCCTGGTGCTGTGCTCAGGAGTCAGGGACGCACAATGGGATGGTAAGGTGGTGGGAAGGAAAGACCATTCAGTGGGAGCTGGCCTGAATTCAGGCCCAGGCTCTGCCACTTTCTAGTTCTGTGACCTTGGACAAAGTCCCTTAACTTTCCTGGCCTTAGTCACCTCATCTCTAAATTGGGATAATACCACCTTTGTCAGAAGTTGCTAGGATTTGATGAGATAATCTTTGTGAAAGTGCTTTGAGGACTACAGTGCTATGGAAATACTGGCAGTAATTTCTCTTAGGCTGTTCTTACTTAGAGATTCTTTAGACTGGTATCTTTTTCGTTGTTGTTGTTAACCAAAAATGATTGTGGTACAGGAGCCCCCAGTGGATTAAACCACTGGTTTGCAACTCTGGTTACCTATTAGAATCGCCTGGAGACCTTTTAAAGCAAAAATGCCTTGGCCCCATGTCCCCAGAGGTTCTGATTCAATTGGTTTGGCTTTGGGGATAGGGCAGTTCATGGTTTAAAAGCTCTTCAGGTGATTCTAATTGCAGCTAGGGTTAGAAGCAGTGGATTAAAGAATTAAGTAGATCAATGATGCTATTACAAAAGTTTACCTCACCTTAAAATCCAAAGCATTTTCTCCACATAGAAAATGGTGCTGGGGAACAAACTGACAGAAAGAGAGTTCTGGACGCTCCAGACCAAAAGAACTCTAGGCCAGGTCCCATGGGCCTTTTCTGCTTGTTCTCCTTAGCTTCTCTGGGGTCAGGGGACAGATGCTGGTTGATAGCCAGAGTGCACACTCACTAGAGTGGGACAGGAGTATGCTTTCATGCACATGAAACAGGATCTCCTGGTGGGGCTACAGTTAGTGGGCTCCTGGAGGTCAGAGGCAGTCTTGAAATCACCTTTTAAATCCACAACTTACCTACAGCACTGGCACATTTATTATGTCTGTGTTTGATAAGTGAATAGCAAGTGAGTATTTGTCCTAGGCATTTTGCAAGGTGTTTCCACATCTATTATCTCATTTAATCTTTGCAACACTCCTGGAAGGTAGATAACAAAACATAGAGCCTTAGAGAGATGAAGTAATTTGTTCAATACAGAGCTAAGTGGGTGGTCAGAGCTGAGACTTGAAACCATATCTGCTTAGAAAGCCCATACCTTTGACTAGAAAAGAGATTTCAATAGAGAATAAGTCCAGGGCCCCAAATCTCTTCATGACAAGTCAGCCACTTCTCTTCAAGGTCTAGGTTTCAAAGACTCTGTAACTCAGTCCTTTTGACAATGATTATGAGATTCTGAGAGGTGATGAACCTGATGTTTTTTTGACCCCATTACCTCCCAGCCCCATTATTTCTCATTCATGTGTTTTGAATTTCTCTCTTTTTGGTGTTTAATAATAGGGCTTCATCTTGATTTCCTAATTAGTTTATTCTGGCTAAACTTTAAAATCCTTTTGGCTAGTATAGCTTTAGCAAACTCTGATATCCAGAGTCTTAAGAAATTAGTATAGCTTTTTCTCCCTTTTCTCGGAGAAATTAATATAGCTTTGAAGGTAAATACAAGTCATGCACTGGTCACCACCCTTACTAGGCCACATTCATTCAATAAGCTTTTCCTGAACGCCTGCTCTGTGTAGGCATCCTGCTAGGCGCTGTGGTATAATGATGAACCAGACATACATGGTCTCTAACCACACAGAGCTTATGGAATTTACAGCCTAGTTTGTAGAGATGGTAGTGGCTTGGCTGCTGCAAAGTTGATTAAATATAGGTAATCGAGACAGTTTATATAATGTGGTTCCTATAGCCCATTAAATCAGAAAGAAAATGTATAATGTTGATATACATAAATACTAAATTGGTGTTTCTTTATGAAAGGCAACGTTAATGTCTATTGCCGGAGTACTCACATTCACACAAAGATATGTCTGGTTTACGGCCAGGAGGGTCAGGGAATTAAGCTGTTTATTTTCTGCCCTCATGATAAAAGTCACCCTTTAACAACATAATTATGCAGAATGACAAGCCATAAACACTCCTTTTAAGATTAGGCAAGTAAGCTCATCCAGTGACGTTTTCTTCCTCCCCCCACCATTTTAATTAACCTCCATAGGGTGAACAGTTTTAGATCACACAATCTGCAGGTTGCCGGGAGAAGCCCTATTTCATTCTGAAGTTAGCCCCAGCTATTTTTAAAGGCCAAAGCAGAAGGTTTTCTTCACCCTTCTAAGTATTCATTTTCTTTAATACTGTGAACTTTTGTTGCTGATAGGATCTAGCACTATGGAAATTTGTCCTTGGCATTCCTTGGAGGCTTCCTTTGGGATCAGCATAATTCCCAATTATAGCACAGTGGGGAGTAGTATCAGAACATGTACTTCATCTTGACTCTTTTCTCCTCTGAGGTTAGGCTTCAGCTGTCTTTGAGGTTGATTGAGGGGTCTCTAGCTTCCCATGCACAGAGAGGTGAACATGTCCTTTGGGACTCATTGGGGTCACTTTATCCGATGTTAGCTATAAGGTATCCATGACCATTTGGCAGGATGTTGGCAAGAGCTGATGACTAAGATTTTACCCAATGTGAGTCTGTCTGTCCTTAAAAAGCAGTTTCCCTGTATTCCTTCCTCTCTTGCTGAATGCCCTTGTAGTAGTCAGAGGTCTTCAATGCAAGCAATAGAAAAGTTCTGTTAAGGCACTGGATTTAGAACACTGAGTTTGACAGAATTGCCAGAAAGCCTGGAGAACCAGGTTTGGAAAATGGTGAGAGAACAAAGGGCCATGGAAACTGGGTGCTCCTGTCACCTCTCTGCATCTCCTGCTCCAGGTTCAGTGACCCAGGGAGACTGACAAATAACTGGACCTAGTTTACATGTTCATGCCCTAGCTGCTGCGTACAAGTGAATAACTGGTCTTTTTAACATCCAGTTTGGAGGTCCAGGAGCTTGCTGTCAAGATATGGTTCTCTTCCTATCTGCTGGGGGCTCAGGAGCTCCATGGTTGGCCATCACCCTCCCCTGTCTGTTCAGCACTGTGCTATGGTAGGGGACCTAGCTGTCAAATCCCTTTGAGCTGACATACTCTCTGTATACATAGCTTAAACTTAATTAAAGCATGCTAATTGTCCAGTGTTTCATGTAGAATTACTTGCTCAACGAATACTATGTAAGGGCAAACATTAAACTGAAAGGCTTGATGTTTAATATGGTCTGCTTACTGTGAAGGGCATTGGAAATGGCCAGGCAGGTATAATAGAAAGGTCATTTATTCACTTAGTGTTAAGTGGTTTTTTCTTTAATAGTAATAGCCATTTATTTTACTTGAAACACATTTTTAGAATCCTAAAGGATGATTCAGATTATAAATGGTTTTTAGCCTCTGTCACACCAAGGACTTTAGAAATGTTGTAAAAACGTGCTACAATATCTACCACCACACTATTAAGAAACATCTTGCATGTATTCTTCATTATTCAGAGGATACTTATGTCACTAAGAGGGTCATTTTTATTAAATAAAGGCTGAAGCCTGGCTTTGGTTCAAAATGAACCAACAATATGAACCCATAAAATGAAATACCTCACCCAAAAAAAAAAAAAAAAAAAAGAAAAACATCACACAATAAAGCCAGAAATGGTTATGATCCTTTTAAACCATTATCTTAATTTTACCAATTTTTTTTCCTTTTTCAGGTGATGTTTTGATTACTGTTGGCTATGCCAATGTGTTAGGATATACTCTTCGAGAATTTTTAAAGCTTTTGCAACATATCACCATAGGAACAGTGCTACAAATCAAGGTTTACCGAGATTTTATTGACATACCCCAAGAATGGCAAGAAATATATGATTTAATCCCTGAGACCAAATTCCCAATTACACAGTAAGTAGTTAAGTTTAGGAAATCTTTGTTATACTACAGAATTCCCAGGGTCTATGAAGTAGAGTCTTAGTTTAATGTGAGAACTATCAGTTGGACCATGTAGGAGGGATTGATGACACTGCCACAATTTAGTGGGTTTCTAAGTCCTTTTGCAAAGTACAATCTGTAGGACCTAATATGAGGCAGAATGATAAAGGCAAGAGCCTTGGACATGGAGTTTAAAAAAAGACCAAACTATCCAATGGCAACTCCACCTCCAAACTTACATGCGTGACTCCGCCTTTTCCAAAGTTAGCCCTTAAACATGTGCTGTGAATCCCATTTCCTCGTTTGTCTCCGGCATATTCAACTTCTCTCTCTGGATCCTTCCCAATAACATTTAAGCCCTTTTAAAACCTCTACCATCTTAGCAAACCCCACCTAATTCCACTCTCCTCTCCTTTTCCTTCCAGCCACTGCCCTGTCCCTTGACTCCAAACCCATTGAAAGAGCTGTACTAGACTTTGCCATTTCCTCAGGAGACACCATTTCCCCCCTCAGTGCAGGCCTTGGCTGAGTCCTTTTTCCCAGGGTCACCTACAACCTTCATGCTGCTGATTTCAGTGGACTCTTCTCAGTCTTTATTTTGCTTGGCTTCTGAGCAGCATTAGACACTGTATACTCAACTCTGGTTGAAACAGCATGTTCCCCAGACTTCTGGGATACCATACTCCCATGATTTTCCTATTTCCTCTAGTCACTTCCTCTTGATCTCCTTTTACCCAACCTCGGAGTTCCTCAAGGTTTAATCTTTGGCTTTCTTCTCTCAATCTCCTAAGCAAACTCCTTGATTTCTCTAAAAATAGAACTACCATATGACCCAGCAATCCCACTACTGGGCATATACCCTGAGAAAACCATAATTCAAAACGAGACATGTACCACAATGTTCACTGCAGCATGGAAGCAACCTAAGTGTCCATCGACAGATGAATGGATAGAGAAGATGTGGCACATGTATACAACGGAATATTACTCAGCCATAAAAAGAAACGAAATTGAGTAATTTGTAGTGAGGTGGCTGGACCTAGAGACTGTCATACAGAGTGAATAAGTCAGAAAGAGAAAAACAAATACTGTATGCTAACACATATATGGAATCTAAAAAAAAAAATGGTTCTGAAGAACCTAGGGGCAGGACAGGAATAAAGATGCAGATGTAGAGAATGGACTTGAGGACACGGGGAGGGGGAAGGGTAAGCTGGAATGAAGTGAGAGAGTGGCATGGACATATATACACTACCAAATGTAAAACAGATAGCTAGTGGGAAGCAGCCGCATGGCATAGGGAGATCAGCTCGGTGCTTTGTGACCACCTAGAAGGGTGGGATAGGGAGGGTGGGAGGGAGATGGAAGACGGAGGAGATCTGGGGATATATGTATATGTATAGCTGATTCACTTTGTTATAAAGCAGAAACTAACACAACATTGTAAAGCAATTATACTCCAATAAAGATGTTAAAAAAGAACTTGATTTCAGTGGTTTCTATTAGTATCCATAAATTAATAATTTTCAAATTGTATTATCTCCAAACTTGTATAAACATCCACTTGATATCTGCATTTGTATGTATCATAAACCCCTCAAACTCATTATGCCTAAAATCAAAAGCCAGCTTGCCACTGTCCTAGTGGAAGAACACTCACATAGTCAAACAAGTCAGAAATTTATGGGTTGTGCTTGATTTCTCCATCTCCCTTTTCTTTAAGTGACAAATTCAGTGCTCTGATACAAGAGTGGTCCTTATTAATTCTGACCAGATTACTGACCACTAGTTGCTACAGCTGTGCACCTTTGCTTATTGGGATAGGCTCAAAGAAATATGGCTAGGGGCTTTACTAAGACTAAAAAATGGCCCATATTCCATAGACATTACTTTAGAGTCCAACTTGTGGCCCTAGGAACTGATATGGCCAGCAGATGTGCTTTGCTTGTCTTCCTCAGTGTTTTAAACACTGTAGAGAGAAAGGAGGATACGTAGGGGGGGCTTTTCCAGGGGGCAGTAATAAGCTATTTCTTGACCTAGGCAGTAGCTACCAAGGTATTTATAATTTTCTTCAACTTTTTTGCATTTTTCTGTGTATTTCAAATTTTTTTTTTTTTTTTTGTGGTACGCGGGCCTCTCACTGCCGTGGCCTCTCCCGTTGTGGAGCACAGGCTCCGGACGCGCAGGCTCAGCGGCCATGGCTCACGGGCCCAGCCGCTCCGCGGCATGTGGGATCTTCCCGGACTGGGGCACGAACCCGTGTCCCCTGCATCGGCAGGTGGACTCTCAACCACTGCGCCACCAGGGAGGCCCTCAAAAAAATTTTTAATGAAAAAATATTTGAATCGCTAAATTTACAAATCCAAGATTTCATGCAAAGAGTCTTTATCTCTGGTTTCTCCTGAAAAAACTAGAAGATGGGCTTGCATTCCCACACGGTGACAGTGGACTAGAGCTGGGCAGTTGTCCCCTTCAGATGAGGTACAGATTGGGGAAAAAATTCCCAATAACTAAGCCAATCCTGATTTGATTAAAAATCATTAATGATAATAGTGATAACTGCTTACTATGTGGTGGGCACTGCTTTACAAGCATTATACCATTTAATCCTCATGCCAATTCTTTTTATTTATCCTCGTTTTACAGATAAGAAAACTGAAGGCAATAGTGTGTATAAACTTGCCAGAGGCCACAGGGCTAAGTGGTATATGTCTGTCTCCAGAGCAGCAATGTCCAATAAGAACTTTCTGTGATAGTGGAAATGTTCTGTATCTGCGTTATCCCATGTGGTAGCCACTAGCCACAGGTGTCTACTAACCCCTGAAATGTGAAGATTTGTAACTGAGGAATTTTAAATTTTATTCAAGTTTAACCAGTTTAAATTTAGCAGCCACACGTAGCTGGTGGACCTTGTATTGGGGAGTTCAGCTCCCGAACTTGAGCTCTTAACCATTTGCTTATAGAACAACTACATTCTAAGCTGAGTTTGAGATTCAGAGTATTAAAAATCTAAGGACGGCAGTTTGACCATTCAAAAGCAAACACAGAACAGCACAACTTAAGTATGAGGCTAAAATCCACAAACTTAGGAACAATATCAATCATGTTCTGAATCCCTTTCTTAATTAAGCAAAGTGCTTGTAGCTAAGGCATTTTAGCATCTTACGTGGAAGAGGGCGGGGAAGGGGCAGAAGTGGAAGGAAAAGGCTTATTTGGTATGACTTCCTTCAGGAGCAAACAGCACTGTGTGCACAACGGAGAGAATACTCCATATGCTGCTCTGGGCAGGCCTAGTCGTATAAAAACTGTTTCCAGCTAACCCTGACCTCTGCTGGCTTGTGGCGTCACTATCTAATGCAGTTCAATAAGAACCTGGCTCTGCCGCCTGTCCTTGATGGTTATCTAATACAGTTACAAAGGATGTCCTTTGCACTCTGAAGGCAAACTGTTCTAGTCCTGAGATCTGAATCTCCTTGCACAGCACTAAATCAAGGATTAAAAGAAAATAGTACAATTAAGACTAGTGGCCCTTTGTAAAATTGACTCCACACCAACTGTCATTTCCAGAAGAGATAAACTTTAGGAAAAGCTTCAAAAGCTTAGGACAAATAAAACAGGCAGGCCTCCAAGGATGTTAGTGAAAACACCAGTAAGTCTGATAGCTTGGAGGGACTGGGGTAGGGAAGAAATCTATTTCCTATTAGCAGCACAGAAAGTAACAGAGAAGGTAACCAAGGTTCATAATTACAAAGGTCTGGTTTTGGATCTGGCAAATCCAGCACCAGAATGAGAGGTAGCAGGTAACAGACAGCATTTGTTCAGGAAAATAATAGCAGGTGCACGTGCTGCCATTAGAAAAGTTCATTAGAAAAGTCTGCTGTTGGCAAATTACAAAAAAAAAAGTCTTTACAAGTTTTTGGATGGCAACAGCGAGGTGGAATAGTGAGTGATGAGACATCTGGATAGAAGGGTATTCTACAGATCCACATATGTAAACCCAGATGAGAAGCAAAGAATGATGCTCGGGGGGGGAAGAAAAAGACTCAGATTAGCATGTTGAAGGTCTTTGAGGGCCATTATTTCTGGACGTCCCCTTGGAAATCAGTAATATTCTGTTATTGCCGACCCCATGTGACCCATGAAAACTGAGTTCTGTGGAGGAGATGGCCACATTGACCTGTCATTCTGTGTGAAGTGAAATTAACCCACCGTTA
This sequence comes from Orcinus orca, assembly GCF_937001465.1. Taxonomy (NCBI): domain Eukaryota; kingdom Metazoa; phylum Chordata; class Mammalia; order Artiodactyla; family Delphinidae; genus Orcinus; species Orcinus orca. Next base: position 66,270,050 of record NC_064574.1, on the reverse strand, counting down.
AGGCCTGCTAATATTCTGGTCAATAGTCTGGCTTAAGTCTGTGCAAAGCTTTTTAAAGTAATGTGAAATAATTTAGGGCAGAATTTGATTTCCATTTAGGAATGGAAACAAATTTAAAGGTAATTTTTTTTTTGGCTGCATCTCGTGGCTTGTGGGATCTTAGTTCCCCTACCAGGGATTGAACCTGTGTCCTCGGCAGTGAAAGCTCAAGCCCTAAGCACTGGACTGCCAGGGAATTCCCTAAAGGTAATTTTAAAAAGAGAAAATTTTCAATAACACAGAAAGGTAGTGTTAAAGCTAAATTGTATTCTTTTACGAACCAAAGCAGGTTGTAAGACAATCTCTTAGGTGATAATGAATGTTCAGACATTAAGAATCCATTTCATTCACTATTCTTCTCATTTCAGCACAACAAAGAAAACTGAGGAGGCAAAAGATGACTCTTTCACAAGCAGTGATGACAATGAAGATGCAGTTTTAGATAAAAGACTTAAGTACTATAAATATCCACGGTCCACTGGGCATTACCCTGCAAGGAGACCGATGTCTATCTCCAGAGAATGGCATGGATATAAAAAGAAGAACTGTACTTTTAGTGTAGGAAAAGACAGTAACTGTGACGTGATGATTCACAGAGACCACAAGAAAGAAGTGAGGGCCCCTTCTCCATACTGGACAATGGTGAAGCAAGACAACGAAAGCTCCTCCTCCTCCTCGGCCTCCTCTACCTCAGATGCATTTTGGCTCGAAGACTATGCCCATGCTGAAAAGGGCAAGAGTGAACCTGTATCAAAAGTTGGTTAGGAGGCGACTTCCCTGGCCCCTTTCTCTCGGACCAATGAACCTCGCCCGGGAGCGTTCCCAAATAAAGCTTGCTTAAGTTCAAAAAAAAAAAAAAAAAAAAAAAGTTGGTTAGGCAGCAGTTTGCAAATCTGTGACCACAGGAGCATTTGTCTTGAAAACACCCATTTTTTGTGCACTGCCATGTATACATTTGCTATACTTACAGGAATATGTACAGACTTAACATTTCTCTTTCACGAGTGTGTTGTAAAGCCTTTAGAGACCTTCTTCAGTGTGATATCCGAAGATTTCCTTGGGGTTTCACAGGCCTCACAATTATTCAGATCCTTAGGACCCTCCTTTCTGAGAAGAATGTCTCATCATTTAGAAAATGCAGCAGAGGAACCCAATATCAGAATGTGTAAACACAGTAGAGAATTTTACTCTTCAAGTATCACATTTTACTTTAGTTTCTCGTTTGTAAACTTCAAGTGCCCTACTTAAAAGAAATGAGATTTTTGCCTAGTTGTTCACACTAGTTTTTTTCCCCCTTTTCAGCCCCACTTTTACTTTTTTTAAAAAAATATTTATTTATTTGGCTGCACCGGGTCTTAGTTGTGGCATGTGGGATCTTTCATTGTGGCGTGCAGGCTCAGTAGTTGCGGCACAAGGGCTCTCTAGTTGTGGCACATGGGCCCTAGAGCGCTCGGGCTTAGTTGCCACACAGCATGTGGGATCTTAGTTCCCCGACCAGGGATCCAACCCGTGTCCCCTGCACTGGAAGGTGGATTCTTAACCACTGGACCACCAGGGAAGTCCCCCTACTGTTACTTTGAATGTTGGGTTGATAGTTAATTACTTGAAAGAGATAGGATAGAAACAGATGAGGGAGAAGGCGAGGAAAAAAACCCACAAAATTCTGCCACAGTGAAGATAAAATGAAGCAGTGCGAATACAGGATATGACTGGCAGGGAATTTATATTTTTCACAAATAACTCTTTCGCAAAAAAGGCAAAAAAGGGGGTAAAACTCAGACCATTTAATTATTCTTACCCAAGAAGACAGACTTTTAACTGTGTTTATCTTAAAAAGCCACCAATAATAATCTGGAAATAGTTACTCTGATAGCCACTTAGCCTTAATTTTTAATAGTTTCTCATGCTTCTGTACTTTATTATTATATTCCTGTTCTCCTTTAAAGCATCTAAAACAAAAACTCAGCACGTATCAAATACTTGTTGATTAACTGATTAGGAAAAACGCAAGAAAAACATTTAAACAGAAGTTTTATTGACTTTAGGTCAGTTGGGAACAATTACCTGCATTTATGCTTTTTGATATTTCATCTCACTGGAAAAAAAGATAAATGTTACATTAAAGACTTTTCACTTTCACATACTTGCTGCTCTTAGTTGAGAAAATGTTCAGCTCTTTCCTGCAATATGTGTTTCAGTACTACAACTCATCAACGAAAGGTGTATGCCCCAAATTTCCACTTGCTGCCATTGACTTCCGGCCAGAAACAAACTTCTTTGCAGCCTTTAAGTAAACAAACAAAATAAGACAGAAAGTTAATAGAAATAAGCAAGTAGATAAACTTGTTCCTTTGAGTATTTCATCCTACGTGTGACTGAGCAAGTGTGGTGCTCTAAATAGGAGCGTAGCTGTTAAAGAGGGAGAAGGAAAACCCTTCTGACGTTGCAAAACAGGGCAGAGTCTCCTTGAGCAGAGCTGTACTTCCCTGCTTTGGTATTGCAATGGCAAATAGTCTGAGTCAATAAAAATAAACTGATTGTTAACTTAAAAGTTACACTTTATATCCTAGTATTCCTTATGCCGCTACTTTGAGTCCAAAGGCTGGTTGTTTAGGTTAAGTGCAATACCACGAGGAGCAGTCCCACATTATCTCAGGTCAGCTTTTTTAATAGACAGTGTTGCAGGCAGCTGGGTTGGACTCACATGATAGTATGGTATGTAAGATGAGAACAGCCATTTGGAAGAGTATGTAATGATGAACTTATGGTTCAAGTGAAATCAAGTCAGGGCTGCTATCTTAAAATAGCCTGCTCCTTTTTTCTATCCCCAAGGGGAGACCCCTTGGTGAGAAGATGGTTAAGACCTCGACCATGGAAGGGGAGTTGGCATTTTTAATACAGAAAGGACTGATTTTGGGTTCATTCTGTAGTTCATGTACTTGTTAGGCATAGCAGGGAATACAAAGAGGTATAAGACATAGTCCTTGCCCTCAAAACAACTCAATTTTATAGGAAACAATATATGTGGAAAAAAAAAATAGAGCAGGGGCAGGAGAAGGTCTTATGTTGAGAAGACTAAAGAAAATCTTGAGATGGTAGATTGCGAAAGATTGGCAGGATAGAGTTTATTTCTTAGGAGTGAGGAGGAAAATACCAAACTTGACAATTAGGTTGAATCATATGAAACTGCCAATATTTGACTCTTCTTGACCTTTAAGAATTTAAAATGGTTTAACCTAATGGTAATTTAGTTGCATGAGGAAGATACATCACCCTGAGTTGACAAGGAAGCTATCTGCAGATATGGGGATGAGCCCTTCTGCCTCCACACCAGGTACATAAGCACCAAACACCACGAGAACAGCATATACAACCCAAGGAAGGTTACGCATTCCTTCTGAAACTGGATCATTAAGGACAAGTTATTTGATGTTAAATAAATTTTCATTTGCTTACATTTATGACATCAGCGTCAGCTACCGAGTCAATCTGCTGAAGGACTGTGGATGGCGGCACATATGAACCAGCAACTAGAGCCTGGGACCCAACTTCATCCAGGAAACCCTCAGAAGACTCCACTGACATTAGGTACCCCGCTTTCAGCTTGTTCCTGTCCAATAAAAGGTGTGCAACTAAGGCAGATGCCAGTTTTACAGAGCAAGGCAAAGTATGTTCCCATACCCTTAAACATGTTTGGGTAAATATACAAACTAACTAACAGCTTTGAAATCTTACAGTGCTAAAGGTCTCCATTCTATTTCTTCAATTCACCAACTATTTTAGATACATTTTTGGTAATGGTTTTAGGTATCTCTATTAAAGAACATCCCTATGTGGGCTCTTCTCACTGTCCCTTTAGCAGAATGCTGTGTGCTGATAATATAACTTCCCTTAACCCCACCCATAGTCCATTTGTGTACTGGGATTTGTCTCACTGAGGGTGGGGCAAGTGGGGAAGGACAGTATAGGTCTTATAAGTCCCTGTAGCTTAAATATGGGCACAAAAACATCAATTTGAAATAAAACAAAATCCAATTCATACTTATCCCAGGAAGAAATTATGTTCAATAAGGCACTTGAGTTATTTAACTCAAACTAATCTCCTTGGCACTCTGTAGCAAGACTTCCATTTAAACATAATTACAATTTAATGTAGCAATTTTACCACACTGTCCACTTAATTGAAAAAAGATTTTACCTGCAATAAACTTTACCAAGTGATTATTAGTTTGTCCCTTCAGCAATGACACCTCACCTTCTCTTTTTCACTATAGGAGGAGTAAGAACCTTACAAAAAAAGTATCAACTCCATCAAAATGGCAGAAAATAAATATATCTTGACATTAACAACCAAAATTCCATTTTCTAAATGTTGCTGTACCTGATAAGAACTGTGCCACACTTATTAAGAAAATACATTTTCTTAAATAAATTAGATTTGAAACAGATTTCTCCTAAGCTTATCCATTGTTTCAATTAATTATAAGGTTTGTTTCTGATGCAATCATGCAGAGCTGCATCCTATCGATCCTTGGTTCCATGTATACAATATTTAATAAATTGTGTTGTACTTATTTGAGAGATGCACTTCTTAGTGTGTTCAGTATAACAAAAGTAATAATACTAATGAGAACAGAAATGGTAAAAGACTGTTCCCTCCTGGGTTGTAATTCACCCTGTCATATTTCCTTTGTGGGCAATACTAAATGATCATAGAGGCCTCCGGAGTTTTAGGATTCACATTCTGAATTGTCCTAAATGGATGGAGTCAAATTTAAATGTTTTAAACTCCTGTATGAAAATGCAAGCTGATTTCCAACTCTGTCCAAAGTCTGTCTCTTTTAGAGAAACTCCCCGAGCTACTGAGTTAAGAGGAGTTGTTAGCACTTTCAATGTGGGAATTTAAAAATCACCAAATAGGAGACAGATATTGCAATCTTTTAATCAGATATATTTTTTGGTCTATCAAATCAGTAAAGAGGAAAAAGTTGCCAATGGTTATGGTAGAACAGGCACTCTCATATATACTGACAATGTGCTTATCAACTGGTAAAACCTTTCAACATTGTGACTCCAAAATATAAAAATAAAAATATTACATAAACACAAACGTATATTTTAATGCACAGCCTTTCATTATAATGTTTATAACTCTTGGCCCAGTTGCGAATCTATACCAAGAAAGTAATATGAAATACAAAAATGTTTTAAAGCCCAAAGATATCCTTTATAGTTTATAATTTCAAACTGCCAACTTGTTGAAAATGTCCAATAAGTATATTTTGACACACCAATTAAAACTGTTTATGACAAATTGTTAGTAATAAAAATAAATGGAATAAATGCAAACAGCATTATAATGTTAAAAAAAGAGAAGAATCATTGGTAGGGAATGAAAAATAATTTTTGTCTTTGTAATTTTCAATTTCTACAATAAACACTAATAAGTATTATTTATTAACAAGTATATATACAATATTAACAATTATGTTTAAAAATGGTCAAGAAAATAATCAAAATGTTAACAATTATATCTCTAGGGGGTAGGAGTATATTTCCCTTTCCTTTTAAATACTTTTCTGTGCCTTTCAATCCTTTTTGTGTATTTATTACAATAGTGTTGTAACTAGAAAAAATACAACTTTCAAATAATTGAAACATGAAACATTAATATTGAAACTTACTTGGCAACTTGGACATCTGTATTAGAAAGGTTTCCTTGAGCAACTGTTTTTACTTGGTTATAGGCAGCCTTGATAACCTAGGATAGACAAGTAAAAGCTGGTCATCTTTGATCAGTGCCAAAGTCTGCTGCAGGGGCTTCTCTGGTGGCGCAGTAGTTGAGAGTCCACCTGCCGATGCAGGGGACACGGGTTCGTGCCCCGGTCCGGGAAGATCCCACATGCCGCAGAGCGGCTGGGCCCGTGAGCCGTGGCCGCTGAGCCTGCGTGTCCGAAGCCTGTGCTCCGCAGCGGGAGGGGCCACAACAGTGAGAGGCCTGCGTACCGCAAAAAAACAAAACAAAACAAACAAAGAAACAAACAAAAAACAAAGTCTGCTGCAGCATTCAAATGCTCCTCTACTGAGGCAAAAACAAAAGATGGAAGGTTAGTTCCAGAGAAACAGTATAGTGTCCATTTGGAATTCTTAATTCACTACGTGCTGCCTACTCTTCCAATGTTCCATAAAGCAGCTGTTTGTACAATATCCAAGTGGCCAAGTTTCTTAACAAACGTTAAGTGGCAGAGGGCAGAGGACGGCAGTAGGGTTTAGGAAAAGAAAACTCAGGGATTTATAATTGCCTACAAAGAATAAGCACCTCAAAATTTTCCCAAGACTCTCAAAGTATCATGTAATTAATACTGCTATCTCTTACTATTCACTAAGAAAAAAGTAGTAATCCATACATAGCCAATCTGCAAAGCCTGTCCATACCTGGAGTGCTAGAGTCATGAAGGAATCAACTTCTAGTGATGTGGGTGGGTACTTGGTAAATATATGTTGAATAAATAAATTAATAATAAACCTGGCCCATGATTTTCTCCCTCCCAACCCTGGCACCATTCTGGGTCTGCTACTTACTGTTCTTTCTAATCACCTAAACTCTAGGACCTTCATTTCCCCTCCAGGTGAGCTACCCATTTCCATAGCCATACCCCAGACATGCACATAAGCTAGATCTGACCTACCTCTGAAATCCTCAATTCCAAGACCTCTGGCCTAAGTCTTTAATCACACTATCCTTATCTTCCATTTTATCAACATCTCTAGGTCCTTGATTTGCCCACTTTCAACCTATCAGGTCCCCTTGGCTTCACTTCTTTAGCCTAAATCCATGAATCATCTCTTCAATCACTCTTGCCAGTGCTTCCAACTTCCTGCCATCTTTTCATACTTCTGACCTGCCCACTTTGGAAGATTCCAGCCTGGGATCAACCCTACTGCCTGCCTCCTCCATTTCCGCATTAGGCTAGACGTCTGGCTGTACTATGCATTTGTGGTCACTTATCTCATGGAGACATCTGTACTGCTGTTATGCTCATTCTGTGTGCATCTAGCCACTCATCTGTCCCAAACCTCATTACTTTCTTTAAACTCTCCTCCCTTCTCTTATTCTCAAAACATGACTTAGCCTCCTACCTTAACAGGGATGTACTTCCTCATCTTCCCGACATCCTCTTCTCCCATCAGCCTTTGTGTCCAAGGCTAAAATGTCCGATTGTACTTTGGATCCTGCTTGCTCTTGCTTTTTCAGACTTGATCCATCTATAATTTATCTCCTATATTCGCTCCAATTTTCTTTCCTTTCAGTGTGAATGTCTCTTCCTACTTAATCTCTCAGTGGAAACTCTAAAACTACCACCCACCTCAAGTCTAAGCTCCACCTGCCTGCACCAACTTTGTATTTCTTTCTTCCCATTCATTCCTTAATATTATAAATTTTAGTTCACTTCCAATACTCTGATAAAAACTGATAGTATCACCAATATTATCCTAGTTTGCTAAAACTACCAGACCTGTCTGTGGTAACTAAACGGATGTTAATCCAGAGTATATCGAAACAGTGTTAACCATTCTCTCTTTCCTGGCCTCCAAACGTGCCAGTTTCTCTTCTTTTTCTTTCTGTTTCTTTTTGGCCATTTTCCTTAGCTCGACCTTCAGTTTTCTTCTCCTCCAACCTTTCACGTGTAACCCTGACTTCAACACACTCTTTATAATGATGACTCCCAGTATACATCTTGGCCTTGACCTCAACTGAGGTCTTCATTTAGATATCCCAGAGACAACTCAATGCCACATGCCCACATAGAACGAAAATACCAAGGAAACATTTCCTCCCTCTTTTCTGGAAGCATCAGTATATGCGTTTTTCATTTCTAACTTTCCTCCACAGCAGATAACACTTTAATGATAATACACTATACAGAACTCTGATAAATCATGGCATTCAAACATTCTATGTTCTTACTAAAAATATGTTAATGGGGGAAAAAATCTTGTGAGAATTGATGAGTTTGCAACTTACATCTCCAGCAGCTGCAGCCTGTGAGATAGTGTAAATCCCAAAGAGTCCAGAATCTGAGTAACTGGCATTAAAAGCGGAAACCTGAAAATATAATGAAACTTTACTGTATGTCATTCTACCAGGTAAAACAGGGCACAATTTCCCTAAGGCCGTCTAGACAAAAACGTATACCTTCACAGTATAAGCAAAGACATGGATTAATATTTCACTTAAATGGTTCTATTAAGGACTGAAGTGTTCTATATACAGGTTACCTCTTTCACAACTGTAATGTTTTAGCTTTTCTCATTTAACTCTTTCTAAAATGACGGCTCACTTTCCTTGATATTTTCTAACCTTTTGATGATTAAAAGTTAAGGCAAACATTAACTTGTGAACATTACTACTGTAGATTCAGTACAGCTGAGTGGTATAAATCATGGGCTTTGGCATTAGATAAACCTGCTTTCTTCCCTCTGCTGTTGGTGGTGACTTCCTTTTCACCAATTCGCTTTCACTTCTCCTATAGACTAAAATCAAAGGGTTAGGAAAAAAATTTCTGCTTAGTATCTATTATTCAGATGTCCAAGGGAGCAAGAAGTTTAGCCTCTGGAAAACGGGTATTTCTGTCTGTAGTCTGAGTAGAGTGTTAAGTTCCTTAAGGTGGACATGACACCCTAGTAAAGTGCTTTTCAGTGTTTATGTGGACCGTTTACATAAGGATCACTTGAGTTGTTATTAAAAATGTAGACTTTCAGGTTCCTACAACAGATCTACTCACTCAGATCACTAAAGATGCAGTCTGAGATTCCGAATTTTAAACTAGTGTTCCAGATGAAGTTTGAAAACCATTGGTTTGGCCCATACGAAGCATACAAAGATATGCACTTCAATCACCTGAAGTTTAATTACAATTCTGAGACTAACTAGTCATCCTCCAAATTTCTGGCCAAATTCTGAAGTAGGAATTTATATTAAATTTTTTTTTGGTGGATTTATCTTTTAAATTTATTTATTTATTTATTTATGGCTGCAATGGGTCTTCATTGCTGCACGCGGGTTTCCTCTAGTTGCGGAGAGCGGGGGCTGCTCTTCGTTGTGGTGCCTGGGCTTCTAATTGCGGTGGCTTCTCTTGTTGTGGAGCATGGGCTCTAGGTGCACGGGCTTCAGTAGTTGTGGTGTGCAGGCTCAGTAGTTGTGGTGCATGGGCCTAGTTGCTCCGCAGCATGTGGGATTTTCCCGGACCAGGGCTTGAACCCATGTCACCTGCATTGGCAGGCGGATTGTTAACCACTGCGCCACCAGGGAATTCCCAGGAATTTCTATTATATTATGTCACTGGATTAGATTAAACTCCAACTACCCAAAGCATCATTAACATTCAATGGTGAAGAGTAAAGCATGAAGAAAAGAAAACAGAGTAGACCATGAACCAGGAGAAAGAAAATCTGGAGGATATCTAATTAAGGACTAGGACTAATTTAAGATAATGGTTTTTGGGAATTCCCTGGTGGTCCAGTGGGTAAGACTCTGAGCTGCAGGGAGCCTGGGTTCGATCCCTGGTCGGGAAACTAGATCCCATGTGCATGCCGCAACTAAGAAGCCCACACGCTGCAACTAAGAAGCCCGCATGCTGCAACTAAAAGATCCCGCATGCTACAACTAAACATGCTGCAATGAAGATCCCACGTGCCACAACTAAGACCCAGTGCAGCCAAAATAAATAAACTTAAAAAAAAAAATAAGATAATGGTTTTCAAACTGTGCTCCAGGGAACTCTAAGGTTCTGTACAGAAGATTCCAAGGGTTTCACTGTCAAGTAAGCCTTCTAAACTTCTTTAAAAGCAAGAACTTTTGTGTTGGGCATTGCAATTGGGGAATGGCACTTGATGAAAAAGGCTCCTCTGCTAAAAAAAAAAAAAAGTCTGACACTACCACTAAAGTATTAAACAGAGGAATAAAAAGAGAAGATGACTGATTTTAATTTTCACCATTAAGTGTCAAATGGCCAAAGACTCAGAGGCATAAACCTACCTGTGCCATGTACTATTGCTGAAATTATGAACGATACTTAATCCTACAATTTAGTACATTTGGTACTTTTTAAAGATATAATTGAAGGTCACATGGGGCCTTACATTGGGCAAACTACCATCACTCATTAAATATTTTGCCGGTTGACATTTTACATTCTCGATTTGAGTATCATTATTTTGAAAGCTTTAGCACTTTCCTCACTGTCATAAAAAGGTGTCTTCTAAGGCAACATAACTTTTGGTTATGGTTAAATGTCATTTTTTTCTTTTAACTTAATCACAAGCTGGAGGAGCAGGTCTGTAAGTAATTTCTTGCTGTTTATCTTGTACACTTGGTTGGAAAACATGAAGGGCAGTGAAATTCAGGAAGTAGCCACAAGAATAGAAGGGGACAGAAGAAATCAGAAAAAATGACTAATTAGAATCTAGGGGAATGTTTAATATCTAAAACTTTATTCTAAAGGGAACTGAAGTGTGAATTTCTGACTTTTTAAGCATTCAATTCTTCCTTTTATATTAGAATAACAGCAAGTTTTTGATAGACCCACTAAGGTACTAAAATTAAGCCTGGCTGTCTCTTCAATTTTACAAAGATTTTCTTTGTGTTCATCTTAATTTTTTTTTTTTTTTGGCCACACCGCGTGGCATGTGGGATCTTAGTTCCCTGGCCAGGGATAGAACCCGTGCCACCTGCAGTGGAAGCGCGCTGAGTCTTAACCACTGGACCACCAGAGAAGTCCCTCATCTTAAATTTTAAAAGCAGATGAACATTAAGAGCAAGTTATCAGGACTACATCGTAAACACTGATCCTGTGAAAACAAAAGGAGAGATATCGACTGTTCAGACTCACATCAAATGGCTGGTGAATTCCCTTGGCAACAGCTTGGTATAGAGAGCTGGTGGCATTGCTGCCCCTCTTAACATGTGGTCCAGCACCGAGGACATGCTGGAGAACACTAAACGCATTTGCTTCTGCACTTCCTGCAGCAGCACTTTCTGCTACAAGAGCAGCATGGACGAGACTGTCTCCATTCTGTTCTCGAATTTCACCTGGGGCCAGGTAAGGCAAGAGCGAAGAAAGTGGCTTTTGGTTTTATTCTTCAGTATTCTTTACAACACAGTATTAACCCATTAAGATTAAGCTTTTCCCTAGCCTGGTGCTCTCCTTGCTATCCTGCCCTTCCCCCAACACATACACAAACATGTTTAATACATAACACTCAAGCAATCTAATTTTTTCTTTCCACATTGATACTATTTGGTAGTAAATAATCAGGCCTATTATACTCCAATATGCTACTGGGGGGAGAGGCGGCACCCTGGTAAATTAACCTTAATGGAACAAAACGCTTACCTCCACGGTACTTGGTCTTTGCACCAGATAAACCAAGCCCACCCCTCATGTTGAGAAACTGTTCAGCAACTTGCTTTAGAACAGGATGACTCACACCTATTTCAAAAGAAATAAAAACAAACTAGAACCAGAATTTCTAGAACACAATTGTAAAACACTATTTTAAAAATACATCATTATACAATTCAAATATTACAGAAATAAACAGTAAAGAAAATAACAGCCTCCCATAATGCCACTCTTCCAGACATATGCATTTACAGCTTTACTATATATTCATCTAGAACTTTTTCTATGCAAATATTATCCTTTTTATTTTTAAAATGGTGTCATTCTATTGATATTGTTTCTAACTTGTCTTTTGTAATTTACATCTAAGTGAATGGACTACACCAAACATTTAATGGTTATAAAGAATTTTATTATATGGATATACCATCATTTATTTAATCAATCTCTTCTTGAGGGACATTAGTATGCTTCTAATAGTTGGCTATTAAAACAATATGGCAATGTGCATCAAAAGACATTTTCAAAAGAGTGAAAAGATAATCCACAACATGGGAAAAAATCTGGTAAGGATTAGTATCCAGAATATATAATGAACTCTTATAACTCAACAATTAAAAAAAAAAACAACCCAATTAAAAAATGGGCAAGGGACTTGAATAAGCATTTCTCCAAATAAGATATATAGATGGCCAAAAAGCACAAAAAAATATGTTCAATGTTATCAATCACTACGGAAATGCATATCAAAACCACAATGAGACACTACTTCACATGCATTAGGATGGCCATAATCAAAGACAGATAATAAGTGTTGATAAGGATGTGGAGAAATTGGAACCCTTGTGCACTGCTGATGGAATGTAAAATGGTTCAACTGCTTTGGAAAACAGTCTGGCAGTTCTTCAAATGGATAAACAGAGAGATACCCTATCCTCGCAATTCTACTCCTAGGTATACACCCAAAACAATGAAAAAGATGTTTTGTTAAAAAACTTATATATGAATGTTTATATTCATAAAAGCCAAAACATTCAGGAACAACCCAAATATCCAGCTAATGAATGAATAACAAAATGTGGTAATGAAATATATTTTTCAGCCAGAAAAGGGAATGGAACATTGGTACATGTTACAATATGGATGGACTTTGAAAACATTATGCTAAGTGACTAAGTGAAAGAAGCCAGTTACAAAGACTATTATTGTATAATTCCCTTTATATGAAATGTCCAGAATAGTCAGCTCTATACAGACAGAAAGGAGATTAATGGTTGCCAGAGGCAAGGAGGAGGTGGAACGAGGAGTGACTGCTAATGAGTATGGGGTTTCTTTTGGGGATGGTGAAAATGTTCTGGAATTAGATAGTGGCAATAGTTGCACAACTCTGTGAGTATACCAAAAACCACAAACTGTACACTTTAAAAGGGTAAATTTTATGGCATGTGAATTATACCTCAATTAAGCTGTTATTTATAAAACAAATGAATAAAAACCCAAATTGCAAATAATATTCTCACGCGACTATTTTGTAAACTTGACCAAATGTTTTGGCAGGGTAAATTCTTAAAAGTAAATGCTGGGCCTAAGAGTATAAACAATTACAATTTTAATATATTAAAATAGACCTCCAGGGACTTCCCTGGTAGCACAGTGGTTAAGAATCCACCTGCTGGGCTTCCCTGGTAGCGCAGCAGTTGAGAGTCCGCCTGCCGATGCAGGGGATGTGGGTTCGTGTCCCAGTCCGGGAAGATCCCACATGCCGCGGAGTGGCTGGGACCGTGAGCCATGGCCATTGAGCCTGCGTGTCCGGAGCCTGTGCTCGGCAATGGGAGAGGCCACAACAGTGAGAGGCCCGAGTACCGCAAAAACAAACAAACAAAAAGAATCCACCTGCTGATGCAGGAGACACGGGTTCAATCCCTGGTCCGGGAAGATCCCACATGACGCAGGGCAACAACTACTAAGCCCGTGCGCCACAAAAGAGCCTGTGCTGTAGAGGCCGTGAGCCACAACTACTGAGGCCACGTGCTTCAACTACTGAAGCCCGCACGCCTAGAGCCTGTGCTACGCAATGAGAGAAGCCACCGCAATGAGAAGCCCGCGCACCACAATGAAGAGTAGCTCCCACTCGCCACAACTAGAGAAAGCCCGTGTGCAGCAACAAAGACCCAACGCAGCCAAAAAAAAAAAAAAAGTCCTCCAAAAATGTACCATTTTGGGGCTTCCCTGGTGGCGCAGTGGTTGCGAGTCCGCCTGCCGATGCAGGGGCCACGGGTTCGTGCCCCGGTCTGGGAGGATCCCACATGCCGCGGAGCGGCTGGGCCCGTGAGACATGGCCACTGAGCCTGCGCGTCCGGAGCCTGTGCTCCGCAACGGGAGAGGCCACAACAGTGAGAGGCCCGCATACCGCAAAAAAAAAAGTACCATTTTACACTCCCACCAATAATTTTTGAGAGTGCCTATTTCTCCATACCATGGTTAATACTGGGCAGTGTCAATCTTTTAATTTTTGTCAATTTCACAGATAAAAAAACTTTTAGTTATCTTTTACAATAATTGGCCACACACACACACACACACACACACACACACACTTTCCCCACGAATTGGTTCATGCCCTTTGTCTATTTTTCTACTAAATTGTACTTAAAACAAAGCAAAACAAAAACAAAAGCTCTTTGTAAAAGCTCTTTGCTTAGAGAAATCTGCCCTTTGTCATAGGTTTTGCAAATACTGTAATGAATTTGAAAGCCAGTGCTTTAAAAAGTTAAATGCTGGATTCTGCTTAAAAATAAAAAAGACTATTTTTTTTTTTTTAGAGTTGTGGAGGATTTATTTATATGCTATAAAACTGTGTTGGGGAAGTTGTATCTTTTTAAATTTTTATTGACATATAATTGATTTACAATGTTGTGTTAATTTCCGCTATAAAGTGACTCAGTTATACATATATATATTCTTTTTCATTATGGTTTATCACAGGATATTGAATATAGTTCTCTGCTATACAGTGGGACCTTGCTGTTTATCATTCTACATATAATAGTTTGCACCTACTAATCCCAAACTTCCAATTCTTCCCTCCCCCAGCCCCCTCCCCCTTGGCAACCACAAGTCTGTTCTCTGCGTGAGTCTGTTTCTATTTCATAGATAAGTTCATTTGTGTCATATTTTAGATTCTATGTATAAGTGATATATGGTATTTGTCTTTCTCTTTCTGACTTACTTCGCTTAGTATGATAATCTCTATGTCCATCCATGTTGCTGCAGATGGCATTATTGCATTCTTTTTAATGGCTGAGTAATATTCTATTGTATATATGTACCACACCTTCTTTATCCATTCATCTGTCAATGGACATTTAGGTTGTTTCCATGAAAGACTAGCTATTAAAATCCTATCACATACTGACTTTCTTTTTTTTTTTTTCTTTTTCTTTTGCGGTACGCAGGCCTCTCACTGTTGTGGCCTCTCCCATTGCGGAGCACAGGCTCTGGACGTGCAGGTTCAGCGGCCATGGCTCACGGGCCCAGCTGCTCCGCGGCATGTGGGATCTTCCCGGGGCACGAACCTGCATCCCTTGTATCGGCAGGCGGACTCTCAACCACTGCGCCACCAGGGAAGCCCCACATACTGACTTTCTGACATAAACAGAGGATAAGTTCTGAAATTTTGTGTTCACATAATTATAGCTTAAAGAACTACTCTTTTTTTTAATGACTCACATTGAGACAGTGAAAAAATACTTTTATTCATAACGATAAGTGCAACATTTAACAGTAGCACACCTTAGAGTTTCTCTTTTTTCAATTAACCACTTTCTAGAATGCGACAGAACAACATAATGGAGAATTGTATAATCAGAATTTAAGAAAATACCCAAGTGAGTATATTATAAATTGAGGCTGGTTACCTATATAGCAACAGAATTACAATGTACTGGAAAGGTGTCCCATCCCCTGCCACACCAAATTATAAAGGAAAAGTCAGCAGCCTCAGTGAATTTTCTGACTATCTACCACTTTCTCTGGGAGCCAAGAACCATGGAACTGTAAATTATCTAAATATCGCTCTATATATAACTATAAAAGATGTATATATACATAGTTACGTATGATAGTACCTGATTTTTCAGAGTTTCAAGGATAATTCTACCTCCTCATTGAATAAGTCAGTCACATGTTTCACTATCTGCCAAGTCATACTTCTTTTTTTTAACTGAAGATTTACAATGTTGTGTTAGTTTCTGGTATACAGCAAAGTGATTCAGTTATAAATATTCTTTTCCATTATGGTTTATTACAGGATATTGAATATAGTTTCCTGTACAATAGGATCTTGTTGTTTATCCATTCTATATATAACAGTTTATATCTGCTATTCCCAAACTTCCAATCCAACCCTCCCCTGTCGCCCTCCCCGTTGGCAACCAAAAGTCTGTTTTCTATGTCTGTGACTTAAAAAACTACTCTTAAAAGAAGCAAACTGACATGCCGGCAATTCCCAACTTACCAAGTCCAATCAAAGCCATTCTTGCACTTGTAAAATGATTCTGTACATAGTCATGTAACTGAGGAAGTAAAAACATTTATTAGGTTATATTGGTATAAATATAAAAAGCTATAAAAACGTGAAACCGCAGTTCAGCAGAAGATAAATACTCAGGCTTAAAAGCTGCTATAATGAACTATAAAGGACTACTTAGTACTGAATGAAACTGAGCTTTCAAAAACCATTGCTTAAAAAGAACTAGAACTTAATGTGGTGATGGTTATGTAACTCAGTGAATATAATAAAAACCACTGAATTGTGCATTTTAAATGCGTGAACTGTATGGTATGTGAATTACATCTCAATGAAGCTGTTAATGGAAAAAATCAGAATTAAAAATTAGAGCACACATTGGCTTGAACTTGAAGATATGGGACTAAGTATGATTTTTATTATAATGTGATTTAAGTAGTACATCAGGTTTCTTTTGTCTTTATACAGGTAGTAATAAAGCACTGTTATTAACATTCTATAGTAGGGCTAATAGAGTTATATCACTACACCCCTATTGTGCATCTTTGAAGGTTTTTTTGCTCTGAGGTTACTGTCTATACCAGGGTTTCCAACCTGGATGATTACAGAATTATATGGGGAGCTTAAAAAACAAAAACAATGTCTCCCCACCCCATCCTATTCCTGTGCCCACTGTATAGACTGATATAGTAGATTCAATGTGAGATCTTGGAATCTTTATTTAAAACAAACCACCCACCCATCTAATCAACCACCAGGTGATCTGAGGATCAGCGAGATTTGACAATCACTGGTTTATACTATCACTTTAGACCTAATATTCAAAAGTAGGGCTAAAACATGCATTCTAAACAGGCACATTATTGCTCCCACGGGAGTGAAATTTAGGTCTTTGGGGTAAGAAAAAAACCTTATTCCTTTATATATAAACTACAAATATACATACAGTACATAAACAGATATACAGTATATTCATGGCATTAAGTAAGAAGTAAGTCAGAAAAAGAAAAACAAATACCGTATGCTAACACATATATACGGAATCTAAGAAAAAAAAAAAAGGTCATGAAGAACCTAGGGATAAGACGGGAATAAAGACACAGACCTACTAGAGAATGGACTTGAAGATATGGGGAGGGGGAAGGGTAAGCTGGGACAAAGTGAGAGAGTGGCATGGACATATATACACTACCAAACGTAAAATAGATAGCTAGTGGGAAGCAGCCGTATAGCACAGGGAGATAAGCTCGGTGCTTTGTGACCACCTAGAGGGGTGGGATAGGGAGGGTGGGAGGGAGGGAGACGAAAGAGGGAAGAGATATGGAAACATATGTATATGTATAACTGGTTCACTTTGTTATGAAGCAGAAACTAACACACAATTGTAAAGCAATTATACTCCAATAAAGATGTTAAAAAAAAAATTCATGAGGGATGGGTATTGGTTGAAAAGGCTCCTTGGCTAATGTTGAGAACTGTGAAGCTAAGGTAATAAAACTAAACTTTTATTCAATTTATCAGAATTTGTGCCCTAAAATGAATGGTGTCTCCATCTATGGAGCCACCTTGGAAAGTCATATTCTTTTTTTTTAATGTTGATGTTTTTCTATTGAATGCTGCCTTTGCTCAAATTATTCTAGCAACCATTTCTTTAGAATTTCCTTTAGCCTAGGGATACATTTAAAAAATGCTAATAACTTTGAGATAACCATGGTTAACATCTTGGTATTTGTCTATGATGCAAACACCTTATTTTTTTAAAAATGGGACCCCTTGGTACATCCTATTCATAAATTACCTTTCCTTTACTTGACAATAAGCTATGAAAACTTCATTATCAATTAATATTTTTGAATGGTTGAATAGTATTCCATTCTACAGATATTTAATATATTATTTAACTAGTTCTCTAATGTTGGATATTTGATGTTTCTTCTAATTTTTCACAATTACAAACAATGCCACAATAGACATCCTTGTAGGTAAATGTTTTGTTATGTGCATCCTTTTAGCTACCTCAATAATATATCTTCAATAATATATCTTCACAAGAGTGAATTTGATTTCTGAAAAACTTCAAAAACTTACTAGAGGCCAGTCTTATGAAAAATGTTGGCTGTTCCAAGTTGGATGATATCAGTTATAATTTTGTTTAACAGTACCATATGAATGGTAAGCATTAAATTGATAACTGGATAGTTTTCTTAACCAGGAGATAAGTCAAAAGAGGAAAGGGATACAAAATTCAGTTTTCTGCAGTGGATAACCAGAAATGAGAATAAAAGCCTAATTTCTGAGTCATATATACTTTGAAAGTGTTGATAATTCCCAGTTTTTCTCTTAATGTCTCTTGGTAAAAAGTTTTTTTGGGGGTGGGTGAGGGGTAGGAGTGGAAATTAAGATTGTATACACATACCTACACTTGCAAATTTAATGCTCAATGTTTCACACTTTGGAAACAAAGTTCTATGATATATACATGGCTGTGACATACGACAAATGTGCACTGCCAGCAAAGTGAGGCAGGTGTGCTGGAGAAGGTAAATGAGCTGGTGAGCAGGCTGATGACAGAACGGGAGGCAAGAAAGTGGGGTTCATTTCTACCTATGTATTCAGAGTGGTTAAAGGAAGACTTTTAGTCACAAGATTATGGTATTTAAACACTTACATACTGTTTAAAAGATAGATATACATAGACAAGGGTCTAGAAGAAAAATACACCTAGGTGCTAACAATGAGTGACTTTAGGTGTGTGAGATATCTTTTGTCCCCCTTTATTTTCTGAAATTTCTGTAAGGAACATGTCCATTTTGTAATAAAAACTTTTTTAGTTGAAAGATACACAAAAATTGTTCAGATGGAATTTTAGTTAAAAAGCAAGCTGCTGGATAGGAAATTCCCTGGCTGTCCAGTGGTTAGAACTCTGCTCTTCCACTGCAGGGGGCACCAGTTCAGTCACTGGTAGGGGAACTAGGACCCCACAAGCTGCATGGCGTGGACAAAAAAAAAAAAAAAAAAAAGCAAGCTGACGGAAAAAAAGCAAGCTAGAAAATTTCTTAAATTAGAAGATACGGGCTTCCCTGGTGGTGCAGTGGTTGAGAGTCCGCCTGCCAATGCAGGGGACATGGGTTCGTGCCCCAGTCCCACATGCTGCAGAGCAGCTGGGCCCGTGAGCCATGGCTGCTGGGCCTGCGCTCCGCAACGGGAGGGGCCACAGCAGTGAGAGGCCCGCGTACCGGGAAAAAAAAAAAAAATTAGATGATACAAAAAACTAGCAAACGAAACTGAAGTGGTAGATGAACATTCAATTTAATGTGAAAATAAGCACATTTTAAAATGTAATGTGTTGGAGCCTGAACCAAGATGGCAGAGTAGAAGGACGTGCTCTCACTCCCTCTTGTGAGAACACCAGAATCACAACTAGCTGCTGGACAAGCATCGACAGGAAGACTCTGGAACTCACCAAAAAATATACCCCACATCCAAAGACAAAGGAGAAGCCACAATGAGATGGTAGGAGGGGTGCAATCACAGCAAAATCTAATCCCATAACTGCTGGGTGGGTTACTCACAGACTGGAGAACACTTATATCACAGAAGTCCACCCACTGGAGTAAAGGTTCTGAGCCCCACGTCAGGCTTCCCAAACTAGAGGTCCGGCAACGGGAGGAGGAATTCCTAGAGAATCAGACTTTGAAACCTAGTGGGATTTGATTGCAGGACTTCAACAAGACTGGGGGAAACAGAGACTCCACTATTGGAGGGCATACACAAAGTAGTGTGTGCATTGGGACCCAGGGGAAGGAGCAGTGACACCAGGGGAGACTGAACCAGACCAGCATGCTAGTGTTGGAGGGTCTCCTGCAGAGGTGGGGTGTAGCTGTGGCTCACAGTGAGGACAAGGACACTGGCAGCAGAAGTTCTGGGAAGTACACCTTGGCGTGAGCCCTCTCAGAGTCTGCCACTAGCCCCACCAAAGAGCCCAGGTAGGCTCCAGTGTTGGGTTCCCTCAGGCCAAGCAACCAACAGGGAGGGAACCCAGCCCCACGCATCAGCAGTCAAGTGGATTAAAGTTTTACTGAGCTCTGCCCACCAGAGCAACAGTCAGCTCTACCCACCACCAGTCCCTCCCATCAGGAAACCTGCACAAGCCTCTTAGATAGCCTCATCCACCAGAGGGCAGACAGCAGAAGCAAGAAGAACTACAATCCTGCAACCTGTGGAACAAAAACCACATTCACAGAAAGACAAAATGAAAAGGCAGAGGGCTATGTACCAGATGAAGGAACAAGATAAAACCCAAGAAAAACAACTAAATGAAGTGCAGATAAGCAATCTTCCAGAAAAAGAATTCAGAATATGATAGTGAAGATGATCCAGGACCTCGGAAAAAGAATGGAGGCAAAGATCGAGAAGATACGAGAAATGTTTAATAAAGACCTAGAAGACTTAAAGAACAAACAGAGATGAACAATACAATAACTGAAAAGAAAAATACACTAGAAGGAAACAATAGCAGAATAACTGAGGCAGAAGAACGGATAAGTGGCCTGGAAGACAGAATGGTGGAATTCACTGCTGCGGAACAGAATAAAGAAAAAAGAATGAAAAGAAATGAAGACAGCCTAAGAGACCTCTGGGACAACATTAAATGCAACAACATTCGCATTACAGGGGTCCCAGAAGGAGAAGAGAGAGAGAAAGGACCAGAGAAAATATTTGCAGAGATTATAGTCAAAAACTTCCCTAACATGGGATAGGAAATAGCCACCCAAGTCCAGGAAGTGCAGAGAGTACCATACAGGATAAACCCAAGCAGAAACACGCCGAGACACATAGTAATCAAGTTGGCAAAAATTAAAGACAAATTATTGAAAGCAGCAAGGGAAAAATGACAAATAACATACAAGGGAACTCCCATAAGGTTAACAGCTGATTTCTCAGCAGAAACTCTACAAGCCAGAAGGGAGTGCCATGATATACTTAAAGTGATGAAAGGGAAGAACCTACAACCAAGATTACTATACCCGGCAAGGATCTCATTCAGATTTGATGAAGGAATCAAAAGCTTTACAGACAAGCAAAAGCTAAGAGAATTCAGCACCACCAAACCAGCTCTACAACAAATGCTAAAGGAACTTCTCTAACTGGGAAACACAAGAGAAGAAAAGGACCTACAAAAACAAACCCAAAACATTTAAGAAAATGGTCATAGGAACATACATATTGATAATTACTTTAAATGTGAATGGATTAAATGCTCCAAGCAAAAGACACAGGCTTGCAGAATGGATACAAAAACAAGACCCATATATATGCTGTCTACAAGAGACCCACTTCAGACCTAGGGACACATACAGACTGAAAGTGAGGGGATAGAAAAAGATATTTCATGCAAATGGAAATCAAAAGAAAGCTGGAGTAGCAATACTCGTATCAGATAAAATAGACTTTAAAATAAAGAATGTTACAAGACACAAGGAAGGACACTACATAATGATAAAGGGATCAACCCAAGAAGAAGATAAAACAATTATAAATATATATGCACCCACCATAGGGGCACCTCAATACATAAGGCAACTGCTAACAGCTGTAAAAGGAAATCGACAGTGACACAATAATAGTGTAGGACTTTAATACCTCACTTACACCAATGGACAGATCATCCAAAATGAAAATAAATAAGGAAACAGAAGCTTTAAATGACACAGTAGACCAGATAGATTTAATTGATATTTATAGAACATTCCAACAAAAAACAGCAGATTACACTTTCTTCTCAAGTGCACACGGAACACTCTCCAGGATAGATCACATCTTGGGTCACAAATCAAGCTTCAGTAAATTCAAGAAAATTGAAATCATATCAAGCATCTTTTCTGACCACAATGCTATGAGTTTAGAAATGAATTACAGGGGAAAAAAATGTAAAAAACAGAAACACATGGAGGTTAAACACTACGTTACTAAATAACCAAGAGATCAATGAAGAAATCAAAGAGGAAATCAAAAAATACCTAGAGACAAATGACAATGAAAACATGACAATCCAAAACCTATGGGATGCAGCAAAAGCAGTTCTAAGAGGGAAGTTTATAGCTATACAAGCCTATCTCAAGAAACAAGAAAAATCTCAAATAAACAATCTAACCTTACACCTAAAAGAACTAGAGAAAGAAGAACAAACAAAATCCAAAGTTAGCAGAAGGAAAGAAATCATAAAGACCAGAGCAGAAATAAATGAAATAGAAACAAAGAAAACAATAGCAAAGATCAATAAGATTAAAAGCTGGTTCTTTGAGAAGATAAACAAAATTGATAAACCATTAGCCAGACTCATCGAGAAAAAGAGGGCGAGGACTCAAATCAATAAAATTAGAAATGAAAAAGGAGAAGTTACAACAGACACCACAGAAACACAAAGCATGCTAACAGACTACTACAACCAACTCTATGCCATTAAAATGGACAACCTGGAAGAAATGGGCAAATTCTTAGAAAGGTATAACCTTCCAACACTGAACTAGGAAGAAACAGAAAATATGAACAAACCAATCACAAGTAATGAAATTGAAACTGTGATTAAAAATCTTCCAACAAACAGAAGTCCAAGACCAGATGGCTTCACAGGTGAATTCTATCAAACATTTAGAGAAGAGCTAACACCCATCCTTCTCAAACTCTTCCAAAAAATTGCAGAGGAAGGAACACTCCCAAACTCATTCTATGAGGCCACCATCACCCTGATACCAAAACCAGGCAAAGACACTACAAAAAAAGAAAATTACAGACCAATATCACTGATGAATATAGATGCAAAAATCCTCAACAAAATACTAGCAAACAGAATCCAACAACACATTAAAAGGATCATACATCATGATCAAGTGGGATTTGTCCCAGGGATGCAAGGATTCTTCAATATACGCAAATCAATCAATGTGATACACCATGTTAACAAACTGAATAATAAAAACCACGTATCATCTCAATAGACGCAGTAAAAGCTTTTGACAAAATTCAACACCCAGTTATGATAAAAACTCTCCAGAAAATGGGCATAGAGGGAACCTAACTCAACATAATAAAGGCCATATACGACAAACCCACAGCAAACATCATTCTCAAAGGTGAAAAACTGAAAGCATTTCCTCTAAGATCGGGAACAAGGATGTCCACTCTCGCCACTATTATTCAACAGTTTTGGAAGTCCTAGCCATGGCAATCAGAGAAGAAAAAGAAACAAAAGGAATACAAATTGGTAAAGAAGAAGTACAACTGTCACTTTTTGTAGATGATATGATACTATACATAGAGAATCCTGAAGATTTCACCAGAAAACTGCAAGAGCTAACGAATGAATTTAGTAAAGTCGCAGGATACAAAATTAATGCACAGAAATCTCTTGCAGTCCTATACACTAATGATGAAAAATCTGAAAGAGAAATTAAGGAAACACTCCCATTCACCATTGCAACAAAAAGAATAAAATACCTAGGAATAAACCTACCTAAGGAGGTGAAAGACCTATACTCAGAAAACTATGAAACACTGATGAAAGAAATCAAAGATAACACAAACAGATGGAGAGATATACTATGTTTTCGGATTGGAAGAATCAACACTGTGAAAATGACAATACTACCCAAAGCAATCTACAGATTCAATGCAATCCCTATCAAATTACCAATGGCATTTTTTTTTTTTTTTTTTTTTTTTTTTGCGGTACGCGGGTCTCTCACTGCTGTGGCCTCTCCTGTTGCAGAGCACAGGCTCCGGACACACAGGCTCAGTGGCCATGGCTCACGGGCCCAGCCGCTCCGTGGCATGTGGGATCTTCCTGGACCAGGGCACGAACCCGTGTCCCCTGCATCGGCAGGCGGACTCTCAACCACTGCACCACCAGGGAAGCCCACCAATGGCATTTTTTACAGCACTAGAACAAAAAATCTTAAATTTGAATGGAGACACAAAAGACCCTGAATAGCAAAGGCAATCTTGAGGGAAAAAAATGGAGCTGGAGGAATCAGACTCCCTGACTTCAGACTATACTACAAAGCTACAGCAATCAAGACAATATGGTCCTGACAAAAAACAGAAATATAGATCAATGGAACAGGATAGAAAGCCCAGAGATAAACCCACACACCTATGGTCAACTAATCTATGACAAAGGAGGCAAGGATATATAATGGAGAAAAGACAGTCTCTTCAATAAGTGGTCCTGGGAAAACTGGACAGCTACATGTAAAAGAATGAAATTAGAACACTCCCTAACACCATACACAAAAAGAAACTCAAAATGTATTAGAGACCTAATGTAAGACCAGACACTAAAAAACTCTTAGGGGAAAACATACGCAGAACACTCTTTGACATAAATCACAGCAAGATTTTTTTTGATCCACCTCCTAGAGTAATGGAAATAAAAAAAAAATAAACAAATGGGACCGAATGAAACTTAAAAGCTCTTGCACAGCAAAGGAAACCATAAACAAGACAAAAAGACAACCGTCAGAATGGGAGAAAATATTTGCAAACGAATCAACGGACAAAGGATTAATCTCCAAAATATACAAACAGCTCATGCAGCTCAATATTAAAAAAACAAACAACAACCCAATCCAAAAATAGGCAGAAGACCTAAATAGACATTTCTCCAAAGACATGTAGATGGCCAAGAAGCACATGAAAAGATGCTCAACATCACTAATTATTAGAGAAATGCAAATCAAAACTACAATGAGGTTATCACCTCACACCAGTTAGAATGGTCATCATCAGAAAATCTACAAACAACAAATGCTGGAGAGGGTTTGGAGAAAAGGGAACCCTCTTGCACTGTTGGTGGGAATGTAAACTGATACAGCCACTATGGAGAACAGTATGAAGGTTCCTTAAAAAACTAAAAACAGAATTACCATATGATCCAGCAATCCCACTACTGGGCATATACCCAGATAAAACCACAATTCTAAAAGAAACATGCACCCCAATGTTCACTGCAGCACTATTTACAATAGCCAGGTCATGGAAGTAACCTAAATGCCCATCGACAGAAGAATGGACAAAGAAGTTGTGGTACATATATACAATGGAATATTACTCAGCCATAAAAAGGAACGAAATTGGGTCATTTGTTGAGATGCGGATGGATCTAGAGACCGTCATACAGAGTGCAGTAAGTCAGAAAGAGAAAAACAAATATCACATATTAATGCATATATGTGGAACCTAGAAAAATGGTACAGATGAACCGGTTTGCAGGGCAGAAATTGAGACACAGATGTAGAGAACAAACGTATGGACACCAAGGGGGGAAAGCCACGGTGGGGGTGGTGGTGGTGGTGAGCTGAATTGGGCGATTGTGATTGACATGTATACACTGATGTGTATAAAACTGATGACTAATAAGAACCTGCTGTATAAAAAAATAAATAAAATAAAATTTAAAAAAAAATGTAATGTGTTTTATCAGTACCTCATCTGGTGTCACTTTTCCAATCCTATAATCAGGACAATATAAGGAATTAGCCAAGGCATTTCGGTAAGCTGCAGCATGCAAATTTTCAATGACGTCTGTAAAATAAGTAAAGAAGCAGTTACAGAAGTGTGATTTAAATAAAGACAACACGACGTTTAGAGCCTAGAAAGCAACTAAACTACACAACTTTGGTCATCAAATTCAAGTATTAAGAGGACTGAAAATATAATTTCATTTAACCTCTAACAACTGTTAAAATTCTGCCACTCGAATGTGCTGAGAAAAATAAGAGTTTCTATGATAGCAGCTTCTAAATATCAGAGTCCACCTAAACTCTTCTCTAACTTTAATCGACCTGGTATCATCTGGAAACCATATATGGATTTTAGATTCAGAAGTCTGAATCTAATTACAGTTCTGCCACTGATTTGCCATGTGACCTTGATTAAGTCATCTAATCTGAATTTTGCTTACTCCTAGGTTCCCTCTCGAGGTAACAAGGGAGTCGTCAGGGTAAGAGGAGATATGAAAGTATCAGTGTTAGGTCATATTACTAGCTTACAGGGGTCAAATGCTACTGCCAAATTGTACACCTCCCTGGCACTGTTCCTACTTTCCTGGTTCAGTGCCTTTGCTTGAGGTATGTCTCTTTTATTTGCTTATTATTTGGGTGTCCCTCCACGCCAGGCACTGTGCTGGAAACACAGAGAGCAGTAAGACACATGTGTGCCCTCAAAATGTTGAGGGGGAAAAACTGTAAAATAAAGTATTACGGGTGTGATGTTAGTAGTATATCAAAAGTGCAGCGGGGGCACTAGGGAAGGGCAGTGGGAATTGGAAAGGAGTAATAAAAGTAAAATCTGGGATGAGTCTTACAGAATGAGTAGGTGTTTCCCAGGTGAATGATCTGGGAACAGCATTTGAGGCAGAGGACACAGACAAAAGCATGAAGTATGACAACAGTCTGATTCAAAGGGGAATTGCAGCTAGGAGAGCAAGAAACAAGGGAGGGAGGCAGGGGACAGATCATTAGAGTTACCATATATGCTAAGTTAAAGAGCTTGCCTTTAAAGGATTTTCACTGGATTTTCATGTCAGAAGGATCACTGTAATGGCAATGTAAAATGTACATTGCCATTGGTGGAAGATGTACACCTGGGGGCAGAGACACAAGCCAGGAGACTACAATAACTGTCCAGGCAGAAAGGATAAGGGCTGGAGCCTCACTGCTACCAGTGGGGAAGAAAGCTACTCTGGACACTGAAATCATCTTTTGTACAATTTTACCATTCTATCTATTTCTTTGGTAGAGGTGTGGAGTAACAAAGTTATCTCCGTGAAATAATATGAGCTAACAGGAACCAAGCACTCATTATGTTCCAGACACTTGACAGGAGACCCTCTCTTGACAGGCCTGCATCTGAGAAGTCCATCCCATTCTAAGCCCCTGCAGCTGGTCACCTGCTTACACCTCAGTGGTCTACCTGCACACTTCCGCTCCTACCAGAAGCGCTATGACTTCTGACAATCAGTGGTGCTTTTTTTTAAAGATTTGTTTTGCCAGATGTGCTTGTCAAGATTAGATAACTAAACGTTATATAAACACAAATATGAATATAAAAAAGTTTTTTTTTTAAAAAAATTAAGTTGATTACTTTGGAAAGACACAATAAAAGTGAGTTGGCTAAACAATAATAGCAGCAGCAACAATAAACTGCTGCCAGATTTAGTGTAAGCAAAACAACCACTGAAAAAACACCAGGGGTGGGGTGGGGTGGGCAGTAGGGTGGATGGGTGGGGAGATGGGGGGAGGGGGGCGACACAGGCAAAAGGCCTAGGATTCTATAGTCAATTTACTTGCTATCAAAGATGAAAAATAACAATACAAATGTTTAGAAATGAACAATATGTTTTAAAAAGTGGACAAATTTTTGGAGAGGCTATTTTCAAACCCAAGGAGAAAAAGAATTTCGATAGCAATTTTATTCTTCTACAAATTGATCTTCTCAAAAACCCAGTATCTTAGAAACAACGGAATATAATCTAAAAGTGTACTTACGAGCCTGTGGATTCTGAAAAGCCACAGCTTTGTCAATCCTTAGCTGAGACTGAAGGGCAGCTACCTCCCAGCGATGAAATTCTGGTGCTGTGGTGACATTGAGCAGGAACTCCATTAGAATATCACTACAGAAGACATGAAGATAAGGGTTACCAGTCAAAAATTTAAAACCAACATCCATTCTACATAACTGTATTGCTCTCATTATTAAACTTTAGGCAGTTTGTGAATAATAATCTGAAACCAACATCAGAGGTCATAATGCCACATTAAAAAAAAGACAACTGAGCAACTTAGTATTTCTTTAAAAGCAGATGTTCTAAACACACAAAGGTACTTACACATCATCCCGCAGGCATTCCACAGTATAAGCCATGTTTTCCCTTGTTGAAATCACACTGAGTCAAAAATAAATTACAGTGAATTATCTAAATCAGAAGAACAAACTTTCCCTTATATCTTTGTTAAGTCAACCAATTCTTTTGGAAAAAATTATTTTGAAGTACATAAAGTATAAATAATAGTATAACAAAAATACACTCAACTAAATTTAAAAAATATTTTTAAAAATCTTAAGAAAACTGCAAATATTTCAACCTTAAAAAAAAAGAAGAAAATCCTGACATGTTACACATGGATAAACCTTGAAGACATTTTGCTAAGTGAAGTCAGTCAGTCATGAAAGGACAACAAATACTGTATGATTCCACTGATACGAGGTACCTAGAGTAGTCAAAATCATATAAAGAGAACACAGAATGGTGGTTGCCTGGGGCCAGGGGAAGAGGGGGATGGGGAGTTAGTGTTTAATAGCTACAGAGTTTCAGTTGGGGAAGATGAAAACATTCTGGACATGGGTGGTGGTGATGGTTGCTTAATGACACTTATTGCCATAGAACTTATACAACAGAAGATGGTAAATTTTACGTTAAGTATATTTTACCACTACTTAAAAAAAAAGGGCAACTTTAAAGTTGAAGGTCTCTTTGTACCATTCCCAGGCTAACCCTCACACTTTCTCCCACTCTAGAGACAAACATAATCATAGGCATTACATATTATTTTGTTAAAAACCTCATACCTTAAAAAAATCTTGAAACTTGTTTTTCCACAAAACATTTTGTTTTAAAGCCTGCTATGTTGAAACAGATTGAGTTCATTCTTAACTGCTGTGTAGTAGTCCCAGCATATTACTATATCATACTTCACTTATGCATGTCTTTAAAGATAGGCATTTAGATTGTTTCCAGTCTCAATAACGATAAAGAATCCCTTTGTGCATGTGGTAAAAACTGTTAGGTTGTAGAATATGCTCATTTTCAACATTAATAGATAGTCCTTGATTCTTTCCTATGTAGATGTATCAATTTATTCTCCCACCAGCAGTATAAAATGGTATCACACTGTTGATTATAAGTAAATATCATTGTTTCTGGCTTCGTCTTCTGGGAACAGCCTGTTCCTCTCCTATGTCTGTCCATTTACTCTTTGGTTGTTTTTTCCTAATTTGTAGTTCTTTATTTTTCCAAATAATCCTCTCCATGTTACATATGTTGCAAATATCTATTCCTAGTTACTTAAATTTTTACTTTAAGGCATAAAGATATTTTACATTTTATGCAAATTCATCAGTCTTTTTCTTCTTGTTCCTTAAGAAATTGTTAACCACCTTGATAACAGAGAAAAGTTCCTTTACAATTGATTACCTTCTGGTGTTTTCACTATTTCCGATTACTTATTTTTAACAAACCTTAATTCTCCACCAACTGCTTCAATTCCACGGGTTATCTTGAAAGATGAAGCTCCTTTTGTAGTCTTAGAAATGAAAAAACAATTGTTTTTAGTAGTTTTTTAATGCTAAGCTTGCCAAACATCACTTTATGTCAAAATCTAAAGTCTAATTGTCATTAAATTCAAAAGGAACGCTAACCAAATAGTGAATCCTTTTTAGTTTAAGAATTATAAAACAAAGTTGACCAAAAAGCACAAGTATAGATTTTTATACAAAGTACATTTGGGTAAAAATTCCATTATCAAATAAAGCTTACTGGATTCATCCATTTATTCTGAAAGAGATTTGCGTATGAGAAAGAGTAATTTTCTTTCCGTTTCTGGCACTTCTTTTTTAAAATTAAAAATTTTGTTTTTTACTGATTTCTTATGCTCTAGCACTAACATTCGGATGGACACTAATTTAATGCTTCTCTATGGTAAATATCCTGTGGTTTTTCATGATGTATTAGGGGACTGTACTGGGTTGGAAGTGTCCCCCAAATTCATGTCCACCCAGAACCCGCAAATGTGACCTTATTTGGAAATAGCCTTTGCAGATATAAATATTTAAAATGAGGTCATGCTGGATTAGAGTGGGCCCTAAATCTAATATGACTGGAAAAATTCAATAAGAGGGATATTTGGACACAGAGACACAGAGGGGGCCATGTGAGAACAGGGGCAGATATTGGAATGATGCAGCTGCAAGCCAAGGAATGCCAAGGATTGCTAGCAACCACCAGAAGCTAGGAGAGACAAGGCAAGGTTCTTCCTAGAGCCTTTACAGGGAGCACGGCTCTACTGACACCTTGACTTTGACTTCTAGCCTCTAGAACTGTGAGAGGATAAATTCTTGTTGTTTAAGCCACCCTGTTTGCAGTCATTTGTTACGGCAGCTCCAGGAAACTAATATACGGATGTTGCTTTTAGTTTTTCTTTTCTGTAGGACCAAGGTGCCACAGATTTCTAAACATATTGAGGTAGTAAAGATGCTTACCAAACTGGATGCAAGACGAAGCAAATGAGAGGTTCCTAAATTGTTGGAGTCCTCATATCTGCTGCCTGCTTTAATGAACAAACCAATTCTTGATGCAGGAGCATAGTTTTCGAGAGAAGCAATCACTAAACCATTTGGTAATTTGGTAAACTGTATTTAAA
Organism: Orcinus orca; assembly: GCF_937001465.1. Classification (NCBI taxonomy): domain Eukaryota; kingdom Metazoa; phylum Chordata; class Mammalia; order Artiodactyla; family Delphinidae; genus Orcinus; species Orcinus orca. The sequence continues at coordinate 66,239,601 of NC_064574.1, read as the reverse complement.
ATAAAATAGGGATGTGATTAATGTCTTTATATTACCAAGGACAGTAAGGCACGTATGTGTCCAGTGAGCAACTCAGTGGGACTAACCTCAAGGTCCTGAGGATGTGGAGGCACTCCTGCAGGGGCAGTTGTGGCTTTAGCTTTGGGAGCAACTTTGAGGGAATAAAATCTCTAAACACAAAAAAGACAGGTTACCACATTTCTCAAAAGAATAGTGCATTGTATCCAAGTGGGCCCAAGCAATAGAGGGTGTTCAGTGGTAAAAGAACTCCATGGGGGGATTTAGCTGATTAACTTTACTATGAAATTACTACCCACCAGTTTACCCATGCCACTCTTAAATCTCTAGTTATTTGTGACTTGTAGAGCCTGAAGGAATACTGAGTTGAACATGTTCATTTTGTACTATGTAAAGAATTACTGTATTTTCTTTTACCTTTTAACTACCTTATTAAAACTTCAAGTGGGACTTCCGGGAAGATGGCGGAAGAGTAAGACGCGGAGATCACCTTCCTCCCCACAGATACACCAGAAATACATCTACGCGTGGAACAACTCCTACGGAGCACCTACTGAACGCTGGCAGAAGACCTCAGACCTCCCAAAAGGCAAGGAACCCCCCACGTACCTGGTTAGGGCAAAAGAAAAAACTAAACAGAGACAAAAGGATAGGGACGGGTCCTGCACCAGCGGGAGAGAGCTGTGAAGGAGGAAAAGTGTCCACACACTAGGAAGCCCCTTCGCGGGTGGAGACTTCGGGAGGCGGAGTGGGGGAGCTTGGGAGCCGCGGAGGAGAGCACAGCAACAGGGGTGCGGAGGGCAAAGCGGACAGATTCCAGCGCAGAGGATCGGGCCGACCGGAACTCACCAGCCGAGAGGCTTTTCTGCTCGCCCGCCGGGGCGGGCGGACTGGGAGCTGAGGCTCCGGCTTTTGTCGGAGCGCCGGGAGAGGACTGAGGTTGGCGGCGTGAACACAGCCTGCAGGGCGTTAGTGCACCGCGGCTAGCCGGGAGAGAGTCCGGGGAAAAGTCTGGACCTGCCGAAGAGGCAAGAGACTTTTACGTCCCTCTTTGTTTCCTGGTGCACGAGGAGAGGGGATTAAGAACGCTGCTTGAGAGAGCTCCAGGGACGGGCGCGAGCCGCGGCTAAAAGTGCGGAGCCCAGAGACAGACATGAGACGCTAAGGCCGCTGCTGCCGCCACCAGGAGGCCTGTGTGCGAACACAGGTCACTAGCCACACGCCCTTCCGGGGAGCCTGTGCAGCCCGCCACTGCCAGGGTCCCGGGATCCAGGGACAACTCGCCCGGGAGATCGCACGGCGCGCCTCAGGCTGCAACGTCACGCCGGCCTCTGCCACTGCAGGCCCGCCCCACACTCCGTGACCCTCCCTACCCCCCGGCCTGAGTGAGCCAGAGCCTCCGAATCAGCGGCTCCTTTAACCCCGTCCTGTCTGAGCAAAGAACAGACGCCCTCCGGCGACCTACACGCACAGGCGGGGCCAAATCCAAAGCTGAGCCCCTGGGAGCTGTGAGAACAAAGAAGAGAAAGGGAAATCTCTCCCAGCAGCCTCAGAAGCAGCGGATTAAAGCTCCACAATCAACTTGATATACCCTGCATCTGTGGAATACCTGAATAGTCAACGAATCATCCCAAATTAAGGAGCCCTGTGGATGAAAGGCTCTTGGTGCTGCAGCCAGGAGTCAGTGCTGTGCCTCTGAGGTGGGAGAGCCAACTTCAGGACACTGGTCCACAAGAGGCCTCCCAGCTGCACATAATATCAAACAGCAAAAATCTCCGAGAGATCTCCATCTCAACGCCAGCACCCAGCTTCACTCAACGACCAGCAAGCTACAGTGCTGGACATCCTATGCCAAACAACTAGCAAGACAGGAACACAACCCCACCCATTAGCAGAGAGGCTGCCCAAAATCATAATAAGTCTACAGACACCCCAAAACACACCACCAGACGTGGACCTGCCCACCAGAAAGACAAGATCCAGCCTCATCCACCAGAACACAGGCACTAGTACCCTCCACCAGGAAGCCGACACAACCCACTGAACCAACCTTAGCCACTGGGGACAGACACAAAAAACAACAGGAACTACGAACCTTCAGCCTGCAAAAAAGGAGACCACAAACACAGTAAGATAAGCAAAATGAAAAGACAGAAAAACACACAGCAGATGAAGGAGCAAGATAAAAACCCACCAGACCTAACAAATGAAGAGGAAATAGGCAGTCTACCTGAAAAAGAATTCAGAATAATGATAGTAAGGTTGATCCGAAATCTTGGAGATAGAATGGACAATAGAATGGACAAAATGCAAGAATCAGTTAACAAGGACCTAGAAGAACTAAAGATGAAACAAGCAACGATGAACAACACAATAAATGAAATTAAAAGTACTCTAGATGGGATCAATAGCAGAATAACTGAGGCAGAAGAACGGATAAGTGACCTGGAAGATAAAATAGTGGAAATAACTACTGCAGAGCAGAATAAAGAAAAAAGAATGAAAAGAACTGAGGACAGTCTCAGAGACCTCTGGGACAACATTAAACGCACCAACATTCGAATTATAGGGGTTCCAGAAGAAGAAGAGAAAAAGAAAGGGACTGAGAAGATAATTTGAAGAGATTATAGTTGAAAACTTCCCTAATATGGGAAAGGAAATAGTTAATCAAGTCCAGGAAGCACAGAGAGTCCCATACAGGATAAATCCAAGGAGAAATACGCCAAGACACATATTAATCAAACTGTCAAAAATTAAATACAAAGAAAACATATTAAAAGCAGCAAGGGAAAAACAACAAATAACACACAAGGGAATCCCCATAAGGTTAACAGCTGATCTTTCAGCAGAAACTCTGCAAGCCAGAAGGGAGTGGCAGGACATATTGAAAGTGTTGAAGGAGAAAAACCTGCAACCAAGATTACTCTACCCAGCAAGGATCTCATTCAGATTTGATGGAGAAATTAAAACCTTTACAGACAAGCAAAAGCTGAGAGAGTTCAGCACCACCAAACCAGCTCTACAACAACTGCTAAAGGAACTTCTCTAGGCAAGAAACACAAAAGAAGGAAAAGACCTACAATAACAAACCCCAAACAATTAAGAAAATGGGAATGGGAACACACATATCGATAATTACCTTAAATGTAAATGGACTAAATGCTCCCACCAAAAGACACAGATTGGCTGAATGGATACAAAAACAAGACCCATATATTTGCTGTCTACAAGAGACCCACTTCAGACCTAGAGACACATACAGACTGAAAGTAAGGGGATGGAAAAAGGTATTTCATGCAAATGGAAACCAAAAGAAAGCTGGAGTAGCAATTCTCATATAAGTTTTATATATATATATATATATATATATATATATATGTAGTTTGCTTGAGTGCAGTGTTTTTTGTTTTCTGTACTGAATTCATTAGCATGGGTCGGTATAAAATTTAGCATAGGTCAATATGTAATTTGTAAACTAATAAGGTCTTAAAAGTGAGGAATTAAGTCTTTTAAATTTAATTATTTATTGTAAAGAGCAGAATAGCATACATAAACAGGTGCCTAAGGAAAACTTGTATTCTAATATGGAACTCTCATGAACACCTTTTTTTTTTTTTTCTTCTAACGGGATGATAGTAGGCCATTTGATTATTTTTATGGCTTTAACTTTACAACAATGAAATATTCGTGAATTTTAAAAAGTATTTTTCTTTATTTGATGCGGGTGGGATACTGGAGAAATGAAAGGTCAAACATCTATTGAGGAATCCATACTTGTCTATATATTGTGTACTTTTATTTCAAGAACTGATTTAAAATTCCTAAAAGGATGCTATAATAAGTTATTATGCCATTTTACAGACTGAATTAAGTAAATTTCAGGGAGGTATGAAACTTGCCTAAGGCTATCCAGCTACCAAGCGGTAGAAGTGAGAATTAAATCCAGGTATACCTATAAAAAAAAATAAAAAAATAAAAAAATAAAAAAGAAGGCGAGGGCAGCACCAGGGTATGGGGTTGTTAGTTTTATAGGGGTGAGTAATTTCATACGCTGATGAGTGGGAGGAGTATTCCAGCTATTTTGGGGAAGGGGTGGGGATTTCTAGGAATTGAGCCACCGCCCACTTTTTGACCTTTATGGTCATCCTTGGAACTGTCCTGGCACCTGTGGGTGTGTCGCTTAGCTTGCTGATGTGTTACAATGAGTGTATACTGAGGCTCAAGGTCTAGTGGAAGTGGACTCGTCCGCCATCTTGGACCTATTTTGTTCTAATCAGTTTATGTTGTGTCCTCGGGCTATGTAATTCTTTTAAAGGTTGTGCCCTGCCCCCTTTCCTCCTGTTTCATATTGAATATATAATATTTACCAGAAAAAAAAAAAAAGAGTATGAAACTTTTAGAAAGCATGGTGTAGGAGGAGAATATTTCTTGATGGTAGGGTAGAGAAAGATTTCTTAATTAAGACACAAAAAGTATAACTTGTAGAGGAAAAATTTGATAAGTTTAACCACATTAAAACCAAGAACTTATCAATGTATAATAATCAATGTACATCTTTGTATGTATCCAGAAACACAGTGAAGAAAGTGAAAAGGCAAGTCACTAATTGAGAAGTTATTTGCAACCTGACAGAGGTTTGGTATTGGAATATATAAAGAAATTTCAAAAGGAAAAAACAAGTCACCCAACAGAAAAAGGGCTCAATATGGGAAAAGGAATTTGCAGAAGAGGAAACACAAATGACCAATAAACTTATGAAAATGTGTTCAACTTCAAAAAAAAAAAAATAAATAAAGATGGGGAACCTGAGACACAGAGTGCTTATATAAGTCCCTAAGTCACCCTGCTAGATCAGAGAACAACCAGGATTTGAACACGTGTTCTCTCTCCAAAGTCTATTTACTTCGCCGTGACATCATGCTGCCTTCCTATGCTCCTTTTGTTATTAAAGTGGTTAAGAGCTTGGGCACCAAGTCAAGCACACAGTTTCAAATTTTATTACCTCTTAAAAGTATAACCTTCAGCAAGTAACTACCCCTCAGCTTACCTATCTGAAAATGGTGATTCAATATATACCTCCCTCAATAGATTGTTACGAAAATTAAAGAAAACTGTATGAAGCCACTGATGTAGAACCAAAGTAAACACTGAACAAATGGTAAAGCTCTTCTTATTGCTATCGTTAACTGTGAGACGTGTTAATAGCCTAAAAGCCAACAGACTTGCAACTACCCAATAAAGTGAGGTATATAGCAATGGGGGCACAGAGGAAAAAATGGATAAATCTGACAGAGACCACCAAAGGGCATGGGAGATTAAGTGAAATACGAAAGGAAAGGACCACCTGCTATAGGAAAAAGAATATAGAGACTACTTCTGTCTTATAACAAATGGAAAGAAAGTTTAAAGAAAAAAAAAAAGGTAATACAGCTGATAAATTAGGATCTGTTATAGACTGACTGTGTTCCCCTAAAATGCATATGTTGAAGCCCTATCCCCAATGTGATAGTATTTGGAGATGAAGCCTTTGGGAGGTAATTAGGTTTAGATGAGGTCATGAGGGTGAGGCTTCATGACGGGATTAGTGTCTTTATAAGAAGAAGAGAAGCCAGAGCTCGCTCTCTCAGCTGGAAGGTGACAGTTTGCAAGCCAGGAAGAGGGCTCTCACCAGAGCCCGACCATGCTGGCACCCTCAGACTTTTAGCCTCCAGAACGGCGAGAAAATAAAATTCTGTTGTTTAAGCCAAAAAAAAAAAAAAAAAAAAACTTCAAGTGGTCCTTTCTAGCTCTAATGCTTTGGAATTTTTTGAAAAAGTGTGGAATAGCCACATTCATACCCTTTTATAGATTTCAGCATTATTGTTTCCCTTATCTGCCCAAAGAGTCTCATCTTTTTAGTCTATTTTCCAATATGACTTCATTTCCTTAATCAGTTTAGTAATCTTTAAAAAAGACAAAGTATATCAAAGAAAACTTCCTCCAGCCCCCGATATTTCCCATAGTATCTTCACTCTCTTCTGTGCTACATTAAGACTACACAACCAAAGGTTTTATCTTCTTTGACTAATATACCCTGAGATTAACAATAGCTTCATCCATAGTAGATTCTCAGTATATATAATACGCAGCCACTGGAAAGGTAAAGGGGTCCTCTTAAATGTCAGATAATGGATACAAAATGCATAACTTTATTCAGGTTTTTTTTGGCAAATCATATATAATGCCACATAATTCATTCTGATTATGTCTAAGGATCTTAAGGTTACTAGTGGAGATGTTGAGAGTTAATCCTTGGTACTCCCAGGATCAAATGAACATGCTGCTAGAGTTTCCCAAGGACCCCCCTCAGAGGCTGCAATGCCTCTACTCCGTGTTGTCCAGGACGGTTTTTTGTTGTGCATTCAGCATCAGTGCTATACTATCGATAAGCTGGTTCCTAGTTTTCATTTGCTGTTAGTGCTTTCAAATTATAAATTCCAATTAGCTTTGCTTTATCATCATCAATTTCATTTCCTGGGTGTGGTATAGTTAACCCTACTATTGATTCTAGCTTTTGATTTTCCAGAAAGTAAAAAAACTGCTGTGGGCACAGCAGTTCAAATAATCCATAGTTCTACTGCTAAGGTACATTTAGGTGCTCTCCTCTCAAATGTGCCTTAACAGTGATACTTTGTTGGTCAGGTACTTCCTATAATTTGTCCCATTCAAATCTGTTGCAAAATATTATCCTAGTAATTGTCCATACAACTACTATTTTGTTTCAATAACAAAAGATGTATAAATTTATTCTTATGTAAAATAAGTGTTACAAGTAGAAACAATTGCTTTCAAGCTTATTCCAATTTGTTTACATTGGTCCTCTTCAACTCTGTTATCTTTGAGTTCTTTTTTCTACTGGAAGGTGGGGAAGGATGCAATGGAGGAAGAGCTTTTGGGGCCTTTTGCCAGTCTAACCGGGCTTCTCTCTAAGGGTTATTAATCACTGGTTAGTCTAGGTGTGCTAAGAAGGGTAAGAGAATTACAGTCTAAATTACAGCTATTTGTATAATTCATATTTTATCTATTTAAACATTAAGCACAGGGAAACTCCATTCCCTGGTCTTCTGCACCTCCTTCTAGAAGGTTACTAGGTTACTCAGTAACCCAGGTACTCTTGACACTTTGGGCTGGAAAATTCTTTATTGTGGGTGGCTTTGTGCACCGTAGGATGTTCAGCAGTAGCACTTCCCCCCAGGCTGTTACAACCAAAAATGTCTCTAGATACATTGCCAACTGTCCCCTGGGGGGCAAAATTGGCCTCGCTGAACTTTTTTTTTTTTTTTTTGCGGTACGCGGGCCTCTCACTGTTGTGGCCTCTCCCGCTGCGGAGCACAGGCTCCGGACGCGCAGGCTCAGCGGCCATGGCTCAAGGGCCCAGCCTCTCCGCGGCATGTGGGATCCTCCCGGACCGGGGCACGAACCCGCGTTCCCTGCATCGGCAAGCGGACTCCCAACCACTGCGCCACCAGGTAAGCCCTTCGCTGAACTTTAAATCTCAGAGACTGAGACTGTCCCCCCTTGACAACCACCGGTTCACACTGATATAACACTGACCCTAGAGGAGTTTTCCCCAAGCGACAGCTGTGTTTCACTCGGGCTTGAAGGAGTCTTAAGAAGCTCTAGAGGGCACGCCAAGAAACCCTCCTGGATAAACTCTAACAAGAGATCAAGAAAAGCACACTTTATACAGCCAGGACACCACAGTAACAATCAAGTTCCAGGCACAGTGAAAAAAGCTATAAAGGAATTAACTCATTTCTTCTTTATGATTTTACTCATAAGCCCACTTAACCGTTGGGGAAGCTGATGCTCCGTGATACGCCCAGAAGAGGCTGCAGTTGATAGGTTAGGGATGGGGGACTAGGTCTACGCCGGCCTCCTGCGGCCCAGATCTCGCGGTCTCCTTCTGCACACCAAGTGCAGCAGTGACCTTCAAAGGTGTCTCCAACCGAGTCGCTTCACCTCCGCTCTTAAGCCCTCCCCCTCTCTTCAGGTTTTCCAGCATTAAGTCTTCTCTGCTCAAAGCACGAGCTGGCCTTCCAACGCCCAATCCACCCAGCCTGCAGCCCACTTGGCCGGCAGGATTCACCTGAAGGGCAGAACAAAACCCAAGGCCCCGGGAGCCCAAACCAGGCACCTCCAGTCCGTATGACCTTGCTGACAATCTGCTCCCCCACCCTGCCCCAAGCCCGCCAGCTGTACTCACCGAGAGGGACCCAGCTCTGGCTATTAGCCTCATGGCTCAAGATTGCTCTGAGCCGCGGTCACAGCCGCCTTAGAGTAAAGCAAGATGGCGGCGGACAGCGGGAGCGGCCCAGACTGCCCCGCGGCACTCTTTCCCACGCCTCCTACGTGAGGGGACTCTCTATACGACCGACCGCACTCTACTGCTCCTTGGAGGATGTTGGAACAGTCCAACTCCTCCAAGACGCAGGATAGGGAGACGCATAATTTCGTAACGCAGTTTTCAGAAGATAATTTAGATGATTTAAGTTACCGCTTTTTGAGTTCTCTTCCTGGCCAGGATATCCGCTTTTTAATCCTCTTCTGACTACGTCTGCGACAGCCCATCGCACCCCCCCCTCCACTTTGGATTCTTCCGATCCGGGCTGTCCAATGAAAGAGCCCCGGTTCGCCGGATCCCATCCGCGGCCTCTGGGCTCCAGTCTTCTGAACTTCAGGACTTCCTGCACTGTGGAAGCCGGGGGCTGTAGGAGACTATTCCATATCTGACCTTCTACAGAGACATAGGCCTTGAAGCCGGGTATGATCGCCTCTTGCTTGGTGAGGTCCTCACTAGCTCATTAGCTCCATAGGAACGGAGCCCTTGTCCAATGAATTCGCCGCTCTAACTCGCAGACCAGGCTTGGGACACACATAGGTGAGACCGAAACTTAGGAAATGCTTACGACTAAGGTCTCTGGTCTGATGGAGTTTATATTCTAGGCTGAGATTACGTAGAAAATAAAAACTGAAATATAGTTTTGTCTTAGAAAAATTAAAATGTTTTGAATAGTAGTGGTGTGTGTGTGAGAGACTTCTGATCTGAAGCCTGCATATGGAGAGTCACGTGACAGCTTTTGTGGGAAGAAAATTCCATGCTGTCTTCAACGAGTGTTAGCTAATAAGTTGCCTGTGCCAGACACTATACTAAAGATTAAGGCACGGTCCCTCCCCTTCAGGGAAGTATAATCTCGTACCTTGCAACGTTGCGTGGTTGGGAAACCAACATTAATGTCATTTAGGGGTTTGTTAGAAATGCAGAATCTTCAGATTACATAATGGATCAAAATCTGAGTTTTACAAGGTCCCGAGGTGATTCGTATGCACATTAAAATTTCATAAGGACTGGTTTTAGGCGTTACAGAGCATAGACAAAATTTATGCCCTCGGCCTGTGTCCGAATTTCTTCACACTTACAAGTGGTTCTCTAACAGGAGATTCCAGGTGACATCTAAGACCCGGTCATTAAGAATCCGGCAGGAGTTCCCTGGTGGCCTAGTGGTTAAGATTCTGCGCTGTCATGGGTTCAATCCTTGGTCAGGAACAGAGATCCCGGAAGCCACGGGTGGTGTGGCCAAAATATATTAAAACAAACAAACAGATCTTAAGACTCTGGCACAAAACTGTGGTAGATTTACATAGTGGTGCATGAGATGATTTAAAGTTGGTACATAAATGAACATTGTTCTACTTTAATAGTTATATATTTATTTTGAATATTTATTATGGCAAGCAATGGTGGTAATGAGTTTCCTCTTGACATATGTTTGTAAAAGAATAAAAGGTTAGTTTGAACAACATTAAGTAAATTAACTACAGGTGATATGAAGATAAGGCAAAAATCATGAAGGTGTTATGATGAGTGAAGTTTGAGAAACATTTTGCTGATCAAGTCACCCACCTGCTTAAACTTTTTCAATGATTTCCCATGTTTTTCAGGATAAAGTTCAAATTGATTAACATGGCATACAAATCTCTGTCTCCAGTACTTTATTTTTTAATCCCACCACTCTCCCCCACTTTCCCCCCCTTGTTGTCCATTCGTTTGTTCTCTACATCTGTGTCTTTATTTCTGCCTTGCAAACCGGTTCATCTGTACCATTTTTCTAGATTCCACATATGTGTGTTTAATATATGATATTTGTTTTTCTCTTTCTGACTTACTTCACTCTGTATGACAGTCTCTAGGTCCATCCACATCTCTATAAATCACCCAATTTCGTTCCTTTTTATGGCTGAGTAATATTCCATTGTATATATGGACCACTTCTTCTTTATCCATTCGTCTGTCAATGGGAAATTAGGTTGCTTCCATACCCTGGTTATTGTAAATAGTGCTGCAATGAACATTGGGGTGCATGTGTCTTTTTGAATTATGGTTTTCTCTGGGTTATGCCCTGTAGTAGGATTGCTGGATCATATGGTAATTCTAGTTTTAGTTTTTTAAGGAACCTCCATACTGTTATCCATAGTGGCTATATCAATTTACATTCCCACAAACAGTTCAAGAGGGTTCCCTTTTCTCCACACCCTCTCCAGCATTTGTTGTTTATAGATTTTCTGATGATGCCCATTCTAACCTGTGTGAGGTGATACCTCATGTAGTCTTGATTTGCATTTCTCTAATAATGAGTGATGTTGAGCAGCTTTTCATGTGCCTCTTTGCCACCTGTATGTCTTCTTTGGAGAGATGTCTATTTAGATCTTCTGCCCATTTTTTGATTGGGTTGTTTGTGTTTTTAACATTGAGCTGCATGAGCTGTTTATATATTTTGGAGATTAATCCTTTGTCCATTGATTCATTTGCAAATATTTTCTCCCATTGTGAGGTTTGTCTTTTCGTCTTGTTTATAGTTTCCTTTGCTGTGCAAAAGCTTTTAAGTTTCATTCGGTCCCATTTGTTTATTTTTGTTTTTATTTCCATTACTCTAGGAGGTGGGTCAAAAAAGATCTTGCTGTGATTTATGTCAAAGAGTGTTCTGCCTATGTTTTTCTCGAAGAGTTTTATAGTGTCCGGGCTTACATTTAGGTCTCTAATACATTTTGAGTTTATTTTTGTGTATGGTGTTAGGGAGTGTTCTAATTTCATTCTTTTACATGTAGCTGTCCAGTTTTCCCAGGACCACTTATTGAAGAGACTGTCTTTTCTCCATTGTATATCCTTGCCTCCTTTGTCAAAGATTAGTTGACCATAGGTGCGTGGGTTTATCTCTGGGCTTTCTATCCTGTTCCATTGATCTATATTTCTGTTTTTTGTCAGGACCACATTGTCTTGATTGCTGTAGCTTTGTAGTATAGTCTGAAGTCAGGGAGTCTGATTCCTCCAGCTCCGTTTTTTTCCCTCAAGATTGCCTTTTGCTATTCAGGGTCTTTTGTGTCTCCATACAAATTTTAAGATTCATTGGTAGTTTGATAGGGATTGCATTCAGTCTGTAGATTGCTTTGGGTAGTATAGTCATTTTCACAATCTTGATTCTTCCAATCCAAGAACATGGTATATCTCTCCATCTGTTTGTGTCATCTTTGATTTCTTTCATCAGTGTCTTATAGTTTTCTGAGTACAGGTCTTTTACGTCCTTAGGTAGGTTTATTCCTAGGTATTTTATTCTTTTTGTTGCAATGGTGAATGGGAGTGTTTCCTTAATTTCTCTTTCAGATTTTTCATCATTAGTGTATAGGACTGCAAGAGATTTCTGTGCATTAATTTTGTATCCTGCGACTTTACTAAATTCATTCATTAGCTCTAGCAGTTTTTTGGTGACATCTTCAGGATTCTCTATGTATAGTATCATATCATCTACAAAAAGTGACAGTTGTACTTCTTCTTTACCAATTTGTATTCCTTTTGTTTCTTTTTCTTCTCTGATTGCCATGGCTAGGACTTCCAAAACTGCTGAATAATAATGGCGAGAGTGGACATCCTTGTCTTGTTCCTAATCTTAGTGGAAATCCTTTCAGTTTTTCACCTTTGAGAATGATGTTTGCTGTGGGCTTGTCGTATATGGCCTTCATTATCTTGAGTTAGGTTCCCTCTATGCCCATTTTCTGGAGAGTTTTTATCATAACTGGGTGTTGAATTTTGTCAAAAGCTTTTTCTGCATCTATGAGATGATCATATGGTTTTTATTATGCAATTTGTTAATATGGTGTATCACACTGATTGATTCACATATATTGAAGAATCCTTACATCCCTGGGATAAATCCCACTTGATCATGGTATATGATCCTTTTAATGTGTTGTTGGATTCTGTTTGCTAGTATTTTGTTGAGGATTTTTGCATCCATATTAATCAGTGATATTGGTCTGTAATTTTCTTCTTTTGTAGTATGTCTGTCTGGTTTTGGTATCAGGGTGATGGTGGCCTTGTAGAATGAGTTTGGGAGTGTTCCTTCCTCTGCAGTTTTTTAGAAGAGTTTGAGAAGGATGGCTGTTAGCTCTTCTCTAAATGATATAATTCACCTGTGAAGCCATCTGGTCCTGGACTTTCGTTTACTGGAAGATTTTTAATTACAGTTTCAATTTTATTACTTGTGATTGGTCTGTTCATATTTTCTATTTCTTCCTTGTTCAGTCTTGGAAGGTTATACCTTTCTAAGAATTTGTCCATTTCTTCCAGGTTGTCCATTTTATTGGCATATAGTTACTTGTAGTAGTGTCTTAGGATGCTTTGTATTTCTGCAGTGTCTGTTGTAACTTCTCCTTTTTCATTTCTTATTTTGTTGATTTGAGTCCTCTCCCTCTTTCTTGATGAGTGTGGCTAAAGGTTTATCAATTTTGTTTATCTTCTCAAAGAACCAGCTTTTAGTTTTATTGATCTTTGCTGTTGTTTTCTTTGTTTCTATTTCATTTATTTCTGCTCTGATCTTTATGATTTCCTTCCTTCTACTAATTTTGGGTTTTGTTTGTTCTTCTTTCTCTACTTGCTTTAGGTGTAAGGTTAGATTGTTTATTTGAGTTTTTCTTTTTTCTTGAGGCATTGCTATAAACGTCCCTCTTAGAACTGCTTTTGCTGCATCTCATAGGTTTTGGACTGCTGTGTTTTCATTGTCATTTGTCTCTAGGTATTTTTTGGTTTCCTCTTTGATTTCTTCATTGATCTCTTGGTTATTTAGTAACATATTGGTTAGTCTCCATGTGTTTGTGTTTTTTACTTTTTCTTCCCTGTAATTGATTTCTAGTCTCATAGAGTTGTGGTCGGAAAAGACCCTTGATATGTTCTCTCTCTAATTGCTTTAGGTGTAAGGTTGTTTATTTGAGATTTTTCTTGTTTCTTGAGGTAGGATTATATTGCTATAAACTTCCCTCTTAGAACTGCTTTTGCTGCATCCCATAGGTTTTGGGTCATCGTGATTTCATTGTCATTTGTTTCTAGGTGTATTTTGATTTCATTTTTGATTTCTTCAGTGATTCCTTGGTTCCCTAGTAGCATATTTTTTAGCCTCCATGTGTTTGTATTTTTTACAGTTTTTTTCCTGTAATTGATATCTAGTCTCATAGCGTCGTGGTCAGAAAAGATGCCTGATATGATTTCAATTTTCTTAAATTTACTGAGGCTTGATTTGTGACCCAAGATGTGATCTATCCTGGAGAATGTTCTGTGTGCACTTGAGAAGAATTTCTATTCTGTTGTTTTTAGATGGAATGTCCTATAAATATTGATTAAGTCCATCTGGTCTAATGTGTCATTTAAAGCTTGTGTTTCCTGGGGCTTCCCTGGTGGCACAGTGGTTAAGAATCTGCCTGCCAGTGCAGGGGACACAGGTTCGAGCCTTAGTCCGGGAAGATCCCACATGCCACGGAGCAACTAAGCCCATGCGCCACAACTACTGATCCTGCACTGTAGAACCCATGTGCCACACTACTGAAGGCATGCGCCTTAGAGCCCGTGCTCCGCAACAAGAGAAGCCACTGCAATGAGACACCTGCGCACTGCACGGAAGAGTGACCCCACTCGCCCCAACTAGAGAAAGCATGTGGGCAGCAACGAAGACCCAATGTAGCCAAAAAATAAATAAATAAAGTTAAATTAAAAAAAAAAAGCTTGTGTTTCATTATTTATTTTCTGTTTGGATGATCAGTCCATTGATGAAAGTGGGGTGTTAAATTCCCCTAGTATTATTGTGTTACTGTGGATTTCCCCTTTTATGGCTGTTAGCATTTGCCTTACGTATTGAAGTGCTCCTATGTTGGGTGCGTAGATATTTACAATTGTCATATCTTCTTCTTGGATTGATCCCTTGATCATTGTGTAGTGTCCTTCCTTGTGTCTTGTAATAGTCTTTATTTTAAAGTCTGTATTGTCCTATATGAGTATTGCTACTGCAGCTTTCTTTTGATTTCCATTTGCATGAAGTATCTTTTTCCATTCCCTTACTTTCGGTCTGTATGTGTCCCTAGGTTTGAAGTGGGTCTCTTGTAGACAGCGTACATATAGGTGTTGTTTTTGTATCCATTCATCTAGTCTGTGTCTTTGGTTGGATTGTTTAATCCATTTACATTTAAGGGAATTATTGATATGTATGTTCCTATTACCATTTTCTTAACTGTTTGGGGTTTCTTTTTGTAGGTCTTTTTCTTCTCTTGTGTTTCCTGCCTGGAGAAGTTTCTTTAGCATTTGTTGTACAGCTGGTTTGGTGGTGCTGAATTCTCTTAACTTTTGCTTGTCGGTAAAGCTTTTGATTTCTTCATCAAATCTGAATGAAATCCTTGCCGGGTTGAGTAATCTTGGTTGTAGATTTTTCCCTTTCAGCACTTTAAATATATCCTGTCACTCCCTTCCGACCTGCAGCGTTTCTGCCGAAAAATCAGCTGATAACCTTATCGGGATTCCCTTGTATGTCATTTGTTGCTTTTCCCTTGCTGCTTTTAATATTTTTTCTTTGACTTTAATTTTGGTTAGTTTGATTAATATATATCTTGGTGTGTTTCCCCTAGGGTTATCCTGTAGGGACTCTCTGTGCTTCCTAAACTTGGGTGGCTATTTCCTTTCCCTTGTTAGGGCCGTTTTTGACTATAATGTTTTCAAATATTTTCTCAGACCCTTTCTCTTTCTATTCTTCTGGGACCCCTATAGTTCGAAAGTTGGTGCATTAACTGTTTCCCAGAAGTCTCTGAGACAGTCATTTCTTTTCATTCTTTTTTCTTTATTCTGTTCCTCGGCAGTTATTTCCACCATTCTGTCCTCCAGCTCACTTATTCATTCTTCTGCCTCAGTTATTCTGCTATTGATTACTTCTAGTGTATTTTTCATTTCAGTTATTGTGTTGTTCCTCACCATTTGTTTGTTCTTTAGTTCTATGTCCTTGTTAAACATTTCTTATATTTTCTCAATCCATGCCTCCATTCTGTTTCCGAGACTGTGGATCATCTTTACCATCATCACTCTGAATTCTTTTTCAGGTAGATTGCCTATTTCCTCTTCATTTATTTGGTCTAATAGGTTTTTACCTTGCTCCTTCATCTGTAACACATTTCTCTGTCATCTCGTTTTTGTTGATGGGCGTGGCTGTGTTCCTGTCTTGCTGGTTGTTTGATCCGAGGCGTCCAGCACTGGAGCTTGCAGGCAGTTGGGTGGAGCTGGATCTTGGTGCCGAGATGAGGACCTCTGAGAGAGCTCACACCAATTAATATTTCCTCGGGCCTGAAGTTCTCTGGTAGTCCAGTGGCTCAGACTCGGTGCTCCCACCACAGGGGCTCAGGCCTGACCCCCGGCCTGGGAACCAAGACCCCACAAGCAACAAGGCATGGCAAAAAACAAACAAACAAACAGAAAAACCCTAAAATAGACAATGCCCAAGGCAAATAATAAAAACAAAACCAACCAAACAAAAAAAAGAAAACACAAAACCTGAGACAAATAACAAAAACAAATCCAAGCAAACAAAAAGCAAACCAACAACAACAAAACAACATGGTTAGGAAAAAACAAAACACCCAAACAAACAAGAGGGCCCTCAAACCATAACCAGTAATAGAAATGAAACTAAACAGAAAACAAACAATAATACAAAATAAAAAAACAAACTAAAAGAAAAGCTAAGAGAAAAGACAAACACTAAAATGACAAAAACAAACAAACAAAAGATAAAAAAGCAAAAAAATAACAAAATGAAAGAAAACAACACAAAAATATCAAAAGAACAAACCACCACCACCGAGAAAACAAAAAACAGACAACAAGTGGAAAAGAGCAGAACAATAACAGAATAAAAAATAAAATAAGAAAAATAAAAAATATATTAGAAAAAAATAAAAATGAAGCAATGATAAAACGAAAGAGGATAGCAACATAAAATAAAATAAAATTGAAAAAATGAAAAATTCCCTGGTGCCTCTGCTATCAGTGTCCTTGCGCCTACAGTGAGCTACACCCAATCCCCGCCTCCCCAGGAGGCCCTCCGAGACCTCTAGGTAGGTCTCTGGACCTGCTGTGTCAGCCCCACCTCTGCATGTGTTCCTTTTACCAGCATCTGCTCCTGAACCTGGCCTGGAGCACACATGCTCGTGTAGGCCAGGTGGGCGCAGGCTTCCACAGGTGTGTCCACAGGGGCTGGGACAGCCAGAGGAGGCTTAGGAGGGTGGTGGCACTTGGCCCGCCTGGACCCATGTGGGCGGAGGAGGCTTTGTCAGGGGCGGCCCATGGGCCACCACAGAGGCTTGGACGGGGGAGGGCTGGTGCTCGGGTCCGTTGGGACCGTGGGACCCTCACAGGCTTTGGCAGACGCGGGGCTCAGGCCCGGGACCTGTGCAGCCATACTAAAATTCCTAATATGCTTGAGGCAGGAACAGACGGATGTCAGGAGTTTGGGTCTGGGAATAGTGCTCTGTGGATGGATTGTGCTCTCTCAGCTCCTTGGATTGTGGCTTTAGCCTTAAACCTTGGGGTTATAGTGCTAGCAAGAAGGGCTCCTTTAACAGGAAGGATGATTGAGAGCCACCAGTTTGGGGACTGGAGACAGGAAGGGAGCTTGGCCTACAGGGTCGAAGACTGGGGGTTCCTTGCGTGTAGCGGGGAACCAAGCTTAGGCAATTGCAGGTAGAGAATGTCAAGGAGGGTGGGGTGGGGTGGGTATGGGAAGAAGAAACTGAAGGGAGCGGGAGCCAGGCTTTCTAGGTGGCGTCTTGCACATGCACCTCAGGGTGGCAGTGTTGCACAACTGCGCTGATTTTCTGTAGCTGTTTCTGCAGGATCCTTAGGGCCTCACTGCAGCCTGCTCACGGTAAGAACCTGTCTGTTAGATCTAGCCTGATGGCTGTTTTTCATTTGTTTGTTTGTTTTATTTTATTTTTTCCCAGAATTTGAGGGGAAGCAGGCCCATCCTGTGTACTCTTTCCCTGAGTGAAAAGCAAGGCAAATCCCCATGTAAGAAGGCTTCTGCAAACCTGTTGCAGTCTAACTGAGGTGGCAGAGCCAGATCCTCCCTGTAGCGTTGTGTGTGTCTAAGTTGAATACGTACCTGAATCACGTGGAAGTATGGTTAGCAGGTGGGTTCTAATTCCATGTGTAGGTCTTGGTGGGGTACAAGCTCTCTGGTGATGTTGCTGTTTCAGCAGCACACTTTTAGAGCCATGCTCTGAAGTTCTGCAGAGACTCCTCTTATGCTCATTCCCCCCACCTTCTCTGTGAAGGGGTAAGTGATTTGGTATAAAGCTTTCTGTGTAGACAATTTGAGCCAGGAGCTAAGAAAAAGGTCACTCACAGAAGGCTGGGTCTTGCATATGGGTTTTTGTTCTAATTAGCACAGGCCCAGTGAACATTGGGTATTGATCTGCTTGTTCTTTTTTCAGTCTTGTGATGCTTAGAGGTTTGGGCAGAAAATGGTGATTGTTTCAGATTGAGGGCCACTGAGGAGCCTAAGCCACTGAGCAGCTAGGAACAAAAACATCCTGGAGGGCTTCCCTGGTGGCGCAGTGGTTGAGAGTCCGCCTGCCGATGCAGGGGACACGGGTTCGTGCCCCGGTCTGGGAAGATCCCACGTGCCGCGGAGCGGCTGGGCCTGTGAGCCATGGCCGCTGAGCCTGCGCGTCCAGAGCCTGTGCTCCGCAACGGGAGAGGCCACAACAGTGAGAGGCCCGTGTACTGCAAAAAACAAACAAACAAACAAACAAACAAAAACATCCTGGAGATCACTGTTGACACTAATGTGTGCTCACTGTGGGCATCTGCTGTTAGGTGATGAGCTGTGTCCTGTTGTCCGTACTTTATAGATGGGGATGCTTAGGTACAAACTGTCCTTAAGTCTCATAACTCGTGAGTGAAGTGGAGCAGGGATTTGAATCTATCCTTTGGCTGCAGAAGTTGTGTCCTTAACCAGTATGCTGTGGCTGGTAGAACTCTGAGCCTCGCCCTTCCTCCCCCTCCAATAAAAAGGAAAAATAAAGCCCCCAAGAAGTCTTTCAACTTAGTGGAGCTGTTTCTTAGAACCATACCTTTTGCCTCAGGCCTGCCCTGGTTTTTGTAGCTGCTCTGTTTGAGCATCTGCTGTGCAGGGAAGTGTTAGTTATGGCTCCATCTCATGAGAAGCACTGGGTTCCTGTGAAGTTTTTGAAGAAATCCTCTGTCAGACACTAGACATACACAGGAACTGCTGTTTATTATTTTTCACATGCAAGGCACTGTACAGAGGTTGAAAATATGTCTTTTTATGGGGCTTACTCTAATGGGAGGGTCTTGTGTGAAAATAGACATGACAATATGGTTTGCTCTCCCACAGGGACAGTAGGTGAAAATGCCACTGGAGACCAGAGGAAGGCCACCTGTGGGCATGCTAGGACAGATGGGTTTCAAGGTGTCCAGAGTTAAGGGACCAATGTGTGCTAGGGCATGGGGTGTAAGTAGTGTTGGGATCCAGGGGTAGGTGAAAAGGAAGGTAGGAGAGGTTGGATGGATCATTCAGGATCAGGCTGGAAGAGGGGCTTAGGTGTCCTAGTGTTAGAAGGGAGTCCATTTCCATCATCAGTTTTGATCACTCAGGACCTTGAAGGTGGTTGACTAGAAGCAGGGAGATCAGGAAGCCTGTTGTGGGTAAGACATGAAGGCATAAGCCAGATGGGGGTAGTGAAGTTGAAAAGGAAGGTGTTTGGATATAAGCTGGAAGACTGACTAAATCTGGGCTTTATGGAACAGGCTAGGATTTCTTATTTTCTGGTTAGGCTGCTGCTGTTGCCATATGTCGAGATACAGGGGTAGTAAAAGGAAGACAACTTCAGTTTGGGAAATGGTAAGGTCCTTGTAGAACGTAAGTGAACAAACACATCTCAGGGATTGAATAAGGCTTGGTTTATAAGATTTAAGAAGACTTGGTAGAAAAGGGCTGAGGGTGAAATGGGGAACATCAGCATTTATTTTATGGAGTGGTTGACTAAAGAAGATAAGCCCAGGGGATCCTCAGTATTGGGGCTGGATCCCGATTTGGGGGAAGCTCAGCTTTCCTCCTGGAGTCCTAAATGGCATTAGGAGCAGTCCCATGTGACTGTGTAGCCTTGACAGTGGTCATTAGCTTAGCTTCTTGGTAGCTTCCTCCTACAGCAAATTACTTGTTCTCTCCTGTTGCTCTGGTGATCTGGTCATCAGAATAGGGAAATGTTACACAGACTGTGTGTGTGTGTGTGGAGGGAGGCGGGGAATAAAAACTACATTTGCTAATTCTTGTGTTTAGGGAGGGTATTCCAAGTGAAGCCTTCATACAGGTTTGTTCATTCTGCACTGGTGTATCATTGTGAATGGTACAACCTTGCACCCTCATACCTGGATCCCTGAGTCTGATGATCTGACTCCTAAGGATAGGATAACTGGCCTCCTTGGGGCCTGCCTGTTGCTTTGCGTCCGCCCCTTCTAAGCCAGAAAGAATTTGGGTGCAAAATGTACTCAGGAAGTGGTCCTAGGATCCTGGTTCCCTAACAGCCTCTGGAAAGGCCCCTTAAGTGCTGTTTTCTGGAAATAAATATCCGTATTTTCTTTTGTTGGCACAATTCCATCAAGAGAAGGAACAGCTACTAGAACTCATTTCCTAAAGTTCTGCTTTTGTGGTTGGCATGTTTTCTGGGCAAAGTGTGACCTAGAACCCCTCTTGCACTAGGTGGGAGGGAGCAGAGGGAGGAGTGACACCTGCTGGTGTCCGTGCCAGAAGGAGCCCTAGGGACACTCGGTGGCTTGTGCTCTTCTGTCCTGTTTAGATGATACTCTTGTCACTTCCCCTGAAAATTACTCTCATTTTGCAAATTTTTTTTCCTATGAAAAAGTGAGAGATTGAGAAGCTTGGTAGACGAGTCTGTTTCTAAATGCGTCTGTCAAATATGGCCCCCACAGTTCAGGCCCTTTGTACATACCTCTATTTTAACTTTTAGACCGTGGCCACAAGGCTAACTTGTATTCACAGGTCTCAAGGGCAGACCCTCTGGGGTGGCATTGAAGGAGCCACAAAATAGTGAGGGACTATTCCATGGTGACTGAGGCAGGAAGGATGAAGTGTCTGGGGAGCCTGCTGCCCCAGGAACAGGCGGAAACTAGAGCTTCACCTGAGCCTCTGTGGGGCTTGGATGTGTAGCTCAGCTCCGCATGTGCTTCCAGGCTGGAAGTAGGAAACACACCAAGTACAAGCTGGTTTTTCATATATCGTGTATAAAAAAAATCAGACTCCAGGTAAGATGGCTGGAACAGCCAGGGGTCGTCTGTGGGACCGCTGCTGGGGAAGATGCCTCAGCTCTGCTCCAGGTCGACCACCAGGTGGGGCTGGGTGTCCCTCAGGGCCTGGAGGAGCAGATCCTTGCAGGTCGGGTTCCAGGCTGGAGCAAAGCTGAGAACTTCTTCATCTTGGTAGGATTGGTGCGCTCCACCCGCACTGCCTGGTACTGCTTCTCTGTCAGGACCTTCCCGTACAGGGCGTCCAGCACCCCATCCACGTCTGTGACCCGCGCAATGAGGGCCGCCCGATGCTGCTCCACAAAGTGCAGTGCTGGGGCGGGAGGGAGGAGAGGGGATGAGCTGGGACCAGGGTGGGTGCTGGAGCCTGTCCCTCTTGAACACTAGGCTTTCTTCAGAAATTGCCCTGAATGCAACCCTAAGCAGTGGGGCTCAAGGTGGGCATGCCACCGGGACTCTACATATAGTGGGATGGGTTTAACTTTGTCTCCCTTTCTCCTCCCAACCAGGCTCGGGCCCTGGAGGTGTGTGAGTAGGTGGGTGGGGAGGGTTGGCCTAGCTTTGCGCTCTCTGGGTGCTCTTGGCCTTGGGACAACAGATTTAGGCTGTGCAGGGGTGCAGTGGGGCGGGGCTGGTGAGGTGCCCAGGTAGGTGAGGTTGGGTGTTGAAGGCTTTACTTGGTGCTGTCTGGCGAGGGGCCTTCATCTCGGTTGGCACGGTTCCAGGGCCTGTAAGAAAATGTTAAGTGGTGTCTCCAAGTCTTTCTGGGGTCAGGGATCTCCTGGTCCGGAAGCCAAGGTCAGTACCAAGCCTCCCCAGCAGGAGAAGCTTTTATTAAAGGGTAGGAGGAACAGGAAGCGAAAGCGCGGGGAGAGGCAAATGTTCGGGTTGGAAGGAGGGTACAGATGAGGGCATACTGGTCTGGACCTCTGCGCGGAGGGTGGAGGAGGTGAGCTCCCCCTTGCCCCAGGTCTCCTGCATGCCCATGTCACGAAGCACGAGCGCCGTGAGGTTGGCACCGTACGCCTCCAGATAGTGGCTGACGAGCTTGTCGGTGAGGTCCACAGCATCCGTGGGTAGCAGCGTCCCCCGTGGGATGCGTCCGTAGCCTTCATGCGGCGGCACTGAAAGCAGCTTCGTCTTGAACTTCTTGAACTCCTCTGCAGTCAGGTTCTCCAGCGCATCCAGGATGGCATCACGCGTGCACCCCATGGCTCCCGGGGTCCCCCACTGTAGCTCACTTGGGCTGTCTGCCAAGCAGGAGGTCTGCTCTGCGGCGGGACCTGGAACTCTCCGCCTTCTCTCAACTCCGGCCTCTGCCCCAGAACATTGCCCTCGGGTGTAAGGCTCCCGACTATCCTGTTCCTTCCCATCCTCTCCTGGCTATCGGGGGGTGCCCAGATCGCATCCTTTGGCTGGTCTGTGAGGTGGGACCCAGGAGACCGGGTGGAAAAGGGCTCGTGGGTGGTGCCTGCCTCTCCAGGCTTGGACTAGCTAGCACACATCAGGAACCTGGTTTATTGGAGCGCTAAGGCTTAGAACTGTGGAATTTTAGAACCCTGAAATCTCCATGTTTCCCTAAACCTTAGCATCCTCTCTGACATGTCATAGAATCAGAGTCATAGAATCCTAACAGCCAGACCATGTAGCTTCCCAAATTCTGGGGAATACTGGGGAGAAATGAGGTGTCAAAAGAGTGTAGAGGGCTTCCCTGGCGGCGCAGTGGTTGAGAGTCCACCTGCCGATGCAGGGGACACGGGTTCGTGCCCCGGTCTGGGAAGATCCCACATGCCGCGGAGCGGCTGGGCCCGTGAGCCACGGCCGCTGAGCCTGCACGTCCAGAGCCTGTGTTCCGCAATGGGAGAGGCCACAACAGTGAGAGGCCTGCGTACCGCAAAATATAAAAAATAATTTAAAAAAAGAGTGTAGAGATAACTGTGTGTGCTTTATCTCTCCAAACCTCAGTTTCGTTAGCTATAAAATGGGGATAAGAACACTCACTCTTCCACTTAGTAAATATTCCAACATAACGTGGGCTACCTGATGGTACCTGAGACCTTGACAAATGCTTCCTGGGAGAGCCAGAATTTGGTCCCCCAGGAATTGAATTTCTTGGGAAGTGATGACAAGAGACACTTGGAATGGTTGAGAAAATTCTTGACTGGAGGGAAAGTCATGGGTAGAGAGCAATTCTGGGGTCAGAGGGCTTGACCCAGAAGAGCAGATGAAAGGTGGTGTGGGATGGCATTGGAGGCCAAGCTGTGCCCAGAATCATTAACTTGCCCTTAACATGGCTGGGAAGGCCCTGCTGGTCTGTCCCTGTGGACCTCACCAGCCTTGTCTTGCATCACATCCTGCCCCCCACTCCACCTCTGAGTTCCAACCACACTGGCCTCTCAGTTCCTCAAATCTGCCAGGCTCCTTTGCTTCTCCAAGCCTTTGCACATGCTGTTCCCTCAGCCTGGAGCTCTCTTCCCTCACTCTTTGCCTGACAGACTCTCAAGACTTTAGATCTTAAGTTAAATGCTACTTCCTCTGGGAGGAAGTGTATTAACGCGTATATGTGAAATCTAGAAAAATGGTACAGATGAACCGGTTTGCAAGGCAGAAATAGAGACACAGATGTAGAGAACGAACGTATGGACACCAAGGGGGGAAAGCAGGGGAGGGGTGGTGGTGGGATGAACTGGGAGATTGGGATTGACATATATACACTAATAAGTATAAAATAGATAGCTAATAAGAACCTGGTGTATAAAAAAAAAAAAATTCCAAAAAAAAAATGATAAAGGGATCAATTAACTAAGAGGATACAACATTTATAAATATTTATGTACCCTACCTCAGAGCACCTATATAAAGCAAATATTTAAAGAACTGAAGGGAGAAGTAGACAGCAATACAATAATAGTAGATTCCCATCACCAGCCTCTAAGGCAGTGTGCATACCTGTAGCAATATCCTGCAGCCATGGAATTGCACACTGACAGCTGGGGCCCCCACAGCTGCCTGAGGGCTCAGCTCTGGCCTTATCTCCTGTCACTGGCCTGCACCACTAGGCTCACCTGCAGCTGTCCCCATAAACTGTGCACCTGCACCCAGCCAGCTAGATCCCCATTAAGCCTCCATTGCTGTGCATGTCTGATGTGAGATCCTGCAGGCACAGAATGTACATACACCAACATCCAGGGCCTCTGAAGCTGCCTGTGTACCCTCACGTGGCCCTGGCCCTTGTTCCTGGCCCTGGCCCCTACCACTGTGTGTGTATCCGCAACCAGCCTCTGCCATTACTTAGGCACCAGTTGGTGGCATGTACACACCACCACCAGCTCCATGCCACTGCTGCCTGCCCTTGTGTGTAGCCTCTGGACCTGGAGGCACCACAAGGACCCCAATAGCCCTTGTAGCCATTGCAGATACCCCACTATGCTCACCAAGGACCACATAGTTGTCAATGCTGTGGACCCCTGTGACCTGACCGAGAGAGACATCATGCCCCCACCCCCCACCCTGGACCCAGAGCTGCCACATGCCCCTGCCCTTGGCAGCCTGCGCCACTAGATACAGAGTCACAACAGACTCCAGCATGCTCCCACCCACAGAAGGTCTTTCATTACCAGAGTCAGTCCATAAAGTCTGGAAGAGGTGACTATTTCTTCAGTTGTGCAGACACCTACACAAGACTACCAGGGTCACAAAGAATTGGGGAAACATGACACCTCCAAAGGAACATAGCAAACTTCCAGTAACTGACCCCAAACAAATGGAGATAGTTTAATTGCCTGGCAAAGGATTCAAAATAATTATTCAAAAGATGTTCAGAGAGCTCAAGAGAACACATAAACAATTTAATGAAATCAGGAAGACAATACAAGAACAAAACGACAGGTTCAACAAGGAGACAAAAAACAATCCCATTCACAAAAGCATCAAAAATAATAAAATACTTAAGGAGTAAATTTAAAGAAGTGAAAGATGTATTCACTGAAAACAAGATATTAATGAAAGAAATTGAATACACAAATAAATGGAAAGCTATCCCATGTTCATGGATCAGAAGAGTTATTGTTAAAATGTTCCTACTGCCCAGAGTCATCTATAGATTAAATGTAATCTCTAGGTTGCCATGGCTAAGGGGTGAGGGAGATGGAGAGAGGTTGGCAAAAAAGTACAAACTTTCAGTTATAAGATGAATAAGTTCTGAGGATCTAATGTAAAACATGGTGACTATAGTTGATAATACTGTATTGTATAATTGCAATTTGCTAAGAGAGTAAATTGTAAGTGTTCTTACCAAAAAAAGGAGAGGGGGCAACTTTGTGAAGTGATTGATATGCTAATGAACTTGAATGTGGGAATTCTTTCACAAGGTATACATATATCAAATCATCATGTTGTACACTTTAAATATAGTACAATTTTATTTGTCAATTATACCTCAATAAAACTGGGGGAAGAGAAATTAAAGAAGACCTAAATAAATGAAGACAGCCCATGTTCATGAAAAATTCAATATTGTTAGCATTGCAGTATTCCCGAAATTGATCTACAGTCAGTCAATTCCCAGCTGCCTTTTTTGCAGAAATGCACACACTGATCCTAAAATTCATATAGAATTGCAGGGAACCCTGGATAGCCAAAAATTTCTTTAAAAAGAAGAACAAAGTTTGAGGTCTCACACTTCCTGATTTCAATACTTTCTACAAAAGTGACAATAATCAAAGCAGTTTGGTACTGGCAGAAGCATAGATATATCTTAATCTAATGAAATAGAATTGAGAATCCAAAAATAAGCCCGTACATCTATGGTCAATTGATTTTCAACAATAAATAACAGTCTTTTGAACAAACAGTGCTTAAACAACTAAATAGGCGTGAGACTGGAAGACAAGAGTACAGCCATTTTTGAAAAGGACCCAGGGAACGACCTTGTGCAAGCAGGCTTCACAGATCCCTTAAAACAAAGTGCCTAAAGCTTTCCAGTTCCCTGAAAGATATAGATAAAGGCCTGGCAGACATTCCCAGGTTGTTTTTGCAGGAGGCAGATCCCCACCAGATGAAAACTGCTGACCGCAAGTGCATAGACCCCCACACCAGTTGACGGTTGATGATTCTTGAAACTTCATCTTGATGCCAACCAATCTGAGAATCGAGCACAAGCTGATCGGGCACCTGCTGCCCCCTCCCCCACACTCGCTTTAAAATGTGTTCCCTGAAAGTCCTTGGGGAGTTGGCACTCTTTTCTGCCTTCTCCCCTGTGCACAAACTATCCTTTTAATAAAAAGCTTTGCTTACCTAAGAGCCTTGTGGGAGTGAAATTCATTTCTATGGTATTACTGTCCAAGAATCTGGAGAGGGCCTGGTAACAGGCACATGCAAAAGAATAAAGTTGGACTCTTACCTCACAATATATACAAAAATTAATTAAAAATGGATCAAACACCCAAAAGATCTAAAACAATAAACTCTTAGAAGAAAACATAGGTAAATCTTCATAACCTGGATTCAGCAATGCATTCTTAGATATGACACCAAAAGAAAATATACATTAATTGGGCTTCATCAAAATCAAAACTTTTGAGCATCAAAGGACAAAAATGTGAAAAGACAAGTCATAGAATGGAAAACATTTTCAAATCATATGTCTGATAAGGATTTCACGTTATGAACGAACAAAGAACTCTTACAACTCAACAACAAAATGACAAACCAATAAAATAAAGGGCAAAAGGATCTATAGACATTTCTCCAAAGAAATTATACAAATGGCCAACAAGCACATGAAAAGATGCTCAACATAGCTGTTAGGGAAATTTAAACCAAAACCACAATGAGAAACCATTTACCCACTAAGAGGGCTATAATTTTAAAAAACATTTTAATTTTTTAAACAGAAAGTAAGTGTTGGCAAGAATGTAGAAAACTGGAACCCTCACACACGGCTAGTGGGGATGTAACGTGGTATATAGCAGCTGTGGTAAAGTTTGGCCATTCCTCAAAAAGTTAATCATATAATTACCATATTGTAATAGCGGCCTCCCCAGCCCGAACCCAAACTGTGACGGGCCCTCTCCTCCTCCCTCTCTGGCGCCGGCGGCTGCGCGGTTGGGGCAGGGGCTGCTCCGCTGCTCCTCTCCGCGCTCCGGCTGGGCCTAGCCCACCGGCCTGGCCCCGCACCTGCCAGCCATCCACTGCGCAAGCGGGCAGGCGGGCGGGAGCTCCGCCCTGGGGACACCCGCTCCCAGGCCACGTCATCAGTCATGAACTGACCGGTGAGGCCAGCCGCGGGTTGAGCCCAGGGGGCCCGCCGCCTCAGACAGCGATCCCAGGAAAGGGTGTGTCAACAGCCTCCACGTGGCCACCGGGGTCTCAGCGGCTTCTGCGCCTCGCTTCACCTAGACCTGGAGGACGACGTTGCTGGAGCAACCTGGTACTTCTTCAGACCTGGCGGCTTTCTAGGGTCGCACCTCTCTACTCAGGGTGTGAGACCTGAGAGGCAGGCGCGAGCTGCAGCAGCCTCGCTCAGCCATTGGTCGGTGCCACAGTGGCCCCGCCCCCTCCCCCCTCTGGTATATAAAAGGAGCCCGAATTCGGACTGAGGTAAGGTGGATTTTTGAGACGCTAGTCTGCCGTATTCTCGGTCTGTTAGCTTTCCCATTAAAATCGTTATTCCTTGTTGCAACAACTCCTCTCCCGATTTATTGGCCTGTTGTGCGATGAGCAGAAGGAGCTTGGGCTTGCTAACAATATGACCTTGCAATTCCATTCCTAGGTTTCTAGGAATGGAAAGCATATGTCAACACAAAAACTTGTACACAGTAGCATTATTCATAATACCCAAAAAGTGGAAACAACCTGAAAGTCCATGAGAATGGATGAACAAAATGTGGTGTTATCTAAAATGTAATACATGACACAACACTCATGAATCTTGAAAATATGCTAAGTGGAAGAAGCCAAACACAAAAGACCATATATTATAATGATTCTATATATAAATGTGATGGAAGAAATTTTCACATATTGAGTTATGAGGCAGTCATTCTAGCTTATACAGGATTTAACTTGAATTTTATGCTAGCTAAAACTGCCTGTTTGTAGCCTATCAAACATACATTGTACATCTGCTTTAATCATTAAAGAAAAGGGTACCTGAAGTAAAGAATGTCCTTTTAAAAAATAAAGATTAAATGCCTCCCTTCCTGGGATGTCAGTGCTACATACTTCTTCGATAAGACTCCCTTCCCAGGTGCCAAGGCCATACTGACTCACTGTATACATGCTGATCTGTTTTTTTTGTTTTTGTGAAATCTTGAAGGAATGTATTCCTGACTTGTTTGGTGTTCTTTGTTCTGATGAGATATAAAACTATGCGGAAAATCATGCTTCTCTGGAGCAGTTCCTCAGAGTTATCTGAGAGACCGTCTCCCGGACGATCATCCTCAATTTGGCTCTAATTGGCTTATTGATTATTTCCATCCACATAAGAAATGCCCAGAATTGGCAAATCCATACAGACAGAAAGCCGATTTGTGGTTGCCAGTGGGTGGAAATACGGGGAATGATGAATGACTGCTCATGAGTACAGGGTTTATCTTAGGGAAGATTAAAATGTTCTGGAATGAGTGGTGACAGTTTCACAGCATTATGAATGTAATAAAAGCCACTGAATTCTAATACTTTAAAATGGTGAATTTTACCTCAATTCTTTTAAAAAAGAAAAATCCTATGGGATGGGTAAAATGATATTCCTACATAATAGCTGAGATTCAGAGGTCAACTCATTTGTCTAAAGTCAAATTAAAATTAAAGCTGACTGAACCTCCCAAAACCTTCCTTCTAATCACTGTTACAACCAAAATAAAAACAGTTAAAAATTAACTCTAGGGCTTCCCTGGTGGCGCAGTGGTTGAGGGTCCGCCTGCCGATGCAGGGGACACAGGTTCGTGCCCCGGTCCAGGAAGATCCCACATGCCTCGGAGTGGCTGGGCCCATGAGCCATGGCCGCTGAGCCTGCGCATCCGGAGTCTGTGCTCCTCAACGGGAGAGGCCACAACAGTGAGAGGCCCGCGTATCGCAAAAAAAAAAAAAAAAAAAAAAAAATTAACTCTAAGTCCCTAGTGGGTTTTTGCGTGTTTGTAGGGAGTTGGGGCGGGGGGTGGGGGGGGGGGAGAAGAGGAAGCACGCTCTTGGGCTGGAAGGAGGACGGGGGGGGGGGGGGGTAGGCGGAGCATCCCGATTTGGAGGGCTTAGGGAGGAGGAGGAAGGGCGAGGAGGTCCGTACACTCACGGCCGAGGCCTTGGTAACTGCTTCCGCCCCGCCGTTGAGGGGCGCCAGTCGACCGAGCGCGGTACCTCCTTCCAACGCTTTACCCGAGCGCCACGCCGGCAGCCCCGCGGACACGTTTGCAGCCTCTTCCCCGCACGGACCCCTCAAAGGCGAGGCCCGACCCCGTACCAGGCGGGCGGGAGGACCCAGCAAGCGCTGCCTCGCCCCCTTTCCCGCCCACGGACCCTGGAGCCCCTACCTTCCTGGCAGCCTGCCGGCTCCTGGCTCGTCCAGCCCACCTGTCTCAGGTTTCCCAAATATTTTACCACTTGCTCTTCCTGGCCCACCACACAGTCCCCCACTTCCCGAAGACAGACTAGGAGTGAGAGGAGTGAGACACTTGCCTTGACATTATTAAAATAATGAAACTACTATTAGTAGTAATGACTTAATAGGAAGAATATTAATAAACTTATTAGTAATGTAGGGGCCAGTAACCAGGATGCCTTGCTTGCCTGTTTAAGAGGAAACCAACTCAATAAGCAAGATAAATACTTTAATATGACATTTAGAAATTTTTTCAAAATAAAAAACTTAAAAGTACCATGAGGTGCTATATGGGAGGCTAAAACAAAAGGAAAAATCAGTAATCCTGATCCTAGATTTATTTAAAATGTTGGTAGTTTCGTTATCATGGAATTTTTTTAGTGTTTTTTTTTTCAATATTACATTAAAAAAATTTTTTTTAGGGGCTTCCCTGGTGGCGCAGTGGTTGAGAGTCCGCCTGCCGATGCAGGGGACACGGGTTCGTGCCTCGGTCCGGGAAGATCCCACATGCCGCGGAGCGGCTGGGCCCATGAGCCATGGCCGCTGAGCCTGCGCGTCCGGAGCCTGTGCTCCGCAACGGGAGAGGCCACAGCAGTGAGAGGCCCGCGTATCGCAAAAAAAAAAAAATCTTCAGTACTGAGTATCTTGAGTTCTGAGTATGTCCCCAAATTTTGCGCTGGAAGTGAGTACTTCAGTCACTGTGCTTGGCTTACCCTAGTGACAGCCCTGCCCTACTGTCAGCTTTAGTGTGGTAGTGGCAGTACGGAAGGGTAGGGAAGTGCAAGTGGCCACCTTCTCCCCAAAGTCTACGGAGGCTTAGCAAGGAACTTCCAGAGGTGCAGGCACAGGGGCCTGTAAACCCTCTAGGCGTGTCACTACTGCTAATAGTAGTTTCATTATTTTAATAATATAAACTAAAAAGCATCAATAATACTTATATAATATAATACTTATTAAACATAAGTATTTAATATAAAATATAATACTTATTAAACACCTACCAGTGTTTAATAAATAAATGATTTTATTTATTAAATAAATGATTTCATTTATGCCTCACCACAACTCTGGGAGGTTGGTCCTAATATTACTAATACTATCTGATTTTACAGTGCAGGAAAGAGGATCAGAGTGGTTAAATCTCTTGTTTAAGGTCATCCAGCATGTACAGTGGCAGAACTAGGATTCAAATCCAAACTGGCTGAGCAGAGAGCCTTTACTTGGGAATCACAAAGTACAAAGTTCCTAATCCTCTACCTGGAAATGACTTGGGGATTTCATCTCCAAAGCATTAGAACTCCAATAAAAACCTTAGAAACAAATTGAGATGTTAGGATATCTGCTCGTACAATGTATCACATCAATGAGTTAAAAAAAACAATATGATAATTTCCATGGAAGCTCCTTGTAAACTAAGCCTAGAAAGGTATTTATTTACATGTTATACAAAAGTATGCTAACTCCATAGCCCAGCCAAGTGGTGTGGCACCAGCAACCCCCTTCCCTCTGGACAATTTGGGCCAATGTTTGTTGTACACTGGTTAATCTGCTGTCAGTCCACACTGCAAAACAGCTTCTAACCTATATTCTAGATCATTGATCTTCAGTTAGCCACCAGACCTGTGCTGCTCCCCTGGAATTCCTACCAGCCTCCCCAGAACCACTGCTGCTACCACCAGGCTGGGAAGGAGGAAGAAGGCTGCCCTCCCCTTTTATGATGACTTCTTTCCAGACCCTTGAGCTAAAACCAGACCACCATGTTTGGCAGCTAAAACTTTGCTGAGGACCTGGGTGATATCACCCAAAGCCATATGAGGAAGATGATTTGAGGTGACTCACAGACCTACTGTCTTTTGAATAATCATGCATTTATTTTGATGCAAATTCAAGATGATTGAAATAGCATATTAAACTACAATAGCAGGCTAATTTTGCTCCTAGTGAAGCTAAAAAGAGTAGTAAAAATTTTAACACAATATATTTAAAGTAAATAATAAAAGATCTCAAGGAGGTATTAGAGCTTCAACAGAACATGGCAGTTGGACTCATAGCATATGTGATCACCTAAGAATTCCCTTCTACCTGCCCAGGTTGTACAACTCCTGACCCTAATCAGATATTGCATATTGCATAACTTTCATTTTGGAAAGGCTCTGGTTACTTGGGACCAGTTAGTTCCCTGGGTCTCCAGTCCCAACAGAATTAATTCAATCAAGACCAATTTTCCCAGCGCTACTTTAGTGAGGGCCTGGGTGATGGTACGCAAAGCTTTATAAAGAACACGATTTGAGGTGATTTACAGACTAGTCCTGTTCCTACAGGATTTGCTAGAAACAAATACAAAAGCTTTCTACTTGACCAGGGCTCAATTTTTAAATACACAATGGAAACAAACAAAAAACCATCTGGCTTTCCTATTTCATTTCTCTTTTAGTTGGTGAGTATTTGGTTTTGCTTTTTTTCCCTCAAGAATAATGAGACACACTGCTATTTTCTTTATACCTCTGTCATTTTTTAAACCCAGTAATTGTTACATCATAATAATTATAACAACACAAATAATGAGCCGTAAACACTTCCGTAATCCCAGCAGCCCTGGGCCTGCATTTCTAAGGATGGTGAACTGAAGAAACAAATTTGTGTAATTGAAATAAGCTTTTCCAACCACCGCCACATCTTCTCTGTGTTTTGATGATATAAGAGGTTTTCATTTATTATGTGGCTACTCTGTGCCAAGCACTGTGCTAAGTACATTACATGTGATTTATTATTTCATTGGTACATATTTTGACACTTACTACACTGTCTTTCATTATGATGTGACCATTTCCTAAGAAGTGCCCTATGTAGCTCCCAGTGAAAATATCAGGGGAGCACAACTTACGCACTGGAGTCTCCTGACCTGTCTCCCAGGCTACACTCTTGCTCCTTTGTTTCACCCTCTGCATTGGTACAAGACCCTTCTATCTAAATGTTTAATCTCTTTAACCATGTAATTCCCTTCCAAAGAATCACCCTCTTAGCTGCTTGACTTCAAGAAGCATCCCAGTTTTACGTCTTGGTGCTCCTAGATATCAGTCCCTGGTTCCAGTCCAACTCTGTCCTCAAGGAGGAGACAACATTCCTTCCACCCCTGGGTTTAACCTGGCCCGAAATGCCCTCTTACACCCTCTCTGCCAATGTAGCCTAATGGCTAGGAGTAGAGTTCTGGAGTCTCACTTCAAGGGCAGATCCCAACTCCTCTGCTGACATGACATCTTATGCATTTGGCGATTTGTGACTAAGGCCATTATATCTTGTCCTGGGAACTTCCCCCTTTTCTAAAGGTGAAGGTTAGTTCAATTAATTAGCCCAGGAGAATACTGTGCACTCGAAGCGGTCAAAAGCCCGGGATCTGGGGGTGGGGATGGGGTAGGGGTGGGAGCGAGGTTGGGATAAGGGACTCCAGATGGGGACAGAATTGAAAGGAAAATGTTTTTTAATAACCTTCTATCTCCTTTCATCTAAGAGCTCCTAAAAAGCAGGCAATAATTTAAGAAATAAGGGAGCCCATCATTGTTTGCCCCCATCTCCCTCTGTCTCCTCTTTCCCAGGCAGCAGGACCTAGACAGCAAATAGAGGCGTTGGGGGGAGGGAAGAAGGTAGGGCGCCAAACTAACATGTTTTGCAAGGAATGTGACTACAGCTAACTACAGGAATTGAGAAAGTGGAGCCAAGAATACTAACTCCCAGCCAGCCCGCCGCGTCAACTCCAATCTCGGGGAACCTGTGTCTGGAGCGGACCCAGCTCGCCCACCCCTGCGGATGGGGGTTGGAGGAAACCAGCTTTGCTCCGCCCCCGGAGCTGGGCGGTGACCTGTAGGCGGCAGCGCGCCCTGGGCGCTCTCGCATAGGGCACAGCGCTGGAAGCGCGGATTCCCTTGAGCTCGCGGAGGTAGAAGGCCCGCGGCGACATGAGCTCTGTGCCAGCGTTCCTGAGCGCGGCAGATGTGCAGGACCACCTCCGCAGCTCTAGCCTACTCATCCCGCCTCTGGAGGCGGCTCTGGCCAACTTCTCCAGCGGCCCCGAAGGAGGGGTCATGCAGCCGGTGCGCACCGTGGTGCCCGTGGCCAAACACAGTGGGTGAGTGAGGAAGGCCGGGCCAGGGTCTGGAGAAACTGGAAAGGAGGAAGAGGACGGGTGAGAATGGAAGCAGCGGGAGGAAGGAAGGGAGGGCTTACCTAACCACTGCTAATAACAGCTCCCACCTGATTTTTGCAACCCACTGTGTCAAGTGGGCGCTTTACAGGAATTACCTTGTTCAATTCAACACACTCCATATATAGGTAGGTATTGATGCAACATTTACTGATGGGAAAACCGAGACTCAGAGAGGTGAAGTGAAGTACCCAGGGTTACGCAGCTAGTAAGTGGCAGAACTGGGGTGACTTTTCTCATCCAGAGCCGGATTCTTGAACGTACTCAGCATACTGCCAAAGGGAATGGCAGACGGATGGGGGTGGGGGTGGGGGGCGAGGGAGAAGGCCAGTAGGGCATTGAGCGAGGAAAGAGAAAGGAAGGGACATGAGGACTTGATAGGATACCTCAGCATTGATCGGAAGGGGTTGAAGCTGCTCCCTCTCTTCTTGTAGTTTCCTGGGGGTCATGCCCGCCTACAGTGCAGCAGAGGACGCCCTGACCACCAAGTTGGTCACCTTCTATGAGGGCCACAGCACCACCTCCACTGTCCCCTCCCATCAGGCCACTGTGCTACTCTTCCAGCCGAGCGATGGCTCCCTTCTGGCGGTGAGCAACTCCCTGGCCAGGGGTGGGTCAGGGCCCCTGTGCACAGAGCGAGGCTCAGAAGTTAGTTCTCTGTCGACCAGGGGGAGTTTTGAGTGTGACCACCCATGACCCTCTCTGAGTGACTGGATGCCAGTGACAGTGAAGGTTATCTGTGACTGTGTATCTGATTCCAGAACTGCCTAAGGATGCATAACCCAGCAGCAGAGCCCACTGCTGCTTTAAGCGTGTGACAGTGTGGAAGGAATAATCTCGTCATTCTTGTAATGTTCTTGTCCTCTACCGGTTACTCCAGATATACAGCTTGCACAAACCCAGTAGCCAAGGAAACGTTTCTTTAGTGAATCTCTGCAATGTGGAGTTACGTGAGTTACAGACTAGGGGTGCTCTCTAATACCTGGGAGTTCTTTTCTAAGGGGTACACAATGACCTGTTTTAACATTTAATGGTAATATCAAAAAATAGTAGTAGTCCAAATGTATTAAGCCCCTTGTGTGCGTCAGGCACTGTTCTGAATACTTTGTATGTGTTAATTCTCTTAATACTTAGAACCACTCTGTGAGGTAAGTAAATTTATTACCTCCATTTTGCAGATGAGAAAACTGAGTCATAGAGCAGCTATGCCAAACTTACCAAAATTTCCATAGCTCATAGTGGCATGGATGGACTTCACACCTACTCTGTGTAAGTCCAAGGCCTATACTGTCTTAAGACTATGCTCTCTACTGCCTTTCTCACTGCTGTTGACTGAGCACTTATCATGTACCAGGCAGGAGAAATTGGTCTCATTCAATTCTGACAACACTCCTCTGTGGGAGTTTTTATTACACCCTCACCTCCCCACCCGCTTTCTTTTGAGGTTCCTGAGGCTCAGAGCATTAGAGTCACTTTGCTTGAGGTCACACAACCGGTTAGTGAAAGTGCTTTTTGCCCTCCAGCCTGGCTCTGAGGCCAGCCGGTTGAGTCCTCATCAGGGACAGACTCCTTAATCCAAACCACCCCTGGATCCTTAGACTCTCCTTCTCAGAATTTCTGGTTCCCCAAGGAAGCTGCCCATTTATTCCTCCCCTGAAAAGAGTATGTAGCTCTTCCCAGTCTCTGCTCATCCAATGGAAATGGCATCCATACTACCTACCAGCAGTGCTTCCCCA
Organism: Orcinus orca; assembly: GCF_937001465.1. Classification (NCBI taxonomy): domain Eukaryota; kingdom Metazoa; phylum Chordata; class Mammalia; order Artiodactyla; family Delphinidae; genus Orcinus; species Orcinus orca. The sequence goes on along the minus strand of NC_064574.1, from coordinate 66,204,367 downwards.
GGAAACCGGGACCACCTCAGGCTTTGGAACTAAATGACAAGGCCTGAGATTCTTCCTGAATCCGCTCAGTAGCCAAGCAACTCACTTCCTTGTCCATAAAATGAGAATCCTGATACTACTTGGCGAGGACCAATTGAGATGATTAATATAAACAGAGAACCGTGCAAAGGATGGGAGTTATTACTAGCAAGGCGTAATTCAGAATCACCTGGGGAGCTTTTAAAAACAACCATGTCTGGGTCCCATCCCTAGTGTTCAGATTCAGTCAACCTAAGGGTCATGTCTGGGCATCTGTATCTTCACAAACCTCCCCACATGTGCAGGAGGAGTTGAGAGCCACTGAGATAGAGTTTCAGGGCCCTTGCACAGATGTCAAGTGACTTACTCTTATTCCTGAAGTTTCTCCTTAATTTGATGTTTTGAGAATCCCTGGGCAAGTAAAGCAAATGGGCAATTCTTGAGGGCTCGCCATATGCTAGATGTTTTCACGTACGCCAGTACATTTAATCTTCACAAAAACCCTCTGAGTGGTTGCCGTTATCTTTATTTTTACAGGTAGGAAACCGGTGCTTAAAGATTAAGATGTTTTTTCAAAGTTGTATTTCTTGTAAGTGGAGGGATTGTATCCAGGCAAAGCATTCTCTTTATAGAATATTATGATGCTTCCTAGGGCTAACGCTTTTAGAGCGTCTTCTCTCTGCTTAAGTGGTGGATAGGGGTGCCCCTTGTTCACTGTCTCTCCTTTCCTCCAAGGTCATGGATGGAAATATCATAACTGCAAAGAGAACAGCTGCAGTGTCTGCCATCGCCACCAAGGTGAGATTAGTGCCTGGCTGTGCTGAGCTGGTGGGTGGGATTGAGTGTTTCAAGTTTGAATGTCTAAGGTAGAAGTGAGGAACTCATTTGGAACTTCTTTGGACATAGCTGGAACTTCATATGCCAAATATGGGATGTCAGCTGAGCACAGTGATTCACGAAATGATTGGCTACCATTTAATGAGCCCAAGATTCCAGGTACCTCACATGTGCTATTCCTGATCTTCACACCAACCTTGCAAAGTAGATATGATTATCTCCATTTGCCAGGTATAAGGACTATGGCTCAGAGAGGTTGTGTGAGTTGATCAGGGTCACACAGCTAACAAGTGGCAGAGCAAGAATTTAAAACTTGACCTCTCTGACTCCCAGGACTGCTTTCTTTCCCCTCTACCACACTGCTCCTGGCAAATCAGTGTGGTTGCCCCATAGGCTAGAGTCAGTACTGCATAAGAAGCAGAGGAGGAGATAAACAGATCCAAGCCACACAGATGTATCCATTCAGCAAGTATTGACTGAGATCCTACCACATATCAGGCATCGTTCTAAATGTCAGAGATGTGGTAGTGCACGAAACAGAGAGTTACATGCAGAGGGGAGGTGAGACAATAAATAAAATAAAAAGTAAAATGCATAGTATGATTTGCTAAAAAAAATAATTAACCAACAGCAAACCCCTTTTGAGTTTACTAATAGGCTAGGACTTGCTTTAAAAAAATTGCACGCCCACCCCCACCACCAGCTAGAAGGATGAAAATAAAGCAGAATTGAGAGCATTGGGAAGGGGTGATATTTTAAATTATCGAGGAAAGACCTCACTGGGAAGGTGATATTTGAGTAAAGACTGAAAAAGAAGTGAGTGAGTGAAACAGGAAGAGGGGAGGAGCTCTCCAGGCAGAAGGAAAAGCAAGTGATAGAGGTGATGATATTTCTAAGCATCCTACAAGGGCATCCTACAAGAAGAACAGTATTTTTAGAGGCTAGGGCTAAGAAGACGAGGTATCTGTAGGAACAGTTAAAGGCTGGAACCTTTCACATTAAAGGTCTGGGAATGCTGGTTTATGAGGCCTAAGCATAAAGGAAATGTGGGGTCTATCGGAGGGTTGGAGGAGCAGAGACCAGGTGTTCAAATTGTGAGTGTGTTAAGGTCTTCTAAACACATGATGGGGAGGGAAGACTGTGGGGATAAATCTGGTAATTATATAGGAAGGGAGTAGACTACAGTGTGCAGCTTGATGAACTGGCTTTGAAAAATTATATGCAGACCCAGTTCAGATTGAAATGATCAAGGGACTCTGAAGTATGTTCCCTGGTAACTTAGGAACAGAGGGACTCTAACCATACTGCCCTACATTTGAAAAGGACTTTGATCTTTTCCAAAATAATTTCCAAACCATTGTTTGATTTATTTTTGGATTTCTGGGAGGAAGGCAGAGCAAGTATTACTGGCCTCATTTTGTGCAGAAGGAAATGGAGTCTAGGGTTTCCTGTAGTCAGACAACCCAGGTAGCTGTGGGTCTTCTCGTCCCAGATCAGTAGTTTCCAACCCAGGCTACGCAGCAGCAGCAGCATCTGGGGAATTTTTTTTTTTTAATTCAGATTCCCAAAACCACTGAATTGAAATCGCTGAGGGTAGGGCCTAAGAAACTAGGTGTTTTGGTTTTTTATGGTATCTGGTTGATTCTGATGATCAACCAGGTTAATTCTTCTATCAGAGGTTAAAGGTTACTTTACAGGATACTGCAACAATTTCTGAAGCCCACGTGTACTTCCAAGAATAGATTCATATTAACTGAGAACAGAAAAAAAAATTTAGTTAAGGAAAAATTACATAATTCTCCTTATTGGACAGGAGCATAAGATTACTAGTCTTGTGGATATTGTCATTTTGAAAACTTTTCAAATCAAGGTTCTTTGAACTATAGTTGACGGCACAAAATGCTATCTCTCCTTCTGCAGCTACAGGAGACATCATCTCTAATCACCTGCCAATATTTGAGACTCCTTTCTGCAAGTGATTAATAATTAAGAATACTTTCATTTTTAAGGTTGCACTCCAGAATCTCAATAATTAGCATTGTAAGAAAGAGCAGCCCCAAGGAGCTCAATTTTTATTAAATGAAATAGAGGAAAGGCAGAAGATGGTCTTATTTAATATGGATGGTTTGAGGAGCAAGTGTTGTCATTCCTCAATGCCAGTTGTTCTTAACTGAAAACAATTTGGCCAGCTGCCCCAGAGACAATTAGCAATGTCTGGAGACAGTTTTGGTTGTCGCAACTGAGGACATAGGGGGTGCTAATGGACAGAGACCAGGGATGCTTCTCAACATCCTATAATGCACAAGACAGCCCACCCACCTGCCAACAAAGAATTATCCAGCCCAAATATCAGTAGTGCTGAGGTCAAGAAACCCTGCTCTGTTTCTCATAGGTAATGGTAGATATGTGCCAATTCTGTGCAAATAAGACTGTCTCTGTTTTCCCGGGGCTTACATACCAGTACAGGAAAATAAATTTGTAAACAAACAAGTGCTATGAAGTGGTGAAATCTATCAGGATGGTCAGAAAGACTTTACTGGAGAGTGGATCAGAGAACCTCACTCACAAATAAAGACACACATATACCCTTAGCAGGTGCCACAAATGCCATCTCTACATCCCTCTTTAAAGGAAGACGGAGGCTGAGTCAGGATCAACAGAGAGTGGGCACAGCAAATATAGCTGAGAACCTAGGCTCCCAAGGATTCATGGATTCCAGAAGCAACTAACAGCTCTCAGAAGTAGGTGTGGCTTATCACGCCCCTGAGATAGGGTAGCACAGCAGAAAGCATGTGGGCTTTGGAGAATGAAAGATGTGGTTTTAGAGCCGCACTGTGCCATTCAGTAGTCATAGGGCCCTGAGCAAGTTACTTAACCTCTCTGGACCTCAATTTCTTTATCTGTGAGAGGAGGATAACAATGGGAGTATCTAGCTCATAGGGTCAATTGTCTGGGCTAAATGAGATCATGAGGCTTAAGCACTGGCATATGTTAGGTACCCAGTGAAGGCTCCTTCCCTCCCTCCCCAATCTGTGGAAACGGAAATACACAATGACATCTCCTTGATTGCCTGAGAGGTCTTGAAGTTCACCTGATTCTCAAACTGTATTTGATCTTCTCCTGGCTACTAGAGTCTCCCTTGACCTTTTCTATCTCATTTCTCTCAAATAGTTTTTGAAACCCCCCAGCAGTGAAGTGTTGTGTATCCTTGGAGCTGGCGTCCAGGCTTATAGCCATTATGAGGTCTTCACAGAGCAGTTCTCCTTTAAGGAGGTAGGTCCAGGGAGGATTGTGGAGGAAGTAGCAGTGACCTTTCTCTGTACTCCTTTGTTACAGTGTGGGTTATGCTGAAATTGTCAGGTTGAGAGTCCCACCATCTAGACCATTCTTTTTTTTAATATAAATTTATTTATTTATTTATTTTTGGTTGCATTGGGTCTTTGTTGTGGTGCACGGGCTTCTCATTGTGGTGGAGTCTCTTGTTGCAGAGCACAGGCTCTAGGTGCGCGGGCTTCAGCATTGTGGCGCACAGGCTTAGTTGCTCTGTGGTATGTGGGATCTTCCCAGACCAGGGATCGAACCCGTGTCCCCTGCATTGGCAGGTGGATTCTTAACCACTGCACCACCAGGGAAGTCCCTAGACCATTCTTTTTTTTTTTTTTTACTGTACGCGGGCCTCTCACTGCTGTGGCCTCTCCCGTTGCGGAGCACAGGCTCCGGACGCGCAGGCCAAGCGGCCATGGCTCACGGGCCCAGCCGCTCCGCGGCATGTGGGATCTTCCCGGACCGGGGCACGAACCCGTGTCCCCTGCATTGGCAGGCGGACTCTCAACCACTGCGCCACCAGGGAAGCCCCCTAGACCATTCTTTTAACAATTTGCCCAGAAGTCCCACTGGACGTGAAGAGTTGGGGGAAAGGCCTGAATCACCCCCTCCAGTTTCTCAGTTTGCAGGGTATGCCGAAGTACGCAGAGAGCCTACTCGGTTACTTAAAGGATTGTGTCATATCCATTACATACATTCAGGTATTCTTTTGGCCCCTTTCTGTTGTTTCTCTTAGGAGAATCTGGGGTCCTTAAGTATTCAGGCTTAGGGATCCAGGAGCTGGGAATGAGGCCTAGAGAGCAGGAGGCCACAGCATGCCTTCTGCAGCCTAGATGTTAGTCTCCTTTTCCCCATTCTGGCTGGCTCACACTTCCTATTATTTTTGATACATTTGATGCTACTTTTATTTTATTTTTTTCTATGTGTGTGAGAGGGGTGGGGTATATTTAAGGTATGATTTCTTATGATAAAAATAATACTTCTGCTTTGAGAAATGAAGACTGTAATGAAGAAAACAAAAGAAAAATTCCCTTTTATCTGTTTTCAAAGACAAGTAGTTAACATTTCCAGTCTCTCTCGTCTGCTTCTTGTAACATAGTTGTATGGTTTTTCTCTGCTTTTTTTATTAAAGTATAATTGACATACGACATCTTATTAGTTTCAGGTGTACATTGTAGTGATTTGATATTTATATACCTTTCGAAATGGTCACCATGATAAGTCTAGTTACCATCTGTCACCATACAAAGTTATTACAATATTATTGACTATATTCTCCATGCTGCACATTATATCGCCATGACTTAATTATTTTGAAACTGGAAGTTTGTACCTGTTAATCCCCTTCACCTGTTTTACCCATCCCCCAACCCTCCCCCTCTGGAAATCACCACAAGTGGTTTATTTATTTAACTTATTTATTTATTTAACATCTTTATTGGAGGTTATTTATTTATTTTACAATGGTGTGTTAGTTTCTGCTGTATAACAAAGTGAATCAGCTATACGTATACATATATCCCCATATCCCCTCCCTCTTGCGTCTCCCTCCCTCCCTCCCTCCCCCACCCCTCTAGGTGGACACAAAACACTGAGCTGATCTCCCTGTGCTATGCAGGTGCTTCCCTAGCTATCTCTTTTACATTTGGTACTGTATATATGTCAATGTTGCTCTTTCACGTTGTCCCAGCTTACCCTTCCCCCTCCCCGTGTCCTCAAGTCCATTCTCTACATCGGTGTCTTTATTCGTGTCCTGCCCCTAGGTTCTTCAGAACGTTTTTTTTTTTTTTTTTTTTAGATTCCATATATATGGTTTAGCATAAAGTATTTGTCTTTCTCTGTCTGACTTACTTCACTCTGTATGACAGACTCTAGGTCCATCCACCTCACTACAAATAACTCAATTTCGTTTCTTTTTATGGCTGAGTAATATTCCATTGTATATATGTGCCATATCTTCTTTATCCATTCATCTGTTGATGGGCACTTAGGTTGCTTCCATGTCCTGGCTATTGTAAATTAATAGCCAGGACACAATGCTGCAGTGAACATTGTGGTACATGTCTCTTTTTGAATTATGGTTTTCTCAGGATATGTGCCCAGTAGTGGATTGCTGGGTCATATGGTAGCTCTACTTTGAGTTTTTTATGGGAACCTCCATACTGTTTTCCATAGTGGCTTATCAGTTTACATTCCCACCAACAGTGCAAGAGGGTTCCGTTTTCTCCACACCCTCTCCAGCATCTGTTGTTTGTGGACTTTTTGATGATGGCCATTCTGACTGGTGTGAGGTGATACTTCATTGTACTTTTGATTTGCATTTCTCTAATAATTAGTGATGTTGAGCATCTTTTCATGTGCTTTTTGGCCATCTGTATGTCTTCCTGGGGAAATGTCTATTTAGGTCTTCTGCCCATTTTTTAATTGGGTTGTTTGTTTTTTTGATATTGAGCTGCATGAGCTGCTTGTATATTTTGGAGATTAATCCTATGCTGGTCACTTCGTTTGCAAATATTTTCTCCCATTCTATGGGTTGTCTTTTCGTTTTGTTTATGGTTTACTTTCATGTGCAAAAGGTTTTAAGTTTAATTAGGTACCATTTGTTTATTTTTTTCATTACTCTAGGAAGTGGATTCAAAAAGTTATTGCTGTGATTTATATCAAAAAGTTTTCTGCCTATGTTTTCCTCTAAGAGTTTTATAGTATCTGGTCTTAAATTTAGGTCTTTATCCATTTTGAGTTTGTTTTTGTGTATGGTGCTAGAAAATGTTCTAATTTCATTTTTTTACGTGTAGCTGCCCAGTTTTCCCAGCACCACTTATTGAAGAGACTGTCTTTTCTCCGTTGTGTATTCTTGCCTCCTTTGTCAGAGATTAATTGACCATAGGTCTGTGCATAGTCGTCATGCCGAGGGAAATGGAGGTGATATCTTATTGTGGTTTTGATTTGCATTTCCCTATGTTCCAGTGATGTTGAGCATCTTTTCATGTGTCTGTTGCCCATTTGTATGCCTTCTTTGGAAAAATATTTATTCAGGTCCTCTGCCCATTTTTCAATAAGGTTGCTTTATTTTTTAATATTAAATTTTATAATTTCTTTGTATATTTTGAATATTAACCTCTTAAAGATTTAATCATGTTAGATATACACAGTTGTATATACTGTATTTTCACTGAATGTTGTAACACCATCACTTTTCCAGATTACTTAATTTTTGTATGGTATTTCATATTTTTCTATCAAGCAAGATGGTATAGTTAACCATTCTCTTATAAATGGACATATTGTATTGTTTTTCACCTTAGTTAATGAACTTACTCAGACATAACATTTATTTCCATATTTATTATATTTCCTTATGAGAGATTCTTTAGGCCTTATTTTCAGTTGAAGGCTGACAGCTGCCACCACAGACATCAAAATCTGTTAAGCAAGCTAGCAAGTCCCCACCTCCTGGTGATGCCAGTGACGCACCCTCTCCCGCCAGCGCTTCCCAGGAATCTAACTGCAGCTATTACTCTTAGCCTTCTACTCTGCTGCACCATTCACTCCTGAAACCCTTCCAGATTTTAATTCCCTACATATCCTTCAGAGATCAAGCTATTCCAAGCACAGCCCTGCACATCCTGTTTGTGACTATCATCCCTGTTATGACTCCTTTACAGACTCCCAAACATAACTGTGAGTTTGATACTGACTTTGCCTGTTATCATTTGCATTTTACAGACATGAAAACTTAGGCTGAATGAAGTTAAATATACTTCAGAAACAGTAAGCGACAGCAAGGATTGATTCTAAGCCTGTTTAGCTCCAGAACTTGCTCTGCTAATCATTAAGCTATATAGTAGCTATTAAGCTACTGAGGCTGTGTGTCCCAAGCTAGAAGTGAAAAACGTCCCCCCTTCTTGAAAGGGGAATGGGATAGAGAAAGGTCATTTTCAAATATCTGGCCCAGACAAATGTACATTCGCCATATGGAATGATTTAAATAACTACAGCCCTAACCCCAGAGTGGTTCAACTTTTCCTTGCACCCCTGGGCTTAATGAAACATAAACAGCCAGATAATCATGGCACCAATGTCCCTCTTGTTACCCCCAATGAAGGTGAGGATATGGAACCGCACCAAAGAAAATGCAGAGAAGTTTGCGAACACAGTGCAAGGAGAGGTACGGGTCTGTTCATCGGTTCAGGAGGCTGTGACCGGGGCAGATGTGATCATCACAGTCACCATGGCAACGGAGCCCATTTTGTTCGGTGAATGGGTGAAGCCCGGGGCTCACATCAATGGTAAGCAGAGTGGCTCCATGAGCCTTTGGTGGCCAGACTCTCCCTTGGCTGGACCAAGGGGGCTGCATCTGCAGAGCTGTTTTACTCATGCAAAATGCTTGAGCGTTTTAATGGCCTCAGAAACATTTGAGTTCTGAAAAAAAATGATACTCCAAAATATGAAACAAAAATCACAAACCTGAAACTAATAAATTTAATTAAAGTTTTATAAAGTGTATCATTATAGCAAATGATCAATTATAGCTCAGTTCTTAAATGTTATGAAATTTAAATTACAAAAGCCAAATGACTCACTTGTTCTTTAACAACACTTGGAATTACAAAAACAAATTTTTTAAAATTACAACACCAAAGACATTTAATGTGACATGTGGGTGCTTTTTAATATGTGGGAGAGGATGGTTGGGACTCTAAACGTAAGAGTTCCTGGGGCCTCTGAAGATCCTCAAATGGCCCTGGGGGTTATAACAAGATCTGGTCTATATTGAATACTTACTATTGCAGGTGCTGTTCTAAATTCTTTGTATGTACTATATCACTGAATCCTCACAACAACCATATGAAGTAGGAGCTATTATTATCATGACCCCCATTTTACAGGTAGGTAAACCAAGGCATGGAAAGGTTAAGAAACTTGCCCAAAGTCAGAGGTTCTTAGAGGCAAAACTGGGATTTGAACTGAGGTAATACACCCTCAGAGCCCAAGATCTTAAATGATACCCTATGTTATCTTTCAATAAGAAGACTGGATTCTGATGAGCAAACAATTGAAGACTCAAGAATTTAAACATGGTATCAGTGCCCCATGTTTTAGTGACAAGCACATAGTGTGAACTCAAAATCTAAAATGTCTGCACACACGTGCAAGGGCCAAGTTCATTCACAAATATGTATTGAATCCCTACCATGTGTCAGGCACTGTTCTAGATGCTGAGGATGCCACAGTAAACCAGCAATCAAGATCGCTGCTTACATTCCAGAGATGGGAGGTAGACAACAAACAAGTAAACAAATAGATGAGCTAGATGGTTCCAGCTGAAGATAAGTTCTATAAAGGAAACAAAACATGGTATGATTGAGGAATGGGCCGTAGCAAATTGAAGGTCTCAGCCTGTGTGGGACTGGTATTATGAATGTGGGTCCAGGGGGTAGGTCTTACTCTTCATAAAGCCAGACTCGAACAGTAAGACCATTTCTGGAAGGACTTAGGGAATCAAGAGAAACCAGTTCTTGGTGAAATGGACAAGAGCTGAATCTTCAGCAAGACTGACTTGATATTTTTTCAGCTTTTTCTTTTTTTTTTTCCAGCTTAAAACAGCACATATTATCTCAGTTTCTGTGGTTAGGAGTCTGGGCATGGGTTAGCTAAGTCCTCTGCTCACACAAGGATGAAATCAAGGTGTTGTTCAGGCGGCAGTCTTATCCAGAGCCCGGAGTCTTCTTCCCAGCCCACATGGTCATGGCAGGTTCCTTGTGTTGTAGGACAAAGGTGCCCTTTTCCTTGGGGCTGCTGTCAGCTCCTAGAGGCTGTCCACATTCCTTTTCATGTGGACGCTCCACCTTCAAAGCCAACAACAGAGACTATCCCTCATGTTGGACCCCTGTCACACTTTGAGTCTCTCTCCCGGAAGGAGAGTCAAGCCATCTCATATCTTTCCCTAGCCTGAAGACGAAATTGGTTTATGTATTCACAGAGGCATTAAATATACTTAAGTATGTTGTAAGTGCAGTCAACAGGGAAACACCAACAACAGATTTTACTTACTTTACAGCTTGGCTGTAAAGATACGCCCAATTCCAACCTCCCCTGCACGTCCCTCATCCTATCCCTGCAGCCCAACAGCCAGCGTCTGACCCTCACCCATTCTCGCCCCACTGCAGGAAGGCCAAGGCCCAGCCCGAGTCAAGCCCCTCCTTTTGCTACCCGGACCATCTCCATCAGCCTGAGTGGCCTTATGCAGCCCTTCGAGAACTCACCCTGCCTCCAGATTGGGGGCAACAAGAGCAATCAGAAGAGGTGGCTTGAGAAGCTAGGGTTTTTCCCACCAGCTTATGATTTATTTATGAGCTTCATTAGTTGGTGCTTCTGTTCTATAGAACTGCTCACACAAACAGCCTTCAAGATGGACATTTTTACACCACTCTCTTTGAAAATTAGAGTGAGGGAGAACAGCAGGAGAGGGAACAAGTAGAGAAAACTGGATGGCAGTGAGAGAAGGCTTGTAAATGCTGCCTTATATTTGTATAAAGCTTTATAGCAGTTTCCAAAGACTGGCTGGCATGGGCCGGATCCAGCCAGCAGATGTGTTTTTTTCAGACCATAGAGTGTTCTGAAAATCAAGAACTAACACATGCAAAGAGATTTCCTGCTTCTCTTTTAAAAAGGGAGCAGGGGTAGGGGAGGCTTTCTAACAGTGGCCCTGCATTCTCACATGGCAACAATTAGCTTGAGCTGAACAGTAACTGTCCGCTTTAGAAGGGTCTGCTTTCTTCTCTGTACCTCAGTCTCCACCATTTCCAATCCACTTCCTCTGACCAGTTCTGCTCATTTTCATTACCTTCCTGGCCCTGCAGGCATTTGGTTGCAGCCTCTGCGTATTCCTGTGTTCCAGTGCCAGGAGTCATGATTCCTTGGATTCATCATTATGGTTCTGGGCTCTGCAGAGGATGTGAAACCTTGGTGCTAGGGTGCAGCCAGTTTCCTCTTTATTGGGGCTTCTCTCTGACCCTAACACTGGGCTCTTTTCTCGTGAATTAAGAGAGAAGTGGTTGGGGGTGAGGGATGGGAATGATTGAAGAGCAAGCAGACAGACAGAAGATAGAGGAGTGCGGGGTCTGAATAAGCTCCAAGTAATGTCTCTGTTTTAGGGGTTTTGTAAGGAAGTCTCTGTTCCTGATAAGTGGAAGAAGCATGAAAGGCATGTACTGTCTCAGAGCTATAGATGCACTTATTAGATACTTAACCTTGGCATGTACCACTTCTTTGAGCCTCAGTCTGTGTACTTCTTAAATGGGAATCAGATGTGAAGTGTGCTTGTGAGGACTATGAGTAGTATGTGTGAAACATCCCACAGACAGTAGGCACACAGTGAATTAATGCTAAGTTGCCTCGAAATCTTTTTTTAGTAATGAGAATGGATATGAAATGGAAAGGAAAAAATGCCCAGGTATCGTTCTTATTAGTGAATTCAGTCTCGTCGATGGGGAGGGAGTTGGCCTGGGGAAATGGGGCATTCCACATCTGTTCCCATGTGTCCTCTGTCACCTCCTTTTCCCCACCCCTTTCATTCTTTGGAGTGTTTGGTATCCCTTGTGACCATTTCTAGGCTCAGGGTCTGTTTTGCTGTCTCTTAGCCATCGGCGCCAGCAGACCTGACTGGAGAGAGCTGGATGATGAGCTCATGACACAGGCTGTGCTGTATGTGGATTCCCAGGAGGCCGCCCTGAAAGAGTCTGGAGATGTCCTCTTGTCAGGGGTGAGCCTCCTTTCTGGTGGGCTGTTGCCTGGATGGCCTCACCTGGATCCCAGGGTTTCATTAACACCTCCTTCTGTCTGGCCTGCTTCAGACCTCGGTAACCCTTACCTCTTTGTGGGATGACAACTCCCAAACATCTCTCAACCTTTTCTAATCCCCTTCCAGAATAATGTGGCCATTATGTGGTGATGTGTTTTCCTGTCCCCTTTGCCTGAAGAGCGCGGCTTGATGGGCTTTTCTGTTGGACTGAGCTGTCCTATAGAGCAGTAGGATTGGAAGATAGGAGCCTGTTACAGCCTGGAAACTTCCCCAGTGTGGCCAACAAATTAGGACTAGGGTTGGCCACTTTCTGGCCTTTTTTTTTTTGTAATCAGGGCATAGAGGCAAGAAGGGGGCTGCCAAAATGAGTGTTCAGATAAGAACAGGCCTATTTCCTCACTGACAGTATCCTGGCAGGACATTCCCCTGGCTACAGATTTGCATCTCTGCAATCACAGTATCACAGAGGCAGATAGTACCCGCGCCCGCCACCCCCCCCCCAAAAAAAAGGTTTAAGGTGGAGGCTTCCTTCCTGACATAATCCAGTTTACAAAAGGTCCTTTTATCAAGTTTATCCCTTATCCAGTTCAGGGACACCCTGTCCTGGCTTCAGAAGCTGGCCCTGAGCAGACATTAGCCCCATGGCCTGAGTCAGTGTGTGTTCATTTGACAGGCCGAGATCTTCGCTGAGCTCGGAGAAGTGGTAAAGGGAGTGAAACCAGCCCACTGTGAGAAGACTACGGTGTTCAAGTCTTTGGGTAAGAGCCATTGCTCCCAAGGCATAAACTTAACCAGAGCACAAGGTAGGTTTACCCACAGGTGGGAAGAGGAATGGGTCGGCAGGCTCCACAGCTGAAGCATTGTGAAACCTATCACTCAGGTCAATTATTTACGTCGGCATAGTGGTGAAGCCCATGAACTCTGGAACTGGTCAGTCCTGGGTTGGATTCCTTTCTCTGCCACTCCCTGGACACGCGTCCTTGGGCAAGTGACCTCACCTCTCTGAGCCACAGTTTTCTCACCACCTGTTCCCTGGAGTTTTTGTGAGAATTAAGTGAGATGTGTATATAAAACAATGTGCACACAGCAAGTGTCAGCATTAAGACAATGACACTCAGAAGAAGATATCCTTCAGAGATGGGAGGACAGGAGAAAAAGATGTTTAAAAACAGGGAGCTTAAGAGAAATAGCAGGGAGCCCCAACCTGATGGAGACCCAGACAGGAAGTACAGCCTGAGACCTTTTTTTCCCCTCCTTCCCTACCTTTCTGCCTGCTGATTTAAGAAGGTCTTCAGTGGGGAGCCCCATTACTACCTGAGTTAGCACAGGCAGAAGCCCAACAAAGAAGGGGCTCCCAGCGGCTGGTTTGCCCCTCAGCCCAGCTCTCCCATCCCACCAGATTTAAGGAAATGGACACACGTGGTAACAGAGCTAATGTTCAGCTCCTACACCTAAAATATTGAACTACTCTCAAAATGGTTGGTAAATATTTGCTGCCCTGAGCCCCTCAGCCTCACCAGACCTTACATATTTGTTAATGATTAAGCAACCAAAGCTTTAATGCCTGGCAGAGTATTAAGAGTACTCTGACCACCCAGCACCCATGCCAGTCCGTCAGTATCCATGCCTTGCCATCTGTTAAATATTTTTTTTTAATCTCATGCACAGAAAGACAGGCAAACACAGTATAAGCTTTATCTAGAGCCTGGTTCAAAGACATCACACTGGTCTAGTTGGGTCTGAAAGTCTCATTGTTCCTAGCAGATCAGAGGTCAGCCGGCTCCCTTCAGGAGACACAGCACCACATAGCCCTGCTCTACACCTCTGAGCAATTTTTCCTTTCTCACTTCTGGGGACTGGTTTATCGGCACAGCCGTTCATCCAGCAGGTGCACATTAAATACCTGCTAAGTATCAAGCTCCACACTGGGAGCAGTGGTAGCTACAAAAGTTAATAAAAACCGGCCCCTGGCCTTTAAGAACATATGTCCATTCAAGCTTAAGGTTTGTGCCCCAAACTATAAGACAGAGGGTCCGTTGCTGAAGGATTCAGGGTTTGGACTAGACCAGAGGGTCCAACAAACTGCAGACCACGGGCTAAACCCAACCTACCACCTGTTTTTGTACAGCCCACAAGTGAAATGGTTTTTACATTTTCGAATGATTGGGGAAAAAATTAAGAATGTTTTGTGACATGTGAAAATTTAAGAAATTCCAACTAGAGTGTCCATAAAGAGACTTTTCTTGGAGCACAGTCAGGCTCATCTGTTTCCCTGTTGTCTGTGGCTGCCCTGGCACTCCAATGGCAGAGTTGAGTAACTGCAAGTAATTGGCCTGCAAAGCCTGAAATATTTACCATCTGGCCCTTTACAGAAAGTGTTCTGACCCCTGAACTAACGTCTGAAGGATACGTAAAATTTCTTTGGTGGGCGTTTCTTGCCTTGTTCTGCCCTTTGCCAATACTTCAAGCCTGAACTCACCTCTGGGCATCAGTCCTTGTTACCCTGATGGACACTGTATCAGGGGACTGCCAGTTCTGGGACCTGGGCTGTTTGAGGAAAAGTTGTTCTGACAAAAGGTGAACCAAATTTCTGTCCGTTCCAGGAATGGCGGTGGAAGACATGGTTGCAGCCAAACTTGTGTACGATTCCTGGTCATCTGGTAAATAAAACGAAGGAACTTTGTGTTGAATGGATGCTACAGCTCAAGGGGTATTAAACTAGTTGTCTCATAATCTCTAGATTAGATGAGGGAGCCCAGTGATCTATAGTTTTGTGCTTATCCTGTCTTACCTTAAATAATGAGATCCCCTTTTGTGTTTGTAGTTAGAAAGCAAAACTAAGTGGCCATTCTCTGTTATTCCAGATTATATTAGCACTCCCTTTCCCCTGTATTTCACTACCTTTTGTAATCCCTTGAAATAAAGCTTTTTCCCATTCTGCAGTTCTTGCTTTGGTAACTTCTATCCCTCACAGCAAGGAAAGTGAGGGGATCAAATGCTCCCGTTCACTCCCTGCAGGAGCTCCGATGGCTATAGTTAAATTTTTTCTATTTTATTAATTGAGATACAATTTACATATCATAAAATCCACCAGTTTAAAGTATATAGTTCAGTGTTTTCTAGTATAGTCACAGGGTTGTGCAACCATCACCACTGTCTAATTTCAGAACATTTTCATCACTCCAAAAATAAACCCAGTAGCCATTAGCAGTCAGTCCCCATTCCCCCTTCTTCTCAGCCCCTGGCAACCACTAATCTACTTTCTGTTGTTATGGATTTGCCTTTTCTGGACATTCATATAAGTGGAATCATATATTATATAGCCTTTTGTTTCTGGCTTCTTATAATTGAAATTTCAAGGAACAGCAGAGCTTCTCTATTGGTCAGAACTCCTTCAGTCACAATCGGTAGAGACCACAACTCAAACTACCTTAAGTTGAATGAATGAGTGAAGAATGGGATTCATTGGCTCTTATAATTAAGAAGTACACAGGTAGCTGGTTTCAGCTATAGCTGGATCCAGGGGGTCCAATGTCATCAGGACCCAGTCTTGCTCTCTCTGTTCCTTGGCTCTGTTTTCTTTGGTGTTGGCTGCATTATCAACTAAGCTCTCCCCTGATAGTGGCAGGATGGGTGCCAGCAGCTCTTGAATCATAGTCTGTCCTCTTCAGCAACCTTGGCAGAAAGAGACATTCTCTTTCTTAACAGTTAAAAGTCTCAGAATGGAGACACACCAGACCATCTAGGGCCTATGCCCATATGCATAACTAACATAGTGGCTAAAGGAAATGGAATATGCTGTTTGGCCAGGTCAGGCCCATACGCTTATTATCCCTGAACCACTGCATCATCCAGGGGGATCTAATTCCCCTATTATCCAGGCCTGGGTCACATGCCCCCCTTGAAGTCAGTGGTGCAATCAGCCCATCTGACCACATTAGCTAACAAAAGGAAAGGGGTCTCTTACCAAAACGGGGGAGGACTGTATGTTGGGTAGGCAAAATCTCAGGTGTGCCCTACAGTATCCGTGTTGAAGGGCCATTAGGAATTATCCAGTCCAACCTCTTCAACTTACAGGTGGGAAAACTGAGCTGCAGCAATGCTTTCCTCAGGTCCCCTGGGTTACTAGCAGAGCTGTGTTGTCCATGTCCTGTCAAAGACCCATTCAAATACTCTCTCTCCAATCCCTAGGCTGGTTATAAGTCAGCAGCAAAGAGAAGCATATTATTTTGCTTTGTTTTCTTACCCAAATTCCTCCTGGCAGGTCCTCTTCATGCCGTAGGTAGCTTACCCAAAAGTTTATCATGTTTGCCAGACTGTCTGGCCTTTGCGCTAGAACAAAATCCCCACGTGACCTGCTCTGCACACCTCAAGTGACTATGGAGGCTTTCTGGGGATCTTAATGGTCACAACTCTAAGGATGTGTAGAGAAGGGTGTGTGACGATGAGATTATCAAAAGCACCTTAATTTGTTCATAGATTTCTTCTTTCATTCATAAGAGTCCCTACAATAACTCATGCTAGGCTGCTAACAGAAAAGAAATAGTCCTCACACCAAAGAGCACAGATGACTCTCTCCAACTATATTAGAGTTAGGGCAGGAAATGGATCGAGAGTAGTGTTGCAGTAAGAAGTTTTTTGCCTTTCAAAGTTAACTCTTTTCCATTTCACATTGCCCACCCACCTCAAATGCCGTGTGAACCCCTGAAGTCGGTCAGAATCACAGGAATCAACAGACCAGAGTAATCTGCATCCCGCCTTCAGCCTAGGCATCACATTCTGTTGTTCAGCAATATTTATTGAATACCTGCTGTGTGATGGATTGGCACTTGGTACAAGGGATATATCAGTGAATACAGGACAGAGCAAATTCCCTGTCCTAAAGGAGCTTACATTGTAGTAGGGCAGAACCTAGCTTCTCTGCTAGGGAAGTGGGCATAGGAGAATTCCCAGGAGCTGGAACTGTTTAATTTGCCTCCTTTGCTCCTTGATATGTAAGACCAAAGGTAATCCTGTTTGGTTCATACACTTTAAGCCAGTCTTTGCAATAATCATCAATATAGTATTTACCCTTTAAATGGAACAGGAGTTATTCAGAGAATGGTAGATGAGCCTATGGAGTCTATAAGCTGGGATACCTTAATAAAAATAAAATGCAACTATTGGAGAAAAAAACCCCAACACCTTCTAACAACCCATTCTGGCCTCACTGTGTTTTATGTTATTCACTGTTATTATATAAAGGGATTATGTTTGCCCTCTCCTTTTTAATCCAGCAATGTTAAGGAAGTTTTATGTGAGGTTTTAAAACCCACAGAACACGTACTCGCTTGAGGTGTTCTTCAAATTCATATCCCTTTATCTCATCACAGAACTGACATAAAGTCCAGTGGGATGGTCCTGGTGAGAACTTCCAGTCCTGCTGCGCAAACATCGCCTTCCCATATTTCTGAGCAAATTGCTACCCCTCCAGTAGGGCAACATGGACAAATTCCAACTAGAAGTAATCAAATCCCATGAAGCAGGACTAAATCCCATAATGCTGAATTCCAGTAACGTTTTTGCTGGCCTGTCTTTTCTTATTTTCCCTAAGAGTACCTTTCCATTTACTATTCTATCATCTTCCAAGTAGCATTGCTGGTTGCCAGCTCAAAATTCTTTATGCTACCTCTCATTTGCTAGAATACATTGTCAGGCTTTCTGTATTATTTTTACCTCTGACAATGATGTACAAAGCACTGCTGGAAAGCATCCTTTTTGTTAACAGTAGTACTTTCCTAGGGGCTTATACTTCTCCTATGTCCTAGCAATGAGTGTCTCATTAGGCAGATTCTGGGGGTTACTTGGAGAGAGGATCCTGGCATCTACAATAAGGACATACTAATAGAGAAAGACTGAGACACTACAAACTTTTTCTGAGTGCCTTCTGTGTGACTACTGCTTTCATGTACATTATTTCATGTACAACTGCAGTTTACTCCAGAACAATGAAATGCAGTATTTGTGAACATAATCATCCCCTAGTGTAGCATATTTATTCAATGACTGACAACCTTTTCGATCCATTCATTGAGGAAGAATGTGCCAGTTGTTCATCAGATTTAAGCATCTGTATCCTCCATGGTGCCTCTTAAAGTAACACAGACAGCTGTGAATCAGGAAGCGTGCTGAAGCTTTTTCTATATTATACACATAATCAATGGTAAATTCCATTTAATGCAAGGCTGGCTATAAAAATCCAGTGAAGCTTAGCTATTCAAGTAGGGTTTCAACTTAAATTTGGGATTTCCATTTAAATAACATCAGCAGCAGTATTAGTGTTGACAGTTTATATTGTAGAACCTACATGTATTCAGACGTGCAGAAATGGTGATAGACAACAGTAAATAAAAGATATGTATATAATAAGCATAAAAGGTAAAATTTACTTTTACAATTGAATTTTCCCTACAGAGAACCTAGATTTCTTTTTCCTTTTTTTTTTTTTTAAGTTTCAGGAGGCACTTACCCTTAGGAAACATCATCTAACAAGCCAGAGTTCTTTTCTGTATCCTTCTTTCTCTCCTCCCTGACTCTCTTGCTTAAGCACTGTATTAGTCTGCTAGGGCTGCCGTAACAAAATACCACAGACTGTGTGGCTTAAACGACAGAAATTTATTTTCTTATAGCTCTGGAGGCTGGAAGTCCAAGATCAAGGTGATAGAAGGTTTGATTTCTCCTGAGGCTTTCCTCCTTGGCTTTCAGATGGCTGCCTTCTTGCTGTTGTCTTCACATAGCCTATTCTGTGTGTGTGCACATCTCCAGTGTCTCTACCTCTTCAAAGGACAACAGTCATATGGAATTAGGGCCTCACCTTTATGACCTCATTTAACCTTAATCAGCTCTTTAATAAAGGTCATATCTTCAAATACAGTCACATTAGGGATTACGGTTTCAACATAAGAATTTTGGAGGGAGCAAATTCAGTCCATACAGGTACCCTACATTCCGTTTCTTTCTTCTCTCTCTCTACCTGCCATCCTCTCTCTGTTCCCAGGCAGGAGTACTATAGACCCATTTCTATTACTTGTAAACATGTAAACATCTGTTGAAGGGTTAGACACATTTAAGTTGGGCATCACGCCACGGGCCAATGGAGGAACTTTAGTCTCCACCAACAGGTAAAGTCATAGAGCTAAGGACAGAACTGGAGTTCGAATCCCTAGCTATGAGGATCAGAAGTTAAGCAGCAGCTAATGTGATGAGAGATTATAATTTTAAATCCAGAGTTAGGAAAGTGAAGAAAGTTTTTTCCCTTCTCTGTCATCCATTTAATCCTTTCTGTATTCAAAAATATCAAAAAGATAATTGAAGAGAAATGTCATTTTCTTATTCCCAGGTCTCCTTGTGTTTCTCATTAGCGGTTTATGTGGACAGGTATAGAGTATTTCTCAGAGTAGAATTTGGGCCTCTTAGATGGACACCTCCAAAACCCTAGAAACCCAGTAGTCTGGTACTGGGTAGAGAGTGGGTAATGCCTGAAATGTTTCCAGTGGGCCACAGCATCACGCCACTGCTGCAGACTCACCCAGTTGACCCAACACTCCATCAGAGGCTGGTGTCGACCAACTGCCCAGGCTGTTGTAGCACCTGCTTCCTTCTGTTTATGGCACTGAGGACTTTCTTCCTGGGACCCAGCTGCATCTGTATGCTCTGAAGGTCCTCATCAGAGCAAAGCAGCAGAGCTTCCAGATCAATCTGCTCTCTCATGAAAATAGGAAGGAATTCTTCCAGGTAGTGGGACTGCAAGAACACTTCCAGGGGAGTAGCATCAACCACATCTTCCTCCCATTCCACTTCATCCTCATCCCAAGGCAGATCATCTTCATGGTGGTTTTCCGCTCCCTCTTCGTCAGCCTCAGGTCCTCCTTGTCTCTGAAGCAATTCACTGGGCATTTTCAACCCCAACTCCCTCTTGCTGTCTGAGATGTCTTCAGGGCTCAATATTCTGTTCCTTCTAAAAACAACACTTCCTAGACCTGGACGGTTGAGAATGGATTCGTGTTGCACACAGCTGTCCGCCTTTACTGAGAACTGGAGCTTCTCTTTGAAGTCCCCTGAGAAGGGGTCTTCGTCCTCCTCTCTGAACACTTCCATCACATTCTTCGGCCCACTTGTTCTCTCCTTCCCTAACGGCTCTGCTGTATCTTTGTTCTTCTTGAACTTTAATTTAAAGGTGTCTTTAATGCCCTTAGACAGTGACCCAAATGTGTTGGAAGCAGAAACATTTGAAAGGGATGACCTGGAGAAAGTGCCCTTGGAAGAAGAAAGAGTCCCAGATTCCTCCTTGTTGTAGGTGCGGGCCATCTTAGTTTGGTGCTTCTCCTGGAGCCTCTCACACTCTTTGATCTGCCTCCTGGCATTCTTCTGAGCCTGCTCCTTCAGCCTGGTGACCTTCTTGGGGTTCATGATGTTCTGGGCAGTGGCAGCATTATCCAAGAGACCAACACATTCATTCTGCTCTCTGCTGGCAGCAGCATCCAGTGGAGACTGTAAATCGTTGTCCAGGGCAAAGATGTTGGCTCCAAAGTTGATCAGAAATGAGACACAGTGGGCATGACCATTGGAGGCTGCATAATGTAAGGGAGTATTTCCCCAGATGTCACATCTATCAGGATCCCCTCTAGAAGAGAAAATATAAAAAAATATAAATATATATATATATAAATATAAAAAATACATGCTAATTTTTTTCTCTGAACATGAGGTCTAAAAAATAAAAACTAAAAGAACAAAATGCATGTTAATCCTGCCTTGACACTGTTACAAGATAACTTTTGAAGGTCCACGTATGTCACATCCAGACATCACATGGCCAGAAACAGAAAGAGCCCATATCTACCCTGTATCTCCTCGTTAGAAGCAAGAAAAGCTTTCTAAGAAACTCCCAACATGAGCAACTTTCTTGTCTCATTGGCCAGAATTGGGCCATGTGCCTAAGGGAAAGGAAATAGAGCTACCTTGCTTATCTTAAATCAATTAGATTTTTCCCCTGTATAGGATTACCCCGTGGTGTGCTGGTAAATGTTAACAACCAGCTCACCCAGGAAAAAAATCAAGCTCTGATTTATATAGCATGCGCCAATTTCTGTGATGTAAACACACCACCATAGCACATTTCAAGCTCGTAATGTGACATTACTGGACACAGAATTTGGAAGAGATGCACAGTCAATTGAGTATAAATTATTCCCACCACATAGATATTTAATAGATGTGCGTAATCTTAAGAGCAAAGATAATAGTAAAATGTGGTAAAATAATTAGAAAGTAGTAAGTTTTGAGTATTACCTTTTTAATATAGTTTATTAAATTTTAAGTTTATATAATTTTATTTTTAATAATGGATTGTTTATCTGATTCAAACTTCCTAAAATTTAGCAGTCGTCTCTCCTGAGCTGGTAAGAGCTGGTTCTGAAACTATACCTTGTACCTTAAAGGATCTTGGTCCCTAAGGTAGAAACAGATAGAAACAAAAATCGTAACATGGAGGACACCAAGCTTGTTTCGCAGAGTATCAGGGAAACCACAGATATGCAAACAACTTGCTGACAGCCCCTCCAATTGAGCATGAGCATCACACGGGCGCACTGAGGGACTAGAATGACTGAGAGCACACTTTGAATGCCGCAGGCTGAAAATCCACTGCATGTTATGTACTGGACTCCTCCACCTCTGAAATTGTACATGCAACCCATGAAGAGGCATGAAGGACTGTCTGACCTGTGCAGGGAACCCGTGAACTCTCGAAACTTACTTTCCATCAATCATTTCTGAGCACCCTCTCCCTCTTGTTCCCTACTTCCAAGATAAATACTCCATTCAAATGCCAGTCAAGGAGCCAGATCTAAAGCAGTGCCTCTTGTCTCCTTGTTTTCCACCCCACAATAAAGCCTTTTCTCTCTGCAAAAGACCATTGCCTTGGTCTTTCCATTGCACAGTGGGCAATGAGCCCACTTGCTCAGTTCCAGTTCCAGTACACCACTGCTACCCTCCTCTGAGTCACAGGTAGGGAAGTGAAAACTGAACAAAACTGGTTCCCCATCAGCAAGAAAGAAGAGAAGAATGGGGCTTCCCTGGTGGTGCAGTGGTTAAGAATCTGCCTGCCAATGCAAGGGACATGGATTTGAGCCCTGGCCTGGGAAGATCCCACAGGCCGCGGAGCAACTAAGCCCGTGCGCCACAACTACTGAGCCTGAGCTCTAGAGCCTGCAAGCCACAACTACTGAGCCTGCATGCCACAACTACTGAAGCCTGCATGCCTAGAGCCCGTGCTCCACAACAAGAGAAGCCACGACAATGAGAAGCCTGCGCACCGCAACGAAGAGTAGCCCCGCTCACCGCAACTAAAGAAAGCCCGCGACGAAGACCCAACACAGCCAAAAATAAATAAATTAATTTAAAAAAAATGTATTCCAAAAAAAAAAAAAAAAAGAAGAGAAGAATGGATACTGGGCAGGAAGCAAACAGTGTCTAATACAACTAATATTTGTACAAAGAGTCTACTGATTCCTCAGTTTATTTCCACATAATTATGAGTAGTTCTGCAATGGTTTAAGGTAGACTTGGGGGCATTATTAGATAGCATTATGGCCAGGGACCCCATGCCTGACACAGAATTGGGTACATGGTAGATAAAAAAGATTTGAGGAATGAATATCTACTGGAATCCTGCCCCAGGCTCTAACCCCCACCCTTTGCCCTTCTCCTGTGAGGCCTTGAGTTACAAACAGGCACAAATGAAAAGTAAAGTAATAACTTATTAACTATGGCTCTGACCCCAAGCCACTGTTGAGAACTCTGATAATACAGGTACTAAAGGGCATCTTCCTTTGCCCTAGTCTAGACTCCAAAATCAGGATCTCAGTAAACTTTGGCCAGGCTGGCCCCATGGGATGGCAGGAGAGAGAGCCTGAGAAGGCCTCTTAACATTCCTGGTAAGTATCAGGTGGAAACAGGAGAGAAGGTCCATGCCCTTGCGACTGGCATGTTAATGCACTGTGGCCCTTCCATTCCTTGCCCCTTAAATTTGGTCCCTGGACCAGCAGCAGCAGCAGCAGTAACATCACCTGCAAGTTGTTAGAACTGCAGAATCTTGGACCGCATCCCAGACCTCCTGAATCAGAAACTGAAGTTTAACAAGATCCCCAGGTTAGGCTCACTGCAGGTTGAGAGCTGTACTAGTTACGGTGACCCAACCAGTGTCCTATAATTTGGTGAATCAGATTTGTAATTCCTCCATGGGAATCCTTGGCTTCTTCATGCTTTTTGGTTACAAAGCACTTACACATTCTCTGCCCCCCACCCCACCACCAACAAGCACCATCTTTCTCTTAGAGAAGAAAAGAATTATCAGAGGGGTAAAATAAGACTCCAAGCACGTAATTGATTTTCCCACCAGTACACGGGCAATACACTTTGGATCAGGCCTGCCTCCAAGTCTACTGGTCTCCAACACAATATGGTCTTACGTTAACTCACCTCAGCTTTTCCCTTTTACCTGCTGTGAGGCCTCAAGTTCAACTTTTCTAGGACTCAGAGTCCTCATCTATAAATTTAGGATAATATTACCTACTCATAGAACTATTACGTGAATCAGTCAACATACATACAGCATTAGAAACGTGCTTGGTACAGAATGAGTACTCAATAAACTTTACCTGTTACCATTTCCCTTTTCTCTAAACTCAAAATCCTTAATTTCATATATTTATTTTTTTCTCACACCCATCTAGTAAATTCCTGCAGCACTGCGATGACTCCTGTGGCTTTTTAACACTTATAGTCTTAATTTGTCAAATATGCCCTGCCCCCAACTAGATAATATGTCTCAGAGGGCAAAACCTGTGTCTTTTGTCCTTTGTGTCTTTTGTCCTTTATATCATCCATATCTCATAGCAGATGTCTCAAACTCAACCTAAAGAAGCCAAGAATGTAATGTAAGTAACTTAATGGGGCCAGGTTTGTTCTTTCAACAAAGTCATAATTAAGTGCAAGTTCCATCTAAAAGAATAGACATTGATCAGCTGTGGCTGATTGCTACCTTGAATAAAAGCAGACACAATATTGCCAGAGTTTCCATTTTCCAAACAAAGCCAGAAATCCAGAATTTCATGTGAAGCTTTTTGATTTTTAAATGTTGGCTCAAATTTAAGAGAAAAATACAGTGAAGTCCAAATAAAACACATTTGTGGGCTAGATCCAGCCATAAGCTGGCAGTTGGCAACTTCCTTCTGAGCAGAGAGAACAGTGTAAGCAGACGCACATATAGGTGATGTTACATATTTGTGGCACCAGGAGTATACTTCAGTGTGACCAGAGATAAGAGAAGGGAAATAAGTTCAAAGAGGAAGGAAAGAAAATAAAATTGAATCTAAGGAAAGCAAATATATTAAATAACACAGTTCTGTTGCACAGCCTTTTTCCTGATTTAATTGTCTCGGATCAAAGGAAACCTCTTTCAACCTTAAAATAGTTGTATATCTTAGGGGAGCACAGTACCTCACCCCGAAAGATGGAGTTTCACTTCTTATTTATTTTAACCAAACACCACACTCAAAAGACATAAAAGAGGGATTGTAAAACATCTAAGACATTACTGTAAACATAAACATATGGATTAAGTTTGCCTGAAATTAGATTGGGTAAGTTAAAAGAGAAATTATTGAGAGGAGTGAACTGTGGTAAGGATGTTAGAGGTATTAAAAAGTTTGGGTTAAATCTACATGCTTCAGGTCATAAAATAGTGGAATTTTCCCATCCTGAGGGACCTTAAATGATCCTTCAAGATAGGAAGAACATGAAGAAAATCTGAGGTGACCCCAAAGACTGTTCTTCTCTTAAGAAACACAAAATTCCAAATTTAAAGATGAAACTGTCAGTAAGCTGATTCATGAGTTTCCCTGGTGCATTTAAGCTATTTCCACTTGAAATAAATTCTGTTTACAGACAACTTTCCAAATTAATGTACAACTTAAATCAAAATGTTTACTATTGACAAGTTGGGGGTCCTTCTAAAATCAGTCTTTGTCTTTCAATCCCTGATATCCTTCACATTTCTTGATAGAACCATTACACATACCTGTCCAGATAGTCACAAACTCATTTGATGATCTGAGTCCGATACTGATGTTATTCCATATATCGTTTCCTTCAGCTAAATTCATAAAATTTTGATTTGACTTTTTTCCTATCCTTTTTTTCCCAAAAGATAAACTCAATGAAAAGATTTTAAGTAATCATATTTTGCCCTTGCTTTTTTGTAGATTAGTACATTTGGGCAATAATTTTTAGAGCTGGATTGCTATTACTGTCACAAAATAGGCAATTTGCTTATATTAAATTACTCTGAGAATCTGTTCCATTTCAGTTTCTCCTTTTGAAGTTGATTTGATTTTTTTGGAGTTGTTCTCAGAAAATAAATTACTCTTTCAAGAAATGTTTTTCTACATAGCAAGGAATATTTAGACTCACTAGTAATCAAATAAATGCAAGTGAAAACAACGCACCACCATCTATTTGCCTATCAGGCAACAAATAGAAAGAATACTACTACTCAGTTTTGGCAGGAGTGGGAGGAAATGAACAATGCTGGAGGAAGCATAAAGTGGTTCAAATTTCCTGGCACAATATGTGCCAAAAGCCTGTAAAATATGGCACCCTTTTTTTTTTTTCTTTGGCGGTACGCGGGCCTCTCACTGCTGTGGCCTCTCCCGTTGCGGAGCGCAGGCTCCGGACGCGCAGGCTCAGCGGCCATAGCTCACGGTCCCAGCCGCTCCGCGGCATGTGGGATCTTCGCGGACCGGGGCACGAACCCGTGTTCCCCGCATCGGCAGGCGGACTCTCAACCACTGCGCCACCAGGGAAGCCCGGAAAAGATTTTTAAAGACACAGAATTAAAATATCTTCCCCCAAGGCAAATAATAGTGCCTTAGAGTTCAGGATCTGTGTGTGTGTGGCTCATAAAGGATCAGCCAACACATGGTGCCAGTTCTCAGAGTGAAAAGAGGGCATCTCTGGAGAATTTTCTCCTTTTCTCTAAAAAGACAATTTTTTACACAGACTAGAAAGAAAGCAAAGTATTTTCACTTTTTCCCTGCCTCTTGCTGCTGTCTGCAAAACCCTACCATAAACAGTTTCCAATCAAAACCATCAGGTTGATATTACCCTCTGCTGCAGATTATTTCTAGGGCTTCCAAGTTCCCATGGTAGGCTGCCAGGAGTGTGGGAGTCATGCCATCTTCATCAGAAAGATTCAGATCTCTCTTGGTAGCCTCTTTCAGAAGTTCCAGGTAGCTATCACTAGCAGCTTGGTGGTAGCGAGTGGACATTTTTTCTGCTCACCAAAGCTTTGTCAAATATCACTCTCCAGGCAGAGCAGGATGTCAGTGAAGCAGCCTTCCCACGAAGCTTGTTAATAAGTGACAAGGAAGAGTGTCAGCCCAGGGCAAAGCTCATTCCAACCTCCCTCCATGGAAGGCAGCCAGAAAGGTTCACAGCACTGAACTTAGACCTTTTCTTTCTGGAATAGCCATGACATTGAATACCAAGGACTGCTGTGTTCATCTTGAATGTTTTGAGGCACTGTTTTTTCTGTCCTTTAACATGTCCTGAATGTAATATTGGTCATCTAGGCACAGAACGTAGAAAATAATTTCAAAACAACTCAGAACTAGTCTAGCTCCCTGGAGAGGTCTATTTTTTAAAGTGCTGTATTGAGGTATAGTTCACAAACTATGAAATTCACCCATTTTAAGTGTACAATTCAATGATCATTACTAAATTTAGAGTTCTGTAAGTATCACCATGAAACTAAGCAGGACCCTGTGGGGCCTCCCCAGGGACAGACCCCCTCCTCACCTAGTCCCCCACCTCTTGTTTATAGAAAAGCTGTAGGCTCCTAGGCATTCCCCGAGTTCTAAAGAGCAAACTTAATCAGAGAGGGGAGCAAAGACAGAAACAAAGGAAAAACCATCAAGCAAATCAAAATAATAACAGTTTAGCCATAAAACAAAGTCAAGGGCCTTTAGTTCCTTCTCAAGGACTATAGATAATATCCTGAACCATATCCTTGAGTTGTTTGGCAGATACTAAAACCCTCACCAGGTGAAAAAAGTTAACTGCATGCTGACCACCAGCACATAGACCCCAGACCAGTTAGAACCAGAAGGTTGATGATCGAGATTCCCAAAATATCACCCTGTTACCTCACCATCAACCAATAAGAGAATTGTGGATGAGCTGATCGCACACCCTGCAACCCTCTCCCTTACACTGTGTTTAAAAACCTTTCCCTGAAAGCCATTGGTGAGTTTGGGTCTTTTGAGCAGAAGCTGCCCATTCTTCTTGCTTGGCACCCTGCAATAAATGCTGTATTTTCAGTAGATTGGCTTTGCTGCACTGAGGGTGAGCAGACCCAACTTCTGTTTGGTAACAACCATAATCCAATTTTATAACATATCCATAACCCCCCAAATATCCCTCATGCTAATTTGTAGTCAATCCTCATTCCTACTCCCAGCCCCAGGAAATGACTAATCTGCTTTCTGTCTCTACAGATTTGCTGTTTGTACGCATTTCATATAAATAGAATCATACAATGTATAGTCTTTTGTGTCTAGCTTTTTTTCAGCTTAAAATAATTTTTTAAGGTTCATCCATTTTATAGCATGTAACAATATTTCCTTCCTTTTTGTTTCTGAATAGTGTCTACTATACTAATATACCACATTGGCTTTATTCATTCAACAGTTTATGGACATTTGAATTGTTTCCACATTTTGTTTTTATGAATAATGCTGCTATGAACATACAAGTCTTTGTGTGGACATATATTTTCATGTCTCTTGGGTATATACCGAGGAATGGAATTGCTGAATTACATGACGATTTGTATTTAACTTTTTAAGAAATTGCCAAACTGCTCTCTGAAGTGACTGTACGATTTTCATTTCCATCAGCAATGTATGAGGCTTCAAATTTCTCCATGTCCTTGCAGCATTTGTTATCTGTCTTTTCATTTTCAGCCATCCTAGTGGGTGTGATGTGGTATGATTGTGGTTTAAATTTTCATCTCCCTAATGAATAACAATGTTGAGCATGTTTTTTTATGTGCTTATTTAACCATTCTTACATCTTCTAAAAAAATTCTTTACTCATTTTTTCATTAGGTTGTCTTATTATTATTGAGTTATATAGGAGTTCTTTATATATTCTAGATACAAATTTTTATCAGATATATTTTGAACTTAATGAAAATGAAAGCAAACGTTGCAAAATTTACAGGATGCAGTTAAAACAAAACTTACGTGGGAAATTTGCAGTTTTTAATGCCTGTGTTAGAAAAGAAGATCTCAAATCCTTAACTTAAACTTCCACCTTACGGAAAGAAGGAAAAGCATAGAAAAATTAGTGTAAATAAAGAGCACAATATAAGACCAAAAACATGGTCCAAATTTATCTGCAATCAAAATAAATGTAAACAGACCAAATTCACCAGTTAGAAGACTGAGGTATGTCTTATTTACAACAGACATCTAAAATATAAAATTGCAAAAAAAATTGAAAGTAAAAAATGTAAAAGTTATATCAAGCAAATACCAACAACAAATTGGTACAGCTATATTTATATCAGACAAAAAAATAGTTTAAGCCAAAAATATTACCAGGGATAAAGAGAGATAATACATAATGATAAAAGGAACAATTCATCAAGAAAATATGATGCTCCTAAACTTGTATGTACCTAATAGCATAACCTCAAAATAGAGAAAACAAACAGTAGTAGAATTTAATGAGAAAGAACAAATCTGCAATCATAGTGGGAGATTTTAACATAACTCCTTAATGTTATATATCAGTCAGACTAAAGATTAGGAAAGGTATAAAAAAATTGAACACAATTAAGAAGCTTTATCTAACAATCCTATATAGAACACTGCACTCAATAGAAAATGCATGTTCTTTTCAAGCACACGAGAATATTTATAAAAATTGCCCACTTAATAGAACCGGTGCAGGCCTCAACAAACATCAAATAATAGGCTTCATGTAGACCATGTTCTCTGAAGACACTGCAATAAAATTAGAAACCATCATCCTTATACAACTGATTAACTGTTCACATGTTCTCTTGTGATATAACTTTTACATCATTTTCATCATCAAATACTTACCATTTTGCATTGTAATTTTTCTTCTCTTTAATACGTCATAAATATTTCCCATATTGTTATAAAATATTTAATATGCTTGGATAATAGTCCATGTAATTGATGTGAGGAAGGTATATATTTGAAGTCTGTGACTGTTTATTCCTCTTATCTCTTTTTGTCCAAGTCTTTAGTCCAAGATAAATTATCTGCCCACTCTGAAATAGTACAAAGCTTTCATCTGCAAATTCCTCACAATAATTAGCTCTAAAGGTCAATGTGTGTTCCTTTTTTTGGTTTCTATGAGAACAACAGTGGAAGCTGTAGAAGCAAAGCCTGGAAGGCAGCATTATTTGTTTGTTAAAAAAAAAAAAAGGAATTTTTTTAGCCTAGAGAAAGTGAAATACCCAAACATGATTGTGGGCACTTTGAGAACAATGTAACACTGTTGCTCTATCATTTTTGCATGAGCCACTTTAATTTAGACACAATTGCATTCACTAATATACTCTAAATAGAAAATCTTATGTAACCTGAGAAAGGGCTTCTCAAAGATGGATTAATAGAAGAGAACACTCTGTTCTATTATACAGTATTCTATTTTATTCTACAGTAATAGAATGCTAAGTGCCAATCAAACAAGGAGTCTGCTGCCAGACAGAGATGATGATGGTGATATTAATGATAATGATACCAATGATGAGAAGAGCAGAATGATAAGAATTAGGGTAGAAGCAAAGGAAAAGGAGGACAGAACAATTATAGAGGAGGGGAATAAGAATTGGAAATGCAAGACAAAGAGGAGAAGGAAGAGTTTCTCAACTCCAGTAGTACTTACGACTTGGACTTAAACTCTCCTATGAAATGTTAAAAAACTGAGCTTTTTTTTTTTTTATGGTGAAGATATTGGCACCCTCTGGCTTTTCCTTGAGAGAAGAATGGATGGGGAGGGAGAGGGAAAGCAGAAACAAATCTTTACAAATCTGAAGATCCTCCTTACTTCATCCCTTCAAGATGAGGTTGAGAAAGAGGGCTGAACTTGGAGCTAGAAGGCCTAGAGTCCATATGGTCTGGGACAAGTTATACTATCTATTTGAGTCTCTATTTCTTTGTGGATAAAATTGGAGGAAATTGCTCATGATCCTATCATCATCACCTCAGCTTACAGGAATAAGGGTGAAATGAGATTTAAAAAATTCCTTACAGACTATAAAGCATGGTATTACAAACTGGAAGTAGTGTGATTGTGGCTTAGGGGACAGGGAGAGAGCGCTATAGCTCAATAATTGGTCTACTTCCTTATTCCCCAAAGCCCAAAGAAAGCAAAATTGGTAGAAGATGGTAAGGGCCAAGATTAATGAAAATAACTAACACAGATTTACGTATAATGTAGACACGAATTCCTTATGAGGGGTTGGATAATTGTGGGGCAATTGTGACTTTTGACTGTTTTTTTCTTATGGAAATAAGTATTTGAGTCTGTTCCAACAGTATGCTGCTGGACGCTTGGAAGGTCAGAGAAGACCTGCCATATACACAGAGATTTTGAGGATTAGATTTAAGTGGTGATGACCCTCCCTTGTATTGTTCTATTAGCTAGCAAGTTAAGGCCCTCATCAACCATCCTGTTGGAATCAACCCTGCTGCCCTCAACTCACTACACTCCTGCAATATTAGTATAACTTTAGAGAAACATCCTGCAAGTGTCTTCTGTGTTGTTCTGGTTGCTACTTAGGTTCAGAGGGGTAGACTCTATTTCCTCCTTTGTTTTTCTAAAACTCTAGAAACTCAGCCTATTACCAGGATCCCCAAGAATGTAACTCTGAGACCCCTTCTGCCTAGACACCACTTCTTTTTGCCAAAGACTCATAGGAAAACGGGGTTAACGAGCTTCCAGGGACAGCATTTGGAGAGATTCTCTCACCAGTGGGTCTCCTCTTTCCCATAGAGCAATGCCATTTTCAACTCTTCATTGTTGTGTTTATAATTCTGTGACCTCTCCTGCTTTAATAGCAGCTACCTGATAGCTGAGTGGTCTGAACAGGAGTCCCATATACCATGAATGCAATCCTGGCCAAGTAGTCCTTGGATGGACGATTTATCCAGGGCTTTGACCTATCTATAAAACAGAATCCTGTATGTTCCCTTGCTTCGGCAGAGGAAAAGAAGGGACAAAGACTAGTGGTGGTTGATAATTCCAGTCTACCCCACGAAAAACCAATGCCAGCAAAGTGAAAAACAAACTTCTCCCTTGTTCTGAAAAACCATTCACTGCTATTTGGGAAAGAAATTCAACAGCTTGTGCAACCTATATTTTTATTAATGGGATTGCCCCCTGCACCGCAAGAGGTCTGGCTTTCAAAAGCAGACATTATTTGTTCTTCAAAGCTACTCACATCTAATTACAGAGGAAATTCACTTGTATGGTAGGGAAGCACATTTTTATGTAATAAGGAAAAACAAAATATCCAAGCAGAACATTTGCTTTTAACAAGATTACTTCATCTAATGAGCATCTTATTATGAATTCTATTGAAAATAAAAACAATAGCAGAAAGTAAATGAAAATAAAGGGGATTACAAAAGCCCTGTTGTTACCCAGAAAACTTAGAGGAATCAGGCAAGAGCAGAACCAAGCATCGTTAACACACCACTGCATGTGCTGAATGGGTTTATGAGAAATATATCTGTTGAGGTAAAGACATTTTCATATGGATTATTAAGAAATGTCACTTACATGTGTATTTTTTCCTCTTTATCACTGTAATAAAACTGTTCAACCTATTTGATGTGGACTTTTTCTATTCAAAAGAGATTTCAACAATCCTGCTTGTCATTTAAACTCATATATAACTCTTAAAATACAGAGACTTTCTTTCCCACACTGAAGATCATTGGTGTTGTTTTCCTTAGAAGCATTGTTTAAACACAAACATGAAGCTATCAAAAGAACCATTGTCTTCCCTTTTGTTTTTTCTTCTCCAAATGAAAACATTTATGAAAATATTTAGGTGGATAAGTTGAGTATTGAAATTGTAATGTCCCTGAGGTATTGATTGGGCTTAATTTATTCACATAAGTTTCAAGACACTCAAAGTCCTATTTTTTTCTGCCAGAAAAATAGAGCTGTTATTATACCATCTGGTTTGCATGAGGAATCTCTTGGCATCTCTTAACTGCACATTTTATAAATGCTAAACCCCAGATGGCAGTACATTTTAACAGTGGAGAGTTTTATAAAGGTTTCCAAAAACAAATTCTTTAAAATGTGAATATTAGATAGTCTAAGCAGGGGCTATGAATTTAAATTCCACGCTTGAATTAACTGACTTTTTTAGCTGGACAAATTTCCTTTTATCTTATGTCTTTTCCCCTTCCTAATTAATTATGGTTTTATGAATTGAAGACCTCAATCAACATAATCATATGACCTAAATCCTCACACAAAGTTTAAGTCCTATAAAAACTTCAGGAACAATGATCACTGGGAAACCTACATCAGTGGCCATTTTGTTTCAAGATGGCAGAATTTACCACAAGGGAGGTGTGGTATAGCACTGTTAAGCAGATACCATCAAATACCATCAAAACCATTCAACTTTCTCAAAGCTGATAGTTGGACTGAGAAGACAGGAAAATGTGAATGTCAAGCATTGCACTGAAATAAAGCCAGAGTACAGTATGGCTAAGAACATAGATTCTTAAGTTAGAAACTAGACCCTGCATTTTCTTAAACATTCTTCTCTTTCCTCTGCATTTTTCTTTTTGATAATAAGAACAACAACTTGGTCCTGGGGGTTTTATCATCCTATACCTTGCAACACAGTAAAAAGAGTATATATTTTATAGTCACACAGAGCTGTATTTCAATCTGGGAGTTTATATTGGTTTTCTAAGGCTGCCATAAATAGTACCTCAAAGTGGGTGGCTTAAACATCAGATTTTTTTTTGCTTAGAGTTCTGCAAGCTAGAAGTCTGAGATCCCAGTTTTGGCAGAATTGGTTTCTTCTGAGGGTGATGAGGGAAAGATTTGTTCCAGGCCTCTGTCCTTGACTTGTAAAAGGCCATCTTCTCCCTGCATCTTCACGTTGTCTTCCCTCTGTATATGCCTATGCCCAAATTCCTTCTTCTTATAAGGATACCAGTCATATTGCATTAGGGCCTACCCTAATGACCTCATTTTAAGTTAATCACCTCTGTAAAGACCCTAGCTCCAAACACAATCACATTCTGAGGTACCTTGGTTTTTGGGGGGGAGGCTTCAACATTAATTTTTTTTTTCTTTTTTTCTTTTCAACATTAATTTTGAGGGGTATTGCAACTCCCACTTTCTTGTCATTTCCACTTGCATGAAATACCTTTTTCCACCTCCTTACTTTCAACTGATGCGTGTCCTTTGCCCTAAAGTGGGTGTCTTGTAACAGCATATTATAAGCTCTTGTTTTTTATCCAATATGCCACTCTGTCTTTTGATTGGAGCACTTAGTCCATTAATATTTAAGGTAATCATTGATATATATTTATTGCCATTTTAAATGTTGTGTTCCTATTGATTTTATATTTCTTCTTTATCCCTTTCCTTTTCTTTTCCCTTTTTTGGTTTGATGATTTTCTTTTGTATTATGCTTATGTTCTCTTCTTTTTGGTTTTTGTGAATCTACTGTATGTTTTTGATTTGTGGTTACCCTGTTATTCAAGTATATTAACCCTCTATGCTTCCCGTACCTGGATATCTGTTTCCTTTGTTAGGTTTGGGAAGTTATCAGTCATAATTTCTTCAAATACATTTTCAATCCCTTTTCTCTTTCTTCTCCTTCTGGGATCCCTATTATGTATAGATTGGCACGCTTTATGTTATTCCATAGGTCTCCTATATTGCTTTCATTTTTTTTTTTTCGTTTGGCTTTCTATCTGCTGTTCTGATTGGGTGATTTCCATTATTCTATCTTTCAGATCATTTAACCATTCTTCTGCATTTTTCATTCTGCTATTCATTGCCTTTAGCTCAGCTTTCATATCGGCAAATGAGTTCTCTAATTTTTCTTGGTTTCTTTTTATAGTTTCTAGTTCCTTTTTATAGTAATCAGCATTTCTATCAATAGTCATTTGCAATTCCTTCAGTATTTTCATTATCTCTTTTTTCAAAGTCAGTGTCTATTAGACTGAAGAGGTCTTTTACATTGTTCTTTCAGGGAAATTCTCTTGATCTTTTCATTAGGAGTGGTTCCTCTGCTTCTTCATTTTACTTATGTCTCTTGCTCCATAAGTTTAGGAGAAACAATTATATACCGTGGTCTTGGAGGGCTATTTTTATGTGGGAGTGTCCTTGTGTAGCCTGCGTGGATTTAATATTTTTTGGTGCGAGGGCTGTTTTTAGTGTGGCTGGCTGCCACCTCTTTCCTCGGTGTATGCTGGCCATTATCCCCTTGATAGGAGGTGTGACTAGTGTTGCGGTGACCAGAGCCTGCACTGGACATTGAGCGGGGCCTCCTCTTTGCTATGTGGTTGTCATGGGCCAGGTCTCTTCCCTAGCTATTGGAATAGAGGCCCCCAGATCCATTTCTGAGCTGTGTTTCCGAGCTGTCGTGTGAGGTAGGTGGGACTGGAGCTCTCCCATTGGGAGAGGAGCCACTGAGTATTCCTCCACCATAGATGTTCACCAGTGAATGTGCTCCGTTGTGTCACCTGTCGCCCGTTGTGTAGGCTCACAAAGTACACTGTCGTTGGCACTGCCTTGGCCAGGTCTCAACCTTGGGAGTGCCAGCAATTGGCCCTGGTATCTATCAGGTATTGTTTTTACAAGGCAACCAGTGCAGGTCCACTGAAATCAGGCCCGAGGACTGCAGTAGGCATGCCCCTGGACCCGCTATGAGTGCTACGGAGCCAGCTCATACCCTGGCCCAGCCCAGGCCCCGTGTGCAGGTGCCCACAAAGCCCGCAGCTGCTAAGCCAGAACCATCCCAGCCACAGGAGCACCCGTTGTCCACTCAGATGTCCTGCAGGCGCTGAATTTACAAAGCCGGCAGTGGAGGTGTAAATCCGTGGCTCGTGCAGCCAGCGGGGAGAGATTTCATTCAGCCTTGCTGCCTAAGCCGCCCAGGCCCTGGGACTCAGCTTTGGTTCCAGCCCTGTCTCTGCGTGTGGGCAACCTGGTGGCATCTGCTCCCAGAGCCTACCGAGGCAGCGGCTGGGGCATGGGAGGCCACCAAGGGGGGAGGCCCCGAGGTGGCAGCTGGGGCACAGAAGCCTGCTGAGCTGGCGGCTGGGATGCGCTCTCCCTGAACCCCTGTAGGCAGGGAGTGGCGCATGGAGAAAAAAGCTACCAAGGCAACACCACCCCTCCCTTTGTGGGCCACTTAACAACGGCGTTTCACTTCTGTGGTGGCCCGGGTTTCTTTCACAAACAATCCCCGTTGCGGCTGTAGCACGCTCCAGCTCCTTCAGGCTGTCTCCATGCAGCCAACAGCACTCCTCTCCCGGGGTCTGTCCTCTAAACGCCGAGTTTTGGCTCCCAGCCCCACCCATAACAGCGGACTCGTGTCTCAGGCCACGATGAGCAGGGTGGTGGCACAAATGTCTGTGTAAGTCTCTCTCTGTTCTGCCTGCCACCAACCAGTTGTGGTGCTCTCCTCTGAGGCTCTGAAGCTCACTTTCTGTCACAGCTGGTCTCCCTGCCAGTGAGGCAGCTTCCCACAGTGTGCGGGAATGTTTCCTCTTTTTCAGCTCCCTCCCAAGGCCGCGGGTCCCATCCCACTTCCTCTTTTTTTTTTTCCTCTCATCCTACCTGGTTACATGGAGATCTTTCTTGTCCTTTCAGGTTTTTGAGGTCTTCTGCTAGCGTTCAGCAGGTGTTCTGTGAGAACTGTTCCATTTGTAGATGTATTTGTGGGAGGAGGTGAGATCCAAATCCTTCTATTCCGCCATCTTGATGTAAATGGATTAAATGCTCCAACCAAAAAATATAGACTGGCTGAATGGATACAAAAACAAGACCTGTATGTATGCTGTCTACAAGAGACCCACTTCAGACTTAGGGACACATACAGACTGAAAGTGAGGGGATGGAAAAAGATATTCCCAGCAAATGGAAATCAAAGGAAAGCTGGAGTAGCAATATTCATATCAGACAAAATAGACTTTAAAATAAAGACTGTTACAAGAGACAAGGAAGGACACTACATAATGATCAGGGGATAAACCCAGGAAGAAGATACAACAATTGTAAATATATATGCACCCAACATAGGAGCACCTCAATACATGAGGCAAATGCTAACAGCCATAAAAGGGGAAATCGACAGTAACATAATTATAGTGGAGGATTTTAACACCCCACTTACACCAATGGACAGATAATCCAGACAGAAAATAAATAAGGAAACACAAGCCTTAAATGACACCTTAAATCAGATAGACTTAATTGATATTTATAGGACATTCCATCCAAAAGCAGCAGAATATACTTTCTTCTCAAGTGCACACAGAACATTCTCCAGGATAGATCACATCTTGGGTTATAAATAAAACCTTGGTAAATTTAAGAAAATTGAAATCGTACCAAGCATCTTTTCTGACCACAGCACTATGAGATTAGAAATCAATTACAGAAATAAAAAACACCTGTTAAAAACACAAACACATGGAGGCTAAATAAATATGCTACTAAGTAACCAATGGACCACTGAAGAAATCAAAGTGGAAATCAAAAAATACCTAGAAACAATTGACAATGGAAACACGACAACCCAAAACCTGTGGGATGCAGCAAAAGCAGTTCTAAGAAG
Source organism: Orcinus orca (assembly GCF_937001465.1). Lineage (NCBI taxonomy): Eukaryota > Metazoa > Chordata > Mammalia > Artiodactyla > Delphinidae > Orcinus > Orcinus orca. Next base: position 66,167,411 of record NC_064574.1, on the reverse strand, counting down.
GAAGTATATAGCAATACAATCCCACCTCAAGAAACAAGAAAAATCTCAAATAAACAATCTAACCTTACACCTAAAGAAACTAACCTTACACCTAAAGAAACTAGAAAAAGAAGAACAAAGTTAGTAGAATTTTATAAAGTTTTATAAATTTATAAAAAAACAAAACAAACCCAAAGTTAGTAGAAGGAAAGAAATCATAAAGATCAGAGCAGAAATAAATGAAATAGAAACAAAGAAAACAATAGCAAAGATCAATGAAACTAAAAGCTGGTTCTCTGAGAAGATAAACAAAATTGATAAACCTTTAGCCAGACTCATCAAGAAAAAAAGGGAGAGGGCTCAAATTAATAAAATTAAAAGTGAAAAAGGAGAAGTTACAATGGACACAGAAATACAAAGAATCATAAAAGACTACTACAAGCAACTATATGCCAATAAAATGGACAACCTGGAAGAAATGGACAAATTCTTAGAAAGGTACAATCTTCCAAGACTGAACCAGGAAGAAATAGAAAATATAAACAGACCAATCACAAGTACTAAAATTGAAATGGTGATTAAAAAACTTCCAACAAACAAAAGTCCAGGAACAGATGGCTTCACAGGCGAATTCTATCAAACATTTAGAGAAGAGTTAACACCTATTCTTTTGAAACTGTTTCAAAAAAATTGCAGCGGAAGGAACACTCCCAAACTCATTCTATGTGGCCATAATTATCCTGAAACCAAAACCAGACAAAGATACTGCAAAAAAAAGAAAACTATAGGCCAATATCACTGATGAACATATGATCCGGAAATCCCACTCCTGGGCATACATCCAGAGAAAACCATAATTCGAAAAGATACATGCACCCCAATGTTCATTGCAGCACTATTTACAATAGCCAAGACACGGAAGCAACCTAAATGTCTATCAACGGAGGAATGGATAAAGAAGATGTAGTACAGGGACTTCCCTGGTGGCTCAGTGGTTAAGAATCCGCCTGCCAACGTAGGGGACATGGGTTCAAGCCCCGGTCCAGGATGATTCCACATGCTGCAGAGCAACTAAGCCTGTGCACCACAACTACTGAGCCTGCGCTCTAGAGCCTGTGAGCCACAACTACTGACACCTGTGCACCTAGAGCCCATGCTCCACAACAGGAGAAGCCACCGCAACGAGAAACCCACGCACCGCAACAAAGAGTAGTCCCTGCTTGCTGCAATTAGAGAAAGCCCTTATGCAGCAACAAAGACCAAATGCAGCCAAAAATAAACAAATAAATAAATTTACTTAAAAATAAAAGGTGTGGTACATATATACAATGGAATATTACTCAGCCATAAAAAAGAATGAAATAATGCCATTTGCAGCAACATGGATGGACTAGATTAGATTATCATACTAAATAAAGTAAGTCAAAAAGAGAAAGACAAATTCCATATGATATCACCTATATGTGGAATCTAAAAATGACACAAATAAACATATCTATGAAACAGAAGCAGAATCACAGACATAGAGAACAGAATTTCTCTATGTGGTTGTCAAGGGGGAAGGCGGTTTGGGGAGGGAAGGATTGGGAGTTCGGACTTAGCAGATGCAAACTAGTATTTATAGGATGGATAAACAACAAGGTCCTACTGTATAGCACAGGGAACTATATTCAATATCTTGTGATAAACAGTAATGGAAAAGAATATGAAAAAGAATATATATACTTATGTATAACTGAATCACTTTGCTGTACAGCAGAAATTAACACAACATTTAAGTCAACTATACTTCAATAAAATATAAAAATATTTTGAGGAGGACAAATTCATTCCATAACAGCTTTCTACTTAGTAGCTATCAACTTGGGGGAAATTCACCGTGAGGAGCCTTAATTTCCTTTCCTTATTCCTACCTTGAAGGTTTATACATCGGTGTCCAGCACAGGACCTATACACAATGGACCTGAACAAAAATTCCCTTCCCTCTTTCCTGCAGAGACTCATCAAATCACAGCGTTTCTGAGGACCACCTACTCTTTCCCAGTACTCTGTGTGAAATGTGAATTATAAAGGCATGGATTTATAGAACCCGCAGGGAAACCCAAAGGGAAAGGGGTGGATTACAGAGATTTAGTGAAGGGAGATTTAACAGAATTAGGAGTTACTTGAATAAGAGACAACCCTTCAGGAAATGGGCTGAGTTTCAACCTGGGTTACCCTGATCAAGACTGAAATTCCATAGATCTTGTTTGATTAGCTTTAGTCATGTGTCTACCATTTGTCCAAAGGGTCATGGAGGCAGCTTGACTGAAAGTCTCACCAAGACTATATCTAATGGGAAAGAGAGTTCCTACCAAAAGTAGAGAAAAGGATACCAGACAGAAAAGAATATACCTGTGTGTATTTAAGTTTACTTATTTATGCTTAGGTTTTATTTGTTACATAAGTAGTCACTGGGTCTCTCCCATCAGAAAGCAAACCCCTTAAAGACAGTCTTTGTCTGCACTTGGACAAATGTGTGTGTTGCTTCTTTTGAGACTTCACAGTTTTATAGCTGGTCGGTAAATGCTCCCTCGGAGAATACCCACAGTTTCATAATGTAAAATTGGGCTCATTTTGAAACAGGAATTCTAAATAATAGTCACAGACAAGTACTGCCACAGTCATGCTGCTTAACAAACACCCAAAATTAAGTGGCTTAAAAGAATAAGCATTGATTTAGCTCACAAGTCTACGGTCAACTCCTCTGTGCTCAGCTGACCTCGGCTTGGCTCACTCATTCATCAGCAGTCAACTGGCAGGTCAGCTGGGAACTAGTTGCTCTAGGATGGCCTCAGCCTAGATGACCTGTCTCTGCTCCTTGTGATTGTTTATCATCCGGCAGGATACCCTGGGTTTGTTGTCACAGTGAATGCAGAATGCTAAGAGACAGTGCATATGTGTACAGGTCTCAAGAGACCTAGTCTCAGAACTGGCATACCATCACTTCCACCACATTCTGTTGGCCAAAGCAAGCTACAAAGCCAGTCAGATTCAGCGGGTAGGAGGACCAGGCTAACTGCAAACCATGCTGCCAAGGATGGGAGTCCAGGGAGGGGTGGAAGATTGGCACCTTTACAATTAACCTACCATATCACCTTAAGAACTTTAACATTTCATATTCTATCAACTAAAAGGACTACGCTGTATTGCATTTTCTTTATTTCTATGGTAACCATTACCCTAGCTACTACCTATAATCTGTGTTAATATTTGTATGTAAATGAGCTTTTATTTAGAATTTCTGAGCCTTCTCTGTCATTCATTTATCTAAGCTGCCCTATTTTTACATTAACAGATCAATGAACCCTTTTATGCCCTTGTCCTATTTCTTTCTGAATCCATCACCGTTACAAGGCTCATTCAATTTTGATCTGTCTAAAGATCCAAAGGCGGAAAATGACATTAACTTTGTATAGTTACATTGTATAGTTAAAGGAACTACTATATGATGCTCAAGAACATTCTTATTAACATAGTCTATCTTATTTTTCCAAGTTACATTCATATTTCATATTTGAAAGCTATTTTAAGCTATGTTAGCCTGATAGAAAATTCTGTATTTCTTATTTATCTAATACTGCTAAAGTCTAATTAATGCCATCTTGTACTTTTAAAGCTAAGTGAACTGCAAGAGAAGCACTGAGTTTTAAAACACCCCCTCATACACACACAAGCACACACACACAGAAAATCATAATGAATTAGAATGAGCCTGGGAGTAGGTATCAGAAGATCTGGTTTCTCCCTGGAGCTCTGCTACTAACTTTCTGTAATGACCTTGGGCAGGTCACAGAACCTCTTAGGCTTAATTTCCTTATTTTATATTCGGGAGTTGGACTTTGAAAGCCTCATGAACCAAATCTACTCACTTGGGCAATATACCTTTATACCATGAAGCTTGAATTCATCGGCCTTTAATTCTATAGCTTCTATAGATCACTTATATACAAATCAGGTTTACTGTTATCACTTTTAAATTACTTTAATTGGTTATTTATCACCAGGATAACTCAATCAATACAGAAGTGAATGAAGTTTAAAAAAAAAGTATGATACCAAATGTAAAGTAGCTAGTGGGAAGCAGCCACATAGCACAGGGAGATCAGCTCAGTGCTTTGTGACCACCTAGAGGGGTGGGATAGGGAGGGTGGGAGGGAGACGCAAGAGGGAGAGGATATGGGGATATATGTATATGTATAGCTGATTCATTCTGTTATACAGCAGAAACTAACACACCATTGTAAAGCAATTATACTCCAATAAAGATGCCAAAAAAAAAAAAAAAGTATGAGTCTCTCATCTCCCTATTCCTATTCTGGGAATGAGGCATCACATATATTTATAACCAGTACAGCAAGAGCACAAACAAATCAGAACAGACAACAGTTGTGAATGTCCAGCACAGATGGATGGGTGTGGACTGCCTGGATGCCTGCACTGTCTCCTCCCTCAGGTAACGTGTTGGCTCCCTGGCATATAAATGCAAACACACATTTCTATACCCACACATAGACACATAAATGGATACAAAATACACACGTTTCTCATTTTTCTTTTTCTAAGTAAAATATGATAACATACTAATCATACAGCTCGAATACTCCAATTCATTGTGGATGTCTTTAATATCAGCATTTATAGATCCAGTTGAATCCATAGATTTATTTTAGTATCTGAACAGTATTCCAGAGTTTATCTAACCATCTCCTGCTGATAACAGTTAGGTCATCTTCAATTAATACTTTTACAGTTGTTGTGGAAAGTAAGGCAACGGGATTGGAAATTCAGAATTATGAACTATTGTTTGAAAGAACTGCATTTCAGAAAGTGAGGAGGGCACCTGCCCAAAGGAGGCAAAAATATGCATTGTTGTTATGCATTAAAACCTAAAACTCTCTTCAAGAAATGCCTGGTGATTAGCAACAGGTGAGAAGAGGCCTCATACGTCAAGCAGAGACCAGGCATTCACAGAAGAGGAGAGGGAACACATTGTAGTTATAAACACAGTTAAAAAGTCTCATTGAAAAGAATGTGGAAAACAGAAATACATCTGAAAGAGATCCTACGGTTTATTTAGTAAAATATTAAGGATCTATTATTTTTGTAAAGGTTTTAGTTTTCCTAAATAGTGATATGAGACACCTTCTTATTGTAGAGAGCCATGTCTTCCTCATTCTCAAAGTTGGCTACACTGAACACATTTGTATCCTTGTGCCCTTATGCAGAATTGATTCTTAGGGGCCTGGAGCTAGTTGTTCAGTGACTGTCCCAAGCACAGCATTGGTTGGGTCAGGCAAGGCAAGTGAAATTAATCTCTGGTGCACTCACCACCCTCACCGGCTCTCACAGTGGTCCTCCTTCTCTCCATGCCTCCTGCTCAGGGCCTTTGTGCTGCCCCTTAGTCTCCCAGAGCCCCCAGTTTAGGGCTCTGACCAGAGCTGCCTTTTCCAAGGCAAGACCCCACACTCTGGAAAAAAGGTACAGTATTGGGGGAAGCAAGCCTGTGGGTGGGGCCTGGGAAGCAGGAGCAACACATTAATCTATTACCTCTCTGACCACCTTCTTAACAGGTCTCTCTGAATCTTGCTCCTGCATTCCATCCTCTAATGGCTGGAATGGTCTTCTAATCTCTCCAATGGTCTTCTTATCATAGCCTTAACCATCGTGGTAGCAAATTACCTTCACGGTTGTAGAAAAGGTCCCACTTTTCGGAAAATATGCTTAGGAGTAACTATTGCTATCATGCTTCTGCTCAGAATCTAAATCCTTTCACCATCTCTATCCTCAAAACCCTGCTTATCCTGGATTTTGCTCCCTCTCCCCCATTCCACTAGTATATAATCAACTGATTCCCATAAAGAAGTTAGTTAATCACTGGCAATCATTCAGTTTCTTGCCTGCCTCCCTCCAGATATTTCCCAAATTTTCCTGATCATAAGACTCACCTGGCTTGTTAAACATACAGTACCCCAGGCCCCTCCCCTAGAGAGCCTGATTCAGCAGCTTTTGGGTGGGCCCCAGGAATCTGTGATGTTAACAAGAGCCCCATGTGATCGTTTTGATCAAGGAAGTTGGGGAAACCACTACTCTAACCAACAATATTTCAGACACCTATGACAGGGAATGAAGATTACTCCTCAAGTTATATCATAAAGACACAAAGACATAAAAAACAACACATAAATAAATATTTCAAGTGCCACCCCACTACTTGCACAGAATTTAAGCATTATCACCTGTTATGGAACATGGACTGCAGACATCTAGGTATCTCAGTCTGGCCCTGGCCCTGACACCCAGCTTGGGCAAATTGCTTTTCCTCAGTTTCTCCACCTGTAAACTCCCAATTGCTACACAGTGACATTCTTATTTAGATCACTATTCCCTTTGACTCAGAATTTCTACCTCCAGAAATTTATCCTGAGAGTTAACCAGGGAAATGTACAAGAATGTCCATCAGATTATTGTTTATAATGATGATAAACAGGAAGCTATATTAATGTCCATCATTAGGGAACAGTTAAACACTGATTTATCTAGACATTGAATACTATGCAACCCTAAAAATGGTAATGGAGATCTTTATGTTTGATATGGAAAATGTACATGACATATAAAGTAGTAAAAGCAGGTTACAAACATAATTTATACTTCAATCTCAGGTTGTTTTTAAGTGTGTGTGGTGTTCGTAGAAAAAGACCATAGAGTTACATACCTAAGTATTAGCAGTGGTAAAATGTGGATGACTTTTTCCTTTTCTCCATATCCTTCTGTAATTGTCGACATTTTTTGAAGTAAGCTTAAAATCTATTCTTGGGGGAAAATAATGCTTCATCCATTTTTCTCAAAGGTACTTCTTCATGCACATTGCCAGGATGGTGTCCACAATAGCCAGGAGACCAGGAGTAACTTAAAGGAAAGGTTTACTTAAAGATAGCGTGAATAAGAGACGTTCTTTCCTCAAAAAAATCCCACCACATTCTTTCACTGTGCATTTGAGCTGTAAAGATTTTGTCCAAAAGATCCTAATTTTTCCCAGTGTTACAGAAAAAAAGCACCAATTCATTCACCTGGAGCCAGTTTCAGGGAACTCTGGTTTCATGGCTGGCCCGCAGAGCAGCTGGTGGAACAGCAAGGCAAGTGTCAGAAAGCGCAGAACTCCACTTATTTCAGGCCTTCCAGAAAGGCTCTCCCTTCCCAAGTCCCCTCCTCTCAGCTGGGAGGGCTGGAGAAGATTCAGGTGTCTCCAGTGGGGAGAGGGCGGGATCATGGCCTGCTTCCTGCTATAAAAGCACAGAGCAGCACACCCCTCTGCCTGGCTGATTTGCTGGTGTCTTCGGTCATGGCGTACAGGCAGAGAGGAGACAGTGGGAGACCCTCAAGCTGGTTCAGTGCAGACTGGAGGTAACTGGGGGCAGAAGGGAGAGGACATAATGTCCGTGTCTGCTGAAGTTCGTCCCTCTTTAACTCTCTCCCCCATGCCCTCCAGCACCTACAGGTCATTTCCTCTATTCTTCGCCCTTTTGACTTCGGTGAACTCAATACGTGTTCATCAGTTGGTGGATCCTGCCTTCCCAGGTAGGCCTCTTGGGTGAGGGAAGTGCTCTTAAGCATCTTTCGAACAGATTGCTCCTAGGGTGCCTAGATGGCGAGGAAACACAAACATAGGTTAGACAATCTCCACTCCTTCCCTTCATAAGCTTGATCAAGTCACTACAGTTTTTCCCTTGCTTACCTAGAGCTTGCTCTACCAGCTAAATGGAGGAGTGTGCAAAAACACCTGTACTACCTTCTATTCCCTCACCGCCTCAAGCTTTACGGCATCCAAAGAGTAGCACACCACACACTAAGCCCCCATCTTTGGGAGCAGTTGTCTTCAAACACATGCTCACGCTTAAGGAAAGCGTCAACATAACAGACAAAATCAGAGCTGTTCCACTTGTAATGAGTTTTTCAAAATTTTCATCTGAGCCAGAGGGTGCACAGTGTCAGGTTATAGGCAGATTGGTTTGTCTTTAAAGAGTGTGTCCTTGGGCTTACTTAGGGCATTTTTTAAACTTCAGATTGAAAAATCTTAGACAAAACTTTTCTCCAGTTCTTCACAGACCTACCATCCCCATCTCCATCAGGGTTCCAGCCTGGTTCCTGCATGCATGCGTGTTAACCCAAATCCAGGCTTATCCTGGAGTACTTCAGAAAGCCCTAGGCACCAAATTGATACCTTCCCTACAGTTCTTGGTATCTTGCATTGTAGTTATATCTTTCCCACCAATCTGTAATTTCCTCAAGGGTGGTAGGCAAGCTTTGCCTCTCCCAACTGGCATCTTCCCTGTTGTCTGTTGGAGAGGAGAGTTCCCTCAATACACTTCTGTAGGAATCATGCCTCTTGTGTTCAAAGATGCCCCATGTGTTTCCTTTGCTCTTCAGGTACTGTCACTTGCTATGAAAATAGAATGATAGTGGCGTTTCCAAGCATTCTTGCCAACAAGATACAGCACGCATCTGTGGTGGGTAAGTAATGTGTATTATCTCATCTTAGTCTTACTTAATAGAAGCCCTTGGCTCAAGGCCATCTCCATTTCCTGGTGAGCAGAGCACACAAACCCTGGAGCAAGTGGCACCCAAAACCCATGATGACACAGGGGCCCTGAATTGCATGATGCCTCCGAGAGTGGAAGACCCTGTCTTTCTTTGGAAATCTGTCTTATCTCAGAATCCCCTAGGAAACATCTATCTTCAAATCACAGCATTTCCCAGAGCTTGGGTTATATCACTCAGGTGGGAAAATAAAAGGTGAAGTGACTGAAGTACCTTAGAAATGGATTGGCAGTCTTGGCTATGTACCTCTGGTTGACTCAACGTCACTGAAATGTACTTCTTGGCCATCTCCTGTCTAAATTGCTCTTGCTTCTGTAGATCCCCTTGGTCTTGAAATGCTGAACTGCACTTATGTTCTGGACCCAGAAAAGCTCACCCTGAAGGCCCCATATGAAACCTGTACCAAAAGAGTAGTAAGTAATTGTTTGAGGAGTGATTTGGGAAGTAGTAACCCAGGAGTTAAGGCTTTGGAGTAGAGCAGTAGTTCTCAATCAGGGTGATTTCTTTTATCATCCCGGAGAACATCCTGCAGTGTTTGGAGACAGTTCTGGTTATCACAGGTGGTTGAGGGGTGGGGTGGGAAAGGGCAGCTACTGGCCGTCTAGTGGGTACAAGCCAAGGATACTGCTCAATAGCCTCCATTGCCCAGAGGAGCCCTCGGTAACAGACATGTTAGAACTCAAATGCCAACGCTGAGGTTAAGAGACCCTGGAGTTGAGGATTTGGGCTTGATTTCTGGCTCTGCCACTATCTAGATGTGATTTGGGGTAAGTTAGCTACTCTTTCTAAGCCTCTACTTGCCCATTGGAAAATGGATTATGATATCTCTCCATAAGGTGTCTAAAGATTAACGACATAATACAGATGAAGGACTTGGCATAGCATCTAGACACAACAAATGATCAAACATGAGCTATTTTGATCTGTAACCCCCATGGAAAAGGGGAGGCTATTTTGGGGCTGGCAAATAGAGTGCTGGTACCTCTAGGCTGTAAAAACATGTGTTGGAAGGCCAGCAGAAGCTGAACAATAGGCTTTTCTACTGTTAAGCAATAGTACTGCCCAATCAGGGTTATTAGGAGCAGTAAAAGCGACCTAAGTCGTTTCCAAGTTTGAGTGTGCAAACAATCACTTAGGGAACTTGGAAAGTACAGAATTAGTTCATTTAGTTGATGACTTAATAGGTCTGGGGTGCATCCTAGAAGTCTGCGAGTTTAACCGTCTACTTCATCTGATTCTATAGTGAAGATTTCCGGTAATTAACACTTTCCCTTCTGAAATGGCCTTTCCCAACTTTAGGGAGCTTAGGGTTGCATTCCTTTAGACCAGAGGCCTACAGAGTATCACCTGTGGGTGGCCACATCCAGCCCATGATCTGTGTGTGTGATGGTCCTCAAGCTAAGAATGCTTTCTGTTTTATCAAGAGTTTTTAAAACATGTTAGCACTCATATGTGGCCTACAAGGTCTATATATTTACTAACACTTAACAGAAAATTGTTGGCTGACTCCTGCTTTAGACTGTGAGTTCCTTGGGCCAGGGGAAATGGCAAAGATGGCTCCGTCCAGTACCCAGCACAATGGCTGCTACATAGGTGCTCAATAAGTGTATTTGAATATCTTGGTACAGGCCCCAAACCAAACAGGACCTTGATATTCAGATATAGGGTGAATGTAAAAAGAAAATAAAAACTGGACTCTGAGCCCTGAAACTCAAGGAACTATTATTCTCTGCCGATGTATGAGTCTTTCCTGGGATATCTAAAGAGGCTATAGAATCTCCTGGTACAGGAATGAGGGACCTTCTAGAACCCGTGGTACTGATAATTTAAGGGTTTTGCCAACGTTAAGGGTTTTACCAATCAGCTGGGTCAGATGGTATTCTGGAATCCCCTTTCCCACTGAGGTACTAGCACTCTGTCCTTACTATGCCATTTTCATACAGCTTGGCCAGCATCAGATGACCATCAAACTCATGGACGACAATGCTGCCTTAAGACAAGAGGCTCTCATGTATGACATCAGCTGTCCAGTTATGCAAGCAGAAAGCCACGAGCAGCATTTGGGATCCACAGTCTGCTTGAAGGATTTCATGTCTGTGAGTGAAGCAGGCTGACTGCTTCTCACCCAGCTACTGCGGGGGAAATGTGGTCTAGACAGAGCTGGGCTTCAGAACAAGATCAGGACTGCAATCTGTATTTTACTACTGACTTGCTGTGTAGCTTTGGATTGATTTCTTAACCACACTGAGACTTTGTTTCTAAGTCTGAAGTGGGGGACAGCAATACCTCATAGGATGGCTTTAAGAATTGACTGAGAAGGCAGATACAGCACTCAGCACATCATGTCTAGCCATAAAAAGAATTCAGTTGGTAGTCTGACAAACTGGATACTTATCATGGGCCAGGCCCTACGCTAGATACTAGGATATAGCAAATGAGCAAAAGAGACCAATCACATACTCGTGGACTTTATAGTCTAACAGCGAACATCAACAGTGGACAAAAATAATCACACTTCATTAACAGTGATGGAACTGCAGCTTGACAGAGTATTTGATTTCTATGCACATAGTAAAAAGCTGTACATTTAAGGACTTAGTATCTCAGCTTACAACTGAAAGGGAGCTTAGATCTTCCAATTGCCTTTTGGTATCAAAAGCTCAAAGAGGAAATGGTATCTAAGGGCACTGCTAGGATTCATGACTGCCTGTGCTTCTACTTCATCCCACAACTAGGCGTTGTGGTGTCAGAATCGCACAGCAGTTGCTCTGGGTGTTTTCCACATCCTCTCAGGTAACATGATTTCAGAAATCTCCAAATCAACGCCTCACATCATCTTTTTTTTTTTCTTCCAGTTTACCTTTCACTTTTTTCCTGGCATGGCTGATGAAAGTGGGGTATGAAAGTTATTTTTTAAATTACAAGCCTAAGTAACCTTTAGTTCTATATTAAAGGTGACATAACTTCCATCCTGGTTAAAATATGAAATAGACAATAGTCTTGGGGTGAAGGTGAGCACCAGCCCTCTAAATGAAACTTCTGACTTTAGGATACCAAACCTCAGATGGGATGGACCTTTGCAGTTGGTGATGGCGAAAGAGCCCAAACTCTGACCCTTCAGGAGGCTATGACCCAAGGGTATAATCTCCTGATTGACAACCAGAAGATAAGCGTCCAAGTGTCATTCCACGCCACTGGAGTGACTCACTACTCGGTAGGTGTGAATCTTTTTGTACCATGATCCAGGCACAAACCAATATTTCTAAATCCAAGCATGATCTCAACCATGTCCTCAATTGAGAATACAACTCATTCAACAGGTATCTTAATGCTTACCCTGTGCCAAGCACCGTACTAAGTACTAAAGATAAAATGGAGAGATACAATGGTGAACAAAAGAGATATGGTCCTGACTTCAATCTGTTCTCCCTCTTCCTCCATAGATCTAAATTAACTACATAATACGGAGCTAGGGTACTACTAAATCCTTTTACGAATTAAGGCGTTCTGTTTTATCATTGCCCTGTATTGTGTTTACAGTAGGTACCGGCACTTTGGGGACCAACTATCATGACACTACATTAAATCAGTTAATGTGCCAAAATACTCAGAACAGGGCTTGGCACCTACGTGCTCAAATGTCAGCCATGTTAACAGTCCTGTTATACACTGAGCATATGCTGAATCTTAAACATTCTCTCTGAATGCTGATACCATAAGATAGTCATAAAACAAGAGCTCATATCTGCTTAGAAATGATCAGCTACAGGTCATATCAGTAGACACTACTTTGCCAGATATTATGAAGTACAAGATTTTAAAACTAGAGCACCTGCAGAACAATTGGGACAAAATGCCTGAACTCTACTTGGGCCAAGGCAGTGCCCAATAGTTGAGTATGTTTGCCCTGACTATTCCAGCATGGGTTAGAAATTCAAGTAATTCAGGTAAACCAATGTCTTTGAAAATGCCTCTCCTCAGCAAGGTAACAGCCACCTCTACATGGTGCCTCTGAAGCTTACGCACGTATCTCCTGGGCAGACGATCGTCTTATCATCACGACTCATTTGTGTGTCAGGTACGTGCCTAGGAAGGGACAACTCCAGTTGTGGAAGACGTTGTTCTAGGGGCTTAATGAAAACTGATCGTTCTGTCATTCCTTCTAGATCCTGTGACTTGTAATGCCACACACATGACTCTCACCATACCAGAGTTTCCTGGGAAGTTAAAATCCATGAGCTTTGAAAATAGGAACATTGCTGTGAGCCAGCTGCACAACAGTGGGGTTGATGTGGAAACAACAAATGGCTTGAGGTTGCATTTCAGCAAAACTCTCCTCAAAACGAAAGTACGTTCCATTGTCAGTCACTGAGCTTTATGGAAGCCTGACTTGAAGCATAGCGTTTTAGGCTACCCTGATACAGCTGCTGACTTGTCCATAAATTCTAATTGCCAGTGTAAATAATTCAAAATTTGGAAGGCCTCGTTTGAACACCTTGCATAAGTGAATTCTCAAGTAACTGAAATTTACTCTCAAACACCAAGCCTCTTTAACTGCAATGGAAGTTTTCCTAAGTTTCTTAGTTCACTGAATAGAACAAACTGCTATCAAGCTTCTGATGATGAACCTCTCATGCCCTATTGAAACAGGACAGCTTGAGCCAAACAAGTGTCCCCAGCTGTCCTCACTGAGGCCAGTCTTGACTGAGGCAATTGCCAGGGACAACAAAGAATAATTTTATGTTGGTGTGTACTTTGCAATAACATTTTATAACTCCTGGATTGGCAGCTCTTTAGAGGTTGAATTAACAGATCAAATTCCAGTGTCTAGTACAAAGAGCATACAGTACTGGGTACTGGAGGGCATGAGCTTAAAGAAAGAAATTTCCTTCCTAGGGAAGGATCCTGATCTGGAGAAGTGATAGGGTCTCTTGTTCTGGCTTAAAGGGAAACCATAATAAGTCTGGAGTGTGCCTTGAAGGTTTCAGTGTACTTCCTTCCTCCCTCCTTTGACTGCTCTGGGTCCCAACAGGCTGTGGTTGCTAAATGACATTCTTTCATTTCAGTTCTCTGAAAAATGCCTACCCTATCAGTTCTACTTATCGTCACTCAAGCTGACCTTTTACATTCAGCTGGAGATGGTATCCATGGTGATTTATCCGGAGTGTCTCTGTGAGTCAACAGTTTCCATCGGTAAAGACCATTTTTCTTAAACGGTTTCCTACATTCTTTCTGTCTTAGCTCTTGCATGTGGGAAAGTGTATAGAAGTTCAGACTCTGCATTGCTTATACTTTGAGGAAATGAAAGGCTGGTCAGACCAGAAATGTCAGTCTAAGCTGCTGTGATAGGGATCTAAGAAAGATAACACTTCTAAGATACACATACAGGTAGGTTTCACAACTGTTTCATGTTTTTAAGTAACCTGGATATACTTCATGTTAGGAGCCTAAGCCTACCATCTAAATAAGATTGCTTCAAACCTGAAACTACAGGGACTACAAGTATTTCCCCAAACTCCTGAAAAATCCCTCAAAGAATATGGAAGTAGGTCTTTCCTCTTGTGTAGTATTGCTTCTGCCCCTTTGCTCCTTTTATTCGCTGACCTGTATCAGGTCAAAGCCAAATGGGACAAATCAGTTGCTTCTTCAACTTCCCCTTAAACCACCAAGATTTGTGAGCCTTGAAAGAAGGGACATTATGACACAAGGGACGGCACTTTAAGCCTCATCAGGTTTTTCTCATGAGTCTCTCACCTCACCTGGTGCTTCTCCCCACGTCTCCTGTTGCCTCTTCCTTTGGAGGAAAAATCCTTCTGCTCATACAGAGCAGCCTCACTCTTGTCTTGGCACCTTAAGGGTCTCCCCTCGTAACTCAAGCTGCTTATCAAGGTATTTTCCCAAACAAAGACTTAAGACAAATTCTGTTGCCTCCTGATAAAAATTCAAACTTCCATCACACTTCAAATTGGTAGATGACAATAGTCACATGGCAGACAGATTTTTTTTTTTTTTTTAACTCTCACCACTATCTAGTTTCAGGGGAGCTATGTACTCAGGATGGGTTTATGGACATTGAGGTCTACAGCCATCAAACAAAACCGGCTCTCGACTTGGATACCCTCAGGGTGGGAGACTCATCCTGCCAGCCAATCTTTAAAGCTCCATCTCGGGGGCTGGTGCAGTTTCACATACCCCTGAATGGATGTGGAACAAGACATAAGGTTAGTACTGGCCCATAGCAAGAGGTTAAGACTTACTTTTGAGATAACTAATTAACCACTTTCTCTAACCTTACTCTAAGTTCAAGAATGACAAAGTCATCTATGAAAATGAAATCCATGCTTTCTGGGCAGATCTTCCTCCAAGCACAGTTTCCAGAGACAGTGAGTTCAGGTGTGAACGCAATTGCTACTTGACTTTTTAAGCCCCAGCTTAAACTCAAGCAGTTTTTTAATCTAAAATTCTTAACAACTCCACCCACCCACTCTTACAGAATGACGGTGAGGTGCTATTACAGCAGCAGTAACATGCTAATAAATACCAGTGTTGAAAGCCTTCCTCCTCCAATGGCCTCAGTGAAGCCAGGTCCACTTGCTTTGACCCTGCAAACCTACCCAGGTGAGACATTATAACCTAAAAAATCTGCTTAAATACTTTCAGGGAACTCTTCCCTAAAATGAACTTTGATGCCACCAGACTAGAGTAGTAGCGATGCTTAAGCTTCTGTTGTGACCATCAACTGCTTGAGTACCAGAGGGGCTTCTCCTCCATTTCAGATAACTCCTACCTGCAACCATATGGGGAGAAGGAGTACCCTGTGGTGAGATACCTCCGCCAACCAATTTACCTAGAAGTGAGAGTCATAAACAGGACTGACCCCAACATCAAGCTGGTCTTAGATGACTGCTGGGCAACATCCACCAGGGACCCAGCCTCTCTCCCTCAGTGGAATATTGTCGTGGATGGGTATGTATTCTCCATATAAGGTAGCCCAGCTAATCAAACTGCCAGTAAAAAGAATAAAATGATCTTGGGCTTGAGAGGAGCACTGTGTCAAAGGCCCTGATTTTTGTTCTTGTTTCTTAGCAACCAGTCCTTGGTCAAATAAGGTGACTCATGCTTTCCTATTACCCTTGAATCTAAAAGTATAAGATCCTTCCCAAGGAAATCTGGCTTTAATATGCCAATATCTGGAGAGAAGAGATTTCTAGTTCCTATCCATTTACTGAATACCTACCATAGGCGAAACATGGTGCTATGTGCTCCAGATGCATTACCTGAACCTCATCACTCTATGAGAGACACTAGCCACCTCACTTCATAAAGAAACCCAAACTTGCTACTTAAATAACTAGCCCAAAGTAATATTTAGTAAATGGTAGAACATGAATGCCCATGTGACTCTAGATCTGAATATCACAGTGCTCTGAAGTTGTGGCTACCCACTTGTATGTTGGTGTTTATCCTCTTGGCTCTGCTGGCACCTAGATAGAACTGCACCTTATCTTTCTTTGAATCTGTTGTAATCTGTTAAGCTTGTATCCTCCAGGTGCACTCCTGCTCCACGATCACGGTAGCCAGCACATTCATGCAGCTCATTCCTTCACCCCATTCAAGGCTTGCTCGAGTGTCCACTTCTCCTTGAAGCCTACCCTGACCCTCCTGCACCCTTACCCTGGTCTAACTCTTCTTTTGTTAGTACTTACATGCTACCTAACACACTAATTTATAGCTTCTATACTCTGCTAGCATCTAAGATATAAAATGGCAGGAGTTCTCCACCTTGTTTTTTCAGCAACATATACTAACTGCCCGGGACAAAAAAGATACCCAGACTAATAAGAATTAAGCCAGTGTCATCTGAAGAGTTACATAATTCTTGATGAATTTATCTGGCAAACAAATTGGTACTGAAATTGTATTAACACATAGTAGGAGAAAAACTAGCATGAACAACTTATAACTCCATGAATATTGTTGGATAGGCCAAATCAGAGGTATATTAAAAAAAAAAAGGTACAGGTAGAAGGTGTTACGTGTGACTGAATTTGAGCAAATGCTGAGTTAGACTCTGGGGTGAATTCAGCTGATGTCCCTCCCTGAAATGTACCTTCCAGCTGTGAATACAACCTGGACAACCACAGAACCACCTTCCATCCGGTTGGCTCCTCTGTGACCTATCCTAATCACTATCAGAGGTTTGACGTGAAGACCTTTGCCTTTGTGTCAGAGGCCCAAGCGTTCTCTCACTTGGTAAGTGATTAACAAGTCACCTGGGACAGGTCGAATGTGAGACATCAGTTTTACTCAACTCTTGTTCCATCTCCAGGTCTACTTCCACTGCAGTGCCTCAATCTGCAATCAACTCTCTCCTGACTTCCCTCTGTGTTCTGTGACCTGCCTTGTGTCATCCAGAAGCAGGCGAGGTAAAAATTTCAAGTCCTCATTAATGTGAGTTTACAGCAAGCCTCAACCTTTCAGAATTTAAGAACGAGTGCCCTTGTTCTTCACCTAGTCCCAAGAGCACAAGAAACCTGAGTCTGAGATACACAGGTTCTCCATCAGTCCTAGGGACACGTTTTTTTTTGCACATGAGCTGTAGCCTGATCCTCTGCAGACTTTAAAGTTACTCTTCCTGAGTCACTCTTCCTGAGTCTAGGTAGACTCTGAACTTTGTCTTCCGATGTTCTTTGATAGTTCATCCTGCTTTTACAGTAAGGTGTATGCCCTCTCCTGTGAAGGCAGGCAAAACCACCTAGAGCAGGGGCTCCATGGGGAGCTGCTCTAGGTAATCCCTCAGCACACTTCTTACCACTACTCATTACCCCAGAGGTCAAACTATCTGTTTCCAGCCACAGGAGCCACTGAGGAAGAGAAAATGATAGTGAGTCTCCCGGGTCCCATCCTCCTGTTGTCAGACAGCTCTTCACTCAGAGGTATGGATTTAAAGCCTTGGGTACTTCTTGGACTCAAGTTCTTGGTTTTATGTCAAATTTAACTGTGCATAGATAACACATGCTCCGGATTAGACAAGAAGAGGAGGAGTCTCTTCCCAGCAATAGGTTCTGGTAAGTCTCTTGTGTGCCCTTCCAAAAATCCCCATTGAACACAAGTGGAATCATATACTCTACCTACTGTTCTGTAACGTTTTTTACTTGTTTAAGCCATCTTATATCTGTACAGAGACCTCTCACTGTAACTAAAGGATTCCAGTTTTGTCACTAATGCCACATTAGGATCCTCAAATCTTGGCCTGCTATACAAGAACTTCAGACTATGTTTCTAAAAAAAAAAAAAAAATAGGACTAATAGGTCAGAAGACATGTGCTTGCTACTATTAAGCTTAAGTCTTTACTGGATTATGTTACTGTTAATATTTTATATCTTCAGCCCAGATAGTCTTCATTTTAGGCCTAGAACTTGAAATTAAGCTCTCAAATCCCTAGCTAATAAGCTGCAAGAAATCATGCACTTGGGACAACTAATCATATCTGTTAGTGCCAGAAAGTTAAACAATGAGCTGGGACTGTAAGGTCCTTTCCAGGTGTCAGCCTATCTGATCTGAGTGAAAGCAAGTAGGAAGTGGGAACAGCTGTGGGAGTGGAGAAGGGAGAGGAGGAGGTTGGCTTGAGAGATAAGACTATACCCTGTTGCAAGCTTCCCGAATGAGCTCTTTGAAGCTTCATTTCACTTCCTTCTCTGGGGAGCTTTAATGTGTAAAACTTCAGCGTCAACTTACACTTCGTTTCAATGATCTTAAGACTTGAATGTCTGCTTCCTTTCCAGACGCTGTGGACTCTAAAGGGCATGAGACTGCTGGATATGTTGCTTTTCCAACTATGGTTGCTGTGGTTGCCTTAGCAGGCATTGTGGCAATTCTAAGCCTTATCAGCTACCTGCACAAGAAAAGAACCATAATGCTAAGTCACTAACTGGATATTCCAACAAAGTGGTCAACATAAGCCTCTTGCTTCTTTCTTATTAAATTTTGATGGAATTCAAGGACTGTTTCTTGCAATCATTCTTCTTTAGAGAATATAGTACCTTTCCACAATCCTCTGGGCAGGCCTTGTTCTGTGTGGACATGAATACGGATATTTCTGACTTAAGTGCTTCCTGTCACTCAGCTTTTTCTGAACTCCATCCCCAAAACTGGCAGTGCCAGAGAATTCAATCACTAATGGGGCTTGGTGACAGCCCACCTCTAGGGGTGCATTTAGGTGACTTTAATGCCTTTTACCCCCTCCATTCATATATACAAGATGAGGAGGGCAAGAAGTCACCCCTAATCCTTGGCATAACTTCCCTTCTCTACAGAGGAAGGGAAGCCAGGTATTCACAAGGAAGTAATCTAGTATCATACTTAAGTAATATTTCCTAATTTAAATTAGTCTTTCCAGTGAGTAGAAAACTTTCCCTGAGAACTTAAGGGATTTATTCTCCCGTGTACTCCCATTCCAATTAAAGGCCAGCAATCTCCTCTGGGGGAGGGAAAGGAATAATAAAAGATTCTAGCTTCATTAAGTGCAATTACAACATTCCTGGTCTCATTAAGACTACACAGCTGGACATGAGCCTCTTAGCTGAGCCTGGAGAGCTGCTTTCCCACTACCTAGCACTCAATTATGACCTCCTCCTGAGGCTGCTCCATCTTCTTCCTGAGGCTGCCCCACCTTAACTAGGCTGTAATTATGTCAAAATGACTAGTCTGCCTCACACTGTAGCTCTAACAGACCACATTCAAGATACCTAATATAGACATTAACTTGTATACTTCAATAGAAAAAGTCTGGATCTAAACAAGAACTTTTGCTATGAAAAAAGTTGTAAAGCTTCTAAGTCTCTGTACATGGTGGAGGTGAACAGAAATATGAACATCTTTAGTGTTTGGACTTCACCCCTCAATTGTGAGTTGTTACACTCCTGGGTTTTTCAAAACCTTGAAAGGATATTATATATACTTGGTCATCTCATGATACTGTAGGTCTTTAATAATGAATCCTTCTGCCTTTTCTTCAACACAACCTTTGATTTTAAATCCTTTTAAGAGTTATATGGTAAAACTCAACCCTGATATGGGGAAGGAAACAGCTGCATTCATATTGTATAAAAGGTCTGGTCTTCCTATAGTAATAAGGGCCAAAATTTCAAGTTCTCATCAAGGCTATTCTTTAGACATTTCTTTATAAGAGAATAAGGCATTAATCTGTCACTGATAAAACAAATGGTCTTGGATTCAAACTTTTTCTGTGACTACGTCATATTAGCGTTACATATTAGAATCAGAAATATTGCATTGCTGCATGCACTTCTTAAAACAGCATTTAAAAAACTGTTGGCCACTTACATGGCTCCCTGATCTCATGTGGTAGGTTGAATAATGACCACCCCCAACATGGCCACCTCCTAATCACCAAAAACTGAATATTGTTACCTAGTCATGGCCCCAAATGGACTTTGCAGATGTGGTTAAAGGTCTTGACATGGGAAGATTATCCAAATGGGCCCAATTATAAGGCTCCCTATGAAATAGGAGAGTCAGAAAAGATGTCCCAGTGGAAGCAGAAGTCAGAGTGATATTGTCCACAAGCCAAGGAATGTGGGCAGCCTATAATAGCTGGTAATGGCAAAGAAATGGATTCTCCCCTAGAGCCTCCAGAAAAACACAGCTCTGCTGCCCCATTTTGGACTTGTGAATTCCAGAGATATAAAATAACTTGTTTCAAACCATTTAGCTTGTATTAATTTGTTACGGTGGAAACAGAAAACTAATATACCCTCTAATGAGTCATTACCCACAAGTTGAAAAACACTTTGCTAGAAATGCACATTTTACAGATGAGCAACTTGAGCCCTAGCAAGCTTGTCTAAGGTATCAGAGTATCTTGGTTACAGAGGTGGAGCCTCTCATCCCCAATCTGGTCTGTTTGTGTAGAGGCACAAGCCAGGATCAGAGTGACTTGGGCCCCAAGGCTGCCGCATGGCAGGTTGGTTCTGATGCGTTTGCAAATGTTGAGGCAGAAATTTGAGAGAGGAAAGCCAAGCTGGCTGTGGAGCAGCTGCTGGAATGAACACTAGTTGCCATGGTATCCTAGGACAAATATAATGAGCAGTTGTTTAAAGTCGTGTTCTCATCTTCTGAAGGTACCTATCCTACTGTACATGGGGGGAGGCAGCCTAATAAGCAGAGAGGAGCTGTGTGGGCAGAGAGGGAGCTCAAATCCCAAGAAGCTGCTCCTTCATCCAAACCTGTGTTTGCAATCTCCCTCACCAGGTAGGGATGGGCGGTAATTGTAATTCAGGTGGCAGGAGGTAGACGAAAGGCATTTGGGATTCTAATATTCTACTGGACAGTTCTGTTGGTGCGGTTTACAGGGGCTGGGAGCAGACTTGTGTGCCTTGGGAAGCCCCCTTTAATGCTGAACTTCTCTTCCCTGCCCTGTTCTGCTGCTTCAAGCTGTTTTATGGAACGTGTACAGCTTTAGAACAAGAGCTGGGCTTGGGTTCTGGATCTGTCTTCCTTACTGTGTGACCTGGGACAGATGGAACAATTTCCAAGCCTATTTCCACATCTGGAAAATGTGAATAAAACCTATTTTGGAAGCATGCAAGGGTTCAATGAGATAGTCAACGTATTAGTGTACTTGCATTGGAGCCACCTAGATAAAACCTCATAATACTATAAACAATAACTGAAGGTTGAATAAAATTCTGTGACAGATGAGAGGTTCTTGATCACGCACATATTTTGTAAAATATAGATGCCCTGACGTCACCTACTGAACTAGAATCTTTTAAGGAGTGGGGTCTAAGCATGTTTAGGCTCTGTGGGAGGCTGAATAATGGCCCCCAAATATCTGTGTCCTCATCCCAGGAACCTGTGACTGTTACCTTTCATGGCAAAAGGGACTTTGCATACATGATTAACCTAAGGATCTTGGACCGAGAAATTATCTGGATTATCCAGGTGGGCCTGAATGTAATCACAAGCATCCTTATACAAGGGAGACAGAATGAGATTCACCTACAGAGAGGAGAAGGCGATATGATGATGGAGATAGAGACTGATGCACTTTGAAGATGGAGGAAAGGGCTCCAGCCAAGGAACACAGGCGGACACAAGAAGCTGAAAAAGTCAAGCAAACAATTCCCCCAGAGCCTCCAGAAGGAAGCAGCCCCACTGACACCTTGACGTCAGCCCAGTGAAACTGTAAGAGACCTCCAGATTTGTAGGACAGTAAATCTGTGTTATTTTTAAGCCACTAAGCTTGTGGTAATTTGTTACAGCAGGGAGAGGAAACTGAACACAAGCTCCTCAGACGATTCTGACATGTACCCTGGATAAGAATCACTGCGCTAGACAAACGCAAAGGCTGTGTGGACAAAGAATGTTGCCTGCCATCAAGCCCTCAGCCACTGCAGCTGCCCCCAAGGTGCGCCCTGAGGGGAATTCAGGATGGAAAAAAACAAGATACTGGCCCTGGATAGTTAAGACGCATATCAAAGGAATAATTTCAAAGAGCTCAGACTCTTGCATCTACACATACACAGAAAAGCACTAAAATCATTAACTCGAGATGTCTGTTTCTTGTGATTAGCAATATTTTGATGTTTGACCACGTTTGTTTGTTTTCAGCAAATCTCCTATACGTCCAGACTCCTCCCTTAGCTCTTTGCAACAGTTCCTCAGAGCTATCTGAAAGGCTGTTTCTGAGATAAGTCCTCAGTAATGTCCTTGAATAAAACATAATTCTCAACTTCTGGCTTGAGCATTTTTTTTCAGTCGACACTTGACTTTGTTCAGGAATGACATAGCATGCCCCTAGTATCCTGATTGGGCTAAATAATCAAGATAAAGCCTCAATTCCCCTTGCAGATATTTATGTAGTGGTAGGTACATGATACTGTTCTGTTCAATGAGATTTAAGGGAGAAACTGGGAGGGGGTTTCTGTCTTTTTCCTCATTTCAAAAAAAAGGTATATAAGGCTAGCCCCTTTTCTCCCTGCCTTTGGCTGTGGTTGTGTGAATTGTGATTCCTTGAGCTGTGCCAGCTTTCTTGTGACCGTGAGGAAACAGATCTAAAGATGCTCTCTGAGAACGGTGGAGTAATGACACAGAAAGCCTAGATCCCTGATTACGTCACTGTGTTTCCTAAATCAACCCTAGAACCACTTGTATCTGGATTTCATGTTTAGTGAGATGCTAAGAGTTCTTATTTTTTTAAGGGAGGCACTTTGTTTCCTGTAGGTAAAAGCATTCCAAATCATTCAGGCTTAAAGAACCCTTATTTTTAGAATAAAGTTTATGACCATAATTTGCATCTATAAGAACACACCAAATTATATGTAAGCTTTTCTTTGGGTTAACAGCCAAATTTGTATAAATCAAAAAAATAAGAAAACGTTTTGTTAACAGATTTATTTTGCTTTGGCTCCCTCAAGGCTCAAGAGGTCCAGAGTCTGGGCTTCCCTGGTGCCCTGGTCTGGGAAGATCCCACATGCCGTGGAGCGGCTGGGCCCGTGAGCCACGGCCGCTGAGCCTGTGCGTCCGGAGCCTGTGCTCCGCAATGGGAGAGGCCACAACAGTGAGAGGCCCACGTACCGCAAAAAAAAAAAGAGGTCCAGAGTCTGATTCTGTTCATCTTTGAACTCCCACTGATACTTCTGTGAGGGAAGTGATTTGACCAAAAATGCAATGCAAAGAAGCTTGATTCAAAGCAAACAGTATAGTCACTTACTTCTCATCCTTACTTAGAGATGAATCCTCCTGCCTTAATTCTGTTCCAGGGTCAAAGGAGCAGGGAAGATGTCATAAAGCAAGAATTGGATGCAGGAGACATGGGTTCTATCCCTGGCACTGCAGACTTACAGTGTGCACTTCCTCTCTGGGCCTCAGGTGTACCAGCTGTAGAAGGAGAAGACTGGAGAGAGCATCTATTACCTTGCCACTCAGGGTGTGATCAGTGGTGGGCTTTGAAACCGAGGGCAGTCATCAGTTAGATTCCCTTAGACTATAAGGTGTTTAATAAATAATATCCTTTAAACTGCCTTCACTGACCAAGCTTACTTTCTTTTGCAAATTGCATACCCTCCAAACTTCATGTAACTTGGACTATATCAAGACTCCTTTAACAGCCCCTTATAGAAAACACCTCTGAGAGTAATGTTTGCTTAAGTTGTTTTTAAGGAACATGGAGCTAGTCTTACCCAGTTCAAACCAGTTGAGACCACCAACCATTCAGCTGGGCCTGCACAAGTGTCTCATGGGTGACTTTTTGACGTCAGAGGGCCAAAAACTCCACCCTCAGATCATGCTACTGCCACCATTTTCTAAGCATGTGTCCCATGAAGAAGCATGTAACTCAGATATGCTTGTGCAGATCACTGATTACCTCACCTTTTTCCTGACTCCAATCACCTTCCCCTGGACCTTCGATCACCCTATACTCTCCACCCACAAATATCCCAAGCCTCTTGCCTTTGAGGAGGCAGAACCTGAGACCTATTCTCCTGTCTCCTCGCTTGGCTGCCTTGTGAATAAACCCTTTCTCTGCTGTAAACCTCAGCGTCTCAGCGCTGGTCGGGCAAACAAAACTAGTTCAGTAACAGCTTCGCCAGGAGCTGGTGAGCCATGTAGAAGCTCAGGTCCTGCTCCAGACCTACAGACTCAGAATCTGCCTTTTAAACCCTTGTACACATGCACATTAACGTTTAAGAAGCACAGTCTAAGGCTTCCCTGGTGGCGCAGTGGTTGAGAGTCTGCCTGCCGATGCACGGGACGCAGGTTCGTGCCCCGGTCCGGGAAGATCCCACATGCAGTGGAGCGTCCGGAGCCTGTGCTCCGCAATGGGAGAGGCCACGGCAGGGAGAGGCCCGCATACCACAAAAATAAATAAACAAATAAATAAATAATAAGCACAGTCTAAAGCTTCTTCCAGCTCTCAGTTGAGTCACCTCCAGATCACCTGATGTGAGTGCCCTCTACTGGCTTTAGGAAACATTTTCTTTAGGAAACACTTCTGTTCCATTTCCCTCTGCTGGTTCTTTAAGGTTTCCAAATGGGACTTGAAGCTCCTAAATAGGGCCATAAGGACTACTAGAGCATATATGGGGCTTGAGTCTCCTCTGCAGTTTTGGGAAGCCGATCAATGTCTACTGCCTGAGCAGAGGGGCCCATGCCCTCTCTAGCTCAGATGGCTCTCTGATTCCCAATTACCGAGTAGTCTACCTTCCTAATGTCTCACCCTTGCCACTTCTGCTTTAGCAAAAAGCAGGGAGCAGAGGAAGAGCACCTGAGTGGGCCAGGTGATGGTGGGTCCCTGGCTTAATCACTAGCTAACTCTGAGACCTTCAGAAATGACTTGCTTGTTCGCCCAGTTTCTTCTGAGGCCAGTTGCCTAGTAAGGCATGGAAATGAGAAGAGGAGGACCTCTCAGGACTCTTATGAAAGGTCAGAGATGATAACATATGTGAAAGCTCTTGGAAACCCTGAAACATTTCACAGACGTGAAGGTGTATGTGTCCCTGAAGCCGCTAGTGTAACCAGCTGCTCTGGTGCAGACCTGGCCAACCCCAGCCCCGCCTCAGCCTGACACCGACCAGGGTTCTTAGCCTTCCCCAACTGATAGAAGTTGACTAGCGGCAAGACAAGAAACTCAGGCAAGGCTTTACTGGGGACCCTGCTGCAGCAGAGGGGAGCGAGAACAAACAACAGTTTCCCTTGATTGCTCGCTCCCTGAGGGGGTCGAGCTTATTCCTTACGTGGGGTGAGGGTAGGGGTGTGTCCAGGGGTCAAGCTGGAGGCGTGGCTTAGGTGGTTTGCCCACCCCTTAGGTGGTGTTGGGTGCAGGGGGCATGCTCGGTACCCTGCTTTTGCTCCCCACACCCAGTTTTTGCTCTGGGCTCTTCAAAATTGGCAGTTGGGTTTTTTGGTCTCTTTGTATCTTTTGTCCAGAATTTGCCCCAAATTATCACGCAGTTATTTTTAGTTCCATACAGTTTCTTTGTATTTTGTTGCTTGAGGAGAGGTGTGTCCAGGTGCAAGCACTGCAGAACTGCAGCACAGCAGCAAAGGACCCCAGGTCCCAGCCTGTCTCAAGCCCAGCTCTGCTGTTGTGTGGTCTAATGCTCTAAATTCTCATTATTTGTCTAGATCAGGGATTCTCAACCTTGGCACTGGTGTTTGGGCCCCTTAGTTCTTTGTTGTCAAGGGCTGTCCTGTGCATTGAAGAATGTTGAGCAGTATCCATGACCCTGACCCACTAGATGCCAGCAGCATCTCCCCCAAACACAGTCATGACAGTCAAAAATGCCTCCAGACACTGCCAAATGTCCCAGGGTGGCGGTGGGAAACGTCACCCCCGATGGATAACTCCTCTAGGTTCAGTTTCCTCAGTCTTTCTAGTCAATGCAAAATATTGTGCAGCGGTTTCTATATTTAAGTTTCTGGGCTACCCAAAAGGAAAGATACAGACACTGTTTCCATTCCCAGAGCACCAGAAGAGAGGAGGCAGGCAGGGCAGGTGGGAGGAAGGACAAATATAAGGGAATAGTGGCAAACAAGAGACAATCTAGTCAAGCAAGGGTTTAATCGTCTAGTGTTTTGTAGCACTTTTATAATTTAGCGATCACTTGCCTCAGTTCCCAATGACAGGTTGGGCGGCATTCTCGTTACTGACTGAGGAAACCAATGCCCAGAGAAGTTGTCATTTGCTTACCATGCCTGGTCCATGAGGGCTGTAAGTGTAGAGACAGTGTACATTAAATGAGACATGACTTCACTGAGGGATGAGCCTTGAGCTGGATCGTGGAAGGTGGAAGTGTTTGGAAACAGGAGGTGGGGAGTGGGATGCTCCAACGTCATTGATTTTCAACTTCCACACACAATGGATAATATTCACCATAGAGACATATCCAAGAGGCATGCCAGATTTGGATGTAATCCCCACCTCCTATCTTTCCCCTAAGAAGGCAAAGAAAGCACTTCAATAATTTGTAATTATCAGAATTCTTACCAACCACTCAGGGTGTGTGTGTGTGTGTATTTGCACACATGCTTAATTACTCAGGTAGATGTGTGTGCACACACATATTTAATCCCTCGGGGTATGTGTGTGCCTGTACACACACACGTGTTTTGGGGGATGCTGTGGAATAGGTAAGAAAAAGCAGGTTATTCTCAAATTCCCCCCCCTCTAGTTCCACCTGTTATCTCCTGCTCGAGGAAGCACAGCAGAATATGTGAAGTAGTTAGTCATCCTCAACCTTGTGACAACTCACACCTGATCATACCTTGCTGGGGTGTCACAACATCCAGGCTGAATCTCCTGTTCTATGAGGAGCAGATAGTAGAATCCATGCAGAGGCGGTGGTTGAAACAGTACTTCTATGTGCACAACTCTAGGGGGAACCAATGGTTCACGTCCTATTCTATGAAAACAGGGATCCCTGAAGTTATTCGACACAGCAGCAAAGGTTATAGGAACTGCTGCAGACAATGTCTATTAGGGTATGGGTCCACATCCCAGGCCTTAAAGGCAGTTGGAGGCATTAACATTTAATAGCACACTGGCTACAAGGGTGGGCTCTTCAGTCAGGCGAATTGGGCTTGAGTCCCACTTCTGCTTCTATGTGCCCTTAAACAATTTAACATCTCAATCTTTCAGCTTCCTCATCTCTAAAATGAGTGGTAGTGAGAACTGACTGAAAACGTGTATTGAAGTGTAGGGGGCTTAATATAGCACCCGACTCATGGCAAAAACAAACACCTATAGTTATACTGATAAATTAACATTCCGACTGTATAGAGTCAGTTTCGTGCTTTTAATTACCTTTCCAAATAAGGAACACATTGAACTGTGCCTAAAAGGCCAACAATACCTTTTTTTTACTTAAGTATAATTGACACACAATGTTAGTTTCAGGTGTACATCAGTGAGTCCATGTCTTTGTACATTATGAAATGGTCATCACAATAAGTCTAGTTACCATGTCACCATACAAAGCTAATTCAATATTACTATCTTCCCCATGGTTAACCTTACAACTATTCCACTCAGTTTCAAACGATGGTGCATCTCGCACTTTGACAACTGTTGTTTATGGGCAAGCACTGTGCTGGGTTCTGTATTTTACTTCGTTTGATTGGCAAAGGCCTCAGGCTCCAGGCAGTGTGACAGACAGCCTGAATTGCAAAGCTCTGATTTAGATGCCCCGTTTCCTGGCAGAATTGGTGAATCATTTCTGCTCTGAACCTTCGTTTCATTCACCTCTGAAATCCAGAGGCTAAGGCAATATGAAAAATGAGAAGCTGGCAGGTGCAGCTTGTGATGGGAAGGAGTTAGTTAGCACTTTTAAGTGCAGTGGAAAGGCAACTTGCACTCTGCAGTTTGAAGCAAGGCTGTTTATGGGATCAGAAATATGTTTTAAAATGGTCTCTTGGCTTCTCTCAGGAGAGCATTCCGTAAGAAGGCTGTGTAAAGCTCTCAGTACTGAAAATACTCCTAAACCTTGTATCCCTAGCCCATACCTACTCTCTAAGCCACTGTTCATCTGTCACATCCTCTTCGTGTCAAAAAGGCATATCTGACTCAACGTGAGCAAAGCGGATTTTGACTACTCACACAGCCCCCGTATCAGAAACTAGTGCCACTGACTACCCACTGGCTCAAATGAAAAGTTTATGTGCCATCCTTGTGTCTCCCTTTCCTTCACTACCCACATACAATCCATCACCAACTGCTGCTAGCTCTCCAAATGAGGAGGGTCTCCATTACTTCCACTCCAGTGCAAGCCACACCATCCTCTGCTCTGGACCTCCACAGACCTGCTAACTGGACTTTTGACTCCCAATCCATTGGCCACAAGTGACCTTTAAAAATCCAAGTCTAATTATGTCCCTCTTAATGCAAAGTGTAAAATTCTTCATCATCTTCCCTTTGCTTTTTGCTGTAAATTTCTTTCCCTACGAGGTCCTGCCTGATGGGCTCCTCTCTCTCCTCCATTTACGCTTTACTCACCAAGCCCAGTCACACTGATATTTCTTTTCCTAAAACACATTCAGCTCCTTCCAGTCTTGGGGCCTTTGTTTTGCTGCGCCCTCTGCTGGGAATACCTGCCCCCGCCCCCCCCAGCTCTTAGCACAGTGGCAACTTCTCATTATGTGGTTCAAAGAAAAGATTTCTGTGGCTGACATGGCCTGCCCCTTCTACTTTCTTCAATGCACTTATCATAATAATCTAATATTTTGTTTACTTGATGTAGCAGGTGGAATCTAAGGTGGAGCCCATGATCCCCAACTGTGGTATGCATTCCCTTGTGTGATCCCTCCTCTTCGTGTGAGTGGGACCCGACTGCTTCTAACCCACAGAATGTGGTGAGAGTGATGGGATGTATGTGATTATGCATACATGATTACGCGTTATAAGAATGTGATGTCCACCCTGCTAAGAGATGTTCTCCCTGGGTGGTTTTGAAGAAGCAAGCTGTCAGGCTGTGAGCTGCCATATGACAGGGAATGAGGGCCTCAGCCCCAAAGCCTACAAAGAAATGGATGTTGGCAATGACCATGTGAACTCGGATGTGGATCCTTCCGCAGGCGAGCCTCAAAGGAGAAGCAACGTGGCAGCGCTGCTGTTGTAGTCTTGCAAAGGACTCAGCTAAGCCAGGCCTGTACTCCCAACACACCGAAAATGTAGGATGACAAAAGTGCTCTTTGTAAACCGTTATGCAACAATAGATAACTAATACACTTGTTAGCTGACTCCTGCATTAGAAAGTAAACTTTAGGAGGCCAGGGCCCTCTTCATTCTTCTTTTCTGAAGCCTCAGAACCCAGCAGGGTATTTAGCTTAGACAGCTACTAGCAGACACTTGCAGGTCAGAAAGAAACATTCAGTAAATAGTAACTGTTAATATTAACACCCCCATGTACTGGCAGGAAAAGGCAGTTCTTGTTCTCTAATAGAGTTGACGGCCCCTTTAGTGACAGGTGTGGCTGACTGTCATGGGATACAGAAAAGTCTGAGAACCAAATGAAGGCCTTTATGCCCTCCTGAATCAAAGAGCAAGTATTTGCTTCTGTCTGCCTGGCATACATTCCCTTTCCTTGCGATACTCCTTTGGGATCGGATTGTCCTCCCATCTCTACATACGCTAGCACTCCCACCTATGCAGAACCAGTGGGGCTGGCCCACCCCTCCCCTGGTTCCAGAATGCACACATGTCCCAGCCCCGACCTGTCAGCATATTCCATCCACCCTGGCCACGGTGTTTGGTTTGGGGTTGCTCACATCACCCAAGTCTGTCTAATCGGAGCCAAAAATCTAAATATACTACTGGAAAAGAACAGCTTCCTTGTCCAATAGGGAGTGCTAACTACAAGACTGATGTAAAATTAGAGCTGCTGGGACCTCCACATGGGGAGGGCCTGCCTAAAACTCAGCTCACACTGAGAAAAGCAGCGCTGAGAGATGAAGGGAGAGAGATGCCTAGTGACACCACTTGAGCCCCTGGATCCAGCAGTGCCTAAAGTCCTACCTTTCGGCTTTTTAGTTCAGTGAAACGAATCCGTCCCCCTCTGCCCCCACTTTTTAAATCCATTTTGAGTTGAGTGTCTATCACTAGCAACTAAAAAAGCTTTATTACCCAGGATCTGCCATGAAATTGACACAGAAGGAAAAAATGGGTTTGATGTCTAGAAAGGGGGTATTTTGAAATAGAGTGAAGAAAAAAAGCTCATCTAAATAAATATTTTTAAATAAAATACCACAGGGAATAAACCACTGAAGTAGATATCCCATAGGATTTAAAAAATTTTTATAGTCCTTTATCATTTTCATGGGACTTTTTGAAGAAATGCTTTAACAAGACAAGTCCTTAAAACAATAAAAAAGTATCAAGTGCAAATATTTTAAAGAGTAACATGACTTAACAATACTCAACAGTGGAAACCATACCTTTAGACTTAGAAAAAAATGCTCTTGGCCGTAAGGTTAAGTTTGGACTCTATTTTCTAACTTTGTCTGAGAGGCTATTATTCCTAAATGTTGTTTGTCTTTCTGATAAAAGGCTAATAAGGCAGAAGAGCTTGTTCTGTTTTAGATTCTTCCCCCCACCTCTTTTTTCAAATGAGTGAAGAAATAAGCAGCTCTCATTTAAAAAAAAAAAAAAGGAAGAAAGAAAAAGGAAAAACAATCTGTGGCTGTCCCGAATTGGGGCCTCGGATACAAGATCTGAGCCTTTGAGGTCAAGTCACTGGCCTGTAGAGGCTCAGAACCCTGCCAAGTTCAGGTGTGCATCTCTGGGGAGGAGGGGTGAGAGGCGCGAGGAGCCGCCACGCCATCGAGATTCTCTGCTGATTCTCTGTGTGAGGGCCGGTCAGCTGATGGAACTGACCAAGAGCAACAAGCTCCCCAAAACTGTCCGTTGCAGGACCCTACAAATAAGTGAAAAAGCTAGAGGACACCTCCAGGAAAAGCTTGACTACCCAGTCCCTTCTGAGTCATAATCCCAAGGGGCAAGGATGATCCAACGGCTTCCCAGAGGTGCTTGGAAAAAAGCTTTGGTTCCGTTCAGCTGGTCACTCCTGGTAGAGCCCCTCTAAGTGTGTAGACTTCATGGCCAGCTAACAGTCGCCACTGGAGTTGTGTTGTGTCCATAGTCTGTTTGGCAACAAGAGGAAATGATCAGCTCTAAGGCCTCTTTAAAGAGCAATGCTGAGAGTATACATGGCGGAATGAATGTCGTTTTTTGTTGGTTCAGTTTTGGTTGCTTCTTGCAACCACACCAGATTTTGGGCAACACTGACTTTACAGATGAGGAAACTGGGGGCCCGAGAGGTCAAAATACCTGAATTAGGGGCAGGGGTTATGATCCTTTTCCCCATTCTAATTTGGATACTGCATTTTCTCCAAACTATTGTTTGTGTCCTCATGACAATCCAGTGAGAGAGGCAGAGCATGGAGTAGCCCTATTTTACCAATGGAAGAAAACTGAGAACAGAGATGTTGAACAGCTTGTTCAAGATCACACAGGTAAAAAATGGCATAGCTGGGATTCAAATTCTAATTAATTCTAATCAACTGACCATTTCTTTACATCTTTAACAGAAGGGAGATGGGGCAGGGAGAGAAATAGGTCTGCCTTTTTTCAGCCCAGTGATGGTAGGTTTCAGAGGTAAGTGAGAGAGGAGGTAGCACTATTGATATTAACTTAACTGGCTCTATGGATTCTCTTTGAATGTCAAGTAGCCTTGCTAATAACACTTATACCCCAAGCGGGGGAGCTATGGCACACACCAGAGCTTGGCTGACCGACACACATTCCCAAGGCCCTTCTCCTTGTGGGTGTACTCCATTTCCCAGCCTCCCTTCCAGCTTCCGGTGGCTATCTGCCGAAATTCCAGCCAATGAGGTTGGTTGGGATAAGAAAGGGGGTAGGTTCTGGGAAAGATTTCATTTACTTGACAAAAAAGGTCAGACTCAATTGGTGAGTGAGGACTCATTTTTTTTTCCTCTCTTCATCCTGCTTTGAACGAAGTTGGTGTAGCCAGCAGCAGCTTTCTTGTGGCCATGAGGTGACAAGCCAGTGGGGTAAGGATGGCAACACAGAAAGGCAGAAGGTGCCTGGTACCTTGATGACACTAGAGAGGCTGTGCCAGGACTGGGCTATCTCCAGCTTGTTGTTATGCAATAAAAATAAATCCCTATTTGTTTAAGCTAGTATCTACTTAGGTTTTTCATTACTTGCCACCAAAGCATTCCTACCTGATAATTAAAAAAAAAAAAAAGAGAAGGAAACCTTACCTCTTTTTAAGCAGAGATGTGAAGAGGCTAGGCACCTCCTATCTTGGGAGACTGAGTATGACGTGACCAGGGTTAGGGTGTTACTTGTGAAAATCTCCCCAAAGAGTAAAGATTAAATTATTGCACTGACATGTATTTACCTGGGAGAAAACCAGTAGTTGACGAGGCTGGAGACTACCATGTAGGACACTATGATTGTCCCTGACATGATGAGTGACACGAAGCCCAAGCCACAGAGGACACAAAGCAGTGAGAGGCTGCCCACAGAGATGACCAGTCCTAGAAGAAAGCATGTCAAAGAATCATTCATCTAAAACAGACTGAAAACACCAGACCCTGCACCACTGTGTTTAAAACAACAGTTAACTCAGATGTTTTAAGTAAGGAGGTTTTCCACAAAAATCCAGACTTCTGGTATCGCTTAAAAAGGAGGCAATCTCAACACCCAAGTGAGCATCACTGCATGGCAACAACTGCTGGCCTTCCAGTTTCTTCCAGGCCCCACTGTTCCCAACTGTATTATTCTTGGACCGCTTTGCTCACTTTTGTTACCTGTCTTGCCCATGGCAAGAATCTGAATTTGAAACTCCCTCATTCTCAAGGTCAGGGATGGGCTCCTAATGGAATCCTCTGGAAGGAGTTAGCCAAGACAGTAATGGGGGTGGTAAATCATGACCAGTGTTTCAAACTGCCTACCAAATACTATAACTTACACTTACCTACGACCTATGGAAATAAAGGCTATGCAGGCTAAATAAAGTCAAATCTAAACATAACTTTTGATTACATCCTTTACAACCCAGCCTGGCAACTATCACACAGTAACCATAGGTCTGAATGGTCATTTTACCCACCATTAAATAAGTTTTTAATGGGAATATTAATGAATTACCATCTAATAAGTGCAGAGAAAATACATTTTTATAACATGGGGTCTATGGGAGAAAAATAATAAAAGGTACCATGGAAAGAGGATGGATTTTCATAGTTGACATGCCTGAGTTTGATCCTAGTTAAGTCACTTATGGTGAGACTTTGGGCCGCCTGGAGCTTTAGTTTAACTCATCTGTAAAAAGAATATAATAATAACTACCTCTAAGTGTTGACATGACAATTAAATGACTATCATATATGTGACTCACTGTGGCAGTTGTTGTCTGCCCAGCACACTTTCTCTTGCCTTCCTCATAACAAAATCCCTCTTTCCAAAGCGGAACTAATAACATGGCAAATGTTGCATGGCAGACATCCTTTCCCTTGCCTCACGAGTTGTCAAATAGCCCACCCAGTACTCCACAGTGATAGTTTCAGGGATGGACTCTGGAAAGGAAGGAAAGTAGAGAATGTAAACAGACGTGCTGCCTTTTCATAAAGATTTACAAAATCTTAGATCAGTATTTTTCAAAGGATGGCTAACAACCACCTGTATCAGAATCAGATGCATTAGGGAATCTTGTTGAAAATTTGCATCTCTGGACCCCACTCCAGACCTACTAAATGACAATCTCTGGATGATACATGAAAGTCCACATGTTCAAAAAGCAGGTAAGATTTATGCAGACTCAAGTTGCAGGACCACCGCTCTCAAGTGGAACAGCTTTGCACATGCTGTGCCTCCTGCCTAGAAGGCCCTTCCTTGTCTACTCTGGGACAAAGTTGTTATACATCTTTAAAGTGCTCTCTCCTGTAAAGCTTGGTATGATACCACAAAAGGGTAGTGGCTCTCTTATTTCTTTCTAAATTTACCTTTGTTTTGATATTGATTCATCTTTCGCCCATCTATCCATCAATATTTACTGAACAACCACTCTGCCATACTGTATTTGGCTCATCCACCTACCGTGCCTGTCTTCTTCTTCAAGTGTAAACTGCCTTGTCCACAATCCCTTTGGTAGGGAAGCAACCCTGGGTGCTCTTAGCTCTGGGAAGCCATAGAATGAGCCAGAGGTGATCACCTGAGCAGATGGCAACCACCTCTTTGTGGACTGTGATCTGAGTTGAAAAGGCAAACTGAGCCAATCAGATTTTACTTTCGTAGTAATTTTAACTTAGCAACTCAGGGAGAAGCTGACAATTGGCAGTGGGACTTCAGGAGGAAAGGTGGAGAAGGGGGAACCTCAGTACATAGCAAGCACCTGGCATGCAACAGGTGCTCCGTAACTATCCGTGGAGTGAATTTTAATGTTCTGTTTAATGACAATAGTTAGCATTCATGGAGAAGCTACTCTGTGCCAAGGACTGTGCTAAGTACTTTATGCAACTGTACGTTTCAATGCTCACAACCCTCTGAGATAGTATTATTATATCCCTATTTTACATATGAGGAATTTGAGGCTCAGAGAGGGTAAATAATGTGTCCAAAATCACACTGGGGGAGGCGGGATTCTAATAGACTCCAGAGCCCATGTTTTAACTACTCTGACAACCTGCCTTGGTCGATGTGGTTTTGACAAGAACAGGAACCTTTGACACGAGTGGCAGATGCCCAATAAATACTGTCATCCCAAGTGAGTCATTTTCCAAGGCGGAGAGTAACTGAGTAGGATACCTTCTAGTAATATGACTCCCAAAAACGCAGCCAGGGAGGTAAGCACCACGAGGAGCAGGAAGCAGCCAACAGGAACGGCTGACACAGAAGCAAACACCAGCAAGGTGAGGGTCAGAAAAGGATGCCTGTCCAGGTACTGGCCCACTGGAGACTTCATGAAGGCAACCACCTGTGGGCAAAGGAGACGAGCAGGACTGAATGCCATGTCTGAACCCCAGATTGATGAATTCACCCGAACTATAGGAAGTATAAGCCAAGGTTATAAAGTTGGGAGGCCCATAGGTAAGAAGTCAACAATTATAATCCTCCCAAGACATGAGTTGCCCCAGCAACAACTTAAGGCAGCTGTGGACAGGGGGCAAGTTTGAGGGCCCCACCCAACCTCAAGTCTTGTGAAATGAGGAAAGACCCAGGCATGGCTCTACTGCTTCACACACACCCTCTCAGAAGGCATCCTCAGCATATGTGTGCTCTGATGTGATATATGTACAATTGGCTGCTTACTTCACAGTTGAGGCCACTGAAGCACAGAGAGGTTAAGTCCTAGCTACTTGGCATCACCCGGGAGCTTGTTAGAAATGCAATACCTTGGGCCCTGACCCAGACCTGCCAAATCAGCTTCTGTTTTTTAATGAGATCACCAGGTGATTTGTACACACATTAAAGTTTGAGAAACAGTGGGACGAAATGACTCACCTAGAGTCACACGGCTTCCAAGTGGCAAAATCTAGGCATTCAAAGCTAAATCTTTCCACTTCAGATGTCTGCAGTGGCTGCCACTTCATTAGGAGAAAATGTTTTTATGTCATCAACCTGGATACCACAGTCAGGCCACAGCCTGATGACTACTGCAAGCTTATGCTGTGTTAATAAGTGGGTTATCTTCCTCCACCAGGCAAAAGGGTTCTGGAGCTGGCTCAGTGGGGGGTTGGGGGGGGCTGCTTTAATACAGAGCTGGCCCTAGGCATCCTCACAAGGATGGGCTTCCCCCTCTTCTTAGGGTCCACGGCATCTCTCTCCTCAGTGCTGGCATGCTAGTTCCCGTTCCCTTGAAAGCTTCTATCATTCCAGAACTTCTCCCCATCAAAACTGGTCCTTCCTGTGTCTCATTCCTTAGGTCCATGTAGGCCAGCAGGTGAACTGAAGACGTAATTTAAGCTTCAGTGATGGCGGGTGCCACTAACCAAAACACACGTTCTCCTAGAAAGAGTTCTTCACCCAAGTGATTCAAATGGAGGAAACTGTGGGCAAGCTGGAAGGCAGGAGGATTTTGGAGCTCAAGTTGATGGTGACAAAGCACAGGACTCACTGTGCTTAACTAGAAAAGGCTGTTGCACAAGGCCACCGTTCTCAGTCCTGGGGCTTCAGCATTGACAAACTTCACTTCCCGGCCCCAAATGGCATAACACCTACTGGCTACACTGCCTCCAGCTACTCCTTTCTGACAAAAGCTATCTAAGACTTGGCTGTTCAGCTTCTCTCGCCAGAGGTGACTGTGCCAGCAATCACCGCTGAGCTGGAAATACCCAGCTTGGATACTCTAGGATCAGAACCCAGTGAGATCTTCCTGTTAGGGCGGCTGGAGGTGAGAGAGAGGCAGAGGGGCCCCGGGAGTGGGGCTGGATGGTCCTTCGAGCTGTCTCAGGTCTCGATTGCTTTCCAGCTCTAGTCCACGTGTATCCTTAGTAAACCTCCAGGGGTCACCTGACAGTCCGAACTGCTCTGTCTGATCCTTAAAATCAAGAGACCCAGTAACCACAGTGGCGGGGGGAGCAGATGAGGCTGGAACACCAGAATGCCAGGCTTATGACTTTGTACCCAGACTGTCCAGCACAGAAGCCACATGTGGCCACTGAGCACTTGAAATGTGGCTAGCGTGACCGATGAGTTGGATTTTTAATCTAATTTAAATTTAAAAACTGATGTTTGATTCAGTCATTGAAAAAATTTTAATTACATTTCAAATAAGGTGGGTATGTTTCAAATAAGTTTTTCAATTATCAATTTTATGAAAACTAAATAGAGACCAAGTATTTCCAATGGAAAATCAGCATGTGAACTGAGATGTGCACTGAGTGTATTAAAAAAATGTAAAATATCTCATCAATGATTTTTCAATATTGATTACATGTTGAAATTATATTGTTTTGGATATATTGGGCTATATAAAATATATTATTAAAATTAATTTTACATTTCTTTTTATGTTTTTTTTTCTTTTGCGGTACGCGGGCCTCTCACTGTTGTGGCCTCTCCCGTTGCAGAGCACAGGCTCCGGACACGCAGGCTCAGCGGCCATGGCTCACGGGCCCAGCGGCTCCGCGGCATGTGGGATCCTCCCGGACCGGAGCACAAACCCGCGTCCCCTGCATTGGCAGGCGGACTCTCAACCACTGTGCCACCAGGGAAACCCTTATGTTTTTTAATATGGCTACTAGAAAACTTAAAACTATATATGTGGTTCACATAATATTTCTGTTGAAAAGCGCTCACTCAAATTTTACCTAGAAAAAAAAACAAGAAGCGAACTATTGGCATTTGAGCAGGACTGTGATGCAATCAAAGGAATAATTTTAAAAAGATGAACCTGGTGGTCCTGTGCAAGAGGCAATGAGGAAGATTTGCAGGGAAGCCAGCAAGAGATAATGACGGCCAAAACTAGGCTGATGGCAGGGAGGGACAAGGAGGAGGAGGAGATGCAGTATGAAAGTGGAACGACAAAAGAAAATTCAACAGGACCAGGAGACAGTGTGGCATAGGGATCCAAGAGGGGAAAAGCAGGAAGGGACTACTTGTAGTCCTTAAGAAATCTAATTTTTTCTTAGCCTCTTCTAAATCTGGGCCCTACAAGGAAAAAATAGAAAGTTATTCAGATATGCAGAGAGACCAATTTAAGATGCAGACAATTAAGCCCAGCAATTGTCTTCCCCTAGGGAGGATGGCCCTGCTCGGACCAGTCTGTCTCAGAAGAGGAAGATATGATTCAGTTATGCCTAATGATAAGAGAGAACATTCATTAAACACTCAAGTGCCAAGCACTCTTTTAAGAGCTTTCAATAAACCTCCTTATTTTTTTCTCTCTACAATGCTATGAGGTAGATAACAAGGCAAAATTTAACATTATTTAAATCCGGGAATTAGACTATAGCAATTAACTTTTCATGCTCCCAGGCAACAGAGGGTGACACAATGGAAGGATGGAAAGTGGGAGAGCTTATTATGCAGCAACATCTTCCATCGCCCTCCTGGAAGCAGACACAGGTTATCCAACCTAGATTTTACAGGCATGGTGCGGTGCTAAATAACCCAGGAATGCCAGGCTGGGACAGACTGGCACCATTATGTTCCACACTCTGTGCTAAGGCCTTCTCAAACGACATCTGAGATCATCCTCACAACAAAGCTATGAGCCTGGCATTGCTTATTTTAGAGAAGATGAGATGGAGAGTCAATGAGCAAGCAACTTGC
Organism: Orcinus orca; assembly: GCF_937001465.1. Taxonomy (NCBI): domain Eukaryota; kingdom Metazoa; phylum Chordata; class Mammalia; order Artiodactyla; family Delphinidae; genus Orcinus; species Orcinus orca. Next base: position 66,128,973 of record NC_064574.1, on the reverse strand, counting down.
CCAAGGTCAAACACAGGTGATTTATTTTAAAATGCACACATGAGTAAGGGAGGTTCCAAAATAGGGACAACATGGCCAGTGTTTAAGGACATGAAGGCTCCATCTGGAACTATTCAGAAGAGAGGCCAATTCCCCAGTGTTAGAATGCAAAAGATAATCAGTATCCACTGTCTTTGCTACCAGAGGGGTGGAGGGCAGAGGGGTCAGCATTATTTAAAACCACTGGTAATGACAAGTCCAAGGTGCTGTGTGACAATTTCTCCCAGATTTTGGTCCTTGTGATTCAGGATTAGAATACAGGTGCCAAGGAGGTAATTCAAAAACATCCTTTGTCCCCCAAAAATAATAATAAATAAATAAATAAATAAATAAATAAAACATCCTTTGTGGAAGGAAAGGGCCAGCATGAGAGCAAAACTATTTTGTCCTAGGTAATCCACACAAGGAGATACCATTGGGAGGGCATCTGCCCAGCCCATGCTCCACCTCTCTTCCCTCCTCTGTGAAAACTGCCCCCTCTCACAGCAGGGGTGGGCCCCTGAAGCCATGTTTATACCAGTGAAATGGAAAGCCCCAGCCCAACTGCCACCTCCCTGGCCATAGGTGACTTGGTCAAGCAGATTCTTGCTCCTAGGAATCAAGCACTCCCAAGACCAGGTCCCATAGAGGATTTCAGCTGGGAGCTGGAGGAGACATGAGGAGCTGAAGGTACCATCCTGGGCGATCATGTCTGCCCATGTGAATGGAAGAGCAAAGGAAGCCAGGCTGCAAAGAGAGGAGAATGAAGCTGATACACAAGGAAGAGTTACAATGAGGAATAGTATGTCTCAAGAGAGGGCACTGAGAGTTATCTCTGACCCCAGTGACCTGCCAGACTCTGGTTCTAACCCCTCCTGAGGCTCTGCCCTGTTTACTTCCTGCCTTGGCTTCTATGATAGCCTTACATTTCCCAAAAGCCCTGGCAGGTCTCACTGTTTGTTTGCTTGTTTAACCTATTTGGGACAGGTTTCTGACTCTGTCAGTCTAAAAGTAAGACAATTAAGACTTGACATTCCAGAGGTTTCCTAGAAGAGATGACAGAGTTGTTTCACAAACACTCCATCTGGAAGCCATCTATTCTTATCTGGAACTCAAAGGGTTTATTAACTCTGAGAAAAGATTATAAATTACTTGGGGGAAAGAAATCATCCAAATATCATAGAAGCAAGGGGATGACTATGTAAATTATGGTATGTCACTCTGAGGGAAGGTTCTACCACCAAGAAAAGCCATTGTTCAGAAGACCTATGCTTTAATATGGAAAAACACCAATATACAATATCAAGCAAAAATAAAAATATAGAACTACATCTGCCACAATTAAAACCACTAGATCTAAAAATTACATACTAAAGGGTCCTAATAATAATAACAATAACAACAGTAATGATGATACCACCACTGGATTTGTTAGTGATGGGCTTACAGGTGATTTCCTTTCCTTTCCTGCCAATATTACTCTATTCAGTAAACACAATTAATATAATTAATTCAATTAATATAATTTAAAAGAAACTACCTCAGGACTATCTGAAGAACATCAGGGCTTAGCCAACTGATGATCTGTCCCATCATCCCGGGAGTCAACTGCCCTGGAAGTTATCTAGTCCACATCTATTCCAATGACCATGGCTGAGGAGCTAAGGTGAAAAAATGAAGAAATGTCAAGAAGTCAGAGTTCACATGCTTTGAAATGCCTACCTTAGGAGGTAGACACGAATATTAACTAAGTTAAGATATGCCAGTGCGTAGCACAGTGCTTTGCATATAATAAGTGCTCAACCAAGGTTAATTAATGTACAGTCAATCCCTATTATTTGCAGATTCCATATCTGTGAATTTGCCTACCCACTAAAATTGATCTGTAACCCCAGAATCAACACTTTGGGTTGCTTTCATGGACGTGCACACGGCAGTGGAAAACGTGAGCCACCTGACGCACATGTTCCTAGCTGGGGCCAAACTAGGCAACACTCTGCCTTCTTGTTTTAGCTCTTTATACAACTGTCCTTTTCATGGTTTATTTCGTGCCACCTTTTTCTGCATTTTTATGTTTTCTGTTGGTGATTTTGACATTTAAAATGTGTAGCAGTACTGTCTAGTGTTCCTAAGTATAAGAAGGCTGTGATGTGCCTTATAGAGAAAATACTGTACGTGTATTAGATAAACTTCGTTCAGGCAAGAGTTATAGCTGCCTGTATAGTACAGGCTGTTGGCCTGGAGTTCAATGTTAATGAATCAATAATATCTACAGAATAAAGGTGTCTTTAAACAAAAAGACACACAAAACAGGTGATGGTTTGATTGGTTGATGAAAATGTTGCCACCAGAAGTTTGCCAGAACCTAATCCTGTACTTCCCATTTGAGCAATTGTTCAGTATGTGCTAATTCAGTGTTTGAGGTGACTCAACAGAACAGAACTAACACAAATTATATAACGAGAATCAACTGAACATGTAGATGAGTATGAGGACCTTTCTCATGGAGCTAACTTTTAATAACAGGAGTCTCAGCCTGCTGGCTAGAAAGCTGCTTGTCCAACCTAAAAATATCTTGCTAAATCCACAGAGTGCCAGAGGCATTTGGGGATGAGTTCAGAAAAGATCTCTATAGAGTATATTGCTCTAGACTGCAAAGGTCTGGCTCCTCAAATAGATACTAGTGGTGTCCAATACCAAAAAACAGATCACCAACCAGTTCACTTTCTTACATATACATATGTATTTTATGGGTATATTGCATAGAAAAAAAGTCTAGAAGAACATACAACAAAATGCTAATAATATTATCTCTGAGAGCTATTATTTTTTCCCTGAAAAAATGCTGAAAGGCACATAGAAGAAAGCAATAAAGATAAAAGTTCAAGAAAGCAGAATATACTATCTCAAGTCCCATTGCCATTGAATGGCTATTGAGCGCTTGTAAAATGGCTAGTTCAAATGGAAATGTGCTGTTAAGTGTAAAATACAGACTGGATTTCAAAGACTTAGTACAAAAAAGAATGTAAAACATCTCAATAACTTTTTTCATTAATATTTTTTATAATGATTACATGTTGAAATATATTTTAGATAGGTTCAATAAAATACCGTATTAAAATTAATTTCACCTGCTTCTTTTTACTTTTTAAATGCGGCTACTAGATAATTTTAAATTACGTATGTGGCTTATGTCGTATTTCTATTTAACACTGAATTTCTAGTGGAACACTGGGCTCAAAGTAGACGTTAGCCTCTCATTTTCAGGGTAACAGGTCAAAATTAACAGCAAAACAAAAAAAAGGATGGTATCTGTGGCACAGACTAAGAGTTGCCTCTATTTCCAGCTAAAGAATTGCATTTGCTACAAGGGGTGATCATAAGACTAAATTTTGGTCTATGAGATGCAACTGGAAGCTCTGTGTGTGTATGACTTCCAGGAAGTCTCCTTAAATTGGAGGTGGTATGCAAGTCTTTCTCTCCCCACATCTTATTGCCTAGAATATGGATACAATGGCTGATACTCTAGCAGTCATCTTGGACAGTGAGTTTGAAGGTCACAACTCAGACATGACAAGGTGGTGAGTTAGAAAGATTCCTGACCTACCTCCAAATTTCTTCTACTTAAGAGAGAAATAACTAGTTTAAGCTAGTATTATTTTGGGATCTTCCATTATATGCTCTGATTGGAAACTGACCTTTGAGTTACTCTGGACAGACGCTATCAGCAAAGACACCCTCCTCTGCAGCTCCTGAAAGTCCTTTGAAGTACTTGGGGGCTCTTCTTTCACCATCCTGAAACCCACTTCAGGTCTCTTTAGGGATTAATTCTACCAGTAAGCTCTTCAGTGCAGGGCACAGTCAAATCTCTCATGTCACTTTGTCTCTTGCTGGAGGAAATGAAAAGTATCTTAAACCATTAGTGGTCTTCACCCAACTGACCCAACAAGCGATTCTACTATCCTCACACACTGACGGTGGGCATGCAGATGGAGGGTAACTTGGCAATATCTATCCAAATTTCAAATTGCACACACCTTGATCCAACAATTTACTTTCCAGGAACTTCAAGGAAATAATCAGTTATATCAAAACATGCCAAAAGGATGTTCAGTGTACCCCTGTTTCTAATACATAATAAATAGTAAAACAGTGGAAAGAAGCTGTCTACTAATAGGAAATAGGTTAAATAATGATAAATTCATAGAATGGAGTATTGTATAGCCATTAAAATGATGTTGATATTTATTTAGTGAAATAAAAATATATCTATGATGTGAAAAAATTATAGACTACTATATATTGTTACATATTTTATGCATATATCCATAAGATAAAATACATATATGTATTTATGTATTTTATGTATATATCCATAGTAAAATAAAAGATCTAGATGGACATATAAGAAAATGTTAATGGTATTGTCTCTGAGAGCTTATGTTTGTTTTTTTAGCCTGACAAAATTGTGAAAAGAATGTGGAAGAAAGTAAGAAAGCTGAATACACTATTTCAAGTCCTATTGCCTTCTTTTTTTGGCCAGAAAAACTTTTTCAAACAAGTGACAGTGGCCAATACACTAAACAGGTTGGCTCCCAATTACATTGTGCCATAAATTATTCTCTATTTACTTGTAAGTCTCAGCTCCGTAACAAGAGAGGCACCTGAGGGACAGACTTTGCCACAATTATACCCTGTGACTCAACAGGCTGGAATTTCCAGGACTGTCCCAATCTCACATAATTATTTATTTTTAATAAAAGCTTTTTGTTAAGTTAGATATCTATCTTTTAAACCCTTTTTAATTTTCATATAAACTAATATATTGTTATTTTATATTTCCCAGAATAACACTGTAGGGCTGGACACAGATATCTTTTCCATTTCTCCCTTACAACTGATCTCCTGACCTATAGCACAAACGCCTAAAAGATTCTGTCACAGTGGACAAAATTAACTGAGAGATGCTCACATTTATTTACCACACTGAACGTCCCCCATGCTAATTATGTGAGATGGGAAGAGGTATCTCCTAATATCTATAGGGTCTAGCACCAAATTAAAGCACATTTTAATCTCCCCAGCTAGAGATTCTCTGCTACAATCCCTTTTGTGAAACAGGAATCCCCTGAACAGGGCAGGACTAAACTCCCATTCCCATACTGTCTCTGAAGCTACAGCTGGCACAGATTTGAATTTGCGATGTTCCCAGCACTCAATTCCCCTAAGCTCCAATCTGCAAGGGTCAGAAACAAGCCCAGCTCCCCTACTGGTCTCCCAGGGCCTTGGAAACCCAAGCGCCACCCGGACCGGTTTGGGGAGTCCAACAGGGGCCAGCGTGCGTAAAATGCCAGCGGCCACATCCGTGGAACGCAACCACCGGGCCACCAATCCCCAGACCCCCTAGTCACTCACTCCTCGGAGAGGCCTCCCCAGGCACTGAGAGGTCTCGGGAGGAGGGAAGACGGCAACCCCTTAACCCGACACAGCGCACAGTTTCCCGCCTTCTGCCTTTTCCGCGCCTTCCGGGCTGAGCCAGGAGAACACGAGCCAACCCGCCCTTCCCCTTCCACGCCCCACCCCTCCAAAAGCCCCCGGCTCTTCCACTACCGCCCCTCCCGGGGCAAACGGAAACCCTAAGCATTCCAGCCGGGCGGGGCAGGGGTCGCATCTCCGGCTTGAGGCCGGGAACCGCCGGGCGCCTCGGGCCTATCAGACCTCCCCCTCCCCATCTGTTTCCAGTCTCTCAGCCTTCCTAAACGCGAGAGGGGACAGGCGGCCAGTTTCTTGGGATCCAAGGAGCGGGGAAAAGGGGGGTGATGCAGGTACAGAGGGGGCTTTGCGCCCGAGGGGGCACCGAGGCTGAGAAATGGGAGCTTGGGGGCGGGGAGTCGAGTACACCGTCATTAATTTGGGGAGGAGAATCCCACCTGTGGTACTTGGAGTTCCCCGCTCTGCAGTGAGGGGGGAGGGGCCCTCCGTAGAGAAGAACCCGGGAGGGAGGAGGGCACCCATTTTCATTAATCCTGAAGAGGGAGTTCGGAGTCTTCCCAACCAGGTTTCCCAAGAAGGGGAACGGTCCGGGGTGGGATGGGGATGGCAACCCTTTTACCAAATGTAGTAGTAGGTGTAGGGGTGTGTGTGTGTGTGTATGGGGGTCTCGCAGGGGCTCGGAGGGATGAGACTCCCCTTATTACCAAACGTCGTGCTGAAGGCTTCGGGCGTGGGACACCGACTATCCTCTCAACCAACCCCCCCCCCCCGCCCTCCTCCAAAATTTGTCCCGCCCGGCGAGGGGGCTGTCTAGCCAGCCGGGTCCCCTGCGCCCAAGCTGCCAGCTCTCACCTGGTCCCGGCGGCCGCGCTGCAGGCCGAGCTGCGTGTGCGGGCAGCTAGAGGAGACACGCCCAAGCGGCGGCTCTGAAGCGGGAGCCTGCCTTCTCACTCCACCCCCGCCGGCAGTCTTCCTCCGCCGCGCGGCCCCGCGCCGTCCCTCCTCTCCCTTCCCCTCCCCTCCGCTTGGCTCTCGCCGCCTGCAGCTCTTGCAAAGGACGCTGTCTCCCTCAGCTTTTTGGAGCCTCCCGGACAAGCCACGAGTGAGGAGCACGTGAGGAAACTAAGGCTCAGAGAGAGTTGCCCTTCCTACACTCTTGGCTTGGAGTGAGGGCGCCCAGGCCATCTCTGAGACAGGTGGACTGGCAGGTGAGAACGGGTTTTCCCAGGGTCTCAGGGCTTCCCCTGCCTAAATACCCTGAACCAGCTCTTCTGGAAGCATCTCTGGAGCTCAGGACAGACAAGTGACGAGGTACGACCTTGACTGGAAGGTTTTAACCGTTACTTCTCAAACGCAAATATCATGAGCCAGTGAGATCCCTAAAGATCGGTTCGATTAGTATCTCCATTTTATAAATGAAAAAGTCTAATCCCAAATCCTTCAGTTTCAAGTCAGAGCCAGAACACATGTTCCTTGGCCTGAAATCCAGCCCATACAGCAGGGTTTCTCAAGGGGCAGCGAGCGCTATTGACATTTTGGTCAGGAAAATTCTGTGTTGAGTGGGCTGTCCTGTGTATTGTAGGATGTTTAGCAGCAACCCTGGCGTCCAACCGCTAGATGCCAGTAGTACTTTCCTTCCCTGCAGCCCCCCAAACATTGGCAGATGTCCCCTGGGGGGCACAGTTGTCTAGGTTGAGAACAACTGCCATAGAACAAACTCGTAAAGACCATGAACCGAGGTCCAACAGTCCTGGACTCTGATCCCAGGGCAGAGTCTTACTGTGTGGATGAGTTAACCTCGCTGAGCTTCAGCTTCATCTGTAAAATGGAGAGGGATAGACTTGAGCATTGGCCTGCTGCTGCACGGTTCTCATGCCCTTTCCATCCAGGGACCTTTGCTGATCTGTCTCTCCTCTGTGACTTGTGTCCGTAGGCACCTGAAAAATAACTCTTTAGGAAAGATCAAAGCAATCACAGGGTTGTAGTGAGGACTGGTGCAATAATGTCTGTAAAGACCTTAGCACCTATCGGGAACACAGGAGGAGCTCAAAAATATTTAACGTATTGTGCTTTTCTTTTTCTGTGTCTTATCATGGTTACTTGGTTTATTTTTCTTTTTTGTTTATTTTTAATTTTTTTTTGTGGTACGTGGGCCTCTCACTGCTGTGGCCTCTCCCGTTGTGGAGCACAGGCTCCGGACGCGCAGGCTCAGCGGCCATGGCTCACGGGCCCAGCCGCTCCGCGGCAGGTGGGATCTTCCCGGACCGGGGCACGAACCCGTGTCCCCTGCATCGGCAGGCGGACTCTCAACCACTGCGCCACCAGGGAAGCCCTTTTTTGTTTATTTTTATATTGCGGTGTAGTTAACATATAACATTATATTAGCTTCAGCTGTACAACGTAATGATTTGATGTTTGTGTATATTGCAAAATAATCACCACAATAAACCTAGTTAACATCTGTCACCATACACAGTGACAGAATTGTTTTTCTTGTGACGAGAACATTTAAGATTTGCTCTCTTAGCAACTTTCAAATATGCGATACAGTTTTATTTTGACTTCTTTCACTGATTTTGCCCACCCACCAATGATGTATTACTTCTACCAACTAATATTTCTAGAAATAATCAGGCTGGTGGATAGAGAAATAAGCTTGGGGATAATAATAATAAGCTAACGGATCGTGCTCTAACTCCACAAGAGCCAAGAAGGGGGGAGCTGATGGTGAAGATAGGAGGACATGGACGGAGAAGTGTCCCTAAATTTTTACGTTTCAGGCAGTCCTGTCCGTTTTCATGCCTTTTGTTCAGCTGCAGTGTGATGGGTGCCCCATCCAGGAAAGGGTTGGTTATTGTTTGGGTTTGGAGGGTTTTTTTCTTTAGGACAAAACTGCAACCCTCCTTCCCTGGTGGGTGTTGCTTTGGGAAGCTGAATTGAGGCCTTCACTGGAAATTTTGTTCGAGGGTGCCATCTAGGGGAACCTCTGTGAATCTTCTAGTTCCTTTCACTTGCATTGTTGTAGGACCAGCCAGATTTTGGGTTTCCTTGTGTGTTGGCTGCCTTCTCTATCTACCACACTATATATTACCCAACGGTGGGAATCTTAGCATCTCTCAGTAGCACAAGGACTTGGCTCTTGCTGACCATTGGATGGGTCAATAAAATAAGTCCCTGGATAAGCAACTGTTTCAAGCCTCAGAAAAGATCTGCCAGAAACACTGGGCTCTGAATTACAAACGTGTGAAAACTTCCAGCAACAGATTGAGACTCTAAGCTGTTAACACCACAAAGATGGGGATAACCTAGAGGCTAGCTGACCTCTTCTCCCCATATTGCCAGATTTAACAAATAAAAATACAGGACAGCCAGTTCAATTTGAATTTCAGGTGAGCAACAGATAACTTTTTAGGATGAGTATGTCTGGGCATCCTGTGTTTCATCTGGCAACCCTATGTACTTGAAGTTGATTAAGGGATTTGAGGACTGCATCCTCACTTGGAAATTGCTGAACAGAAGATTAAGTCAGCAAGCAATTCTGGTGCCGGTGAGGTGGCCTGGGGCAGAGGGGAGATGATGGAAGTTTCATTCTCTTTGGCAGATATTTTTTTTTATTTTCTATCTTTCTTCAGACTACATGTAGGCTTTTGGTTAAAGCCACGGAGCAGATTCCATAATCAGGTGAAGTTCTAACTTTGCCACTGACCTAGCTGCGTGACTATGGGCAAATTACTTAACCTCCCTGTTTCTCAGTTTCCTCAGTCATAAAACTTGGGATAGTTGTATTCATCTTCTCCGTTGTTGAGAAGATTTGGGAAGATGATGCTCATTAAGTGCTTACCACAGTGCCAACAGCTAATATACATCAATAAATGAAAGCTGTAATTATTGCTTTGATGTTTTTGGACACAGGTAGACTTAAAGCACACAAAATTTTAAAGGGAGGTGTGTCTCCTACTCACCCACAAGGTCACGGGGCTCATGGGCACCCTACCAGGCCCCTTCCAGAGTTCTTTACTTTGTTGGGTTACATACAGTTGCTGGGTTTTTTGTGGGACATGGGGTTTCATATCCTATTATAGGAGGCCTGGTAATAACCCCATTTCCGTCTAAAGTCTCAAACCCTGTCACTGGCTCATTTATTCCAAACACTATTTGAAACTGTATATATACCTTATGGTAGAGAGTGCAAATGTAAGGAATGAGGATTCTCAAGGTTATTTTGAAGGTATGGAAAGCCAAACTTTGAGGGAAAAGTAAGAAAAAGGAGAAATGGAAGTACTTGGTACTATGTAATGCTCATCGTAAGATCTCAGAAATGTTTGTTTTATGGGCAGGTACTTTATGGAAAGAACACTGGACTCTGGAGTCATAAGGACAGGGTTCACATTGTATCAGCACTACTTAGAAGTCCTGGCAGTTTAGGAAAATTATGTTTCTTTCTCAGTTTTGGTTTCGTCAGTCATAAAATGGCAACATCATGGAGTGTGGGGGAACATTGAATGACAAAACATACATATATATATATAGAAGCCTGTCTCCCAAAAAAAGCTCAATAAGTCTAACTTGATTTTGAGAAAATTTTGAAAGTGACCACTTAACGTGTGCTTTGAATGTCTGGGCAGCAGCTAATTGTATCTTGTGTGTGTGAGCATATGTGTGCATGTGTTCCTGTGTTTATCATGAGAATGATGTTAGCCACACTTACAGAGTGCCTACTGTGTTGAGTGACCAAGCTGTCTCAGTTTGCCCAGGACTGAGGGAGTTCTCAGGGTGCAGGACTTGCAGTATTAAAACCCAGAAAGTCCCAGGAAACTGGGACAAGTTGGTCATCCTTCTACTATGTGCAGGTTGCTTTACAGGTATTATCTCATTAACTCTCAAGCCCACCTATGAGGTAGGTTGACACACTGTTGGTTTTTTACATCGTAAAGGACACTTGGAGAGATTAAGCAATTTGCTCAAGCCACATAGCTAATTAAATGGGAAGGGCAGGATCTGAACCTAGGCCTGTCTGACTCTAGGGCCTGAGAATTTAACCACCACTCTGTGTGCATTTAGGCCCCTCCAAAGGCATAACCTCTTGTTGCCATTCACCTCCTGGATCATTGCCATTCACCCTCCTGTCACCGAAACTTCCTGCTGAACAGCTGACCTACAGCAAAGGGAGAGACCTGGACACAAAGCTGAGTCAAGACCAGTCTTGTATCTGGGCACAACAGAGGCCCCTCCTTCCCTAGCAACAGACACTGAAGCTTTGTGACTGGCCCCAGGACCTGGGTACAAGCTCCTCCAGTGTTAAAAATAACCTGAGAGGAGGAGAGAGAAGAGTTCAGGCTGCCAGGGGGAATGTTTGGTGGGGTGCTTCCTCCCTCTTCTCTGTGTTAGTATGTAACTCTGCTTCAGTTTTTTCTCTACAGTAGAGTCGGTGTATTCCTGGAAAAGTTCCAAGGGAGGTGCTGCTCAGGGGATGGGAAGAGTGGCCATCACAGGGAAGCTGCAGCACAGAGCCCAGCAGAGCCCCAAGGCTGCTCCTTCATTCTCTAGCTTCCCTTTCTCTCCTCTTCTACCTGGAAACTCCTCAGGGGGCTGAAGTCCATGACCTCGGAGAGGCAGCCCTGTGAACAGAGCTTTCAGAACATCTGGAAAGTTCCATAATCTGTGTCATCCCCATTATGCTATAAGGAATTTCAGAGCCACTGAAATTGGCTAGGAGAGGAAGAATTGATAGGAGAGGAAGAAACTGAGAGCTCTTTGTTCCTTTTTTAAATATTTTTATAGGTCCAGTTAGAATGGAGAACATGAGTGACGTGGATTGCTCATCTCAGAAGGTAGGTATGAATTTTAAGGTGTATTTCTTTTTTCATACCTGTAGTATTTTCAACATGTAGGGAAATTGAAAGTGGGTGGGAAGGGGATGTTTCAGTCATAAACCAATTGCCATGTTAGATCTCCTTGACCAGGCATATATGTTAATCAAATAATGTCCTTGAATTATGCTTTGTTCTGAATTAGGCTTTTGGACATCTTCAAGTTTTGCTGAGAATATTTCAGGAATAGACACCTTTCTTTCCCTTCCTTTTCAAGGCCATTAGACCATATGTTCCATCCAGCAGTTCCCAGCACTGGAGGTACATATATAAGAATATACTGGGGAGTATCTTGAAAATGTAGAGACTTGGCCTCACTCCCAAAGATTCTGATCTCAAAGGTCTGGAGTGGAGCCCTGCAGTCTGTATTTTTAGCTAAGACTCTAGTGACTCTGCTGTTGCAGGTTCTTAAGTGAGCATTTGGAAACTGCTTCCGTGAAGGACTTGCAAACATCACATGTAGTCAGAAATAAGCACCTGAAAGTAACAGTTCTACCCAATCTAGGTGCCAGAATCTTGGTGGAGAAGCCAAGATCCACTACGTTGCCATACATTGAAGTGTATGGAGCATTTTACACTGCAGAGGAGCATTTTAAATCAAAACTTTGTAAAATTAAAGTGGATTTGTTGATAATTACTGAGCCCACCCCCTGAAATGGAAATGCTCTGCAATTTACCAGAGAGAACACTTACGCATTAGTATTTTTAACAAACCGTTTTGGGTAGCCAGGTAGTTCTTACAAAAATCTCCATCTCTTTCACCTTGAAGGTGCCACAGAGGATTCTTAACCAGGTGTGTTCAAGAAAGCTCTCTTTGTTTTATGAATTGATTTCTAGATCTGCTAATCTTGTATGTGTCCCATGTGTCCCTGTCCCATGAACTGAGCTGTTTTCTGCTATCATGGTTTAATGGCTCTGTGTGTATAAGTCTTAGTCTGTGCCTATGAACTAGCTTAAAGTTTAATTTGTTCTTCAGCGGTTCTGCTTCTCTCCATTGTGCTCTGCAAAATGCTCAATGTTAGTTTGCTTTCTTTTTTTAATATAAATTTATTTATTTTATTTTATTTATTTATTTTTGGCTGCGTTGGGTCTCCGTTGCTGCGTGCAGGCTTTGTCTAATTGCAGTGAGCGGGGACTACTCTTCGTTTAGGTGCGTGTGGTTCTCATTGTGGTGGCTTCTCTTGTTGCGGAGCATGGGCTCTAGGCATACGGCCTTCAGTAGTTGTGGCTTGCAGGCTCTAGAGCACAGGCTCAGTAGTTGCAGCACACGGGCTGAGTTGCTCTGCAGCATGTGGGATCTTCCCGGACCAGGGCTCGAACCCATGTCCCCTGCATTGGCAGGCGGGTTCTTAACCACTGTGCCACCAGGAAAGTGCCTAGTTTGCTTTCTTGCAAAATGTTGTTTTCTTTCTTTATTATCCCAAGAATGGCTTTTCTCTTTATATGATGACTCAGCTGCCTCTGTGTCTATCTCTTGGATGACCATCTCTCAGTATGGAGGGACTTACATATGATTCAGTCTGGCTCAAACCCAAAAAGGAATCTATGGGCTCAAGAAATTGAGAAGTCCAAGTTGGATCCTGGGGTCCAGTTGATGTCATTGGGAGTCTGTCTTTGTCCTTCTGGTGCTTTGCTTTCTTTTATGTTGGCTTTAATCTAAGGAAGACTTTTTTCACATAAGGCAAAGATGGCTGTTGAGAGTACCTCTTTCTCAATGGCACTATCAAAAGTGTCAGGAATGATTGTGATTAGCCCAGCTTGGGTTACACACCTATCCCTGAACCAATCACAGTGTCTAGGAGGAGAGAGTATTCTGACTGACCAGACCTGTATCACATGCTCTACCCTGGACACAGGCTGGAAACTATACAGCATGGACAGAAATTGGAGTAGAGCTAGTTATGTCCACTAGGGCTCTATTCTGCCTGTTTTGCTGGGAAGAGTAACTTCCCAGTATATGTCAGGGCTGAAATCAGGTTTACCCCAGCCATAAGCAGAAGCATGAATGCTAAGCCACCTCCAGAATAATGTTAATATTCTCCTCAACTGCAAAAGAGTCTCCTCAACTGTAACTTACTCAAAATGTCTGAAATTTGTGGTGTTTGCTTGTTGTTCTTTTAATGAATAGTTTTATTTGAAACAGATTTAAAAGCTAGGCCAAGGGAAAGATTTCCACTAACCACAAAACCTTCTTGCTTGCAAAGACAAAATGCAGACAGCCCTAACTTATCAATCAGTATATGTCCCAGTCACATCTGGGATCCTGAAGGAAACCATGAATGACTTCATTTCCCTGAAAATACTGCTGCCAAATCTGCCTTGAATGGTATAGTACCCATTTTGGATGGCCAGGTTCCTTTCAAGTTGATGCTGAGTTTTTTCGTTTTGTTCACCTCATCAGTGCAGATCTGATATTAATTTCGCTAGTGAAAGAGAAGGCTCTTGGAGATGATTCATTGATTCTTAGATCCTTGAAATTGAGGTCAAGAGCAGAGAGACAGGCACAGTGCTAAGCTGAAAACAACAGGGTCATCTTGTTTAAGGTGGAGCCTGAGCATCCCCATGTTTAATAAGGTTCTGTTAGTGGGTCTGAAATTTTTGAAAACCACTGAATTAGGCCATTAGATCAGTGAACCTATTATGTTTTTAAAACTCCCAGGCTCAGTATGCGTTTTGTTTAAGAGTTTGCATGTTTTTGTTTAATTTTAACATCAACACATTCCCAAAGTAATTTGCCGTGTAAGTGATACTTGCCATTTCCAGTGTGTTGGGATGCTGAGTGATGTGTATTTAAAAGCACCTCTGGGGACTTCCCTGGCGGTCCAGTGGTTAAGACTTCACCTTCCGATGCAGGGGGTGCGGGTTCAATCCCTGGTCGGGGAGCTAAGATCCCACGTGGCTCATGGCCAAAAAACCAAAACATAAAACGGAAGCAATATTGTAACAAATTCAATAAAGAGTTTAAAAATGGTCCACATCAAAAAAAAAATCTTTAAAGAAATAAAAGCACCTCTGTGTGGCTAGTATGTGTTACCTATCCTCTGTGAGCCTTGGTTTCAGCTAGAACATGGGTATAAAAAATCTCCTAAGTGCCTGGTGCATAATGTTTAGAATGATGGCAGATGTCATTGTTGTTAATGTTATTATTTTATGAGGTTGAGTCATCAGTGAGGGATTGGTTGGGGCATGGGATGGCTAATATCTGATTCATATACCCCCTACGTCTCTACCTTCAGTTACCCTGCATGACTTAATTTGCTGACCCAGATAAATCAAATCTGTCCAATAATGTCTCATCTTACACAGTCATTGCCTCAGGTGAAAAATCACAAAGAGCCAAAATTATACTTGCAGATCCATTAAACCACCTTTAAAGTGCTGTATAGCAACACCTCTCAGTAAGTCCAGCCCAGAAGTTTTCCTCCATCACAGCCCCAGATGAAGTAGTTGTCTTGCTTATAGTGGCTGGGTGTAGGACAGAAACACACACAGCATTGCTCAACACTGAAATCACCTTCAACTCTGAGGTGAAAAGGCACCGGGAACTGAGAGTGGCAGTGGGAGCCACGGGTTCACCTCTGTCTGAGGCTCACTCTCTGAATGGCATGGTGGACCTACATGCCCACACTCTTTAAATGATACTTTTTCTTTCCACAGGAAGCACAGAGTTACTTATGCCACTGCATAAGCAAATTTCTATTTGGAATTTTGCCAATGTGAAATGCAAGAGTCAATTTTTTAAAGTCAACCCCTTTAATTACAACCCAGGGTAGGGCACCTGGAGGTGCCCTCAGATTTGGGCTCTTCCCAGGGGAAAAAAAAAAAATATCTGAATTTGCTCACTGAAGTGTAGCCAAGGAGGAGATGCTAGAGGAGAGACATTAACAATTAAGAAATGAAACCTACACAGTGGATAGGGGTGAGAAGGGTGCTGTATGGCAGAACTTTGTGCCTAAAACCTTTCCTGAGGACCTTTTTACTCCTTATCAACCTTAGAAGCTTGGAAATCTTTCCTAATTCCTGAAGAGTGGCTTTGTGTCTGTTTCCCACAGATCCACAAAAATGACTCGATATATCACATGAGCCACTCCCAGATGCAGCCAGAGTTGCCTCCTCTGCCTGCTTCTTCTAACGAGGAACCATCTGAACTCTATCAGGTATGTTCACCTGGCTGCTACTCTTCTGCTGGTACTAGTTTGGGGGCAAACAGTCAGATTTGACAAGTGGCATTAGAGGCCTTGGTCATTTTTGCCACTGGAAGAGGCTACAGCACCATGGGAGAAAGCTATGCAGTAACACAAAGGTGAGTTAGAATCTGGCCTTCTCACTTACTTGCTGCATTATTTAAATTCTCTGAACTTCTCCATATTCAGCTGTAAAATGAGAACAGTTATTTCTACCTTATAGCCACATCCATAGCCATAAAGACAGTAGATGTAAATTATCTGATCACAAATTTACTGAATATTGAAAGCAAGCTGTCATCCTTGTCATCAGAAATCATGCTCACAATGGTCAGAGAAGTACAGTTGGTGTCCATTCCGAAAGTATTTGCACTCAGTGTGCAGAAGGTAGAGCCCCCGTGTAAGGCATGTGGGATGCCATGAGTCTCAGTGTGAGTGGAGCCTGGCCCTAAGGAGCCCAGGCCCCCCGAGTGATGTCCCTCATCATGTGTCACTGTGCATTTCTTCCCTTGTAGACAGTCATGTCGCACAGCCTTTACCCACCCTTGATGCAACGCACATCATGGACCCTGGCTGCACCCTTCAAAGAGCAGCACCACCACAATGGACCCAGCAACTCCATTGCCAACAACTACTCCTTGATGGCCCAGGACCTGAAGCTGAAGGACCTGCTGAAGGTCTACCAGCCCGTCACCATCAGCGTCCCCAGGGAGAAGATTGTTCAGGGGCTGCCATTAGGTATTTCTGGCTGTGTGCCATACCCACTCAGAATAGGGCTTTGGAGTGAGATTTCTAATCCTGGGTTTTAGTCCTGGCTCCACCTTTTGCTGCACCTAACTTTGGGTAACCTCATGGAGCCTCAGTCTCCTCGTCTCTGAAATGGGAATGACTGTAATGGCTAGCATGACATTTACCATACACCAAGCACTGCTCCATGTGCTTCTTGTTGATTGCTGCATAACAAGTTACCCCCAAACTTAATAGTTTAAAACAACTACCATTTGTTGTCTTACAGTTTCTGTCAGGAATCTGGGCATGGCTTAACTGGCTCAGAATCTCTCACAAGTGTACAATCAAGGTGTCAGCCAGGGCCACAGTCATTGAAAGGCAACTAGGGAAGGGTCCTCTTCCAATCTCACTCACATCCCCCACTGCCTGTTGGCCATAAACATCAGTTTCTTACCATATGGGCCTATCCATAGTATAGTTCACAATATGACTTCTGGCTTCCCTTAGAGGGAATGAGGGAGAGAGCAAGAGAGAGAAGAGAGCCAGCAAGATAGAAGCCACTGTCTTTTTGGAACTTAAATTTGGAAGTGACATCCTATCACTTTTGCCATTTTCTCTTTGTTAGAAGTGAGTTGGTAGGTCCCGCCCACACTTAAGAGGATTACACAAGGGCATGATTCCAAGAAGTGAGGATCCTTGGGGACCATCTTGGAAGCTGCTTACCACAGTACTTTATATGTATTAATTTGTTTAGTCCCACTGGGTACACCTATATCTGCTTAAGGATATCCTTTAGTAGTTCTTGTTAGAGGTGTGTTGGAGACTTTCAATCTGCCTGCTGTCTCAAACTCATTATCATGTTTTTCTTTATCCTCTCTGCTGTGTCTCGGTGAATTCCTCAAATATATCTTCCAGCTCACTAATTTGCTCTTCAACTATGTTCAGTCTTGAGTTTAACGTGTCTAATGAATGGGTTTTGTTTTAATGACAGTATCTTTTTGTTTTCAGATTTCCTAATTGGTTCTATTTATGAGGACCACACTTGCCAATTTATTATTCTATTCTCATGGACATAGCCCTTCCAATATCAATCACTTGGAGGATCTTAAACATTTATTTTAGAGAATTATTAGTATTGCTGTATCATTTCCATTTTATAAATATGTCCCTCAATTTTTGAGTTTATTTGCTATCTTTCTTAGTATTGGTTTTTCTCATGTGTTATGGGATTTTAGTTTGCAGACTTATATTGAGAGTTTTTCCCTTTCTTGCTACATGCATTCCCCATTGGTTGAGGTATAATACACATACAATAAAATGCACAGATCTTAAGTGTTCAGTTCAATGAGTTTTGACAATTGTTTACACCATATAGCCACCACCCAAATAAGATATAGGGTATTTCCATCACTAGAGAAAGTTCCCTTGTGCTCCTTTCCCATCAGTTCCTTCCTCTACCCAACACCATCCCACCCCAGGGTAACCACTTTCTGATTTCTGTCACCATAGGTTAGTTTTGGTTGCTCTCACATATAAATGTACTCAAACAGTGTATTCTTTTGACATACCTTTTAAAATCTTGCCTTTTTCCCTTATGCCTTCATCTGGCATCTTGGACCCCAAATTAGTACCAGATCTTATATTGGTGGCTTAGGACTCCCGTCCTAAGGTGATGTTTGGGGATTGTAGATCTGGTCCCTGAGGCGATGTTAGGCTTGGCCTAGATATTACCAGCCTTTCTTTGCTTTCTGTGACCACCATGTGAATTGAGGATAACAAGTGCTTTATCTGCATGACAGTGTTGCTGTCTTTTCGGCGTGTCTTGGGTAGGGCAGCCCTGGCTTCATGCTGTGAGCCTACCTGCAGTCCCCACAATCATGGTATGTTTTGGGTTCTGTTATTCCCCCCAGGTATCAAACACCTAACTACTTCTGCCTGCTTCTGGAGCCAGAAGCCAAGTTTAAGACTTTTAGTTCACAATGTGTTTATTTTTAGTCCACACAGAAGAGCATCTTTTCGAACAATGCACTGTCTTTTTAATTTTAAAGAATATTTTTTCTATTATTGTTATATTTGGAGTAGGTTGAGGAAATTAAAGTATGAACTCAAAATACATCTTAACCAAGAGTCTTCACTCCTCTGATTCCCTCAAAATGTCAAATTCATATTAGTATGTCTTTAACATGTCTCTATGACATGTTAGTTTCCTTAGGCTAGAATCTTAAGCAAGTATCCAGTTAAAGTATAATAGTAGAGTTTTATATTACTTGTTGAATTTATTTATCACAAATGATATTTATTGCAATACCTTCTGTTTATTACAAATGACATCAGTTTTTCTATTTGCAATAATTATATTTATTGCAAATGATACTGGTTTTTCTACTTGTGATAATCATAATATTTCCTTTAAAATAAATATATTAGATTTAAAAGTCTGAATCTATTTAAAGAAAAATATTAAGCAGTAATATACGTGATGTTTAGAAAATAGAGCATATAGGATTGGGGAGTGAATTGAGCAATTATTAATACTTGTCCAATGTATGGGATAACAGAAGGTATGCTCATCCCCATTTCACAGTTGGGGAAGCTGAGGCTTGGAGTGATGGTCACTTCTTCAGGGTCACACAGGTAATTAGTGGTACAGGGCCCACATCACCTGCGTCATCCCACCACACCAAGTCCACCCCGCTTAGTGTTCTCCTGCACTACCCTGAGACTGGCATCCCTGTGGACAGAGGACCGCCCAAGGCCACTGCTCATCACTGATGTCTTTCTTCTCTACTGTTCTAGCAAATAAAAGCTCATCAGAGCCTAACAAGAAGAAAATGAAGTTCTCCCCCAAAGACAAAGAGGATCTCACTGGGTAAGGTGTCCCTATGGGCACAGGGGATTGCAGGACACTGGGCTGAACCGAAGAAGGCTGTGGTCTCTTGAAAGCCATGCTCTGCTTCTTGACTTTAAAGCGTTCCTGGATACCTAGTTACTCATGTTTTTTTTCCCCAACAGTCCTCTTAATCCAATTTTTTGAGGCTCTAAATAAAAATAAATTAGCCAACTAAGCAAAACCAACGCTAACAAACCTATGAGGTGTTCCATGGAACCAAGGACTGAGCTTGTGTCTACTTTTCAGGACGAGGTTGGCCCGCAGCACCTCAACCTCCTTACCTATGAGGACGGAGGTGGTGACATCTTTGACTCTCCCAGGAAGCAGACCAATGAGTCCAGAAGAACAGATTGATGTGATGTTACAGCAGGAGATGGAAATAGAAAGTCAAGAAACCAAACCAACTGAATCAGACTTGGAGGTACATTCTTATTGCCTCCTTTCTCTCAATTTGCTAAGTATTACTCTTGGCATCTCAGTGATTCTAAACTGGAGAAAAACAGCAGAGTCACCTAGGGAATGTTTTAAAAATACTGAAGTCCAGACCCCATGACAGACTACTGAATGAAGGTGTGCGTGCCTGAATTCTCTGCTCTATTAAGTCTTAGGAATCAGTGCCTTTGGGTCCTCATAGAATGTAGGTTGTGGAATGGTGACCCATAGGCTGGGGTTGCCAGATTTTGAAAAACAAAAATAAAACAAAAACAAGACACCAGTTAAATTTGAATTTCAGATAAACAATGAATAATTTTTTAGTATAAGTATATCCTAGTGCATCCTGTATTTTATCCGGCAACCCTACCATAAGATGAATTTGGCCTATAGATGTGTTTTGAAAATAAAGGAAATCTCACATAAGCTAGATTTCTTACCTCTCTTGAAAAAATTAAAATATTTGAAGCAGAACAGTAGCCACTTCCTTTAGATGAGAAATACATTCTCTGGTTTGTTAGTCTCCACAATTCCTTATTATTTTCTTATGTACAGCCAACTTTCAGTTATTAACGTTACCTGCCTGGTCCCAGGTAGACTTTTGAGCTTCCAACCCCTGTCTTAAAAGAACAAATAGCTTGCGAATTTATAGTGTATAGTAAAATGATTAATAATAAAAACCCATAGCAAC
Source organism: Orcinus orca (assembly GCF_937001465.1). Taxonomy (NCBI): domain Eukaryota; kingdom Metazoa; phylum Chordata; class Mammalia; order Artiodactyla; family Delphinidae; genus Orcinus; species Orcinus orca. The sequence goes on along the minus strand of NC_064574.1, from coordinate 66,108,666 downwards.
TGAGCATGTGCTATTAGCAAAATTCCATGCTAAACCCTCTAGGTGCTTGACCCCATTCAAGACCTAGGGACTATGGTTATTCCTATTGTCCAGTTGTGGAAATTGGGGTGGGGACTGATTAAGTAACTTGCTCAAGGTTATACAGTCAGTAAGAGGCAAAACTAGAACTTAGACCAGGTCTGGCTGATACTGACATCTCTGTGCTCTTAGGAGCTACACAGCATTTCTCAAACTTGCCTGAAAATAAGAATCACCTGGGGTGCTTGTTAACAAGTCCCAAATGCCCTAGCAGGGGGCCTATGAATCTGCATTTAACAGGAGCCTCTCTCCTCACCCCATGCAGTTCTTATAATGAGGGAAGTTTGGAATTTGTCCTGTATTAAGGTTGAAGAGATGTAAGCTCAGCCTCTTCTGACCACAGACAATTGGCACTGAAGGTCAAATCTGATTTCAAACCCTTTCCTATACTTTGTGCTTCTTATCCATCTGAAATTATTCATTTCCAGAGCCACTCAGCCATCTAGCAGCTTAGAGGCAAGCCCTAAATAAACCAAACTTCCTAACGTCACCAGGTCCCACTGGGCATTTTTGTTCAGTTCCTGTGTTTGTGTGGCTTTTCTAAACTCAAAAGTCCCATGGTTGGATTATAAGAGCTAACTCCCAAGTCTCACTCAGGCTTGGGGGTTTTTCCCCATGGACAGCTACAAGCCACAGGATCAAGTGCTTTCTTTGTATAGGAGCATTGTTGTTGAGGAGGGTGAATTATCTGAGTCCACTTGAGGAGCTTGTCATTCCTCTTCTTAAAGCTCACCAGATAATGCCACCTCCATCCCTGGCCTCAGTCCTCCTTCCACTGTTCCTATCTGCATGGCGTTGGACAAGTCCTTCCTTATACCACGCTGAGATCTCTCTGGCTTTGTTTGACTCCTCCAGAGTCATGGGGAATACTCACCAATGATGTATTGCAATGAGTGTGAAGTCACAGGCCCAGGAGCGAGTGAAGGATGGAGATAGGTGCTGTATGAACAGGGTCCCTTGGTGGCTGACAGGTGTGGGCAAGTGGGAGCAGTTAGCCAATTGATGTTGATCATTTTCTTGTTGGTGGTTTGTTTACGGAAGAGATACTATTACTATTTGACCAATGGAGTCCAGAAAGACATGATTGCCCCCCAGGAGGATGAAGTGATGGTTCGGATTTCAAAGCTGATTTCTAACACACTGCTGACAAGTCCCTTCCTGGAACCCCTGATGACTGTCCTTGTGGAGGAGAAGGAAAATGACTATTACAGTAGCCTCAAGAAAAGCATTGGTAAGGCTGGGCATAAATGGGACAGGGGTTCCTATGTGGAGGGCACCTTCTTTCCTCTCTCTGTCAGTCCTTCACCCTGGTTACTCTGAAAATGCCAAAAACACTGTTTAACTTTTCATCCAAATGCTCCCTGCCACCATCACTCATGTCCACACCAGTACTTACCACACTTTAATGTGCATCTATGTAACCTAAAGATCTTGTTAAAGTGCAGATTCTGATTCAGTAGAGTTTGGGAGAGGCCCAAGATTCTGCACTTCTAACAAGCTCCCAGGTGATGCAGGTGCTACTTACTGTGAGTAGCAGCACTAAGAAGTAGGGGCCTACTCACATTTAAAATCTAGTTCAAGACCTGCCTCTTCCCTCAGGTATTTTGATCTCTGCAACCCTCAGTGATGAATCCATCCTCTGCATTCATAGCACTTCTTGTTTCTACTTTCAGCTCATCCCACTTTGGAACTTCTCCCGTGCCACTGTTTCTCTACGGCTATTTAACACTGGCATTGTCTTTCTTGTGGGTCTCAGCTCTCATATTAGACATTAGCTGATGTATCATCGATCCTCCCTCCCTTCATATTTAGCCCCATGTCTCGTGCGCACAGTAGGTCATTGGGAAATGTTTGATGATGGTGAATAATGTGAGAAACACATCAAAGGAGAGAGGTGATCATATTAGTTCCCCAACTTCCCATTTTATCTGGAACGCAGCTATACTTCCCAAGTTGTTATTTTTAATTTCTTAATTAACCTTCTAATGGTGTCAGTGTAATGGCGCCTTGTCTGCTATAGGCTAGAACCAAACTTATAAGGATAAACATGTAAAGCCCTTCAAATGTCAGCCTCAACCTACTTCTCCAGTCTTACCACCTTGCACTCTACCACTTGTACCTGTTATTTCTGCCACAGAATGACTCGCAGCACCTTGAGTATATTATACAAAAGTCATGGAACCGCACTTCTTATCCTTCAGACAAAATCCTACTCATTCTTTATGACCCGGCTTAAATGGTGCTTCCTCTGTGACGCTTTTGCCAATCCTTAGCACGTGAAATATTTGGCCACTAAATTTCCATTCATAGGTATCTGATGTCATCCATTGTGTTTATTTTTTATGTAACTATTTTGGTGTGAGAAATCAGTTAATGAGTAATGAGGTATCAGCAAATACTAATTCACTGATATGCATAATGCTAGATATCCTAACAGGACTCAACTCCAGATTCGAAGTACTCCAGCCTGTAAAGTTATATTCCTCTTTCCCTGAAATATCTCACATACCAACAGAGTGGAACCTCCCCAATTTAGTTATACCCAGGAGATTACCACTGACCTTGTAAATGAGGGAGCATTTCCAAGTGTAAATGGACAGAGGCACATTTACCTTTAAAGTGTTGACGCTAAGAGCACAGAGTGTTCAAGGTCCCTGCTTCATAACAAGTGTTTGCCCTGTTGGTTATAGTTGATTACATCCTCATGGATCCAATGGAGAGGAAAAGACTCTTCATCGAGAGCATCCCCCGAGCATTTCCTCAAAGAGTGATCCGGGCCCCTGTGCCCTGGCACAGTGTCTACAGGAATGCCAAGAAGTGGAACGAGGACCATCTGCACACAGTGAACCCCATGATGCTCAGCCTGAAACAGCTGTGGTTTACCGAGTAAGAAGTGCTTCCCGTCCCTCTTCTTCCCTTTCTTTATTGCTTCCACACATAAGAAATCATCTTATGTGGGAGTAGCCTTGCCCTTGAAGTAAAATGACAAACATCCCAGACCCAAAGTGCAGTATGAACAGCAAGTGACAACTCTCCATGCAGGGCTAAGTGGCCCTCCTTTGTGCCTTCACAGCACCCAGTGCCTGTCTGTAGGCACTGGAGCATACTGGTTAAGAGCACTCACACGGAGCCGGCCTACTCAGGTCCGCCTCTAACTGTGCTGCTTCGTAAGTAACATCCTTATCTCTAAATTTGGGATAATAAGACTTCCTACTTCATAGTGTTGGTAGGAGGGATAACTAATTTAATACCTGCAAAGTACTTAGAATAGTGCCTGATGTAAGTAGGTGTTAATTAGACCTCCATTATGAAATGTATCACACTGAATGATAATTATATGTTTACGACTTTGACTCTCTCTAGCCTATGAAATGTATGGGGGCTTGAGTCTTTTTGTTTTTTTCCTTTCCAAATTCTTTTTAAAAATTTATTTTATTGAAGTATAGTTGATCTACAATGTGTTAATTTCTACTGTATGGCAAAGGAATTTGGTCACACATGTATAGATTCTTTTTCATATTCTTTTCCATTATGGTTTATTACAGGTTTATCTAACATAGTTCCCCGTGCTATATAGTAGGACCCTGTTGTTCATCCATTCTATATATAATAATTTGCATCCACTAACCCCAAACTCCCACTCTGTCCCTCTCCCACTCTCCCTCCCCCTTGGCAACCACGTCTGTTCTCTATGTCTGTGAGTCTGTTTCTGTTTCATAGATAAGTTCATTTGTGTCATATTTTAGATTCCACATATAAGTGATATCATCTGATATTTGTCTTTCTCTGTCTGACTTACTTCACTTAGTATGATAATCTCTAGTTCCATCCATATTGCTGCAAAAGGCATTATTTCATTCCTTTTTATGGCTGAGTAATATTCCATTGTGTGTGTGTGTGTGTGTGTGTACCACATCTTCTTTATCCATTCATCTGTCAATGGACATTTAGCTTGTTTCCATATCTTGGCTATTGCAAATAGTGCTGCTGTGAACATAGGGGTGCAGATACCTTTTCAAATTATAGTTTTGTCTGGATACATGCCCAGGAGTGGGATTGCTAGCTCATATGGCAACTCTATATGTATATTTTTAGTTTTTTGAGGTTATGCCTTTATGTAACTCAGGGCCAGCACAGGGTTGGCAAACAGTAGTCTCAGTTATATTCATCAGTGACTAAATTTGCCACAGGTCTTGGTAGAAGTCCAGAGGAGGCAGGAGCCACTTTTTTTTCTCTTTCATTTTCCTAAATTGTTATTCACATACTTTAAAATTCACCCTTTTGAAGTGTACAATACAGTAATTTTGAGTATACTCACAGATTTGGGCAACTTTCCTGAAAATATTGGGAATATTTTCATTATCCCTGAAAGAAACCCTGTACCCATTAGCAGTCACCCTCTCTTCTCCCTTCCACTCAGCCCCTGGCAATATTAATCTGCTTTCTGTCTCCATGGATTTGCCTACTTCGGATATTTCATATAAGTGGAATCATACAATATGTGGCCTTTCATGTCTGGCTGCTTTCGCTTAGCATCGTGTTTTCAGGATTCGTCCATATTGAAGCATGTATCAGTACTTCATTCCTTTCTGTGGCTGAATAATATTCCATTTTATGGCTATACCACATTTTGTTTATCCATTCATCAATTGCACTGGGAAGAAAGACTGATTTTTTTTATGAACCCCTCAAGAAGGGGTGTGAATCCTGGTGGGAGAATGAGGCCACCAGATTTCACCAAAGGCAGGCTAATGAAATGATGAGCTGCCACCATCTGGGTTTTTTATTAGAAAAATTAGAGGCCGGTATGTTTATGTAATTTTGATTGGGTGAACTTAATCAGTACCTCAGATATTTTGTTTGGGGAGGATCTATAGCTGTGAATGTGTTTAGTCTTTGGAGAGCCTCGTTACTTGGATAACTTACTTGTTTTTTCACATTCTTAGTTTTACCTATTTTTAAAAAGGAATTGCAGGTGGGGTCAACCTAGGACAGAGCCCACCAATGATAAGAAATAAACACATTCCCTCTTTGAACTGAATTCAGTTTTCTAAGGCATTGGAGGTGCTAGTAAGGACATTGGGGGAAAAAAGTAATTTTTTAATGAGGCAGAAGTATATAATAATAATTTATAGAAGAGTAATAATTTATAGAGTGGGCTCTGAAACCAGACAGCCTAGGTTCTGGTTCTTGCTCTGTCCCTGATGAGCTGTGTGATTTGGGGAAGTTAATCTTTCTGGACCCCTGTTTCTTTATATGCAAAATGAGAATTATAACAATACTTCCCTCATGGGATTGTTGGGTGAAGTGCTTAGAACAGTGCTTGGCATACAGTAGTTGTTCAATAAATGAAGATACTGCTTTAACTACAAGCATGTTTAAGGCCTCAAAAAATAAATTAACCTAGAAATTAACAAGAAAGTCAGTCACAGGACTGGTAAAATTGCCAGAAGTTCAGTACCAAGAGGATGTACACGTGAATTTAATTTGATCATATAGTGAAGATGACAAATTATTGAACATATAGCTTCTACTATAAGAAGGATTCTTATCACTTGCTTTTCATGGTTCCCTGAAGAAGATTATATAGGCAACAGAGGCACAAAAGTGAACCAAAATCATGTAGGTTTTTGTCAGCTGAACCAAAAAATCATCAAGGAGAAAGATTTGTTAAGGAAATGCTACAGAAAAATATTCTTATATGACCTGCAGCATTTAGCTTTAAACATTTAAAGAGGTCACCTAGTGATCAGTGAAGGGTGAGGGGTTTAGGGGCCAGAATGAGGGTCGTGATCTGAAGAAAGAGTAGATTTTTCTGGCCAGTGTGGGAAGTTTTTTAGGATTGAACTAAAGATGAGTAACATAGTTATCGGGTTGTGACCAGGGCCATGCTGGAGTTGGATATCAAAGTGTGTGGAGAGTGAGGTCCTCAAATTCTGCTCTCCCCTAGCAGTGCTTTGTGACTGGCCAGACAAGATGAAGACTAAGTTCACCACCTCCACCAAAAAGGAATAGAAATGTAGACTGCGGGATTTTAGAAGGATGAGGGAAAGTGCCTAATGGGTCATTACAGTGGATGATGAAAATGAGAAGCGAGAACTGAGGCAAGCTAAGAAAGTGAGCAAAGATCTAGTTTGGGAATTTGTAGGCACTGATGATTTAAAAGACTGATTAATAAATGAATGAATAGGTGTCAGGAAGAGAAATGGTGGCCCTGTAAGCTAAAAAAGGCCTTGCGGAGTGTGGTTAAAGGGCAGAACCTCCATTAATCTGAGAGAAATAGAAGGTAAGATTATCATCAGAGAGGGCAGGAAGAGATTCATGTCTTCATTTAACAAATATTTATTGAGTACCCGTACTATGTAAGGTACTGTGCCAGGGATGCTGTGGGTGTCTCGGTGAGCCTGTCAGCTGTCGGGGGCAGGTCTATAGGGTTTTCTGGGCTCAAACCAAAGTGGACCTCCAAGTTGTTTTGAGTAGCTCACCCAGGGGCCACATTGAGGATTGAGTGGAACCCACTTGATCATGAAGGTGGTGCTTTGCTTGCCCTGTCCTCTGTGTCTTCACTGTTGGAAAGAGCTTTGATTTGTCCATTTGATATCCCAGTTCCCAGCCAGCCAAATTCCAGGTCAGTGTCAAAATCCCACTCCCCAGATTGGTTACCCGGAGTAGGACACATAGGAAGGCTCAGTAATACCTGCTGAGTTTATCTACTCCTTGCAAGAGTTCTTGTGAACTATCCACTCCCTCCTCAGACTCCCAGATTTTTTAGATATAATTCGTTTTAATCTGTTTATATCTCCTCTCACTGAAAATACATTTCCTTTGAACCCATCGTACAAAGTTTGTTATAAAGCGTCTACTTAGCTTAGGAAGTTTTCCCCTCTCTTTCTGCAGATTTAAAGACCTCAGGTTTGTTCGAACAGCAGAATTACTGGCGGGAAAATTACCTCTGCAGCCTCACGAATATCAGGATGTCATCCAGAAACACTGCATGGAAGCACGCCAAATTCTTCTCAACAAGTCAGTATCTGGCCGCAGAATGGGGCTGTTATCACAGTATCATAAAGATCAAAAACTCTGTGAAGTGACAACGTATCCAACCTGGGGGGTGCACAGATTTTGCTGACTTCTCACTGACATCTTCCTCTGTTCTCTTCCTCCCATGTTCCCATCCCCGACAGCTTCTGTGCCTCCTCATGTACACTGATCTTTGACCCTCACTCCTGGTCTTCCTCTGCCTTTTTGAAACTCTCTCATTACCATTCCTCGATGAGAGTACCACTTCCATTCCCTCCCTCTGAAATCCTGTAGGCCTTGCTGGGTTACAGGACAATGCATGTAAATGACCTGTGTTCAGGTGGCCCAGATAAATACCTGCAAGGTTCCAAGGATGGGAGTTTCTAGTCACTTAATTCTTTTTTCCTTTGCAAATGCATGCAAGACTGTGTCCAGAGCCAGAGAAATTCCCTTATGTGAGATGATGGTGATAATACCTACCAACGGGTTTTTATTATCAGAGAAAATGTTTATACAATAGCTGGCATGTAGTAGCTATTAAATATAATGATTACATCTACAACTATGACTATTACCAGTACTTCTCTGACTGTTAGAGTAGTACTTTTCTAGCAGTCAGAAAAGAGAAGTGATAGGATGCAAATGCCAGTGGTTCCCACTGGGAATTAGAAATTGGGGGAAGTAGGATGAAAGGAACAATGAGGCGTCCATTTCTTCTTTCGGTTTTCTAATTTCTGCTCTCAACCTCTGAGCAGCCACTGCCACACTGGAGTTTCTCCTCCCAAGTTTCCTTCCTTTTCTCCTCTTTCTCTTTCCCCCTATAAAGTCTCAATCAGAAAACAGACATCCGCCAAGGAGAGAAGTTGGAGAGAACATTCCAGTTCCTTATACCCCTTTACCCCAATCTCTGAATATAATGAAGAAACTATAGACACTTTCGTCTTTCAGCAGGACTGTTCATTTGGGTACTGCTAATGGGAGAATAGCCTCTCAATCCAAATCTTATTACTGTCTTCCCCAGAAAGGGATGTTGGCAGGTGAAGTGGCCAGGGATATGAAAGTACCAATTTGCAAAGCTGCGTAATGGGAAAGGAGCCATCTGCCTTGTTGTGGGGAGTGGGGAGTGGCTGAGAGGACTTCTTGGAGCTTGGAAGAGATTCTTAGTTAGACGCCCTGCTTTCTTTACAGATGGATCCCCACCTGTGCCCAACTTTTTGTCTCCCAGAAGGAGCAGTGGATCCTTTTTGCTCCCAAGAGTGACTATGGCTCCTCTCGTCGCATTGAGGAATATTTTGCTTCTGTTGCATCCTTCATGTCACTCCAGCTCAGGGAGTTGGTCATTAAGTCTCTGAAGGACCTCGTTTCCTTTTTCTTGGTACACAAGGTATGTAGGGGACCAGCAGTAGACCCTTTGGAGTGGAATCAACTGAGATAGACTCAGGATTCAGTCATGTAAGGTCCTCAGCTGTTAGCCAAGCCAAAAAGTAAAATTCTTGATTTGAACACATATCAGGTGATTATTAGCTTATAAAAATGATTTATTTAAACACACAGCAACCTTTCCTGAGATAATTACCTCCTACTATATTGGCAAAAATCTATAGAACTAGAGAAATTAAGAAAATTTAAAGAAAGGTTGAATAAAATGGAACGCATACCTCCTACAGTAGAGGGAGTGGTCACTTTTTCATCCTCTCTATTAAAAGAAGGGGTTGAAAACGGTTTGTTATCAATTTTTGGCTTGATATTTAGGAACTGTTGTGTGTATTCATTGCAGATATTGGCTTTTGTTCTTCAGTCTTTGAAAGGGTACCTCTAAAAACAAAAGGCTTTATTGACCTAATAACTTCTCTCATGAAACTACTTCAGTGAAGTCTAGATAAAAACTAAAACACTAAGTCCTGGTTTTCAAAGCATCCCTTAAATTTAGATAACCTGGGAGATCAAGGAATATTCTTTTGGATTTTATATTATGTGCCATTTTATCTTAAAAAGAGCTATAAAATTTAAAATTGCCTGTTAGAAAAGGTTAAGTTCTAAGCATTTTTACAAATAGAGTAAAAATGAACAATTGCCCTTTTGCTCAAAAGAATGTAGAACCAGTGCTGTTGAATTTAGACTGCACTGTTAGCACTCTACAGTGGACTAATCTATACATGTCATTGTAATCACCTACTGGCTAAGCAGAAGAAACTCAGATGTGAGAACAAGTCTTACTCTAAAATTCCACACAAAGGGAAAACTAATGTCTTCATATATCTTAAAGAAAGAAATTTATGGGTATTTGGTACATAGTAGGCATTCAACTAATGCTTATCAATAATCCTTAAACCAATCTAGATATCTCTAGAATCAACTACTTGGACAAGTACTTTACAGCTGCCCCATGCCAATTTCATTAGGCACTGTAGTTTATGAAAGGTATTTTGTGTTACTAACCTGTGTTGGGAATTAGAAATATCTCCACACCAATATTTCTACTGCAGGAAGGTTGACAATTTTAGTGTCTAAAATATACTATATGCTAATTAGCAACTTCATGTGAGGTATACAGATAAAGTATTTATACTTGTGATTCAGTCAACAAATTTTTATTGAGCACCTACGATGTACTAAATGATATTTTTGATATTTTGGAGGACGTAGATGGATCAGACAGATCCTGCCCTTAAGTTTAGTGTAGAGAAGATGTGCATGTAAATCTCACGAGAGAAAGATAAAATACCATAAGGAAGTGGAAATATGGAAGTTCAGAAGTGGAAGATTATTTCTTGCTGGGGAACAGGGAGGCTTCCCAGGGGAGGGGATTTTGAGCTGAATTTTAAAGGATGGGGAGGATTTGGAAATACTGACAAAGGAATTTCCAAGCAAAGTAAACATACTGAATCAAAGCTTCGAAGAAGGGGGAGAGGGTGAACTCAGGTGGGCTAAGCCATACTTTGCCCTTATTTTAAATATGAACAGTGCATGGTACCTTTCATTTCCTTTTCTGGTGCCCGTGTAGTACTATAAATGGGTAAGATTCACTCCCTTGATTCTAGAAGGTTCCATTTTGTAATAATTTCCATATCTTATGTCTCCTGAAGGATGGGAATGATTTTGAGGAGCCCTACCAAGAGATGGAGTTCTTTATACCTCAGCTGATCATGATCAAGCTTGAAGTCAATGAGCCCATTATTGCCTTTAATCCATCTTTTGATGACTGCTGGGAATTAATACACAACTCTTTCTTGGAAATTATTAAGAACTCTAGGGGGATTCCCAAGGTATAGTATTCACTTAATTATTCATTTGTATTTTTATTCACATATTGAATAAAATATAGTTAAAATAGCTGCTTGTACAAGGTAGGGTTTTATTGATACTTTGGGAGATACATCCTGAGTACACCCACTTGACTCCCAGAAAGAGGATTTGGGCCTTCAAGAAATGTCCACACATCCCATTAACAAGGACACTAAGAGTTACTTTGTGAGAAAGTAGAGCTCCCCACATGATGCCAACCTCAAAAGGGCAGATGTGTCCCAAGCCATATCCATCCTGGGTTAATAATTCATGATGGATCAACTGCCGTGTACTTTGCCAAGAATTTTCATAAGACTGTGTCTAATTTAGTTCTTGAATTTCCATGTGTTTGTTTGTTTAACTCACTGTAGGCTTCTAGGGGAGAGATTAAAGCTTCCCTTCCTGGCCCAAGCCCTTTTCCAAGTTTCCTTTCCAGGGTGACATCACTTATCAGATTACAGACAGTTATTAGCAGACTTTTAGAACTGGGCAGGATCACCCACATGAGTGTGACTCTTTGGCATTCCATCTTCTGCCCCCTCTGGGTGGTTGGTGTGGCAAGAGGGCCGGTGTCCAGCCCCACATATGGAAGGGACTTGCGGGGTGTTTCTCCCCTCCCCATCCCTCCCCCTCCCTCCCTCCCCATGCATTATGTATGATGCTTGGATGCTCTTAAGCACTCTTCTCTTTGCAGTCTTGTGCTTAGAGGGTTCTAAGAGCTCATGATTAGAGTCAGACTTTGTAGGGAAGCATGTGAAGCCACATGTTCCAGTTGATTTCACCAGAGAACTCTAAATTGGGGGTTTTGAACCAAACCAAGTCAGGCTAACAGGAAAACTGGATGTTCAGAGGGGGAAGAAACGTGGGCAGCTCTCCTACAAGCAGTATCCCTAGGAAGGAAGTGAAAGAGAAGACCCTGTAATTTGGAAGGATAAGTGTGGGGCTTGGAGACAGTTAAAGTACATACCACTCAAGTTCCCCTTCACTGCTGTTGATCAGCAATGTTTGCAAACAGCTGGGCTGGGAGAGCCCAGGGCTTATGCGGCTGCTGCTGCTAACAGCCTGGCAGGGGCTGGTAGTAGATTTAGTGGGTTGTAATGCCAAGAAGACATAGTCATAGGTCATAGTTCGTACCAGGTTTGAAAGCTAGGCCCAAGTAAATGTTGGTTATTCTACTAGACTATGAGGAGAAGCAGCCCCGGATCTGAGTTCTCCATCTAGAGATGCCCATAGCACAGTCTGCCTCCCTGAACCCCTCACACTGTATTACCTCTGATCTGGGTAGTGACATTTTAAAAGAATAGTCCCTCAGCTTGAATATCTAAGAAGAATATCTAAGAACAGCAACAGGTAGACAGTACCCCATCCCCTATCAGTCCTGTCTTATTTATGGTTAAAGATGAATTTTAAAAGTTGGAAAAAACGTCAGCATGAGATGTTTGAAAGTAGTACTCAAGTTGCAAAAGGGAAGCATATTTGTGAGAAAGTTACTAAAGGAAACCAAAGTAAATATTAGAAAATATTTGCCTTAGCAAAAAACTGAGAAAAACATGGATCTGTAATACTGACTGAAATGAAAAGAGGTGAATGAGAGACATAAATAAAAGGAAGCTGGATGAGATAAGGATTTTATAAAATTGAAAGTGCAATAAGCAGAATTTAAAACAGCATTAGCAGTGGATGCATTACTTTCATAATCATTATATAGATATATAAAACACATTATATATACATAAATGTATATATATGTGTAAAATTATATATATGTAATTATATATTCCCCCTATGGAATGGAGTTGCTTTGGTCAGTCTCTCTCCTGATGGGAGAATTTTCTAACTCAAAGTGCCAGGGAAATGCCAAAGTTGGAGAAATATACAGGAGAAAGCACTGAAGGTAATGACAAAACCAAGAAGTCTGGGATCAGAGAGCCATGGAGATTAGCAGATAGTAACAATAATTACCTGCAAAGAGCACTATTGTTCTTGGCTCGGTTTTACAGACTGCTCTGTGGGGCATAGGAGAAGCAGCCACATTTTTTTAAAGGTGTATTTAAAAAAATTTTTAATTGAAATATAGTTGATTTACAGTGTTTCAGGTGTACAGCAAAATGATTCAGTTATACATATATGTGTATGTATTCTTTTTCAGATTCTTTTCCATTATAGGGTATTACAAGATATTGAATATAGTTCCCTGTGCTATACAGTGGGTCCTTGTTGTTTATTTCTTTTGTATATAGTAGTGTGTATCTGTTAATCCCAAATTCCAAATTTATCCCTCCTTCTCCATTGCCCTTTGGTAACCATAAGTTTGTTTTCTACATCTGTGAGTCTGTTTATATTTCGTAAATAAGTTCACTTGTGTTACATTTTAGGTTCCACATATAAGTGATATCATATGGTATTTGTCTCTCTCTTTCTGATTTACTTTACTTAGAATAATATTCTCTAGATCCATTCATGTTCCTGCAGCTGGCATTATTTCATTCTTTTTTATGGCTGAGCAATATTCCATTGTGTGTGTGTGTGTGTGTGTGTGTGTGTGTGTGTCTGTGTGTGTGTGTCTGTGTGTGTCTGTGTGTGTAGGCCACATTCATCTGTCAGTGGACATTTAGGTTGCTTCCGTGTCTTGGCTACTATAAATAGTGCTACTATGAACATTGGGGTGCATGTATCTTTTTGAATTAGACTTTTCTCTGGGTATATGCCCAGGAGTGAGATCGCTGGATCATATGGTAACTATATTTTTAGTTTTTAAGGAACCTCCATACTGTTCTCCATAGTGAGAACCAGCCACATTTAAAATGTTCTTTCGATTGAAGACTTTTCCCAAGAGATAATCCCTTATCCTGCCCACCTATGATCTGTTGCAAGGCCTGAATGCTCCAGTTGTGCTGCCCTAAGCCATTTCACTCATATCCTGCTTTCAAACACTGCCTACAGTGTGGCTACAGCAAAGAAGTTGCTTCTCCACTGGTTTAAAAACCTTTGGATTGTCCAAAGAGGGAAGACAAAGATCAGTTGCACTTGCTTTTCCCCCTTTCTAAATCAATGCGTTTTCATCAGCGGCATATAACTCATAACTCAGTAAAGCCCTCTGAAGAGTCTTTTCTTAGACAGATCACTAAGATCTTTCTTAGTAAGGAGAGCAGTGGAAGGCAATGGGTCCCCAACAAGGACTTGCAGCTTGCATGAGTCATGCAACTGAGAACATTCTCAGAGATACACATGTGCCATTAAGAAGTTGGAGTGTTGAATTCTCAGGAAAAATACTTTTTGTGCCTCAGATCATAACGACATAGCTTTTTCTCCTGAACTGAGAGAAGAATCTAGTACATCTCTCCCTTTCTTCAGATGAGAAAACTAAAGTCCAGAGAAAGTAGCTTACCTAAGGTCACATAGTCAGCTAGCGGCAGAGTTTGAGTTGGAACCCATGCCTCTAGTAGCTTTTCATTAGAGAGGAAAGTGTTTGGTGGTGGGGAGGGGTACCACTGTAGTATTTATTCACTCACACAATGTTTATGTGCACTTACTATGTGCCAAGCTCTGGTTAGTCCCTTCACAATAGTGAAGAACTCAGATACAATCCAGACCCTCATGGTGTTTATATCCCAGGACAAACCTAGAACAGCTCATTACACATTCATTTAATTACAATTATGTTGAGTGCCAAGTGGGATAAATTTAGAATGTGAACTTTAAGCAGGGAAACCTAACATCCACTGGGGGCCCAGGGGGACTCTCTAAGGACATGAGAGTTGAAAGGAGCAAGAATTTGAAAGATGAGTAATCCAACAAGAGGAAGAGGAGAGAGAATAGAGGTAAAGGGAACAGTGGGGTGATTCCAGCACCATCCGAGAAGAGATAGAGTTGAAATGCAGCTGATGTCCCTGGAAATGAGTGCATTGCAGGAGACTTTACATTTTGGTGTCATCTTCTTTCTTGTGTCTTGTGGATGTCTTGTGACATTTAAATGTGGTTTCAGGACTTCCCTGGCAGTCCAGTGGTTAAGACTTTGCCTTCCAGTGCAGGGGGTGTGAGTTTGATCCCTGGTCAGGGAGCTAAGATTCCCACATGCCTCATGGCCAAAAAACCAAAAAACATAAACAGAAGCAATATTGTAACAAATTCAATAAAGACTTTGAAAATGGTCCACATCAAAAAATAAATCTTTAAAAAAAATAAATAAAAGTGGTTTCTCCTCTTTAGGTGGAATCTATCCTGTTCCCAGAGTTGAAAGGATATAATCTGATTCTTGGAACTGTTAATGCTGATGAAAAACTGGTTTCTGACTTTGTGGATCAAACTTTCGAGGTATTTCAGAAAAATCAAGTTGGCCCCTACAAGTAAGTTGGTTTAGTTGTAACTTAGCCATTGGCATTGGTTTAGAGTTCCTAACTGTCATCAAATAAACAATCCCTGTTCCCACATACCTGAAAGAATAAGAGTAGCCAATGTTTACTTACATCAGTGTTACTATTTAGCCCTATTTGCAGATATGGAAACCATAACTTATCAGCAAATAGATAGGAGAGCCACAATTCGAATAACAGGTTCACCTCTATTATATGAAAGCCATGGCACCAGACAGGTTCTGGCATTTAGAAATTCATGGATTTTAACCAGTGGGCAGGCACCAGTTCCTCCCACCAGGACGCCTGCACAAGCCCCTGGACCAACCTGACTCACCAGGGCGCAGACACCAGAAGCAAGAGGAACTACAGTCCTGCAGCCTGCAGAACAGAGACCACAAACACAGAAAGTTAGACAAAATGAGATGGCAGAGGACTATATTCCAGACAAAGGAAGATAAAACCCCAGAAGAACAACTAAGTGAAGTAGAAATAAGCAATCTACCTGAAAAAGAATTCAGAGTAATGATAGTGAAGATGATCCAAGGTCTCAGAAACAGAATGGAGGTACAGACTGAGAAGATACAAGAAATCTTTAACAAGGAGCTAGAAGATTTAAAGAACAAACAAACAGAGATGAACAATAGAATAACTGAAATGAAAAATACAGTAGAAGGACTCAATGGCAGAATAAATGAGGCAGAAGAATGAATAAGTGAGCTGGAAGACAGATCAATTGGTGGAAATCACTGCTGCAGAACAAAATAAAGAAAAAAGAATGAAAAGAAATGAGGACAGGCTCAGAGACCTCTGGGACAACATCAAGTGCACCAATATTTGCATTGTAGGAGTCCCAGAAGGAGAAGAGAGAGAAAAAGGGCCTGGGAAAATATTTGAAGAGATAATAGCTGAAAACTTCCCTAACATGGGAAAGGAAACACTCACTCAATTCCAGGAAGTGCAGAGAGTCCCATACAGGACAAACCCAAGGAGAAACACATATTAATCAAATTGACAAAAATTTAAAACAAAGAGAAAATATTAAAAGCAACAAATAACATACAAGGGAACCCCATACAGTTATCAGCTGATTTTTCAGCAGAAACTTTGCAGGCCAGAAGTGAGTGGCATGATATATTTAAAGTGTTGAAAAGGAAAAACCTACAACCAAGAATACCCTACCCAGCAAGGCTCTCGTTGAGACTCGACGGAGAAATCAAAAGCTTTACAGACAAGCAAAAGCTGAGAGAATTCAGCACCACCAAACCAGCTTTACAACAAATACTAAAGGAACTTCTCTAGGTGGAAAAGAAAAGCCCACAACCAGAAACAATAAAATTACGAAAGGGAAAGCTCACTGGTAGAGGCAAACATACAATAAAGGTAGGAAATCATCCACACACAAATATGATGTCACAAATATGATGTCAAAACCAGCAATCGTGAGAAGAGGAGACTACAAGTGCAAGATATTGGAAATACATTTGAAATTGAGAGACCAGCAACTTAAAACAATCTTGTACGTATATATGTATATATGTGTGTGTATATATAGATAGATAGATAGATAGACTGCTATGTCAAAACCTCATGGTCACTGCAAACCAAAAATGTACAATAGATACAAAAAAGGAAAAGCAATCCAAACACAACCCTAAAGATAGTCATCAAATCACAAAAGAAGAGAACAAAAGAGGAAGGGAAGCAAGAAGACTAGACCAGAAAATTCTGCATTATGAGGGGCTGTCCTGTGTATGGTAGGATGTTTAGCAGCATCCCCGGCTTCTACCTGTTAGTAGGACGCTCCCCAGTTTTGACAACCCAAAATGTCTTCAGACATGGCCAAATGTCCCCTGGGGGCAAAATCACCCCCAGCTGAGAACTGCTGCTAATCTAGTCTGAAAACCACGGCCTCAGATTTGAAAGCTCTGCCCTCGTGAATTTAATCTGGTGTCATCTATTTGAAACCCCTGTTTACCCTGTTGTTGATTCTTATACATATAGTTTGTTTTTCTGTACTGACGGTTCCATGAGCTTCTCCTTGTATCTCAGTTTCAGAGTCTCTGAAGTGTTAGCCAGCTCTTGGAAGTATACTCCTGGGCCCCACAAAGTTAATTCTGTTTACTCCATGTCATCTTTATTTTAATTTCAAACTTATTTTAAGTCAGAGCATCCCCCAAACATCCTCCAATTTGGGGGAAATCTGTCCAGCCATTTCTGCCTTATCTGACAACAGACGGAGGGAAACTTAATTCTATTCAATAGACTTTAGGTTCATTAGTTACAAATTTTCATCTTAAAATTTAGATGTAGAACTTTAGAACCGGAAGGAGGGATGGGAAGTAATGTTTATTGCACATTTACTGTACGTTAGGCATAGTATTAATTGCTTTAAATATATATTATTACAGCTTTACAACAATCCAGTGAGCTGTTATCATTTCCACTTAAAATTAAGGACACTGATCTTTGAAAAAGAGAAATATCTTGTCTAAGTTCATGCAGCTAGGAAGTGGCAAAATTGGAATTTGAAGCTAAAGTTCTGAATTCCCAGTTCACTCTACTTTGCCACGTTATATTCCTCTTTCGTGATTTGGGCTGGTTTTTATGATATTATCTCTTCATTTGCCACTCTGACTAATCTGACTTGGTGACCTGTGTTTGTATGTTTGATTTTTTGCTCTTCAATATGGAAGATACTTAAATGAATACAAGAAGTATGATGACTTATTGGATAACACTGCAGAGCAAAACATCACTGCGTTCCTGAAAGAAAATCATGAAATTGAGGATTTTGTGATGGTAGGAGATGCCACTTGACATTTCGTATCTTGGTTACATGTGCTACAGGCAATCCATTGAGTAGTCAGTGTGTTTCATTAGTATATATACTATGCTCAACATTGTACTATATTGGCTGGAGGGTGAGGCTTGGGGGCAAATGCATAGAGGCTAGAGGCAAATTAATCTACTGAATCTATTCTCTTCTACAGAGGATCAATAGCATAAAAAAGCGGAGAAATGAAATTGCATCCATGCACATTACCGTGCCTTTGGCCATGTTCTGCCTTGACACCATGACCCTAAATTATGATCTCTGTGAGCGAGCCCAAAATCTTAAAGACCATCTGATTCAATTCCAAGTGGATGTAAACCGGGACACCAACACCAGGTATTATTGTTTCATGCAGAGAAATAGCAATGATAATTGGCATGAATGGGAGAATGGAAAAGTGGACAGAACTTACACCTTCCAGCAATGACCAGATTGAACTTCCATTTCACGTTGTTTCTGCACAAAGTGACAGTTGCAGGGAATCAGGTTCAGGCTAGAAGGTGAACAGTTAGGAGAGAACTACCTGGGTCTTGGAGTAGGAAGGTGGAAAGCATCCTGAGGCAGTTCATCTCTGATCCTTCAGCCTTTGCTTTCTTGCAGGCAACTTCAGAGAGAAATTACTTGACTGTCTGAGGTCACAGGCTCTCTCACTGGCCATCTAGCAGTGAAGACACAGCGTGATTACAGGCAGCCCTTAGAATCTCTTCTATACAGACTTCTACTGTCTGGGTCTGGGGATTCTGTCATTCAATGTGAAACTCTATATTGTGCCTTCATTTTACTGATGAGTATTTATTAAAGACGTTTTTGGTTGTAAGGGATAGGAGGCCAGACTAATGTAAAACAAGGCTAATGTAAAACAAGGAATTTGGGGCTCACATGTTGGAAAGTTTAGGAGTTGCTAGCTTCAGGCCCTCAACACTACAATTAGAATGCAGTCTTCCTCCCTCTACTTGACTGTCCTCTGTGTCAGCTCTGTTCTCTGAGAGATTCTCTCCAGTTTGTGGGCCCCAGCAGCTCCACACGTACATCCTCCCAGGTTTCCATCCACGGGAAAAAATGGTTTCCCTTTTTTCCAACACTGTGGCACTGGCTGGTTTGGCACTGGCCTGACTTGGGTTGTTTGGGCAACAGCAAGGCAAACACCATAGCCAAGCAGATGGTTTAGATTTGGGTAGTGTTCTCATCTCTAAACCATGAGAACCAAGAAAGAGAAGGATGAGGTACCCCAAGAAGGCTTAGGCTGTGGTTAACAGAAAAGGGAATGATGCTAAGAGGCTGGGACAGCAACTATCTGCTACTCTGTTTCTATTTGAATGTTACAAAACGGTTAGCCCGTGTTATTTTAGCTCTCTTCCTCAGAGAGCTTTAAACTATAGACTAAAATGATTTAGTACTAATAACCACTATTAAATTGTCATATAGTATATTATTCATATACATGTAGATAAATATAAGTTTAGCATTTTATAGCTCTTTTAAGGTTTATAAACTGCATATCAGAAACTCATCAGGAAATTAATTATGATAATAGCTACCATTTTTCCTGCACATGTTGTAGTCCAAGCACTGTGTAAGTGTTCTGAACATTCAGGATCTAATCAGGTCTTTACACCAACCATAAGAAGTTGTTCATTATTCTCTCCATTATGTTGATGAAGAAACTGAGACTCCAAAAGGTCAGCGAGTGGCATATCCAGGGCTTAACCTAGTTCATTTTGACTCCAAATTAATGCTTTCCACCACTGCACCCAACTCTCACTGGGTAACGAAATGGTGGGGCTCCTGGTTTGGGAGCCAGAAGGCTTGGTTTTGAATCCAAGACCTTCTGTTTGCTAGCTTGTGTCCCCTGGCTTCACCTCTTGGATCTTCAGTTCCTTTGCCTATAGAATAAACATTTGGGACTAGGGCAGTAAAATGTTTTCAGCCTTCAGACTACTAGGACACTTTCCTTTGGAAAGTTTGAGCATCAAGCAATTTTTTTTTCTTAAACATTTGTTCCTGTCAAATCAAAGCAACATAGTGCCTTGGTTGGTCAGTGCATTCTTTCTCATCAAAATAAATGTACAATTTCCTTTGGCCTTTTTAATATAAATGAAAGTTAGGGTCCCATTACAAACCTGGGGATTTCTAAGGACCCAGAAACTCCAGGTTAGTAATTGAGTTCTGAATTTTCTTTCTACCTTAAAAATAGTGATTCTGACTCATTTGTTCTTCTCAGCCACCCCATGAGGTAGGTAAAACATATATAAGACACCCTACTGAATGAAGAGAGAAAAACTAACTTGCCTGATTAGGTGAGTTTGAGTCTTCTGAACCCTTGCTACTTCATTGTCCTGTAATTGCTGAGTAGAGTACCTTCCTGTTTCCAGTGATTATGTGTGCCCTAGAAAGGGGTGCTCTGGTCATATAGGCAGGGGGCACCTTGGAGTGCATTGGTAAGAAAGTGGGCATGCCATCCATTTCCACTACAGGTACAAGGTCTAAAGTTGCTAGAACAATGACCTGAAATATTGACCAGAAACACAAGGCCCTGAGTTAGAGATATAAGAAATTATCCCTCTGGTCTAGCTGTTTGTTTCCTTCAGGGTAGGAAATCTTGTCCAAACAGTGACAACAAGGTAGAGAGAGGCCGTAGATTGATGCAAAATGTATTGGTCTCCCTTATGGCATCCCCTACACCAGAAAGAGAGTGGTCCTGTGCTTACAGGACACCTGGACCTTTATATTTTAAATGATATTATAAGTACGTGTAGAAGACAGTATTTCTTTTTTTTTTTTTTTAACATCTTTATTGGGGTATAATTGCTTTACAATGGTGTGTTAGTTTCTGCTTTATAACAAAGTGAATCAGTCATACATAAACATATGTTCCCATATGTCTTCCCTCTTGCGTCTCCCTCCCTCCCACCCTCCCTATCCCACCCCTCCAGGCTGAAGACAGTATTTCTTGTCCTTAGTTTATTCCTAGATATTGCTAAGGTGTTATGTTGGTCCAATTGTTAATGTCGTCAACCCATATTCAGGACTTTTTAGAGGGTCTAGTAGTTAATGGGTATAAAGGAAAAACTCAATTCCGTCTACCTCCTGAGTACGGAAAATCCAGTTCTTCTCTACTGTGTCTTTTCTGTGTGTCTCCTATATATATTTTTATTGGAGTATAATTGCTTTACAATGTTGTCTTAGTTTCTGCTGTACAAAAAATTGAATCGGCTGTATGTACACATATATCCCCTCCCTCTTGGACCTGCCTTCCATCGCCCCCATCCCACCCATCGAGGTCATCACAGAGCACTGAGCTGAGCTCCCCATGCTATACCGCAGGTTCCCACTAGCTATCTGTTTTACACATGGTAGTGTATTTATGTCAAACCTAATCTCCCAATTCATCCCACCCTGCCCTGCCCCCCCGTGTCCACATGTCCATGCTCTACATCTGCATCTCTGTTCCTGCCGTGGAAATAGGTTCATCTGTACTATTTTTCTAGATTTCACATACATGCATTAATACATGATATTTGTCTTTCTCTTTGTGACTTACTTCACTCTGTATGACAGACTCTAGGTCCATTCATATCTCTACAAATGACCCAATTTCACTGCTTTTTAGGCCTGAGTGATATTCCATTGTATATATGTACCACATCTTCATTATCTATTCATCTGTCAATGGACATCTAGGTTGCTTCCATGACCTGGCTATTGCAAATAGTGCTGCAGTGAACATTGGGGTACATGTGTCTTTCTGAATTATGGTTTTCTCTGGGTATATGCCCAGTAGTGGGATTGCTGGGTCATATGGTAATTCTGTTTTTAGTGTTTTAAGGAACCTGCATACTCTTCTCCATAGTGGCTGTATCAATTTACATTCCCACCAACAGTGCAAGAGGGTTCCCTTTTCTCCACACCATCTCCAGCATTTACTGTTTGTAGATTTTTTGATGATGGCCATTCTGACTGGTGTGAGGTGATACCTCATTGTAGTTTTGATTTGCATTTCTCTAATAATTTGTGACGTTGAGCAGCTTTTCATGTGCCTCTGGGCCATCTGTATGTCTTCTTTGGAGAAATGTCTATTTAGGGCTTCCACCCATTTTTTTTGATTGGGTTGTTTGTTTTTTTGATATTGAGCTAAGTGAACTGTTTGTATATTTTGGAGATTAATCCTTTGACCATTGCTTTGATTGCAGATATTTTCTCCCATTCTAAGGATTGTCTTTTCATCTTGATTATGGCTTCCTTTGCTGAGCAAAAGCTTTTAAGTTTCATTAGGTCCCATTTGTTTATTTTTGTTTATATTTTTATTACTTTAGGAGGTGGGTCAAAAAAGATCTTGCTGTGATTTATGTCAGAGTGTTCCTCTCATGTTTTCCTCTAAGAGTTTTATAGTGTCCGGTCTTACATTTAGGTCTTTAACCCATTTTGAATTTATTTTTGTGTATGGTGTTAGTGAGTGTTCTAATTTCATTCTTTTACAAGTAGCTGTCCAGTTTTCCCGGCACCACTTATTGAAGAGACTTTCTTTTCTTCATTGTATATCCTTGTCTCCTTTATCATAGATCAGTTGACCATATGTGCGTGGGTTTATCTCTGGGCTTTCTATCCTGTTCCATTGATCTGTATTTCTGTTTTTGTACCAGTACCATACTGGCTTGATTACTGTAGCTTTGTAGTATAGTCCAAAGTCAGAGAACCTGATTCCTCCAGCTCTGTTTTTCTTTCTCAAAATTGCTTTGGCTATTTGGGGTCTTTTGTGTTTCCATACAAATTGTAAGATTTTTTGTACTAATTCTGTGAGAAATGCCATTGGTAATTTGATAGGGATTGCATTGAGTCTGTAGATTGCTTTGGGTAATATATTCATTTTCACAATATTAATTCTTCCTATCCAAGAACATGGTATATCTCTCCATCTGTTTGTGTCATCTTTGATTTCTTTCATCAGTGTTTTATAGTTTTCGGTGTACAGGTCTTTTGCCTCCTTAAGTAGGTTTATTCCTAGGTATTTTATTCTTTTATATTCTTTTTGATGTATTGGTAAATGGGATTGTTTCCTTAATCTCTCTTTCTGATCTTTTGTTGTTAGTGTATAGGAATGCAAGAGATTTCTGTCCATGAATTTTGTATCCTGCAACTTTACCAAATTCATTGATTAGCTTTAATAGTTCTCAGGTGGCATCTTTAGGATTTTCTATGTATAGTATCATGTCATCTGCAAACAGTGACAGTTTTACTTCTTCTTTTCCAATCTGTATTCCTTTTATTTCTTTTTGTTCTCTGGATGCCGTGGCTAAGACTTCCAAAGCTACGTTGAATAATAGTGGTGAGAGTGGACATCCTTGTCTTGTGCCAGATCTTAGAGGAAATGCTTTCAGTTTTTCACCATTGAGAATGACGTTTGCTGTGGGTTTGTCGTATATGGCCTTCATTATGTTGAGGTAGGTTCCCTCTATGCCCACTTTCTGGAGAGTTTTTAATCATAAATGGGTGTTGAATTTTGTCAAAAGCTTTTTCTGCATCTTTTGAGATGACCATATGGTTTTTATTCTTCAATTTGTTAATATGGTGTATCACATTGATTGATTTGCGTATATTGAAGAATCCTTGCATTCCTGGGACAAATCCCACTTGATCATGGTGTATGATCCTTTTAATATGCTGTTGCATTTGGTTTGCTAGTATTTTGTTGAGGACTTTTGCATGTATATTCATCAGTGATATTTGTCTGTAATTATCTATTTTTGTGGTATTTTTGTCTGGTTTTGTTATCATGGTGATGGTGGCCTTGTAAAACAAGTTTGGGCATGTTCCTTCCTCTGCAATTTTTTTGTAAGAGTTTGAGAAAGATGGATGTGAGCTCTTCTCTAAATGTTTGATAGAATTCACCTGTGAAGCCTTCTGGTCCTGGACTTTTGTTTGTTGGAAGATTTTCAATCACAGTTTCTATTTCGTTACTTGTGATTGGTCTGTTCATATTTTCTATTTCTTCCTGGTTCAGTCTTGGAATGTTGTATCTTTCCAAGCATTTGTCCATTTCTTCCAGGTTGTCCATTTTATTGGCATAGATTTGCTTGTACTAGTCTCTTATGATCCTTTGTATTTCTGCAGTGTCAGTTGTAATTTCCCCTTTTTCATTTCTAATTTTAATGATTTGAGTCCTCTCCCTTTTTTTATTGATAAGTCTGGGGAAAGATTTATCAATTTTGTTTATGTTCTCAAAGAACCAGCTTTTAGTTTCATTGATCTTTGCTATTGTTTTCTTCATTTCTTTTCATTTATTTCTGCTCTGATCTTTATGATTTCTTTCCTTCTACTAACTTTGGGTTTTCTTTGTTCTTTTTTGTCTGGTTGCTTTAGGTGTAAGTTTAGATTGTTTATTTGAGATGTTTCTTGTTTCTTGAGGTGAGATTGAATTGCTATAAACTTCCCTCTTAGAACTGCTTTTGCTGCGTCCCATAGGTTTTGGGTCATTGTGTTTTCATTGTCATTTGTTCCTATGTATTATTTATTTTCTCTATGATTTCTTCAGTGACCTCTTGGTTATTTAGCAGTGCACTGTTTAGCCTCCATGTGTTCGTGTTTTTTACAGTTTTTTTCCTTTAGTTGATTTCAAATCTGATAGCATTGTTGTCAGAAAAGATGCTTGATAAAATTTCAATTTTCTTAAATTTAGCAAGGCTTGATTTGTGTCCCAAGATATGATCTACCTTGGAGAATGTTCCGTTTACACTTGAGAAGAATGTGCATTCTTCCGCTTTCGGGTGGAATGTCCTATAAATATCAATTAAATCTATCTGGTCTATTGTGTCATTTAAAGCTTGTTTCCTTATTTATTTTCTGTCTGGATGATCTGTCCCTTTGTGTAAGTGGGGTTTTAAAGTCCCCCACTATATTTGTGTTACTTTCGATTTCCCCTTTTATGGCTGTTAGCATTTGCCTTATGTATTGAGATACTCCTATGTTAGGTGCATAAGTATTTATGATTGCTATATCTTTTTGGATTGATCCCTTGATCATTATATAGTGTCCTTCCTTATCTCTTGTAACAGCCTTCATTTTATCTGATATGACTATTGCTACTCCAGCTTTCTTTTGATTTCCATTTGCATGGAATATCTTTTTTCATCCCCTCACTTTCAGTCTGTATGTGTCCCTAGGTCTGAAGGGGTCTCTTGTGGACAGCATATATATGGGTCTTGTTTTTGTATACATTCAGCCAGGCTGTGTCTTTTGGTTGGAGCATTTAATCCATTTACATTCAACATAATTATCAATATGTATGTTCCTATTACCATTTTCTGAATTGTTTTGCATTTGTTTTTGTGGATCTTTTTCTTCTCTTGTGTTTCCTGCCTAGAGAAGTTCCTTTAGCATTTGTTGTAAAGCTGGTTTGGTGGTGCTGAATTCTCTTAGCTTTTTCTTGTCTGTAAAACTTTTGATTTCTCTGTCAAATCTAAATGAGATCCTTGTGGGTTAGCGTAATCTTTGTTGTAGGTTTTTCCCTTTCATATAAATATATCCTGCCACTCCCTTCTGAGCTGCAGAGTTTCAGCTGAAAAATCAGCTGATAACCTTATGGGGATTCCCTTGTATGCTATATTTTGCTTTTCCCTTGCTGCTTTTAGTATTTTTTCCTTGAATTTATTTTTTGTTAGTTTGATTAATATGTGTCTTGCTATGTTTCTCCTAGGGTTTATCCTATATGGGACTCTCTGCGCTTCCTGGACTTGGGTGGCTATTTCCCTTCGCATGTTAGGGAACTTTTCGACTATAATCTCTTCAAATACTTTTTCAGACGGTTTCTCTTTCTCTTCTGCTTCTGGGACCCCTTTAATTTGAATGTTGGTGCATTGTTAAATGTTGTCCCAGAGGTCTCTGAGACTGTCCTCAATTCTTTTCATTCTTTTATCTTAATTCTGCTCCTTGGCAGTTATTTCCACCTTTCTACCTTGAAGCTCACTTATCCATTCTTCTGCCTCAGTTATTCTGCTATTGATTCCCTCTAGGGTATTTTTAATTTCAGTTATTGTGTTGTTCATCACTGTTTGTTTGTTCTTCAGTTCTTTTAGGTCTTTGTTAAACATTTCTTGTATTTTCTTGATCCGTGCCTCCATTCTATTTCCAAAATTTTGGATTATCTTTACTATCATTACTCTGAATTCTTTTTCAGGTAGGTTGCTTATTTCCTTTTCATTTATCTGGGATTGTGAGTTTTTACCTTGCTCCTTCATCTCTAACATATCTTTTTGTCATCTCATGTTTTTTCGATGGGTGGGTCTGTGTTCCTGTCTTACTAGTTGTTTGGCCTGAGATCTCCAGCACTGGAGTTTCCAGGTAGTTGGGTGGAGCCGGGTCTTGGTGCTGAGATGAGGACCTCTGGGAGACCTCACTCTGATGAATATTCCCTGGGGTCTGAGGTTCTCTATCAGTCGAGCAGTTTGGACTTGGCACTCCCACCACAGGAGCTCAGGCCCGACCCTTGGACTGGGAGCCAAGATCCTGCAAGCTCTGTGGCACAGGAAAAAAGAAAAAACAAGGAAGAACAATAACAAAGAATAAAAAAGAAAATAAAATTAGAAAAAATTTAAAATCTATTAGAAAAAATAAAACTGTAAATGAAACAACAACAATGTAAAACAGGGTTCAAGATGGCGGAGTAGAAGGACGTGCGCTCCCTCTCTCTTGTGAGAGCACCAGAATCACAGCTCACTGCTGAACAATCATCAACAGGAGGATACTGGGTCTCACCAAAAAAGATACCTCACATCCAAAGACAAAGCAGAAGCTGCCATGAGATGGCAGGAGGTGTGCAATCACAATAAAATCAAATCCCATAACCACTGGGTAGGTGACTCACAAACTAGAGAACAATTATACCACAGAAGTCCACCCACTGGATTGAAGGTTCTGAGCCCAACGTCAGGCTACCCAACCTGAGGGTCCAGCAATGGGAGGAGGAATTCCCAAGAATCAGATGTTGAAGGCTAGCAGGATTTGATTGCAGGACTTTGACAGGACTGGAGGAAACAGAGACTCCACTCTTGGAGGACACACACAAAGTAGTGTGCGCATCAATACCCAGGGGGAAGGTGCAGTGACCCCATAGGAGATTGAACCAGACCTACCTGCTAGTGTTGGAGGGTCTTCTGCAGAGGCGGGGGGTGACTGTGGCTCACCACAGAGACAAGGACACTGGCAGCAGAAGTTCTGGGAAGTACTCCTTAGCGTGAGCCCTCCTGGAGTCAGCCATTAACCCCACCAAGAGCCTGTAGGCTCCAGTGCCGGTTGTCTCAGGCCAAACAACCAAGAGGGAGGAAACTCAGCCCCACCCATCAGCAGTCAAGTGGATTAAAGTTTTACTGAGCTCTGCCCACCAGAGCAACACCCAGCTCTGCCCACCACCAGTCCCTCCCATCAGGAAGCTTGCACAAGCCTCTTAGATAGCCTCATCTACCAGAGGGCAGACAGCAGAAGCAAGAAGAACGACAATCCTGCAACCTGTGGAACGAAAACCACATTCACAGAAAGATAGACAAGATGAAAAGGCAGAGTGCTATGTACCAGATGAAGGAACAAGATAAAACCCCAGAAAAACAACTAAATGAAGTAGAGATAGGCAACCTTCCAGAAAAAGAATTCAGAATAATGATAGTGAAGATGATCCAGGACCTCGGAAAAAGAATAGAGGCAAAGATCAAGTAGATGCAAGACCTGTTTAACAAAGACGTAGAAGAATTAAAGAACGAACACCTAGAAGAATTAAAGAACAAACAAACAGAGATGAACAATATAATAACTGAAATGAAAAATAAACTAGAAGGAATCAATAGCAGAATAACTGAGGCAGAAGAATGGATACGTGACCTGGAAGACAGAATGGTGCAATTCACTGCTGTGGAACAAAGTAAAGAAAAAAGAATGAAAAGAGCCTAAGAGACCTCTGGGACAACATTAAATGGACCCACATTCACATTATAGGGGTCCCAGAAGGAGAAGAGAGAGAGAAAGGACCCGAGACAATATTTGAAGAGATTATAGTCGAAAAGTTCCCTAACATGGGAAAGGAAATAGCCACCCACGTCCAGGAAGCACAGAGAGTCCCAGGAGGGATAAACCCAAGGAGACACACACTGAGACACATAGTAATCAAACTGACAAAAATTAAAGACAAAGAAAAATTATTAAAAGCAACAAGGAAAAACAGACAAATAATATGCAAGAGAGCTCCCATAAGGTTAACATCTGATTTCTTAGCAGAAACTCTAAAGCCAGAAGGCAGTGGCACAATATATTTAAAGTGATGAAAGGGAAGAACATACAACCAAGATTACTCTACCCGGTAAGGATCTCAATCAGATTTAACAGAGAAAACAAAAGCTTTACAGACAAGCAAAAGCTAAGAGAATTCAGCACCAGCAAACCAGCTCTACAACAAATGCTAAAGGAACTTCTCTAAGTGGGAAACACAAGAGAAGAGAATGACCTACAAAGACAAACCCAAAACAATTCAGAAAATGGTAATAGGAACATACATATTGATAATTACCTTAAATGTGAATGGATTAAATGCTCCAACCAAAAGGCAGAGGTTCGCTGAATGGATACAAAAACAAGACCCATATATATGCTGTGTACAGGAGACCCACTTCAGACCTAGGGACTCATGCAGACTGAAAGTGAGGGGATGGAAAAAGATATTCCGTGCAAAGGGAAAGCAAAAGAAATCTGGAGTAGGAATACTCATATCAGATAAAATAGACTTTAAAATAATGTTACAAGAGACAAGGAAGGATACTAATGATCAAGGGATCAATCCAAGAAGAAGATATAAGAATCATATTTGCACCCAACATAGGAGCACCTCAATACATAAGGCAAATGCTAACAGCTATAAAAGGAAGCTGACAGTAACACACTAATAGTGGGGGATATTAACACCTCACTTACACTGAGGGACAGATCATTTGGACAGAAAATTAATAAGGAAACATAAGCTTTAAATGACACAATAGACCAGATAGATTTAATTGATATTTATAGGACATTCCATCTGAAAACAGCAGACTACACTTTCTTCTCAAGTGCACACAGAACATTCTCCAGGATAGATCACATCTTGGGTCACAAATCAAGCCTCAGTAAATTTAAGAAAATTGAAATCATATCAAGCATCTTTTCTGACCACAATTCTGTGAGATTAGAAATGAATTACAGGGCAAAAAAACATAAAAAACACAAACACATGGAGGCTAAACAATATGTTACTAAATAACCAAGCGATCACTGAAGAAATCAAAGGGGAAATCAAAAAATACCTAGAAACAAATGACAAAACATGACGACTCACAACTTATGGGATGCAGCAAAAGCAGTTCAGAGGGAAGTTTATAGCAATACAATCCTACCTCAACAAACAAGAAACATCTCAAATAAACAATCTTACCTTACACCTAAAGTGACTAGAGAAACAAGAACAAACAAAACCCAAAGTTAGTAGAAGGAAAGAAATCATAAAGATCAGAGCAGAAATAAATGAAAGAGAAACAAAGAAAACAATAGCAAAGATCAATAAAACTAAAAGCTGGTTCTTTGAGAAGATAAACAATATTGATAAACCTTTAGCCAGACTCATCAAGACAAAGAGGGAGAGGACTCAAGTCAATAACATTAGAAATGAAAAAGGAGAAGTTACATCGGACACCGCAGAAATACAAAGCATCTTGAGACTACTAGAAGCAAATCTATGCCAATAAAATGGACAACCTGGAAGAAACGGACAAATTCTTAGAAAGGTATAATCTTCCAAGACTGAACCAGGAAGAAATAGAAAATAAGAACAGACCAATCACAAGTAATGAAATTGAAATTGTATTAAAATCTTCCAACAAACAGGGCTTCCCTGGTGGCACAGTGTTGAGAGTCTGCCTGCCGATGCAGTGGACTCGGGTTCATGCCCCGGTGTGGGAAGATCCCACATGCCGCGGAGCAGCTGTGCCCTTGAGCCATGGCCGCTGAGCGTGCGCGTCCAGAGCCTGTGCTCCGCAACGGGAGAGGCCACAACAGTGAGAGGCCGTGTACCACAAAAAAAAAAAAAAATCTTCCAACAAACAAAAGTCCAGGACCAGATGGCTTCACAGGTGAATTCTGCCAAACATTTAGAGAGCTAACACCCATCCTTCTGAAACTCTTCCAAAAAATTTCAGAGGAAGGAACACTCCCAAACTCATTCTACAAGGCCACCGTCACCTTGATACCAAAACCAGACAAAGATACTACTAAAAAATATAATTACAGACAAATATCACTGATGAATATAGATGCAAAAATCCTCAAGAGAAAACTAGTAAACAGAATCCAACAGCACCTTAAAAAGATCATAAACCATGATCAAGTGGGATTTATCCCAGGGATGCAAGGATTCTTCCATATATGCAAATCAATCAATGTGATACACGATATTAACAAATTGAAGAATAAAAACCATATGATCATCTCAATAGATGCAGAAAAACTTTTGAGAAAATTCAACACCCATTTATGATCAAAAACTCTCCAGAAAGTGGGCATAAAGGGAACCTACCTCAACATAATAAAGGCCATATATGACAAACCAACAGCAATGGTGGGTTTCTCAATGGTGAAAGACTGAAAGCATTTCCTCTAAGATCAGGAACAAGACAAGGATGTCCACTATTATTCAACATAATTTTGGAAGTCCTAGCCATGGCAATTAGAGAAGAAAAAAATGAAAGGAATACAAATTGGAAAAGAAGAAGTAAGACTGCCACTATTTACAGATGACATGATACTATACATAGATATTCCTAAAATGCCACCAGAGAACTTCTAGAGCTAATCAGTGAATTTGGTAAGGTTGCAGAATACAAAATTAATGCACAGAAATCTCTTGCATTCTTATACACTAACAAGGAAAGATCAGAAAGAGAAGTTAAGGAAACAATCCCATTCACCATTGCAACAAAAAGAATAAAATACCTAGGAATAAACCTACCTAAGGAGGTAAAAGAACTGTACTCAGAAAACTAGTAAGACACTGATGAAAGAAATCAAAGATGACACAAACAGATGGAGAGATATACCATGTTCTTGGATTGGAAGACTCAGTATTGTCAAAATGACTGTACTACCCAAAGCAATCTACAGACTCAATGCAATCCCTATCAAAGGACGAATGGCATTTCTCACAGAACTAGAACCAAAAAATTCACAATTTGTATGGAACCACAAAAGACCCCGAATAGCCAAAGCAATCTTGAGAAAGAAAAACGGAGCTGGAGGAATCAGGCACTCTGACTTCAGACTATACCACAAAGCTACAGTAATCAAGACAGTATGGTACTGGCACAAAAACAGAAATATAGATCAATGGAACAGGATAGAAAGCCCAGAGTTAAACCCATGCACCTATGGTCAGCTAATCTATGACAAAGGAGGCAAGGATATACAATGGCAAAAAGTCTTTTCAATAAGTGGTGCTGGGAAAACTGGACAGCTACATGTAAAAGAATGAAATTAGAACACCATGCACAAAAATAAACTCAAAATGGTTTAAAGATGTAAATGTAAGACTGGACACTTAGAAAGAGCACTCTTTGACATAAATCACAGCAAGATCTTTTTTGACCCACCTCCTAGAGTAATGAAAATAAAAACAAAAATAAACAAATGGGACCTAATGAAACTTAAAAGCTTTTGCACAGCAAAAGAAACTATAAACAAGACAAAAAGACAACCCTCGGGATGGGCGAAAATATTTGAAAACGAATCAACAGACAAAGGATTAATCTCCAAAATATATAAACAGCTCATGCAGCTCAATATCAAAAAAACAAACAACCCAATCAAAAAATGGGTGGAAGCCCTAAATAGACATGTCTCCAAGAAGACATACAGATTGCCCAGAGGCATATGAAAAGCTGCTCAACATCACTAATTATTAGAGAAATGCAAATCAAAGCTACAGTGAAGTATCACCTCACACTGGTTAGAATGGGCATCATCAGAAAATCTATAGACAACAGATGCTGGAGAGGGTGTGGAGAAAAGGGAACCCTCTTGCACTGTTTGTGGGAATGTAAATTGATACAGCCACTATGGAGAACAGTATGGAGGTTCCTTAAAAAACTAAAAATAGAATTATCATATGATCCAGCAATCCTACTACTGAGCATATAACCAGAGAAAACCATAATTCAAAAAGACACACGCACCCCAATGTTCACTGCAGCACTCTTTACAATAACCAGGTCATGGAAGCAACCTAAATGCCCATTGACAGACGAATGGATAAAGAAGATGTGGTACCTATATACAGTGGAGTATTACTCAGCCATAAAAAGGAACGAAACTGGGTCATTTGTAGAGACATGGATGGACCTAGAGACTGTCATGCAGAGTGAAGTAAGTCAGAAAGAGAAAAACAAATATCATATGTTAACGCATATATGTGGAATCTAGAAAAATGGTACAGATGAACCAGTTTGCAAGGCAGAAATAGAGACACAGATGTAGAGAACAGACATATGGACACCAAAGGGGGAAAGTGGCGGGGGGTGGTGGTGGTGGTGATGTGATGAATTGGGAGATTGGGATTGAGATATATATACTAATATGTATAAAATAGATAACTAATAAGAATTTGATGTATTAAAAAAATAAAATTCAACAACAACAAAAAAAGAATTTAGGTGGAATGGTAGAAAATGGAGTGGGCAGTATTAGAAATAACATTTCTTGTATATAGCCTTCTGTGTTTTTAATACAATGTAAGATTTTTACCCTAAGGATGGTATTGTTGACAGTGGCAGATTGAAAGCCACATTTTTTATTGGTTCCCGTATTTAAATGGAAATCTGAATTGACTTTTATGTGAATTTATTCCTGAAAATCCATGCTGAAGGACATTGGAGTGTGGATCATCAAAAAGTTTTTAGCTTTTGTAAATAAAGTTGTAATCAACAACTGTAAAAAAAAAAAAAAAAAGAAGCAGCAAGGTAAAATAACCACAACAGCAAAACAAAACAAAACAAAAAGCTGGAAAAGGCCTTAGCTGTGTAGAGGTTGGGGGGGCTTAGGTCCGGCCGGGGCTTAGGCGGGGGCAGGGCCTAGGCTCAGGACCAGAGCGGAGGTAAAAGGCAGGGGGTGGAGGGGTAGTGCCTAGGTTCAGTGCAGCCAGAGGGGGCCTTGGAGTGCTGAGGTTCAGGCCTCGGACCTCAGCAGGACCCCTGGGGCCAGAGTGGGCAGGGGAAACACTGGCGCGTTTCCTTCTGATCCTTCTATTACCCCGAGTGTCTCTCTCCCTTCCTGCTGGCTGATCTCACCTTGGATGGGCCCCTCCCAAGCGAGTGTGGGAACCCCTCCCTTCACCCAGCTTCCCATTAGGGGCACTGACCCTGTCTACGCTCTACTTTTCCTCCCCCTCCCTTCCTCCCACGCCCCCAGGGCCCAGCAGCAGGAAGGGGCCTCGGAGGGCAGAGGATCAGACCCTGGACCTCAGCAGGCTCCCCGGGCCCAAGTGGGCGGGGGAAACGCTGGCTGTGTTCCCTTCCCGATCCCCAGAGGGTCTCTCCCCATCCCCACTGATCCCCTCGCTGTGAGTGTGTCCCTCCAGGCATGGGAGCCCCTCCCCTCCCCCAGCCACCCCTCAGGGGCGCCTGTCCTGTCCAGCCTCCACTTCTCCTTCCCCCTTCCTCCCCCCACATCCCAGTCGCTTGGGGGTCCCTCCTGTCCCCTTAGGTGTCCAGGGCCCCCCACCAGCACCTGGTAGGTGCCCTAGTGGTGAGGACACATGAACTCCATGTCCTCCTACTCTGCCATCTTGACTCCCCCCCCTTTACTTTTATATAGAACACTTCATTCTTGCCTCTGCTGATCACCAAATGTGTGGAGGATTTTCTCCACACCACACAATTCTGTAACACCAGCTAGGTGCCCTACAATTCAACTTAATTCTGACACTGTCTACCCAGAGATAGCATCAGCTTGCACAGGTTAAGGGCTCAGTCCTATAAAACTGCCCCCCATTACTTCAGACTCCAGTCACAAGTCCAGGTTGTCGCCTTGCTTCTGAGCAGCCAGCTATAGATTGAAGGTTCCAATGACCCCTTTCTTGGGTTTGATTAATTTGCTCCAAGCTTCTAATCATGGCTTGGTGTTTCCGGTGACCCACTCCTCATCCAGGAGCCATCTAGGAGCCCACCCTGAGTCACCTCACTAGAACAAAAGATACTCTTATTATCCATGAAATGACAGGGGTTTCATGGGCTCTGTGCTAGGAACCTGGGGCAGAGACCAACATATATTTTTCCTTATTTCACAGTGGGTCTGCTACCACTCTTCTGGGCCCTTGCAAGAAGCGGATAGGTTAGCCACATGATATTTACTCTATGCTTTCTCATGCAAAAGGGAAGAAGAATGGATTCTTATCAGAGGGAGTCTATCACACCGAGAGGATCTACCTATATTAGGCTAGGCTACATGCTGTAACAAAGAGACCCAAGATGTCATGATTGAAAATAATAGTTTATTCTTGCTCGGGATAGCTCCAGATTGGTGGGGAGACATATTGTGTGCATTCAGAGACTCAAGGAGATGATGACTTTACATCTTTGACATATAGCCTTCAAGGTCATTCTAAGTGTTGATATCCTAGACTGTTGGCAGGAAGAAAGAGCATGGAGGAATATGCAAGGACAGTTTCATGGGCTGTACCCGAAAGTGATACTTATCACTGCTTCCTACTTCCCACTGACTGGAACTCAATCACATGACCATACCTACTATGGACTGCATTGTGTCTCCCCCAGATTCATATGTTGAATCCTGTCTTAGTCCATTCAGGCTGCTATAACAGAGTACCATTGGCTGAGTAGCTTATAAATAATAGAAACCTATTTCTAACAGTTCCGGTGGCTGGGAAGTCCAAAATCAAGGCTCTGGCAGATTTGTTTGTTGAGAGCCTGCTTCCTTGTTCACAGACCACCATCTTCTCATTGTATCCTCACATGGAAGAATGGGTGAGGGGTCTCTGGGGTCTCTTTTATAAAAACACTAATCCCATTCATGAGAGCATAGCCCTCATGACCTAATTATCTCCCAAAGGCCACCTCAAAATAACTGTTACAGGCTTGAGGACACAGCAGGGAAGGGGAAGCTGGGACAAAGTGAGAGAGTAGCATTGACATATATACACTACCAAATGTAAAACGGATGGCTAGTGGGAAGCTGCTGCATAAAACAGGGAGATCAGCTCGATGCTTTGTGACGACCTAAAGGGGTGAGAAAGAGAGGGTGAGAGAGAGGCTCAAGAGGGAGGGGATATGGGAATATATGTATACATATAGTTGATTCTCTTTGTTGTTTTACAGCAGAAACTAACACAACATTGTAAAGCAATTATACTCCGATAAAGATAAAAAATTTTTTAAAATACTGTTACATTAGGGATTAATTTCAACATACAAATTTTGGGAATACACAAACATTCAGTCTGTAGCAAAGCACTAATGCCCTATGTGACTGTATTTGGAGACAGGGCCTATAAGGAGATAATAGGACTAAAGGAGGTAAAAGGATGAGGCCCTAATCCAATAGGGTTGGTGCCCTTACAAGAAGAGAAACAGACAGAGCTTCTTTCCTCTCCACCATGTGAGGACACAGCGAAAAGGTGGCTATCTGCAAGCCAGTAAGAGAGCCTTCACTAGGGACCAAATAGGTCAGTACCTTGACCTCGGACTTCCCAGCGTCTAGAACTATGTGAAAATATATTTTTGTTGTTTAAACCACCCAGTCGTAATATTTTGTTATGGTAGTCCAAACTGACTGGTAAAATACTCAACTAAAAATGCAGAGGAGGCTGGGAAATATAATCCAGCTCTGAGTCCAAAAGTGGAGAATACTATGAATCCATGTAGCACAATAGATAAGTTTTCTGTATAGCAAGTTTCTGAATTGTATAAAAATTCATTTCTAAAATCCCAGCATCATCTGTAAAGATGTTTTAATCATTGTCTCATCAGTTTGATACAATTAGCTTCATTGTGGAGGGGTCTCCACACATTAAGAAGGAATATCAAGGACTGAAAACATTGAGAGGAGTGGTTTTTATCTATCTATAGTGTATGACCATCAACATGTAATGATCAATTAATAATAACAAAAACTATTATAGCTATTATTGGTAACATTTCTTGAGGGCTACTAGGCATGTGCTAGGCATGGATATATTGCAAATAACTTGTTCCTAATTGTAGTTAAAATGCTGAAGACTGTCATTCATTAGCTTTTGTATAAATTAGAGCATATTCAAATTATCCCTATAATAACATATTTTTTCACAGTCTTGTGTTCAAGGATAAGTGGGCAGTTAGATCTAGTGGTCCCAGTAGATGAATGTAAGTTTCTCTATGCCACCAGAAATTACCTGCAGCACATGAGGATAAACTTGCTGGTGTACTGTTAAGACGAGCGATTACAAATTAATTTAGTGTTCTACTTCAACATAAAATTGAGGAGTTGCTGCTGTTGGTAGTGGTGATATTGGTTATTGTTTTGGTCTAAATCTGTATTTTACCCATGGTGTATCTGTTAAGAGTACAAGCTTTGGAATCAATTAAACTAGTTCAAATCCTGGCTCTAACATCTACACATCATGTTGCTTTGGATAAAGTTACTCAGCCTCCCTTTCTTCCATTATAAAATGTTGATAATAATAGTTCCTAACTCTTGGAATTTTCGTGAAGATTAAATGAGTTAATATTCAGTGATTAGAATGGGGCATGTCATATAGTAAAGGGCCTAGTACATGTCATATATTATTATCATTTCTACTGTTATTATTTCTAAAATATGGTATGTATATGAATATTATCCATCAAGAATTTTCTGGTAGAGAAAAGTTGGAAAACATTGTTCTAGTCTCCAAATAGGAACCATGTTTGTTTAGTATAGTGGGTCTTATAAGAAAGCTATTTTTAGATAATGATGATGGCTGTTTCTTTCCCTGTAGCATCTGTAATCAGTACAGCATCGTTGCAGACAAAGTCAGTGAGATTCCTGTCAACACTGAGGAGCTAGTATTCCTCATTGAATTCTTAAAGAAATCCAGCGATGTCACCGTGTTCAAACTCCGGAGGCAACTTAAAGATGCAGCTGAACGGTTAGAGTTCCTGATGGACTATGCAGACTTGCCCCGTAAGTCCAATGTCATGTGTGTACATGCAACTCTATGTGTATATTTATATTTTTAAGGATAAGGAGCCAGGGGAAGGAGAGTTAGCAATTCTACCACTAAATATCAGTATCAGGAGAGCTACTTTGCAAGTGTGTCCATATAGTAGAGGCACTAATTCCACACCGGAATTTGAATCAAAGAGAATCTTATTTTTAGACAAAAAGAAGAAATATCTAGGAACTTGACTGGTTCTTAGATGCCTGTCTTTGCATATTGTGCCTGGTGTTCCTGGGAAAGTCACTTTCAAATGCAGAGTCCTTTTATAAGTGGGTAGGTTGCATTCATCTATAATCTAAATACAATCCCACCTTTGAGAAGGCCAGGGCACTTTCCTTCATGCTCCTGCATATATTAAAAGGAAAGAAATGATCAGGGCCCCTTCAAGGCTTACTGAGCCAAGTTAGGACTCCGTAAGGACCTAACTTTGTAAGGACCAGGTTCTGAAGGAAAAACTAATATGCCCTCTACAAGCCAAGTTTCAGAGCCCTTTTCCACCTGGAAATACCTGTGAATTACCTGGTGTTCACAGTGTTTAGGGGAGATGGTTATGGAAGGTAGATATAGGGACTGGGAGTGGAAAGTGGTCCACCATAACCAGCCACCTGGACTCTCTCATTGTGGTCTCTGCCTCCTAAATTCCCAAGGGTACAGAGGGAACCCAGGGCATTTTAACTGACCAGAGCCATAAGATGGGTAGGGCATCTGGCATTGATATTATCACTGACCTTTAGCCAAAAGGGAGACTGAAACTCAGATGAGGTGAAATAGTTTAAAGAATAGTACTGAACTTCAACCTAGGTTTCTACTCAGACCTAGCCTGGGAAGATAATGAAGCACAGTGGTTAGAACATAGGCTTTGGAGTTGGTTAGACTTAGACCTGGGTTTGAAATCTGCTCTGCTGTCTCCTACTGGTGTGACCTTGACCACTTGGCTTAACTTTGTTTCCCATCTGTTAAAACGGGGATGATAATACCGTCTACCTTCTAGCCTGGCCTGTGGGAAGTGTTCAATAAATGCTGGCTATCATTCATCAATAATGGGCCCATTCATTAATTGCCACCCCCATACTCACTTCTGTTGACCTCTTGTTCTGCCGAATTAATTCCCTGCGAGTTGACCTATGCTGAGCATTGTCCTAGAACAGACTGTGTGTGTTTTGCAGAAGAGGATATCAAACTGAACAGTACTCTGTTCCTCTGGCCAGACCAGATTGAAGATATCTTTGAAAACAGCCGAAACCTTCTCCTTAGCAAGAGGGATCAGGCAGAGATGGACCTCATTAAAAGGTACAGGGAAAGTCTGGGGTTGTTTTAGACATGATACCCAGCTTCATAACATGCCACATGCTCCTGGTTCTGTCTAGAGCCACCCCACCCAGCAGTGCGTGGGTGAAGTCGCAAGACAATTGGTGGAGAAGGAATTTCCTTTTGTTTCCCATTGAAGTATGTTCTCTTTAAGCCTGCTTCACTGTAGTGACGCCGGCCAATGCCTTCTCTCCCTGCCTTGAACAATTGGAATTTAGTGGTGCAGAGAGAAAAACACAAAAATAGTAACATGTAATAATAGCCTCACAATAATAATAGCAGAATTGTCAGCCTTACATTGGAGACTACAGATATGTGAGATATCAAGATAGGATAATAAAGGCATGGTTGGAGGCTGAGAAATTGCCTGTTTTGCAGCTGGTCTCGTTCAGTGCTAATGTGCCTGTAATCATTTATTCATTGAGTATTTATCATGGATTTTTACTGTGTGCTGTGCTCTATTCTAGACACATAAGTGTGTTTGACTGCTAAATAAATATTTTAATGCAGTGACAAAGAAAATATTGCACACTGAAAACATCAGACAATATCAAGTGAAGTGGGCCAAGTACCACATACATGGTAAAGACACACCTGTGTGCGTGTGCGCGTGCGCACACACAAACACACACATCCCAGCTTGTAGCACTTTGTTTAGGAACTGCAGATTCATACCAGTTAACCATCCCCATCACACATGAAACTCCCACTACCCAACTTTAGGTTCCATAATCCCTGCAAATACTCAGGAGAAAGGAAAAGGGTAGATAAAAGCAGGGATTTCTACACAGAACGGGAGTTTGGGCTGAAGGATAAACCCACTTAGTTGCTACCTTCAAAATATGACTTAGGTCTGTTGCCCAGAAGAAGAAGAAGAACAACAACAACAACAAAAGATGTGTGTGTGCGAGTATTTGTTTCTTCCTACAGCCTTCTTCCTCTACCTAAATGGCTACTGTCCCCAGAACCCAGAATTTAGCCCAATGAGTAGAACTGATTTCTTTTAACTAATAGATTTTTATTTTTAGAACAGTTTTAGGTTCACAAAAAAATTGAGCACAAAGTATAGGATCCCCCTATACCCCCTCACCCCTTACACACAGCCTCCCCCATGGAACTGAGTTCTGATGCCTCACCAAGAAGCAGAACCATTTTGTAAGTTAGATGAACAGGAGCAAATTTCTTCATCTTTTTGAGCCTCAGTGTCCTCATCTGGAAAATGGGATAGTAGAACCAATCTCAGATCATCTCATTTTATGAGAGGTGTCATTGTATTGAAGGATGAAATGAAATGGTCTGAAGTGGCGCCTAGGTGGTGTCCAGCGCGTGACAGGCATTCAAGAGTGGTCAGCTTCTTTTGCACTTAAACGATGACTTCTTTGGGGAGAAAATGCTTCTTAACTTCCAAACCACTACCTTGTGAGTGTACTTCTAGAACATTACTGTAAGGCCATTTACAGTAACTGTTGAAGTTAAGAGGAGTGAGGGGTGTCTCCTGAAGAAATGGGAACAAGTGTCATTTATGATGAGAGGAGAGTGCCAAGCTTCTTCTTCTTGGAGGGCGACTCTAGCTTGACGCCATCAACTGGTCCCTGAGCTCTCAACCACAGAACTCAGCAGAGGAGCAGCTCTAGGGGCTACCTGCAGCCCTGGGCTCAGCCCTCTCTTTGGTGAAGTCTTAAACTTGCTGTCCATCATTTTTGCTTAGATCCTGAGAAAAACCTTTGAGGAGGGCTTAACAATATTCATTTATTCATTCATCTTCTGTGGAAACAATCCCATTCCCTCTCTAAGAGACTTGACCGTATTTTTCCAGCCCACGAGAATTTTTTGGCTTCGATGCTTATTTTTCCCCACTTGCTGTCCCCACTCCCTCTCCCAATTTCTTTTCCACCTTTCCTCTGTCCGCTCCATGCCTGGTTGGCTGATACCTGCAGTCTGTAGCCTCTGGCTCCCGTGTCTGCTGGATCCAGACAGGGCCAGGCCAGTGGAGAGCACTCAGGAGGTTAGAGAGTGACTGCTGGGCTTCTTCCCCTCTCCCTCCCTGCTTGTTCCTGGGGCTCTGGCCAGTAGCTGCCTCCTTCCTGGATGACAATTCTTGCTCCTCCGTGGTTCCAGTTCTCATTGTCCCCTCATCCCTAGGGATCATAATGGCTTCCCTCTGAGGCTAGTCTCTGGGTGTTTCACTCTCCCCTCTTTGTTCCTTTAACCCTACCCACATCTCACCTCTGTAAGTAGTCCCTTAATTAAAGTCTCTTTCTTTGAACATCAGAGTGAATTCTATTTCCCGCCAGAATTCTGACCAATCCACCATTTAAAAATTCTTGCATTATTCTCCCATAGACTCCAGGTGGTCCCATGAATAGAACTCAATTTACTTAACTGAATTTCCTGAGTATCTACTATTTACTAATGACATACATTTATATATGTATATATTATGGACATGAAAGCACTTTAGAAAGTGTAATGTGCTAAGCAATTATAAAAAATTTAAAACAGTACAAACTGTCAGTTATAAAATATATATATATATATAATATATATAAAATATGTTACAGGGATGTAATGCACAGCACAAGGAATAAAGTCAATATTTTATAATAACTTTGTATGGTGTGTAGTCCATAAAAATATCAAATCACTGTGTTATACACCTGAGACCAATATATCAATAATATTGTTAGTCAACTATACATCAATAAAATTTAAAAAAAGAAATTTAAAACAATAATAATCATAATATTTTACAATAATCACTGAGTTTGTTTACTGTTTCCCTCTGGGAAGAATTCAAGAGTGCTTTTATCAGAGATTTATCTTTGTGTGTGTGTCTGTGTTTGGAGCCTCAAGAAGAATCTTAACGATGTGAAAAGGCACCCAGCAGCACCTAATTGTGTAGATAACAGGAGAATCTGCTTTCCCCTCATTTTGTTCCACTCAGTGGTAGGTTCCACAGGCCTGGAAGTGACCTGGAATATACATGACGGACATCTCAGGAATGTGAGCTGCTCTTTGCCATAAGAGTGCATCTTCTGGGAAGAAAGAAAGGTGCCTTAGGGGGAGTACCCAGATTGTGTTCTGGGATCCAGATAGAGCACAGTGCCTTGCAAATAGCAGGTGCTTACTCTTTTGATGAATGAATGAATGAGTGAATGAATGAGACTTTTTTCCAGTAAGGATATTCTCTAAAATTAATACCTACCAGAGTCTAAAATCAGAGATTATTACAAAACAAAACAAAACAAAAATCTGAGAAGAAGCAGGCTGTCTCTCATAGCACTTATGTTCTCTATCTTTGAATCCTTAAGACTTTGGTGAAAAACAATCAGGGGAAGGAGAGGGTGGCAGTGGCCACCTTGCCCAGTTTCCTCTTGGGCTCCTGTCTCCATTCCTCTTCTCTGAGGATACGGAGAACAAAAGGGGCATGGGAGATGGAAGATAAAACAGATAAATATGGAAGCTCTACGAAGGAAAAGAACAGGGTGACAGAGCACAGTGATTGCATTCAATGGGCAAGTCAGGGAAAGGCTCATGTAAATAAGACTTGAAGGATGAGAAGGATCCCATCAAGGGAAGATGTGGGGAGGGAGAGAGTAGAAGGGGGTCCTGTCCAGGCATCGAGCATAGCGTGAGCAGTGGCTCCACCATGGGAATACCTTTGCCTAAGAAGGAGAGTAGCTATAAAAGGAGGCTGAAGAGTTAGAGGAGCACGTCCTTGAAGTCGCGGTAATGAGTTTGGGTTCCTTATTAAGTATGGTAGAAAGTCACTGATGGTTTTTAATCTGGGGACCAAAATGATCTAATTAATTTTTTCTTTTTATGGTTTGTTTACTTGAATCAGAATTGAAAAATGTCTACAGCATTGCAATTGGTTGACATGTCTCTTAGATTTCTTTTTATCTGTAGGTCCCCCCTCCATCTCCTTTGGTTTTTTCCTTGTAATTTATTTATTGAAGAAACCAAGTCTTTTGTCCCCAGATCTAGACTTTCCTGATTGTACCTCTGGGGTGTCATTTAATATGTTCCTCTGTCCTCTGTATTTCCTATAAAATTTTAATAACTGATTTAAATCCTGTTACTAATCTTTGTCCCTGATCTCCTGTGCTAATAGGTAGCAAAGAAAATTTAAGTTTGTCCGTGGGCAAGAGTACTGCATGCAAATATGAGGAAAAAGAAAACGGAGTCAGCCATATTAATATCAGATAGAGTCAAAGTCAAGGCAAAAACATTAGTGATTCAAACACGGTTACTTAGGTGGGTGGAATAACGTTAAAGCAGTCATCAACCCTTTTATATCAAATAATCACTCAATTAAAAATAAATGAAGTGAAACTTGAATAAGGAGATAATGGAAGTAAATAATTAAGAAACTTAATTTGTTGGATATGTATCAAACCTTCTACTCTACAATGGAAAAAACTGTTCTTAAATGTCCTTAGGGGACTTCCCTGGTGGCACAGTGGTTAAGAATCTGCCTGCCAATGCAGGAACACGGGTTCCACCCCTGATCCGGGGATATCCCACGTGCTGTGGAACAGCTAAGCCCGTGTACCACAGCTACTGAGCCTGCGCTCTAGAGCCTGCAAGCTGCAACTACTGAGCCCGCATGCCTAGAACCCGTGCTTTGCAACAAGAGAAGCCACTGCAATGAGAAGCCTGCGCACTGCGACGAAGAGTAGCCCCTGCTCCGCCGCAGCTAGAGAAAGCCCGCATGCGGCAACGAAGACCCAACACAGCCAAAAATAAACAAATAAATAAATTTATTTTTTAAAATGTCCTTAGAACATTTACAAAAATTGACCATATTTTAGGAACCCCTCCCCAAGAAAAAATATTTAAAGAAGCAGAAATGATATTGGCCATACTCTGTTATAATAGTGTGTATTAGTTATCTATTTCTGCATGACAAATCATTCTGAAAAATAGCAACTTAAAACAACAAACATTCATTATCTCACAGTTTCTGTGGGTCAGAAATCTAGGTGCAGCTTAGAGTATACCTCTGGCTCAAGGTCTCTTACGAAGTTGCAGTCAGAATGTCAGCCAAGGCTGCAGTCTCATCTTAGGGCTCAACTGGGTGAGGATCTATATCCAGGCTCACTCACAGGATTGTTAGTAGGATTCAGCTCCTCATAAGCTGCTGGCCAGAAACTTCCCTCTATTCCTTGCTATATGGACCTCTCGTAGCATGGCAGCTGGCTTCCTTCAGAGAGAGAGAAAGAGAGAGAGAGAGGGAGAGAGACAGAGAGAAAGTCACAGTCTTTTTGTAACCTAATCTTGAGAGTAACATCCCATAACTTTTGCCATATTCTTTGTTAGAAGTGAGTTACTAGGTCTAGCCCAGCTCAAAAGGAGACAGTTACAGAAGGATATGAAGTACCAGGAGGTGTGGCTCTTTGGGGACCTTACCAGAGGCTGCTTACCACACAGTGTAATTAGAAATAAAACCCAAATCAAACCATTGAAAATTAACTCTCTTAAATTACTTTTAAGAAAAAAAGAACATCAAAACTGCCATAACAGGATTACGTGTTCTTAAGATAATAGCCAAATTTATGGTATGTTACTATAGCTGTTCTGAATGGCAAATCCCCTTATTCATTCAATGAGTATTGATTGTTTTATGCCAGACACTCTTCTAAGTGCTGGAGATACAAAAAGGCATTAAGGAGATTAAAACTGCATTGATAGAGTTTAAATTCTAGTGAATGAGACTAAACATTTTTATAGTGATCATTATGTACCAGGCTTAATTCTGAGCATTTTGTATATGTTAGCTTATTAAATACTAAAGTAGGTACTTTATCCATCCCTGTTTTCTTTAGCTGAGGCGTACAGAGGTTAAAGGACTTGACCAAGGTCATGTAGCTACTGTGTTGCAATGTAGGGACTTGAACCTAACCTGTCCAGCTCTAGAACCTGTCCACTTAACGCTGTGTTAATCTACCTCGTTAGGAAAAGGGAGAAGTAAATTTGAGAACTGCTTTGTTGATAATATGGATGAAGTAGATAAATCTCTGGAAAAGTCTTCCCTGATCACTCTGGCTAAAGTAGCCCTTCACTTGCATCCACTAGGCACTCTGCCCTGTTCTGTTTTCTTCAGAACATTTATCACTATCAGAAATACTTCATTTTTATCTATGTATGGATTTATCCATCCATCCATCTGTCCGTCCATTCATCCATTCATTCATCCATCCATATATGTTTACTGTCTGGGTTTCCCCAAACTAAAATACAAGCTCCATGAGGGTAGGGAGCTTCATAGTGTACTTCACAAATATATTCCTGATGCCTAGAGCAGTTCTTGATATTAGGCACTTAATAATAAATACCTAATGGATAAATGAATAATATGTATATACATAAATTTTATACATGTATATATTATATAGCATATGTGTTATATATTTTTGATATATATTTACCTATATGAGAAACATCTGGAAATATTTAACCACCATAGGTTCAAAGCAGCTGTCTCTGGGAGGTGGGATTACAAATTATATATAATAACATATATTTATAAGTTTTACATATATTGTATCAGAAGATTAAATTCTCCCCAGGCTTGAATTGGGTGAGCAATG
The DNA here is from genome assembly GCF_937001465.1 of Orcinus orca. NCBI lineage: Eukaryota > Metazoa > Chordata > Mammalia > Artiodactyla > Delphinidae > Orcinus > Orcinus orca. Next base: position 66,063,945 of record NC_064574.1, on the reverse strand, counting down.
CTGATAAATGGAAAGTCCAAGTGTGATTGGGCTGTCTTTACTTTCAGATGCTCAGAATTTGAGGCAAAACTTGAGGGCTACAACAAGGAACTGGAAGGTTTTAGGAAACGTGAAGTGATGACTACAGAAGAAATGAAGAGCAATGTTGAAAAGCTTAATGAGCTTTCAAAGAATCTAGATCAAGCACTGGTGGAATTTGAGGTTTGGGGTCTTGGGATGGGAACTTATGACTGTACTGCTCTGTTGGTTCTGGCCCTTGGTTTTGTGTTTTCCTATCATCACCTGTCAGGTGGATAGTATTAGTTGATTGGCCAGTTCTTTCATTGGTGCTTTCGACTACCTTTTTCCACACCCCTACATTATACCAGCTTTTTTGTTAGTCACTGAGTACACAAAGAAGAATTATAATGGAATAATTGCTCACGTTTATTGAGCATGTATTATGTGCACAATGTGCAAAGGACTTCATATGTGATATATCACTTAATAGTATCCATAATAAACCTTTGTGGTAGGTACTGTATCTTCATTTATCCCTATTTAAAATGGGAGAACTAAGTCTTGGAGAAGCTAAGTAACTTGCCCTGAAGTTCACTAGTAAGTTCTTTAATCATTAAAGTTCTTACCTTTGAGGCAATTCAGCACAAGAAGGCAACATTGTGTTAACAGTTTCATATGTACTTTAACTAAAGTACATATGAAAATTGGGAAAATGGGGATATGGATATGATACAGTTGGAGCCAAAGTGATGGAGCAAGTGGCAAATTATCATAAAGTTTCCCCCAGCTAGATCTCAGCTGCCATGGCCCTCAGAGGTAGCACAGGGACATTCTTGCTTGAGTTCATGCCTTATTTTCCTGTCTTACTCTCCAGATGAACACGCATCTTCCTCAACTTGGTTTTCAAAGCACTGGGGAATTTGCCATGGTGGCTTCTAGGGTCCAGGAGAACCACCCACCCAATAAACAGCATCCCCTTTTGCCCTGCAGTTGATCAATAAGGAGGAGGAGCTGTTGGAAAAGGAGAAGAGTACCTTCCCTCTTCTACAAAGCGTGATGACCAACAAAGTGCCTTACGAGCAGCTGTGGACGACAGCCTACGAGTTTAGCATCAAGTCGGAGGAATGGATGAACGGTATACCGCATTCTCACTCTGCTGGGTCAGGATGGCGATGGGGTAGCAGATTCAACCCAGCCAGTTCTGAAATAAGATTGGGACCTCAGATTCTGGCTGGACTTTTTATCATATTCTCATACTCTGGATTAAGGCAACGATAGTTAAATTTTTCTGATGTGATAATGATGGAAAGTGGGGATCAAAGCCCCAGATCTATTGCCAGGGTAAAATAGAATAGGCAGCCACCCACAGCCATGGGTTGGGTAGTGACTCAGAGAGGCAGGTGGTGGGAGAATAAGATGGCAGTTCCCCTATTACGCTGACGCAAGAAAGGCCAGAGTGCCATAGATATCTGTAAACTACCTCTTTTACTATAGGTCCTGGACACTAGAGAGAGATTGAGGCGGTAGAGTCAACAGGACTTAATGATTGATCTGATATGGGGCAGGGAGCAGTGAGGGAGAGGAAAGCACCTAGGGTGAATTCCAGATTATTAGCTCAGGCAGTCTGGTGGATAAGGCCATCACTGAATAAGAGAAATGATAGATTTGTTGGGAAAAAAACATCAGCTTCAATACACTGAGTTAGGTGTCTGCAAACATCCAAATGGGAAGATTAATTAGCAGTTCAGTATATCAGTCTGGATTGAAGTTATAGTGGGGGTGGGATTTATATTGGGGAATAATTGATATGTAAGAGTACAATTAAAAACCATCAATGACATCACCTGGGTAGAGTATTTAGGAGCAGAGGACAAAATCTGAGACCTCCAGGGTTGAGCCTTTAGCTTATTTCCAGTGCTTCAATATTTTTTAAAATTAATTAATTTATTTATTTTTGGCTGCATTGGGTCTTCGTTGTTCCGCATGGGCTTTTCTCTAGTTGCGGCAAGCAGGGGCTACTCTTTGTCACAGTGCATGGGCTTCTCATTGCGGTGGCTTCTCTTGTTGCGGAGCACAGGCTCTCGGTACGTGGGCTTCAGTAGTTGTGGCACACAGGCTCAGTAGTTGTGGCTCGCGGGCTCTAGAGTGCAGGCTCAGCAGTTGTGGTGCTCAGGTTTAGTTGTTCCACAGCATGTGGAATCTCCCCGGATCAGGGCTCGAACCCATGTCCCCTGCATTTGCAGGTGGATTCTTAACCACTGCGCCACCAGGAAATTCCAGTGCTTTGATATTATAAGAACAACTGTGATGAACATCTTTGTTGCCAACTTTTAGTATACAATAATGATCATTTTCTTAGGATAAATTACCAAAAGTGAAACGGCTAGATCAAAGGGATGTAATAAAAATTATTAGGATTTTAGAAAATGCTTTTGTTATTGGTATTGCCTTCCAGAAAAGTTACATGTTTTAATTTATTATTCTTCTAGCAGATTTGAGGGCCCATTCCTCATACCCTCAACAAACTTGGGAAGTAATAGCTTTAAGAACTTTTTTTGCTCATTTGATGTTTAAAGTGGTATTTTCTTTTTCACAACTTTTAAATATGCTTTTTCATTATTAAAAAGCATTTTTGGGACTTCCCTGGCGGCCCAGTGGTTAAGAGTCTGCACTTCCACTGCAGGGAGTGGGGCACGGGTTCCATCCCTGGCTGGGAAACTAAGATCCTGCATGCCGTGCCGCCAAAAAAACCAAAAAAAAATTGGTCAGTTGAATTCCTTACTTTATAAAAGGCTGTTCATTTGCCCTCCCACTTTTTCTCTATTACTAAACCACCTTATTTAAATAATTTTCCGTTTTGAATAATTTTTATTTATTTATTTTTTATTATTATTTTATTTTATTTATTTATATTTTTTTGCGGTACGCGGGCCTCTCACTGTTGTGGCCTCTCCCATTGCGGAGCACAGGCTCTGGACGCGCAGGCTCAGCGGCCATGGCTCACGGGCCCAGCCGCTCCGCGGCATGTGGGATCTTCCCGGACCGGGATACAAACCCGTGTCCCCTGCATCGGCAGGCGGACTCTCAACCACTGCGCCACCAGGGAAGCCCTTGAATAATATTTTTATTGATGCTTTTTATTTTTTGAAGTACTCGATCATATCTATACATTTAAGATATTTTACCTTATCACTTTCACACCCCTTTTAAAGTTCACTTTTCTGTGTTGACTAGCACCTCCAAATTAAACAGTAGTAATAATGGCACCTTTGTCTTATTCCTGATTTTAATGGGAATTCTTCCAGAGTGTCACCTTTATTTATTTATTTTGGATTTTTTTGATGTGGACCATTTTTAAAGTCTCTATTGAATTTGTTACAATATTGCTTCTGTTTTATGTTTTGGTTTTTTGGCCCCAAGGGATGTGGGATCTTATCTCCCCTACCAGGGATCAAATCCTCACCCCCTGCATTGGAAGGCAAAGTCTTAACCACTGGACTGCCAGGGAAGTCCCCAGAGTGTCACCTTTAAGCGTGATGCTTTTTGTTGGTTCAGGCACAAAATAGTTCTGGTGTTAAGGAAGTATTTATAATGTAGCACGTTTTTTTGTTGGAAAGAGACAATGTATTTTAAATTTTTTATATTTTATTTTTTAAATTCATATACAGTAAAAATGATATTTTTGACATACAGTTCTATGAATTTTAACATATATATTGATTCACCACAATCAGAAAATGGAACAGTTCCATGACTTCAATAAACTTCCTTGTAGTACCCCTTCATAATCACACTCTCCCTACACCTGGCAACTATTGATCTCTTCATTGTTACTATAGTTTTGTCTTTTTGAGACTGTCATATAACTTCAATCTCTTTTTCAAGTTTTATTATGACTGTTACAGTGCCTTTGTCTTTATATCTTTTACATAAAATTTGTGAATCAGCTTATTTATATATACAAGAAACCTGCTGGAATTTTGATTGGAAATGTGTTAAATCAATTTGGAAAGAACTGACATCTTTAATTGAATCATCCAATCCATGGACGTTGTATATCTAATTATTTTGCTCTTCTTTGACTTCTTTTTGTCAATGTTTTGTAGGTTTTAGCGTACAGATCCTATATGTGTTTTGTTAAATTTATATGTATTTCTTTTTATAGAGCTATATGTTTTTAAATTTCAGTTTCTAATTGGTCATTGCTAGTGTATACTAAAACAGTTAGGGTTGGGGGAGGGGGTTTGCCCATTTTTAAATTAAGTTTGTTTTCTTACTGTTGAGTTTTAAGAGTTCTTTATATATTTTGGACAGCAATCCTTTATCAGATATGTCTTTTGCAATTTTTTCTACTAGTCTTTGGCCTGTCTTTTCAGTCTTTTGACAGTGTCTTTCACAAAGCAGAAGTTTTTAATTTTAATAAAGTCTAGTTTGTCATTTCTTTCCTAGGTTTAGCATTGTATCTAAAAATTTATCACCAAACCCAAGGTCATCTAGATTTTTCTGCTATGTTATCTTCTAGAAGTTTTATAGTTTTGCATTTTACATTTAAGTCCATGATCCATTTTGATTAATTTTTGATTAACTTTTGTCAAGGATGTACAGTCTCCATCTACATTCTTTTTTTTTTTTTTTTTTTTTTGGCTGCATTGGGTCTTCGTTGCTGCATGCGGGCTTTCTCTAGTTGTGGCGAGTGGGGGCTACTCTTCATTGCAGTGTGCGGGCTTCTCATTGCAGTGGCTTCTCTTGTTGTGGAGCACAGGCTCTAGGCATGTGGGCTTCAGTAGTTGTGGTGTGCAGGCTCAGTAGTTGCAGCATGCGGGCCCTAGAGCACAGGCTCAGTAGTTGTGGCACACGGGCTTTGTTGCTCCATGGCATGTGGGATCCTCCCGGACCAGGGATCGAACCCGTGTCCCCTGCATTGGCAGGCAGATTCTCAACCACTGCGACACTAGGGAAGTCCCTCTACATTCATTTTTTTGCATGTGGATATCCAGTTGTTCTAAAACTATTTGTTGGAAAGTTTCATTTCTCCATTGTATTGCCTTTGCTCCTTTGTGAAAGATCAGTCGACTATTGTGGATCTTATTTCTGGGCTCTCTCTTCTGTTCCATTGACCTATATGTCTATTCTTTTGTCAATACCACATTTGATTATTGTAGCTATGTGGTAAGTCTTGAAGCTGGATAGTGTCAGTCCCCCAACTTTATTTTTCTCCTTTAATATTATATTGGCTATTCTGGGTCTTTTATGTCTCCATATAAACTTTAGAATCAGTTTGTCAGTATCTAAAAAAAAACTTGTTGGGATTTTAGTTGGGATTGTGTTGAATCTATAGATCAAGTTGGAAAGAACTGACATCTTGACAATATTGAATCTTCTTATCCATGAATATTAAATTTTTCTCCATTTATTTTCTTCTTTGATTTCTTTCATTAGAGTTTTGTAGTTTTCCTTATATAGACATTGTACATATTTTGTCAGATTTACACCTAAGTATTTCAATTTTGGGGGTGCTAATGTAAATGGATATGGTTTTAATTTCAAATCCACTGTTCATTAATAATATATAGGAAAGCAATTAACTTTTGTGTATTAACCATGTATACTGCAACCTTGCTATAACTGTGAATTAGTTTCAGGAGGTTTCTTTTTGCTGTTGGTTCTTTCATATTTTCTATGTAAGTGATTCTGTCACCTGCAAACAAAGTTTTATGTCTTCTTCCCCAGTCTGTATACCTTTTATTTTCTATTCTTGTCATGTTGCATTATCTAGGACTACCACAGAATGCTGTTGAAAAAGGAGTGGTGAGAGGGGACATTCTTGCTGTGTTCCTCATCTTAGCAGGAAAGATTCTAGTTTCTTACCATTAAGTATGATATTAGCTGTAGGTTTTTGTAGATGTTCTTTATCAAGTTGAGGGATTTCTCCTCTGATGTTCTTTATCAAGTTGAGGGATTTCTCCTCTATCCCTTATTTGCTGAGAGTTTTTATTATGAATGGGTATTGGATTTTTTCAGATGCTTTTTCTGAATCTATTGATATGATCATGTGATTTTTCTTCAATTGCCTGTTGATGTGATGAATTATATTAATTGATTTTCAAACATTGAAACAACTTTACATGCGAGGAATAAGTCCCAATTGACTGTGGTGTATAATTTTATATATATATATATATATATATATGTTAATATATAATATATATATAGGTGGATTCAATTTGCTAACATTTTGTTGAGGATTCTTGCATCTATGTTCATGAGAGATATTGGTCTTTAGTTTTCTTTTCTTGTAATGTCTTTGTCTGGTTTTGATATTAGGATAGTGCTGGCCTCATAGAATGAGTTAGGAAGTATTTCTTCTTCTGTCTCCTGGAAGAGATTGTACAAAAATTGGTATTTTTCCTTTCTTAAATGTTTGGCAGAATTCACCGTCATCTGGGCCTGATGCTTTCTGTTTTGGAAAGTTATTAATTATTGATTCAATTTCTTAAATAAATATAGGCCAATTCAGATTGTTTCTCCTTGTGTGAATTTTGCAAATTGTATCTTTCAAGGAATTGGTCTGTTTAATCTAGGTTATCAAATTTGTGATCATAGAGTATTTCATGGTCTTCTTTTATTATCCTTTTAATGTCCATGAGATGTACAATGATGTCTCCTCTTTCATTTCTGATGTCAGTAATTTGTGTCTTTTCTTTTTTCTTTGTTAGCCTAGCTAGCTATTTATCAATTTTATTGATCTTTGAAAAGAACCAGGTTTTCGTTTTATTATTTCTTTTCTTCTGCTTACTTTGGATTTATTATTTTTTTATTATTATTTTTTAAAAATAAATTTATTTATTTATTTATTTTTGGCTGCGTTGGGTCTTTGTTGCTGTGCGCGGGCTTTCTGTAGTTGCGGCGAGTGGGGGCTACTCTTTCGTTGTGGTACACAGGCTTCTTATTGTGGTGGCTTCTCTTGTTGTGGAGCACAGGCTCTAGGTGCGTGCACTTTAGTAGTTGTGGCTCGTGGGCTCTAGAGTGCAGGCTCAGTAGTTGTGGCGTACGGGCTTAGTTGCTCTGCAACATGTGGGATCTTCCCAGACCAGGACTTGAACCCGTGTCCCCTGCACTGGCAGACAGATTCTTAACCACTGCACCACCAGCGAAGCCCTTACTTTGGATTTAATATGCTCTTTTTTAATAGTTTCCTAAAATGGAAGCATAGATTATTGATTTTAGGTCTTTTCTAATATATATATTCAATGCTATAAATTTCCCTCTAAATACTTCTTTCCCTATATCCCACAACTTTTTAAAAATTTATTTTATTGGTGTATAGATGATTTACAATGTTACATTAATTTCTGCTGTACAGCAAAATGATTCAGTTATATATAACATTCTTTTTCATATTCTTTTTCATTATGGTTTATTACAGGATATTGTATATAGTTCCCTGTGCTATACAGTAGGACCTTGTTGTTTATCTATTCTATGTATAATAGTTTGCATCTGTTAATCCCAAACTCCCAATCCATCCCTCCCTCACCACCCTCCCCCATAGCAACCACAAGTCTGTTCCCTATGTCTGTGAGTCTGTTTCTGTTTTGTAGATAAGTTCATTTGTGTCATACTTTAGATTCTACATAAAAGTGATATCATGTGGTATTTGTCTTTCTCTTTCTGACTTACTTCATTTACTATGATAATCTCTAGGTCCATCCATATTGCTGCAAATTGCATTATTTCATTCTTTTTTATGGCTGAATAATATTGCATTGTGTATATGTACCACGTCTTCTTTATCCATTCATCTGTTGATGGACATTTAGGTTTTTTCCATGTCTTGGCTATTGTGAATACTGCTGCTATGAACATGGGGGTACCTGTATCTTTTTTAAAATTAATTAATCAATCAATCAATCAATTAATTATTTTGGCTGCTTTGGGTCTTCGTTGCTGTGCATGGGCTTTCCCTAGTTGCAGCAAGTGGGGGTTACTCTTTGTCGCGGTGTGCAGCCTTCTCATTGCAGTGGTTTCTGTTGTTGCGGAGCATGGGCTCTAGGCACGCAGGCTTCAGTAGTTGTGGCACATGGGCTCAGTAGTTGTGGCTCATGTCCTCTAGAGCACAGGCTCAGTAGTTGTGGTGCACAGGCTTTGTTGCTCTACAGCATGTGAAATCTTCCTGGACCAGGGTTAGAACCTGTGTCCCCTGCATCAGCAGGTGGATTCTTAACCACTGTGCCACCAGGGAAGCCATGCATGTATCTTTTTGAATTATAGTTTTGTCTGGATATATGCCCAGGAATGGGATTGCTGGATCATATGACAACTCTGTTTTTAGTTTTTTGAGGAGTCTCCATATTGTTTTCCATAGTGGCTGCCCCAGTTTACATTCCCACCAACAATGTAGGAGGGTTCCCTTTTCTCCAGCATTTATTATTTGTAGATTTTTTAATGATGGCCATTCTGACCAGTGAGGTGGTACCTCATCGTAGTTTTGATTTGCAGTCCTCTAATAATTAGCTGTATTGAGCATCTTTTCATGTGCTTTTCGGCCATCTGTATGTCTTCTTTGGAGAAATATCTATTTAGTGCTTCTGCCCATTTTTTGATTGGGTTGTTTGGTTTTTTGTTTGTTTGTTTTTTGCGGTACACGGGCCTCTCACTGTTGTGGCCTCTCCCGTTGCGGAGCACAGGCTCCGGACACGCAGGCTCAGCGGCCATGGCTCACAGGCCCAGCCTCTCCGCAGCATGTGGGATCCTCCCAGACCGGGGCACGAACCCGCATCCCCTGCATCGGCAGGAGGACTCTCAACCACTGAGCCACCAGGGAAGCCCTGGTTTTTTGTTTTTGAGTTGTATGAGCTGTTTGTATGTTTTGGAAATTAAGCCCTTGTCAGTCATTCATGTTGTTTATGGTTTCCCTTGCCATACAAAAACTTATAAGTTTGATTAGGTCCCATTTGTTTATTTTTGCTTTTATTTCTATTGCCTTTGGAGACTGACCTAAGAAAATATTGGTACGATTTCTGTCAGAGAATGTTTTGCCTATGTTCTCTTCTAGGAGTTTTATGGTGTCATGTCTTATATTAAGCCTTTAATCCATTTTGAGTTTATTTTTGTGTATGGTGTAAGGGTGTGTTCTAACTTCATTGATTTACATGTGGCTGTGCAACTTTCCCAACACCACTTGCTGAAGTGACTGTCTTTTTTTCCATTGTATATTCTTGCCTCCTTTGTTGAAGATTAATTAACTGTAGGTGTGTGGGTTTATTTTTGGGCCATCTATTCTGTTCCATTCCATATGTCTGTTTCTGTGCCAATAATCACGCTGTTTTCATTACTGCAGCTTTGTAGTATTGTCTGAAGTCTGGGAGGGTTATGCCGCTTGCTTTGTTCTTTTCCTCAGGATTGCTTTGGCAATTCTGGATCTTTTATGGTTCTATATAAATTTTAGGATTATTTGTTCTAGTTCTGTGAAAAAAGTCATGGGTAATTTGATAGGGATCACATTAAATGTATAGATTGCTTTGGGTAGTATGGCCATTTTAACAGTATTAATTCTTCCAGTCTAAGAGCATGGGATATCTTTCCATTTCTTTGAATCATCTTCAGTTTCCTTTATTAATGTTCTATAGTTCTCAGTCTCTCACCTCCTTGCTCAGGTTTATTCCTACATACAGTAAGTCCCCTACATATGAACGAGCTGTGTTCTGAGAGCTCGTTCGTAAATCCAATTTGTTCGTATGTCCAACAAAGTTAGCCTAGGTACCCAACTAACACAATCGGCTACATAGTACTGTACTGTAATAGGTTTATAATACTTTTCACACAAATAATACATAACAAACAAACACAAAAAACAAAGAAAACATTTTAAATCTTACAGTACAGTACCTTGAAAAGTACAGTAGTACAGTACAACAGCTGGCATACAGGCGCTGGCACTGACTGAACAGGCAAGAAGAGTTACTGACTGGAGGAGGGAGAGGAGGTGGGAGATGGTAGAGCTGAAGGATCCTCAGCAATAGGAGGTGGAGGGCGAGCTGCAATGTCACTCACGCCTGACGCTGATGGCACAGGTTCTGGTTCCTTGCTGGATTCAATTCTATCTACCCACTTGAAAAAATGATCCAGTGATCCTGTACTACTGTACTGTCTACAGTACTGTACAGTAAGGTACACAAAAGCACAACCACTTGTAGAAGATGCACGCACGTGACAATATATGCCAGACACGTGAACTGACTTACGTGATTGGACATGCAAATGCACATTTGCATCTTTGAAAGTTCGCAACTTGAAGGTTCGTATGTAGGGGACTTACTGTATTTTATTTTTTTGGATGCGATTTTAAAAGGGATTTTTTTTTTTTACATTCCCTTCCTGATATTTCATTGTTAGTGTAAAGAAATGCAACCAATTTCTGTATGTTATTCTTGTATCCTGCTACCTTGCTGAATTCGTTTATCAGTTCTAGTAGTTTTTGAGTGGAATCCTCAGGGTTTTCTATATAGAGTATCATGTCATCTGCATACAATGACAATTTTACCTCTTTGCTTCCAGTCTGGATACCTTTTATTTCTTTTTCTTGTCTGATTCCTGTGCCTAGGACTTCCAATACTATGTTGGATAGAAGTGATGAGAGTGGGCATCTTTGTCTTCTGGATTTTAGCAGGAATGCTTTCAGCTTTTCACCATTGAGTATTATATTGGCTGTGACATCCCACAGCTTTTGATGTTAATTTTTATTTTCATTTAGCTCAAAATATTTTTTAATTTCTCTTGATATTTCTTCTTTGACTCATGTGTTATTAAGAAGTATGTAGCTTAATTTCCAAGTATTTTGGGATTTTTCCAGCTGTCTTCCTCTTAATTGAGTTATGAGAATAAAAATCCTTGCCTTGTTTCTGATCTCAGGGAGAAAGTATTCCATCTTTCACCATTAAGTATAATGGGTTTTTTGCTTTTATTTTTTTAAACCACTTTTTTGGTATGATTAGCATATAAAAAGCTGTATGTATTTAACACATACAAAAATGTAATGTCAGTGTAGGTTTTTATAGGGTGCCCTTTATCAGACTGAGGAAGTTCTCTTGTATTCCTAGTTTGTTTATAGATTTTTATCATGAATGGATATTGGATTTCGTCAGATGCTTTTGCTGCATCAATTTACATTATGTGATTTTCCTTCTTTCGACTATATTACATTGCTTGATTTTCAAATATTAAATCAGCCTTGCATTCCGCCAATAAACCCCACGTGGACATGGTGTATTATTCTTTTTATATATTGTATGGAAGTCATACATATTTCTTTTCTTCTTCTTTTTTTTTTTTTTTTTTTTGCGGTATGCGGGCCCCTCACTGCTGTGGCCTCTCCCGTTGCGGAGCACAGGCTCCAGACGCGCAGGCTCAGCGGCCATGGCTCACGGGCCCAGCCGCTCCGTAGCATATGGGATCCTCCCGGACCGGGGCACGAACCCATGTCCCCTGCACCGGCAGGTGGACTCTCAACCACTGCGCCACCAGGGAAGCCCTTCTTTTCTTTTTAAAAAATTTTAATATTTGATTACTTAAAAAATGTTAGGTTGGTAAAGCATGTTATTAATTAATGAAGCTATATGAATGAATCTATTTTTAGTCTTGGCAGCCCTGAAAGAAAAGCGTTTTTGAGTTAATTAGCAACATCATAATGCAAGAGTTAATACTAATTTGAAATAACAAAGTGGAAGGAAGCAGCAGCGTGGAAAGACTGAATGTGAAAACCCAAATGCTAAAAGATACCTGTAAAAGAAAAGGAGGAGAAGAGAATTAATGTTTTGGTGAAGTTTTTTTTTTTTTTAATAAATGAGATGTCATTTTCTGTTTTAAAGATAATCTATTTTTAAATAATTTCAGACTTACATAAAAGCTGTCAGAACTGTACAGTTAACTCCTATGTCCCTATTCATCCACATTCCCCAGTTGTTAATATTTCACAGCATTTGTGAAGCACCTTTTGGTACTTCTATAATAGCATCTATAACTTATACTAACAACTGATTCCCTAACTACTCTTGCATTGTATGCCAGGCAATATGTTAGCCACTTTCCTTATCTCATGTAGTTTTTACAGTCACCCTCCAAGGTATCCAGTATTACCCCTGTGTCACAGGTGAGACTGCTGAGGCTTAGAAAAGTTCAGTCAGTATCCCCAAGGCTTCACTGGCTAAGTAGAGGTTTCAGACCCAACTCTAAAGCCTGTGCTTGTTCCAATATCCATACCGTAGACACAATTCTAAATTCAGGGAATTAAAGGTACATGTGACTAACACTACTTGGTGATCTGACCTTTCCCTCACCCCATCTTTTCTATTTCAGGACCCCTCTTGTTACTGAATGCTGAGGAAATCGCAGAGCAAATAGGGAATATGTGGAGGACGATATATAAATTGACCAAGACCTTAGCTGATGTGCCTGCACCCAGGCGCTTAGCAGAGAATTTGAAAATCAAGATTGATAAATTCAAGCAGCACATCCCTATCCTCAGCATTTCCTGCAACCCAGGAGTGAAAGACCGGCACTGGCAGCAGGTCCCTGTCACCGCCCACCCCCAGCCAGCCCAGCCCAGCCCAGCCCTGGTCCTGGTAGCCCTTTGGAAGGCAGAAACCATTTAACGGGTCAAGCTTCTTCTTTCTAAAAGGAGAATCTACTTGAGGCCAAGGGAGTAGTAAAGGGGATGATAGCCTTTTGAAGGAAGGGAGTAACTTCCTGCCTCGCCACATAAACAGGCCGATCCTTTTCTTTGGGGACCCCATTGCTGGTGGTTGAGTATTGTTCCAGCCAGTGGCCACAAAGGCTCTCCTAATCTGCTTTCCTAAGCAAATGGCTGTTCAGTGTCCTAAAAGGTGATTAGGGTGTTACATTACAATGGGAGGGGCCTGTATTTGTTCCTTAACCTAGGCTACACAAAAGAGAAAGTCACATTTATCCCTGGGGGCTCCTAACAATGCCAGATGATTCCTACTTCAGCTTCCTCAACCAGCAGGCTATATTCAGAAGTAATTTTGCCCTCTTTTTTCAGCCCTTTGGGTCTATAAATGAGGATAATAAATATTCTCCCTAAAAATGATGGGATTTTTATAAGCAACCAAATGTGAGGATGATAAATGTAGTATGATACTAAACAGAAGAAAGAAAACTCACTGTGTTTCTAAAATAATTGTCACATTCAAGAGCTAGCAATGGCCTTGAAACATCTTCTACCAGGGAATTGCTCTTTGTGGAGGTGAAGAAGAGACTGGCTCTCCGTAGGCAAATTGCTCTCTGACTGGGCCTGAAATTCTCTCCCTGGGAACCATGCACAAGAGGACATTGTCTCTAGAAGGACTCAGTCTGAGAGCATAACTGTTAGGAGTATTTTGATCTCCCTGGGACAGCAGAGATCTTGGTACATGAGAGATTCAAGATTTTTCTGTAGAGAGGAGCTGCTTTCAATTTCCCAGAAAGCCTTGAAATTTGCTTAAAGACTTAAGCAAAGATGGAAAGAAGTCAGAGCAAAGGTCATCTGGTAGACTTGGGGTCTTGAGCTGCCCCAGCAGAGGGATCTGCACAGCGGCAGCTGCCCTCACTTGGTACTCATAGGGTGCCTCTCCCTGGGCAGCTAGCCTGACTAGAGCTTTGACCATTTAGAGAGTTAGGTAGACAGGTGCCCTCCAGCAGTGCTAGGTCTCTCCATGAGATGACATTTTAGAAAGTGTCCTCATCAATGGCATTTAAGCAGTGCTCTAGGGGTGCTCAGAAAGCCATCCCCTCCATCTGGTGCTCCCCCTGTGATGACAGCATTCTCAGACAGGGGCACTTTAAAAATCCCAACCATTCCTAGACATTAATAATTCTCATTTATAGGCCCCTTAGATGGACAGATTGGGGGAAAAAATTCCCTGGAATTAAAATAATAATAACAATAATAGCTAAAGTGTATGGAGTACCAACTTTGTACTGGGTACTGTTATATACTTTATGCAGATTCTCTCATTTCATCCTCCCAACAACCCTTTGAAGTAGGGACAATAAATTGTCACGTGGCCAGTGAGGGGTGGGGAAGAGAATTGGAAGCTAGGTGTTTTTGACTCAGCCTTGATGTGTGAAAAGGGGGCAAGAAATATCAGGTCAGAGAGAGGGAGTGGACAGTAGGGGGCAGTGAGCTGTAGATAAGAATGGAATGTGCTATATTCCACTTAACTATAGGCAAGAGGTAAGGTGGCTCCTGAGTAAAGAGCACCTGCAGTGGAATCTCAATGGGCTAAATAGTTGAAGATAAGCTCAGAAAGGACAAAGGCCACAAGGTACCCTCAGGGTTGCCCCGACTCAGAGCCCATTTCTGCCTGTACTGTAGGTCACACAACAAGCCCGCCCAGTGACAGCCCCAGGCTTGGGGAAGCATTCTCAGTTCTAATGCCTAACTCAGGAGATCCCTGTGCACAGATTTGGCTCCGGCAGGGGGGCTCTGTAGGCTAAACCACCTGTAGCTCTCAAGACTACAAAATGGATCTTCTGGGGTCATGAGGTGGTTGTGTTGAGATTTCTGACCGTTTCTCAGAACTTAAGCAGGAAAGGCTAGCCTCCGTATTTGAGACATAGACTTTATTGCTACTGTGGTGTAAAACAAGATGGAACAAGGTAACACTGTACTGATATGCACCAAAGCTGGCCTCTAGGACACTGCTGCCCAGTGGAAATATACTATGAACATATGTATAATTTTAAAGTTTCTAGTAGCCACATTTTTTAAAGTATAAAAAAGGTGAAATAAACTGTATGACTAGATTTAACCAAACATATCAAAATCACTATCAGTTCAATAAGTAATCAGTATAAAAATGTTAATGTGACCTTTTACATTACAGTTTTCATACTAAGTCTTTGAAATATGGTGTGCCTTTACCTACAGCACATTTTGATATGAACTAGTTGCATTTCAAGTTCTCAATAGCTACAAGGGGTTAGTGGCTACATATTGGACAGCATAACTTCAGTTTCTTAGAATTAGATCAGATGCCTGTTAATCTCTATACTTGACAAAAGCAATTTAAAAAATAAAACTACAGATCTCTGAGTGCTTCCATAGGCCAAGTATTTACTGTGTCAAGTGCTTTACACAGTTATGTCATTTAATCCTAGAGATAGTGTGTTGTTCTAAGCCATACTTGCAGGTATTAGAGAATAAATGAGAGCCCTGGGCCACCAGGAATAATTGTGCAGTTTATGCTCTAGGGAATGCTATTTTTGTGCACGACAGTGGGAATTGTACTTTCTAGAGTTATGCAGTATATAATCTGCACAATTATACATAGAAGACCTGCAGGAAACACTAGCATATGATGGATGAGAGCTTTGGAGTCAGAATCAGATACAAGTCCCAATTCTGCAATGGCTGTTATGGTCTATTAGCTAGATGATCATAAACTTAATTTCTTTGTCTCAGTTTCCTTGCATGTAAAATGGGAGTAATAATATACCAGTACCTTCCTCACCATGTTGGGAGGATGAAATAAGTACATAAAGCTCTTAAAACCAACCTACCACATAATAAGCCCTCAATAAATGTTAATTACTTTTATTATTTCCATTACCTCAGTGGTCCTCCAGGTGACCTCAGAACCCAGATTGGCATCTGTTTGAATTAGCTGGTTCACTCATGCTTTCACTCCACAAGTGCTTATTGATGCCTACTGCCTATCAGGCCCCAGGGACACAGGGCTGAATAAGACAGAACATGATGTGATTTTCATGTCTCTTCCTGCTCTGACATTCTTTAGTCCTGCTGGAGCTGGACAGAGACAAAACTGGGCAGTAGGTGAGGTTTTTTTACAGAGCCTCATTCCCGTTAACCCCTGTGCTCTTCTTGAGCACACATAACCCTCGTACTGCCCAGATCTCTCAGTCCCTGAGAAAAATGTTCAAAGCCATCAGAGACTTCATCAAAGAACTTTCACAGGGATATTTTCACTTAAAAGATAAGGTTGGGGTAATATTTACACCAAAGGAATGGGCACAGGTGCTAATATTTCCAACAAGTTAGTACACTGGGTTGGAAAGGAAGATTTTGGTGGGGGAGTCATCTAGCTAATAGACTTCCTCCTTTTATTCAGCAAATGCTTACAGCAGCTTCTGTCATGGACCAGGTTTTGCAGTCAGCCCTGGGAGCACAGAAACAAACCAGACCTGGTTGTGAGCCTCTAAGGTGCCCACAAGTTTGCATTATGCCAATTCCTGGTGGGAGAACAACCCCCAGCAAACCAGACACAATGCAGGGTGGGCCCTAGGCCACCGCCCAAAACCTTAGACCTGCGCTGTCCAATTCAGCAGCCACTAGCTACACGTAGCTATTTAAATATAAATTAAGTAAAATTAAATAAAATTTGAAAATCAGTTCCTCAGTCACACTAGCCACCTTTCCAGTGCTCAACAGCTGAATGTGACTGGTGGCTCCTGCACGAGACAGCACAGATATAGAACATTTCAGTCATCACAGAAAGTCTACTGGACAACACTGCCTTGGACAATACACACTTGTTTTTCTCTTTGCAGATTAGTGAGATTGTCGGCTATGAAGTAAAGCCCACTGAAACGACTTGCCTCTCAAATATGCTGGAATTTGGATTTGGCAAATTCATTGAAAAGTAAGGCTTCTCCCTTCAGAAAGTTTTTTCGTCAAAGTGTCTATGAATTCTCACAGTTGTATGACTGAATGGCCGCATAGCAGGCTGCTTTTCTCATTCTGGTTTAGGGTAACCTCTACTTCAGCTGACTAGCTGCTGACTAGAAGCTTTCATTTCCAGCTGCAGAGTTGATGTCAGATTATGACTAGAAAATTGAGTCAGAGATTTTATTTCAAAAAGAAATTTTTTTAAATAGTTCTCTGAACCTGAGCCTCAAGCCCAGCTCTCAGTGACTTTGGGCAAAACCATTTCACCTTCCTGGGCCTCAGTTTCTTCCTCTTTAAACAAACAACAGCAGCAAACAGGAGTGGCTCCCTGAGCTCTAAAATTTCATGAAATATGGTCAAATGAGAGATCTCTTCATTTGCTTTCTCTCCTTCTCCAAATGCCCCTGGAGTTCATATGTGAGAATTTGTACTATTTGATCTGCTGTTTTTAGGACCAGAGATTCTCAGGACCCTGTTTGTTTTTCCACACTTCCTTCAGGGTGATGTGTAGGGAGATGTATTGCTAAGACTAGAGACCCTGTTAGGCAACTGGGTTTGGTTCTCACTCAACACGTGAGATTCTCAGACTGTGACCCCAGACCAGAGGCATCAGCATCACCTGAGAACTTGTTAGAAATGCACATTCTCAGGCCCTACCCCAATCTGCTGAATCAGAAATTCAGGGGATTGAAAGCTGAAATCTGGGTTTAAACAAATCCTCCATATCAGCGCTGTTCAGTGCAGGAGCCACTAGCCACGTGTGGCTACTCAGCCTTTGAAATGTAGCTATTCTGAATTTGATGTGCTGAATGTGTAAACTATAGGCTGGATTTCAAAGACTTATTAAGGAGGGAAAAAAAGCAAAATATCTAATTATTTTAAATATTGATTGTATGTTGAAATGATAATATTTTGGATTTATTGTGTTAAATAAAATAGTTTCTTTTTACTTATGTTAAATTGGCTACCAGAAACTTTGAAATGACATATGTGGCTCAGGTTATATTTCGAATAGACAGCGCTGCTGTAGGTGATAGTGATGCCTGCTAGAGTTTGAAAGCCCTTCCTTTATACTGGGGCAGGGCAAGCACCTAATCTAAGGTCCTTCCAGGCCCCCAAATCTGTCTGCCACCTGAATACTCTGATGACCCCCAATACCACCACTACTGTCCCTCTTTAAGGAGCAGGTCTACAGACACAGGCTTTTATTTTATTTTTTTAAATTTTTATTGGAGTATAGCTGATTTACAATGTTGTGTTTCTGCTGTACAGCAAAGTGAATCAGTTATACATATACATGTGTCCATACTTTTTTAGATTCTGCATAGGCCATTACAGAATATTGAGTAGAGTTTCCTGTGCTATACAGTAGGTCCTTATTAGTTATCTATTTTATATATAGTAGTGTGTATATGTCAATCCCAATATCCCAATTTATCCCTCCTTCCCTTTCCCCAGTGGTAACCATAAGGTTGTTTTCTACATCTGTGACTCTATTTCTGTTTTCTTAATAAGTTCATTTGTACCATTTTTTAAAATTCCGCATGTAAGTGATATCATACAAGACACATGCATTTTTACCAGGTTTATGCTATTTTATTAAAGGGCCTCAATTTCCCCAATAAGATGTTCCCAAGAAATACCAGCTCTAGAACACTTATGCTGCACTGAGCATTTTATATGAATTAACCAACTTATCCATCACAACACCCTAATATTCTAGCTAATTTTATTCACATTTTACAGATGAGGAAATAAATTGATTAGAGAGATTAAGCAAATATCCAGAGGTCACAAGAACCAAGACCCGAGCCCAGGCTAGCTAACTTCAGAGCCTTAACCATTACCCTTTACTGCCTGAAAAGATAAACCCATCAAAGGAGACAGAGACTGAGCAGATACACAGCACACTGCCATGCTTCATGCCAATGTGCTCAGCTGTGACAAATCTAGAAGTGGTGTTTCCTTGGCCAAGTTGTTTACCTCTATGTGCCCAGTCTCCTTATCTGTAAAATGGAAATAATAATAGTAGCTAGATGATTGGAGTTATTGTGAGGATTATGAGATAAGGCGTGTAACCTGAACTGATTTAACATCTAAGTTCTCAGCTACTACCTATTAGTGAAGTGTGATGTTCCTTGTATCCCAGTATCCCATAGTTAAGGCAGTTTTATCACAGCCCCCAGTTAGTGAGCATCTTGAGTACATTTGGATAAGGTCAACTCGATATACTTCATGGACTCCCAACCTCATTAATTCCTCCCCTGTGCAATTATTTGCATAATTATAAGGCACATTGCAAGCATTTTATCTTATTTAATTATACTAACAATGCTTGATATGAGCAGATGGGGACCGAAAGCCTGTCAAGTGATTGGGTCATGGCCACACCGCCAGCCTGTTTGTCTCATACTCATCTGGATTGGCACCTGCCTTTATTATTCTCTATATGCACGCTCATTTTGGTTGTCTCCCAAGAAGGTCACATTTAGAATGAAGACCATGCTGCTAAGGTGTTGATCAGTCATTGTCTGGCGTTATCCGGGCCTCTTCTACATCCCTACATGAAGCCAGATGAGGGATTTCAGCTCTATTTAGTTGAGCTGTTTGGCTGACCACATGTGAGCAATTCTTTTGCTCCTCTGACAAAGAGAGAGGAGAAGGCACATAGTAGGGGAGGAAGAAACACCAGATTAGCAGTCAGAGGAACTGGTTCTGGCACTCCACAGCTGTGTGTGTGGCTTTGGACATGTCACTTGCTTCCTCTGGGCTTCAGTTTCCTGACGTGAAAGTAAAGACCAGATGGTCAAGGATACAGTGAAAGACAGTGCTGAGGCAGAAAGAATAATCCCTCCTTTTCCTTCCAAAACCTTTGCTTCCCAGTTTTTTAGCCACGCCTGCATTTAGTACCCAGCTCTCCTGTGGAAACAAGAAGAAAGGAATTTATCTTCCCCTTCTCTCCCTCCCTCCCCCTTTCTATAGAACAGAGGGTCTGTAGGTGGATGGACCCAGTGCATCGGGAAGATAGCAAGTGTTTTTTTAAAAGGTAGGGACAGGGAGTGGGAAAAAAGCCATCATATAAATTAACAGAAAGTCTAAGACCTGAATAAGAAGTCAATAATAATTCTGAAGTAAATAGGAATAATAAGGAGTAAATGAAAATGGAAAAAGGAAGTCTTGTTTTAATGGCCTTAAAACAGTTGTTCTCAACTGGGGGTATCCACCCCCAGGGGACACTTGGCAACAGCTGGAGACATTTTTGGTTGGCACAACTGGCAAGAGGTGGGGACTGGGGTTGTCAGCTACTGGCATCTAGTGGATTGAGGCCAAGGATGCTGCTAAGCTTCCTGCAGTGCACAGGACAGCTCTTCACACCAAAGAATTATCCAACCTGTATTAGTTTTCTAGGGCTGCTATAACAAATACCATAGGCTTAAGCAACAGAAATTTATTTTCTCACAATTCTGGAGGTTGGAAGTCCAAGGTCAAGGTTTTCAGGGGGTTGATTTCTTCTGAGGCCTCTCTCCTTGACTTGCAGATGGCTGCCTTCTCCCTGTGTGCTCACATGGTCCTCCCTCTGTGCGTATCTGTGTCTTAATCTCCTCTTCTTATAAGGACACCAGTTATGTTGGATTAGGACCCACCCTAATGACCTCATTTTAACTTAACTACCTCTTTAAAGACCCTATGTCCAAACAGGGTACCTCACATTCTGAGGTACTGCTAGTTAGGACTTCAACATATGATTTTTGGAGGGATACAATTCAGCGCATAACACAGCCCAAAAAGTCACTAGCGCCAAGTGTAAAGAAACCCTGCAAAACACTGGAGCTAGCTGGTAAATATTAGAGTAGGATGGTAAACATTTTAGTAAAATTAAAGGCTTTTTAAATTTCTCTAATGGCTGAGCTGAAATTCCTCCTTTGATGTGTTTTGAGGCCTCCTCCATTGATGTTACTGTCGCTGTGTTCTCTCTTTAGACTGGAGCCCATTGGTGCAACTGCCAGTAAGGAATACTCTCTGGAGAAAAACTTGGAGAAAATGAAGTTAGACTGGGCTAACATGACGTTCAACTTCGTGAAGTACAGGGACACCGTGAGTCTCAGTCCAACTGTTCGGCCCCCTGAGAGCAGCCCATTTATTATGTAGTAAATTACAGAAGGGATTCGTTTCAGAACTGCAACAGAACTCAAAGGAGAAGGATCTCTAACTAATCTGTTTTAAAATTTTTTATTGAGATATAATTGACATATAACATTGTGTAAGTTTACAGTGTACAGTGTGTTGATGTAATAGTTTTACGTATTGCGGTATGATTACCACCCTAGCTAACACCTCTATCACCTCACATAATTATCCTTCCTTTTTTGTGGTAGGATAATTAAGGTCTAGTCTCTTAGCAGCGTAGAAGTTTTCAATACAGTATTGTTGTCTATAATCACTATGCCTTTGCGTCAGATTGTTTCCTCCTGTCCGCCTTCCTGTGCCAGTCAACCTTCTTCCCAGACACCATAGAGGGATGCATTTTCAAATGAGAAAGGCCTTTGGATTCAGAGCAACAAGATTTCTGTTGAAAAAGAGCTGAGCAAGCCTCCTGAATTAGCATCTCCCTGGGAGGGCACCCCAGGTCCCTCAGAAGTATACCTGAGGTAGACAATACTTAGCACTTCTCCAGTGTTATTAAGTGCAGAAATCACCTGAGAATCTTTCTAAAGTGCAGGTTCTGAGTCAGCAGGTTTCGGCTGGGGCCTGAGGTTCTGCAGTTCCAACAAGCTCCCAGATAATACTGAAGCTGTGGTCTCTGGACCGTATTTTGAAGAGCAAAGCTGTAGACTTTCTTATCACTGGCGCTTGTAGACAACTTGTAAGTTCACAGAGTGCCTGTGGAGGTGCATAAACCTGAAGGGTTTGCTCAGCCATCTCTGGGGTCTGGCTTGCTCTTGGGATGGGCCATGGGTAGGAGGACTTGCTGCTTGGGTGAGCTGTACATCGTGGAGGCAACAGGCAGAAACTCACATACTGCAGGCCGTCAGCTCTTAAACCAGTGCATTTCAACCCTGGTACACTTCTGGTCACTCAGTTCCGAAGTGTGTGTGTTTGGGGTAGGTGGCTGGAGTTCCCACACTACCTACCACGCAATTCTCTGACACCAGCTGGGTGCCTTCCAACTCCACTCAACTCTGACACTATCTACCTGGAGACAGCATCAGATCCCACAGGGTAAGGGCTCAGTCCTACAAGACTGCGAACCCCCTCACCCCCCTTCAGATGCCAGTCTCAAGCCCAGGGTATCACCTGTGCTTCTGACCGACCAGTTACAGATTGGAGGTCCCAACGTCACCCTCCTTGGGTTCAATTAATTTGTTAGAACTCAGAGAAACAGTTTACTTACTAGATCACTGGATTGTTATAAAAGGATATAGGACCCAGGAACAGCCAGATGGAATGCCTACGGGGAAGTGGTGTGGAGCTTCCATGCTCTCTCTGAGCATGCCACTCTCCCCAAATCTCTACATGTTCACCAACTCAGAAGCTCTCTGGACCCTCTCCTTTTTTTTTAATTTAATTTTTTTAACATCTTTATTGGAGTATAATTGCCTTACAATGGTGTGTTAGTTTCTGCTGTATAACAAAGTGAATCAGTTATACATATACATATGTTCCCATATCTCTTCCTCCTTTTGTGTTTTTATAGAGGCTTCATTACTTTGGCATAGTTGATTAAAACATTGGCCACTGGTGATTGAACTCAATCTCTATCCCTGTTCCCCTCCCAGAAGGTCAGGATGGTAGAACTAAAAGTTCCAACCCTCTAATCACAGGGTTGGCTCTCCTGGGAACCAGCCCCCAACCTTCGGTGTGGTCTAAAAACCCACCTCAATAACAAAACAAAAGATGCCTTTATTGCTCTCATCCCTTAGGAAATTCCAAGGGTTTTAGGAGCTGTGCCGGCAACAAAGACCAAAGATACGTTTCTTATTATAAATCACAATATCACTCTGGCCTGAGCATCTGTATTTTTAAGGCACCCCTGGTTTTTCTGAAGTGCAGTGTGGATTGAGAACTAAAACCCTAAAGGCTCCCATACTCCTCCCTCCCCCAGGCTGCATGTTATCCTTTTGTGACTTCTTTTCCTTTTTGTCTTGATGCCTTGATTTCTCTTGACTAAGAACTGTAGACAAGCCAGTGGGAGGGAGGAGAACTGGGGGCCTCTCCCAGCAAGACCAGGCAACCGTGTGTCCCAGCAACTTGCTGTTACAGAATCTGATTGGATTAGATACTGCTAGAGGCTGTGGGGCTGAGATGAGCAGTTAAGTTGGGGAACCTGATAACAGCTCAGTTACATCTGGCCACTCTTCAGAGTTTTTGACTGAAGTAGCTATAGACAAGGGTCAACAGTAAAATGGGAATCGAGGTACCAGTTCATTAATAGCTGGACACCTGTCAGTGCAGAGCTGCTGGTAAAAGGGGGATGAGAGAATATATCCTTGCTCCAAATTAACCACCCAGATGTAGGTTTGAAAGAAGTGAAAACAGGGCAAGAAAGACCAGACCTACCACAAAGGGACAGACCCTTATCAGCTTTCTTGCCACATGGCCCAGGAGGAAAAGTCCATCTACAGGGGCTAACCTTTAAGGCACAGTAACCCTAACTACCAGGAAAATATGGCCAAATAATTATTTAGTCAGAAGTTCCCAAACTTTCTTGGTTCACGGTGCTGTTGGTATCTGAGTACTTTTTAAATGGTTCCCTTCTCTAGTCCAAAAGAAATACGTAACAGCTTTATTTATGAAGTAATTGGGTTCAAACAACTTAAGTATTTGTGTCCCATCAACTGAACAAAGGTCTGGGAAAAAGTGCATATAAATTAAAAGAAAAACATTTGTATTTTGTTTTAAAATAACCACAGTTATTTGCTGTGAGTTTGCTGCAGTGCCCTGGGGCACACTGTTTGGGAGCCAAAGGTCTAGACCTAACCAGATTAGCAGTTGATTCTACCTGAGGGAGAGCCTGGAAAACAAGTGAACAGAAAAGCAGGAACACAGGGAAGGGGACAGAACTCCTCCTCTTCTCAACAGATGCTGGTTGCAGATCTAGGCTTGGACTGTATTTGATTTCTGCAAAGGAGGTAAAAAGGTCTTTAAGAATATTTTCCAGGAAGAAAATAGAAAATTCCACCTCCTACAAGACATAGTGTCCCACAAGCGTGGAGATCTGAGCTGTGAGGACTTTGAGGGTCAACATAAAAATCTGTGGGGCAGAGGTCTTGCGATTTTGACGGGGTGCTCATTTTTATTCACAGGATACAAGCATCTTGTGTGCAGTTGATGACATTCAACTGCTACTTGATGATCACGTGATAAAGACCCAGACCATGTGTGGCTCTCCATTTGTCAAACCAATAGAAACAGAATGCCGGGTAAGAGGAAATGAGGTTGGATGTTTTGTGATGGCCTGTTAGCTCCAGGTTTCTTGGAGGAGCAAGAAGGTTTTTTTTTTTTTTTTTTTTTTTCTGGCTGTGTGGCATGAGGGATCTCAGTTCCCCGACCAGGGATCCAACTCGTGCCCCCTGCAGTGGAAGAGCGGAGGCTTAACCACTGGACCACCAGGGAAGTCTCGGAAGAAGGTTTTTAAGTCCAATTAACAAAGAAACTCACTTTCTCTTGATGAGGAAAAAAAACCAAAAGACTGAAAGCAATAACCATCCAAGTAAGCCTTTATAACAGTCTGCCAGACTGAGCTTTTGCAACAGTCTGCTAAAAGAGAAGGTGAGATTATTTGAATGCACCAAACCAAAATACATATGGAAAGTACCTTATGGGCTATAGTAATCTAGAATGTAAATTACACGAGGTTTGGCCTCCTTTGCTCTTTGTCTGTGGAAGTGGTATAGGCTAAGGACACCAACTTGAGCCAGACTGCCTGGGTTCAAATTCTGACTCTGCCCCTTATCAGTTGTGTGACCTTGGACAAGTTACTTGAATTAGTTGTATGTCAGTTTCTGCACCTGTGAAGTGAGCTTTGTAATAATATCTCCCTTATAAATCTGTTGGATTAAATTGGTTTCACATACATAAAGCACTCAGACCATCACTTGTCACAGAGTAAGCCTTATAAATATTACTGTTGTTGTTGTTATTATTATGATGATTATTCCACTAGGAGAAGAACTCTATGAGGGCAAGGACTCTTGTTTTTTTCTCAGTGCTGTATCCACTTTGCCTAGAAGAGTGACCAGGACATAGTGGGCACTCAATAAGTCTTTGTGGAACAAGTGAATGAGTGAATGCATCCATTTGTCGGTGGGTCTACGATGCAGAGTGGCATGTTAGTGACTCAGATATGAAATGCTAAATTTGCAGAACTGGGAAGAAAAGCTGGTTCGCGTGCAGGAAATTTTGGATGCCTGGTTAAAATGCCAAGCCACCTGGCTATACCTGGAACCAATCTTCAGTTCAGAGGACATCATAGCCCAGATGCCAGAAGAGGGCAGGAAATTTGCCATCGTTGATAGTTACTGGAAATCACTCATGTCCCAAGCCGTGAGTTTTTTACTACCTAGCACATCTCACCATCAGGAATGTGGGATGCCGTACAGATGTTCCTCATTGTGCAATGCAGCCGTGTCCCTTGAAACCTATTAGTAAACTGGATTTTTGCAAATTCAGTATCTCTATAAATTTTTTCTAATTTCAAAAGTTATTTGTTATTAAAAATTCAAACATGGAAATAGGAAATATAAAAAGTAGAGGCCTTTTGAAATCCCAACTTCGTGGAGGTGACTATTAGCAGTTTGGATAATTTAGCTCTCATTCCTAACGAGGTATAAGATTTTATTTGTTACACGATAATGCAATAAAGCTTTTATAGATTGAGAATAATTTTAGAATTCAGGTAATTCTCTGTATTCAGTTACTCAGTTGTTTAACAAATGTTCAAGGGACCAGCGCAGACTAGTATAGAATGTCGTGGTCTGAATTCCACAATCCCAGAAGTTAAAATATAATTGGCTTCGTCGGTTTCAGGTCCCCAACCCCAGCCCAGTCAACCATGGCCAGAGGAAGAGGGTCATGTTATATGAGCAGTCAACCTTGGGGGATTAGGAGGTGATTAGGGTAGGAGGGTCATTAGTTGATGGGCTGGTCGCACACTCATTACAATAACCAGTCTCAGGATCTGGGAACCCCATGATGATTATCACCTTTTTTTATGGAACCTAGGTGAAAGATACCAGGGTTCTGGTGGCAGCAGACCAACCACGGATGGCTGAGAGGCTTCAAGAAGCCAACCTTCTGTTGGAGGACATCCAGAAGGGGCTGAATGACTACTTGGAGAAGAAGAGACTATTTTTCCCCAGGTATTCAGCATCATTCTCTTGCTTGAAGTTGCCCTCTTGACCCATATATAGGTAGAATTACATTTTTTTCATACTGAGAGTTAGCTTCTACTCATCTATTCCATATTCTTTCTAGGTTTTCCATTCCCCAAAAGACAGCTCTCGGGGGTAAGGTGTGTCTTCACGGTCACTACTTAGAGTGAGGTTGAATAGACACCAATGGAACCAGCATGGTAAAATACCCAATTAGAGGGGTATAGTACTCAAGAGCCTGGACTTTGGAGTTAAACAGACCTCAGTTTGAGTCCTTAGCCACACGTGGCTATCCAGTGCTTGAAATGTGGCTAGTGTAACTTAGAAAGCAATTTTTTTTTTTTTTTTTTTTTTTTTGCGCGGGCCTCTCACTGTTGTGGCCTCTCCCGTTGCGGAGCACAGGCTCCGGATGCACAGGCCCAGCGGCCATGGCTCACGGGCCCAGCTGCTCCACGGCATGTGGGATCTTCCCGGACCAGGGCACGAACCCACGTCCCCTGCACTGGCAGGTGGACTCTCAACCACTGCACCACCAGGGAAGCCCCCTCGCCTGGGAGTTTTAAAAATACAAATTCCCAGACCCAATCCCAGATCAGTTATATTACAATCTCTGGGAAGTGGAACCTTGGCATTGGAATTTTTTTTTTATAACCTCTGCAGATGATTCTAAAGTGCAGCCAAGGTTAAGAACCACTGCTCTATCCAGGTTTCTTTCACCTGGTAGCAACCCCTCTCTCCCAGCCATATAAAATCCACATATACCAGCTTTCTTCCTTTCTTTTGCTCTGAGTCAAAACCATCTCCACCTTCTATGCCCTAGATGAAAAATGGTGAAGAGGAGTGGGCCTTAGATAAGACTCTAGAAGTAGCTGGCATTCACGCGAGTGTCATCTACCTGTTGGGGAGTATCACCTTGTTGGAAAAAGAAGCTCTTAGAAGAGATTCCAGTAGCCATCTTCCTTTGCTTTGCAATAGGTTCTTCTTCCTATCAAATGATGAGCTGTTGGAGATCTTGTCAGAGACAAAGGACCCCCTCCGAGTTCAACCACACTTGAAGAAGTGCTTTGAAGGAATTGCCAAGCTGGAGTTTACAGACAGCATGGAGATTGTGGGCATGATCAGCTCAGAAAAAGAAATCGTTCCATTCAAACAGAAAATCTCCCCAGCTGAAGCCAAAGTAACTCCACTTACCCATTTTTGGTTCTTATCGTCATAACAGAGTGAAACAGAGAGAGGCAGATTGTATGTTGTTTAAACATTTGGACTCTGGTTCCAGATTGCCTGGGTGTGGAACACTTAGATTACACAACTTAATGACGGGTGACTTTGGGGAACTAATCTTTCTGAGTCTACTTGCTCATCTCTAAGATGGAGATTATACTGCAATTCACATGGCATCCTAAATTTGTGGAAGGATTTCAACCGAACTTGATGTGGAGGCAGCAGCAGGAATCAGATCCAAACAACTAATGCTGTTTAAATCCCCATGAGCAGAGCCCACTTAAAAGAGATCTGGTCAGATGGGGCAGGTGTTTTTAAAGGTGTTTAAAGGGCAGGTGTTTCAATAATATTTCATGGAATTAATGCCATTTAACTCAGATTTTTCATACATGTGCCCTTATCAAATGAGTAAAATGTAAGTTACTTCCACTCTTGCTGAATAGGACAGCAGCCCAGCGTAGAAATAGACAAGTACTCTTGCCTTGCCGTTTTTGCCACCCACACATTTAAGTTGCAACAACCAGGGATCATACCTTAAAACCAGACACCAGCTAGCTCACGAGCACCTGAGGTCAGCAGGTACAGTTGCCTGAGATTCTAACACTGAATAGTATGCTGCACATTCAAATTACCTGTAGAGCTTTAAAAACATCCAAATGCCCCGCTTGCATCCCATACCAGTTAAATCAGAATGTCTGGGAGTGGGAGTCAGGCATCCATAATTTTTAAAGATCTCCAGATGATTCCAGTGCACAGCAAAGTTTGGGGACCACTGGAATAATGCAAGAATTAGAACTGTTCAATTAGAAATGAGCAATTTATTTTATGAACTTGTCAACTAAAAAAAAAATGCACAACCTAAACGTTAAGAGGTGTGTTTTGTTCAACGGACATTCTTAGGACTTCAAGCTGGAGAGGCAGCATCTCAAGTAACCCTGAGAAAACGGCTTGGAGGAGGCAAGGAGGGGAGATATATAGGAGTTTTGCAACAAAGGGCAGGTAGTCCGAACTTCAAAAGATTATTGTTAATTAAAGAAAACCAGATATCTCAAGTTAAGGAATTTAGTGCTTTCCTATGGATGGGAAAATGCAAAAGTCTAGGCTCACTGAAATCATTCCTTTGACATGCGCCTCAGCTGTCTGGGACCAGCATCCTGTGTTTTCTCATCCTGAGTTCCCTCAGGGCTCACCAGCTCACTTTGGGAGGTGGCGGCTGCAGTCACTGATGGCTGCAGCATCTTTTGATCACTGATATGGCAGAGGCAATGTTTTATTTCTCAAACTGAAGTGTAAATGTGTCATTTGTCTCCTGAGAGAGACATAAATAACTTTATTTACAGTTGTCTTCCAGAAAATGATATGAAAGAAGTGCATGTTAAAAACTCCCTATTGCCCCTTTTTTGAGACATACACTTCTTAGAATACAGTAAATAAGTGTAAAACCAATAGTTAAAGAATACTGGCTTGAAGGTGTGCAAACCTTTGGCCTCCCTCCAGCCCTGTCCAGAGAGAAAGCTGGCTTCTGCCCATGGTCCCTCCCTCCAGGCTTGGCTAACTGTTACTGCCTCTCTGTCTGTCTCAACCCACAGGGCATGGTGGAAAGATGGCTCCAGCAGGTGGAACAGATGATGCTTGCCAGTATGAAGGAAGTTATTAGACTTGGGATTGAAGCATATGTCCAGGTAAATGAAAATTGGGGTACACATGCCAGGGTGTTGGTACACCAACAAGAACTTTGGGGACAAGGTTAAATGGAAGCCTGTCTTCTGCTAAAACCCACCCCTCTCCTGCTGAGTAACACCTGACCCCTCTGTGCCTCTTTCTCCTTTCCCTGTAAATCCTGGGGCAGAGTATGTATTTCTGAATATAAAACGTTTGCAGTTAGAAGCAGCAGACACTAGCATAGCCTGTGAGCCAGAACCCTTTGTTTGCTGTGGGGCAGTCCTTTCTGTGAAAATAATTGATGGCAAGCGGTTTATTTAGAGCCCCTCCCCAATTAAGCATCCCCTCCCCCAGGCTTTTTTAACATTACACATGCCCTGAAGGGCACAACTCATTAAGCTCCCAAAGCTTTAGGTGACCTGTGTAACAGAAGGCCTAAGGGAAAAGAACCTGTTGCAATTACTCTTTAGCCAGCTCCCAGCAAGGTTAATGTTGGCAGACTAGATATTTAGTCTCCTCTACTTTAGGTGCTCCTCACTTTGGGGCCCCCACCCCTATCCCCAGGACTTTTTCCATCAAAAAAAGGGGTATTCAATTAACACCTTCCCACTAAGTACCAAGGACTGACCCTGCTGCCCCTCTCAGTAGTATTTGCCTTGTAAATGAAAGACCCGTCCTTTGTCCCATGACATATTACAAATCAAAAATTAAGGTAAAGAAAAACGGCTACCTGCATGAAGTTATTTCATGCAATTGCATCTGTAGCCAGACACAGCAAACTTTTTCTGTAAAGGACCAGATAGTAAATGTGTTCAGCTGTGCAGGCAATATACACCGGGCACAACTATTTATCCTTGCCTTTCTAATAGAAAAGCAGCCTTGGATGATGGGTTCAGCAGGGGGCGTGGCTGTATTACAATATAACTTTATTTACAAAAACAGATATGGCCATATTTGTCCCTCAGGCTATAATTTCCCTATCTATAGTTTAAAAAAAGTTAGGGCGATCATGGCTAAGAAAATCGTGGGGCAGTACTGCAATGTTATGTAGCTATCAAAAGGAGTAGTTTTATAAATACCTTCTGAACAACACCTTGATTATAACTATGTAAAATCCCTGGATGGGAGCATTAAAGAAAAAAAAAGAAAGGAGTTGTTGACTGAAAAAAAAATGCACGACATGAGAGTTGTGAGTTAAGTTTTATTGGGGGCAAAATGAGGACTATAGACTGGGAGACAGCATTTCAGATATCTCTCAGAAAATGCTCCAAAGATGTAGGGGGGAAGGTCAGTGTATATGTGATTTTGGTGAAGGGGGAGTACATGCAATCATCACATATTTTTTGCAGAAGGTTGCTGCTGGTCTCGTGAAGGTCGCTGCTAGTCACGAGGAGCAGATGTCACCATGAAGGGTTTTAGTGCTTTCCTAGATACGAGGAGATGCAAGAATTGGGCTCATAAAATGGTTTCCTGAAAATATCTGATTATCTGAAGACCTGTTCTGCCAGTTTTTCCCAGAGCACAGAGTGCCTCATTCCTGATCTCCACCCTGAACTCCTTGCAGGGGGTGTTGAAGGTCAGCAGCTGCAGCAGGTCATAACTTAATCCTTGTAGAGGTAGCTGGCAAGTGACAACTTATAGGCGACAGAGTTAATGAAATTGTTGGTGATGATCCTTTTCTTTTTCATAAAATTCAGGGAGGAAGACATAAATCCGTAATCCCAGAAATGTCAAGCCTTGTAGCCTCGGACGTTGGGGATGAATTTTGTTTTTGTTGAGGGGGTAAGATGGTGGTAGATGTTTTTAGGAAGTCAGTTTAAATCACATAAGATGAACTGACCCTACAATGTGCCCTACTGCACTTTCCCAGGTCCCTCGTAATCACTGGGTCTTGCAGTGGCCTGGCCAGGTGGTTATCTGTGTCTCCTCCATCTTTTGGACCCAGGAGGTTTCCCAAGCCCTGGTTGAAAAGACCCTACCGGTAAGTGAGCCTGTCATGAAGCTTGTAGAGGAGATTTGAGCTTGATTATGATTTGAATGACATATAATTAGAGTAGCCATTTTTCTAAACAAAAAAATAAACAGCCCCATGGTGTCACAGAAGGCAGGGTTCTCTTTGGGACAGAGGTTTGGGAATTAGGGCTGTCTGGAGTTCTGTAGTATAAGAACTCTCACATTTCTTCCCAGACGGAAATTCTAGGCTGCAGTATCCTGTTTCTTCAGCCTTTGCTTCCAATTGTCAACCTGGCAGAATTTCTACCAGCAGAGACTGCTCATCTTCTTCCTGGGCCAAGAAGCCACCTGGTCCTGTTTTCCTCTACTTTTCCTGCACCATATCCCTTCTTACCACCTCCAGTCCAACACTAACCCATCTCCAGCTTTTCCTTCAGCTTTCTCTTGAGACCAAGAATGCTCAGGTCCTGCTTGTCTTCAGATCCGGACACACGTATTTCCAGCTAACTCTGCCACCAATGCCTGTACTTGAGGGTTCAAGACCTGGATGGATTTGAGTTCAAATTCTGACACCTCCAACTGTTAGATATGTGACCATGGTCAAGCTACATAACCTGAACCTCAGTCTCCTTGTCCATAAAATGGAAGGAATTGTAGCACCACACCTTACTACTGTGAAGGGTTAAATGAGATGCTAGTAAATTATTCAGTACTTAGATCCTAGGCTATAAACCCCACAGGGCAGGGGGCATGTCTCCTTGCCTCACTATTATATCTCAGAGGGTTATTGCAGTGTCAAGCACATAGTAGTTGCTCAATAAATATTTTTTGACTGACTACATGGTAACTCCATTCCCAACATTTTTACCATGGTATAGTTTCCCATGATTATCTCATCAGAATTCCTGTTATTCCCCCTATATACAATATGATTGCCTGTGGCTAGAATATATTTTAATTTACTATATTTTGCTTTATACATTAAAATTAGAACATTAGTATTTGACCAAGTTTCACTTTTTACAGATATCTTGTTGATAATTCCTAAAAGATGTGTTGCACTTTACACGTGCAAACTGCTTTCACGTACATCATTTCAAACCTCAGAAACACTAAAAAATTCTGACTTTTGTGACTGTATCTCTGTGCCCCAGTTTTCCTACCTGTAAAAGAGGAGAGTGCTTCCCATCACACACTCAAGCCCTGGAGTACAATGAATGCTGAATGATGTGCCTTGGCATCCTAAAGGTGTTGGTACAGAATTGCTATCCATCCATCCATCTACCCGTTGTTCATTTAACAAATATTTGTTTGACGTTGCAACTGGGACTTTGCTGCTAGGCAAAGGGAATTAGAGGTGAATGAGACAGTCATGGTCCCTGTCCTCACGGATTTACAGTCTAGTGGGGGGAGATAAAAAGGCTCTTTTATAGAACTATGATACTGAAAGTACAGGGATCCAGAAAGCATGGGAAGGAAGGAGAAAAGAGAGGGGAAGATTTCCCAGAAAAACAGTGTCTAAGAGGAGACATAAAATATGAATAGGGACAAGAGAAAGCACTCCCGAGAGAAAGAGAGAGAGAGAGAGAGAGAGGAGAGAGAGGAGAGAGAGACCAGAATGTGCAAAAGTCTGACGATGAAAAGTACGGTGCATTCCAGCAACTGAAGGCAGTTTGGTCCAGAATTGCTGTGGAATGCATGTGGTTAAGAGAGATGCAGGGGGCAGTTCCATCACCAGCGGCTTTACAGACACGCCGAGGGTGATGGGGGCACATCAAAAAGGCTTTTTTTTTGCTATGTACTACGGATATTATAATTAATAACAACCACCACTATTTACTGGGTGCTTTATTCACACCAGACATTGTGCCAAGTGCTTTACATACACTATCTTATTTAATCCTCAAAACCACTTGAAGAATAGCGATAATTATTGGGATTTGACAGATCAGGAGACTGAGACTCAGAGGGTTAAAATCATTTGCCAAAGAAGACCATAACAGGAAAGTGGGGAAAATGAGGTGAGCCTAGGGTGGTCTCACTTATTTTTAATTCTTTTTTTTTTTTTTCAGTTTTTATTTATTTATTTATTTATTTATTTTTGGCTGTGTTGGGTCTTTGTTGCTGCGTGTGGGCTTTCTCTAGTTGCGGTGAGCAGAGGCTACTCTTCGTTGGAGTGCGGGGACTTTTGTGGTGGCTTCTCTTATTGCGGAGCATGGGCTCTAGGCACATGGGCTCAGTAGTTGTGGCTCGTAGGCTCTAGAGCGCAGGCTCAGTAGCTGTGGCGCACAGGCTTAGTTGCTCTGTGGCATGTGGGATCTTCCCAGACCAGGGCTCAAACCTGTGTACCCTACGTTGGCAGGCGGATTCTTAACCACTGCACCACCAGGGAAGTCCCATTTTTAATTCATTTTTATTGTTTAACTCTTTATTTTGAAATAATGTCAGACCTGCAAATAACATTGCAAAAATAATACAAAGAATTCCCATACACTCTTCATCCAGATTCCCCACATATTAACATCTTACATAACCACAGTACAATTATCCAAATCAGGAAATCAACATTGATACAATATTATTATCTATTCTATAAACCTTTTATACTCATCCTGGTTCAGGATCCAATCCAGGATTACATGTTTACATGCATTTAGTTTTCATATCTCCTTTGTCTACTTTAATCTGAGTTTCAGGTATTTTTGTTAATTCTGGTTTACTACCTAATTTATATATAGTAAAATTCACCCTTTTTAGTGTGCATTTCTTTCTTTTTTTGCGGTACGCGGGCCTCTCACTGTTGTGGCCTCTCCCGTTGCGGAGCACAGGCTCCGGACGCGCAGGCTCAGCGGCCATGGCTCACGGGCCCAGCCGCTCCGCGGCATGTGGGATCTTCCCGGACCGGGGCACAAACCCATGTCCCCTGCATCGGCAGGTGGACTCTCAACCACTGCGCCACCAGGGAAGCCGTTTAGTGTGCATCTCTGAATTTTGACAAGCACATACAGTCGTGTAACCACCATCACAGTCAAGACATAGTTCCAAACACCCTAAAATTTTCCTCATACCCTTTGTAGTCAACCCTTTCCCCTATTCTCAGCCTCTGACAACTACCATTTTGTTTTCTGTCCCTATAGTTTTGTCTTTTCCACAATATTATAAAATGGAATCATATAGTATCTAGGCTTTCAAATCTGAATTCTTTCAGTTAGCGTAATGCATTTGAAATTTGTCTCAATGTTAATGACTAGGGGTGAGGGAAAGGGAGCTTGAGGGATGACATCCAGGAGTCTGGTTTGGACCGTGGGGTTGTGGATGGTGTCATTCCAGAAAAGAGATTACCAGAAGAGAATCCAGTTTAACCCATTGTTCCATCTTACTCCCCTGCTAGGATTTTCTGAAAAAGAGCAATGATCAGATTGCACAGATTGTCCAGCTGGTGCGAGGAAAACTGAGCAGTGGGGCTCGACTCACCCTTGGGGCCCTCACAGTCATTGATGTCCACGGTAAGCAAGGAGGTTTCCCTCGCATTACTGACTGTCCAGTAAGAGCTGCCAGGCTTGCCTCTCTCCCTTCTGGATGGAATGACTCAGGTCCCTTTTCTCATTAGGAAGAGGCTTCTCCAACTGAAAGTAAGTGAGGGGGTAAGGAGAGGAGTCAGTGCTTCTGTGTGTCTCCATCTTATGTTTTCCCCTCCCATCCCCAACGTTTATGAGATTCACCAACTCGGATCGATTTCCCTGTACTGATCTTAATGAACATTTTTGAATACTTACTTGGTGCCAAGCTTTGTGCTAAGTGCTTGACATACACTGTCTTGTTTTTATACACATTTCACAGATTAAGAGCCTGAGGTTTATAGAGGCAAATAACTTGCTGAGAGGCACACAGCTAGTAAGTAGCAGAGATGCTTTTGTAATTTGAACTTATGTCTGATTCCAAACCCAGAGACTGGAAATGGGCAGTGAGGCAGGGAGGGAATGGGTAAGAGAGGATGCCTTCCAGCTCTTCCTAGAAAAGAGAGAGAGAGAGAGAAGGAGAGAAGGAGGAAAGGAGGAAGAAGAACCAGGGTCTTTATGTAGAGCAAACAACCCCCACACCGTCACGCCCTCATCACCAAGGAAACTAGGGCTGGACCAAACTTGTTGCCTGGGAACAGTGTCTCTTTTGCTTACATACCCAGCTTCCTACTGGCAGTTCATGCATCTCACTCTCTGTGAGGCTGATGCTCATTTCTTTTTTGGCCACACGGCTTGTGGGACCTCAGTTCCCTGACCAGGGATTGAACCTGGGCCACGGGAGTGAAAGCCTGGAATGCTAACCACTAGGCCACCAGGGAACTCCCTGATGCTCATTTCAATCCCTGATGCTCATTTCAATCTGATTTCATTTGGATAGACTAGCATAAAATCCGGAGGAGACAAGACAGAAGGTGATCTTCATCTGGCTACATATTTAACTGGTAGGAGTAACAAGTGCAAGCATGGTTACTGCCCAGGATACCTCAGAGTGGTTGGGTTTACACACACACACACACACACACACACACACACATTCATGCACAAACACATGAACATGCACTGCATAGGGAAGGTATCCACAACGAAGTGCCTTGAGATTCACCTTCCTGGATCTCTCACACATACCCTGCTCCTGCCACCACTCTCTGGGTTCTCCCAGGAATCTGGTGTGGAATTAAATTCCTTGGGGTGAATGGAAGAGCTGTTGGTGTAATCTTCTGCAAGGACTCTTCTCTGTAGGGTTTTGGATTTTACTGTAATAAAGATTTCTCTCACAGAGAGGCAGTAGACTTACAGAAGTGTCCCTTTGCAAAGTTATATTTCTGAAATCCTGATTTCAAGCTGCTCTACTAGTTCTAAGATCACAATAGCACTTGCCCTGTGAGTTACCTAAAAAATAATGAATGATTCTCATAAACTTACGTCCATTCATCAACTTCAGGGCTCCCATCACTGTGAGAAAAGTAAATTAGGCTCACAATCCCATGACAGAAAGGAGAAAACCTAGAAATGTATCTCCTAGTTAGTTTCTCAGACACCCCCCTTCATGGAAAGAATACATCTAACAAGGATTCATGGGACCCCTGCCCTTGCTAACTGTATCAGGCAAGGCAGATCGTGTTCTCTTAAGAGGCCTGGAACAGGGCCAAAAGGGTCACACTGGGGATAAGATAGCATTTGGGGCAACTACATATTGCAAACCCCTCTGGTTCAGCCTCCCAAGAGTTTGGGAATCATAACAGTAGCTAATACTATAAATTTATATAATACATAAATACAGATGTTGCTTGAAGTTTGGGGATGGGCGAGGAGGATAGTTGAGCCTAAAATTGTCGAGATAGTGAGGGGTGGCCTTGATGACATCCTCAGTCAGACCCTTCTGAGGAATCCATGAAGACGGGAGGATGCTGATGGCTCTGCAAGTGTGTGTTTCCACGTCTGTGTCCCCACAGCTCGTGATGTGGTCGCCAAGTTATCTGAAGACAGTGTCTGTGACCTGAATGATTTCCAGTGGATCTCCCAACTGCGCTACTACTGGGATGCCAAGGATGTACAGGTGAAGATGATCACTACAGAAGCCTTATACGGCTATGAGTACCTGGGAAACTCCTCCCGGCTGGTGATTACGCCCCTCACTGACCGCTGCTACAGGTAAACTCTGAAGGGTGAATAGAGAATTCCAAAAGGAAAACCTGGGGAAGAAGGTTAGAGCATCTTGAGTTTGTTACCTTCACCGTCTATATTTTAGTTTCTCAGATTTTAGAATTTTTCCCTTCATCACCATGGTCCCACAAATGGGCATGGAAACTGGGCCTTAGGCCAGAAATGAGAACCCAGTAGGAGTCCTAATCTAATGCAAATTAATGTGTTCAAACCAACAATTAGCACGTTGTTGTCTCTCCTTGAAAATGGCACAGTGCTTAAGTAGAAAGGTCTCCAGTGGCAGGAATCAAGATGGTGCCTGGAGATCCCATGGCCAGAGATAAAAAAGGGGCCAGGTAAAGGACCCAGGCAAGGAGTCTCGGAGCTCTGCCACCCAGTCTGATGAAGAGGTATGGCCATTCTGTGCTCAGCAGAGTGCTTTGCCACTTTGCTTGGAATTTATAACTTTAGAAATCTGGACTTTGTGAACTTGTCAATTTTGTGATGTTTAGATTTTTCTTTGATTTTATACATTCCTTAGAGTAGAATTTTTTTAATTATAAAAATAGTACTTGAGTATTTTTTAAATTTCAGAGTCCTCAGTCACGTGTTTTCTATGTTCTATGATTTCTGTTCTTCATTCATTTATCTATTCCACTCATTGTTCAACAACCACTTCTTGAACTTTCCTGTGCATGATGTATGACCTCCAGGAACCCTCAACCTAATGGGGTGGGGGAGAGACACACCCTCAGGTGATAACAAGAAAGTGTGTTAACTGAAATTATAGAGGCTCATACAAGGGGCTGTGGAACCACAGTTAACACATCATTCATTTCTAGCATTTATCTTGTGTCTGCCATATGGAACTGAATCAAATATGGGTCCTGAACTCAAGAGTTCATAACCTAGTGGGAGAAATATATTTATTTTCCATCATTCCATTGGCATTGGTGATCTTTGGAATGTGGAGTTTATGAGGATTTTTTACTTTTCTTTGATTCATTTAGTAAGTATATATTCATTTATCCATTCAATCATTCATTCAAACAAATGCTTATAGGTGTCACCCATGTACCAGGCGCCGAGGTTACAACACTGAGTAAAATAGAACTTTTTACAATGATGATGTATTGCTCATATAATCAGGGAAAAATATTTAATTACTTGTCTGAGTCAAAACAAAATAAACCAAAAGCAAATTTCTTTCCTGTGCCTTAGGACTTGGCACTGAGTTCGCATTCTCTTCTCCTTAGGACACTGATGGGGGCTTTGAAGCTGAACCTTGGAGGAGCCCCAGAGGGTCCAGCTGGGACAGGCAAGACAGAAACCACCAAAGATCTAGCCAGAGCTTTGGCCAAGCAGGTAGGGAAATGCTGTCCATCCGCACACTCTTTTTCCCAACCCTCTCTGGACCCCTGTCCAGGGGAATTGGCATGAAGTTCAAGATGGCTCAGAGTAACAGGCAGAGTGGGGCTCCACCTCCTTCAGTGAAACAGGAAGAGGGGAGCCCCACCTCTGTTTCATGGTGCAGGGTGGTTCAGATGGGAGGAAACCCATCCTGAACGGTGCCCACATCCTCCCTCTCTCTAGTGTGTGGTCTTCAACTGCTCAGATGGTCTAGATTACAAAGCCATGGGGAAGTTCTTCAAAGGGCTGGCCCAGGCTGGAGCATGGGCCTGCTTTGATGAGTTCAACAGGATTGAGGTAACTCTGCTACTGGGCTACTGAATGGAGGGTTTGGACATGCAGGGACTTTTTTCTGGGCTCTCAGTTCCTCAGTGACAGGGACTTATGTCTCCTCTAAGGCCCTTTGCACAGAGTAAGTACTCAATGAACCAAACAAAAACAGGCCCAAGGAGACAAAATGCATATTTTATACACATAAACATTCTCACCAAATTGATTCCCTCACTCGCTCATTCAAAAATTAATTGAGCAGCTGCTCTATGTCAGATACTCTGCATGTGTGCATGATACAAAGATGAGCAAAAAATGGTTTTGCCCTCTAGACTGTTACAGTCTAGCAAAGGGACATAAAAATTAAACGATACAAATAGAATATGAGAGAAGTCTATAGCAGTGGTACAGAGGAGTCATCACAAAAGAGGGGGTGGTTAATTCTATTTGGGTAGGGAATCGAGATTAGGAAATGTAAACATGCAACTTGAACCAATAAACACATACTGTGGGTGAAGCATTATGCTAGGTGCTGGAACAAAGGTATAACAAAGATAAGATACTCTGGAAACTACTCACACACACACACATGTGCACATGTATGCATGCATATACACACCAATTTTCCTTTCCTTTACCAAAACCCTAAATCGTGCTCCTAATTTTGAATGTGAAGGTCTTATTCTCAGGTGATGGGGTTCTTTCTTTGCTAAGTGAAGGGTACTTTGGCATAGTGGGATTGGTGGCTGTCAGAAGCAAGAGCTCAAATCAACCAGCCATTCTCACTCCAGGTAGAAGTGCTCTCTGTGGTAGCTCAGCAGATTCTCAGCATTCAACAAGCCATTATCCGGAAGCTAAAGACGTTCATCTTTGAAGGCACTGAGCTCTCTCTGAACCCAACCTGTGCTGTCTTCATCACCATGAACCCTGGGTATGCTGGCAGGGCTGAGCTGCCAGATAACCTCAAGGTAAATACTGAGTGTGTAACTACTGGGTGTACTTTATGGTATAGAAACCTTCGGAAGTACCCGAGGGTCTCACAGAGAAGCCAAATAATGGGACCAGTTGACATTTTTCAGCTGTGAGAAGTAAAGATGTTACTCGGCTGCAGAACTCCACCATCTCCCCAACTAGGTCTCATGAGATGGGAGGAAATATATACATAGTAACCAATGGCAAAGAGGCAACAATGATCACTGGAAGAAGTGTCACTGTTTCTGTTGTCTACAGGGGTCAGACAGTTAATATAAATGAGAAAAGCCAGCTGGGCCTGGTAGGGACTCTGACAAATGCCCCATCTAGAGGCAGCAGCCCCTACTTAGCCCCAGCCTACTGTTGCCAAGCAGGAATTGTCAGATCTTCTCATTTTTCAGGAAAAGCCAGAAATTTGGATTTTTACATGAAATCTTATTTTTAGATCCTGTCTCAATGCAAAAAAAAAAAAAAAAATCACTGTAGGCCAAATAAAACAGATCTGCTTATAAGAGAGCATCAAAGTTCAACACAGAGAACGCTGGTAGACCAAGACTAGAGCACGTGGAGCTAAGCTGGTTAGGCCTAAGTGGTGTCCACACCAAAGCAGCTGTTCCAACCAGCTAGAGAGATAACAAGAGAGCTTGTATGTCCCTGGTACCTACTGCTGAGCTGGCCTGAGCTACAGCTGTGGCAATAAGCATTGGCCCTGCTGCTAGTGGGAGGAGGCAAGTGCCTCTGAAGGGGGAGAGAGAGAATTCCAACCAGGCCATCTTAAGGGAACAGGCACTAGATGACCTTAGCATGCTGCTCTCATGGAAGGAAAAACCACAAAGTGCAAGATGAATGGGTCTTCACCTGTGGGAAGAGCACCTAGCACCCCAACTGCATGAAAAGAGCAACCAGAGGGAAAATTCTAGGCCTGCTTCTTTATGGATTTCCTTTCAAGTTATTGCTCCATTCCCTTGCGTGAAAGACGTAAGAGAGACCTGGACAAAACCGACATTCTCTGACTTTAGTACGTGATGCTCCATCTGCTAGAAGCACATTCTGATGAGTTCCCTGGAATCTAATTCAGACAAGCCACTCCTCCTCCTCCTTGGGAATGGAAAAGAAGTCAGAGAGATCCCTAAGGGTGACTCTTCCTCTCTAGGTCAGCATAGGCCAGGGACACCAAAGTAGAATTTGGACCCACATTTCTCGTTTTAGAGTGCCCAGTTGATGTAACTCCCCCCTGCACCCCTCCCAGCCAACAACCATGTTAGATCTGCACAAACAACTTTCATGAGACAGTGTGGCATAGTAGAAGGTACCCAGGGTTGGTGTCAGGAA
Source organism: Orcinus orca (assembly GCF_937001465.1). NCBI lineage: Eukaryota > Metazoa > Chordata > Mammalia > Artiodactyla > Delphinidae > Orcinus > Orcinus orca. The sequence continues at coordinate 66,023,407 of NC_064574.1, read as the reverse complement.
GCCTGGGTTCTAGCCCTGGCTCTACCTCTAACTGCATGACTTGGGCAAGTCACTTCTCCTCTAAGATCTAAGATATTAGATCCAAGATATTAGAAACAATAGCTGATGTTTATTGAGCCCTCACTATGTGCCACACACCTTTTTAAGCACTTCACTTACATAGGATCATTTGTTCTCATGAGAACTATGAAGAGGACACAGTTGTTAGTACAGTTTGAGATGAAAGACCTGAGGTCTGGAGGGGTTATATAACTTACCCACAGTTAGTAGCTAACAGAACAAGGACTCAAATCAAGATTTGTCTGACTTCAGGATTCTCCTGATACATTATTATCCTGCATCCCTGAATGACTTCTACTGTCTACACTGAACACCGGAAAGCTCCAATAGTTGAATGATGCTCATTTGGCATAGGAGGATGAGGTGTTGCCAGGATACCAGCACCTAAGGCCTTCCACACAACCACTGAGGGACCCAATGTGACACATGTACCTGGACAAGGCTAGTGGGGAGGTTCATGGAGCAGTGGATCTGTCCAGTAAAGACTGTCCTTTTGCACTGATTTGTCCTCCAGCCCTCCTTTCCTTGATTGTCACTGGGTGGTCTGAATGATCATGTTACTTCTCTTTGCCTCTGTATATGTACCTTCCCCCATTTTCACCTTATGTGTTTAGGTTCTTTACATGAAATCTTATTTTTAGAGGGCTGTTTCTTTTCCAGGCCTTGTTTCGGACAGTGGCCATGATGGTGCCAGATTATGCCCTCATTGGAGAAATCTCCCTCTACTCGATGGGGTTTCTAGATTCCAGAAGGTATGTTATATTGGCTTTCTAGTGGGTTCTAAAGAAAGAGTGACAGAGTGGCTTTTTGTGGGGTGGATTCAAGGTAAATTGTCCATTGGAAAAAAAAAGAGAGAAACTTGAGAAACTGCTTTTACTCACAAGTTGATCTGAAAGCACATAGCCCTGGTCTTGGTTCTGACCCCATCCCTGACTAGGAAATGGCTCAGATTACCAAGAAAGGGCCTCCACTCTATTTGTATACACCTGGACTTCTTCTAAGGAAGAATCGCTCATCTATTCTCTACCCTTCACTCTAACACACACACACACACACACACACACACACACACACCACACACACACACACACACACACACACACACTCCTAAATGACTTAAGGCGAGACTGAATAACATGAAGTTATTCCAAGATTGAAGAGGAAAAGTTAATATAATTTAGAATTAACATTGTTATCAATATAATATTTATTTACTCAAACCAACTTGGTTATCTCTCATTCAAGTATTACCCAGTTTTCTAAGACGGAGACATACACAAGCATCAGTGTCTTTATCACATGCACCCAGAGTTGTGAATATTTATTGTAAAATGCCTTTTATTGATCTATTTCAAATTTTACATTTGTCTTTTTACATTGTCTTGCCCATAATCAATTGATTTTTTGTTACTGCAGTTATCTCCACAGGCCCACAGTGTCTTTGTGGCCTGGAGGTCCTTGCTGTTAATGCAAAGAGCTGCAGATATTCTCGACAGAATGTGCCGTCCCTCCTAGGCTAAGAGGCTGCCTCAGTCATAAGAGGCTTATTTTTTCTGTAGGAGACTTGGGTTACATTGATTTGCCTGTTCAATTCATTTATTTATTCAATTGGCAAACCACCTACCTTATGCCCAGCCCTGTGCCAGGTGCTGATGAGCAAAACAGTCTTTGCTTTTAAAGTCAGTCTTGTTAGAGAGGAGCCCTGCAAGGGGAATGTGCATAAGTACATTAGTTAGGGTAAACCTGACCTCCAAATTCCAATGGGTTAGCATAGCAAAAGTTTATTTTTCACTCCCTAGAAATCTAAAATGGGTGTTTGTGATCAGAGGAGTTCTTCCCCAGGGACCCAGGTTACTTATATCTCACAGCTACAACACACGAGCATAGAGGATCTTATGGAGGAGGTTTTTATGGACCAGCCCTCAAAGTGGCACACTTCCCTTTCATTCATATGCCACTGGCTAGGACTCAGTGATGCGGCCACCCGTAACTGTGTGGGAGGCTAGGAAATGTGGTTCCCCCCCGTGTGCCCAGGAAAAATAAGATATGGCAGTGCACATGAGCATACATGTATTGTGTGCTGAGTATATTAAATTTTGAATTGGTTTTCTTGAATTAAAAAAGTAAAACATGGATATTGAAAAAAATTGTAATGTTACAGAAATGCAAAAATGAGTGTCCCCTTTGTGACCCTTAGTCCTACTCTTTAGGCATTAATCGTTTGACGTAATCTTCCCAAGTGTGTGTGTGTGTGTGTGTGTGTGTGTGTGTGTGTGTGTGTGGCGTACACATTCATATATACAGATAAAAGTATAGACACATGTAGCTTCTTGTACAGTATATGTTATACATATGTATGTGCTTGCTGTTTTTCATCCTGCCTTTGAAAGAAAGTCACAGTGCTTCCTTAGCTCATTATGGTAACTCTGTGAAGAGGCCTTCAAACGATAGGGTTTCTCCATCAAGTTCGTGGGCAGGCCTGGCTTCTGCAGGGACAGGGCACAAGCATGTTGGGAATGTCTGCTGAGCAGGACATGGTCCTCTCTAGAGGGTCTGCAGACATGTCTTTGCTCTCCCAGTCTTGCCCAGAAGATTGTTGCAACCTACCGCCTGTGTTCAGAGCAACTTTCCTCCCAGCATCACTATGACTATGGCATGCGTGCTGTCAAGTCTGTGCTCACTGCTGCTGGCAACCTGAAGCTGAAGTATCCAGAGGAGAATGAGAGTGTCCTGCTGCTCCGGGCCTTGCTTGATGTCAACCTGGCCAAGTTCTTGGCTCAAGATGTCCCTCTATTTCAGGTATGTAGTGGTTTGGGACCTTGGCTAAGCACTGAGACTCGACATCCAAAGATGAAAAATGTTTTCGGCACCTCTTCCATCTCCTGACACCCCCTCCATTCTCTAGCCAGCATACCTATTGCCAGATACACTCCCCCAAATGTTAAATAATAATGGTAATAGCAATATCCCTAATTCCTGATTTTAATAAAAACAGTTTCACTGTTAGGATATTTGCTGTTGAGTGTGAGTAATTGTTTATATCAAATGTAATTAGTTTTCTTTTGGAATTATTTTAATGCCTATCTTCCTAACTAGGCTGTAAGCTCTTTAAGACAGAAATCTTGACTGTCTTGTTCATTGCTAGTATAATGACTGAAAGACAGCACAGACTTATTAAATATTTGCTGACTTTTAAAATTCTGGGGAAGGAAAATCATGTTTAACAGATATTGTTAGAATTTGTAATTGTAGATAAGTTTCAGTACAGGAAAAATGAGGTTTGGAATTTTCCAAGGATTCCTGCTACCTGTAGATCTCATTTTAGAAAAATGTTGAGGTTATGTATCTGATAATTCATCTTTTTCACATCTTGAATTTTTGTTAACAGGGAATTATATCAGATTTGTTTCCTGGAGTTGTTCTTCCAAAGCCAGACTACGAAGTTTTTATGGAAGTGCTGAATGAGAACATCAAAAAGATGAAACTCCAGCCAGTACCTTGGTTTATTGGAAAAATTATCCAGGTTGATTCCTTGTACCCATGTGGGAATGTACCTGTTTACTGTTTGCTGAGGTCAGGAATTAGAAAGAACTATGGTAGATTGGAACTGAGCTGACAGCAATTGGAGATGCCTGGTTAGAGATGAAGACACTCAACAATCTGTTGTGCCTTCAGTTTTCATTTCCAGGAGCTGACTTTTTTTTTTTTTTTTTTTTGCGGTACGCGGGCCTCTCACCGCTGTGGCCTCTCCCGTCGCGGAGCACAGGCTCCGGACGCGCAGGCTCAGCGGCCATGGCTCACAGGCGCAGCCGCTCCGCGGCATGTGGGATCTTCCCGGACCGGGGCACGAACCCGCGTCCCCTGCATTGGCAGGCGGACTCTCAACCACTGCGCCACCAGGGAAGCCCCAGGAGCTGACTTTTAAAATCCAATATTTTTCCTATGACCATCTTCCCTGGGGTTTCTTTTTCATCATTTGGGGATGAAACAGAACCTTTCAGGGCATTGGGCTTTGAATTAGTCAAAAACCAACTTTTTTGGTTCCCAGTGACAGATATCCAATTCAAACTCTCTTAGTCAACCAAACCGAATTTACTCACTTACCTAACTTGGAAAGTACAGAAATATGTTGGTTTCAGGCATAGTGGGATACATGTTTTTAGATAATGTCATTAGGAATCTGCCTGTCCTCATTTCTGGATTCTGCCTCTCTCTGCATGAAAAATTCATTTTCAGTTGGGCCCCCAGTAGCCTCACACTTAGATTGTCCCATGTTCAAGCCCAGAAGGAAAAAGAGCATCGTTCTTGGAGTGTCCTCAGCAAAAGTCTCAGGATTAGCTTTGAATGGTGCTCATAAAGTCACGTGACCATCCCTGAACCAATTACAGAGATAAGAAGTAGACTATAACCGCCCCACCTCTGCCAGAAGTGGAGGTGGAGTCAGAGCCACCTAAGTCATGTGGACTGGACCATGAAGTGGTGGTTCCTCAGGGAAAATCAGGGTGCTGTTACCAATAGGTGAAAGAAATGTTTCCACAGTCTTGACCCTGGAGAACCTTAGTGAAACTCCACACTAATTTCAGGGATCCTTCCCTAGGATCACTTTCTATGTAAAACTGACTTAAAGTCATAAGTCGAATAAAATAAGCCCCAAATGCACTTTTTCTACAGAATCACAGGACAGAACTACAAGGGATCTTAAATTCCATCTGCTCCTGTCTCCTTAAGAACACTGGCATCCAGAGAGGGAACGGATTTGGACTCACATAAACCTAGTTTCAAATCTCACCCCCATCAGTTTTTTGCTGTGAGATTTTAGGCAAGTTCGTTCACCATTCTGAGCCCTAGTTTCTTCAACTGTAAAATGGAGGGAGTAAAACCTTCCCCACAGAGTAATTTTGAGACAAGAAGTACATAAAGTGCTAGATATAGTGCCTGATTACCATATCAAAATCAACCTCACCATCTCCACAAACATCAGAAATATCATCATTTCCCAAAATCATATTGTTATTTAGAATTAAAGGTCAAAGTAGGACCCAGGTCTCCAGATTCTGAGATCAGAATAAAAATTTTTAGGAATAAAAATTTTTTCCCAACTATTCATCAAATGTGCCAGTCTTGACACAATTCATTTAACTCAATATTGAATCCCAATCTATTCGTTGGGATTTCATAGATGGACTTTTTTAAACTAGGCATGAGCTTTTATTAATAAAAAATTTAAACATGCAGAAAAATTGAAAGAATTTTACTGAGAATACCCATGTACCCACCACCTAGATTTTATAATTAACATTTTATAATACTTGCTTTATCATTTACCTATCCATCCATCCATCCATCCATCCGTCAACTCATCTTTTTTATGTATTCCAAAGTAATTTACAGACCTACAGATGAACTTTTATATAGTTTAGTACCAATTTTCCAAAGCAAAATATATGGAGCTAACTTCCCTTTTGTATATTGATACCTTGATAATCCATTTAAAGTTACGTGAGGGGGAAGGTGAGAGGCTATTGGATCATAAGTGCCTTTCTCTCTTTTTTTCTAATGCACAGTCAACTCCATTTATCTTTATTCAATCTTAAATGTCTTTGCAGTCTACTTGAATGTAAACCTTACTTGATGGCTGGGGATTTTGTTGTTTTGTCCTCTCTGTCTGTAGAACTTAGAACAGTATCTGGCACGTAATAGGTGTTTAACAAATATTTGCTGGCTCACTTTTGTCAGTACCTGTACCACCCCCATTGTCCTAATTTACACCCTCTGTATAACTCACTTCCAAGGTGAAAAATAATGCAAACAATCCTTAAAATAAAAAGCTTCATATACTCCCTTTTGCTGAGAGACTCACAGTTTAAAAGGAGAGAGAAAACATTTCACATTAATATAAATGACCAAAGCATTTGCTTTTCAACTGTCATGGACTACTTGTCACAGACAAAACAATTAGAAAATTCAAAAAATGAGCTTCCACTTAGCTGTTGATTCTCAAGGGTAGGGGCTAAAATTACATGGAAGTTCATTTATGTTTTACAGCATCGCCCCTGGCTCAGAAAATACATTTTAATCTATTGAGAGTTCCAATCAAGTCAGAATAGCATTTAGGCCTTGAGAAAGGAAATTTCCAACAGAAATGCAGTTGGCTAAAATGACCATTGTTTCCTTTTCTTCTTTAAAAGCAAGTAGAAATGGTGCAATGAAAAGATTAGTGGCATTGAAGTCAGAGAGCCCCATGGTCAAATCCTGGTTCCACCACTGATGAGCTTGGGCAAGTTAGTTAGCCTCTCTTGAGCTCAGTGTTCCCACCATTTAAAAGTAGTTAATGATACCTGAGTGGATTAAATGAAATAACTTAGGTAAGTCAGTGCTGCTTAGCACATAGATAGGTACAGAGCAAATAGTATTTCCCATCCCTTAAATAATCTGAGATGCACACATATAGTTATTCATCCAAAAGATATTTAAACAATAGATGACAAATAAAGGACTGCAGTCCTTGTTCCTTGTAGACATCTGACTAATTGCAGTTCTGGGAGGTCTGCAATGATTAACTTCTTATATGATGTCTCCTCCCAGATCTACGAGATGATGCTGGTAAGACATGGCTATATGATTGTCGGAGACCCCATGGGTGGCAAGACCTGTGCTTATAAAGTGTTGGCTGCAGCTCTGGGTGATTTACATGAAGGTAAAACTCGTATCCCTGGCTTCCAGGGAGGACAGGAATCCCCACTCAGTTGACTGGCTCCATAGAGATGATGCCAGGCTGTTAACTTTTCCATCCCTGATTTGTGACATTAGAGCCAGGAATAGAACATGGCACACAGCGGTCTGCAGGCAGAGAATAAAGAGGGGGAGAGCTTCTAACAGGGGATTTTATGTGCATCACTAAAGCTGGAGGAATTTTCTCAAATGCTGAACAGTGGCTTCTCCAAAGGTTTCCCAATGAGAGGGAAACTCCTGCCACTTGCCTAAACAAAACTGTTCTAAGAGGAGATCATTGCATGGTTTCTTTTCTTTTCATTTTTTTCTTTCCATCCCTTCTTTTTCCCTCTCCTTTCCTTTTTTTCTCCCTCCCATTCTCTCGCCCACCCATCCACCCTGCCTCCCTCCTTCCCTCCCTCCTTTCCTTCTTTCCTTCCTTCAACTTAATGTAAAAGATAAGACCTCAGACTCTTGAATGAAACCCAGACCTTGGGCAAATGACTAAACCTCTCTTTGCCTCTGTTTTCCTAGCTGTAAAATGGGATTGTTGTGATAACTAAATGAGATTATGCAGGTAAATAACCTAGCTCAACAAATAAAAGCCATGTTTATTGCCAGAGAAACAGTTTTGAGGTTTTTTTCTTTTATAAAGCACAAGGCTGTGGTTTTGAAAAGCAGTGCCTTGCTGTGCCTGTGTTTACAGGATCCCTTCCAGTATGCTTCATTTTAATATTTTTTTCTAATAACATTGAGTTACTGCTGATTGAGTTACTGTGGAATTTTTGAGTTTTTTGTTTTGGGCACTAACTTGGCCTTAATAAATTGTTATTTAATAACTTGGGCATTTCAAACTTAAGTAATAATTTTGGCATTGAATATAATTTAGGAAACTAAATGAAGAGAAAGGAGTTTACCCCATTGTCTTTGCCTCAGAATTCTGCAGAAGTTATTCTTTATTTAGTTCATGGCTCAGGCACTCCAGTTTTCCCTTACTTTGAAGGATCATGTAAAAGTGTGGTTATTTTCTGTTATTAAATGCATACAATGTGCCATCCATCAGCCTGTGTATTCTGGTTGGGTCCTGGTGCTCCATTTCTCAGGGGACACTTATTGGGCAGCTAAAGAAGAGGTTTCAGGACTAAGCTAGCCCTTCAGATAGACAAAAGGAAAGTAACCATCATTTTCCAGAATCCTTTACCTGTCAGCTGTTTCCTTATCTCAAGTCAAAACCAAGGTTCTAGGGTAGCCAGGTACGTAAAGAGACCTGATTATATGGCATCTCTCTCCTTTACTGCCTGAGTTCTTTTAGGCCCAGGCAGACTTCTTTAGATCTGACTGGCACATTTGACTTGTTTGAAGTGAGCCTCAGACAACAATATGGTGAGAAACTAATAGCTGTAATAACCTAACAACTTAAGGCTTTGCCTATCCAGTTATCCCAATTTTTATACAGACTGAGTACAAATTTTAAGGACTATCCTTGGATGGCATATTGATAAAAGTTGTTTGGTCTTTTAGATGGCATTATTTCTTATCCTAATGTTCTGGTGTCACCAGAACTTTTGTAACTTGTGTTGGACCTTCTTGCCCAGCCAACCAGATGGAGGAATTTGCTGTGGAGTATAAGATCATTAACCCCAAGGCTATCACCTTGGGGCAGCTGTATGGGTGCTTTGACCAAGTGAGCCATGAGTGGACAGATGGTGTCCTTGCCAATGCTTTCCGGGAGCAAGCATCTACTTCGTCTGATGACCGCAAGTGGATTATATTTGATGGGCCAGTGGATGCTGTTTGGATTGAAAATATGAACACTGTTCTGGATGACAATAAAAAGGTACCTGTCTGATATCACTTTTACATGAGTGTGCAATAAACTCTTTTACTGAAGTTAGTGATTGATCAAAACTATATAATATAACAATGGAATATTACTCTGCCATAAAAAAAAACGAAATTGAGTTATTTGTAGTGAGGTGGATGGACCTAGAGTCTGTCATACAGAGTGAAGTAAGTCTGAAAGAGAAAAACAAATACCGTATGCTAACACATATATATGGAATCTAAAAAAAAAAATGGTCATGAAGAACCTAGGGGCAAGACGGGAATAAAGATGCAGACCTATTAGAGAATGGACTTGAGGACATGGGGAGGGGGAAGGGTAAGCTGGGACAAAGTGAGAGAGTGGTAGTGTATATATGGACATATATACACTACCAAACGTAAAATAGATAGCTAGTGGGAAGCAGTCACATAGCACAGGGAGATCAGCTCCGTGCTTTGTGACCACCTAGAAGGGTGGGATAGGGAGGGTGGGAAGGAGGGAGATGCAAGAGGGAAGAGATATGGGGATATATGTATATGTATAACTGATTCACTTTGTTATAAAGCAGAAACTAACACACCATTGTAAAGCAATAATACTCCAATAAAAACGTTAAAAAAAACTATATAATATATACATTTATTACACTAAGAATAAATGCCCCACAAGAAAGTAACAGTTATCAATTCATGAATTATGCTTTTGTTTGTACTTGTAGTGGGTAAGTTATGTGTGTTTAGAGACACTGTTGTATAGTGGTTAAAAGCCTTGGTGCTGGCATCAAATTGGCCTACTAGCTCTACAACTGAGCTGTTATATTGGGCAAGTCACATAACTTCTCTGCACCAGTTTCTCCATGTGTAAAGAGGTAGTAATAAATAAGGGTGTTGATAATTAAATAAGATAGTCCATACATAGTGCCTAATATATGAGATGTGTTTTGGTTATCTGTTGCTGTATTGCAAACTACCTTAGTACTTAGTGGCCTAACTTTGCTCATGACACTGTGGATTATAAATTTTGGAAGGGCTCAGGTGGGTTCAGCTAATCCTCATGATGTCAGCTGGGGCAGCTAGGGCTAGAGGAGCCACTTCCATGGTAGATTCTTCACTCAACGTCTGGGGGCTCATTCTTCCTCGTCTTGTCTATCTCTCTGTAACCCTCTCTGTGTCTCTGTGTCTCTGTCTCTCTGCCTTTCTCTCAAAGAGCATCTTATCCTCCAGGCCTCTCCACATGGTTGGGCTTATCATCTGGTGGCCTTGGAGTAGTGGCACTTCTTACGTGACGGTTCATCTCCAAGAGCCAGGAAGTGAAAGTTTTCAGGAAATTAAGAGTTGTGCTTGGAACTGGCACAGCATCGCTTTCTCTGAATTCTATTAATCAAAGAAGTCACAGAGCCTGCTCAGATTCAAGGGGGTGGAGAAATAGACGCTACCTCTTGATGGAGGTGGGCGAGGTCACGCTGCAAAAGTGTACGTGGAATAGGAGATATTGTTGCAGCAGTCTTTGGAAAATACATTCTGCCACAGTAAATGTAGTGGCTAAAGAGCTTAGGCTCTGGAGCCAGACAGCCTGGGTTCAGATCCTGTCCTGAACCACTTAGCAGTCATGTAACTTCAGGCAAGCTATTTAGTCTCTCTATGCCTCAATTACATCATCTGTAAAATGAGAATAACAGTATCTATGTCATAATGTTGTTAGGAAGATTGGATAAATTAATATTTGCAAACTGATTATAATATTGCTTGGCATGTAGCAAGTGCTATATAACTGTTAAAATAAAATAAAATAATATTTATCACCATTTCAAGGAATAGGTCTTACACTGACTATACATCATTATCAAATCAAAATATATTTTCCTTCTGCATTTAAATTTTGCAAGACTAAGAGTGAGTCATGCTCAACAATGGAAGGCCTAATTATCCAAATTATATACATACACTAATAATATCATGTTCATAATTTTGATTATATAGCATATAAAAAAAGAATAAGTTTTATTACACGATATGGACTATGTTATATAAACTAATTGTACACATGTATTGGTTGGTCTTGAGATCAGAAGTATAAAGAGTCATAATCAGTGAATTTCCTGATGGCTCTTCACAGCTCTGAATGAAATCAAACTACTGTCACAGGTATGGGTCTATTTCACTTTTCTTGATTTTCAGAGATGACACTGTTAATGGTATTAGTCCCATAACAGCCGTGACCTTCCTAGGGTTGCACGTAATGACCTGTTCCAGATGTGTTTGATGTGGGTCAGGTAATATATCAGAAACTTTGAAAACCACAATTTAGGATGAGAAGCAGGGAACAATGGCGTTTCCTCCCCCCCACCCCCCCCAGAGACCAAGGCCTCAGGCCATCTTATGACTTAAACATCTCACTTTAACCCATGTTGGCAAATGAGAAGCAGCACCACGGACTTGGTGTATATACTCAGAGGCTGTCCTGTGTATTTGCACTACTTTCTGCAGGGATATGCCTGCTAAACACTAGAACTTGTAATGGTCTTTCCTTCCATTCCAAAAAAGGATGTGGAGATATTCTTGTCATTCTAACCCTGGGCCAGTCCATGAGGGATTCCAAAAGGAGTCTTTGTGGGAAACTTGAGCAAATAAAACTGGATGGGGGTATGCTATTAAATTCCTTCCACTGAGGAAGGAACCATGAAACTTGCTGTAGTCTGATAATTTCTGGTTTCTTCATCTAAGACTGCAAGTCAGTGGTTCTCTGACCTCTCTATTTAATATTACAGCTCACCACACACAGCATTCTCCAGCCCCTCTTCGACGTTATTCTTCTCCAAAGCACTTTCATCACTGTATATTCTATATATTTTGCTTATCATCTGTCTCCTCCGAGCAGAATGCAAACCTCAAGAGGACAGGAATTTTTGTCTGTTTCATTCTGCACAACTAGCATAGTGCCTGGCACAGAATAGGTGCTCAAGAAGTATTTGTTGAATGAATTCAAACCATCTCTGTCCCCACTGATGCCTTTCACTTGCAGATGGAATTTAATTCGTTTGCTGCCCTCCACCCCTCTGCTTTGTACTTTCAGCTTTGTTTAATGAGTGGAGAGATTATCCAGATGAGCTCCAAGATGAGTCTGATCTTCGAGCCAGCTGACCTGGAGCAGGCCTCCCCCGCCACTGTGAGCAGGTCAGTCAGCTTGCAGGGACCCCCTGAGGGAATGTGAGGCCTCACTAACCCTACGCAGGAGGGAAAGCTCTAAAAATCCATAAATGTGATTAAACTCCAGCAGATCACCTGCACTACTTGTTGTCAGATTTGTCGTAAAGTTAGTCCTCAATCCACAGTGCTGGTAGGAATCTAAAGTCAGGCAATCACTTTGGAAAAGAGATTGATATCATCTCCTAAAGTTAATCTTTCTTGTGCCTCATGACCCAGCAGTTCTGCTTGTAAGTATTGATATACACCCAAAGGAAACTTTTGCCCATGTACAATAGGAGACATGTACCAGAATTTTCAGAGTAGCATAATTTACAATAACAAACACTTAGAAACGACCCAAATGCCCATTAACAGGAGCGAATTAAAAAGTATAATAAGATCACAAATCGTAGTATTTGTATGTCATTCAAAATAAATGAACTGTACTGACAAGCAACTATATAAGATAAATCTTAGTAAAATTAAAGATAAAATCTTAATATTATGTATAAAAGTAAGCCTGTAATATTACATACAGCATAGTGTGCCCTTTTAAATTATTAAAAACAAGTAAATATATATATGTGTGTATATATATATATATATATATATATATATATAAATGCTATAAAACTCTATAAGAATGAAAGAAATCAAAGCACAGGTGAGCGTGAGATTCAAGATGCTGTATAACCTCAGGTGGGGAAAGCCACGGGCATAGGATAAGGGAGACTATATGGTTAGATGAAGGTTATTGTCAAGACCCTAGCTTCTGCCTGGGTATTGGGTTCATGGGCACTTAGTACATTATTGAAAACAATTAACTGAGAAAGGCCATGCATGGGCTAATGATGAGTGTGCCAAGGATAAGAATTAATCCAATAGTGTAACTTCAGAACATAAAAAATAAAATAAAATAAAATCAGCCCACATTCCCAAAGGCAATGTAAGGGAAGAGAAAGAGCATATGGCAAGTTAGACCAACTTGGGCTCCCACCCTGGCCACACCACTTGCTAGCTGTGTGACCTCTTCCGAGTCACGTAGCCTCTCTGAGCTACAGTCTCCTCATGTCTAAAATGTATACCATAAAGCGGAATATTTAGAGATGAAGGCCATTAAGACTTAGCATAATGGCTGACATGCAGTAGGTGTTCAATAAATGGTAGCCAGTGTTAGTAACAAAGGAGGGAGTGCCTAGATATAACAGAATGGGGAAAAAAAGGTTTCTGTGTTCTAGGCCTTTCATTTAACCATTACAACAACCTTATGAATTACATATTTTTTATATTCCTCAATTTACAGACAAGGACAGAGAAGTTCAGAGACGGTAAAGAAATTTGCCCAAGGTCACTCAATTAGTAAGGTCTGGGGCTGGGATTTGAATCCAGGTCTCTGATTCTCAAGACCCAACTCTCAGCACTGGTCTCCACCCTTTCCTGGCAAAATCTGTGCATCTTTCCTTTGGCTTGGAGCTGGTGAGGGTCTATGCCCCGACCCAAGCTCCAGCCTCTTACCTCACCATGACCTCCTACATTTACTTCACCCCGACGTGCTTGGGAGCCAGATGTGGACCAGGCTGGTCCTCTGTTTGTGCTTGCCAGGTGTGGGATGATCTACATGGAGCCCCATCAGCTAGGTTGGAAGCCCCTGAAGGATTCATACATGGACACCCTGCCTTCCAGTCTCACCGAGGAACACAAGGAATTGGTGAGATCCTCTGGTCCCTTTCCTTCCTGTCCCTCCCTGTCTCCCTACTCTTCATCCCAAAGGTCTTCTAGGATCATTTTCACATTCATAATTACAGAAGGCAAGAAGGAGCAGGAAATTCCCTGACTGTCCCTAATTATCTTGCTTCCTGGCTACCTGCCATTTTTCTGACTTTCACTCCACGTGGTGGGGATGGGGTGATGCAGTCAATTTCTCCTTTCTCTTCTACCTTCTCCATTACTTCTTGGCTCCCCAGTGGAGAATTCTGGTGCTTGAGAAACGTTCTATTTGATGACTGGAATGTCACCCCTTTCCCCATTGCCTACTAGGAGAAATGCCTCTGGAAGTTGCTCTAAAGATGGACCAGGTTAGGAAGACCTGTGTTCCTCTCTTCACTGCCACTTCCCGTCCCTGTAACCTAGACTCCATACCTTCTATATTTAGGGAGCCAGAACCAGTTAGAAATTCTCTTAGTGCAGCTACTAAGAGTGTCCATTTTCTTCTTCCCTTCCTAAAAGAGATGTAAATGTTCAGGTTACATTAGCACACACTCAGACAAGGGAAGTAGGAAGGGAGAACCAGTTCTTATGGTGTTTCTGATTCCCTAGGAAAGTTTCCCACTGAAGAAGCCAAGAAGGATCCGAGGTGGATTCTCTTCCCACTGTGGAAACAGTCTGGGGAACTGTGTAGGACAGCCCCTGTCCTGTCACATTTACATACATGCACAATATATATGTAGCATGTTTATTTACATAGACACATATCCACATGCACAGTGAGAAACCAATCTACACATGCACAGGAAGCCTTCAGAAACTTCCCAGTATCCTTAGTACGGTCTAACTTCTTATCGGGCCTCTGAGACTGTGATCCCACCCAGCCTGCCTCTCCAACCTCACCTACCCTCTTCTCAGCCTCAGCTCATTATCTTCCAGCCCTTGGGTCTTGCTTCCATTCCTAGAAAACCCCCGGTTTTACTACCTCAAAGCTTTTGCATTTTTTGTTCCTCTTTCTGGAAATCTTGCCCCATTTAGTCTCATAAGGGATGATTCACTTTTGTCATCCAGGTGTCAGCATAAAGGCCTCCTTCTCCAAGAAGTCTTCCCTGACCGCCCTATTAAAAACTTCCTGTTATTTCCCATTGTAATACCTTTATTTGTTTCCTGCTAGTACATTCATGATTTGTAAATACTTAGTTCATTTCCTTGCTTGTTTATTTATTTTTTGTTTGTCTTCCCTTCCCCTCAGACTGTAAACCACGAGGACAGGGACCTTGTCTATCCTGTTCATCATTTATCCTTAGCACCTACCACACTGCATTTAGTAGATGCACAATAAATTTACTGACTGAAAACCACATATCTGTGTACTCATGTATAGTCATATATACATATAAAGACATCTAAACATTCATATATGCACACATATCTGTATATAATCAGTATCTGTATATTTATTTAGTGATGACCTACCTACTTACAAAAAAATAACTTAAAGTAATTTACAACGAAAGTCACAAAGTATAACAAAAGTGAAAAAAACACTAAGAGGAGAAAGTGAGGCAAGTCATTTTTTAATATATTTTTTATTAGAGTATAGTTGCTCTACACTGCTGTAGAGCAAAGTGAATCATCCATACATATACATATATCCCCTCTTTTTTGGATTTCCTTCCCATTTATGTCACCACAGAGTGCTGAGTAGAGCTCCCTGTGCTATGTAGTAGGTTCTCATTAGTTATCTGTTTTAAATTGGATGGGGAGCAGAGCCAAGAGACAACAATTAACATACCCACCAATAAGTATGTACATACATACATACGGGGAATCACTGAAAATGAGCCTGAAATTCCCTGTGGCCACTTTCTACAGGAGACCTGCCTTATAAATGCCAGTCAGTCATTTGCAAATCAGTTGTTTAGAATTCCTAACATTTTTTTTATAGAAACAAAGGCAGATACTGTGGCTGGGACCTAAAACTATTTCATGCATCCTGTAGTTGACCCATAGTGGCTCCAAGCTTCAGCTTAGTGGAATGGGAGGGGTGGGGAATGGCCAGTGGGCTGCACAGTCCGTTAAATAGGAAGCTGGGCGCATCTGTCTTGGTGCCTGTGGACTTTCCTCAGTACACCTAGACTCAAAAGTAATCAGCAGTCTTACCAACATTTCCAGCCTCCTCGAGGTGTACCAAGCTCTTGGTCTTAAACACACTTTTTAATAATGTCAAATCTCACTTTCTACTCTTAGGTCAATGACATGTTCATGTGGCTTATCCAGCCCTGCCTGGAATTTATTCAGCTTCAGTGTAAATTTGTGGTCCAAACATCTCCCATCCACCTTGCCTTCTCAATGATGAGACTGTATTCCTCTCTGCTAGGTAAGTACTACCCTACAGTTCTTAAGCCAAATGAGCGTACGGTGTGCCTAGGCCATGTCTTCTGCTCCCACCCCTATTATTCCTCCATGAGTTACAATGAGACCAGCATTTTGGTCTAGAACCAGCAAGTCTTTTGAGTGTAGATAGTACAGTTTGGTGGAAAGAGTCCATATAGTTTGGCTTCATCTTACATTGACTTCCTGGGTATTCTTGTGCAAATTAGCCCATTCTTCCTCAGTATTAGATTCCTCATCCACACAATGGGAATAATAATTCCTGTTCCTCTTTACCTAACAGGGAGGGATATCCTGGAGGAAAATGAATTTAGATGACATATGTAAATGTATATCAGGAAAAAAAAGATTCTGAAAAGAATAAGATAGGAAGTTTTTCCATTTTAAGAAAACTTATATTACAAAAATCTGAATTCATAAAACACATAGATACACTATAAAAAAACGGATCACATTAGTCTCCAGAACTAGGGAACTTCTCCAGGATATGGAGAACCATTGGTTTAAATGTCCTGGAGAAGTTCTCTATAACCATTTCACATAAATCAAATTTTACAGGATTCTATTGGAAATGACAAAAGATGTGTTAATTTGGAGAACTTTTATTGGATGCCATTTCTTTCTCAAGATAATACATAATTCAAACTGAAGGTGAATCTTCTTACAGCTTCTGCTACATGAACATATTTTCTCAGCCCATTTCTTCCAAAGGCATTATAGATGTAGATTAAAAAAAAAAGTAACATGGGGAACTTGAGTGGAGACTTTCTCTAGCTAAATATTATTTGATTTTCTAAAATTAAAATTACAGGCAATATTTTTAGAAGCACACTAATTCATACAATATCATATATTTGTATTTTTATTTGTAAATTTTACATACTTTCCCAAGCTCCTTTTACTATCCTTGTGTAGTATCTCCTCCAGGAAAGAAAGCACCAGCATGAGAAGTGAACTTATTGTCCACAGTCCTGAGTAACCTCATCTCTTGCCTTCCTGAATCTACAGCTATGAATCCTCTCAGGAGTGCTCAAATACACACAACTACTAAAAATGGGGGACTGGGTTTGAATGCACACATATTTGATTTTGGGGCTATAACTTTTTACTCTGTCAGTGTTAAAATGCAAGAACATGGTAGCTGTGATTAACAAGGACTTGAGATAAGGAACACCGAATACATTTTTACCCTTTTATTTTGAAATAATTTTAGACTTAAAGAAAAATTGCTAAAAGAATGTAGAGTCACATATACCCTTTACAGAGATTTCTTTAATGTTAACATCTTATATAATGAATGTACAATTATCATAATAAGGAAGTTAACATTGATACTATACTGTTAACTACACTTTATTTGAATTTCACATTTTTCCACAAATGTTCTTCTTCTGATCCAGGATCCAATTCAGGATGCCACATTGTACTTAATTGTTGTTATCTCTTTGGTCGCCTACAAGCTATGACAGTTCTTCAGTCTTTCCTTATATTTCATAACTTTTTCACATGATGAAGACTGGCCAGTTACGTTATAGGATGCTTCTCAATTTAAGTTTGCCTCATATTTTCGCATAATTAGATGGAGATTGTGCTTATTAAAAGATTTAGGTATATTTGATTTACAATATTATATGTTTCAGGTGTAAAACGCAGTGATCCACAATTTTTAAAGATTATATTCCATTAAAGTTATTATAAAATACTGGCTATATTCCCTGTGTTGTACAATATATCCTTGTAACTTATTTGTTACATACATAGTAGTTGGTACTTCTTAATCACCAAACATTGTCTTGCCCCTCCCCTGTCCCTCTTTCCGCTGGTAACTACTAGTTTGTTTTCTATATCTGTAAGTCCATTTCTTTTTTGTTATATCCACTAGTGTGTTGTAATTTTTAGATTCCACGTATAAGTGACAACATGCAATATTTGTCTTTTTCTGTCTGACTTATTTTACTAAGCATAATAACCTCCAAGCCCATCCATGTTCTTGCAAATGGCAAAATTTCATTCATTTTTATGGCTGAGTAGTCCATCTTCTTTAATGATTCATCTGTGGATGGACACTTAAGTTGCTTCCATATCTTGGCTATTGTAAATAATGCTGCTGTGAACATTGGGTGCATGTATCTTTTTGAATTAGTGTTTTTGTTTTTTCAGATATGTGCCCAGGAGTGGGATTGCTGGATCATATGACAACTCTATTTTTAGTTTTCTGAGGAACCTCCATACTGTTTTCCACAGTGGCTGCACCAATATACATACCTGCCAACAGTGTACGAGGGTTGCTTTTTCTCCACATCCTCACCAACATTAGATATTTGTGGTCTTTTTGATGATAACTATTCTGACAGGTGTAAGGTGATACCTCATTATGCTTTTCATTTACATTTCTCTGATGATTAAAGATGTTGAACAGGGCTTCTCTGGTGGCGCAGTGGTTGAGAGTCCGCCTGCCGATGCAGGGGACACGGGTTCGTGCCCCAGTCCAGGAAAATCCCACATGCCATGGAGCAGCTGGGCCCGTGAACCATGGCCGCTGAGCCTGCACGTCTGGAACCTGTGCGTCCGGAGCCTGTGCTCCGCAACAGGAGAGGCCACAACAGTGAGAGGCCCACGTACTGCAAAAAAAAAAAAAAAAAAAAAGATGTTGAACATCTTTTCATGTGCCTGTTGGCCATCTGTATCTCTTCTTTGGAAAAATGTCTATTCAGATCTTCTGCCCATTTTTAATCAGGTTGTTTGTTTTTTTGTTGTTGATTTATATGACCTGCTTTTGTATTTTAGATATTAACCCCTTATCAGTAATATCATTTGCAAATATTTTTTCTGATTCAGTAGGTTGTCTTATCATTTTGTCCATGGTTTCCTTTGATATGCAAAAGCTTTTAAGTTTAATCAGGTCCCACTTGTTTAGTTTTGATTTTGTTTCCTTTGCCTTAGGAGACAAATCAAAAAAATATTGCTACTATTTATGTCAGAGTGTTCTGCCTATGTTTTCTTCTAGGAGTTTTATGGTTTATGGTCTTACATTTAGGTCTTTAATCCATTTTGAGTTTATTTTTTGCGTATGGTGTGAGAGAAAATGTTCTGATTTTATTCTTTTACATATAGCCGTCCTGTTGTCCCAGCACCACTTACTGAAGAGACTGTCCTTTCTCCATTATATATTCTTGCCTCCTTTGTCATAGATTAATTGACCATAAGTGTATGGGTTTATTTCTGGGCTCCCTATTCTGTTCCATTGATCTGTATTTCTGCTTTTATACCAGCACCATACTGTCTTGATTACTGTAGCTTTGTAGTATAGTCTGAAGTCTGGGAGCATTATGCCTCCAGCTCTGTTCTTCTTTCTTAAGATTGCTTTGGCTATTAGGGGGTCTTATGTGTTTACATACAACTTTTAGAATTATTTGTTCTAGTTCTGTGAAAAATGCCTTTGATATTTTGATGAGGATTGCATTGAATCTGTAGATTACCTTGGGTAGCATGGTCATTTTAACAATATTAAGTCTTCCAATCCATGAACACAATATATCTTTCCATCTGTTTGTGTCGTTTTCAGTTCTTCATCAGTGTCTCGTAGTTTTCCGAATATAGGTCTCTTACTTCCTTATTTAGATTTATTCCTAGATATTTTATTCTTTTTGATGCAATGTTAAATGGGATTCTTTCCTTAATTTCTCTTTATAATAGTTTGTTTTCAGTGTATAGAAGTGCAACCAACTTCTGCATATTAATTTTATTAATTTTGAATCCTGCAACTTTACTGAATTTACTGGTGAACTGTAGTAGTTTTTTGGTGATGCCTTTAGGATTTTCTATATATAGTATCATGTCATCTGCAAGCACTGACAACAAGAACAACAGCATCAACAACCAAAAGAACAAGTGTTGATGAGGATGTAGAGAAATTGGAACCCTTGTGCACTGTTGATGGAAATGTAAAATGGTACAGTTACTATGGAAAATAGTTTGTCAGATCCTCAGAATTAAAAATAGAATTACCAGATGACTTAGCACTTCTGCTTCTGGTATATATACAAAGGAATTGAAAGTAGGGACATAAACAGATATTTGTACACCCATGTTCATAGCAGCATTATTCACAGAAGCCAAAGGTGGAAGCAACCCAAGTGTCCATCAACCAATGAATGGATAAATAGATCAAGTATATACATATGGTGAAATATTATTCAGCCTTAAAAAAGGAAGGAAATTCTGGGGAGTTCCCTAGTGGTCTAGTGGTTAGTGTTTGGTGCTTTCACTGCCATGGCCTGGGTTCAATCCCTGGTTGAGGAACAGAGATTCCACAAGCCGCATGGTGCGGCCAACATAAAAAAAAGAAAGAAATTCTGATACATGCTCCAACATGGATGAACCTTGAGGACATTATGCTAAGAGAAATAAGCCAGTCAGAAAAGACTATATGATTTCACCTCTAAGACATATCTAGGTTAGTCAAATTTATAAAGACAGAAAGTAGAATGCCGTTTGCCAGGCCGTTGGGGAGAGGGTAATGAATTAGTTTCAGCTTTGCAAGATGAAAATAGTGCTGGATATGAATAGTGGTGATGGTTGCACAACAACATGAATGTATTTAATACCACTGAACTTTAAAATGGTTAAGATGGTAATTTTTATGTTATGCATATCTTACCACAATAAAAAATTTTTTTTTAATGTATGTGGATAAAGGATCTGGCAGGTGATGCCATTCAACCAGTATCAATCCTCTTCCCAGGCCCCTCACAGACAAAACTGCCCAATTCATATCTATTGCACTCTGCAGCTTTTCCTGAGATTCCTTTTCTTGCTTTTAGATGAAATCAGGGAAATAGAAGAGAAGGAAAGTGAATTATCTGAAAGCCTGACAAGCCAACAGATCTTCCTCTGGCTGCAAGGTCTCTTCCTTTTTGCCTTGGTGTGGACCGTGGCCGGCACCATCAACGCAGACAGCAGAAAGAAATTTGATCTGTTTTTCCGCAACCTCATCATGGGTATGGATAATAACAACCCAAGACCCAAAAGTGTCAAACTCACCAAAAACAACATCTTTCCAGAAAGAGGTAACTTAGTACCTGTTTGTTTTGTCTTACTGTAGTGGTTTGGAGCATATGTTCCAAACCCAACCAAAATGTGTGGCCCACATGAGGCCTTTGCAAAAGTCAGGAAAGATTTTGTAGCTTGCCTGAGAGGGTTCACTTCTTCAGAGCTGGCCCATGTATGTAGAGATGGGTGACCCTGAAGTCAGGGTCTTATGGGTTATTTTAACTACTCATTTTTAATTTAGAAAAAGTCGATATAACTTTTTTTAAAATTACCTATAATCTCATCACTCTAACAGGCCCCAGGGAACAGCATGAGAAATATAGCCACTTTTTTTTCTTACGCCCTTCTAGTCCTGTTCTATGTGTATACACGTCATATCATGGTGATTATGGTATTAACATTTCCTTTAATTTTTTCATTGTAATCTAATATTATATTAAAATATTTATAATTTTGCTACATACATTATCTTCAGAATGATTACTTTAACGATGTATTAATATTTTTATATGTGTGACATCATTCATAAAAAGATTGAAAGATGTTTGTTTTCTTTTAAGTAGCTTTTACTGCTTTTTTTCTTACCACCCGAGTAATACATTACATCAAATTTAGAAAATACAGAGAAAGGAATAGAAGAAAATAAGTATCAATGGTAATCCCACTATCCAGAAATAATCACTTTTTATATTTTTCCTTCCAGTGTTTTTCTGTATTTCTATAGCAAAAATGGGATCATACTATATATACATTCCAAATAGTTTTACATTTTTTTAATTATGAAAAAGTATATGATGGGCCCATGAAGGAACTCCCTGGGGTGATGGTAATGTTGTATATGTTGAGAGAGATTTGGGTTACACAAATACATGCAATTCTCAAAACTCAGTGAATGAACACAAGACTTGTGCATTTCATTGTATGCAAATTTTTTAGCAAATGAAAAAACATAACTATTGAACAGTTAATGATACACATGCCAAAGTATTTATGAGGAAGTGTATATATTGTCTTTGAAATGTGTCAAAAAATAAGATGCCTTAATTGATGGATAGAGGGATGAACAGGTATGTGATAAAACAAGTGAAAAACTAATGGTAAAATCTAGGAGATGGGTATACAAATGTTCACTGTACAAGGTTTTCAGTGTTTCTTTATGTTTGAAACTTTACATAATAATAAAAAAAAATGAATAGCAAGTAGTTGCCGTTGTCCCCCTAAACACACACTTTCCCCAGCACACCTGGCACACTTCAAATATGTGATACATGGTTATCTGTCAGATGAACTGCATGGAGGCCTTGTACCAATCCCCTTGTTAGATGGTAGTACATCCATTCTTTTTTTTTTTTTTTTTTGCGGTACACGGGCCTCTCACTGTTGTGGCCTCTCCCGCCGTGGAGCACAGGCTCTGGACGGGCAGGCTCAGTGGCCATGGCTCACGAGCCCAGCCACTCTGCAGCATGTGGGATCTTCCTGGACCGGGGCACGAGCCCGTGTCCCCTGCATCGGCAGGCGGACTCTCAACCACTGCGCCACCAGGGAAGCCCCATTCTTTTTTTTTTTCCTCTGTTTTTTTAATTCAGAAGATTTTCTTTTTCTATTTTTTTTTCATTTTTATTTTTATTTATTTATTATTTTTTTGCGGTATGCGGGCCTCTCACTGTTGTGGCCTCTCCCATCGTGGAGCACAGGCTCCGGACGCACAGGCTCAGTGGCCATGGCTCACGGGCCTAGCCGCTCCGCGGCATGTGGGATCTTCCCAGACCAGGGCACGAACCCGCGTCCCCTGCATCGGCAGGTGGACTCTCAACCACTGCACCACCAGGGAAAGCCTATGATGCTTTTAATGTATTGTTCAATTTGGTTTGCTAATATTTTGTTGAGGATTTTTGCATCTATGTTCATCAGTGATATTGGCCTGTAATTTTCTTTTTTTGTGATAACTTTGGTTTTGGTATCAGGGTGATGCAGGCCTCATAGAATCAGTTCAGAAGTGTTCCTGCCTCTGCAATTTTTTGGAATAGTTTGAGAAGGTACATGTTAACTCTCCTCTAAATGTTTGGTAGAATTCACCTGTGAAGCCCTCTGGTCCTGGACTTTTGTTTGTTGGGGGTTTTTTAATTACTGTTTCAACTTTATTACTGGTAATTAGTGTGTTCATATTTTCTATTTCCTCAAGGTCCAGTCTTGGGAGATTGTACCTTCCCAAGAATTTGTCCATTTCTTCTGGGTTGTTCTTTTCTTTGGCATATAGCTGTTCATAGTAGTTTCTTATGATCATTTGTATTTCTGTAGTGTCGGTTGTAATTTCCCCTTTTTCATTTCTGATTTTATTGATTTGGGCCCTCTCCCTTATTTTTCTTGATGAGTCTGGCTACAGGTTTATCAATTTTGTTTATCTTTTCAAAGAACCAGCTTTTCGTTTCATTGATTTTTTCTATTGTTTTTTAGTCTCTATTTCATTTATTTCTCCTCTGATCTTTATGATTTCTCTCCTTCTACTAACTTTGGGTTCACTTATTCTTCTTTCTCTAGTTCCTTTAGTTGTAAGGTTAGGTTGCTTATTTGAGATTTTTCTTGTTTCCTGAGGTAAGATTGTATTGCTATAAATTTCCCTCTTAGAACTGCTCTTGGGCTTCCCTGGTGGCGCAGTGGTTGAGAGTCCTCCTGCCGATGCAGGGGACACGGGTTCGTGCCCCGGTCTGGGAGGATCCCATATGCCGCGGAGCAGCTGGGCCCGTGGGCCATGGCCGATGGGCCTGCGCGTCCGGAGCCTGTGCTCCGCAACGGGACAGGCCACAGGGGTGAGAGGCCCGTGTACCGCAAAAAAAAAAAAAAGAACTGCTCTTGCTGTATCCCATAGGTTTCGGATCATTGTTTTTTCATTTTCATTTGTGTCTAGGTATTTTTTTATTTCCTCTTTGATTTCTTCAGTAATCCATTGGTTGTTTAGCCTCCATGTATTTGTGATTTTTGCAGTTTTTTTCTTATAGTTGATTTCTAGCCTCATAGTTCTGTGGTCGGAAAAGATACTTGATATAATTTAAATTTTCTTAAATTTACTGAGGCTTTTTTGTGGCCTAGCCTGTGATCTGTCCTGGAGAATGTTTCATGTGCACTTGAAATTATGTATATTCTGCTGCTTTCAGATGGAATGCTCTATGTATATCAGTTAAGTCCGTGTGATCAAAGGTGTCATTTAAGACCAGTGTTTCCTTATTAATTTTCTGTCTAGATGATCTGTCTATTGATGTAAGTGGGGTGTTAAAGCCCCACCCCCCACTATTATTGTGTTACTGTCAATTTCTTCTTTTATGTCTGTTAATATTTGCCTTATATATTGAGGTGCTCCTATGTTGGGTGCATATATGCTTACAATTGTTATATCGCTTCTTGGATTGATCCCTTGATCATTATATAGTATCCTTCTTTGTCTCTTGTAACAGACTTTATTTTAAAGTCTACTTTGTCTCATATAAGTATTGCTACTTTTGATTTCCATTTGCACAGAATACCTCTTTGCCTCCCTTCACTATCAGTCTGTGTGTGTCTCTATATCTGAAGTGAGTCTCTTGTAGGCAGCATATATACAGGTCTTGTTTTTGTATCCATTCAGCCACTCTATCTATGTCTTTTGGTTGGAGCATTTAATCCATTTACATTTAAGGTAATTATTGATATTTATGTTCATATTGCCATTTTATTATTTTTCTTCTTTTTTTCTCTTAAGATTTGATGACTATCTTTAGTGTTATGTTCGGATTCCTTTTTCTTTTTTTTGTGTATGTCTATTTTAGATTTTTGGTTTGTGGTTGTTACTATGAGGATTTTATATGGCAGTCTGTATATGTGTGTGTATTGGTGTGTGTGTGTATAAGTTGCTGATCTCTTCATTTCAAATGCATTTTTAAAGCCCTGCATTTGTACTCTCCTCCGCTCCCAATTACTATTTTTGATATCATATATTTACATCTAATTGTTTTCTGTATCTCTTAACTGCTTATTGTAGGTATAGATGATTTTACTACTTTTGACTTTTAACCTCCCTACTAGCTTTGTGTGTGGATGATTTCCTACCTTTACTGTAGGTTTGCCTTTACTGGTGACCTTTTTCATTTTGTAATTTTCTTGTTTCTAGTTGTGGCCTTTCCTTTTTCCTAGAGAAGTTCCTTTAACATTTGTTATAAAGCTCATTTGGTGGTGCTGAACTTTTTTAGCTTTTGCTTGTCTGTAAAGCTTTTGATCGCTCCATCAAATCTGAATGAGAGCCTTGCCAGGTAGAGTATTTTTGATTGTAGGTTTTTACCTTTCATCACTTTAAACATATTGTGCCACTCCCTTCTGGCCTGCAGAGTTTCTGCTGAAAAATCAGCTGAAAGACTTACGCGAGTTCCCTTGTATGTTACTTGTTGCTTTTCCCTCACTGCTTTTAATATTCTCTCTTTATCTTTAATTTTTGTCTTTTTGTTTGTTTGTTTGTTTGTGGTACGCGGGCCTCTCACTGTTGTGGCCTCTCCTGTTGCGGAGCACAGGCTCTGGATGCGCAGGCTCAGCCGCCATGGCTCACGGGCCCAGCTGCTCTGCGGCATGTGGGATCCTCCCGGACCAGGGCACGAACCCGCGTCCCCTGCATCGGCAGGCGGACTCTCAACCACTGCACCACCAGGGAAGCCCAGGTTCTTTTTTTTTAATAGATTTAATTAACTTATTTATTTATTTATTTTTGGCTGTGTTGGGTCTTTGTTGCTGCGCATGGGCTTTCTGTAGTTGTGGCGAGCGGGAACTACTCTTCATTGAGGTGCACAGGCTTCTCATTGCGATGGCTGCTCTTGTTGCGGAGCACGGGCTCTAGGCACGTAGGCTCCGGTAGTTGTGGCGCGTGGGCTCCAGTAGTTTGGGCATGTGGGCTTCAGTAGTTGTGGCTTGCAGGCTCTAGAGCACAGGCTCAGTAGTTGTGGTGCACAGGTTTAGTTGCTCCACAGCATGTGGGATCTTCCTGGACCAGGGCTTGAACCCATGTCCCCTGCATTGGCAGGTGGATTTTAACCACTGCGCCACCAGGGAAGCCCTTTTCACAGGTTCTTATTGGCCTGTTGATGTTCTTTTTTGTAATGTTCTATCATAGTTTTATTTTTAACAGACTATGTCTAGTTGTAGGTATTCTTTTGTTTATTTTTCCTAGAACATGATGAGTCCTTTCAGTCATCAAGGGAAAGTTTTAGTCTCTGGCTTCCATATCTATCATCTCATCTTTCCTTATTTTTGTGTTTTTGCCTTTTTTTATACCAATTATTCATTTTAATATGATTCACCCACAACTTCAATTATGCTTTTACTGCCTTGAGTGATTTTAATTCTCCTGTGTGTCTTTTGTTTCCTCACTATCCTTTCTTAGTGTATGATTAAAAGCACAGGCCATAGGGGCTTCGCTGGTGGTGCAGTGGTTGAGAGTCCGCCTGCCGATGCAGGGGATGCGGGTTCATGCCCCGGTCTGGGAGGATCCCACATGCCGCGGAGTGGCTGGGCCCGTGAGCCATGGCCGCTGAGCCTGCGCGTCCGGAGCCTGTGCTCCGTAACGGGAGAGGCCACAACAGTGAGAGGCCCACGTACCGCAAAAAAAATAAATAAATAAAAATAAAATAAAATAAAAGCACAGGCCATGAAGTCAAATTGTCAGAGCTTGAATCCTGGCTCCAGTATTTACTAGTTCGGTGACTTTGAGCAAGTTCCCTAATGCCACTCAGTTTCCTCAATTATGAAGTGAGGGCAATGATAATACTATGTATTCATGGTGTTCTTGTAAGAATTAAACAGGTTAACACATGTAAAAGCATTTAGAATAAAGTGTGGTACACAGGAAGTGTTAAATAAATATTAGCAACTTTTATTGCTGTCCTCCTCCTCATCATCATCTCTGTTAGCTCATTCATCTCCCTTTTTTAATCTCATTTTGCTTTTTCATCTAAGCCTGTTTTCTCCTTATGGTTTTCTGTTCCTATTTCATGGAAAAATTATGTCTTTTTGCACCCTATTTAGGATATCAAAGAGTTTTCTGAAATTTGGTTGTGAGTCCTGCATTAAACAAGGTTCAGAGGTATACTCTTCAAGTTTAATCTCCATATTGTATTCCTTTACATTGCAACATTTTTTCACAGGTTCCATGTGTTGTTGTCTGCTTCCCCATGCTTCAAGATCAATCTCTTCATGCTCTGTGTCAGCAAATTGGTACATGAAATATCCTTGACCCCATTCTTGGTTCACTTTGTGACAACATCTTTCCTTTCCTTCTGTAGCTGATTATGTGCACAGCTTCCAAGTTCCCTACAGCATCTCCTGCCTACTGTAATGGGCTCGTCTCCTTCCTCCATGTCCTATTCAACTGATGCAGTATTAAAAAGGCCCCATAATTTCCAGCATGTACTGCAGACTAGTTTCTTCATATACCTTCTTTTGCAACAACTACTCTACTTAAACGTAGGTTTGGTTCTGAAAAAGCTGTTTGTAAGAGCAAAATGACACCTTACAAGTGACCGATGTGAACATATCCATTGAAAGTTAAGCTTTACTTTTGTCTCCATGGTAATCATACCTCTCTCTTTTTGCTGGTTTTCAAAACTCTCCACTACTTTTGGACATGATCAGGGTAAATGGTATTCATAAACCCCCTTAAAAAAAAAACCCAAATGCTGTAAACTCTAGAGTCAGGAACAATGGGATGGCCAAGATCCAAAGACCACATGTGATCAACTAATGCCATCTGTTGGAAGCAGGCTTTTTATTTGTTTCATCTGTGAACATTCTAAAAAAGGACATTTTTGAACTGAGGAGCGACTGTGGTTCTTTACCTTGGAAAACCATACCTCACTGAATTTAAAGTGCCACGACTCTCTCCTTCCTCATTGTGGTCTGGGACCCTGCCACCCCTATCAGCTGTAGAAAGATGGCCTGGCAAGGCAAGGATGAGAAAAAAAGGAGACAGTTCTTCCAGTTCTCCAGAGTGGTACCTGGCAGGGCAAAGCAACAGCTGCCTCATTTTCTATGTGGGATGTCACCTGCATCTCTGCATCTCTGTATCCGGGGGTGGGGGGAGGGGGGACTAGGAGTATACCCAGTGGGCCTGTTGCTCTTTCTCATGCAGTCTCTTGAGGTAAAATTTCTCAGTCCAGCTCATCTACTATTTAGTTAGAGGAGATTCTGCCTAGCTTCTTTTAGTCTTTGTTTTCAGTGACATTATTCCACTCCTTTCTCTTGTGCCTTCCTAAGTATTTTACAATAGGAAATTACAAAGCTCCTAGACAGAACCCATTTGAATCCAAAGATGTGTTTTAATTGCCAAGTGTGAATTCTTTCTAATATAACAGCTTTATTGAGGTACAATTTACATATCATAAAATTCACTCACTTAAGTGAGCAAATCAGTGGTTTTTAGCAAATTTGCCTAGTTATGCAACTGTCTAACCCAATTTTAGAATATTGGAACATTAGAACAAATTTAGAACATGGATCACCCCAGCAAGATCCTGCATGCCCATTTTCAGTGAATCCCTGTTCCCATCCTCAGCCCCAGGCAACCATTCATCTGCTCTCTATAGATTGGCCTTTTCTGGACATTTCAAATGCATGGAATCATGTAGTATGTGGCCTCTTGATCTGGCTTTGATTTTACTTTCTTATTACCATCTTAAAAAGCTTAAAATGTCTTTCTAGCCTTTCCACAGGGTTTAAAATTCTCATGGTGAGAGCTCCAGGGAGGCCTTCTCTGACCTCATGGGATGTTGTTTTCTGGGCTTTTCATGATCTAGGAGCCTGGGGGCACATGGATCTCTCAAATAAGTGCTGAAGGAACTGTGTTGGGGAATGCACACTAAGGAAAGCCAGCAGTCCTTTGGGGAATTCCCTCAGGGTTGGGTTAACATCATCTAACATTGATCTTTATTTGTCCAGAAGTGCTAAATTTCCCTTTATTCTTTTACTTTTCGTTTGTTTGTTTGTTTTTTCATTTTTTTAAAGTCTTTATTGAATTTGTTACAATATTTCTTCTGTTTTATGTTTTGGTTTTTTGGCCATGAGGCATGTGGGATCTTAGCTCCCTGACCAGGGATCGAACCCGTACCCCCTGCGTTTGAAGGTGAAGTCTTAACCACTGGCCTGCCAGGGAAGTCCCCCATTGTGTGTCTTTTGAAAACCCACTCACCTCTCTGTTGAAGTTTATCTTGTTCTCCCAAGTGAAGGCGAGGAAAACAGCTGGGGCAGGGGGTGGTCAGAGGTGATAGAACTAATTTGTCTTCCTGGATTTCTACTACTATTCTCCCCATTCCACCCCTGCACTTGCATCAGAGTTTGAGTAAAAATCACAGTGCAGAGCGAACAGGAGCACGATGAGGACCAAACAGACCTAGAGCTAAATGTTCTCAAGTGCCTCTCTGTGTGCCCACAGCTATGCTAAATGTCTGACACATATATCTCATTCACCTTCCACAGGGATTCTCTAAGCTTTATGTAAAATCAGGCCCATTTTACAGATATGCAAATGGTAACCTTGGCCAAGATCACACAGCAGTAAATCCACTTTTACTCAGTTGGACCTTTTCTCTTTGGCCGAAATGTTCGTGTATCAAGCCACAAATTAACTCTAGCTAATAACATCAGCAAGAGAAGGCGATAAATGCTTTTCTGAATCATGCTTTTTCTATCTCTTTTTTTATTATAAAAACAATTTAATTCTATTAAATAAAAATGATCAAAAATATTTTTGTTCATACCACACTATCACAAGTATTTCAGTTTTCAAAATATCTTTCTCTATCTTGTCCACTGCTTTCATCTCTTTATATAGTTGACATAATGGTATATATTCCCTTTTTTATTCTTCTATTTTATCTGTCATTGTTTCTTGAATGCATTTTTCTTTATTAATACTTAGATTTTGTAGCTATCATTTTAAAGTATTTAATAGATAATTTATTTTAAAACTGCATTTTTTAGTTTTCTATTTTACTTAAGTATTAATTGGGTATATATCTCCTTATCTTCCTCTTAGTTCTAGATAATGTGAATTCTCTTCTTAAGGTCACTTCATCTCTCTAGAATGTGCATCTACATCATTGCCCCTAGTTCTCTCTTTTTTTTAATAAATTTTATTTATTTATTTATTTATTTATTTTGGATCCGTTGGGTCTTTGTTGCTGCGCGCGGGCTTTCCCCAGTTGCGGCAAGCAGGGGCTACTCTTCGCTGCAGTGTGCAGGCCTCTCATTGCAGTAGTTTCTCTTGTTGCAGAGCACGGGCTCTAGGCGCGTGGGCTTCAGTAGTTGCAGCACGCAGGCTCAGTAGTTGTGGCACACGGGCTCTAGAGCGCAGGCTCAGTAGCTGTGGCGCACGGGCTTAGTTGCTTCGCAGCATGTGGGATCTTCCCGGCAGGGCTCGAACCCGTGTCCCCTGCATTGGCTGGCGGATTCTTAACCACTGTGCCACAAGGGAAGTCCCTCTCTTTTTTTTAATTGAAGTGTAGTTGATTTACAACGCTTCAGGTGTACAGCAAACTGATTCAGTTTTATATATATATAAATATATTTATATAAACACACATTATATGCCTATGGCTATTCTTTTTCAGATTCTTTTCCATTACAGGTTTTTACAAGATATTGAATATAGTTCCTTGTGCTATACAGTAGGTCCTTGTTGTTTACCTATCTTAGATATAGTGGTATCTGTTAATCCCAAATTCTTAATTTAACCCTCCCCCCTCCTTTCCCCTTTGGTAACCATAAGTTTGTTTTCTATGTCTGTGCATCTATTCCTGTTTTGTAAATAACGTAATTATCATTTTAATGACTGCAAAGTATTCCATTCATTTTATAAGACATAATTTTGACCGGTCTTCTAATGTGGGACATGTAAATTATTTTTAAATTTTTGTTATCACAGATGGTGCTGTGTACTCATGTAGAGAGATTATTTTCATTATGAATTATTTCCTTATGATAAATTCCCAGAATGTGATTTCTGACTTGGACTAGAGACGTTTTTGTAGCTCTGTAAGCATAGTGCCAGATTGCTTTCTAAAAGTGTTGTACCAGATTGACTTCTAGGTAGAGCTGCACAGTGATGTAGGATAATAGAAACTCTCTCCTATAATACATAATGATATGAACAATAACAACAGTTTAAGCCTAAAAATTTCCCGGTTACAGCCTGATTCTTTAAACATTGAGAGGTAGAGGATAAAGAGAGAAACAAAAGATCCTGCACGTTGTATCTCTCAACCCAGAACCCACAACCCCACTGTCCTTCTAAAAGTGATGCTGAGAGGAAAGGGGGTGAGTTGACAAAATTCTGAGAGTTCTCATTGGTAATCACCAGTGTGGAAAAAGCAGATGGCAGTGGTGACTGGGCAGCTGCAAAAAAAATGTCTAAGAGAAACCTTTGAGCATGAAACCCCTCCATAATTTGGTAGGACCTTATTAGGAGTGGGAGAAACTACCAGGGTTTGCATCTTCCAGAGCTCCATGCTGAGTGGGGGAAGTGAGCTGAATTTTTCAGGAGTGAATCATGTCTCTAACTGGGGTGGGAGTGGGATGGACCCATGATTCTGGAAAACTGGCCAAATTTTAGAAAGAGAGTTCAAAGCCCAGGTTTCCTGGCAAGGGCAACTGAGTATTTCCTTTTACCCAACCCCTGTACCCTCAGGCTACAGAAGAGAAATCCACACACCAGTCCTTGAATTGTGGCCAAGAAAGTGAGGGAAATAAACTCACCCTAGATAATGGTGGGGAAAATGTCAAGATTTTACCTGATTATATCAGAGTAAGAACATCGGAAAGAAAGAGACAGAGGATGAGGATCTAAAAGAAAAACATGACCTAAGAAACATAAATTATTTGTGTTGCAAGAACTTAGTAATCATATAAATTTAATTTTTAAAATTTATAGATGAACCATGTGCTACTGGCAAAGGGATAGATATATAGATCAACAGAATAGAATTGAGGGTCCAGAAATAAGCCCCTCATATTTATAGTGACTTGATTTTTGACAAGGGTACCAAGATAATTTTATGGAAAAAGAATAATCCTTTCAACACATGGTGCTGGAATAAATGAATATATACATGTAAAATAATGAATCTGGGCCTCTACTTTACACCATAGTCAAAAATTAACTCAAAATGGATCAAAGATCTAAATTCAAAAGTTAAAATTATGAAAGCTTAGAAGAAAACATAGGTGCAAATGATCATGACCTTGGACAGGCAACAATGTCTTAGGACAACAAAAGCACAAGCAATGAAAGAAAAAATAGTTAAACTGAACTTCATCAAAATTAAAAACTTTTGTGCTTCATAGGACAACATCAAGAAAGTGAAAAGACAACTCACAGAACGGGTGAAATTTCTTTTGCAAATCATATATCTGATAAGGGACTTGTATATAGAATGTATAAAGAAGTATTATAATTCAATGATAAAAAGATAAATAACACAATTTTTAAATGGGCAAAGTAACTGAATAGACATTTCTCCAAAGAAGATATATAAAGGGCCAACAAGCACATGACAAGAACTCAACATTACTAGCATTATTAGCCATCAGGAAAATGCAAATCAAAAACACGAGATACAGGGCTTCCTGGTGGCACAGTGGTTGAGAGTCCGCCTGCCGATGCAGGGGACACGGGTTCGTGCCCTGGTCCAGGGGGATCCCGCATGCCGTGGAGCGGCTGGGCCCGTGAGCCATGGCCGCTGAGCCTGCGCGTCCGGAGCCTGCGCTCCGCAACGGGAGAGGCCACAACAGTGAGAGGCCCGCGTACCACAAAAAAAAAAAAAAAGTTTTCCTCACAAGAGAAAAAATTCTATGTATAGTGACAGATTTTATAAGAATAGAATCATTTGACATTACATGCATTATATATTATATATACAATCTTTATTAATATAATTTTATAATGTGATCAGTTCACTGTATATATAAATATTGAATCACTATATTTTATACCTGAAACTAATATAATGTTATTTGTCAGTTATACCTCAATTGAATAAAAAAAAAAAGAAACCACTTTTAGGAACCAGTATCTCTTGTAGTGAATAATGATTATCTGAAGTTTAGCAGGTCCTTCAGTTTCATTTTACTCTCCTTTTCTTCTAATTTAAGTAAAATTAGATTTAATGTTTTTATTTTTAATAGTGTAATATATAAAAATATAATTATATTTTATGTTGTATTAATATAAATCATATATATATACATAGTGTATGGTATATAATATCAAATGATCCTATTCTAATAAAATCCTTTCTTTCATCTACCTATACTTCCATCTTTAATATGTTTGTGTGTCTTGAGAGAGGACTGGAAGGGTTGCCATCAAAAGTTATCTCTAGATGTGAGATTTGGATCGATTTGTTTTCTTCCTTTTTTGTTCTTTTCAATACTTCCTCTTTATATTATTAAGAATAATTATTTGTATAATTAGCACCTATTATTTCTATACATATAATAAAGTTATTACCCTTTAAAAGGTGTTGTTCCAGGTTATACCGTTACACAACTATGCCAGTACTGGTAGTTATACATTTCAGATGCCTATGGCTGAGGTAGTTAAATACCTCAAATATGAAATGTAAACCCCTGATATACTAATAACCTATTCTATTTCTTTGGGCACAGGAAGCATCTATGATTTTTATTTCCTCAAGCAAGGTGGTGGACATTGGTACACATGGACAGAGTATATCACCAAAGAGGAGGAAAATATCCCAGCAAATGCAAAGGTAAAAGAGAGTTATTGGCCATGGAACTTTGGTAATGACCTGATATTCAGCAAAGTGGAGAGGTTAACAGCAGGTCTGTGTTAGCATTTTTAAGAACTTACTTTAGGAAAAGGTTCAAACATGAGCTGGACTGAGCCTTCAAAACATGGACTTTAGAATCAGAGAGTCCCAGATTCCTTACTCAGCCTTCACTCTCTCTGCCTCAATTTACTCAACTACACAATGCAGAAAAAAATACCTAAAGCATGGCTGCAAGGATTGAAGACATTATACATGAATTTGTGGCACACACTGTGTGCTAGATTATGCTGTTGCTATTCTGATTATTATCACTGTCTATAATGCCAGACGGTCATCAGTCCACCTCTCAGATACCTCAGCCAAAAAGATCCTTGCCTTTTCTTTAAAATCCCCAGAGAAAGATTTCTTTAATCAGAATTCTCAGAAAAATGGGTATTGATTAATAGATTTTCTGGTTAGCAGACAATTCACCTACAACTCCTGCTCATTTCCTCGTGGAAAATTTTTTCCAGATGTGCAATTTCGTGCCTCTATTTGCAGTTATCTAGTGGACATAATTTATCTTTCTGGGGGTGATTGTAGATTGTTCAGGCCCCAGATGGCGTAGTAGGAGGTGGATGGGAAAGTGGAAATACTGATGACAAAGTCAGACACCAGACAGGAGCACAGCTGCTTGGGAAAAGGGTGCAATAAGCGTGAGTGAATGTGTGTTGAGTTCAGGACACACCCTGGAGGCTGTCTTGTAAAGAACCCCACAGCACTGAGGCCCTGAACTTTCATTCTCCTTAAAGAGCTTCATCACCAGAGCTCCAGGGGTTTGAAATCTTGCTGGATTCATACAAATAAAAGTCCAATGCAGAAAATATTTCAGTTCTGCTGGGAATTTTTCCTTTGTCAAAAAATTGTTCTAGCCCCTGAAAATAAAAATCTAAGAAACAAAACCTGCTTTACATTCCTAGTCTTGGTACCTGGTTCTGCATTCAGTATCACTTACTGGCTATGTGGCTTTGGACAAGTTAGCCAGCCATCCTCCAGTCTCAATTTTTTCATCTGAAAAAGTGAGCTAATAATATACCTGCCTCAAAGGGTTATTAGGAAAGCTGCAGGGAATAACAGAGGCAAAACATCCATAGCTCAACACCTGTTAATTCTCTTCCTCATCCCTTCAATTCCTTTGTTCTATCTGCTCCTTTTACTTTGATCAAATTATTTATCAAAAGAAGCCAAGACTTTTGTCTACCAATAGACACAAGGCCACCATGTTGCACAGTCCCTGTTGGTGCCACTTGCATTATGGTCTAGTTTTGCTTTAGGGGTACCATTTACATAAACCATAGTGTGAATGGTGCTCCCTAGAGTTGCACAACAGCACAACAGTGGCTCCATGTTCACTAGCCCCTTCTAGTCTAGACATTTAAGTAGTAGACAAATAAGTAATAGGGATTCCAGGAGCTCAAGACCAAGCCCTTAGAGCCCAATTGGAGCCTGAATACCAGGAATAGTATTGCAGTTTCCATATTGGAAAAAGAGTTAATAGGAACAACCAAGAATCTGAGCATTAGGAAAAGCAGATGAGGAACAAGCACAGGGAATGGGGCTCAAGGGTCACACCTAACCCTTCTTGAACAAGCAGTATAGGTGGCGTATGGGAGGTGGATCTTTCCTGGGGCAAGGCAGTCAGTCAGCTTGGTTCAGAGCAGTGGTCTCAGACGGCAGTAGCTATAGACCCATCCTTACTGTAATTGGTGTTTATAATATGACATTTCAGTGGTTAAGAATATAAACCTTGGAATCAGACAAGCTGGAATTAAAATCCTTGCATTTCCACTTACTTGGTGTGTAAGTGAGCTCTGGATCTCAGTTTCCTCTTCTCTAAAACAGAGTTTCCTCATCTCTAAAATGCCCGTATTTACGTGCAAGATTTAATTTAATCCTCAAAACAGCTCAGTGAACTAGGTGCCATTATTATCCCCATTTTACAGATGAAGAAACTAAGGCCCCTGGAGAGGTAAAATACTCAAAATCATAAAGATAAGAGATGGAGCTGAACGGATAGTAAGGATAGAACCCAAGTCTCCTGAATTCCAAGACCCAATCTCCTGGGCTCAGTACCAAGACTCACCATGTCTTTGTGGCACAGGTCTCAGAACTCATCATCCCCACAATGGAAACAGCCCGGCAGTCCTTCTTCTTGAAAACCTACCTGGACCATGAGATTCCAATGCTGTTCGTAGGACCCACGGGCACTGGCAAATCAGTCATCACCAACAACTTCCTTTTCCGCCTTCCCAAAAATACTTATCTGCCCAACTTCATCAATTTCTCTGCCAGAACTTCAGCCAGTCAGACCCAGGATATCATCATGTCCAAGCTGGATCGACGGCGGAAGGGCCTTTTTGGGCCTCCCATAGGGAAGAAAGCAGTGGTATTTGTGGGTAAGGCATTGGCCTCCATCTGGACACACCAAATTCTTCTACTCTAAGCTGCAGCAAAACAGAATCTCCCCTTGTACAGCCACTGTATAGTCCTTTTACTCTCTCTGGGAGATAAACTATTTCTGGTTAATATAATTCAGCATTCCTTCCCTCCCCTCCTATTTTCCTTCCTTCCTTCCTTCCTTCCTTCCTTCCTTCCATCTTTCCATCCCTTCTTCTCTCCCTTCCCTCCCTCTCTTCCTTCTTTCATTTTTTGTTTCCTGTCCTTTCCTTCATTCATTACCAAGTATTTGTTAACCATGTACTATAAGCCAACTTTTCAGTAAGTGAGGCACAGTCCAGGCCTTTTTGCCTGAGGGCGGATCCCAGTTTCTCCTGGAATGAAGTTGAGCCTGTGGATCAGGCAAAGTTACTTTATAGTGAGAGGCAGTTAGGTCCAGAAGGGGACTGTGGTGTTTGCCCTCTTGCATCTCCAGAAGCAACTCACACTTTGTGATGAGCTTCTATTCCATTATGTGCCAGATAAATATGTTATCAGTATGTGAAGAAATATAATAGTTGCTAAATAAATATTTGTGAAATAAGCACATTGAATTTTCCCAGGATTTTATGTTTACAAAGCACTTCCTCATTTATTTTGTTTGAGCCTCACAGCCCCATCAGTTTATTAGCCACCATTATCACTTTACTAGTCAGTTAATTGAGGCTCCAGAGGTTAAATGCCCTGTTCAGGGTCAAACATCTAGAAAATTCTGGAACCACGAGCCAAAACCAGGTTTCTTGGTGCCAAATACATTATCTTTTCCACTCTCTTACTGCTGACTCATAAAATTCTCAGTTAGTAATAGTAATGCCCTGCCCTTCTGGGTTATCTCATGTCCTGTCTTTAAAATTCATGTATTGATAGTAAATGTTGCATGTATTTATATCCTTGCCAATTAGTAACAGCTCCCTAAAGGCAGGGATCCTATTTTGTTTCCCTTTCTTTTCCCCCTTTCTCCTTTCCTCCAATCTTTTCTCCCTTCCTATTTTTATGGTATATCCAAAAACAGATTAAGCTTTGCAACCAAACAGACCTAGGTCCAAATCTCACTTTTTAACCCTAAGCATACTATTCCATGACCTTCAGTTCCTCACCTCTAACATAAACGTAATACTCTCTTCCTTATAAAGTTATTATTTTGATTAGATGAGATAATATGTATAAAACTCCTAAAATCTTACGTGACACAAAACTGGGCATTTAATCAATGTTCATTGGAGTTTATTGAGTGCCTTCTATGTGCCAGGACTGAGCAATACTCTATTTTAGAAAATCAGTCCCTACCCTGGAGGAAATGTGGGAAAAAATTAAATGTCTGTTTGTTAATGCCAATCTGTCAATAAAGCAGGAGAGCCCAGAACCCAGGAAAAACTCTTCCATTACGGTGAGAATGTCCACTGGCTGAGCCCTGCCTAGAGTGAGGATGTAACAACTGGGCACAGACTCTCCCATGGAGGGATAATCATCTGCTGCCTCCTGTGAGAGCAAAGGATCCCATAGACTTACAATCTGTGGCCATGGCTTCTTTCCCCAGATGACCTCAACATGCCAGCCAAAGAGGTGTATGGGGCCCAGCCCCCCATTGAGCTCCTGAGGCAATGGATTGACCACGGTTACTGGTTTGACAAGAAGGACACAAACAAGCTGGACATCGTTGATGTGCTGCTTGTGACAGCCATGGGCCCCCCTGGTGGAGGAAGAAATGACATTACTGGTACGTGAAGGAGAGAGTTCATTACTCTTCACCCACCCCCTGCAGAGCCAGACCACCTTCATGGATGGAGGGTTGGTGCAGGGCACTCGTCCTGATGGAAAGTGGAGAAAGGTGTGTTTAGGCTGTAGCCAGAGACACTTGAGTTAGCTTCAAGGAGTGTCATTTGAATATTTCATGTTGGTAGTTGTATGAAATAGGATGGGAAGATGAAAAGAGGGTTTGCGGAGTCTTTGGCTAGAGGAACAGAGAGTCCCATGAAGAAGGGAGTTCATTGTGGACAGCATGTGTTCCAGGAGGGAGGCTAGATCAGAGGTTCTCAACTAAGGGTGCATGACAGATTCACCTGTTGTGTTTCTCATAATTCTTTGGATTGTCAGAGATAGAACACCTAACCCAAAGTGGCCTAAGGAAAATCTTAATGATAATAAACAAACAAATAAATAAGATTTTTTCCCCTGTCATCTAACACTTCAGGAATATATTTTGCTTCAGGTGCAACTTGATCCATCTAGGTCTACAGATTTCCATACTTTTATTCTGAGATACATCCTTGGTTAAGAATCTTAATGCCATTAAGATTCTGTGGCCTTGCTCTCCCCTGTGGCATTTGTCTTTTTCATTTGTAAAATAAGGAAGATAAGCAGGGTGATTTTACTTGGGTACACGAACCCATCACCTTCCACTTCAAGTATAGAGTCCAGGGGTACCTTGCCTTGGGTTTGAGGATAACAGGATCTCAGGCACTTGGCATCTATAAATTCAACACTTCTCTCACTAGTGAGAGGGAGAGGAACTTGGTATATTACTTTTCTCTAAGACCTAGTCATTCAATAGGAGAAAATATTTGCAAACCATCTGTCTGATAAGGAGTTAATATACAAAATATGTAAGGAATTCATACAACTCAATAGCTAAACAACAAACAATCTGATTTGAAAATGGATAGAGAATTCGAATAGACATTTTTCTAAAGAAGACATACAAATGGCTAACAGGCACATGAAAAGATGTTCAATATTGCTAATTATTAGAGAAATGAAAATCAGAATCACAGTGAGGTATCACCTCACACCTGACAGAATGGCTATTAACAAAAAGTCAAGAGATAACAAGTGCCCTTGTACACTGTTGGTGGAAATGTAAATTGGTGCAGCCACTATGAAAAACAGTAGGAGGTTCCTCAAGAAATTAAAAATAGCACTACCATATGATCCAGCAATGCCACTTCTGGGTATATCTGAAGGAAATGAAATCACTACCTTGAAGAAATATCTGCACTTCCATGTTCATTGCAACATTATTCACGATAGTCAACTCATGGAAACAACCAAAGGGTCCATCGATGGATGAATGGATAAAGATGTACACACACACACACACACACATACACACACACACACACACACAATGGGATATTATTCAGCCATAAAAAAGAATGAAATCCTACCCTTTGTGACAACATGGATGGACCTTGAGAACATTATGCTAAGTGAAATAAGAGAAAAACAAATACTATATGATGTCACTTACATGTGGAATCTAAAAAAGCCAAACTCATGGAAACAGGAGTAGAATGGTGGTTGCCGGGGTTTAGGGGATGGGGGAAATGGGGAGATGTTGGTCAAAGGGTACAAATTTCCAGTTATAAGATGAATAAGTTTTGGGAATCTAATGTATAGCATGGTGACTCTAGTTAACAACAACAGCAACAATGGAATTGTTACTTGACCTTATTGTGGCAATCATTTTGCAATATCTATATGCATCAAATCATCATGTTGTAAACCTTCAGCTTATGTATGTTATATGTGAATTATATCTCAATAAAACTGGCAGGGTGTGGAGATCTATTCAAAAGGGAATATCTGTTTCCAGTACATATCATGGAAATAGTAATTACTAACATTTGTGCAGCAGTTGACAGTTTTCAGGCTATGTCACATATATGATATTTGAAAAGATCCTATAATAAAGACCAGTGCCCAAAGTCTGCCAGGAACACATCTGTAGTCAAGTGAAATTAGGTTTATTAATTTGCTGCAGAAAGGGTGTCTGCACAGCATGGAGAACCATGAGGGTGGCTGGTGTAAGAGAGTTAAATGGACTTGTGCTGGGTGATGTGAGGAAAGGCTTAAGGAACCAGGGACTCTGGGATTGGGTAATCTCAGGAAGTGGGGACAATTTGATGAGTGGGTATCTTAATTTTTTTCTCTGCTTGGTAAAGAAGTAGAGTCACTCATATTAGCTAGGGGGGAAGTTTTCATGGTTTCAGAGCAAACTTGTTTCTGTCTTGTTCCATCATAGCTAGGGAGTGACCTCGTCTGATGTTGATATTTAATGGAATTGTGTTCAGTGGAGAACTAACAGCCTAGCTGATATTTGCCAGACCAGCTGCCAGCTTTCAGGGCTGAGATGGGAAAC
The DNA here is from genome assembly GCF_937001465.1 of Orcinus orca. Classification (NCBI taxonomy): domain Eukaryota; kingdom Metazoa; phylum Chordata; class Mammalia; order Artiodactyla; family Delphinidae; genus Orcinus; species Orcinus orca. Next base: position 65,983,066 of record NC_064574.1, on the reverse strand, counting down.
CTGAGGCTCAAGGCAGTGTAGTGTGGTGGCTGAGAGTATGGCTTGGCAGAAGACCGATCTGGGTTTAGGTAACATTAACAAACATTAAGTACTATTAGTATCCTTATCATCAAAAGAGTAAGTGGGGCTTCCCTGGTGGCGCAGTGGTTGAGAGTCCGCCTGCCGATGCAGGGGATGCGGGTTCGTGCCCTGGTCCGGGAAGATCCCACATGCCGCGGAGCGGCTGGGCGCGTGAGCCATGGCCGCTGAGCCTGCGCGTCCGGAGCCTGTGGTCCGCAACAGGAGAGACCACAACAGTGAGAGGCCCACGTACCGCAAAAAAAAAAAAAAAGAAAAGAAAAAAAAAGAAACAAAAGAGTAAGTGAATTTCTCAAGTTCACACAACTGTAGATGGTTCCAGATCAATGTGTAAAATATTATTCTGGCTTTTTTTTTAAAAAAAGAAAAACCTACGTATGTCAATACATAAGTATAGTGGAGTATATATATATACATATATATATATGTATATATATATAATACTTATGTACTGACATATATATTTTCCTTTTTTTAAAAAAATGCCATATATATATATTGAAAAGAGTTTTGGGAAAAATGGCAGCAGCTGTGCCAGAATCATCATTTTTGGCTCTTCCCAAATTCCCATAAACAGAGCAACTAGATAGCAAAACCAAAAACCTATAAACAACATTTACAACAAAACTAGTTGGCAGAGTATTCCCCACATATTCTAAAGTATAATTGGTGGGAACAAACCACTGGCAGCTACAAGACCCACATGTTATCTGCATCTGTGCGGGAGAAAGCAGAGGGAAGTATTGAGACATCTAACAGACCTGAGAATGGTTGAACCCCAAAGTAGCAAACAGGTATTCACTGATAAGCATGGCAGCCAATCTGAGAACAGGAGCTGAAGTTGGCAGGACTTTTACCTTCTCAAATAACAAGTAAGCACAATGAATGTGCAGTGAGCTCTGAGGGACTAGAGCGTTATAGCCGGTTGTGATTTCTCTAAACTAACAACCCAGGTCTCCCATACAAGGTGAGACCCTACACTGAAGAGAAACTGGAGTTGAATCAGAATTGAGCAAGTTAAGATTACTAGAAACAAAGGAAAGAGAAGGTCAAAATGGGAGTGAGAGAGAGGAACAGAGGCAGGAAAGTTCAGAAAGCAAGTCACTATATTTTTGAACACTTAAGAAATCAACAGAAAAGGAAACTTTGTGGAGTTAGAAAAGGCATCTGAGTCAAGCCTTCTCTAATTGCATATATAAAAATGAGCAAAGAAAAGTATTGAGGTCATGTTTCATAAAAATTAATGTAGGAAGGAAGAGAGTAGAGAAAAACACCCCTACTTCAAAAGCACAACAGAAAGACATACTTTAAAAACTTTAATCTATTACTTCAAAATAATCTGAAAGACACTGATGAGATAATACAAGGCAGGAAAGAATGACATAAATCAGAATTAGAAAAACTTAGAAATTGAATGATGGAACTCAAGAATTAGGGAAAAAAAGTTACCTTAGAAATGAAGCCAAAACTAAAGGGAGCAAAAACAGAATAAATACAATCAATAATGCCTTAAGAAATAAAAAATTAGAAGGAATTTTTTCATCAGAAAAAATATAAAGACATACTACAGCATCGATGAACCTTAAAGACATTATGTTAGTGAAATAAGCCAGTTACAAAAGGACAAATATTATATGATTCCACTTATTTGAGGTACTCAGGTTCACAGAGACAAAAAGTAGAATGGTTGTTACCAGAGGCTAGGGAGAGGGAAATGGGAAGTTAGGGCTTCATGAGTTTCAGTTGCAGAAGATGAAAAGATTCTGGAGATAGGTGGTGGTGATGTTCACACAACAATGTGAATGTGCTTGATGCCACTAAACTGTACACTTAAAAAATGGTAAATTTTATGTTATGTATATTTTATCACAATAAAATTTTTTTCTAGAAATGAAGAAAGGAACTAAAAGGTTTGAGAGAAAGTCACAAATATTAAAGTTAGGTAGAGGAAATCCAACATACAACTAACAGGAGTGTCTAAAGAAGAAAACTGAAGTTTCTTCAAAGAAGAAAACAGAACTAATAATAAAAGCTATAATCCAATAAAATGCGCCCCCCAAAAAAGTATTTTTGAAAATTACATATTGAAAAGGTACATTGTGTACCTAAGAATACAGACTCAAAAATGATCATTACCAAGACTAGTAAAATCACTGGACTTTAAAGAAAAAGAAAAGTAGATCATCTTAAGAATTTTCAACTGCAATCTTTATGCTAGAGAAAATGGAATAACATATTTATGATACTTGAGGGAATACAATGAGAGTCAAGGCTTTTGTTGCCAGCAAAGCTGACCTTCAAGTATAAAATAAAAACTATTATCAACATGCAAGAACTCAGAGACTTATTTCCATAAGCCCTTTCTCAGGAATCTGTTAGAAAATGGGTTTCACATGATCAAAATAGCTATAAAGAGATCAATATAACAACTGGTAGTGAGCATTACTTAATGTGGTTATTTGTTGAACTAAGACTACATGGGAGAGATTGTAACATATAAAGCCTATATGATTTGATGATGTAGATATTGAACAGTTGAAAATGGAGGGGGATGAGGATAGCACATACAAGAAGTTTTAAACTCTTCTGTTACTGTAATTGGTGGCGGTAGTATATTCTTATTCTGAGTGTGTTGTATGTAAAAAGTAGGATTATATGAATGAGTAACTATAGTATTTTCTGTTTCTACTGTCCCTTGTGTGCTTGAGAACCAGGACTCAGTGTGGAGAAAAGGAAATCAAGACGTACTATAGAAGAAGTTAAGAAAAAGCTCTGGAGTCCTAAATTTGAAATATCAGTACTAACTCATGTTCCAGGTCTAAAAAGTAATAACCAACTCATTAACAATAAGAATTCTTAGCACCCAGACTGTGGTCTTGAAATCCAGTTTCCTACCAAAATAAACAAGGCTTCTTGGAGAAATGGCTTATTGCATGTCTGGGGCAGGAAATATACAAGATGTATCTGTAACGTCTTCATATATGCCTGTAACGTTTTCATATATCCAATCATGAGAAAGCTTTCAAAGACTACAGGGCCCTGTCAAAAGCATTCAGTTAACAACACAAGGAGGCTCTAACTGGCAAATATGGGGAAATTTGAGCTTCAACAATGATAGTAATTTAAATGGATTGAAATTTATCAAAAGATATTTAAGTCTATGAATCAGTAATAACAATCATAGCTGGTCATCTTCAGAGGATGATAAAACACCAGTTCATTATCTTGAAAACTGATATATAAATGGAATGAAGCAAGCATTTATTTTGACTTTCTTATATGAAGTATACCACTGTATAAGCAAATAGATGAAGGGAAAGTGTCCCTTCTGAAAATAGTCCTAATATTTTAATAAACTATATAGTAAATGAAAAAGAAATTATATAATCAGAATATCATCATTTGGCAAACTTCAGTGAATTAATGGATCTAGCCATTGAGAATCAGTAGCTACCAACATTGCAGAGGGAGAGACAACATCATGTGCCCTCTGATGAAGGACTACACCACCACCTATAGTGTGGCCAAAGAGGTGGAACCTGAATCTGATTAAGTCTCTAGGTACAGCTGCAAATTGGTGGGAAATACGAAGGGCAGAGGAACCAAGTAAATTACACCATGTAATCCTGACTGTGGAAACTGCTACAGATCAAACAGTCCAGCTATTCAATAGACAGAAGATAAAAGAAAGGGATGGAGGGGGGAACCTATAGATTAAAAGAGACTTAAAAGACATATCAATTTTTTTAAATTAGCGGGGTTAAACTCTGGTATCTAGAAATGAACACATGGTCAATAAAGATGCAAGATAGCAATTACTTTAAAAGTCAGGATAGTGACAACTTTTGGAGGGAGAAATGGAGAGGTCTGTGATTGGGATGGGATATATGGAGGGCTGGCAAAGTTGTATTTCTTGACATGGATGGTAGATGTAAGGATGTTAACTTTATAATGATTCACTAAACTATACATTTGTTTTGTGTGGTTTTCTATATCTGTGCTTTACTTTATATAGAAAAATACTTTTAAAAGAAGATATGCAGGCAAATCTATAGAGACAAAAATTAGATTATTAGTTGCCAAGGGCTGCAAGGAAGTGGGGAGTGACTGCTAGTGGGTAAAGGATTTCTTTTTGGGGTGATTAAAATGTTCTGCTATTGATTGTGGTAATGGTTGCACAACTAAAATACTAAAAAATCATTGAATTGTGTACTTTAAATGGATGAATTGTATAGTATGTGAATTACATCTCAATAAAGCTGATACCTAGTATAACTATAAATATATAGGCATCTAACATTGGGTATATAGATACAAATACAGAGATGTAAGAATGTCAGACTAACAGTGGGGAGGGGAGAGAGAATGGATTTCGTGTGTGGGAGGTAAGGGATACTTTCTATAAAAGTATTTCTGAATTGTTTGATTATTTTACAATGATCATATACTGCCTTTACCTTTTTTTTTTTTTTTGCGGTACGCGGGCCTCTCACTGTTGTGGCCTCTCCCGTTGCGGAGCACAGGCTCCGGACGCGCAGGCTCAGCGGCCATGGCTTATGGGCCTAGCCGCTCCGCGGCATGTGGGATCTTCCCAGACCGGGGCATGAACTCGCGTCCCCTGCATCGGCAGGCGGACTCTCAACCACTGCGCCACCAGGGAAGCCCTGCCTTTACCTTTTAACAACCTTGAGCACTGGACTAGCACTATTACCAGAACTTCTGCAATCATGGAGACGTTCTATATCTGTACTGTGCAATACAACAGCCACTAGTCACATGTTATCCTTGAGTAGTTGAAATGTGGCTAGTGAGACTGAGGAACTAAATTTTAATGTTATTTAATTTTCATAAGGCTGCCATATTGGACAGCACAGCTCTAGAACATTAAGGCAGAGGGAAAACTCTTCTATATCTCAGGATCTCTAGGCCCAGGAGGTAAGTGTGAGAATATATGCACACTCACACCTGTGCATGTTTTCCAGGACGATTCACTCGCCATCTGAATATCATTTCCATCAATGCCTTTGAGGATGACATTTTAACCAAGATTTTCAGTTCAATCGCTGACTGGCACTTTGGAAAAGGGTTTGATGTGATGTTCTTAAGGTAAGAGGTTCCTGTGTTATTGGCCTGGGGTCCTCAGTTCTGGCCCCTCTTTAACTGGTCTGCCTTTTCCTTCCTCCCAAGGTATGGAAAGTTGCTGGTACAAGCTACGATGACAATTTATAAAGCTGCAATGGAGAATTTCTTGCCAACTCCCTCCAAGTCACACTATGTCTTTAACCTGCGGGACTTCTCACGGGTGATCCAAGGGGTATTGCTCTGCCCTCACACCCACCTACAGGTCAGCCGCTATCATTTCTGTTATCAAGTTCATTCAGTGATATCCTTGGCTACATGGAATATACAATGATAAGAGTAATATCTAACTTCTATCAAGCATTTAATCTATGCTAAGCATTGTGCTAAGTATTTTGTAAGCATTGTCTCATTAAAGCCCCATATCGACCCCAGGATTTAGAAACTATTTGAGAACTACCACCTCAGTCACCACCTGCCATTTATTCAAATAATTAACTGGATTTTCAGGATGTAGAAAAGCTTATCCGGCTTTGGATCCATGAGGTTTACCGGGTCTTCTATGACCGTCTGATTGATCATGAGGACAGACAGGTCTTTTTCAACACGGTGAGGGAAACCACCTCCAATTGCTTCAAGCAGTCTGTGGAAAAGGTAAGCCAGACCCTGTGATCATTTGGCCTCAGAAATTGCCCCAAATATTTGACCATGCTAGTCTCAGATTTCAGATTGTCTTCCTACTAGAGACTTAGAGCTCCACTTTCTGAATCTCAAGAAACAGTGTATTGAGCCAACTAAACACTCAGTTTGCTGATATAATAGTTGGCCCAATTTCACTTCACTTCCCTGGTAACATATAAGTTTGGATACATTCAAACTTATGGTTTATGATATGATGTTATTGTTTATGATTAATGTAAAATGCATTTGCAAGGTCAGTTAATTTGTGAGTTGAGAAATAAATACACCATGAGTTTTCATGGTTTGATTGATGCCTTGGTAAAGCCCGAGTGAAAGATTGTCATGGTTTCCCATTTGTAAATATTTTCTCTTTTCTATTCTTTTTTTTTTTTTTTTTTTTTGCGGTACGCAGGCCTCTCACTGTTGTGGCCTCTCCCGTTGCGGAGCACAGGCTCCGGACGCGCAGGCTCAGCGGCCATGGCTCACAGGCCCAGCCGCTCCACGGCACGTGGGATCTTCCTGGACCGGGGCACGAACCCGTGTCCCCTGCATTGGCAGGCAGACTCTCAACTGCTGCGCCACCAGGGAAGCCCTCTCTTTTCTATTTTGATATAAGTAAAGTTTTAAGCCTATGTATTTGCATCATCTAGTTCTACCTCTATTCTTAAGAAGCTACAATTTCTCCAAAGAAAAAATTACAAGTGTTTCATGTTGCATCCAGGGGCCAAGTGCAGAAGCACTGCCAGTTTTTAATATCAGGAAGAAGAGGCATCTAAAACATTTCTACTCTAGGTACAGAGTGGGGACCAGGGAAATGCCCGCACTTCTATTTGGTGAAGGAGCAAATATATTAAAAATGATGCCATCTTTCGACTACCTCCTCTTGGGATCTTACAGTCTGACCACCAATGTTTTAATCACTTAGCAAACAGATTGACCCTTGCTTTCACACTCTTTTCTCAAATGTCCTTTCATCATAGTCTTTACAACCACGAGATCCACATATTTTGTTTAAAGAAAAAAAAATGTTGATGAACCATGACTTTGAAGAATGCTCAGAGGAAACAAATACATCCCCTGCTCCCTCCCTCTACATCTCTCAGTACCATGGTGGCTGGGGCTACTGGCTGAATGCCTAGTTGAGACTTACCTTTCCCACAGGTCCTCGTCCACCTGTCACCCACTGGAAAGATAGTTGATGATAATATCCGTAGCCTCTTCTTTGGAGATTTCTTCAAGCCAGAAAGTGACAAAAAAATCTATGATGAGATCACTGACTTAAAACAGCTCACAGTGGTCATGGAGTATTACCTGGAAGAGTTCAACAACATCAGCAAGGCCCCCATGTCCTTGGTCATGTTCAGGTTCACCATCGAGCACATCTCCAGGATATGCAGGGTCCTGAAGCAGAACAAAGGCCACTTGCTGCTGGTGGGCATTGGGGGCAGTGGGCGGCAAAGTGCCAGCAAACTGTCCACATTCATGAACTCATATGAGCTGTGCCAGATCGAGATCACTAAGAGCTACTCAGGCAATGACTGGCGAGAGGACCTGAAGAAGATCATGCTACAGGTCGGTGTGGCCTCCAAGAGTACTGTGTTCCTCCTCACCGATAACCAGATCAAGGACGAGTCATTCATTGAGGACATCAACGTGCTTCTGAACACGGGAGACGTGCCCAACATCTTCCCCGCTGACGAGAAGGCTGACCTTGTGGAGAAGATGCAAATGGCAGCAAGGACAGAAGGCGAGAAGATTGAAGCCACTCCTCTTTCTATGTATAACTTCTTTATTGAGAGAGTAAAAAACAACCTTCACATTGTCCTTGGTAAGAAGAAGCAAATTCAGTTTGCCCTTTTCCTCTGGGTATTTCAGGATCTCCTGTGCCTTAAGTCCGTTCCTCTTACCGTGGTACCAGGAATGATCCAGACAAGGCACTCACTCGCCCACGGGTCAGTGCCTAGAATTCCTTTGGAAACTTCCACTGTCCTGAACAACTGTTTTAAACCTGTTCCACTCTCCTCAGTTCTCGGAATTCTCCTCTGAACCCTCTCCTTCCTTTTAGTACAGTACCCGGCAACCTCACAGAACAGCACCTGGAGTTCTTCTCTCTATGAACGATATCTCCAGTCTATCCAGAAACTTAGGGGTCGTGTTTAATACTTCTCTCTTATTACCATGTCCTGTCAGTTTTTGCCTTCTCTCTTGCATATCTACCCACTTATCTCTACCTCTGCCACCTTCATATTAGCTAAGCCGCTATCATCTCACCCAGACCTCACCTCTACAGCCTTCTAACTGTTCTATGTCTACTCTGTCCATTCCAGACCTTTATGTTCCACTGAGTCAGGATGGGGATTTTTTTTTCATGTATTGCAAATGTGATCGTTGTATATTTGCACACATACACAAATTAAAACACCTAAATTGCTTTCTATTCAGATAAAGACCAAAATTCCTAACCTATAGTCTTATAAGGCAACCTGCCAGGCTGTCCCCTACATCCTCTCCACTCTCATCTCCAACCAAGCTTCCCCTTCTCTCTTTTTTAGCCACGCTGACCTCCTCACACTTTCACCTGTGCATTATGCTTCCTCCCACCACACTGGGTCTAAATAAACAGTGAAGGGAATTTGGAGCATAGAATCCAACCTCTGTGGTTGGATGGGGATGGGGTCAGAAACAAGCTGATGGCCCCACAGCTCCCTTATGTCTGTGAGTCAGGACAAACAGAGCACGTGGGTCAAAGGGCTCAAACCACTCTGGCTATGTGACCCTAAGGATCTGGAAGGGACAATGTGGATACTGGAGATGAGCCAGAAGGTATTGTAATAAACGGAATTCCCATCACAAAGTGTCCTGAAAATATCCCATGATTCCCCCTGTGCTTCCCAGGCACTCATCCTGACTATTCCCAATCACACCCTGGAGTGCCAATAGGAAACATGACTGCTCCCTTACCCCACCAGAATCCTTGGAAAGACCTGCCTGTCCCTTTCAGCCTCCTTGACTTGGAGAAAGAGAACTAACGAAGTCTACTTTTCATTAGCCATGAGTCCGATTGGGGACGCCTTCCGGAACCACCTGCGGATGTTCCCTTCCCTGATCAATTGCTGCACAATTGACTGGTTCCAGTCTTGGCCCACAGATGCCCTGGAATTGGTAGCCAACACATTTCTAGAAGATGTGGAGCTCGATGACAATATTCGGATAGAGTAAGTGTTAGCTGCATTTTAGTACGGCAACCAAATATTTCAAATGAAAATCTAGATATTGGCTCTATTCTTGTTGCTGTTTCAAAACGTATCATTTTATGTAAAAAAAAGTCTTATATTTTTAAATCACATTTAGATATTTAATAAAACACCTTTGCTGATAAAGAATAACATTTCATTGTTCAGAATTGTCCTAGGGATGCACTGTTGTCATAACTATGAGAACCTGGATATAATACTATTGCTATTTCAATAGTCTTAGAGCATGCATTCTCAAGAGGGGTGATATTGCTGCCAAGGGGATGAAAACTGGTTCTTGTGAGGATTTTTTGTTATGAAAATAACTTTTTTTTTGTATAAAGCACAGATACACAAACAAAAAAAAAAGCACTGAATTTTGGCTACAGTAAGAGAAGGGTTAAGACTGTTGACCACTCTAGGTGTCCCATGAAGGCAGGGGTCATATCACCTTCTTGTATACTTCTGTATCCTTAGTGCCTAGCAAGTGCCTGGTACATAGTAGGTTCAATTACTGCTTATTAAATGAATGAATAGAAAATGAAGGAATAGGTAGCAGTCAGAATATTCATGGCTTTTAAGAACTTTGAACTTTGTTCTCTAGGTCAGAAGACCCTTAACCTGGGTCCATAGGCTCATGAACAGAATTCAGAGGGACAGTGAATGTGAGTGGGGAAAAAGTACATCTTCGTTTTCACTGACATCTAACTGATACTTTGTATTTCTTTCAACGAATGTAGGCAATAAACCCCAGAAGGATTGTGTGACTTTGTTACCAGTAGGAATCACAGTTATTTTCATAACTCACTCAGTCATTACAGATGCCCCAAATACATCATTTCCTTGAAAATGATGGTAGTTGTTAGATCTGCTGTCCAGTCTTACTATTTAATGCCACAGTCGGCAAATGATGATCCGTGGACCAAGTCTAGTTCACAGCCTATTTTCGTAAATAATGTTTTATTGGGCAACAGCCATGCACACTACAGTGGCAGAGTTGAATAGTTGCTCTTGAGACCATGTGGCTCACAAGGCCTAAATTTTTTTTTTTTTTTTAATTTTTGGCTGCGTCAGGTCTTAGTTGCGGCACGTAGGACCTTGGTTGGGGCATGCGGGATCTTTCGTTGCAGCACACGGGCTCTTTGTTGTGGCACACAGGCTTTTCTCTAGTTGTGGCCTGCAGGTTTTCTCTCTCTAGTTGTGGTGCACAGGCTCCAGGGTGCATGGGCTCTGTAGTTTTGGCATGTGGTTCCAGAGCACATGGGCTCTGTAGTTTGCGGCACACAGGCTCTCTAGGTGAGGCACGTGAGCTCAGTAGCTGTGGTGCGGGCTTAGTTGCCCCGCGGCATGTGGGATCTTAGTTCCCTGACCGGGGATCAAACCCACATCCCCTGCATCAGAAGGTGGGTTCTTTACCACTGGACCACCAGGGAAGTTGTCCCACAAAGCCTAAAATATTTACTATCTGGTCCTTACCAGGAAGAGTCTGCTGATCCCTGATTTAATGCATAAATAAAATCACACATATTACTATATCATAAATTTGGTTTTTAAAATATTTTGAAAACTCTTTCAACATAATTGGGTTCCTTTGTAACCCTCTATATATTATATTATGCATTTTAAAACATTATTCTGCAAAGTCCAGAGTCTTCACCAAACTGACAAAGGTTAAGAACTCCAGCTTAAGCCCTGGTGAGTCACAAAAGTGATTAAAGATAGAAATTACCTAATCAACGATCATTCTAGGAAGAATATATACTTCCCCAATCATTCTCGAGGCTCTGTTGACATGCTTCACAGAATTTGGGATTCTAGTAGGCCATAGTGAGCGGCTTTCTCACATCCTCACATCTGTGAACCGAGGCTGTACTGGATCTCTCTGGAGCACGTTGGGCCTGCCTGACCACCTTTGTGTCCTCGGCAGGGTCATCTCCATGTGCAAATATTTCCAGGAGAGTGTGAAAAAGCTGTCGCTTGATTATTATAACACACTTCGCAGACACAACTACGTTACCCCCACCTCCTACCTCGAATTGATCCTAACCTTCAAGACGCTCCTGAATAGGAAGAGGCAAGAGGTGGATATGATGAGGAACCGCTACCTGACAGGCCTGCAGAAACTTGAATTTGCCGCTTCACAGGTGAGCGCTGCCAAAATAGTACAGGGACAAAGGGGTCCAAGACCGATTGGATGCGGTAAAGCACTTGTTCAGGTGCAGAAGTCAAGGGAGCACCAAATAAAATAAAGACAGCCTCTGACCCTGTGCTCGCAGAACTCACCTCACTTGCTTGGCCTAAACCCAGCCCTGTCTATCTTTAAGATTTTGATGTTTTGTTCATCATGGATCTTTTTGAACTAATTTTAACTTTTTACAACATTACAGTAAAATACTATTTATCTTGAATACTGAGTTCTTTGGAGCCCCCTTAAATTTTGTGCCCAAGGCAAGTGCCTTACCCACCTCACCCCTGCCCCAGCCCTGGATACTCTCGTGGGGAACTGGGCAGAATAAGACAGTGGTTAAGAGCAGGGCCTGGACTCAAATTCCAGCTTTATAACTTATCAGCTATAGAACCTTGACGATGTTATTTCACCTCTTAGGGCCTAGTTTCCTCTTCTATAAAAAGAAGTGATAATAACAGGCTTCACTTCATAGGGCTATTATGAAGATTAAATGAGCTGACACAAGTGTAACCCTTAGCAAAATGCCTGGCATATAAATTAGTGATTGATTTGTGCTTGAGCCACTTGACACAACCATACTAAGGCATGGATTTTCAGCACCAATAAAGAACTAAGGAAGGGATATATGTATATGTATAACTGATTCACTTCGTTATAAAGCAGAAAGTAATACACCATTGTAAAGCATTTATACTCCGATAAAAACGTTAAAAAAAAAAAAAGAACTCAGGCAACTGAATGGTTTGCAGTAGGTTGACCTGTCAGTGAGTATAGCAGACCCACCAACATGCAGCACAGGGATGGGAAAGAACATCAGGGGTGCCTCTGTTGCTCTGCTCCTGCAGTTGCTGGGTCCACTTCAGGGTCCTTAGCTTTCAGAGAGATGTTGAAAACTGGAGTCTCTCCAGATAAGGGTGAGCAAACTGTGTTGAGCAGCAAAATGACCTGAGACAGTCTAGACCAGTAAGGAGAATGTGGTGCCAGTTAACATTACGTGAGCCCTACCACATGCCTGATGCTGTATAAGAGGAAGGTACTGTTACCACCACATTACGCACAAAGAGACCAAGGACCCAGAGAGGCCAGGCAACTTGCCCATGATCACACAGCTTCATGAGTAGCTGGTGCAAGTTGTGAGGCCAAAACTGAAACTTAGGTCTGCGTGACTGCAGAGTCTGTGTTCCTAATCAGGCCAGCATGCTATGCTTCTTCTCTCATGTGGGCTTTATGTGGACAGTGGGTTCAAGGTCATGAAACTCTCTTCAGGTAAGCATCTGAGCTGCCTTCCAAGGCAGAATCAGGACCAGTGGGGAAAAACTGCCCGGGGGTAAATTCCAGCTCCTTATCTGGAAATCTAGTGTGTTCAGCTGCCTGAAAAATGGCCCAGCTCCCCTGAGAGGTGGTGAGCTCCTCACCGTTAGGAGTGTTCAAACAGTGGCCAGAAAACTACTTGGCAGAAAACTACTTTTCTAGAGAGCATCAGACTGTTGGGAACAAATGGCCTTGAAAGTTCCTTCTATCCCAGCTCTCTCAGTCATGTATGATTCCTTCACAGCCTTAAAAAATGTAGAGTTTTTTTCCTCCTAACTTTCTTTTGTTCTGTCTTTCGCTGCCCCCAACACTAGAGTGTAGGCTCAATGCAGGAGGAATATCTTTTTTTTTTTTTTTTTTTTTGCTGTACGCGGGCCTCTCACTGCTGTGGCCTCTCCCGTTGCGGAGCACAGGCTCCGGACGCGCAGGCTCAGCGGCCATGGCTCACGGTCCCAGCCGCTCCACAGCATGTGGGATCCTCCCGGACCGGGGCACGAACCCGTGTCCCCTGCATCGGCAGGTGGGCTCTCAACCACTGCGCCACCAGGGAAGCCCCAAGGAATATCTTTTTTTAAGTGTTGTATCTTTAAAAAAATTTTTTGTTTACTGTTATATGTATAGTGCCTACCACAGAGCTTGGTAACTGCAACACATAGCATGAACTCAGTAACAAAATATTGAAAGATCAAAGAGAGAAACTCCAGCCAACAAATATGTACCCAGTACCATTAAAATCATTAGTATTTTCTGCGTGTGTCATAGGTTAGAGAATCGTTTCAACTTTTGGCAGCCATGCCATTTTCGGCATTGACGTAGCTGACCCTGCACCCCTCCCACCTTCCTCTCCTTGTTAGGTGGCCGTCATGCAAGTAGAACTGACTGCCCTCCAACCCCAACTCATTCAGACCTCTGAGGAGACCGCTAAGATGATGGTGAAAATTGAAGGGGAGACGCGAGAAGCCGATGCCAAGAAACTTCTGGTGCAAGCCGATGAAGAAGAAGCCAATGCTGCTGCCGCCATTGCTCAAGGAATCAAGGTATAAACTGTGAGAGAGAAGAAAGGGAGTCCGCATTTTCAGGGTTCATCTGTTATCTCACTAGAGCCTAACAAAATCTTGCAGGATATGCATGGTCATGCCCATCTTGCAGAGGAAAAATGTGAGGCTTGAAAGGATGCTTTCCCAGCATCACACAGCCAGTAAATGACACCTGGCTCTCTCCAGGAAGCATTACTGTTTTACAAATACTCTCCATCTCGCTCAGCGTCAGGTCCTATAAGCCCCAACAAGATCTAACCTTATCTCTTATTACTTTCCCCTCATTGACTCTTCTGGCCACACCAGCCTCCTAGCTATTCCCGCAAACAAACACAAGGCATGTTCCCATCCCAGGGCCCTTGCACTGGCTGTTCCCTCTGGCTATCTCCTTCACCTCAATCATGTTTTTGCTCAGATGTGGCTGGCATGTCATACGTGTGGAGTAAATATTTGTCACATGACAGATTGTTGAATCTAGAGGACCCCATTTGAAGGTAATTCTTATACCAAAGAAGAACAGTCCTGGGAAGGGCTTCACCTATATTCAGACATTAGAAGAAAATCTGATTAATGTTCATGTTATATATTTCCCGAAGCACTTTCAAGTATACGGTTCCATTATCACAATGACTTTGGACTTACTAATGACAGCCATCAATGTCTAGAAGTCAACAACACTGAGGTTCAGTGGTGAATTGACTTTGCAGAGCCGCACAGCTAGTTGGTGGGATCAGACTCCAAGGCTCTTGGCACTTAGCTGAAGATGCTTGTCCCTGTGTCTCCACTTAGCAGTTAGAAATTTCTTCTGACCATTCTTCAAACAAGAGCTTGCTTCCAAATAAAATGGTTTGCTTACATTGGTCGATTCTTTTTAAGCTAATGGATCATTTCTTTCCCCCGTAACAAGGATGATAAATGATGTCAGGAGTACTGCAGAGTTGATTACATTTCATCCGCAAGCACTGTGCTTCACACGCCTCAAACAGCCCTGCTGCTCTGTGCACTGCTAAGCCACAGAGGTCATTTTTATTTTATTTTTTGGGGTGTTTTTCTGGGGGGGCCTGTGTCAGGTCTTAGTTGTGGCCCACACGCGGGGTCTTCATTGTGCAGCGTGTGGGCTCCAGAGTGTACAGACTCACGCGCTTCTCTCTAGTTGTGGCTGGCGAGCTCAATAGCTGCGGCGTGCAGGCTTAGTTGCCCCACCCTGCGGCATGTGAGGTCTTAGCTTCCCGACCAGGGATGGAACCTGCACCCCCTGCATTGTAAGGCGGATTCTCAACAACTGGATCACCAGAGAAGTCCCCACAGAAGTCATTTTTAATTATAATTTTTTTAATCATAGAAACAAATGGTGTCATAACACATACAAAAGAATTTTTAAGAGCTCAACTTTAACACCTTTCCAATTTTCCAAGTTTTCCTCTACTTCCTGTTTATACACGTGGATAGTTCTGGTATTGCAATCATAGCATAATTTGCTATGCTTTTTAATTTCCTTTAATTTCCTTAACAGCTTATCACAAATGTTTTTCCAAAATGTCATATAATCATTTTAATGACCATTTTAAGTAGGTGCTTCACCTCTCAAGTGGCCATTCCCCTATTGGGCATTGAAGTCTGTTCCTTCCTGCCTTGCTTTCAGTGTTTCCAGAGTATCAACTGGAATCTCTCAACAGAGCTTTGGAGTTTTAAAAATGCAAATGCCCAGACTCCACCCAGACTGAATGAATCAGAATCTCTGGGTGTGGAGCCTGACCGTGAGGATGCCCTAAATGCTCCTCAGTGACTCTGATGCAGAGTCAGGGTTGAGAATCACTGCTAGAGTTTGTAACTCTAAATGTTACAATTAGAGGCCTTTTGAGTCACTTAACAAACAAACTTGCTAGAATCCAGGCCTCAACCTTAGGAAAGAAGCAGAGCTACCGGGCCACTAGTTGTCTGGCACATTATAAGAAAGTGACACAGAACTATCAATAATAGGACACCAGGGGCACCTGGGATGGTTGAAATCTACTGAGAATCCAAAGATGTAGCTGAGCCAATACCTGTAGTCTCCTCGGCCACCAAACCCTTTCTGAAGCTGGTCATGAGAAGCGGCAGGGGGCAGCTCTGGTCCTTCCCCTTGTCTTGCACTCTGGCACATATCCTAGGGCTGAAGAAGGGGCAAACTAAATTGCCCCTGGGACTGAGCCATTCTTACCATCCAAAGCAGGACGTTCCATTTTGATACTGGGGACATCTAACGTGGCTCATCTGGGGGTGGGGGTTAATATAAGGAAGCCAAATAAAACCTTGCTATAAATGTATAGGAAAAGCAGAAAACCTAAAATAAAGAATCCATGATATACACACGCGTGTATATATACACATGTGCACACACCTGTATGTAAGAAGGTGGAACCTCCTTTATTTTGTTTGCTTATCACAATAAACATGCAGGACATAGACTTCGACACATGCTACTTTTAACATTCTCTTTTGAAGTTTCACTTCAGTCATGGCTGTGTGATCAGTCCCTGCGCTGGGAGACTAACAGAAAATTCACTGAGTGGGGAGCCAGGGGCCTAGGATTGGAGCTTGGCTCGTTGACTAACCAGCTTTGTGACCTTGGCTAACTCATTTTCCCTCTCGAGTCCTCGTTTCATTGTTGTTGTTGGAGGAGGATTTGGTAATTGAACTGCTAAATGCAGTTGTATTTGCAGGGGATTGGGTCCAGCCCTCCCCACCCCACCCCACCCCCCGGCCCACCCCACAGATACGAAAATCCGCAGATGCTCAAGCCCCTGCCGTCTGCCCTCTGGACCCGTGGTTCCAAATCTACAGGTACAGAGGGCCAACTGTAATCTATGAAATTCTGAAATCTTATAATGTTAATCTTCCCTTTTTTAAAAAAAATTGAGATATAATTCACATACCATGAATATTCACCTTTTTAAATCATGCAATTCAGAGGTTTTAGTATATTCACAAAGTTGCACAACAATCACCACTATCTACTTCTAGAACATTTTCATTACCCAAAAAGAAACCTGTACCCATTAGCAGTCGCTAGCCATTTCTCCCTCTGCCTAGCCCCTGGCAACCACTAACCTACCTTCTGCCTCTGTGGATTTTCCTTTTACGCACATTTCATGTGAATGGAATCATAGAGGGGGTGGCATTTTGTGTCTGTCTGGCTGCTTTCACTTAGCATAATGTTCTCAAGGTTCATCCGTGTTGTTGCATGAATTGTCACTTCATTTCTTTTTATGGCTGAATAATATTCCATTATGTTAGCTTTGCTTTCAAACAAAGAAATAATGGGCAAAACATATACGGTCTCCTTTTCCCAGAACTCACTACCCAGCTCTAATCTCTATCCCCATTCCTCCTCCTGAAAGTCTTGCCTTAAACTCCACCCTGTCCCCAGCTCCACCCCTACCCCATCTCTGAGCTACAGTGCATCCCAGACCCTCACCCCATCTCTGACATTCTCCCACCCCCCATGCCTTATTCTTCCCCAAACTTGCCCTAATCCCCTTCCCATCTGTCACTCACCCCTAGGCTTCATTCTTTACTTCATCTTCTCAACCCATCCTTGATCAATGGGTATGAGGTCACTGACTGCATATATCTCTTGGGAATTCGTTAAAAACCAAAAGCATGATTTTTTTAAGATCGCAAAACAGGTAAATTCTCAAATGTCCAAGGCATCCAAACCACAGCTCCCAAATGCGTGCATGCTTCCCTGCTGCCTGTGAGAGCCACCCTCGCCATGCAAACCTCCGGGAGGGAGCAGTGTCCTGGAAGGACACTGGGGCGGGAGGCACCTCTTCTCCCTTCTGCTGCTTCCCCCAGGAGCAGAGCTTGCTTCACGCCCGGTGTGCCGGGCGCCAGGCACTCACCCCTTCTGTCTCTGTACCGCCTGCAGAACGAATGTGAAGGGGATCTGGCAGAGGCAATGCCGGCTCTGGAGGCTGCACTCGCTGCACTGGACACCCTGAACCCGGTAGACATCTCACTGGTGAAGTCGATGCAGAACCCACCAGGTCCTGTCAAGCTGGTCATGGAGAGCATCTGTGTGATGAAGGGGCTGAGGCCAGAGAGGAAGCCGGACCCTAGTGGCAGCGGTAACCACCCCACAAACCCGCACCCCTCCCGACCCAGCGGCCTGCACGGCCTGTGCTCCCCTGGCAGGAAGGCTGCCAGCACCCCCGCTCATCCGGCCCCAGGCCTGCAGGCAGTATCGTGGTGTCTTGGGGGAAATAAGAAAGGCACCAGGATGCGTGTGCGCTCACTTGTGTTTCTTCACCATCCTCTCTCCTCTCAGTCAGTAAGGAAAATGCAGCCATCTTTGGGTGAAGCCAAGCTCAGTCAAGGCCCCTGCCTACAAATCATTACAAAAATGAAGGTCATGGAGACAAGAGGACAGATAGAGAGCAAGCACACAGAGTAGTGTGTGGGTGAAAGGAAGAGAGAGAAACAGAAAGAGATAGAGAGAGAAAGATAAAGGAGAAACAGAAAAAGAGACAGACACAGAAAGAGATACCCAGAAGAAAAACAGATAAGAGAATGAGACAGAGACAGAGACAGAGAGATGGAGAGAAAGAGATAGAGACTGAGAAATAAATGGGGAGAGACCCAGACACCTAGACGCCTTCATATGCAAGCACATAGACACGAAGAGATCCTGAACAGGGAGAGGGAGGTTGGGAGGGAAAGAAATCAGGAGGGAGAAAGACAAAAGGTGGGGAGGTGAATGAGGGAGGGAGAGACTCTTAACCATGTCAGATACAGAGAGACAGAGAGAGAAAGATATGGGTGGGAGAGAGAAACAAACAAAAACAGGCAGAGAGACAGAAAAGCTGAAAGTGAGAAATGGAGACAGAGACCCCCAGAGATACAGAGACATACGAAAATAGAGAGTGAGTGGGAAGAAGAGACCAGAAAGAAGAGAGACAGAGACAGGGAGACAAAGACACACAGAGAGAACAGGAGAGGTCTGGGTTGGGGACGGGGTGAGGAGGAACAAGAGCTGCTGGTGAAGGATTAGAGGGAGAGAGGGGCAAGGGAGGGAAAGACTGAAACTGATGGGCCTGAGGAAGACAAGGAAACAGAAACTTAGAAGAGGAGAGAAAGGAATAGGGGAGGGAAAGAGGAAAGCTTATATAATCAGGCCTTAGAAGCATGAATAGGTGAAAATTCATTCTTAAAATCCAAATTAGATGCAGGATCTTGCAGTAAAACCAGTGTCTTAGAATTGAACAAGGACTTTATAAACCATCTCCAGTGATATTTCCTATCTTTTGAATCTTCGTATCCTTCAAACAGTCCTGCTGTTCCTCCATTCCTTCCGATGTGTTAGAAATTTCTGATCCCTCATTTGGGAGACTCTGGCTTCTGCTTCCCATTGTTTATCATTCCCTCTTCCTTGGCTGGTTTCAGGCCAAATAACACATGAAGAAATGCAAAGGTGATGAGGATTGACAAGCAGGGAGCAGACATTACAGGAGACTCCTCTAGGGAAGCAGCTGAGGTATAATCTGGCTGCACCCTGGAATCACCTGGCAGTTTAAAGAATGCTAAAGCCCCTGCCCCCACTCCTAGAGATTCTTATTCCTTTGGTCTAGGGTGTGGCCTGAGCATTAGTATTTTTCTTAAAGCTCCCAGGTGATTCTAAGGTGCAGCCAGGATTGAGAACTGCTGAGATACGCAAAGCATGGCCAGGTCACAAAAAATCAGTTCTCTTCCTGTATCATTGATGGTGGGCACAGGATGCATCATTCACCTTTCTTATTTTAAAATTGAAATGAATTTTGGGTACTATTCATGTAACCCACAGAATTTAGCCAGTACATTGGGACAGAGCAGAAGAGCAATTAAATTAGTTTTGGGTACCTTGAATTTAAACAAAGCAGATCATTTCCTAGAATGCAAACAAAAACTTTCATGGGAAATATTTCTTTGGTGTCTAAGCTTGCTTTAGGAATAGGACATATTTGACCTGTTGTACCTAATATGATATCTCAAGTACAATTTTTTTTGATGAGCCTGAACTTGGTAAGGGTTTATAATTACCTGAGTCAAAGAGTTTGACTTTTTTCTAACACATTAACAAAAGGAGCACTGCCCTGGGATGGGATCTGGGCTCACTCATTCATTAGTCAGCATGAAGGCTGCTAAGGTGAATAGGGCCCTGCTTTGTTTCTGGGCAGACCAAGGACAGCCTTCTGTTTTGTTGCAAGTCTGCAAGCTGCTTCCCCCACCCTCACTCTTTGTCTGGAGACAGCCTCACTCACTTACTCACTCACTAGAAGGACTGATTCATCACAAGGACAGCCTAATGCGCTCCATCTGACCCACTTCCCATATTTGAAAAAGAATATCAAAACACATAGCCATGGATCCGGTTGCCCTCTTCATCTGTGACTGGGATAAGGGGCAACATTCATTCAATACATACTGAAAACTGATAATTAGGCACTGTGCCAGATTGTAGTAAACACAGAAGGAGCATACAAATTTTTTCAAATGTGTACTTGATTTATTATATTATGTTAGTTTTTGAGTGTACAGCATAGTGACTCAAAATTACTTTAGATTATATGCCATTTAAAGATATTATAAGGGGACTTCCCTGGTGGCGCAGTGGTTAAGAATCTGCTTGCCAATGCAGGGTGCACAGGTTTGAGCCCTGGTCTGGGAAGATCCCCCATGCCACGGAGCAACTAAGCCTGTGCGCCACAACTACTGAGCCTGCGCTCTAGAGCCTGCAAGCCACAACTACTGAGCCCGTGTGCCACAATTAACGAAGCCCACATGCCTGAAGCCCATGCTCCACAACAAGAGGCCACCGCAATGAGACCATGCACCACAACGAAGAGTAGCACCCGCTCGCCACAACTAGAGAAAACCTGCGCACAGCAACAAAGACTCAGTGCAGCCAAAAATAAATAAATAAAATATAAATTTTTAAAAAAAAATTTAAAAAAAGATAAAGTTATTATAGGAATAAACCTACCTAAGGAGACAAAAGACCTATATGCAGAAAACTATAAGACACTGATGAAAGAAATTAAAGCTGATACAAACAGATGGAGAGATATACCATGTTCTTGGACTGGAAGAATCAACATTGTGAAAATGACTCTACTACCCAAAGCAATCTACAGATTCAATGCAATCCCTATCAAACTACCAACGGCATTTTTCACAGAACTAGAACAAAAAATTTCACAATTTGTATGGAAACACAGAAGACCCTGAATAGCCAAAGCAATCTTGAGAATGAAAAACGGAGCTGGAGGAATCAGGCTCCCTGACTTCAGACTATACTACAAAGCTACAATAATCAAGACAGTATGGTACTGGCACAAAAACAGAAATATAGATCAATGGAACAGGATAGAAAGCCCAGAGATGAACCCATGCACATACGGTCACTTTATGTTTGATAAAGGAGGCAAGAGTGTACAATGGAGAAAAGACACCTCTTCAATAAGTGGTGCTGGGAAAACTGGAAGCTGCATGTTAAAGAATGAAATTAGAACACCTTCTAACACCATACACAAAAAGAAACTTGAAACGGCTTAAAGACTTAAATGTAAGGCCAGACACTATAAAACTCTTAGAGGAAAACCTAGGCAGAACACTCTATGACATAAATCACTGCAAGATCCTTTTTGACCCACCTCCTAGAGAAATGGAAATAAAAACAAAAATAAACAAATGGGACCTAATGACACTTAAAATCTTTTGCACAGCAAAGGAAACCATAAACAAGAGGAAAAGACAACCCTCAGAATGGGAGAAAATATTTGCAAGTGAAGCAACTGACAAAGGATTAATCTCCAAAATATACAGGCAACTCATGCAGCTCAATATCAAAAAAACAAACAACCCTATCCAAAAATGGGCAGAAGACCTAAATAGACATTTCTCCAAAGAAGATGTACAGATTGCCAACAAACACATGAAAGGATGCTCAACATCATTAGTCATTAGAGAAATGCAACTCAAAACTACAATGAGGTATCACCTCACACCGGTCAGAATGGCCATCATCAAAAAATCTACAAACAATAAATGCTGGAGAGGATGTGGAGAAAAGGGAACCCTCTTGCACTGTTGGTGGGAATGTAAATTGATACAGTCACTATGGAAAACAGTATGGAGGTTCCTTAAAAAACTAAAAATAGAATTACCATATGATCCAGCAATCCCACTACTGTGCATATACCCTGAGAAAATCATAATTCAAAAAGAGTCATGCACCACAATGTTCATTACAGCACTATTTACAATAGCCAGGACATGGAAGCAACCTAAGTGTCCATTGACAGATGAATGGATAAAGAAGATGTGGCAAATATATACAATGAAATATTACTTGGCAAGAAAAAGAAATGGAATTGAGTTATTTGTAGTGAAGTGGGTGGACCTAGAGTCTGCCATACAGAATGAAGTAAGTCAGAAAGAGAAAAACAAGTACCATATGCTAACACATATATATGGAATCTAAAAAAAAAAAAATTCTGAAGAACCTAGAGGCAGGACAGGAATAAAGATGCAGACGTAGAGAATGGACTTGAGGACACGGGGAGGGGGAAGGGTAAGCTGGGACAAAGTGAGAGGGTGGCATTGACATATATGCACTACCAAATGTAAAATAGCTAGTGGGAAGCAGCCACATAGCACAGGGAGATCAGCTCGGTGCTTTGTGACCACCTAGAGGGGTGGGATAGGGAGGGTGGGAGGGAGACTCAAGAGGGAGGGGATATGGGGATATATGTATACGTATAGCTGATTCACTGTGTTGTACAGCAGAAACTAACACAACATTGTAAAGCAACTATACTCCAATAAAGATGTTAAGAAAAATAAAATG
Source organism: Orcinus orca (assembly GCF_937001465.1). Taxonomy (NCBI): domain Eukaryota; kingdom Metazoa; phylum Chordata; class Mammalia; order Artiodactyla; family Delphinidae; genus Orcinus; species Orcinus orca. Next base: position 65,960,593 of record NC_064574.1, on the reverse strand, counting down.
ATGCCAATCTAAAAAAATAAAGTTATAATAAAATAGTGACTATATTCCCTATGTTATACAATATATCCTTGTAGCTTATTTACTTTATTCGTAGTCGTTTGTACCTCATAATCCCCTTCCCCTATATTGCTCCTCTCCCTCCCCTCTCCCCACTGGTAACCACTACTTTGTTCTCTATATCTGTGAGTCTGTTTGTTTTGTTATATTCATTAATTTGTTTTGTTTTTTAGATTCCACATACCAGTGATAACATACAGTACTTGTCTTTCTCTGTTGGACTTATTTCCCTAAGCATAATAGCCTCCAGATTCATCCACATTGCTGTGTGGCAGTATTTCATTCGTTTTTATGACTAAGTAATATTCTATTGTATATATATATACCATATCTTCTTAATCCCATCGTCTCTTGATGGGCACTTGGGTTGTTTCCATATCTTGGCTATTGTAAGTAATGCTGCCATGAACCTTGGGGGTGCATGTGTCTTTTTGAATTACTGTTTTTGTTTTTTCCAGATATATATCCAGGAGTGTAATTGCTGGATCAATTTTTAGTCTTTTGAGGAACCTCCATACTGTTTTCCATAGTGGCTGTACCAATTTACATTCCCACCAGTGTATTTGAGGGTTCCCTTTTCTCCACATCCTCTCCAACATTTGTTATTTGTGGTCTGTTTGATGATAACTGTTCTGACAGATGTGATGTGATACCTCACTGTGGTTTTGATTTGCTTTCTCTAATAATTAGCGATGTTGAGTATCTTTTCAGTGCCTGTTAGCCATCTGTATGTCTACTTGGGAAAAATGTCTTTTCAAGTCTTCTGCCCATTTTTTGGTTGGATTGTTTGTTTTTTAATATAGAGTTGTATGAACTGTTTATATATATTGGATATTAACCCCTTATTAGTCATATCATTTGCAAATATTTTCCCCCATTCAGTAGGTTGTCTTTTTGTTTTATCCATAGTTTCCTTTGCTGTGCAAAAGCTTTTAAGTTTCATAAGGTCCCATTTGTTTAGTTTTGCTTCTGTTTCCTTTGCATTAGGAGATGAATCCAAAAAAAATATTGCTATGATTTATGTCAAAGAGTGTTCTGCCTATGTTTCCTTCTAGGACTTTTGCGGTTTCCAGTCTTATATTTAGTTTTTAATCCATTTTGAGCTTATTTTTATATATGGTGTGAGAAAATGTTCTAATGTCATTCTTTACATGTAGCTGTCCAGTTTTCCCAGCAGCACTTATTGAAGAGGTTGTCTTTTCCCCATTGTATATTCTTGTCGCCTATGTTGTAGATTAATGGACTGTGAGTGTGTTTATTTCTGGACTCTCTATTCTGTTCCATTGATCTTTGTATCTTTTTTTTTGTATCAACACCATACAAGGAGTCAAGGACTGTGATACCTTCAGCTTTGTTCTTTTTTCTCAAGATTGCTTTGGCTATTCAGGGTCTTTTGTGGTTCTATGTATGTTTTAGGATTATTTATTCTAGTTCTGTTTTTGGTATTTTGATAGGTTTTTGCATTAAATCTATAGATCCCTTTGGGTAATATGGACGTTTTAACAACATTAATTCTTCCAATCCAAGAACGTGGGATATCTTTCCATTTATTTGTGTCGTTTTCAGTTTCCTTCATCAGTGTTTTATAGTTTTCAGAGTACAGGTCTTTCACCTCCTTGGTTAAGTTTATTCCTAGGTATTTTATTCTTTTTGACATGATTTTAATGAGATTATTTTCTTGCTTTCTCTTTCATTATTAATGTATAGAAAAACAACAGCTTTCTATATATTAATCTTGTATCCTGCAACATTATTGAATTCATTTATCAGTTATTTATTGGTTAAATTTAATTTATCAGTTAAAATTATTATTTTTCTTGGAGACTTTAGGGTTTTCTATATATAGTACCATGTCATCTGGAAATAGTGACAGTTTTCCTTCTTCCCTTCCCTTCCACTCCCTTCTGGGTGCCTTTTATTTCTTTTCCTTGTCCGATTGCTGTGGCTAGGACTTCCAATAATATGTTAAATAGAAGTGGCCAGAATGAGCATCCTTATCTTGTTCCTGATTTTAGAGGAAAAGCTTTCAGCTTTTCACCATTGAGTATGATGTTAGCTGTGGGTTTGTCATAAATGACCTTAGTTATGTTGAGATATGTTCCCTCTATACCAATTTAGATGAGCGTTTTTAATCATGAATAAATATTGAATTTTGACAGATGCCTTTTCTGCATCTATTGAGATGATCATGTGATTTTCATCTTTCCTTTGGTTAATGTGGTGTATCACATTGATTGATTTGTGGGTATTGAACCATTCTTGCATTCTTGGAATAAATCCCACTTGATCATAAAGTGATCTTTAGCTCTAAAGTGAGCCTCTTATAAGCAGCTCTAAAGTGAGCCTCTTATAAGCAGCAGTCTTGTTTTTTTATCCAATCAGCCATTCTGTGTCTTTTGATTGGAGCATTTAGTCCATTGACATTTAAAGTGATTATTGATAGGTATGTACTTAATTGCCATTTTGTTACTTCTTTTCTGGTTGTTTTTGTAGTTCTCAGTTCTTTTCTTCTTTTAGTCTCTTGTGGTTTGATCATTTTCTTTAGTCTTATGCTATGTTCCTTTCTATTTTTTGTGTATCTATTGTAGATTTTTGATTTGTGGTTACCATGGGGGTCATATATGTTGACCTAAATTGTATCTACTTGTCTTAAACTGATAGTCATTTAAGCTTGAACACATTCTAAATGAGCTATGTTTTTCTACTCCCCTCCCCCATGTTTTGTGTTTTTGATGTCATACTTTACATCTTCATGTTTATCCCTTAACTGTTTATTGTAGTTATAATTGATTAAACAATTTTTGTCTTTTAATCTTATTTAAGCTTTTAAGCTTATTTAAGTGGTTGATCCACAGCCTCTTCTATATATTTGCCTTCACTAGTGGGATTTTCCCTTTCCTATAAATTCTTACTTCTTGTTATAGCCTTTTCTTTTCCACTTAAAGAAGACATTTTAACACTTCTTTTAGGTTTGGCTAGTATTGCTGAACTCTTAGGTTTTGCTTGTCTGAGAAGTTCTTTATCTCTCCTTCAATTCTGAATGATAATCTTGCTGGTAGAGCATCCTAGGTTGTAGGGTTTTTCCTTTAAGCACTTTAAATATATAATTTCACTGCCTTCTGGCTTGCAAAGTTTCAGCAGGAAAATCAGCTGATAGCTTTATGGGGGTTCCCTTGTATGTGACTCTGTTTTTCTCTTGCTGCCTTTAGAATCCTCTCGTTAATTTTTGCTATTTTAATTATATGTCTTGGCATGGGTCTCTTTGGGTTCACCTTGTTTGGGACTCTCTGTGATTCCTGGACCTGGATATCTGTTTCCTTCTTCAGGTTCAAGAAGTTTTCATCCATGATTTCATCCAATACATTTCGCCCCTTTTCTCTCTCTTTCTTCTCCTTCTGGAACCCCTATAATTCAAATGTTGGCACATTTAATGTTATTCCAGAGATCTCATTCATTGCTTCCTATTTTTCTTCTTATTTGTCTTTCTTTCTGCTCTTCTGATTGGGTGATATCTGTTATTCTATCTTCCAGATCACTAATGTGTTCCTCTGTATCATCTAGTCTGGTGTTAATTCCTTCCATTGTGTTTTTCATTTCAGTTATTGTATTCTTAGCTCTGACAGGTTCTTTTTTTTTTTTTTTTTGCAGTACGCGAGCCTCTCACTGTTGTGGCCTCTCCCGTTGCGGAGCACAGGGGCCGGACGTGCAGGCTTAGCGGCCATGGCTCACGGGCCCAGCCGCTCCGCGGCAGGTGGGATCTTCCCAGACCGGGGCACGAGCCCACGTCCCCTGCATCGACAGGCAGACTCTCAACCACTGTGCCACCAGGGAAGCCCCCGACTGGTTCTTTTTTATATTTTCTAGTTCCTTGTCAAAATTTTCACTATGCTTATTTATTCTTTTCCCAAGTTCAGTTAGCATTCTTATTACTAATGCTTTGAACTCTTTATCTGGTAAATTATTTATTCCTGTTTCATTAGTTGTTTTTTAGGGTTTTTTCCTTGTTCTTTTGTTTCAAACATATTCCTCTGTCTTCTCATTTTGTTTAACTGTCTCTGTCTCTATGAAAGTACATGAAACAGTTACCTATCCCAGTCTCAAAGGAGTGTTCTTGTGTGGGAGTGTCCCTTTGCACTCTATGTGTGCCCAGTGGCTTTGGTGGAAGAGCTGAATCTTGAAGTGAGCATGGGTCACATCTTTCCCCAGGGTCTGCTGGCAGCTATCACCTTGGTGGGAAGGGGGCTGGAGATGGAGGGGCTAGAGCCAGAGCTGGGTGTGAGATGAGCCTTCTCCTGTGCTGAGTGGTCGTCACCACCCCGTCAGGGGCAGGGCAGGTCCCATGGTGCTGGAGCAGAAGCCCTGCGGGTTGGGTCCAAGCTGGTTCCATTCTCTGTAAATGTGTGTTCTCCCCCTCCCATCAATGGCACCTTTATCCCAGAGGGGAGCAGTTCTGGAGCGAGGGAGGCCAGAGCAGGCACCCTGTGTGAGCTAGGTGTGTGCTGGGATGGTCCCAGCACACCAGTCGGAGCTTCAGACAGCTCCTGATCCACTGCCTCCATGAGCTCCAGCAATGGATACCCTCATCCCATTAAGATGCAGTGCCAGGTCTGGACCAGCTCGGTCCACCCCCACCCCACCCCCACAAGTGCACACTCTCCGCAGCAATGGAAGCCTTCACCCTAGTGGGGAGCTACACCAGAGCTAGAGGAGCTGGGGCAGGCACTTGGTGCAGGCCGGGCACATACTGGGGCAGTGGTGGGAAGCTGGTCAGTGCCCCAGGCAGTTTCAATCTGCTTTCTTCATCGTGTTCCCGGGAGTAGGCAAGCTTGTGTGCACTCTTTATGAGTGGTGTCTCAGTTTGTCCTAAAAGTTCCACTGAAAAAAAAAAAATAAATAAAAATAAAAAAAAAAAAAAAAAAAAAAAAAAGTTCCACTGGTTTTCAAATCAGCTGAAGGAATTTATCTTCCTGGTGCCAGACCCCAAGCGTGCCCAATATGTGTTTGAACTCCTCACTCCCAGGGAGGATCTCCAAGCCTGTGATATCCCCTCCTCTTCTGTATCTCCTCCTAGGGGCACAGGTCCCAACCTCATTGCTTCTCCTCCCTTCCTACCCAACTCCATGCGGATCTCTGTTTATAGCCTTGGTTGTAGAAGAGTCTTTCTGCCAGTCTACGGTTGGTTTTCAGTGAGATCTGCTCCACGTGTAGATGTACTTTTGATATGTTCATGGAGGGAAGTGAGCTCAGTGTCATACTACTCCGCCATCTTGTTCTCCCCAGAAGCTTACAGCTTTGAGGGAGAGACAGACAATCAAAACTAAACCAAAAAAAAAATCACAGATTGCCGTCAATACTATAAAGAGAATGGATGTTCTAGCCTCTGAGATGAAAGAAAATGCTCCACAGAGAGGTGGCTTTTAAAATGAGCCTGAAGTCTGGCCAGGAGCCATCTAGATGCCATTTACAGCCTAGGTTAAGAGCTCATGGTAGCGAAGCACTTGGGATCATCAAGGAATTGAAGTAAGGTTCTTGTGACTGAAGACCAGGGAGCAAGGCAAGGATGAGGTGGGGAAGGTTGGTGGGCCACCCAGACCATGGTAAGAAGCTTGGGCTTTTTTTTTAAATTAAGATTTTATTTTTTCAGAACAGTTGTAAGTTCATAGCAAAATTGAGTTGAAGATACAGAGATTTCCCATATACCCCCTATTCCCATACATGCCTAGCCTCCCTCATTATCAACATCCCCCACCAGAGTGGTATATTTGTTACAACTGATGAACCTACATGGACACATCATTATATCCAAAGTCCATAGTTTACATTAGTATTCATTCTTGGTGTTATACATTTTACAAGTTTGCACAAATATGTAATGACATGTATCCATCATTATGGTATCATACAACATATCTTCTGCCTAAAAATCCTCTGTAAGACCTTGGATTTTTTTTTTCTTCTTTGCCAAATATGAGAAGTAGCCACTGCAGGGCTGTAAGTTTCAGGCAGAATGTCTTAATAATAGTCTTATCTCTGTTTTTTGTCCCAAACAGGTAAAATGACAGAAGATTACTGGGGGGTATCAAGAAAGATTCTAGGAGATCTGAAATTCTTGGAGAGTCTTAAGACATATGACAAAGACAACATCCCACCAATGATCATGAAGCGGATCCGGGAAAGGTTTATCGATCACCCGGATTTCCAGCCGGCTGTTATTAAAAATGTGTCATCTGCGTGTGAGGGTCTGTGCAAGTGGGTGAGGGCCATGGAGGTGTATGATCGTGTGGCCAAAGTGGTAGCTCCTAAACGGGAGCGGCTGAAGGAGGCTGAGGGGAAGCTGGACACACAGATGCAAAAACTGAACCAGAAGCGAGCAGAGCTGAAGATGGTGGAAGGCCGCCTCCAGTCCCTGAACGATGACTTTGAAGAGATGAATACCAAGAAAAAGGCGTTGGAGGAAAACATTGAAATCTGTTCCCAAAAGTTGATCAGAGCAGAAAAACTGATCAGTGGTCTTGGGGGAGAGAAGGACAGATGGACAGAAGCTGCCCGGCAGCTGGGTGTCCGCTATACTAACCTGACAGGGGATGTGTTGTTGTCCTCTGGGACCGTGGCTTACCTGGGGGCCTTTACCATGGATTATCGGGCTGAGTGCCAAAAGTGGTGGTTGGCCCAATGTAAGGACAAGGTCATCCCCGGCTCCAGTGACTTTAGTCTTAGCAACACATTAGGAGACCTTGTAAAAATTCGTGCCTGGCAGATTGCTGGGCTGCCCACTGACTCCTTCTCCATTGACAATGGCATCATTGTATCCAATTCCAGGCGCTGGGCCTTAATGATTGACCCTCAGGGGCAGGCCAATAAGTGGATCAAGAATATGGAGAAAGCAAATAGGCTGTCAGTCATCAAGTTCTCGGATACCAACTACGTGAGGACGCTGGAAAACGCTCTGCAGTTTGGTACCCCGGTCTTACTAGAAAATGTTGGGGAAGAGCTGGATGCCTTTATTGAACCCATCTTGCTCAAGTCCACATTCAGACAGCAAGGGGTTGAGTACATGAGGCTTGGTGAAAACATCATTGAATATTCCAGGGATTTTAAGTTATATATCACAACCCGTTTGAGGAACCCACATTATCTCCCTGAAGTCGCCGTGAAAGTCTGTCTCCTCAACTTTATGATCACCCCCTTGGGCCTCCAAGATCAACTCCTTGGCATCGTGGCTGCCAAGGAGAAGCCAGAACTGGAAGAGAAAAAGAACAAGTTGATTGTGGAAAGTGCCAAGAACAAGAAGCAGCTAAAGGAAATTGAAGATAAGATCTTGGAGGTCCTTTCCCTTTCTGAGGGCAACATCCTTGAGGACGAGACTGCCATCAAAATTTTGTCCTCCTCCAAACTGCTTTCCGAAGAAATCTCTGAGAAACAGGAAATTGCTTCAGTGACAGAAATGCAGATCGACGAGACTCGGATGGGCTACCAGCCAGTGGCTGTCCACTCTGCCACCATCTTCTTTTGTATCTCTGACCTGGTCCACATTGAAACCATGTACCAGTACTCCCTGACATGGTTCATAAACCTCTACGTGCACTCCCTGGCCCATAGCAGGAGGAGCGAGGAACTAGAGCTACGAATTGAGTACATCATTGAACATTTCACTCTAAGCATCTACAACAATGTCTGCCGCTCTCTGTTTGAGAAGGACAAGCTGCTTTTCTCCTTCCTCTTGACGATAGGCATCATGAAAGAGAAAAAGCAAATTAACGAGGAAATTTGGTACTTTCTTCTAACTGGAGGCGTTGCCCTGGACAACCCCTTCCCCAACCCAGTTTCCGAATGGCTGTCTGAGAAGGCGTGGGCAGAAGTGGTTCGTGCATCCGCGTTGCCAAAACTGAAAGGCCTCATGGAACATTTGGAACAAAATGCTAATGAATGGAAGCTCATCTGTGACTCAGCCTGGCCCCATGAGGAGATGTTCCCTGGATCTTGGAAACTTCTTCCAGGTTTGGAGAGGATGGCGATTCTCCGATGTCTGCGGCCTGACAAAATGATTCCAGCCATTCGGAAGTTCGTTGCTGAACACATGGGAAACGTATACACTGAAGCCCCTACGTTTGATCTCCAGGGGTCCTACAATGATTCCAGCTGCTGCATACCACTGATATTCGTGTTGTCTCCGGGTGCAGACCCAATGGCAGGTAAGGGCAGAATGTTGTGTGAGGAATATTAAAAGCCCAGAATGCATGGATGGATGACAATAGCTTGTCCCTTACAGCAGGAATCTCAAATTCAAATGGCTTTGAGGGTCAAGCAGTTAACAGACTAAGGCAGGGCTGGGGCAATATAAGACTTCTTCTCCTGCCTAAAGCGGGCAGCTGCTACTCAGCTCTTGTGCATTGTGCCGTCTGATAATGTGATCTCAGGATGACCAGATCATCTGCTTTTTCAAGAGCAACCAGAAAGGTAGAAATCACCCATTTTTAAATCCTGATATCTCATTCAGATTTTTTCTTAAAAAAAGCCAGGGCTAGATTGAGCCAAGTGACTGCTAGTTTATCACCTTTGTCTTAGACCATTTTCTCAGACTGTTGCTTCTCTCAGCTACGCTTCTTTCTTTTCTTTCAATTTTTAAATATTTTGAGTAATTAATGCTGCATGTAGTAAAAAAATAAAATCAAACAACGCAAAAAGTATAGGACTATGGCTCCATTTTGTCCCCTCAAGGGACATTTGGGGAAACATTTTTGTTGTCAAAACTAGGGGGTGCTACTGGCATCTAGCAGATAGAAGCAAAGGATGCTGCTAACTGTCCTACAATGCCCAGGACAGTCCCCCACAACAAAAGATTATCCAGCCCAAAATGTAAATAGTACTGGGGTTGAGAAACCCTGGTATAAAGTGAAAGGTACATCTTCCTCCTAACCCTCTTAGAGACAACCACTACTAACAGTTTGTGTATGTTTCCAGAAAGTGTTTGTGCATTATAAAAGGGTGTGAGTTGTTGACAGAAATAGATTCGTTTTCTATTCTGTTGGGGAATCTTAAAGCTTTAGTTTTCTCTGTTGCTGAATGAAGAAAGAATACCAGAAATGCAAATGACATAGTTGGCAGTTCTGTGAAAGCTGAGGAATTTGACATGTATCCTGACCCGGTTAGAAAGCCAGCACTTCTCCTCAAAGGCAATCAGAGGAAGGCGCTGAAATGAACTGGTACCCTTTCCAGGTTCCTACACCCAAATTATTGTTGTTGTCAAAGCTCAATTCATGACCCCTTTCTAGCATCTTTTCTCCTTCCCCTGTGTCCTTTCTGTGGCAGGCTTATACAAGAGAAATGAGGGGAAACCAGGAAAAGTAGAGAAGAGAAATGGGGACAAGGTCAGAATATGGTCTGTAAAATGATGATGCTGTGTTGGGAGAGGACAGGCCTGTAAAATCCAACGGTGTATGTAGCTTGTTCCTGTCCCTCTGTGCTAGAGGCTTGATTAGATTCAGCTGGGATAACTTCCCAGGAAACTGCAGGTACTGTGTCCCTCAGAGTGTGCTGTATTAGGAGGCACATACTGTCTGGTCATCTTTTTTCATTAAGATTGATCAGTGGGTTCAGGCATTGTCAGTGTGCTTCAGCTCGCGACTCCTCCACCGCCTCCTGTATAAAGTTTCCCATCAGCCTTTCACCTAATATGGTGGTTCTCAATCTTGGCTGCCCATTGAAAGCACCTAGGGAGCTTTAAGAAAATCTCCATGGAAAGACAAATACCATATGATACCGCTTATATGTGGAATCTAAAATATGGCACAAATGAACCTATCTATGAAACAGAAACAGACTTGCAGACATAGGGAACAGACTGGTGGTTGCCTAGGGGGTGGGGGGTGGGAGAGGGATGAGTTGGGAGTTCGGGGTTAGTAGATGCAAACTGTTATATGTAGAATGGATGAACAATAAGGTCCTATTGTATAGTGCAGGGGACTATATTCAGTATCCTGGGACAGAACATAATGGAAAAGAATGTAAAAATGAATGTATATATGTGTATAACTGAGTCACTTTGCTGTACAGCAGAAATTAACACAACATTGTAAATTAACTATATACTTCAGTAAAAAAATAAATCAAAAGCAGTCAGTGAGAAAAACAAGATTACCTCTAAAGAACAGCAGTTAGACTGACAGCAAATGTTTCAATAGCAACAGTGCAATTTGTGGAATAATACCATCATTGTGCTAAAAGAAAGTACGCAAACGTAAAATCTATCTTTCAAGAATGAGGGTGAAATAAAGAGGACATCTCAATTAAAAATTGAAAGAAAGAAGAAAAAAAAAAGAAAATCTCCATGTGCAGGCCTCACCCTCAACCAATTAAGTTAAAATCTTTGTAGGTGAGACCCAGGCACTGTGTTTTATAAAGCTTTTCAGGTAATTTCAGTGTGCAGCCAATGGGAACCACTGACCTAATGGTTTTATCAGCCTTAGAAAATCATTCCCCAGATCCATTATTTCATTAGGGGCTGCAAAATGATGATATTTTAATTCTATCATTCCTCCCACATTTATTAGCTGGAACTCTTCTATAAAGAAGGATTTTTCTTTATCAACTCTTTAGTTTACTCTAAATATAGTTCAAAAAGGACAGGCAGAAAAGATGCTTGGTTCATACTCTTTATTTACCAGCTTTCAGAATAGTGAATTGGTGCCCTAGTGACCTCCAAAGTTACTTAAGCAGTAAGATGGGGGTTTTTGGTACGATTATTAATGTATTAGTTTTAACATATTGGATGTTTCCAATATAGTGGTATTTTACTCCACTGCTGTCATTATTCTTTTTGATGCTCAGATTATTCAGTCATTGGCCTGTGGTAGCACCTCTGTATCAATATCCTTTTCACATACCCCAGTGGTTTTTGATAACTTCCTCGCTGTGTAGAACTACCATATATATTTCAGGCTTATCTTGAACAAATGTTTCTCCAAGGAACTCCAATTCCTTTAGCAGGTGATGGTATTTGGAGACCTGGGGTTCCCATCACTACGGAATGCATCATTGATTGCAGACCTTACTTTCCACTAATTCTCTTTTCGGCTGTATCTAACCTGCTTTTTTAATCAGTGCTTTGAGTTTTTATCTTCAATGACGGTGCTTTCCATTTCTAGAAGTTTTGTTTTGTTCCAAATCCATGTATCTTTGTTTTCCATAGAACTCAGAATTTTGTTTTCCATAGAACTCTGAATTTTAGGCTACTGACTCAAGAAGCAACGTGGAAAAAGTAAACAATTCTTCAGTGAGAAATTAAAACTCAGGGGTATAGATTTACAGTACCCTATGGTATGGGATTCTCAAGCTGAGGAATTTCCCATAAAATTGATCCAGAAATTTCCCATAAAATTGATCCAGAATGGCAAGATGCTGGGGACACCAGTGTCTGCATATGCAAAATTGTTCTGTTAGGGCACTCCTAAAACCCAAGATGTATCAGACTCCCACAAAATAACACAAACTTGCTGATTGTGAACTCAACAATAAAAAATTATAAACTACATGAGGAAATATATAAGGCATAATCACTATAAAGGCATAATCAGCCTATAGAACAATCAAAAGAATTAACCCCCAGTATTCTGGGGGTATCATGGGCTGAACTGTGTCCCTCCCAAATCTGTATGTTAAAACCTAATTCCCAGTACCTCAGAATGTGACTGTATTTGGAGATAAGGTCCTTCAAGAGTTAGTTGTGAGGTCATTAGGGTAGGTCCTAATCCAATATGACAGGTGTCCTTATAAGAGAAGATTAGAACACAGACACACTGACAGGAAGAAGACCATGTGAGGACACAGTGAAAATATGACATGAGAAAATGGCCACAAACAAGCCAGGGAGAGAAGCCGCAGAGGAAACCAACCCTGCCAGCACCTTGATTTTGGATTTCTAGCCTCCAGAATTGAGAGAAAATAAATTTCTGTTGTTTAACCCACCCAATCTTTGGTTGTTTATTATGGCAGCCCTAGCAGATTAATATTGTCTCTAAAAAAGATCATAAAAGAAACGCATCTAAAAATCATTAAAGAAAGAACACAGCGCAGATTTCTGGACTTCTTACATGAGAGTGCAGTCGTTTGAAGATCCTAACTTTATAAAAAAGTCTCAGTTCTAGCGTCCCACCCCTTGTAAGTGCGAAGCTATATTCCCTGTGGACAAACTCCAACCACTAGACTGGTGAAATAAAGTATTGTATTTTCCAAAGGTGAAATACTATATAACCATGAAAAAGAATATGGCCTTTATATATGTACTGATGTGGAAAAGATCTAAGTGTAAAAAGCAATATAGTGTTCTACAATTCATGTAAGTATAATAGTGTATACACATTTACTTAAATGCGTGAAATATCTCTGGAAGGACTCACAAAAAGGTGTAACATCGGCTGCCTCTGAGGAAAAGAGATGGGAAAGAGATCTATTTGAAATTTCACTGTCCAAATACCTGTTTTCCTAGTAAAATAAATTTACAAAAACCCAGTTCCTAAATGAACTTATTTGCAAAACAGAATTAGAGTCACAGATGTAGAAAACAGGCTTACGGTTACCAGAGGGTAAGCGGGGGAGGGATAAATTGAGAGATTGGGATTGACATATACACACTACTATATATAAAATAGATAACTAATAAGGACCTACTGTATAGCACAGGGAACTCTACTCAATACTCTGTAATGACCTATATGGGAAATAACCTAAAAAAGAGTGGGTATATGTATATGTATAACTGATTCAGTTTGCTGTACACCTGAATCTAACACAACATTGTAAATCAACTATGCTCCAATAAAAATTTTAAAAAGAAAACCCCAGTTCCTAATTCTTTGGTTATGTGCTAACCTTTCTAGTTTGGAGTTCCCTCTTCATTTTTGGCACCTGGGAATTTCTCTTCCTTTCAAACTCTTATTTTTTTTTTTCAGTTTGTGTCTTTTTTTTTTTTTTTATGAAGAATGTCTATCTATTTAGAGCAAAAGAGGAATCAGTAGTATCTTCGTTCACCATCTTACCAGAAGTCTAAAGCTTCCTCAGAAAGATGCTAATTTCATAATTAACAAAAGCCAGTGGCTTTCTTTCTGAGTCCAGAATTTTAATGTAACCCCTTCTTCTGTGTTGTTATTATTAATACAGTCTTAAATAGCCTGTTCTCTTTCAAAAGCCTTTTTTCTTCCTGATCTCAGGCCTGCTGAAATTTGCTGATGATCTTGGCATGGGAGGTGCCAAAACACAGACCATCTCCCTTGGCCAAGGCCAAGGCCCTATTGCTGCCAAAATGATTAACACTGCCATCAAAGATGGGACCTGGGTGGTCTTACAGAACTGTCATCTGGCCACGAGCTGGATGCCTGCGCTGGAGAAGATCTGTGAGGAGGTGATTGTTCCTGAGAGCACCAATATGGGATTCAGGTGAGATGCTGCCCCACCTCTGAGTCCCTCAGCCCCAACCTCAAGTTCCAGACGTCATGCTAATGGCTGGGAATGCAAAGATGAGCAAGACACAAGGGTATTGTGTAGACACAAGTTCTACCCTTAAAGAAGCTCTCAGTCTAGTAGAAGGCAGACCATAGATGAATAATGTTGATACCATGCAATACCTGCTGTACTTGTTTGAATAAGAATGGAAAAGGGAAGGAAAATTTGGGGAAGACCTGGAGTACCGAAAGATGAATAGGAGTTTTCCAGGAAGGACATTCCAGGCAGAAAGGGCAGCATTTGTAAAAGCAAAGGAAAGACCAAGAAGTTATCCTATGATTCCTGGGTATACACTGTGAGCAATTGTTTTTGGGAGGTGATAGGAGATGTGCCTGGGAAGGTAGATTAAATGCCAGCAAATCGGAGTTTTAAAACTTATTTGCCTAAAAACAAAAAAAAATCCACCCGTAGTCTAGGCACTTGATCTATCCTATACTTGTTTAGATCCACGGAATTTTAATCAATACTGGAAACAGCTATTTATTTTCTGTGAACTTTAAAGCCCAGCAAGACTGGGCCTAAGTATTTGCATTTAGAGGATGATGAGATGAAACAGACTTCAAAGCCCCTTTTAACTCAAATGTTCAGTGATTCTTTCATTCTGGGCCAGGGGTCAGCAAACTATGGCCAAATCCAGTCTGCTGCCTGTGTTTGTACAGCTTGCAATCTGAGAATAGCTTTTACATTTTTTATGGTTGAAAAAAATTGAAAGAAGTATACTATTTCATGACATGTGAAAATTATATGAAATTCAAATTTCAGTGTCTATAAGTAAAGTTTTATTGAAATACAGCCATGCTCACTCATATACTGTCTACGACTGCTTTTATGCTTCAAGTAGTTGTGACAGAGACCATATGGCATGCAAAGTCTAAAACATTTACTCTTTGATCCTTCATAGGAAAAGTTTGCCAACTCCTGCTCTAGGCAACAAACTTTGCTGGTTATTTTTATTTTAGTCATGTCTGCCTGAAAATAGAAAAGCGTTTGGTGTTTATTTACAAAGCCAGATTAGGCCGTAGTTGATTGTGTTCATGTAAGACTCATATGAGATTCATGTAAGAGTTTAAGAGGAAATCCATTAATTTCAAGAATTCTATTTTGTTTTGGATGCTGAGTTGACTCATTGACCATCAGGGACATACTCAATGAAGAAAAATTATTCATGTTGACATTTAAGGTCTTCTGTAATATGATCTTAACCCAAGTCACAAACTCAAGTGCCTATACAATGAGGAATGTAACATAAATGAGTGAAGAGGACTGGGCACAAGAAATATTCCACTTTCCACAGTACAATAGCTATCACCATGGATGGGCAGCCTCAGTGTTGAATACCGGTAGAGAGTGGTGGGGACTGTGGTGAACTAGAGGCACATGCCCTGTAGAGAAGAGCAGTTACCGCCTACTACCAGCTGTTGCCAAGCAGGAATACAGGCCTCTTGTATCCAGATTTTATGACTATTTTAAAGGAAAGACGGGAATCTAGAACTTTTAAAAGAAAGCCCTAGATTTTTAAAAGTTGGCAACTACTTCAAAAATATGTTACAGCATTGTGTTTGTTTGCATGCTGAGAGTTCAACATCACCCATCTGCAGACTGAAGTCAGGCCACAGGCCCCCAGGTTATGGCCTCTTCCCTCCCCTCTGAGACCTGTGCCTGGACCACAGCAGGCTGCCCACTGTAGGCCTTACCACATCCCCAACTTTTCCTCCTCCGTGCAGTTGCTCAGCCTGTGTCCTGTGTCTTTAATGACCTTCCATCCCCAAATCCTCCTGTTGGAAACCTCTCTAATGTCTAGCAAAAAAGAAAAACAAACCCACAAAAATGAAACAAAACAGGATGCCACAGTGTGTATGTAACCTGAGCTTGAGTAAGAAAAACAAATGAATAAAAGCCTGGAAGACAATATGCCAAAATGTTAACCTGTAGATGGTAAAATCATGTATTTTTTTCCTTTCTAAATACTTTTACCTATGTTCCCATTTCTTATGGGCATAGATATACTTTTATTATTTAAGAAAAGAAATCTTCCATATTCTCAAGACCCATTTCTAATGCCATTGGCCTCTATGGCAGGGATCAGCAAACTTTTCCTGTAAGGGCCCAGATAGTAAATATTTTAGGTTTTACAGGGCATGTTGTCAGTTGCAACTGTTCAGCTCTGCTGTTGTGGCATGAAAGAATCCATAAATAATTTGTAAATGAAGAGGTGTGGCCATGTTCCAATAATATTTTATTTACAAAAACAGGCTAAGGCTAGATTTGGCTCCCTGGCAGTAGTTTGCAGACTTCTGCTCTCTCCACCCCGTGGAAATCTCTTCTTCCCATGGACCCCCATGGCCCATTATTTCCCTCCCTCCCTGTGGTCTTGATTTTATAACTCCTTGGCATTCTGTTTGCTTGTCTTTTCTCCCCTCCCCAGCTCCCATTTCCCCTCCTAGCAGCAAGGCTGTGAGTATCTAGAAGCAAGAAACAATTCTTTTCTCATTTCGGCCACTCCTGGAGTGCTGGGTGTAGTATTTGACCATAATAGACGCTCAGAAAGTCCAGCAGGGCAGGAACATGGTGTAGTGATTAGGACACAGGGCCTTTGGAGTCAGGGAGCCCTGAGTTCATCTTGGTTCTGCTGCTTCTAAGTGGTGTGTCCTTGAAAACCCCACTTGACTTCTCCATGCCTCTGTTTCCTCACTGGTAAAGGGGATAATAAATCATAAGGTGGCTGTGAGGATTAAAGTAAATGAAGGGATATAAATTAAATTCTTAGCTTGGGGTTCAGCATCTAGTGATGCTTAATAAATGGTAGTTATTATTTTCTGTTACTGTTTTTCAATATAATGTATTGCGTTGCCGTAAATAGTCGGGTCTGTTGTTCTTCCAGACTCTGGTTAACCAGCTATCCATCAGAGAAGTTTCCAGTCAGCCTCCTCCAGAATGGGATTAAGATGACCAATGAGCCCCCCAAAGGGCTCCGGGCCAACCTTTTGCGCTCTTACCTCAGTGACCCCATCTCAGACCCCGTGTTCTTCCAAAGTTGTACAAAAGCAGTGATGTGGCAGAAGCTGTTGTTCGGCCTTTGCTTCTTCCACGCCGTCGTTCAAGAGAGGAGAAATTTCGGAGCCCTAGGTGAGAGGTGGCAGCATACCTGGATTGCCTGGGGGAAAGATCACAGGCAGATACAGGGGTGCGTTCGAGTTTGTACCCAGGGTTGCCAGTAAAATAGGGTCTAAGTATGTTCCATGCGATATTGGGGACATATTTATACTAAATATGATTCGTCGTTTATCTGAAATTAAATATCACTGAGCGTCTCTGTATTTTTATTTAACAAGTCTGGCAGTCCTATAACCAGGTCAATATCAATGTCAGGGAAAGAGGTGATGCTCCAGAATCAGAGGTCCCCTAATTACGGAAGTAATATGATAATGAGAAGAGGGGAGGCCCTTCCCTTTGGTGTATTTGCCTAGCTTGGGTATCATGGCCACTCTCCAGGGAATCGTCACCAGGTGATTTATAATACTTTAGGTTGCTCTCTTTACCTGTGCATAACAATGAAAGAAATACAGCTGGGACATCTGTTTGTGCTTCTCCTTGAAAAAATAAACATAAATTTCTTTATTAATGTAACTTATCCACGGCCTAACTTAAGTGACTCAATATTCTTGTTAGAGCAGATCATCTGCTAAATGCAGATCCCATATCACCATGGTTTTAAGGTTGGATTATTTTTCTCTCACCCATGGGCTGAGTCTAATTCTTTTCTTGAAATGACCCACCTGAAGGTATTCTTAGCCATTCTTTCGGGTTACAAAAGGAGGCAAATTGTCCTTTTGGTGATTCTCTCAGAACATCCTCTTTCCTTCTACCTGCCCCAGTTAGCTCCACAGACCACCTGACCCTTCAACTGAGGGTTTCAGAGATGAGACAGCCAAAGGGGACACTCCCTCTACATCTGCATCTCACACACCACATTCTCCCACCATCATTCTCCCACCCGTGCCAGACCTCCAAACATCCATACAGCAGTTAGGCTTATAGTCAACTGCCCAGTTGTGTTCTCTCTTCCAGAACCGAAGTTTTTGTTATTTTATTACATTTTTAATTTGAATGTGAATGTTTAGGAGGAAATTAAACGTCTCCATTGAGCACAGGTCCTATCATACCCTACTGTCTTACATCCAGCCTGGTTCATACATTTATGTCACTTGTGCAGCCCCACTGGGCATTTACCATTATAACACTTGAAAATACAAGCAATAGTTTCTTCAAGGCCTGCCATCTAGTTCTCCCATGAGTGGGAGGAGGGGCATTCTCAAAGCTACCTTAGTTCTATTGCCCAGTCACAGACAGTGCTCTCTAGCTGTGCTTGGGTGTTATTTTTGGCGTTCGGTGCATTACCACAGTATTCCAGCCAGGGTGAATAACTCTCATTCCACAAATCCCAGGATGTTAACATCTTCCTTATCAAATGGGGGAGATCCATAAGGAAACTGACTTTAGAATGGATGTTTTCTCAGGCAGGATGTCTCCCACGTTGGCAGTAAAGGTCAAAGCTAATAGTTGGCATGGTGCTTGATAGTCACAGGGCTGAAAGAGGCTCTTGATCCATAATGATGCTTAATTCCACCAGCTCAATCTCTGAGTGGAAATTAAGAGCTCTCATCCCTGAAGCATCTAATTTATCTCTGCCTCACGCAGGTTGGAATATTCCTTATGAATTCAACGAATCCGACCTGAGGATTAGTATGCAGCAGATCCAGATGTTTCTGAATGACTACAAGGAGGTGCCGTTGGATGCTCTGACCTACCTGACAGGTATTTACGGAAGGAGGCTTTGGCAACCATAAACCTCCACGATTATGCTCCACCTTCCTGCTCCTCTGCTTCCATCTCCATTTGTTTACTTACTCACTCATGCTTTCAACAGACATGGAGCTCTTAATGATGCTGGTCACCATGCTGTATATTGTAAAACAAACCAACAAAAACAAAAAACACACACAGAAAAATCAAGATCAATCCCTCCCTTTAAGGGGTGCACAGTCTACAAAGGGAGGGAAATATAACAAAATAAATAACAGTACAGTGATAAGTTCAGTAAGAGAAACATCTATAAGATAGCACAATGATTAAACTTCAGACATGGGGTGGGGATGATTAGGGAAAACCTCCTGAAGGGGTGAAAGATGGTTTTGAAGGATCAGTAGGAGTTTTACAAGTGGAAGAAGAAAGCGGGGGCAGGCGGTGGGAAAAAGGAAGGAGAGCACTCCCAGCAGAGGTGCCCTGAGGTGAAAATGATACTTGCTGTTTTGTATTAAAGCAATTCATCAGCAATCTTTTATCAGTCGTCCAATATATACTAGTACATAATATGGAAGAATGTAAATATATAAGACTTGGTCACTGCCCTCAAGAAGCACACCATGTAATCCCAGAGATAGGAGATAAACTATAGATGAGCTAAATGAGTGGATTACCATGGCCAAAAGTCAAAATGCAGCTCAATAGAAAAACCTGGGCATCTTCCAGGTCACACACAAGCTCCTCCCTCAACTCTGGATCCTTTCCCCAATCATACGGCAGGCACTTTACCTACATCATCCAGTCTTCACAGCAATCTTATGAGCTTCACTTTAGTGACCCTGTTTTACAACTGACAAGACCGAGGCCTTAGAGCAGTGGTTCTCAACCAAGGATGATTTTGTCTCCTAGGGGACATCTGGCAAACTGAGGAGACACTTTTTGTTGTCACAGCTAAATGGATGTGCTACTGGGTAGAGGCCAAGGGTGCTGCTAAACATCCTGCAACGCACAGGACAGCCCCCTACAACACAGGGCTACCCAGTCCAACGTGTTAGTCGTGCCAAGACTGAGAAATCCTGCTTTAGAGTGATTAAATTCATTTGTAAAAGGTGACCAAGACCTTAACTCAGCACAGTGTCTCCTAAACCAAAACCCCAGGGGACGCACAGCATAAGTTCAGTGGATTTTAGTTGGGTGAGAGAACTTTTCCAAAGAAATGACCCATATTCCCATTATTCCAGACCACACAGAAGCACATACCAGGGCTCCCCTTCAGATCACAGAATGAGTGCGTAATTGCCCTGGGATGAGGTCTTAGTATTGGACTGCCTGCAGCTCATAAACCAACCTGCTCCAACTGTGCCAGCTGGCTTGAGGATAGTCACTTTCCAACTGCACCAGTCAGGATAGACTAGTTAGTCTGAGATAACAAGCAGTCCCCAAATCTCAAGGGTGTGAGACATTTCTTGCCCATTCTGCATGTCCAGTGTGAATTGGCAAGGGTGTCTGCTCGTTGTAATTATCTATCAGGGGCGCAGTTGGCAAAGGCTCCACCAAATTTTGATGCCACCATCTCAACATACACTTGTGTGGTCACTGCCACAGGGTAGCACTGACGAGCTGATGCCAGGAGTTAAATGTGCAAGAACTTGTCACCTGGCCCCACCTCACTGCCAGAGGCCCTGGGAGTTATAACCTTCCTATGTACCTGGAAGGAAAGAAGATCACATAGAGATGATTATTAGAGCTCTGTACTGACCGCAAGGGACAGACTAACCAAAGAGACAGGTCTTATTTGGAGAGTGGTTATCGAATTAGATGGGCCAAAGTCAGATACATTCTTAATCTGGTACCCCCAACCCTGTGGCAGAGCCAATGGAGAATCTAGAAGAGATATAAGGCACATCCTGGCCCCTTTAGGAACTTGTGCTCTTGCTACAAAGAGGAGACATATAAGTAAAGAAATGTACCTTCCTTCATAAACATAAAACCCAGAGCCTATAAGGGTATCCCCTGAAGTAAAATTTGCTGATGAGAGAGTGGAGGTGGAACCCTGAATCATGACTCTGTACCTAAGGTTTACCTTCACTGGTAGTCCCTCTTTGGTACTCTCTAGCACTGCCATGCTGACTTCAGGGGGGAACTACTCTCCCTTTAATATTGTAGCTCTAGTGTTGTCATAAACCTCTTTACAGCTGGGACAAACTATAATGTTCCAACTAAACTTTGCTAAAGGCCTGAGAGGTCAACAGAGACAGACCTAGATGGTCTGGCTTAAGGTCAAATAGTTTTTGCAGGGCTCACATTACTCAGTAGGTATGAGCTTCCCCTTAGTCTCTTACTTCTTCCTTAATGAGCCACCAGGATGCTCCTCCTAGACATTTAGACCCCTCCAATACCAAGAGAGGCTGAGGCCTCCTCAACTTGAGTCATACTTCCTGTTTCATGTCTGTAGACCTGCTCCTTCCTAGAATGATTAGAATTGGAAATGAGCCCACCCCTCAGGGGAGCCCTTGCATGCAAACACACACGCACACACACACACACACACACACACACACACACACACAGATGTCTTTTCCTTGCACACTAGTGTGTTGTCCCCAGCTTCCAAATACCAGGTGGTACCCACATACTGTGGGATCTGATCCAGCTAGAAAGTGCATCCTGGGTTGGTGAGATGGATTTGATGGCCCCTCAAAAAATTGCCTAATTCTTTTTGTAGAAATCTGCGTGTAGAAACCTGAGTCTCAGAGAATGACGTTGATGATGGGGATGGGGGTAGGAGAGTCATATCCCAAAGAAGTATATATAGGATAATCTTAATTTTCTAAACTATACGTATTTGTAAAAGCTGTAGTTGAATGCTTTCTATACGCTAAGCATTGTACTAAATGCTTTATAAGCGTTGTTAACCACAACGACGTAAGGTAGGTATGCAGTTATCTCTACTTCTAGACAGATGAGAAACTGCTAGTAAGTGGCAAGAGTTGGAGCCCAGAAACTGGCTGTAATTGGAGCTCAGTACTGTCTCATGCCAGAGTTCTTGCCCTGAACCACATTTCTATAATGCCTTTCACATTTATGTACACATACACACAAATGTCCAGACGAATGTCTGGAAGATGCCTAAATGTTAACAGTTACCTTTGTTGGAATTATTGGTGATTGTTTTGCTTTTCTTTCAGTTTATCACTATTTTCTAATTTCTAATATGGTGAACATGTATTATTTTTGTGGCAACCATAATACCAAAAAGGCCTGGTCTCATCCCAAGCTGAGCATGGTTTTAACAACCCTGTGTCTCAGCAGAGCTCCTTGGCTGGAAGAATCCTCTATTTTAGGTTATTGACCAAGTTCATTATGGGCTCAACTCCTTCTTCTGTTGGTTGTCCCCAGGGGAATGTAATTATGGAGGCAGAGTGACAGATGACAAAGACAGAAGGCTCCTGCTATCCCTTCTGTCCACGTTCTACTGTAAGGAAATTGAGCAGGACCATTACTGTCTTGCTCCTGGAGACACTTACTACATCCCTTCTCATGGCTCCTACCAGGTGAGGGGCAGGGGAGGGAGAGGTCCCTCTGTCCCCGCAGAGGGGCTTGGCGGTCTCCATGTGGCTAGGGTTGCAGTGTATCCAAGGAGGGCCCAGGGATAGCTTGGGCTTCCTGGCTCGGGTCCATAAGCTATTTCAAATCTTCCCAAAAGCCTACAAGATACACATTATTACTGTTTAATGAATGCTGGGCATTTGGTAGACAAGATCTTTCAAAATATGGGGTCCATCTAGGGAGAAGGGGCAGGGATGTTTAAGATGAAGCCTTGGTAGTGAACAGGATGGAAATTGCTACTTGAAATCAAAGGTTCAGAAGGTGGCAAAGGGAGGGACAGAAAAACTGGATGGGAGAATGATAAAAGGAAGAAGAAGACAAGAAATCTGAAGGAAGAATGAAAAGGGCTTACTTTCATCGAGTACCTGTTAATGTGCCGAAGCCTTATTCCTTCATAACCTCATTTATTTTCCCACTTACAGATAAGGAAACTGGGCTTTCAGGTGACTAGCTCAAGGTTACACAGTTGGTTTAAGATGGAGCTAGGATCCAAATCCTGTCCTGCCTGAATCCAAACCCAGTTTTTGTCTCCAAAGCTAAGACTGCTGGGGGAGCAGGGAGGAAGCCAGCAGAGGTGGGAGGGGAGATACTCAGTCCATCTACCTTCATACTCATACTCACTCCTCCGAAACCTGCATGAGGGAAAGCTTGGGATGTCTTGGCCCCGGCGGTGTGTGCGTGTGTGTGTCTATGGCCTGTGCTACCGAAAGAGTGTGATTCCTGCATGGGTCTGCTCTGGCAAAACCTTGGGTGATCTGTGGGACCCCAAGGAACCTGAACTTATGTCAACTGAAGATTTCCTTTCCAGTCCTATATTGAATATCTCAGGAACCTCCCTATCACCACCCACCCAGAAGTGTTTGGCCTGCACGAGAATGCTGATATCACCAAAGACAACCAGGAAACCAGCCAGCTGTTTCAAGGGGTGCTGCTGACCCTCCCTAGGCAGTCAGGAGGGAGTGGCAAGTCCCCTCAGGTAACCAGGCTTGAATTCAATTTCCCAGGCAATTTTTCATCTAGTGGGCATGCAGGATTGTGGCTGATGACCAAGGAGGCAGAAAAGTGGAGGCCTGGCAGACCCCTGAGGGAGAATGTGGGTGCTCTGGTCTTACTGCTGAGGTCTTTAAATACTGAGCTGGAAGAGCACCGGTGTTTCTAAAATGTCAGCTATTCCTATATAACCTTCATGATTCATTGCTATATCCACATATCATCTGTATTCCATTTACATAATACTTAAAACTAAATCTCTTTTGCTTAAAAACATTTATTTAAAAAACTGCACATCAGGACCATAAGTGGAAACCCAGTACCATTACCGTAATGTCGTGACAGCCACAAAAAGCAAACAAAGGCTAAACATTATTAGGTTCTTCCAGATGCTGCTGCTGCTGTCTTTCTGGCTCCTTGGGAAAAGGGGAGGGTCAGCAAGTGTTCCAGAGCAGTGTCAGCCCTGACCTGAGACCTTCTCCTTGAAGGGAATGAAAGGAAAAAGGTGGCCAGAACTTGACAGGAGAGTGACTTTCCCATCATGTGACTCAACGTTATTTGCTCTATGTCCTGGAAACACCTGGAATCATTTTGGGTATCTCTTGTGATCATTCCACACATTGTGAAGGACTGATCCTGTCTACCCTCCTTGGTCTACAGATGAGGGCAAAACAAACCCTGCAAGGAGTGACCCACTTCAGGGCATTCAGAAACACAGAGGCAGTGCCAGGCCCAGAACCACATCTCCTGACTCCACCCTGATCTCTCCTTTCCTTCTCTTCCCTTCTCCAGCTTCTGAGCTACTCCATGTTCAACCCTGCTCAGCTGTGGACTTTGCATACAGTTGGCCTTGCATATCCACAGGTTCTGCATCCTTGAATTCGACCAAAGATTGAAATATTCAGAAAAAAAAAATTCCAGAAATTTCCAAAAGGCAAAACTTGCATTCACCCCACTTCAGCAATTATTAAAAAGCATTTACATTGTACTTACAATTATTTACATAGCATTTACATTGTAGTAGGTATTATGAGTAATCTAGAAATGATTTAAAGTATGGGGGGGAGGGGTGATGTGTGTTGGTTCTATGCAAATACTACACCATTTTCTATTAGGGACTTGACCATCTGTGGAGTTTGGTCTTGCAGCCAATCCCTAGTGGATACCAAGGGATGATTGTATTTGGTTTCTCAATTTGGTTCATAGTACCATAAGTGGTAATATGTGTGAAGATAAAGCAGCCTGGTTTGTGTGTCTCAGCTTAGGGATGGAAATTCCCCTCACAGTGGGAAGAGGGAAAGAAGTGTACATTCCAGCCTCCTCGAGCCAAAGGACGGCAGAGCTGTGTTTCTCTCCCACACCTCCTCTTCCTACTCTTCCTCTAGGCCTGTCCCCTCCCTACTTGGCTAAACTCACTGCCATGGGCTATTCTTAATGCTGAGGAATGGCCTACTGCCTTCCCAGGTGTCCATGTCACTGGGACAGAGCAAAGTCTCACCTGCACCTGGAGCTGGTCCTAAGGGGCTGGCTATGAGAGCCTTGGGAGATTGTCTCCCAGGGGTGACCTTGAAGATTTGAGCAGTTCTGCAGGGTTCAGCACTGCCCTGAGTCTACGTGGCTGGCTGAGCACGAATTCCCCACCTGGCCCTCAGGCCCTTGCTCAGGACTTTCATTGTTCAGCTTAGAGGTGATGTCCTCCCTAAGGCTGGGGGCAGGGGTGGGGGTTGGAAGTGGGTGGGATGGGTATCCTCCTTTCCCTCAGGGCAGAATTGGCTTCTGTAGGAGAGTTCCCAGAAAGGTCCTGTAGACTGTGTTTAAAAAGACAAAGGCTCACTGCTTCATGTTTAACTGGACAAAGCCACAGCCCGCTGGCCTTGTGTCTCATTCACCTCTCTAATGCTTACACTTTAAGGAAGTGGTTGAGGAGCTGGCCCAGGACCTACTCTCCAAGCTTCCCAATGACTTTGACTTGGAGTTGGTCGTGAAGTCGTACCCTGTGGTCTATGGTGAATCTATGAACACTGTCCTAAGGCAAGAGCTCATCAGATTCAACAGGTGGGCTGTATGGTCTTACTTGGATCCTGGGAGTTGGTGTGAGGGGTAGAATCTAATGGGCAGTAACTAGAATGGACACTTGATAAGGGTTGCTGTGCAGAGTTGGTTTGCCCTACCTTGTAGGAAGGGCTGTAAATAGGGCCATCCCAGCATGTGTTGGCCCAGGGTTAAATCAGTTCCTTCTATTCATTCTCTCTCGTTCATTCATATGACATCTGTAAACTGGGGTGAAAACCAATACCGAGCACAGGCTAATAGTAAAAGTAATCATTAAAGCCACTTTTATTGAGCCTTTAGTGCTAGAAATGGCTCCAAGCACCACTCATGCCTTTGCATTCAAACCACACCATAGTCTTTAAAAATATACACAGTTAGTAATCCCTCTACCACTGTTTTACAAATGAGAAAACTGAGACAGAAGGGCTAAGTAACTTGCTCAAGGTCACACAGTCATTCAGTGGCAGAACTGAGTTTGAATCCAGGCTCTCTGATTCCAGAGCCCATGCACTTAGCCAGTATGTGAAATCAGGGTAAACTTAGAAAGGGGTGAGGAACAGTTCATCCCATTGCCGCTACCACAGGGGTAAGGAAGGGCTATTATAAGATGGCCATGGGGCTAAGGGTCTCCGGCCTTCTATTCTAGTCCCTCCTCACTTCTCCTCCAGGTACTAGAGCATAGAGCCCAGTGGGATCACCTTGATCTGATTTCTAGATAGTCAAAACTGAAAGAGTTCCCAAACACCATCTAGGCCAGATGAGGAAATTCATCACTTCTGCCTCCACGTCAAGGTTCTTGCTGCTCCAAATACTCTTCAGTGCTGCTCTCTCCATTTTGCTTCATTGGTCATTGCTCGGTTTTAGGGACAGCCCTGATGCCGAAAGACCAGTGACTTGAAGAATGTCAACTAAGAATTTGTTGACTCCCTTAGTCTTAGGGTTACTCCCTATAGTCAGTAGGCATTTGGCTGTGTGGATGACCAAGCCAAGTATGGCGTGTGAGTCAAGGATGCTGACTACTTGAGTCAGATACCTTGGGATGATGGGTTGTAGTCCTCGTTCATCCAGACACCAGGCCAATGGCTTTCCTCCTCTGCCACTCATTCTCTGCCAAGGTCACTGGAGCTCTTGGTGGTTACAGGGGCCTTCACTAGCCTTTACCACTGGCCATTGTGATAGAAGAGAAGAGGGTAACAGCAATCTTATATTCCAGTGATGCTCAGGGTTAACTACTTGGGGCAATATTGTAACGTACTTCCCCACTACCTTTTTTTTGCCTATTCACCCAGTGGTATGAGAAGCCCAAAATGACAGTTCAGCTTCCAATTCAGGGGAACCGTTATTGTGTCTTCTAGGGCAAATATTCCTTCCTTGAGTACTAAAAATCTTGAAACTAGCAGAGCTCATAGTTTCAAGAATAGAAAGAAACCTTTTCCCAGTAGGTTTCAGGTATGATAGAGGTCTGTGGTATAATCCCGCAGAGGGTAGCTTTGCTCTTGACTCCTCAGCCAAGCACATACACCAATAACACGCTTGAACCTTAAATTCCTCTTAATAGAAATGTTTAGTGGTTACACATCCAGGAATCCCTTTCTTGCGTTTGAGCCTTCTCATGTCCATTTGGCTGGGATTCCATAAGTCTTTGGACATGACAAGCTCTCTCTGGTAGCAGAGTCTTTGGCACTCTCAGCTGAATTCCCTCTGGACTTGATGAGGCCTCATAACAGAGGCCAGAGAGAGAGACAGGTGATCTTGGCATCTCTCAGGCTGCCCTTCAGCTGCCTTTTCTCAGGTATGCATGCACCTCATAGTCTATAAAAAGAACAACTTTGGCAATATAGATCAGAAGCCTTAAAACTGCATTATCCTTTGACCCAGAAATTCTACTTTTAGTAAGAATATCATTATAAATTTCTGCAGTGATTAATATAGATGGATGTTCCTAGTAATGTTGTTTACAGTGACAACAATCTGGAAATAATATGTTTCAGTGATAGAGGAACAGTTAAATTAAATGGAACACCTTGCAGTCATTAAAAAGGACAATTTTAGTTTGGTCTCTATTGAATTGGAAAGATGTTCCTTATATGCTAAGAGAGAAAAACAAATTACAAAAAACACATATATAGTATGATCCCATTAAAAAATAATTTGTGTTTACATATAGAAAAATCTAGAAAGGTATACATCAAAGTTATCTTTAGGTGGTGAGATAATGGGTGATTTAATTTTTTCTCATCTTTACAATTCTTCTATCATGAATGTATATTATCTGACTTTTTAAAGGGAGGAAAAGTAAAAGGAGACTTGGAGTCAGTGTACTTGGGGTAGAATGAGGTCACTGGAGAGCAGGCTGAGTCTGCTTCTTTGTTCTTGCAGATTGACCAAAGTGGTTCGCATAAGCCTCATCGACCTTGGCCGAGCAATTAAAGGGCAGGTTTTGATGTCCTCAGAGCTGGAGGATGTATTCAGTAGCATGCTTGTGGGTAAAGTGCCGGCCATGTGGATGGCCAAGTCCTACCCATCACTGAAGCCCCTGGGAGGCTACGTGGCTGACCTGCTAGCCCGCTTGGCCTTCTTCCAGGTACCTTGGAGTCAGGGTAACTGGGCACCTGGCATTCTCATTCAGGTGGCGAGGACGTTCTGAAATGACGGATTAGAGGCAGAGGGAGTAGGGTAGTCTCACAGCATCCTGGACTGAGCACCTACTGGAAACAGTCTTACCAGGGTTGAGGGCAGGAGGGAGACTTTTCAAAGTCCTTGAAAAGATTATAGCCTCTAGAGGCAGGAGTGGGAACCAGAATAAATGTCACAAACTGGTGTCTCATGGGCCACAGCTCATGGGCTAGTAGATAGATTTGGTTTGGCTGCTTGGTTATTTAAAAATTTGAGCTAGCATATGAACACTGGATTGTTACATATCAAAATACAGATGTTTGTCCTGCAAAAACAGGAAGACCTGAAACGATGGACCTGCATTCCTGCATGGCAACTATTGCTGGAGATGAGTGGCTGTGGCTCAGCTTAGACAAGGCACACACTCTCCACTGCTACAGTCCCTACCATGCTCTACCGTATCCCTGACACCCGCCTGCACCCGCGCTTTTCTTTTCTTTTTTTTTTTTTTTTTCAGTACGTGGGCCTCTCACTGTCATGGCCTCTCCCGTTGCGGAGCACAGGCTCCGGACGCGCAGGCTCAGTGGCCATGGCTCACGGGCCCAGCCGCTCCGCGGCATGTGGGATCTTCCCAGACCGGGGCACGAACCCGTGTCCCCTGCATCGGCAGGCGGACTCTCAACCACTGCACCACCAGGGAAGCCCACCCGCGCTTTTCTTAAAGTAGAGATATATTTCATTGTACTTTTGTTTCAAAGGGGGAAAATATAAGCTAAACTGAGAGGGCTGCCTGTTTCAAGAAAGATGAGAAAAAGCCTATTTCTTTATGGGACTTGTATCACCTGCCTTTGAACAATCTTTGTTGTGTTGTTGACTTTGCATTTTTATTTCTGTGGCTCTCCAGGAATGGATTGACAACGGGCCGCCTGTGGTCTTTTGGATCTCTGGATTCTACTTTACACAGTCTTTTTTGACAGGCGTCTCTCAGAATTACGCTCGGAAATACGCCATCCCCATTGACCACATCGGATTTGAGTTTGAGGTAAGAGGCGTCTTGGGTTAGATCAACTCAAAGGGCCAACCAGAGAAAGCAGTGCTGTCCCTTTCCTTGAGTCCAAACATTTGGATCTGTTAAGGCTCAAATACTTCCGAGATGGTACAAATGAAGTACTTAGCATGACTTAAAGTAGCTCCAAAAGTTATTCCCAACAGAATCAGAGGATTCCTAAGGCTTTGTCTCTGTGTGTATAAAAAGGAATCTTTCCAGAGGAAAATGCTGCCACAGTTGTACCAAGAAAAATGAAAGCACCTTCCACATTGTTTATTCAACATGATGGACTCTTCATTTGGAAGGATGTTAATGGTCTTGTGTAGTGCTTTGCTTAAAGTCAAAGGAATGGCCAATAGTCAAGTATCACCCAGTCCATATTTGTAGAGAAAGTACTAAGATGGACTGTTATAGAGCATTGTAGAATTTTAAATTCTATAGAAAGATCCTTTGAAATGATCTAGTCCGGAGGTCACAAACTGATTGCCCTAGGTCTTTATTTAGTTTATAAATGAACTTACCTTGATTGGCCTTTGAAGACAACGCTAAGCCAAAATTAATGAAATAAGAAAGCAAAGTAACGGGAATAAACCCTGGAAAAAAGATAAAACTATCTTTTTTTGATGTTGAAATTATTGTATACCTAGAAATCCTAAAAACACACCTATCAGAATTAATAGAATTTGTAAGATGACTGGATACTGGTTAAATATACAAAAATCCTTTTCCTATTCTAGCAATAAATACTTAGAAATAGAAATGGGAAAAAACATTCCATTAACAATAACAAAAAGATTAGAATTTGAATGATTTTAAATGGAGCTCGTGCTCTCTGCTTCACCATAGTCCCCTCCACCCTGCTATTCTCCTACACCTAGACCATTTTCTGCATTTACCAGAAGAAATTTATCACCTCTGAATCTAAACAGTTGTATGCTGGAGCTGGCTCATACTAACTCACCAGAACCTGTTAAAGCTGGTGGTTAAACAATTGATAGGCTGAAATTGACCATGGTGGGAGTCTTTACACCACAGAAATTGACAGAAACTACAAATCAAGGTTTCATTTCTCCTGCTAGAGAACTGTTTTACCAACATGCATCTGAACCTAACCCCTCACTACAGATCGAGGTTCAGAAAGGGGAAAGATTGTGCAAGGCCACTAAGCTAGGTAACAGTTAATGTGGCCTCCTGGCTCTTACTTTAGTGCATTCTCTGTGCCTGCCATATATAAGGGCAGCATGCTAACTAGAAATCAGACCTGGCCCATGTAGCAGGCAGGAATGTTATCAGAGAAGCCCCAGTGTCCTGGGAAATGCATCCTGGGAAAGGCAGACAGTAAAGCCAGTTTGTACTTTTTCAATCTCTTAATGCTGCCTCATTTAGGAAAATGGCAGATAATGGAACTCACAGCTTCCTGTCTTCCAGGTAACCACACAAGAAACAGTCATGGAGGATAACCCAGAAGATGGGGCCTACATAAAAGGACTCTTCTTAGAAGGCGCCCGTTGGGATAGGGAAACGATGCAGATCGGGGAGTCTCTCCCCAGAATCCTCTATGACCCATTGCCCATTATTTGGCTGAAACCTGGGGAAAATGCAATGTTTCTGCATCAGAACATTTATGTGTGTCCAGTCTACAAAACAAGTGCCCGAAGAGGTATCCTCTCCACCACAGGCCACTCCACCAACTATGTCCTATCCATTGAACTCCCAACCGACAGGCCCCAGAAGCACTGGGTAAACCGAGGAGTAGCCTCACTGTGCCAGCTAGATAACTGATGGCATCTGTCTCAACACAGAAAATAAAAGGAACTTCATTCTTTTTTTTTTTTTTTTTTTTTTTTAAAGAAGGTGTTGGGGGTAGAAGTTTAGTACTTTATTTATTTTTGCTGTGTTGGGTCTTCGTTTCTGTGCGAGGGCTTTCTCTAGTTGTGGCAAGCGGGGGCCAGTCTTCATTGCGTTGCGCGGGCCTCTCACTATCGCGGCCTCTCTTGTTGCGGAGCACAGGCTCCAGATGCGCAGGCTCAGTAGTTGTGGCTCACGGGCCTAGTTGTTCCGCGGCATGTGGGATCCTCCCAGACCAGGGCTCGAACCCGTGTCCCCTGCATTAGCAGGCAGATTCTCAACCACTGCGCCACCAGGGAAGCCCAGGAACTTCATTCTTGACTGAAATCTAGCTTTCCTTTTTTGATAGTCACATGGGATGATGACGATGATGATGATAACCGTTATATTAATGGAGCACTTGCTATGAGCCAGGTATTTTAGAGCATTCCTATAAAGTGGGTTATTATCCTTATTTTATGGCTGCAGAAACCATGATATAGAGGAAGCACTATTTTCCAAATCAGATAGCTACGAAAATAGTGGAGCCTAGATTTGAACACAGGCAGTGGGACTCTTCAACCTAGACCTTTAGTCATGTGGCTAAGCTGCCTGGTGGGTTTTTTTTTTTTCCCCCCATTATTTTGCCGTAACTGTCACTGATCTTTAAGTGCTTCTCTCCTAGTCTATTCACATGGGCTAACATTAGGGCTTCTCATAGGTTGAAAGATGCTTGGCCCACTTTTACTTTTTAAAGGCTCTTGATATATTTAAAATGTACTTCTCACAGCAATCTTATGCGGTATTATTGTTATCTCCATTTCAGTGATGCAGAGATGGAGGCTTAGAAAAGTAACTAGCTCAATTTTACAGCTAACCAGCGGTAGAACTGGGACCCCAATTCTTCTCCACTAGCCTACACAGATGGGCAGAAATTTCAGGAAGAAAGGAGACGCGAGAGAACCATTATTTGTTGCTTGCCATGGTTTGTCCCTGGGCCTTTAGATATCTTGCTTGTACCTATGTTGGATATGATTGTCTCCCCCTCTAGAGGTTCAAGGAGACTAACTTGCTTACAATTATCCAGCTCTTTCACATTGAAAAGCCAGGTTTTGAGCCAAGGTCTGTCTGGCTCTAGAACCTGTGCAGTTTTCACTGCTTCACGCTGCCTCCTTGCTGAGGACTTCGCTATATTGTGATGTAGAATCTTAGAAGAGATGTGTAGTTCCAACAACCATGTCCAAGAAATTTCTAGTTTATCACTGTTTCTCCCCAGGGCCAGCTGGAAGAGAATCCTGAGGGAGATAAAAATCAAATTCTTGATATATTCTCAACCAACTCTCTCTTGTGGCTCTTTGGCTCTAAATGGCTACTTCTAGGGCATTCCCTTGGTCAGTCCATAGATGAGCAAAGACATAAGGCTTTTTGGGAATCTTAATGTGTCTGGCCTGGCTTCCCTGCCTCTTCACTAGAAGAAATGTCCTGACTTGGGGTCTTTGATTTTTCTTAAATGAAGCTTCTGAGAACCACATAAACATATTCCAGAAAACTTGTTTCTTCATGGGAATGTGGAGCCAATCAAATTCTGATTGAGGACTCTGAATTCTGAGATCAGCAAATCATCTAATTGATCCTAAGTGCAAAAGGGGAGTTCTCCAAATCTTGCCTGGGGCCGATAAAGAGACAATGAGGTGGAGCCACTCTCTTCCAGCTCCAAGTAGGTAGCTTAAAAGCTGTTTCTCGAAGAAACATAACTTTTTCCAATAGAGGAAAGACAATCAGAATTAATAGATAGCTGGAACTGCCTTATTCTCTATTATTCCAAATAGATTGCTAAGCCATGTGAGATGGAAAGACGGTCAGGATCCCAAATCCCTGAATCTTCGACTGGCTAGGTAAGTCAGATTGTAAGCTATGAGGCAGTGAGAAGGTTGCTAAGAGAACTGAATTTCTCTTACAGTTATCTAACTCCACCTTCAGCGGCAAAAGCTGAGGGAGGCAGGGACTGTTTCGTTCCTCAGGGGTCAAGGGACAGGATGTTCCTGTACGATGGATTAAATTTTTGTAACTTAAAAAATTTCCCTCAATTCAAAAGATTCCCCTAAATTTAAGGTCATTTTCTGTTGGGGTCCATGTGTTAATTAATGTCTCTCCCCCTCACCCCCAGGAGAGAGCAGTAGGTTCTTCAGGAGTCCTGGTGAATTAGAGGCTGGGGCCCTGGGGCAGAGATGGCCAGAGATCAGCTCCGTGAGAAGCTGTAGGCCCTGCCCATAAATACCTCAGCAGATGACATCAGACAAACCTTGTCGCCAAGCTAGTCCTTGCTCTTTAAAAATCTAGGTGTTGAGTAAATAGTTTTCAGTCCTTGTCAGCATTGGAAGAAAATTTCATTGAAAGAGGGGATGTAGGCGATACCTTTAAAAGACCAAAGAAGGAGATTTTATAGGGTTGGAGAGAAAATGAAAAGAAAAAATTATAAACAAATAGGTTTCATGGAAAGTTTGGCAGGAAATTATGTTTCTGTGTAATAGAATATGCATCTTTGCGAAGGAGGCTAGGCATATAAAATGCACATTTAGGGAAGATTCCTGGCACACAGAAGGTACTTAGAGGTTAGCTAGCATTAGATGGACTTCCATTTTGGAAGAGTCTGGGTAGGAAGGATGGTTTCTAACCCCTACAGCGTAAAACAAAAATTGCATATTCAAAATCACCTTGAATTACTTAGAAAGGGACAATGATGGAGACAGCAAGTCATGTTTCACTCAGTTCAGCACAGCCAGTTTTTCCTCCAAGAACAGGTCAGTGTTTCATTGACCACCAGATAAAGCAGTTGGCTTGAGTTCACAGGCCTTATATTGCTTTAGAAATACTTACCTTTAAACATCAGAACCACCTCTTGGTAGGGAAATGCTTCCACAATGAGATCAGATAGGAGAGTGACTGATGGAATAGCAGACTGATGTCTCCTAATTGAAGCGAGGCTGGGGTATGTGCTCACCGAATGGCCATGGAGGGGCCGACATGCCTGCCAGCACATGTACATTTCTCTCTCTCCATCAAAGGACTATAGCTGCATTTGTGTTAAATATGTACATGCTATATCTCTACTGACACAGTATGATATTTGCTCTCCATGTCACTGCCAAACCCTGTAATACTTACTTATCCTGAGCATGAAAAGGTATGTTCCTGCCCACAGGAACGGGTTTTGAAATTGAAATATACATATTTTAAATTAGAGAATCTGTGTGAATCCTAAATCTAGGTATGGGCAGGAAGTTATCAGCTGCTGCTTTTGAGGATCACAAGGCCATTCTGGAAAACAGCAGAGAGAGACCAAAATCACTAGAGATTTTTCTTTATTGGTGATTACCCAGCCCCTTTGGAGGTAAGAGGGAAGGACGCTGACATACAAATGAACTGCCATGGGAATCTCACCTGTATCCACACATGCAGGGGTGTAAGTCCTTTATGTTTTGATCTCTACTTGTCCCATTTCAGTCTGGATATAATTTGAAAGCCAGC
Organism: Orcinus orca; assembly: GCF_937001465.1. Classification (NCBI taxonomy): domain Eukaryota; kingdom Metazoa; phylum Chordata; class Mammalia; order Artiodactyla; family Delphinidae; genus Orcinus; species Orcinus orca. The sequence continues at coordinate 65,926,566 of NC_064574.1, read as the reverse complement.
TTAGCTCTTGTACCTCCTAATTATGTTAATGTAAAATTCTCATAACGAATGCAGTATGAGTTTCTAGTGAGCCTTTCAGATCCTAAGTGTATCCAAAGTAATTATAGGCTTTAAGATAAACTAAACATATGCATTTACCTAAGACATGAACTTTTGTGTATGTGTCTGTCTGGGGCAGAGATGGGTCTCATATACAATTTCAGTGAAAAACCATGATTGATCCAATGATGCGCTTTTTAAGGGGAGTTGTTTATGTGGAAATTGGAAGTGTCAAAAGACAACAAAGCACACACAAAAAACCCACTTTTAAGCAAATCTATAACTTGAAAAAAAAAGCCTAAAAATATTCTGAGGGGTAGTATATAGTTTTATAGTAGCCATGAGAACTTCCAGCAACTGGCTAATTTCTTCATGTCAGCTGGCATGTGTGGTGATCGGCATTCCCTTGAAGAGCTTTGTCACCCTTCAGTCTTCTGCCCACAGGCCTTAGTCTTGTTTCCAGATGATGCTTCAGTGAGGATATAAGGTCCATGACCTCTAGGGTTAGTGCTGGCCACTCAGGCAGCAAGATCCTGACAAACTGGAGTGATGTGTGAGCACACACCATGGGGTGAGTACCAGTATTTTGAAGGTTTTAAGAAGATATTTGGATTTTTGCTCCCAATCAAGAAGAGCTTTGTTGTCTGGTTTACATTTAAGACCTAGTTGGCTCATCATTCTCAGAAAAAAACTTTTTTTCTGGGTTAGGAAACTTCATCGTGAGACTTGAGATATACTGGTTTGGCAAATTTCCTCAATTTCTCCTGGCTTCGAAGTCCCCGGCCTCGTAGTGGGGCAAGGCCCATAGGAGGTAGATGAATCTGAATAATAATAATAATATTAAGAATTATATTCATTGCAGCAGCTTATATTCACTGAAGATTTACTAAGTACCATGCTCTCTGCTAAGTGCTAACTCTATACTGGCTCATGATTCCTTATAGTCCTTATACACATTAATCCTCAATATAATCTCATAGAGAATTATTATTCTAATATTCACAGATGAGAAAATGGAGGTTCAGGTTAAATAACTTGCTCAAGATTATACACTAAGTAGTAGAACCAGGATTTGAACCCAGATCTGTATGATTCCAAAGCTTGTGCTCTTCTTTGCCATATATCCTTCATGGAGGAAAAAACCACAGATCACACAGTGAGATGAGAGTCCAAAGAAGGTGAGGAAAAAAGTGTATACACAAAGATGTTCTTTGCATAGTGGAAAACTGGGACCAACATAAATGTCTAGTGAAAGGGTGGGTGCTGGTTAAATTATGGCATATTCTTACAATAGGATACAATGCATCCATTTTAAAAGATATCCAAAAGAGAGGAAATAAAATAAATAGGCGATAAACAGTATGCCTAGGGTCCCATATACTTTAAGAACATGTACGTACGTGAGTATAGAAAAAAAGACTAAAAGGATATATTACCAAACTGTTAGGCTGAGCAAATACAATATAAAATTGCTGTTTTTGTAGGTCAAGAGTAGAATACTGGCAATTTCATATGGTCCAACTCAACAGTTATAGCGGTCATTTCCACAGGGTGAGAATTTTTGACAATTTTCACTTTCTACCTTATGCATTCCTTCAATATTTGAATTTTATTCTTTCTTTAACAATAAACCTGTGTTTTACAATAAGGAAAATAAAAATATTTCCATAAAAAAGGTGAAAGTCAGAAGAGAAAGCTATGTAAATGTGAGCTGGCTTTCCCTTCCATATAAGGGAAAGTTGTTCAAGTAGGAGAAATCAGGCATTCATTGACATTTTAGTCTGTTGTGATGGGCTGGTGGCCACGCAAGGGTAGCTTATTTCCAACATGCCTGCTACAGTAGCTCTAGACTTCTCAGCAAACACTAGCCCTCTTGGTACACATTCTTGGAAATAACTGGGTTGACAAGGATAAGTACACACCACATGTTAACTGGAGTCACACTTACTGGCCTTGGATAAGGAATCTGGTAATGTAGTCCAATTTCAATCCTGGCTGTGCACTCATCTATACACTGTTTAATCAGGTCTGTGTCTGTAAGCTATTAAAAGGGAAAAAATAGGTGAGATTGTTAGCATCTTTCCAATGCTACATAAAGTATAGGTACACATTTTCTTAAACTTTTTTTCAGTTCATTAGCCACTAAATTAAATATTGGTAATTTAAAAAATCAAAAGCAATTTAGCATAAAATTTCCCATGGATTTAACTTTTAAAAATTATTGAGGTAGATAATACAAGCACATGGTAAAAATAATTCAAATAATACAAAAGGATATAATGTAAAACAAAGTCTCCCTCTTCTTCCTGTCTCCACAGTTCCCCTTCTCAGAGACAACAATTATCAGAAGTTTCTTGTTTGTTCTTCCAGGGATATTCTATGCATATATAAGTATACCTCTGTAAACTTAGCATTTCTACTTATAAAAATGAAAGTTCTGAACCTTGCCTTTTCACTAACAACTTGAAGCTCCTTCTGTATTTACACATACAGAGCTGCCTCATTCTTTTTAACAGCTGCACAAAATTCCAACATAAGGCTGTATTATAATTTAACCAATCTTCTACTGATGGACATTTAGGTTATTTCCAATCTTTTGCCATTATAAACAGTGGATCCCTCTAAAAATTTTTTTGGCTCACATGCAAATATATTTGAAAGATCATTTCCTAGAGAGAGAACTGCTAGGTTAAAGGGTTCATGCTTTTTTAATTCTCACAGATATTCCCTGTAGATTCAAATTACCCTCTAAGAGGCTGTACCGATTTACATTCCTAAGAGCAATCCATAAATTATATTCCCACCAACAATGAACAACAGTGCTTCTTCATATCCTCCCCTTGTTGATCAAGTTACTTCCAAGTAACCCAATTATCAGCAAGTGCTGTCTAGAAACCCCGAGTAAGACATTGGAGAATGATCCACCTTCTATTTTGAACTGTAAACTGTCTTGCTCATTAGCGAGGAAAAGAAATGACATTTGAAGTTTCAAAACAGTTAAATTGTGGTAGTCCAATTTCAAGTAAAGGAATGAAAAGTTCATTCTGAAAAACAGAAAGCCAGGTAGGAGAAGGGGAGAAACCGTTTCATTCCGAGGATGGAAAATGAGTCAACACATGCCTCTGCTAAGAGTTTGTAAGTGGGCCTCAAAGCAGAGCTGGGATTGCATCAGCCCCAGATGACACCCACAGTGAAGTCTGGGCCATCGTGGCTTGGAAATTCCAAGGGCATTCTGTCCTATGGTACCTCTTGGAGTAAAGTTCCAGAAACTGCAACACATAGAAAGAACCACAGCTGAGTCCCTTGGGACAGAGGCTCAGCTTTCTGACCTCTGTATTTCTCAGAAGCTATTGCTCTGATGTCCACCTTGGGAGTAGATTTCCATGTTCTCATTTGCTCATTAGGATTTAGACCAATTAATGAGATACCTTTGGGTTATTATTAAGCACTTATAGCAAGTGAGGTTACAAGAGACTACTTATGTCTACGTGAGGGATTAGGAAGAAAGAAGCCCCTAATAAAGATGTGGTTAAGGGGGCTGAGGGCTTCTGGGGCTCCAGCTGTCCATTTGAACAAGTTGGGGTGGAGTTCTCCAAATCAGTCATTCAGAGGCTGCCTGCATGATTCTGCCATATCCACAACTACCTATACTAACATTAAACTTTTTCTTTAAATGGACTCTCTAAGCACAGTACTTGCAAAATTATCTGATACTGTTTTCTTTCTAATACATGGTACAACAAGTATGTATTTTATTTTATTTATTTATTTATTTATTTATTTATTTATTTATTTGTGGTACGCGGGCCTCTCACTGTTGTGGCCTCTCCCGTTGCGGAGCACAGGCTCCGGACGCGCAGGCTCAGCGGCCATGGCTCATGGGCCTAGCCGCTCCGCGGCATGTGGGATCCTCCCGGACCGGGGCACGAACCCGTGTCCCCTGCATCAGCAGGTGGACTCTCAACCACTGCGCCACCAGGGAAGTCCCAGTATTTTATAAATTTATTTATTTTATATATTTTTGGCTGTGTTGGGTCTCCGTTGCTGCACACGGGCTTTCTCTAGTTGCGGCAAGCAGCGGCCACTCTTCGTTCAGGCATGCAGGCTTCTCATTGTGGTGGCTTCTCTTGTTGCGGCGCACAGGCTCTAGGCACGCGGGCTTCACCACTGGCAAACACACGACCTCCCTCTGGCTCACACCACATTGGGCCAATTCAAGCAGAGGCAAATGAAGGATTATTATTGCCTTAACTGAAAACCCAAAGGGTCTTGGGCAGTAGTTAGGTGAGTGAACCTGCAAAGGTTTACTGGGCACATACTACTATGATATCCCCAGCACCAGACTAGACACTGTGAGGTCATGGTCCCTGCCTTCAACTATCAAGGATATTACCGTGGCAGAACAACTCTGACACAATGGTATATAATCAACAAGGGCAATGACTGCTACAGACTGCTATCTAGATTCCTATATAGCAGAGTAGCTGGCCATCATGGGGTCGGGTGAGGGCAGAGAACTTGAGGAAGAGTTCCTGGAGAAGATCAACTGAATCAAAGTATTTGTAAATGCTCAGTAATTTAGTGACAACCACAAGGCAGGGCCCATGACATATACTAGAAAAGGATAAGAAACTGTCTATGTGCTCAAGGAACTGACAATCTGGTTAAGGAGACCATACCAACATAAATGAAACAAACAAGAAAAAAAAAAGAGAATATCACCAACTAATTAGGAGTAGGTATAGCTCAGTGGTCTGCAAAATTTTTGATCATATACTTCTTTCAATAAAAAATTTCTGAGCCCTGAGAATTCCCTGGTGGTCCAGTGGTTAGGACTTGGCACTTTCACTGCTGTGGCCTGGGTTCAATCCCTGGTCAGGGAACTAAGATCCCACGAGCCACACAGTGTGGCCAAAAAAAAAAAATTTCTGAGCCCCATATGTGTATTTATAAGTTTATTAAATATATTAATAATTCCATTATAAATATATATATAATAGACATTTTTAAAAGAGTGATAAAAATAAATAGAAACAGCACTTACAATATTTTACTTCTATTCTTCAAAGGACTATTTCAAGACCTTGGGGGGGTACATACACTCTGATGTGGTATGCATGGTCTATGGTAAGAGCAGAAAAAGTTCACAAGCAGGTTGGTATTAAAAGCAGGGAGACTTCAGGGATTATGAGAAGGGAAGGATATTGTAGATCGAGACGGTTTCTTGTGTAGCACTACTCCAATTGTAATTTTACATGTCTATCTAACTCTGAAACATCTTTCAGGGACCCTGTCTCGGTTTTGCTCAGTTATATCCCTGATGTCTAGTCTGGTGTTTGGAACATGGTAGACACTCAGCTACTTGCTGAATGAAAGAATGAGAGCAATGGGTCACAAAATAGTGGCAGGAGCTATGACAGAAATGGGAAAGCTGGGAAGGGGAGGTGTTCTTGTGGAAAGATGAGTTCTGCTTTGGGCTACTATGCTTGTGGTGAGTTCCTGCAGGTGGCTGATGACAGGTCAAGATATGGGATCTGGAACCATGGTGCCTGGGCCTCTCAGTGCAGAGGGCTGACCTTCAGAGGACGCTTACAGCTGGTAGGAGTGTGTGTGAAGAAGACAGGGCAGAAAAGGAGACTGAGATGGGGTCAGAGAGGGAAAAGTAAAGAGAGTAAATTGTCAGGAAGTTTCACGAAGTGAACAGTGACAGTGCTGAATCCATGAGATCAATGAGAAAGAGGCAAGAAAAGTCAGGAGCTGAAAGCCTCCTTCCATGCTTAGGGCCAGGCAGTCTTCCTAAGGAGCTGACAGCTAGATGCTTTATGGTTTGTCGAATCAAGCCTCTTGGAATGGTTTTTGGCTCCCTGGTGTCTGGGTTCAACTAGCAAATGGAGGCACTATTTTACCCAATTTTGAGGTCCCAAAGAGGCTTGAGTTCAAAGCCAAGTTATGAAGGGAACCCCATCTTAAACCTATTCTCTTCCCTCTGAATGGGTTTATACTTGGAGGCTCTGAATAGCTTATGAATTGAAAAAAAAACAAATTTAACTGCGTACCTCCTGTGGGAGTGGCTGACAACAGGCACAGTGTGTGAGGAACCTATCCTACCCTGAAAATTCTCACTGGCCTGACTCAGGTCTCCTGGCTCATGGGGTCTTCTGAAGATGCTGAGCCACTTACCCGCTGGACTGAGACCTGCCAAGAGTGAAGAGAGAAGCCCGGGTTGGGCAAGCCAGCTAGGCTGTGCCTCTGCCCCTTCCTGCTCCCCACTCCGTCACTCTGACTTGTGCTGCTCAGTCCTCTCAACTTTAGGACAGAGAAGAAATGAACAAGCACCACAAGAAACTGCTCTCCTCCTTGCAGTCTCCAGCTAGAACCTACTTACATTTTTGTTTTTCTGAAACAGTGTTCTGGCTTCATTTAATATGTACTGTTTCTCTTTAATGGTGTCTTCCATCTGCCCTGATGCAGCCTGCCATTTCCTCGCAAGCCTGAAAATTCTGCGGTAGAGGCCAAGAACTTCTTGTCGTGTTGCCGTTGTCATCTTCCGACCCACCAAAATAGAAGAGGAAAAATTTGCATAAAAATTCAATTTGACAGTAGGCAGGGAGGCAGCTGTACATTTTTAAAAATCAAGCTCTTTAATTAGTCTGGAAATAACTGCTCTTTCTGAACAGATCTGTTTGCTGGCATTGCCAGAACGGTGTTATTATGAATACCAGCGTCTCCTAGATGGCCCTGTACGTCATCCCATGGTTAAAGGTTGCTCAGCCTTGCTGTTTGCCATGATGGCCACTTTCATGAACATGACAAAACCAAAATGCACATTTAGTGTTCTTTAAACCTGTATATTCTTCGCCAGAATATCTTAGGAATGATGCTTTTAGTGTATATTCTGGTAAAATTACATCACTAACCTGAGTGCATAGGAGAAGCCACATTTTGAATAACTGAATTTTCTAGTTAAGTGTGAACTTGAGTTTAATGCAGGGATTGCAAACTCAAGTGCCTCTGGAGCCTGGCAGGTAACAAAATGAGGGAAACCGGCTGGGTGGGGACAGTGGCCAACTAGAGAATATGTACCCCCTTGAAAGGGGACAGTTGCTACTCTGCCCCAGCCAGCTGCTGTCATGTAGAATTGAGGGCCTAAGGGTGCCAGATTTCCTGATAGCTTAACAATAGGTGGCAGTCGAGATTTTTAAAATATGAAATTTCAAAAAAGACAGTAATTCCTTATTTTTGAAAATGTGAGTACCAAACATAAAATGAATCTGCAGGCTCAATTCCACCCAGAGTTTGTCAGGTTGCAAACTGTTTTTTAGTTCATCATAACCTTGTCGAAAATATTTCTCAAAATTGTTGGTCTACTTCCTTGTCCACATAAGAACTGTATAATAAGTACAACTGAAAATCTCTCTGATGACTGAAGATCTTGTGGCCCCTCCGGGATTTGACCGCAGGACTTCAACAGGACTGGGGGAAAAAGAGACTCCACTCTTGGAGGGCACACACAGTGTAGTGTCAGCATCAGGACCTGGGGAAAGGAGCAGTGACCCAATAGGAGACTGAACCAGACCTACCTGCTTGTGTTGGAGGGTCTCCTGCAGAGGTGGGGGACAGCTGTGGCTCACCCCAAGGACAAGAACATTAGCAGCGGAAGTTCTGGGAAGTACTCCTTGGCGTGAGCCCTCCCAGAGTCCACCATTAGCCCCACCAAAGAGCCTGTAGGCTCCAGTGCTGGGTCTCCTCAGGCCAAACAACCAACAGGGAGGGAACTCAGCCCCACCCATCAGCAGACAAGCGGATTAAAGTTTTACTGAGCTCTGCCCACCAGAGCAACACCCAGCTCTACCCACCGCCAGTCCCTCCCATCAGGAAGGTTGCACAAGCCTCTTAGATAGCCTCATCCACCAGAAGCAAGAAGATCTGCAATCCTGCAGCCTGGGGGATGTAAACCACATTCTCAGAAAGACAGACAAAATGAAAAGGCAGAGGACTATATACCAGATGAAGGAATAAGATAAAACCCCAGAAAAACAGCTAAATGAAGTGGAGATAGGCAACCTTCCAGAAAAAGAATTCAGAATAATGATAGTGAAGATGATCCAGGACCTCGGAAACAGAATGGAGGCAGAGATCGAGAAGATGCAGGAAATGTTTAACAAAGACCTAGAAGAATTAAAGAACAAACAAACAGAGATGAACATTACAATAATAAAAATTTAAAAAAATAGACTAGAAGGAATCAATAGCAGAACAGCTGAGGCAGAAGAACGGATAAGTGACCTGGAAGACAGAATGGTGGAATTCACTGCCGCAGAACAGAATAAAGAAAAAAGAATTAAAAGAACTGAAGACAGCATAAGAGACCTCTGGGACAACATTAAACACACTAACATTAGCATTATAGAGGTCCCAGAAGGAAAAGAGAGAGGGAAAGGACCCGAGGAAATATTTGAAGAGATTATAGTTGAAAACTTCCCTAACATGGGAAAGGAAATATCCACCCAAGTCCAGGAAGTGCAGAGAGTCCCAGGCAGGATAAACCCAAGGAGAAACATGCCGAGACACGTAGTAATCAAATAGACAAAAATTAAAGAAAAATTATTAAAACAAGGGAAAAATGACAACATACAAGGGAACTCCCATAAGGTTAACAGCTGATTACTCAGACGAAACTCTACAAGCCAGAAGGGAGTGGCACGATATATTTAAAGTGATGAAAGGGAAGAACATACAACCAAGATTACTCTACCGGCAAGGATCTCATTCAGATTCAATGGAGAAATCAAAAGCTTTACAGACAAGCAAAAGCTAAGAGAATTCAGCACCACCAAACCAGCTCTACAACAAATGCTAAAGGAACTTCTCTAAGTGGGAAACACAAGGGAAGAAAAGGACCTACAAAAAAAAACCTAAAACAATTAAGGAAGTGGTAATAGGAACATACATATCGATATTTACCTTACATGTGAATGGATTAAATGCTCCAACAAAAAGACACAGGCTGGGGCTTCCCTGGTGGCACTGTGGTTGAGAGTCCGCCTGCCAATGCAGGGGACATGGGTTCATGCCCTGGTCCGGGAAGATCCCACATGCCGTGGAGCGGCTGGGCCCATGAGCCATGGCCACTGAGCCTGTGCGTCCGGAGCCTCTGCTCCGCAACGGGAGAGGCCACAACGGTGAGAGGCCTGCGTACCGCAAAAAAAAAAAAAAAGACACAGGCTCACTGATTGGATACAAAAAGAAGACCCATATATATGCTGTCTACAAGTGACCCACTTCAGACCTAGGGACACATACAGACTGAAAGTGAGGGGATGGAAAAAGATATTCCATGCAAATGGAAATCAAAAGAAAGCTGGAGTAGCAATACTCATATCAGACAAAGTAGACTTTAAAATAAAGAGTCTTACAAGAGACAAGGAAGGACACTACATAATGATCAAGGGATCAATCCAAGAAGAAGATAAAACAATTATAGATACATACGCACCCAACATCGGAGCACCTCAATACGAGTGTTAACAGCCATAAAAGAGGAAATCGACAGTAACACAATAGTGGGGCGCTTTAACACCTCACTTACACCAATGGACAGATCATCCAGACAGAAAATTAATAAGGAAACAGAAGCTTTAAATGACACAATAGACCAGATAGATTTAATTGATACTTATAGGACATTCCATCCAAAAACAGCAGATAACATTTTCTTCTCAAGTGCACATGGAACATTCTCCAGGATAGATCACATTTTGGGTCACAAATCAAGTCTTGGTAAATTTAAGAAAATTGAAATCATATCAAGCATCTTTTCCGACCACAATGCTATGAGATTAGAAATAAATTACAGGGAAATAAAACGTAAAAAACACAAACACGTGGAGGCTAAACAATACATTATTAAATAACCAGGAGATCACTGGAGAAATCATAGAGGAAATCAAAACAATGCCTAGAGACAAATGACAACGAAACACAATGATCCAAAACTTACGGGATGCAACAAAAGCAGTTCTAAGAGGAAAGTTTATAGCAGTACAATCCTACCTCAAGAAACAAGAAAAATCTCAAATAAACAATCTAACCTTACACCTAAAGGAACCAGAGAAAGTAAGATAAACAAAACCCAAAGTTAGTGGAAGGAAAGAAATTGTAAAGATCAGAGCAGAAATAAATGAAATAGAAGCAAAGAAAACAACAGCAAAGATCAATACAACTAAAAGCTGGTTCTCTGAGAAAAAACACAAAATTGATAAACCTTTAGCCAGACTCATCAAGAAAATGAGGGAGAGGACTCAAATCAATAACATTAGAAATGAAAAAGGAGAAGTTACAATGGACACTGCAGAAATACAAAGCATCATAAGAGAGTACTACAAACAACTCTATGCAAATACAGTGGACAACCTGGAAGAAATGGACAAATTCTTAGAAAGGTATACCTTCCAAGACCGAACCAGGAAGAAATAGAAAAATGAACAGACCAATTACAAGTAATGAAATTGAAACTGTGATTAAAAATCTCCCAACAAACAAAAGTCCAGGACCAGATGGCTTCACAGGTGAATTTTATCAAACATTTAGAGAAGACCTCACACCCATCCTTCTCAAACTCTGTCAAAAAACTGCAGAGGAAGGAACACTCCCAAACTCATTCTACAAGGCCACCATCACCCTGAGACCAAAACCAGTCAAAGATACTACAAAAAAAGAAAATTACAGACCAATATCACTGATGAATATAGATGCAAAAATCCTCAACAAAATGCTAGCAAACTGAATGCAACAACAATGATTAAAAGGATCATACACCATGATCAAGTGGGATTTATCCCAGGGATGCAAGGATTCTTCCGTACATGCAAATCAATCAATGTGATACACCATATTAACAAATTGAAGAATAAAAACCATATGATCATCTCAATAGATGCAGAAAAAGCATTTGACAAAATTCAACACCGATTCATGATAAAAGTCTCCAGAAAGTGGGCACAGAGGGAACCTATCTCAACATAATAAAGGCCATATATGACAAACCCACAGCAACCATCATTCTCAATGGTGATAAACTGAAAGCATTTCCTCTAAGATCGGAAACAAGTCAAGGATGTCCACTATTATTCAACATAGTTTTGGAAGTCCCAGCCATGGCAATAAGAGAAGAAAAAGAAATAAAAGGAATATGAATTGGTAAAGAAGTAAAACTGTCACTGTTTGCAGATGACATGATACTATACATATATAATCTTAAAGATGCCACCAGAAAACTTCTAGAGCTAATCAATGAATTTGGTAAAGTTGCAGCATACAAACTTAATACGCAGAAATCTCTTGCATTCCTATACACTAACAATGAAAAATCAGAAAGAGAAATTAAGAAAACAATCCCATTCACCATTGCAACAAAAAGAATAAAATACCTAGGAATAAACCTACCTAAGGAGGCAAAAGACCTGTACTCAGGAAACTATAAGACATTGATGAAAGAAATCAAAGATGACACAAACAGATGAAGAGATATACCATGTTCTTGGACTGGAAGAATCAATATTGAGAAAATGAATATGCTACCCAAAGGAATCTAGGATTTCAATGCAATCCCTATGAAATTACCAGTGGCATTTTTTACAGAACTAGAACAAAAAATCTTAAAATTTGCATGGAGACACAAAAGACCCTGAATAGACAAAGGAATCTTAAGGGAAAAAAATAGAGTTGTAGGAATCAGACTCCCTGACTTCAGACTATACTACAAAGCTACAGTCATCGAGACAATATGGTACTGGCACAAAAACAGAAATATAGAACAGGAACAGGATAGAAAGCCCAGAGATAAACCCACGCACCTGTGGTAAACTAATCTATGATGAAGGAGGCAAGGATATACAATGGAGAGAAGACAGTCTCTTCAATAAGTGGTGTTGGGAAAACTGGATGGCTACATGTAAAAGAATGAAATTAGAACAGTCCCTAACACCACACACAAAAATAAACTCAAAATGGATTAAAGAGTTAAATATAAGACCAGACGCTAAAAACTCTTAGAGGAAAACAGTCAGAACACTCTGACATAAATCACGGCAAGATCCTTTTTGACCCACCTCCTAGAGAAATGGAAATAAAACCAAAAATAAACAAATGGGACCTAATGAAACTTAAAAGCTTTTGCACAGCAAAGGAAACTATAAACAATACAAAAAGACAACCCTCAGGATGGGAGAAAATATTTGCAAAGGACTAATCTCCAAAATATATAAACAGCTCATGCAGCTCAATATTAAAAATGCAAATAACCCAATCAAAAAATGGGCAGAAGACCTAAACAGACATTTCTCCAAAGAAGACATACAGATAGTCAAGAGGCACATGAAAAGCTGCTGAACATTGCTAATTATTAGGGAAATGCAAATCAAAATTATAATGAGGTATCACCTCACACTGGTTAGAATGGGCATCATCAGAAAATCTACAAACAACAAATGCTGGAGAGGATGTGGAGAAAAGGGAACCCTCTTAAACTGTTGGTGGGAATGTAAATTGATACAGCCACTATGGAGAACAGTATGGAGGTTCCTTAGAAAACTAAAAATAGAATTACCATATGACCCAGCAATCCCACTACTAGGCATATACCTTGAGAAAACCATAATTCAAAAAGAGTCATGCACCACAATGTTCACTGCAGCACTATTTACAATAGCCAGGTCATGGAAGAACCTAAGTGTCCATTGACAGATGAATGGATATGGCACATATACACAATGGAATATTACTCGGCTATAAAAAGAAACAAAATTGAATTATCTGTAGTGAGGTGGATGGACCTAGAGTCTGTCATACAGAGTGAAGTAAGTTAGAAAGAGAAAAACAAATACCGTATGCTAACATATATATATGGAATCTAAAAAAAAAAAAAGGTTCTGAAGAACATAGGGGCAGGACAGGAATAAAGATGCAGACGTAGAGAATGGACTTGAGGACACAGGGAGGGGGAAGGGTAAGCTGGGACGAAGTGAGAGGGTGGCACTGACATATATACACTACCAAATGTAAAATAGCTAGTGGGAAGCAGCCGCATAGTACAGGGAGATCAGCTCGGTGCTTTGTGACCACCTAGAGGGGTGGGATAGGGAGGGTGGGAGGGAGACACAAGAGGGAGGGGATATGGGGATACGTATAGCTGATTCACTGTGTTGTACAATGGAAAGTAACACAACATTGTAAAGCAATTATACTCCAATAAAGATGTTAAAAAAATAAGGCAATAAATATAATATTTCACTTTCACATTTTTCAGTAAAAATAATTGTAGTTTCTTCAAAAAAAACCCCACTAAAAATAGAATTACCATATGACCCAACAATCCCACTACTGGGCATATACCCAGAGAAAACCATAATTCAAAAAGACACATGCACTCCAATGTTCACTGCAGCCCTATTTACAATAGCCAGGTCATGGAAGCAACCTAAATGTCCATCGACAGACAAATGGATAAAGAAGATGTCATACATATATACAATGGAATATTACTTAGCCATAAAAAGGAACGAAATTGGGTCATTTGTAGAGATGTGGATGGACCTAGAGACTGTGATATTGAGTGAAGTAAGTCAGAAAAAGAAAAACAAATGTTGTATATTAACGCATATATGTGGAATCCAGAAAAATAGTACAGATGAACCAGTTTGCAAGGCAGAAATAGAAACACATGTAGAGAACAAATGTGGACACCAAGGGGCGAAAGCGGCAGAGGAGGGTGGTGGTGGTGGGATGAATTGGGAGATTGGGATTGACATCAATACACTAATACGTATAAAATGGATAACTAATAAGAACCTGCTGTATAAAAAAGATAAATAAAATTCAAAAAAAAAAAGTATGAACAGGCCAATTACCAGTAATGAAATTGAATCAGTAATTTAAAAATTCCCAGTAAACAAAAATCCAGGACCAGAGGGCTTCACAGGTGAAATCTACCAAACATTTACAGAAGAGTTAACACCTATCCTCAAACTATTCCAAAAAATTCCACAGGAAGGAACACTTCTGAACTTATTCTATGAGGCCAGCATCACCCTGATACCAAAAACAGACAAAGATATCACAAAAAAAGATAATTACAGGCCAATGTCACTGATGAACGTAGATGCAAAAATCCTCAACAAATTATTAGCAAACCGAATCCAACAAGACACCAAAAGGATCATACACCATGACTAAGTGGGATTTCAATATCTGCAAATCAGTCAATGTGATACACCATGTCAACAAATTAAAAAGTAAAAATCACAGGATCATCTCAATAGATGCAGAAAAAGCTTTTGACAAAATTCAACATGCATTTGGGACTTCCCTTGTGGTCCAGTGGTTAAGACTCCATGCTTCCACTGCAGGGGGCATGGGTTCGATCCCTGGTCAGGGAACTAACATCCTGCATGCTGCATGGCATGGCCAAAAAAAGTGAAAAAAATAAAATAAAATAAAATTCAACATCCATTTATGATAAAAACTCCCCAGAAAGTGAGCATAGAGGGGACATCCCTCAAAATAATAAGGGTCATATATGACAAACCCACAGGTAACATACTCAGTGATGAAAAGCAGAAAGCAGCCCACTCTCACCAATTTTTTAATTCAACATAGTTTTGGAAGTCCTAGCCACAGCAATCAGAGAAGCAAAAGAAATAAAAGGAATCTAAATTGGAAAGGAAGAAGTACAACTGTCACTGTGTGCAGATGGCATGAAACCATACATAAAAAATTCTAAAGATGCCACCAGAAAACTACTGGAGCTCATCAATAAGTTCAGTAGTGTTGTGGGATACAAAATTAATATATAGAAATCTGTTGCACTTGTCTATACTAACAACAAACTATCAGAAAGAGAAATCAAGGAAACAATCCTATTTAGCATCATATCAAAAAGAATAAACTATCTCAGAATAAACCTACCAAGGAGGTAAAAGACCTGTACTCAGAAAACTATAAGGCACTGATGAAAGAAACTGAAGAGGATGCAAACAGATGAAAAGATATACCATGTTCTTGGATTGGAAGAATTAACATTGTTAAAATGACCATACTACCCAAGGCAATCTACAGATTCAGTGCAATCCCTGTCAAAATACCAATGGCATTTTTCACAGAACTAGAACAAATAATTTTAAAATTTGTATGGAAACACAAAAGACTCTGAATAACCAAAGCATCTTCAGAAAGAACAGAGCTGGAGGCTTCATGCTCCTTGACTTCAGACTATACTACCAAGCTACAGTTATCAAAATAGCATCATATATCATTTATAAAAATAAACTCAAAATGGATTAAAGACCTAAATATAGAACTGAAAACCATAACACTCTTAGGAGAAATCATAGGCAGAACAGTCTTTGACATAAATCGTAGCAAGTTTTTTTTGACTTGTCTTCTAAGACAAAGAAAACAAAAGCAAAACTAAACAAATGGGACCTAAGTAAACTAATAAGCTTTTTCACAGAAAAGGAAACCATTGACAAAATGAAAAGACAACCTACTGAATCGGAGAAAATGTTTGCAAATGATATGACCAATAAGGGGTTAACATGCAAAATATATAAACAGCTCATATAACTAAACATCAAAAAAACAACCTGATTAAAAAATGGGCAGAAGACCTGAATAGACATATTTCCAAAGAAGGCACAGAGATGGCCAACAGTCACATGAAAAGATGCTCAACATCGCTAATCATCAGAGAGATGCAAATCAAAACTATGATATCACCTCACACCTGTCAGATGGCTATCATCAAAAAGAACATAAATAACAAATGTTGGCGAGGGTGTGGAGAAAAGGGAACTGTTGGTGGGAATGCAACTTGGTGCAGCTACTATGGAAAACAGTATGGAGGTTCCTCAAAAAACTAAAAATAGAATTACCATATGATCCAGCAATTCCACTCCTGGGGTACATATCTGAAAAAAAACACTAATTCAAAAAGATAAGTGCACCCAGTGTTCATAGCAGCATTATTTACAACAGACAAGATAGGGAAGCAACCTAAGCGTCCATCAACAGATGAATGGATAAAGAAGATGTGATATATATATATTATGTTGTACACCTGAAACTAATATAATGTTGTAAATCAAGTATACCTTGATTTTAAAAAAAGGAAATTCAGAGAAGATATGAAAAAAAATCCCACTACTAGAGGATTGTGATTAGTCAAATTTAGGAGAATGAATACTGTACTGCCCTTAACAAATTACCAGGCTGGGAAGACAAGGAAGACAGATTTAGCAAGTGAGTAGCAGGACCAGGCACTGGGACACCTCATTATGAGTCCTGGGCTTTCCTCAAACAGGTCATCTGTTGAGAAGTAGGCTGCTCATTGCCCTTTGAGAACAGACCCATTTCCAACCCAAGGGGCAGGGGTAATACATGGAGACTACATGCTTTAGGGTGGTCCTGAGCTTATGAGAATTTAGGCAGCTAAAGAAAGCAGATGGGAGCTGGAAGGAGCTGTGTTTATCTAGAAATTCTAAGTAATTGCAAGGACTTCACCTTAGAGAGAATGTCTCTTTTGAGTATGATTGCACCTCTTACTTATCCTGACCCTGGTGACCTTTCTTAAGCAATGAGGAATGAACCAAGGCTTAACCATTGGATGAAAAGCTTGCAATCACTACTTCACCCAATTCAAAAGTTAAAAGGACATACCTGATATCCATTCTGATATCCATTATACCTCACAGGAAAAAATGCTTGAAAGGAATTCATACAAACCAGAAGAGATCATCATGCATTGTGGCTATAACTGTAATGAAAACTCGGATGAATTGATGATGCTCTTCCTGGTAAGGAAACAGGTTTCTGAGTTTCTGGCTCTCCCTAAAACTCCATGGTTTCATATGAAAATACATGAGTCAGTTCCTGTGAGGAACAGAGTCTTCGACTAACCTCTGTTAATGACTGCTTCACTTCCCTGTCATTAACAGATGCAACTTCCTTGACTGCATGACACTTAAGAAGGAAAGTGAAGGCAGTATGGCATATTAAAACAGCAGCAGCCTTCTCCAAAGTCTGACTTTCATTTCTTTGTTTTTACCACTGTCTGAACCACAGCTTCAAACTATAACTGATCACGTACCACAAGCTGATACACACGCCCTGCAAGTATGGTATTTAAGGTAACAAGCAGAACTAACAATTGGTATTTAATAAGACCATTTTTAAAGCCCTTTAACGTTTAAGTGTTTTGAAAACTAATCCTGAAAGGGAAATAAGTGATGTCTTCCTCTCCAACATCAGGTGACCCGGACTGTGTTTCAGTCCAAAAGATTTCCACAGTCTAAAGCTGTGTTCTCCATTATGTACTATTCGCAAGTGGTTGTTACAAAGCTTCTGATTCTAGAAACAAAATCAGCCATATAAATTTAAAAAATGTTACAAAGCTCTCTTCTTTTTGGTTTATATCTTTATTCCCAGGAAGCAACTTGTTTAGGAAACGTGACTTTTCCCTGAGAGTATTCCTCCTTATGGTATGATGGCTTGAAACCAACATTTATTCCTCTAAAACTATCAATGACCTCTCACTATTGATGAAAGGCCGAGTCAGCCCTTCTTCTTCTTCCCTAGTCTCAGGGGTTGACCCGATGCAGTGGGGTCTGCTGGGATTCTCCCATGGTCAACATCAGGAATATGAAATTGTTTAGAGGACCACAACTGAACTTCAGTCTCAACTGCCTGTGAAGTCAGTTCTTATAGAATTTTTACAGTTAAGGTTTTCTAACTTTTATTCTGAGACTGATATTTCTTCAAATTCTGCTTTTCACTTCCTTAACCCTCAAATCCCAGAATGAGGAAAGATAAGAGATAGGAAGTGTGCCTGGGAGGAATTGTGACTGGAAACTGGGCTCTTTTCTTCAAATCGTATTTCATGCATAAACACAGTGCCAGGATAAAACTCATTACCAAGCGCCTACCATGTGCAGCCTACCATTAAAAAAGGGCTGACAAATATTGCTGCTAGTACATTTTGGCTTCAGGTCATAGTCAGAAGTTTCCCTTAAAGCAAGTGTCCCAAAGACTGGTTGGGGAGGTAATTTTTGATGTACAAGAAAATATTTATTTTCTCAGTGTGATTCCCTTAATGTGTTTTAATAGCCCAACAAACACATGATTTAAAGTGATTTCTATTTTGTAGTGATATAGAGCTACCTTTAAACATATTACGGAAACTTTTAAGCTGGTTTAAAACATAGGTAGGACTTCCCTGGTGTCCAGTGCTTAAGGCTGTGCTCTCACTGCAGGGGCACGGGGTTCAATCCCTGGTCGGGGTAAGATCCGGCATGCTGCGCAGTGTGGCCAAAAAACAAAACAAAACAAAACAAAAAAACATAGGTAAATAATAGCAGAAATTGTGATGTGGAGTCCCCAAAAACCTGAGTCTGAGAACTGTAGCTATAAGGCACCCTGCTGTGGTGTTTGTTCTGCTGAAACTTTCACTTAGAATGCCTGTCTTCTGCTGGCCACCTCAACTTGTAGACACCAGTTTATTCTCAGGCTTTTCTGGAGCACCTTTTTCTCTGCTTCTATCACATCCAGCTATTGTTCTTTTGCAGTTTCACTGTCTTTTTCTTCCCAGAGTCTCTGAATTCCTGGAGGGCAGGGACCGCATTTTGCTCATTAAAGGAATAATAATAAGGATAAGAATGATAATAATAACAGTAACAGCTACATTTATCTTGCACTTCCTCTGTGCTAGGCTTCCTAGGTACTTTACATACATATATTAACTCCCATAATCGGCACAGTTCTATAAGGTAAATACTACATTATCCTGTTTTACAAAGGAGGTACCTGATGCCAAAAGAGGTTAAGTAACTTGAGCAAGGTCACGTGGCGAGGAAGAGGTGGAGCCAGGATTCAAAACCAGATAGTGTGGAGTCAGAGCCCCAACTTTTAATCACTAAATAGGCTGCTCAATCTCAGTAAATGTGGTTGAATGTCTGCTGATTGCTTTAAAGAGCTTAGCCAGTTGTGACAATGGGAACGAAATTCTATTCCCTTCCTACAAAGAGCAAAAGACCAATCTTTCTGCACCCTGATTGAATTGCAATTACCCTTTTATAAGGTTTTCCATATACCATCTGCCCCTCCCCTGCAACCGTCCTTCCTCAGTAATGATGTTACACACCAGCACCTTTAGAGGAGGCTGTGCACTTAACTGGACTGCTGTGCTCTTCTGTTCCCTGCGGCAACCCTGTCCCTGACACTCCAAAGGAGCTGACATCACATAAGAGATACCAGCACTCATTACAGTGCTACTACCCTGCAGGTCTTACTCTTTCCTCCCAAGCATCTATCCATCCATCCAACATTTATTCAGTGCCCATGTGCCAGGCTAGGCATACAGTGATAAACATGCAGCCATGGTCCCTGTCCTCCTAGAGCTTATATCCTAGTGGCAGAGGCAGATGATATACAAGAAAAATTTTTGTATATATTTTTGTATAATTTTGGTTATATGTGCTCTCAAGGAATGAAACAGTAATATGATATGAATGAGCAGAGGTGGGGGTTATTTTATTTTGGGTGGTCAGTGACGTTTGAGCTGAGTCTTGAATGGTGTTCAGGAACCTATTAATGGGAAGAGTTCAGGGGAAGGTGATGCAGGAAGAAAGAACAGCAGGAACAAAGGCTATGAGGTGGGAACCAACCTCAGTGTTAATACAGTTGAGAGCCTATGGGGGAAGTGGGACCACAGGTGGACAGGATCCAGCACAGGCTGAGAGAGTAGGCCTTGGAAAGGAGTTTGATTTGTAGTCTAAGAGCAAAAGGAAGACATTGGTAGGTTTTAAGC
This sequence comes from Orcinus orca, assembly GCF_937001465.1. Lineage (NCBI taxonomy): Eukaryota > Metazoa > Chordata > Mammalia > Artiodactyla > Delphinidae > Orcinus > Orcinus orca. The sequence continues at coordinate 65,906,669 of NC_064574.1, read as the reverse complement.
AAGTAAGAGTATCATGGTCTGATTTACATTTTTAAAAACATGCTGGATTTCAAACTGTATCATAAGTACTTGTGATTCTACCAGTCTTGCAGATGGTGAAGAGTCTACTTAACTGACAGGAGAACTGGGATTAAGAGCCAAAAAAGCTGAATGATTATTTCCCTGACTGAAAGCTTTTCCCTGTCTTTATTTTGGAGTCAGTAATGGGGACTCCAAACAGGCAGTGATCAATTTCCTAGGGGAAAAAAAAAAAAAAAGCACCACCCACTCACTCTTCCACTTGCTGTGGAGAAAGAAAATACAGTGAAAGCGTCTATATACTTGGCATGTCTAGATCTAGTTTTGCAGGAGACCTACAGGAAGATTTGCCAGGACTAGGGGCTTTATCCACTTCACCCTTTTCCCCACCTTTGGAACAGTTTCTTTCACCTTTGGAAAGAGCATCACTGCATGAACACTTAGAAGTTTAAAAGCTGAGATGAAAATTCCCTTTCCTCAGATGAAATTTATAGAAGTATGACTCTGGTCTCAGGAATGTCAAAATTCCAAATGTTGCACTCCCATGAGGCTTTGCCTTCTACTGAAGAAAAAGTGTTGCAGTACAAACAAGGGACAGAAAAGGCAAGGGAAATTAACTGACTTTCAAACCCCAGGTGGAAGGAGACTCCATTCTTTCAAGATCTGTCCTTAGGTGTAAATTTATAAAATCATAACCAATGAATATAATGTAGTCAAATTTCTCTCCCAACTACTTTATGATTTTGGGGGAGGGTGATAATGAAACTCACCCAGTGAAATCCATCGTATGTGTTCACCGTGTACCAGTGGTGACCTATCCCGTGTCCTGCTGCCCTATCTTCTTAGATCTGGGACTCCTTCTTTTTGCCAAATGGAAGGCCCCAACCTATACAAGGGAAATATTCTTTTTTTGCTTAACTGCTGACTCTCATCCTTTGGCTTTCATCACTTTTCACGGGGTGCCTTCTTCACACTGGGTCAGCGTCCCTGCCCTGGTGTATACCCCTATCATAATGTTCATTCTACTCTACTGTAATTTTCTGTTGACTTATGGTTCTTCCTCCACTGTGTGTGTTTTGGGAGGGAGAGAGAGAAGCAGGTTGGGACCCTGTCTCATCCATTACACTCCTAGGCCTGGCCCAGAGTTGGAGCTTGAAATACATTTGCTAGAAGAAAAAATTTACCCACACAGAATAATCACCAGTAATTACCATTCTCATCCTGAGATATATGCAGTGGTATTTGCATCAGGTTTCACAACAGAAGACCCTAGAGCATTAAAAATTACTAATTAACCCTCACAATGATGTTTTCAAGAGTGGCACTGTGGGTGTCAGGGTGAGAATTGAAGATTAAGTGTTATTTAGCGAGGCAGTCTTCTCACTTCCATCTAGGGCAGTATACACAGCTGTTACATAACCCTCGCTCTTAAGTTCTCTTAAGGCCACTTAGGGTTTGTCCACAGGACTGAAATGATATACTATATTTCCAGGAAGCTTAGAATCAAACATATAGAAAAATGAGTTTTTGATATTCTTTTTCTTAAAAACAATCCTTTGGGGGAATAAGGTCCATTGCAACCAAGTGATGAGGGTTCAAAACCAACCTAAAAAATGATAATTTAAAGCTTTTGTCATTTGGAAAACCTCCAGGGAACTGAAGCATTCTTATAATGTCAAAGCAAACAGATTTTCTTGCCCCAGATAGCAGAATAGAGAATGACTACCTTGACTTTAGGCGTTCAAAATTTTTCCACAGATGTAAAGGACAGGAGATATAATACAAACAATGAACTAATGGGCTCTGGAATGATCTGGGTTTGAATCCTGACTTCACCACATCAGGCAAGATATTAATCTTCCTGAGCCTTGGTTTCTTAAAATGGGGAAACAACAGAACCTTCTTCAAAGAGCTGTTTTAAGGATTGTTCATAATAATCCATGTAAATCACTTAGCATTGGAAGTTAACAAAGGCAAATGTTACCTGAAAAGGAGGAAATAAAGGAGGAACAGTGAGGCCTCTTTTATCTCTGCTAAACTTTGCTGCCTGCTGGTGAAATTATCGCTTTGTGGCAGTAATGGATTTTCCTAAAGCTGTTTCCCTCTGATCATTAATAATCCCTGCACAGTAAAGAGCTATTGTTCTTCAGTATGAGTAAATAACCCTGCCCGAGGCATCGCTTATCTTCAGACCACAGAGCAGACTTCTTACTGGAAATACAATGCAGGTGCCAACACCAAGGGCATGAGCAAGCTTCCCTTCCTATTTTTCTTCCTTTATCTCTTACTCCTTGCTTATCCTTCGGTGCACTTTTCTCCTAGATCCGTTATCCTTCCTTACTTTCTGATGCATTCCCATATCCTATACAGTATCATCTTACCTAAATTGAATAACCTTCAAGCTAAACCAAGTGCCCCCATCTCCCTACCCCACACACGCCCCATGGACTTGTTTCCTGACCTGGATTCAGTTTTTGGTTACTAGAATCCAAAAGGGGAAGTGTAATGCCACACACTGTTTTGTATATCTCAGGATATGCTTGTGTGGTGTACTTAATCATACGGCGGCTATTCTCTGAAACAGCATCTTTTTACACAGAAATTGACAATATGGTATGTCAGAGATACGGGTCAGGGAGGAAAGGGTATATCATATTTTTATCTAAAGGAAAATAAATTAGGTTAGGCCCCGTAACATGGGAAATCTTCAGAAGACAGGGAAAAACCAAAAATATTTATGTCTGAAAGATTTCTAAACTATCCCAAATAAGATCATGTAAGGCACATATATTCATCCTAAATATATCAGCACAGGAGCACACACAAGATTATACTTGTAAGGGGAACTCCAATCAGGCTCTTGTATCCAAGAGATATACAGCAATTTGCCCCCTCAGGGATAGAAACTCCAAATGGAAACCAAGTTTCAGTCTCTCAATTCAAAAGAAATGGAAGCAACTGTTTCCTTATCATCATATTTTAAGAGACAAAGACAAGGGAAGGGTCAATAAGAGGTAGTGAGAACAAGTTACCAGAAGTAGGAGGTGTGTGTTTGGAGTGTTGTGTGTATGTGCTGGCAATGGGTGAAAACTTGGTCAATGCTTGAAGATCAACCCCAGTCATTCGTTCGTAACTACTCAGGATGTGAACCCTTCATAGGAACTAGGGAAGTCAAGAGAACACAAAACATTTAAATTAAAACATTCAAACCCCTTCTTTGTGATAATTTCCTAAGAAACTGGATTAAGAAACAGACAAAAGGGCTCTGGTTATAACATTAGATACACCTAACCCTTGATCCAACCACCTGATATATAACCCTCACCCTGCACCGGGGGTCTCCGCCTTCACGACAGTTTCCAAGTACCCTCCACCTATTGAATAAGCAACTTTCCCCACCTGCAGAAGCACGGGAGCTCTTTACTAGACAAAGTTCCTTTAGAGTAGGAGCACTGACTGTCCATCTTTAGTGCGCAGAATGATTAGCAACCAGAGTACCTTCGAGTTTCTCCAGTCCAACAATGACCAACAGAATGTTCTTCAATGATGGAAATATTCTATATCTTCGCTGTCCAACAGGGTAGCCACTGGCACTGGGCACCTGAAATACGGTTAGTACATCTGAGGAACTGCATTTAAAATTTTATTTCATTTAAATTTAAATAGCTACATGTAGCTTGTGGCTACATATGGCCAGCAGAGCTCTAGACCAAAAAATTGCAAATCAAATGCCCACAGGGGTTAGGCTGGTAGAAGAAGGGAGAAGAATTTCATTGGCTCCAGCTGACTGTTGCTCTGTAGGAACCTCAAGTTGGTGTTGCCAGATTGTCTCATTTTTCAAATGAAGCCGAAAATCAGATTTTTAAATTTGGCAAGTAAATTTTAAAAAGTAATTTAAATCAATCTGTGGGCCAAACTACATTTGTAGGCAATATCTGTCTTGCCAGTTTGTAATCTGTAATCTAGGCCAACCCCTAAACTCAAAGAAAAGGGTCTTATTCAAGGCCATTCTGTTGGTCAGTAGAGATGCAAGACTGAAACCCAGGCCTTCTGATTATTCTTCTGATACCCTTTCTAGAGTTTATGAAATCAACCATATCTCGTGGTGGAGGTGGCAGCCACAGCGGGGACAAATGCCCCTTTGTCAGAAGCTGTTGAAGTCCATGGTTGATACATTATGGACACAGTGTTCCTATATGTTGGGTTCATGGGCAAGGCTCTGAAATAGGAGTCAGCAGGGCACAAAGAAGAAATAGTTCACAGGGTAGTCAGACCTATAAACAATTAATAAGCAAAGTAAGGTTTGCTGTAATGAACACAAATCACCTAAGCAGGAGTCCAAAAGCACTGACAGCTGGCAGAGGAAAGGAGGAAAGAGATCTGAGCCAGGCCTCTGAGGATGAGTCTTGAGAATTATGAGGGTGGGTCCCATTATTCAAGGATATTACGGGGCCTCCTTCTAGCTTGGAGGCTTTGTGTGTGTGAAGAGTCTCCTCTGCTGGCTTTTCCTTCTCTGGATCATCTCTACATGTAAAGAGCCCCAAGGAGTTTAGAGGCCTTCCTCTTTATCTGCACCCTCTTCTTAGGTGATCCAGGAATAAACTGCTACATTTATTCTCTCTCAGTTTTCCCTTGACTTGTATATTTAACTTCTCAACATCTTTACTTGGACCATTAATAGACTTATCAAAACTAGTATGTTCAAAATAATAGTAGTGCCTTCCAAACTATTTTCTCTGCGGAGTCATCCTTGGTTCCTTCCTTTCCCATACACTTCACATCCAATTTGGCAGCAAGTCCTGCAAGCTCGACTTTCCGAGTACATTTCAAATTTAATTCTCTCCATTTCCACCGTGAATACAACACTACTGTCACCTCCCCCTTGGCCCTACTGCAACAGCCTCCTAGCAGGTCTGACTACGTCTACCCTTCTCTATCCAGTAGCCAAGAATGATTTTCTAAAAATGTAAATCAGATCTGGTCACTCCTTCTTAAAACCCTCCATTTAAAAAACAGCTAAACCCTCACCTTGAGCTAAAAGGCTATGCTTGATCAGGCCCTGCCACTTCTCCATCACAGACCACTCTGGCTCTGGCTCTTTCCTTTCTACTGCAAGCACATGGCCTTCTCGCCATTTCCTTCCTCAGATCCCTTCCCGTTGGTTCATTTCTCCACCTAGAAAGCTCATTCCCTAGCTTCCCTCTTTTCTCGGATTTCTGTAAACCCGGCCTCCTCTGAACAGACTTATCCGATTTAGAGTGGCCCTCCCCCCATCTTCTACCACTTCACCTGATACTACTACCTTTGGGGCATTTCTCACTTGCTGATATCTTACTGATTTACTTTTTAACTTTCTCCCGGACTCGAATAAAAAGTCACGGAGCAACGCCTTTGGCGGACCGAGGGATTTAAGAAGCTGGTTCTCATTATCTTAGAAAATCTCACTATCGTGTAGGGGACTCGTCTGTGTCAACCTTCCTCAGCTGGACGCCTCTCGCCCCCGGATGTGCCCCTACTAATCTCCCATTTACATTCGGGAATCCAAAGGATTGAGAAGTCTCAGATGGGCCCCAAACCAGCATTTCAGCGTTCCTAAACCAGGGCTCCCCTTCCTGGTCCTCGAGCCGCTTCCCTTAGCAAGTTGCCGAGACCAGCGGCGGTGACACCGAGCCGCCCTCGCGAGGCTGGGGGGGCGAGGGGGGGAGGTCACACAGGCTCGTCTCCTAGCAACGTCGCACCCCGCCCACCCCACCCCATCCCTGCCCCTGGGGAGCCAACCCCTTCCCCCAGTCTCCCGCGCCAGGAGTCAGCGTCTCCATTCTCTACACTCACGCTGCATCAGTCCAGCCTTCCCCCACCCACAGAAGCCCGGCAGCCTACCGCAGGCTGGGAGGAGGCGGCGCCGGGAGCCCAGCTGAGCTGCGGCCGACTGAGCTCTGGCAGGTCCGGTGGGCCAGGCCGTACCAAACCACCGGACGGACCTCTGTGGGAGCATCATCCCAGGTCGAGGGTAGGCTCGAGCCTTCCTTAAACTTCAAACTCTAGACCACGCTCCGCCGTACAGCCACAATATATCCAAGTTCATCCTTTCCTTATTTTCCTTTTCTCCCTTTAGTTCTCCTCTCTCCCCCCATCCCAGCCAAAAATTGGTCCAGTCCATCTCCTCCTAGCTCTCCCTCCGCGTCGCTAGGTCTTTGCCCTTACTTGGCGACGGCTTCGTACGTCTTTGCGTACGTCGTGACGCAAACTGCCACTCTTTCCCTACCCGCCCTCCTCCTATTCCGCGTCCTGGAGCGGGCGGCTTGCGGGGTTACCGGAAGTGATGATGCAGGAGGCGATGGAGAGGGCGGGGCTTCGGGGCGGCCCCCGCCGGTGGGCCGCAGATGAAGAGGAGGCGGCGGCAGTGGTGGAAGAAGAGGCGGCGGCGGCGGGGGCGGCGGCGGCGGCGGCGGCGGGGGTAGGGAGCCTGGAAACGCGAGCGGGGATGGTAGGTGTTTTGGACCCGCCGGGCCGCCGTCGTTTCCAGAAAGGGTTTGACTGGAGGAACCTCTGGAGCAGCTGTGAGTTTGAGGCGGGGGGGTTGAGGAAAAGGGGAGGCATTGGGAGATGAAGGGGCGGGGGTTGGGTACCTTCGAGAAAGGGGGGGGTGGAAGGGGAGGAGTGGAAATCGGCGCCTTGTCTGGACTGGTCCCGCTGGAAGAGAGGAGGCTGTGAGGGGAGCCTGTGGCGTGTCAGCCGCAGGGCTCAGAAAACTTACCTACTGTCCCTCCTCCCTACCGCCAGCACCCCTCAATCCAGGGCCTGGGGTTCTGGGGGCCGGAGCTGCCCTGAAGGGAGTGCAGACTCTGGTCCTCTGCCCCTTGTAAGCGCCGTGAGGTAGGAGCCCAAGCGAGAGGTGGTGGGTGAATCTCCAGCTCCCTCCGCCCTCATTTCCCTCCCCACCCCCATCTTTCTCTTTAATCATTAACAGCCCTGGAATTAAGGGGCTCAGACCTGGAGGCCTTCCTATGCACCTTTGCTATAAACGATAACCATCTGTGCCTGAGGTAATGGGGCTGGAAGCTTTGCCTGTATCCTGTATAGGAAGTGGGACAGGGTGACAAATGTATTGTGTTTTTCCGTTACCCCCTCACCCCCCATCCTCTCCCTTGCATACCCCTCCTTTCCACTTTAGTTCTCCGTGGCTAGGTGGTAATCGTGGTGGGTTTTGCTGCTGTTTGTTTTTTTTTTCTTTATTGCACTTGGTATCTTGGTTACCTCTTTTGAATTTGGTGTTCCACCTCCATCCCAGATCTTAACTGCAAGCTTTGTAATACTTCAGTTACAAGCTGTGTGTCTTTGGGAGTACCTCTCAATGCCTGGTCGCTCCCGATTAAGATGAGCGTTTTCTTCTATGAATACTGGAATTCCAAAGCCCTTGCAAGGATTCCTAAATGGCATCATAGCCTAGGAATCAAGGTCTCTTGCTCTAAATACTTTGTGTGTGAGGAATTTAAATGTTGTCAACTCTTTCCAAAGTGATTTGATGTTAGGCTAATTCTGGATTTCTGTGTTTCTCTCCACCCACACTTCATGATGCACTTTGGAGAACAGAAAACCCCATATTACTTTTTTGTTTCTCCAATTGGACAATAGCTCTTTTATCTTCTCCATTTGCGTGTCTGGCACACAAGTCTTCAGTGAACACATTTGGCTTGTGCTGATTCCCATCTTATTTATTTAGCTTATTCTTTGTGTATAGGTGGTCTTAAACGAGACAATGTGATTTGCTTAGTTTTGTTTTAAGGAAGAATACAAACCAGTAACGGCTATGAAAAAATTATTTGAGAAAAAAATTATTTGAAGAAAGCAAAGAATGATCGGAAACGAAGGTCTCTTTGTTGATGTTCTGTTGGTTTAAGGAAAAAAAAAAAAGTAGTGCTACTTTAGCCTGTTGTAGAGATTTCAGAGTGAAGTGTAATGATTCCTAGTTTGGTGTTGATATTTTCTTTGGAAATCCTCTGTTGAGTCTGGCACTGTGTTTTCTAAAGAACTTTAAGAGATGGTGCCCAAATTTTAGGGATCCTTTGAATAGAAAGTGTCCGTAAATCCTGTTCCTCTGTAACTGAGTTTATGTGCATATTGCTAGAAGAATTATCACAACGGGTTCCATCCTACTCATCAGGGCTTTCAAGCCTGATAAAACAGAATATTTAATGCTTTGATTGTACAAGTAACAGCATGTTTAGATGTTTCACAGAAACGCAACAAAAGAAAAAAATGACTGCTGTTCTCACTTTAGCTGATTGGGAATCATTGAATAAAAAGTCCAAAATTCATTCATTCATTCAACAAACATTTATTGACCGGCTACTAATTGCTAGCCAGTATTTCGGGCAGTGGGCATACAAAGGTGAGCATAGCAGTAAGGTCCACGCTCTCATGGAGCTTACCTCAGACTGTGGGGTGAGGACAGATAAATAAGCAAATCGGACTTCGATAAGTGCTGAAGAAAATAAGAGTGTTGTGATAGAAAGTGTCTGACTGGGATTCGGTCTAGACCTTTCTGAGGAGGTGACACGTAAGCTGAGCTTTAAATAAAAAGGAGCCAGCCATGCAAAGGTATGGGAGGAGCCTTCCAGGTTTAGGGACTAGCTAGTGCAGAAACTGGGCTAGAGTGAGTTTGGCAAGTTCCAGGGAGTAGGGAAAAAGGGGAGGTGGAGGAGGCTGGGGAGTAGGGAGGCAGTAATAGCAGAGTCTAGTGAGCAAAGAGGAGAGTGAGAAGAGTCTAGGTCAGAGAGGTGGAGGCCAGGCTCAGAATAGGTAGGCAAAATAAGAGGAAGAAGGAGAAGGAAATAGAAAATCATGTTCCTTTTTAATTCTGTTGCCTTTCCTAGAGTCTCACCACACGCTACTTTGAGGGTACTCTTGGACTGTCATAGGAAAAAAAAAGTCACCCTGCTGAGAGTGGGAGAGGAGGAGGCAATGGTCATCTGGGTCTTTTCTGGTAGATGAATCTCAAGCCATGTGTTAAGAATTCAGCAGGATGTTCAACTGAGAGATTGCCTTTTTCCTTACAGGATTTTGCCTTATACACTTTTAAAAATTGCATAATGAGTACCCCAAATGTGTTCTAGTATATGAATCCTCCTTTGCTTCCAGCTGTGAATTTGGGACTGAAGGTTGGGCAAGTGATAATAATATGCCCTTGTTGGTCTACAAAGATGACCATTAGGATCTAAGTTTGAAGTTATTTTTTGTAGGGAGGCGGGTTTTATGTTGCAATATTTCCACTCTTGTCTGATCCACCTGATGACTAATAGCACTGAGCTGAGGTGTAGGTTGGTGCTAAAAGTTTACATTTATCCAATGTAATCCACACTCAGTGGATTACATTAGATAAATGACCATTGTGGGCATAATCCCACTCTGTGGACATCTTTGGGCTGGCATGTAACCAAGTGATGTAACCTACTTTTGCCTTCTGTCGGGGCCATTCATCTCCAGCAGTCAGCTGCTTTTCAGCCTCACCTTGACCAGATTGTCCACTTGAGAGGCCCAATCAGGACTCCTTTTTGATTTGGCCCTCTTGAGCCATGACACAGTGGGCCAACAGAAAGAATATGCTGTTTTCTTCTTTTGAACACCACAACAGTGACTAGTGTGTTCTTTGAGTGAATTGGCCCTTTGAGCCAGGCAGTTGAGAGACTTAAAATATTGCTGAGGCTATTTGTAGTAAAGTTAGTATCAGAAATGCTAAGTAAAACCTTTTAGTGTTTGGGAAAAATGAATCAGAAATTTTGGACTTGTCACCTATTTTAGGTTCTAGTAATTTACTAGCATGGGTAGATAGATTATCAAAAATAACTTGAATAGTTTCCTGGGCAGTCCTGGGGTAATGAAGGGGATGGAGTTGAGCCTGTACTGACTTACTGAATCCCAACTTGAGTGCAAATAGGAAGTCTTTTAGTTAGCAAGCAAGTGAACAGCTAGGACCAGGCAAACAATAGACTCCACCCTTTATACTGCAGAGTAACTCTAAGAAACTGAGAATTGAAAAAATATATATATAATATATATATGGTTTTGGCCTAGGTTGAAGAATTTTGGCCTCTGTATCCTAATACTGGATTTTAAATGCTGTTATTAAGCTGTCCACTGTTCATCTTCATTTTAATAGTTATTATAACTCAAATATGAAAGTATCCTGTAGGCTGAAATTTCATCAGCCAGTTTGGAGGCTGGTGGCTCTTTTCTAATTTGTGAAAGGGGCGGATGGGCAGGAGGGGACTTGAATACAGGGAGAAGCCATCAACTCCTACGTTGGCCACTAATTGTGTTTGGGGAAAGAATCCACAAATCTAAATGAATTTAGATTCTCAGAGCTGAACTGGCCTTTTATTTATTTATTTATTTATTTAAAAAATATTCATCTATTTATTTGGTTGCGCCAGGTGGGCTCCTTTGTTATGGCACGCGGGCTCCTTCGTTGCAGCATGCGAGCTCTTAGTTGTCACACACATGTGAGATCTAGTTCCCTAATCAGGGAATTGAACCCGGGCCCCCTGCATTGGGAGCACGGCATCTTAACCACTGCGCCACCAGGGAAGTCCCCTGAACTGGCCTTTTAATCTAGGGTACTAGTGGATTTGTTTCTCAAACTCCCAGGGCTTTTGGACAAACTCTTCTTAAAGAAGAGTTGATTCCACTTACTTTTGGAGTTGTGGGTGTTATGCATTGCATTAGATGACTTAAAATTAATCTGATTTTGCTACTGTTTTGATATCTTTACAGTAAGGACAGTTAATTGTACACTGGCTGCCAGTTGTTTTAAGATGAAGATGTGGTAACTCAGATTGAAACAATGGTAATTATGTGGTGACTCCTATTTCCCCAGTTCTTGATAACTTACAGTTACCTCTTTGTGTCTATTTACAGATGTTGATACCAGTGAACCAGGATCAATTCTCCCTAAATGTTGGAACAGTGTTCTGAAGCTCTCTGCACAATGGACCAGGGTGTTTTATTGAGTTAGTGTCTTTCAATTAAAATCTAGTTTTACTAGTTCTTGTATCTGTTTTTCTAGGTGAATGATTAGTGAATGATTACAAATAAGAACTTAACATATTAATTTAGTGGAAGTGGCTCAAACTCTAATTCTTTGAAGTTGTGATATGTAGAAAGGAGAAAATGGGAGGAGGGAAATGCCAAATCCTCTTCTTTAAGATGTGTGCAAGTGAAACTATTTAAATACCAGACATCAGAGTAGGGAAGCTCAGTCAAGGAATCTTGAGGTGGTGATTAGCCCTTGTAGCAAAGTAAGCCATCTATGGCCAGTGCCCTGATACCAACCTGATTACACGAAAAAGTAGGCATCATGTTGACGACTCCTGACTTCCCGATGGCTTGTCCTTGCTCAGGAGCGTCCTTTGACCCGTGCTGTGTTGGTGGGTTTCAGGCTGAATTGCATTGTGGAAGCTTAGGTTGCATAGTGCTGGGAAGCATAATCCATGTTCCTGTTCTCCCTGCTCTGCTGGAGGGCTCAGCCTCAGGACCTGGGGACTGGAAATAATTCTGTCACTGAGGCCTGGAGATCCAGACCAGATATATGATGACTGATCAAGGATCTTGGATAGCATCACTGTGTAGTGTAGGACTTCTCATTTTTGCCCTAATCTCTGCTGGTCAGTCTAGGACACAGTGTGTTGGAAAAACTTGCTTTCCTTATTTTAGTAGTAGATTGCTTCCACCATATCAAGACCGCAGGGTTTGGTTATAGCTTTTAGCTCTTGTTGGTTGATGAAGGGTTTGGATTCTGCAGTGTTTGCCTAAAGTGGGTTGGTGTGTGACCTGTAATTTTGATTCTGAATAAGACTCAAGTCATAGCATTTACTATATTGAATGCATTTAATTCTTTCTCCAGTTAAGGAAGAAGCAGGAAGAAGATCCTCAAAGAACCTTAGAATATCTGGCATGATAGTCTTTCAAACTGGGCTACGCGGAGCCCTCTCAGGGATCATTTCTGGCGTATGCCCCCTCATCTCACTGTCTTCCTTCTACTTCACTGCCCCCCCCCCCACCATGCTTCACTCTGCAGAAGGTACCTTGATATTCTGTTCTATTGGGTTTCCCCGTAAGATTTCAGTCAAAATGTTTTGAGGCTGAAAACAGATCAAAAAGCAGTAGGTAAATGGAAATCTAGAAAGGTTAGTACACTTGCTTAAAGTTACAGAGCAAGGTACTGGCAGCTACAGGACTAGAATAGGACTTTCTCTGCACTAATTTTGTTTTCTCATTTACTACATTGCCTCAAATATGACATTGTAGGCACTCAATGGAGTTTGAGTTTAATTGAATCCTTGGTGTTTGGTCTTTTATATTACTGGCTCTTTACTCAAACATTTTGTCACACACTACTGTTCTTTCAGAGAAAAATCCTTATAACCAGTTTTGAAACATATGTGAAGTTATTGATGGTAATAGTACTAGTAAGTAGCTGGCCTTTCCTCCTCAGAATATTTCTGAAAGTGATGATAGTACTTTCAAACAGAAGTGGAGGCTTTATCACTCTAAGTTCTTAAGATAAGCTAGTGGCATGCTGTCCAGAATGCCTGTGCAAAATGCTGACCTCGGGCTTCCCTGGTGGCGCAGTGGTTGAGAGTCCGCCTGCGGATGCAGGGGACACGGGTTCGTGCCCCGATCCGGGAGGATCCCACATGCCGCGGAGCAGCTGGGCCTGTGAGCCATGGCTGCTGAGCCTGCGCGTCCGGAGCCTGTGCTCCGCACCGAGAGAGGCCACAACAGTGAGAGGCCTGTGTACAGCCAAAAAAAAAAAAGAAAAAAATGCTGACCTGAATATTCCCATTTCCAGTGACCTGCCCTGGAATCTGAAAAGGAAAATCCAGGTATACCCACTGACAGAAAAGCTTTAGAATGGCTCTGTGGGAATAACTACAATCACCATATTCTTTTTTCTAAAAAATCTGTGAAGCAAATTTGTTTTCAGTTAAGCATTTACTTTATATCTACTTGATGACTACCTAGTGGCTCCTCTTTAAATAGGAAGGGAAGGCGAGGAATACCACTGCAGTGAGGGTGCTGGGACCCTGGCAGCATGGGTTCTAGGTGGCAGGATTGTGGACATGCTAGAAGTTCCAGGTCCTCAAAGGAGGCATTTTCCCCAGTTGTAGTGATATTTTCTTTATTCTAAGTGAGTGTAATTCAAAAGTGAGGAGTGATGTGTAGTGAATGTTCTGTGTTCATTTTAAAGAATGTTTCTGTGGTTCTTTTTCTCCTAGTAAATTAGTTTATCTTTGAAATAACTAGTCACTTGTCGAGTCATTTACTCAAAACAGTTGGTTATAGCTGATGTCTATGGTAGGAGAATTTTGCTTGGGGGTTTACTAACATTTTATGAAAGAGAAAAGTCTAAAGACCTTTCTAGAGACATTTAGATAGGTGGGTTCCATTGTGGGGAGGAGAACATGTAAGGGAGCCGGCCTTTGCGGGGCAGGGTGGTGGTGGTGATATTGTGGGCTGTGTGTACGGGGTGAAGAGAAATGCCCATTGATGGTCCAGCTGGGGAAGGGTGGAAATTGCTGACAGTGGCACTTGATGGGGGAAGAGTGGGTCAGGAAGGAGCAGGCCCACAAGATTGCCCAGTGCCAGGGAACGCCATTCACAGGGAGGGGGAGGGGGACCTATGGAGTTGAGTAATTCATTGGCCCTGACCGGGACCCTGACCACAGTACTCTCTCCCCTGACTGGAAAGTGTATTCCTGATGGGGAGGGTTGAGTGCAGGGATGCAGTATCCGGTTTGACCAGATTGATCTTCAAGATTGACTAGTTGGTCATGATTGACTGCTTATGGAGTACTGGCCTAACTTTTTTGAGATCGCTCTTTTGACTTTTGCTTTTGACAAATAAGAAGTTGGTAAACAAGAGGGAACGTAATGTCCCTGGGTCTGTTAGAGTTTGAGTTAAAGTACATAATACTAGGTGGTGGTGATTGTCATTTAACAATGTCTGTTATCCAAAGGGAACAGTTACATATAAACTATTGAGGTAATTCATGATTCTTTTATAGGGACTATAATAAATGGGAAATAAATCACAACTAAAATGATTAATTAAAGAAAATACATTTTGACTCCATATTTCTACAACATTCCCTGGTCTCTTTAGCAGGTCAAATTAATTCTTTAGTCATGTATAAGAAATTTTATTCTACCAGGTACTTGTGGATCTGACAGAAGCCCAAATTTCCTTCTAGTGCTGAAAACAGCAAGCACTACTCTGAATTGGTGACAGCTATAGATTTAATGATTAGATCAAGTACGGAGGTGCCTTGTAAGCATCAGTTAAGTTGGTTGTAATGTGGACCTCTTTTTCTGAGGTTAATTATGACATTCCTGCAACAATTCTCTGACATCACTGAGTGTCCAACAATTCACTTCTGACACAAACTGCCTGGAGTTTGTGCAGACCCCATAGGCTAATGACTCAGTCTCACAAGATTGCCCCACTTCAGGTGCCAGCCCCAAGTATCAGGTCTCAAGTTACCTACCTGCACTTCTGCCTGGCAGAGTACAAATTTCCCACGACCACCCTCCCCCAGGTTCGATAATTTGCTAGAACATATGACTCATAGAGCTGATAAAACATGATATTTATGAATACAGTTACATTATAAAGGTTATAACTCAGGAACAGCCAAATGGAAGAGATGTATAGGGCAAGATTTGAATTGGGGGCACAGAGCTTCCGTGTCCCCTCTGAGCATGCCAGCCTCCCAGCACATCAATGTGTTCACCAACCCTGAAGCTCCCCTAGCCTTGTTTCAATTTCAGTTGAGGTTCCTTTGTGTAGGCAAAATTGATAAAAGCATTGGCCTTTGGTGATGAAACTTCAACTACCCTTCCCTTCCTTATGGGCTGGAGGTGGGCCTGAAAGTTCCAGTCATGTGCCTGGTCTTTCTAGTGTGGCCAGCATCTCTCTTAAAACTATCAAAAGGGCCCACCCTGAGTCACCTCTTAGCATAAACTCAGATGTGGTCCAAACCCTGCTCCTTATGAAAAACAAAGGAGCCTATCAGTAAGGAAATTTCAAGGGTTTTAGGAGCTCTGGTAGGAACTGGGGACAAAGACCAAATATATTTTGTATTACATCACATTAATACTCCAGTTTTGCATCCCATAAGTAGGAATAAGGTTACCTAAAGTTGATTTAGATGATAAGTAACTATGCATTTTCTGTTAATTTGATGGAGGTTTTTTTGGGGTGTGTGTCAAGAGAGTGCAAATTGCATAGCTTCAGATTACAAGGAGCAAACTCTTCCCTCAATCAGTATGAAATGGCACTCCTAGAATGTGTTATATATTGAATTTAACAGGTGCACTACCTCTACAGCTCCCTAATGCAAGAAAGGAGCACACTTATAGGAAATCAGATATACAGAAATCACGTTTCCTTTCAGTGTGACTTCAAAGATTCAGGTGTTCATAGTGCGCTGGTTAAGAGCTTCAGCCTGGAGTCTGGGTTTGCATTTGAACTTTACCATCGGCTTGCCACTTGACCTTGGATGAGCCACTTAACATCTCTAAGCCTTGTTTCTTTCATGTATTAAGAGAGGATAATAACAGTAAGTAGTTGTGAGGAGTCAGTAAGACAGTACATTTGCAGGACATGGCACATTGCCTGGCATATAGATAAACATTTAATAACATTAGTTATTATTAGCTACATGCATATATAGCTAAGCTGACAGGGATTGGCAGCTCCCAAAGGGCCAGGAACTATATCATTTTACCTTCTCTTATATGGGAAGTATGGGACAGTGTATAAAACATTGCTAGGCACACAGTAGACACAAGTTATCTATCACTCGAAAATAAAACCTGCTCTGGGTATCTGGGAAATACAGGAGTAACTCTGTAATGGAAACTTCCAGCCTGTTTCCAAAGCTGGCCTAAAACCCAGAGATGGAAAATCTTCCTCCTGAAACCATATAGAGCATGCATGAATCTAGCAACGGGGACAGGGGCTCAGTGGCTAGAATATTGTTGGATCAAAAAATGGGAAACTGGGCTTCCCTGGTGGCGCAGTGGTTGAGAGTCCGCCTGCTGATGCAGGGGACGTGGGTTCGTGCCCCGGTCCAGGAGGATCCCACGTGCTGTGGAGCAGAGTGGCTGGGCCCGTGAGCCATGGCCGCTGAGCCTGCGCGTCCGGAGCCTGTGCTCCGCAACGGGAGAGGCCACAGCAGTGAGAGGCCCGTGTACCGCAAAAAAAAAAAGAAAATGGGAAACTGATCCAGGAGACATTTTTATCATTGGCAGTATGCCTTGAGGTTCAATGAGTTGGGCAAAACCGCATGAGACTTTGGGAAGGAAACAACAGATTTATTTCAGTTGGTGCAGACAATCTTTGAGAGTCAGCTGGCAAGTATCATGTTATAGTTGCTTCTCGGAGAAAATGAAAAACCCGGATCCACTGGCAAAGGGCTTACCAACTGCTTGAGGTTCACTTCTTGGGGAAGTCCCCGAAGGCCAGGTCTAATTCTCCTTGTAGCTTACCCATCTGGAGATTCTATTCTAGTGGACCACCATTGGACTAAGTACTAGATTCTAGTCTAGACTCTGCCACCAGTTCTGTGTGTCCTTGGGCAAGCTATAGCCCCTCTTTAAGTGTTTCCTTAGCTGCGACAAAGGATTTGGGACTAAATCACTTTCCCGAAGTGTGGCTTTGGTTACATTCTTAGTATATGTGCTGCTGAAATGAGCATGCAAGGGTGTGTTTTTTATACTATTGATGGTACGTGAGATGATTTTTGCTGGATGAATACTTTTCGCTTATTCTATATTTTAATGTGTATTAATGAAAACATAACTAGCATATTAGACCTATGACTTCATGGATGATGTCGCTTAGGGTGATATTTAAAGTGGATGTGATTTTTTTTAAGCTTTTAAGAAAAATCTTAGGGGAGCAGTAGTTGGGATGGTAAATGGATATGTAAGATCATAAAGGTTGTGTAGGAATGGCTGAAGTTTATAAGTTCTGAGACTCTAATTCTAGTGCAGTGATGTGGCACCTTCATGAAGACTTTGTGGTGATGGACACAATAGGACAGGTCCAAATATGAGTGACTTTAAAAACTTGCCTAACTCAAGCAAATTGACAGATTTATATTTGTGCATTCATGGTGAAAATGCCTATAAGTTGGTTGTGTAGAGTTTAAATTATCGTAGACATTAGTGGGGGTGGCTTTTCTTAAATAATAAAAAATGAATAATGTTGCTTCCTCTTTCACTTTTAGGAATTTCCTTGAAATCTGGATTGATCTTTAGTTCCTTTCACTCTTTGCTGTTGGAACTCACCATTGTAGGAGTTAGGGGTTCCATTTGTTCGTTGGGGAGGGAGAAAAGGCCATCCCTGTCTCTTGAACACATGCCTGTGCATGTGTTCTAGGTTCTGGAAGGCCGAGACTCTGTCGCATTCTAATGATCTATACGTTACTTCTTGCTGTTAGCTACTTTAAAGGTGCAGTGTGATGTGTGCCCTAAAATGAAGATAAACGCTGAGGCAAGGTTTATTTAAAATTTCATTTCACTTTTTGTTGTTTTGGTCATAACTCAGTGTACTGGGGGTCTTGAGAAGTAAAATGAGCAGTGGTAGAAATGAAATAAACTTGTGGGAGGTACTTTCTTTTTAAGCAAAAACCCAGAATAAGAATGAAATCTTGATTGCATAATAGGAGCCAAGGAAGCTGCTTTCAGATGTAGTCTATGGTTCCTTGAGTTTTTCTTTTCTTTTTTTTTTTTAAGCCTTAATTACCTGTGTTCCCTTGACACTTTCTGTGTATATTAACGCTGTCATCTTTCATTATCTACATTTGGTTGTTAGCCTCTGTTCTGCAAGTGATTTTGTTCTGTAGTTACCTCAACGTAAAGGGCCATGCATCTGGTATAGCTCCTTGTCATAAACTGTTGAATGTTTCAAATTGTAGTTTTTAAAAATTGCTATAAAGATGGTTCCAAGTCTGTTATCTTTCTGTGTTATCTAGTCAAGATTAGGTTAAAAAAGAACAAAATGGGGACAGTGATGTAACCCAAGATTTTTTTTCTCCTTCATTTTTTTCCTTCATTTATTTAATACAAAGTTTCGACATGATTTCATGATGGGAAACTCTAAGATGTTTCCCGATTGAGGTGGAATCTAATGTTCCAAGCCAGAAACTCTCAAACTTTGTAAATTTTGGTTTTGTCATTCATACTATCTTCTCTCCTGAGAAGTAGTGACCTGTGTTATTTGGCACATTGGAAAAGGGAAAAAGCCTGTACTCAGGGCTATATTTTGCAATATTAAAAATCTCTTTTCTTTCTAAAATCTGTTTCATGACATGCATGACATTCATCCTTTGCACAAATTCACAAGACCCACCTTACTAAAGGTAGACGTCAGGTTTCTGACAGAGTCCATTTCCCTTGGTGCAGAGGCTAGTCATTATTTATAGATAATTGCTGATGAGTGTGGAGATATTCTGAAAGGGGATATGCAGGGGTTGTGACATTTACCTTTGGTCTATAGACTAGGATTTGCAAACCTAGAGTGAGGTTGTTTAATACCTTCTCTTCTTGGGAAATTGCCATTGGATCAATGAGTCTTGGTTAAGATTTCTTGAGGGCAGCTGAATAGTTGGGCTTTTAAAGATGAAAGCCACATAAAGAACTATACAAATAATTATCTCTGTGGTAGTATAATCCCCATAGAAGTATAAGCATTCAAGACCATACATTTAAAAAGATAAATATAATTTTGAGTCAGAATGAAAGATGTGCAAACATAGTGGTAGAGTTCAGACCATTCTTACATGTTTCCAGCACCACTTTGGTTTTCTTATGGCAGACTAACCTTTTAATTCATCTGGAGTCTTTTCACTTCTAAAGTAAAGCCCTTTTAGGATGCTGGAAACTTGAACTTTCATGGTTACCTTCAAGTCAAAAAAAAAGGTGTACTCGAACACTTTCTTTATTAACTCTTGACTTTAAATCTCCCTGTCAAAGAACCGGAATTGCTTAATTTATCAGAACATTTGCTTTTCTAAGTTTCCAGCTCACAACCATTCTGTGGCATAGCAGAAAGAGATAATAAAAAGTTAAGCAACAGGTAAAAATCTTTTCCTGTAGCCTTTTCCCCATTTGGAAGCAGTTTTTCCTTCCCTCTGAAGCAGTTTGGCCTAAGCTCCTCCTTTTTCTGATTTGAAGCTTTACTATTTGCATACAATGCTTAAATTGACTCACTCAACACCAAGTTCTGAACATCTCCAAGTATTTAGTACTTTTGACTCAGGCTGCTTAAGCAAAAGATTACAATAGAGGCTTAACAGGACAAAACCTTTAAAAACACACTTTAATGGTACTCAAGGTTTCCAAACAGATACAAACTATTTTCTAAGAAGAACCAGACTATGTAGTTTTCAAGTTAGACATATGAGCAAGGAAGCAGCTTTCCCAGATGGAATGTGGATCATTCACAGAGAACTTCTGAAACTCAAAACTTGTCTTCTAGATCTTGGCCTCCAAACTTGATTCTCTCATCACTGACTTCAAAGTGAAGTATGTGTAATCTGAATTTTTCTTAAGGGCGAACTCTAGGATTGGATGCATGTTGCTTCAGGAAAAATAAATATGTTTATATGTTGCCAGTTTTTCATTCCAGTAAATTTGAGTGCCTTTTGTGGACCTTGTTCTTAAGGACCTTATGGTATGAAAACAGATAGAACAACAAATAGAAAATGTTGTGAAACCTGTGCCCAAAATGTTAGTGCTATAAATGAAGGTGTGAAGGGACAAAGAGGGTCTAGGTCAACTTGAAGGAGTCAGGAGAGGAGTCCTGTGAGAAGTAAAATCTGACCTGGGCTCAAAAGACCAAGACTAGAGAGAGGAAGCATTCCAAGCGCAGGTAACAGTATGTGTAAAACTACAGAGGCATGAGAGGCCATGGCATCTTGGGGAATGGCACATGTTTCAGTATGCCCGAGGGATGTGGAATGAGAGCGGGAGAATGACAGTAATTGAGGCCAAATTCAGAAGAGCCTTGTATGCCTTATTAAATTTGGATTTTATTTTGTAGGTGAAGGGGAGCTATTAAATAATTTTGAGTAGGGACATGGCATATTCACACGGGCTATATGTGTGTTAAAAAGATCAATCCAGTGGCAGTGTGGAAGACACTGGAGGGAGCAATCCCAGAAGTAGGTAAACTGTGAGAATACTGCAGTAAAGGTGGCAGGGGGCTGAACTGTAAAATTAGGGAGTTAGAATTTACAAAGTTTGGCATAATCTGATGAAAGTTTACTGCTTGCATGTCCCACATGGGTTTTAGGCTCAAGGGTGCTCTGCTCCATACAGTCCCTCAGGGACCCAAGCTGATAGGGGTTCCACTCTCGTGTGCTGTATCGTGTGCTGAACTGTCTTGGTCACCATGGCAAGGGAAGAGATGGCTGGGATGTCATATGCCAGCTCTGTGCTTGGGCTGGGAAATAAGTATCACATCTGTCTACAGCTCACTGTGTCATTTCTGCCTACAGCTGTTTGGCCAGAAATAGATACATTTCCCCATCTAACTGAAGAGGCTGGGAAACTGGGGGAGCTGATGGAATGTTGGCTGAGCTTCTCTGTCTGTGCTACAGTGTAGGGACTTGAGTAAGGTACTTTATTTCTGAGCTTATTTCCTCTTCTGTAAAATAGGAATATCAAGAGTACCGGCCTCAGTCCCAGAGACTCTTTTAGGAGGATCCCCAAGACACTTTCATAGGATCTGGAAGATCAAATTCTCTTCTTAATAATACTAACATCATTTGTCCTTTATACTGTCATTCTCCCATGAGTTTTATAGAGGCTACATGACATGTTATATCACAAAAGATTGAATGGAGAAGCATATATGGGAAATGAGCTGTCTTCTTTTAAGCCAGACCTTAGGGACACTTGCAAAAGTGTAAAACAGTGTCACTCTTCTCATTAAGTTTTTGGAAATACAGTTATTTTTCATAAAAATGTTGTTTATGTTAACATGCCATGGTTTATTATTGATATTTTATTTATTTATATTTTTTAGAGGCTATCATTTTTTTTCCTATACGGACTTCCCCTTTTCCTAAGTCTTCAATATTTTATTCTTTGTACTATACATACTTCGATAACCTTGCTTAAAATGCATACATATGTCATATGGTAACACATGGTGTGTATTTTTTAATAATTTAATTTTTTTAAGATTTTTTTTTTATGTGGACCATTTTTAAAGTCTTTATTGCATTTGTTACAATATTGCTTCTGTTTTGGTTTTTTGGCCAAGAGGCATGTGGGATCTTAGCTCCCTGACCAGGGATCAAACCCATACCCCCTGCATTGGAAGGTGAAGTCTTAACCACTGGACTGCCAGGGAAGTCCCCAGTTTTTATTTTATATTGGAGTATAGTTGATTAACAATGTTGTGTTAATTTCAGGTGTACAGCAAAGTGATTATACATATACATGTATCCTTTTTCTAATTCTTTTCCCATTTAGGTTATTACAGAGTTCCCTGTGCTATACAGTAGGTCCTTGTTGGTTATCTATTTTAAACATAGCAGTGTGTATATTATTGATATTTTAAATGAAGTAATACAATTTTTTTTTTTTTTTTTTTTTGCTGTACTCGGGCCTCTCACTGTTGTGGCCTCTCGCATTGCGGAGCACAGGCTCCGGACGTGCAGGCTCAGCGGCCATGGCTCATGGGCCCAGCCGCTCCGCAGCATGTGGGATCTTCCCAGACTGGGGCACGAACCCGTGTCCCCTGCATCGGCAGGCGGACTCTCAACCACTGCACCACCAGGGAAGCCCAAGTAATACAATATTTTTAAATTTCTCAGTTTAAAAAAGTACCAACCTCCTAGGGTAGCTGTAGGGATTAACTTCTGTCACGACTATAAAATGCCTAGCATTGTGTCTGGCACAATAACTATATTGGAGGGAACCTTTAAGTTTCATCTTGAGCTTTTCTTACTATGGGTCATATCTAATTAGTGGATTATAACCAACAATTAAAAACCAAATAAAAAAAAAGAAATAGCATAAATCAGAGTTCATCACTGAAGTGAGAGTAAATACTGCTTAATGAGTGGTATGTGTGTGTATATACATGTGCATTTGGTCAGCATGTAACGTGTTTCTTACTGAAGGTCGCAGTTCAAGTTGGAAAGACAGTGGTTTAGTTCAAGCTCTCATTTTGCAGTGTCTGAAAGACTTACGCATACTAAACAAAAAAATGACTGTACTGTAGTATGTTTTTTTGAAAGAGGCAGTTTAAACTCTGTATTTTTCAAAAGTGGGCTTGAGAAGCATTATCCCTAATTTTGAGAAAGAGTAGAACATGGTTTGAATTTAGAAAGTGTTTATTAGATGCCAGTTAGCCCTTTTCATGCTGCCATATACACTTCCTGCCTTCTTGGAACTTTAATCCAAGATGTGGTCACTAAAACAGTAACATCTTTTCTGTGCTTGTCATTTCTGACTATCTGCTTGAGAGCCATGAATGTTTATGTTCCATAGGAATAAATAATGTACAATGCATTCAAGTCTTGAATGCATAGTAGAAATAATTGTCTGTTATACTAGAATGTCATCATAGACAATAAAAAAAATTCAGTCAGAAGAACTTACTGAGGAAGGAGTTAATGAAATATTTTCCTTTCTTTTTTTTAAATTTTTTTCGGCCTGGAAGAAACAAGTATCAAAGTTGTATTTAAGATTAAGTGACTTCTCGTAATGAGTAGTGATGTCAGCAAACTGATGTACAGTGAGCAACATGCTGTGTCTTTTTTGGAGCAGTGGTGGATAATAGTTAACGCTTTCATTTTGATAAGCCCATTGGTGACACTGAGTAGTACCCTGGGTGAATAGGAGTTAATACTGGCTGCCTGGCAGAAGTAGATTTGTTATATAATTTATGGTACCCAGAAGCCCTTTGGGGAGGTCTTTATTACTATCCTGACAGTATCCATCTAGGCCTGGAGATTAATTTTTGTTGTTCTCATCTAGTTCTGCCAGGCTGATTCTCATAACTGAAAGGGTAGCAACTTGCTGTTAAATGCTGGCACTTGGCTTTTGCTTTTGACACAAAGGTATGTTAATCAAGAATGGGTGTTAGGAATCCGGAAATGTTTCAGTTAGTGATTTATTATAGTTTAGAGGCTTTTCTTCCCAGTTAAACTGATTTAACTTCTGAAAAATGAGTCAATTCAGGGTTTCAAACGTTTCCTCTTCAACTAGCCTCAAAAAACGTTTATTAGCGTTTCTGTCTTGTAAATTGCTGCTGCAATTCATTTGTGTTAGTCCTGCCACTGCTGAAACAAATGCAGAAGGAGTGTCAGTTTAGTTTTCCATCGTCTGTTACATGGACTTCTTAACTCTATTACTGGTGGACGTCCACTGTTAGTTAAACAAGCCTGTACTATTTTTTAATGACTCACTGAGAAGTCATGTGGTGGTGTGATCCCTGTCCCCAGCTACCAGCACTTAAACTTATAATTTTCAATGTATTGTGTTAAAACAAACTTCTAATTCTGGCTATTTTTCCTTTCAGTTTTAAGCCTAAGGTTGGAAGCTCTATTTTTATAAAATACTCTCCTAGAAAAGTTGCTGGTGTTGCTACCCCTGGGGGTGGGGAGAGAAAGAGCTGACTGTTTCACATGCCTAGGCAGAATGTGTGGGCTGGCCTGCCAGCCAGCAGAGGTGGAATCTGCCCTTTGCTTCTTGGCAAGTACGTCTGGCTTTGAAGGCCCTGATTAGGATTTTAGGTCTTGTCCTTTTCTTGCTGTTATATGAAACGTAGTGTATTGTCTCCCGTGGTTCTAAAGAGATGGAGGACCTCGATGGTCCACATCCCTTATCATCTTTGACAAGGTACGTGCTTCATCCCTCAGACTTAAAAGCCAATCTGTCATCAAGCGAATTTTAAAAATTACTACAGTGGAACAAGATGGGTTAAGAAGTGTAAAACTGGCTGTGAGTTCTGTGTTCACTATGTAGGATGCGAAAAAGCTGCTGGCTTTTGCCCTTGCATCTCTAGACACCTTAAATGTGATTTCTGTGTTTATTGCGGTAGAGAAGAAGCAGTTCAGACCAGCAGCAGAAGGTTTTGCACTGACTTCACCTGCTTGGCAAATCCTTGGAACTTCCTAGAGTGCTGCATGGCTATGGCTTGAATAAACTGTCTGGACTTTCACCCTTGCTCAAGGGAGAGGCAGGAATGATTTCCATTATTATGTGAATTTTTTCCCAGGGACTAAGGTACAGGTCAAAAAGAGGCACTATAGGATGAACATCTCCCAATTTCAGCTTCAGATTTTGGCTTTTGCTGTGTTTGAGGTGAAAATTAGCTTGTGGAGTGAGGAGAGATGGAGCTGATACTGCTGAGAAGCTGTGTTTGTATCACATTATATGGTAACTGATGAGGTAGGGAGTAATTGGAACAATGAGACAATTTTCTACTTTCTCTTTGAAGGTAGTGGGGTGTTGAGAGGCAAGGCATTCAGGAGGAATTGGACCTTAGGAACCAGCTCTTGAGTGGTGAAATTAAGTTCTACTGTACATTATTAGGGCTCAACTTCCTTTACTGTTGAGTATTTGATAACGTCATCATATAATTAGAATTGGTATGAATAGCTGTCAGATGATATTGAGAACTATGTGCTAGGGACAATGCTGAATATGCCATGCTCATCATTTATTCAAGCATGAGTTAATACATTTAAAATGTGCATGGACTAGTGCCTTGGATAGAAGTGCCCAACAAATATCAGTGATTATTATTTATTCAGGAGATATTTACCAAAACATTTGCTTACATGACAAAGCTTAGGTGCACAGCCAAAGTGGTGAATGAAATAAAATCCCTGCTCTTGTGGAAGTTACCTTCTAGTAGGGGGAGCGGACAACAAATAAGTTAACAAACAAGAATTTCAGAGAGTGGTATGTGCTGAAGAAATAAAATAGTGTGCTGGATCAGAGGGAGAGGGCACTTTAGATTGGTTGGACAGGGAATGCATCTCAGCATTTGAAGGAGATGCATCTGATAAGAAGGAGCCATTTATTCTTCACAGTGACCCTTTGTCCCAATTTTCAGGTGAGAAAACAGAGGCGCAGGGTGACTAAGGATGTGCTGGGAAGTGAATAGAGCTGGGCTGTACAGACCCAGTCATTCTGCATCCAAAGCATGTCCTATCCTTCCCAGAAAGGTAGCTGTAGGAGCTGCAGTATCTGCAGTTGGTTTTGAGTGAAGGAAATGAATGTGGTTGCAGTGCAGGTAAAACCCTCATGCAGTTCAAAAAAGTTGCAATTTTATGGACCCTCAGTTATGGGGTGCAAAATTTGAGTATGAGTGTGTGTACATATGTACAGCTTATTTTGGGATCCAAAGCTGTCTTCCGATTTTAAAAGGTGGTGACAAAAAGAGCTTGTGGCATTGCTGCTTTATTTTAGGATTTTCTCATATTGTTTTTTTGGAAAATAGGGCCTACCTGCTAAGGCAGAGTTTATTGTTTTGTGTGTGTGTTATTTATTTATGGCTGCATTGGGTCTTCGTTGCTGAGCGTGGGCTTTCTCTAGCTGCGGCGAGTGGGGGCTACTCTTTGTTGCGGTGCGTGGGCTTCTCATTGCAGTAGCTTCTCTTGTTGCAGAGTACGGGCTCAGTAGTTGTGGCTCGCGGGCTCTAGAGCGCAGGCTCAGTAGTTATGGTGCACGGGCTTAGTTGCTCCGTGGCATGTGGGATCTTCCCGGACCAGGGCTCGAGCCCATGTCCCCTGCACTGGCAGGCGGATTCTTAACCACTGCGCCACCAGGGAAGTCCCAGGGCAGAGTTTTAATAGACAGCATTGCAATTGGCCATTAGGTGGTGGCAATTTTGTCAGATCAGTATGGGCGGGAAGTGGGTGGGAACTGGGCTGGAATCATAAGATGTCTTACTTTGCCAAGCCTGTAATACCATGATGCCAGCCACCAGGTATAAAGCTCTATTTTTTATATGATTATCTGCTTATCTTTACCCATGTTAATGTACCCTTTGGCCTCATGCCATATGAGTGCACATTTGTGAAATAAGTAACTTGAAGAAAAAGGCTCAAACCTTGGGGCCTCGAGTTTCAACCAACAGGGAATGTATTTCCAATAAAGACACACTAACATGGGCATTTCCTGTCACCGTCTTCAAAACCTGAATGCTTTCTAAATAGGCTCTTCAGTACTTGAAACCAAAGAGAAATTGTTTCAATAATAGTCATTGAAACCAAGAGGGTAGCAAAGTTCTGGTCAGGTCTGGTCTTTCAGTTTCATAGGATGTGGTTTAGATCAAATAACCTATTTTAGTCGGAAGATTGATCATGTTATTGCATAGGGAAAGACTTCCAAGAGCTTTTGCTTTACGGCCTTTCACGTGGTGTCTGAATGCTGGGAGGAGGTTCCTCCTTGGGAACATGAAGATGACAGAAGTATACACAATAGAAAAAAGCAGCTGTAAGTGCTCTGTGGCATATTTGCTTGAAGGAGGCTTAAGGTTGTAAGAATTGCAATTGGAAAGGTTCTTTTTCTCATTAGTCATACCATCTTTCAAATTCTTTTGAATAGCATTATCATGGTCCACCCAGTTGTAACGGAATTTTATAGTTTGCTCGAGTTTGGGATCATTGGTCTTAGGGTTCAGCTCAGGGGTCTCTTGATACATTGGGTTGAAATTGTGGCCTAGTAAGTTGGTCTTTGACCATGGTATCAGATCTTCTGTTTCTTTGCTCTGTGAGTAGAAGAGGTCTAAGTGACAGCTGTGTCTTGGTAGGGACTCTCTGTTGTGACAGAAAACCTGACTTCTGGCTTACGAAAAAGGAGAATTAATTGGCTCATACAACTGTAAAGTTCAGGCTTTGATCTGACTTAGGTACAATTAGATTCTGGGTGCAAATAATGCCTTTGAAACTGATTTTCTCTTTGTCTCTTGGTAGTGATTTTATTCTGGTGTCTTACATGCATTTGAGGTGAGACCCATCTGATAAGAAGAGACAGTTTAACTCTCACAGTGACCCTTGGATAGGCATTATTATTTTCCCTGGTGCTCTTTCTGGCAAGATGACCAAAGCAGCTCCAACCTCCTTTGCTTTCGGTGCTAAGATTCACTTTGTCTGACTTAGGTTACCTGCATATTCCTGGCCCAATCATTGAAGCCAAGGGCATAGGAGGCTTTGGTGGGCTTGAGTCACATGGTCCATTATGAGCCCCACCCAACTTACATGACCAAGAGTGAGGGAGAGGAATCTTCTAGTGAAAATTGGTGGCCACCTGATGAAGAACCTGGAGGCTGGGGGAGCAGACAAGTCTGTGCTGTAAGCGATAATATCCTTTGGTCCAGTCTGAAGCTAGAAAGCCATATAATAAGTCTGTGGTCTAAATCCAGCCTATTAACCGTCTCAAGGGTGCCACAGTTCCATTTTGAACGAGGCTCTTGCTCCCTGGGCATGTGATTCACTCAGTTTCAAGTCCATGGGTCAGACCCTTCTACCCCAACGCTAAACCTATGATAAGAGGACCTCATTAGACCTTAGGATGGGCGTTATCTTTTTTGTGTGTGTATGTGACATAGGGGAAGTTTCATTTTCTTTTCAAAGAATAAATTGGGGAAATGTAGGTATAATTGAAACATACCCTTATGATTAATCTCTTCCTGTCCCCCACACCGTACCCCACCCCCATCATTTAACAACACTGTCTTGAAATCCTTGGAGCCAAAATTGTTGGATTTGTCAGTCTTTTGATGTGATTTACAATGAAGCAAATGGTCTCTCTCTTGTTTTCCATCCTCCTTTGGCAGTTTGATATTTTTTCTTAAATATGTCTTAAAGTGCTTTTGGTAAGGTGTTTTTTTTTGGCTTTTTTTTTAAGAAATTGAATTAGTTGACACATATTACAAGATGGTGTAAATACTCCCAGTACACTCCCATTGTGTAAGTTGACACTACTTTTTTTGAATTCACATTGAATATTATATATATAATATTTTTTTGCACAGTCTTTGATCTGTTGTTCCACTTCTAGGAATTTATTCTCAGGAAATAATTACAAATGTGCTGAATTTTAGCTGCTATTCTGCTTATTATCCCAGTATTATTTATAATAGTGAGCTATTGGAAGCAAACTAAATGTCCAACAATGAGAGTTTATTTTAAATTGACAAATTATCAATGAAAGACCTATCTGGCTATTAAATCTGTTTTAACAGAGAGTCTCAACCTTTCTGTAACCCCTCTGCAGTGCAGCACCAAATTTTTGACAGATTGAGTAGTAGGCTATAAATAGTTTATGGGTTGTGTGAAATAGCTGGTGTGTCAGTGGTGATACCAGTACTGCCATTGAATGCTGCTCTTTTAAAAGCATTTGATGAGAGAAGATTTATATGAAAAAGTATAAAATGGAAACATTTGCAAAATAGAATGTACAATACAACCCAGTTTTGTTTAAAAGTTCAATGTGTGTAGTATGAACATGCATGTATTTACTTAGGTGTGCCATCCATATGTGTTTATGTAAAACACTGAAAGGATATACTCCAAAATATTAATTGTAGGTGGTGGGATACTAGGGGACTTTTTTCTCTTTATGCTTCTCATATTTTCTAAACTTTACAGAATAACTATGTAATGCTTTTGAATTTGGCAGTGGGTAAGAAAGTCTTAGTGGCCTTAGTTCTCTGACCAGCTTACTGATGTGGTTGAAAACGGATATTCTTTTATTATACAGATCTTTTTTCTGTCCCTCTTCCTCTTCCCATCTACTATGCATTAGCAATCAGCTTCCATCATGGGCCTCTAGGAAAAAACTGATAAATGTGGCCTTAATGAATTTGGATTTTTTTTTTTAAAAGAATTAGCAAACATCACACTAACCATGTGATGAACCTGAGATCTATTTAGAAGAAATGTGGCTCTAGAAACCACATCTGTACATTTGTGGTCATTCAGGTGCCGCTCTAAGATGTCTGCATGCACTCATTTATCATCTTTATATTGGGTTCCTTTCTCATCTTTTGACTCATTTCATAGTTTCCTTTCTTGCCTTTCTTTTACTTAGATGCAAAGACCAAATCTCAACTCCAGTTAACTATTTTTCAGTCAGTTATTGACTACTGAATTCCTCAGGTGACTGAAAGGTGAACAGTTGATGTGGTAATTGGGTGTTTGAGGACTAATTATCTACAATCTGGTAGACCTCCAGGGTGGCTGGTATCCATATGCTAATTGGAAGCAGGGAAGTGGTGCCTAACCAGTGGTTTTACCTTCAGTATGGCCTAATGAGGCTGTGTCCTGAAGATAAGCTCCAAGCTAAAACCAGAGATAAAGAGTATAGCATATAGCAGGCATGCCATTTTTATTATGGTACCACAGAGCACAAATCCAAGACAGCCCTCTGGTTTTAAACAGGGAAAGTTAGTTAATGAAAAACCTGGTGCAGAAACAAAAAGAGTGGCCAACCTAGAAATCTGGTGCCCGTTAATGATGCGTACTTTGCAAATAAGTGGACAGTCTGACTTGTCCAGATCAATAGTGACAGCAAAATTATTCCAAGTGTGGGTCAGTAGAATAATTCAGCTCTTTTTTGGTTGTTTTGAGTCATGTGGGATTAAACATGTAGCAGCTCTGGAACCCAGAGGCCAAAAATGCTTGATTCTTTGGTATTTGGAAACTTTATAGTATACGTGTGTGTTGGCTTGGTTGTATTTGGCAAGTAGTATTTGTTCTTGCGAGCCCACACTGACTTCAGTCCTCAGACCTCAGTTGTATATATATATCCTTAGTATATCTGAAGTATGCAAGGTAAGGAATGTAAGAACCCTTTAAAAAGAAAAGAAAAATTCTTTTGTACAAAGCTGACTGGTCTTAGTCCTGTGACCTAAGATTATTTTACAGAAATATAACCAATTGGTTTATTTTCTTTTTTAAAAATTTTACTTTTCCTCCATCCCTCTTTCTGCACTTTTGAGATTGGTTGATGTAGAAAGTCTTGTGTTCCTACCCCTCCCTAACTGGAACTGCTGTTTTAGCTTGCTGCTTGCAGTACATTTTAGGACAGAAAGTCTTTTAAAAGCATGAAAATAGCAGACGCGTCTCATTTGCTTTGGCAGGGGAAACAGCTTTTCCTCCCAAGTAGCTCTAGGTAAGACCTAGTCTCCAAAGGTGCTCTTGTAAGTCCCAAGTTCCAAATGACAGCAAGCAGAAGACTTTGCATTTTAAAGTACTCCCTCAGTCTTTCCTTCTGTTATTTTTGCAAGTTTACTTTCTAGGAAGTAGTTTATAAATGGACACCACCCATTTCCCAACTTTTTCTCAGGTCATTCAGCATCTGCAGCTGCCAGTTGGGATCAAGAGGCTCTTGTGGTCTTGCTTTGAGACTCCCCAGGGGGATGGCTTCTGCTAGTACAGCTGCTTCAGCCCCTGGCAGCTGGATGTCTGGCATATATAGTAAGAAGTAAAATCATGCGCCCAACTAGCTATACAGACTGTTTGGATGGAAGTTGGAAAGATGGGTTTCTTATTGCTATAATATGTAGAAGCACCAACATTCGTCAGTGGCTTCTTGCTTCTGAACAGACCCTAGATGGGAACAGAATGGGAGGGGTGGATTGGATCAGTTCCTTCTCTCAAGAGTAGATCTCAAGTGCCTTGCTGACACTGGATTTTGGTGCCAGCCTTTGCCCCCTGTTTTTTAGCTCCCAGCCAGCTATAACAGTGAGCCAGCTTGCTCTGTTTTCCATACATCAGGGCCTATTCCTGACCCTGCAGAGTTCAAACTAAGATGATTAGGACAGGGAAGCCTGCAAAAACAGTGTAATCTTTTACCTCTTGTTCAGATTGGAGTAGCTCTGCTTTCTGTGTCTTTTTGGACTTTTCATTTTCCCTTGGCTCTAACAGGCTTGGGCAAGAAGTATGAGAGCTGTTCACTGAGGAGGCAAAATGCCTGTCCTCAGAAGGCTTGCAAATCTAGAACTTCAGCCTTTCTGGATACCAAGACGTGAAGGTAGTCCTAGAGTATTAGACTTGGAAGGATTTTAATCATGGGAACACAAACTCAGAGAGGTTAAGGGAGTTGTTCAAGGACACACATTGCTTAGGGAGATCCCAGACCGGAACTGAAGGCTTCCTGGGAGTTTACTCTGTTGACTCAGTACCTCTGGAGTACAAGCAGGTGTTGATAATGTATCTTTTCTTCTTGGGCCATCATCATCTCCTTAGGGGAAGGATATATCCTGGCATACGTCATAGCAAAGAACAGTATGTAGTGAGGCCAGTGATGTAGAATGGTGAATTTAGAATTACACTGCCTGGGTTTGAATCCGTTTTCCTGTATCACCTCAGGCCAAATCCCTTAAACTCTGTTCAGTTTCCCCTTCTGTAAAGTGAAGGTTATATTATCTTCCTCATAGAGTTGTAGTGGGTTAAATGTGATAATTCATGTCAGTCTCCTCAATACATACATGTAACTTAAAAGGTATTGCTATTAATAAACATTTTTAAATCCTGTCTCAACTTGGACCAACCAGATTGGTCCTTTTCCTTCTTCCTTTCCACTTTATGCTTCCAGTCATTGAAGACCCAGAACAAGACTCATCTTCTCTGTGAAACTTTCCCATTGAGTTGATTTTGGAGTCTTGACAGACTGGTTTTATTTCCTAGTCCCACTGCTTAGTGGTTAAGAAACCTCAGTTTTCTAATCTGTAAGGGCTCTGACAACCTAGGTTGTTGTGAGGTTTGAAGGTGATGTATGTGAAGCATATAGCCCCATGTCCCACAAATACCAATTTCTCTTCCTCAGTCCTTCCACCTTTCTTTCCATAACACTGGGCCACACTCCACTCTCCTTTCCTGTCTCCATTTGTCTTTGTGTGGTTTAGCCCTTCTTGGTCCTTCTGTTCCATAAGAGGTGACTCTGTTTCAGAGGTAGATAGTAAGTCCTAGAAGACAGGGACTTGCCTGATTGTCACTTCATGGAACTGCCTAAGAGATGGAAACAGTTTCCTGGTCTCTTCTTCTCTGGCTCTCTGGAGCCAGAGCAGCCACTGGGACCACGACCTCTGGGATTGCCCTCAGCCCAGCAGTGCCAGCGCCAGGCCTGGGGCCAGGCAGGCAGCCAAGCCCATCCTCAGGAACAGCAGCTGGGACTGGCACAGGGAGGAGGGAGGCTGGAAGCTGATGCAGGGAAGCAGTGAGGGAGAGAGGCGAAGTTAGAGCTGAGACTGAAGGAGGAAAGCTGGAGGCTGGTCTTAGTCCAGCATAAGCTGAGCAGTTACTGTCTTTCAAGTAAACCCCCAAGGCTGTGCATAGAAGTAGGTTTCCTGGTTTGTGGCTTTTTTGCCCCTTTTATTCTTCTTCTTCCTACCTTTCCTTTCTTCCCACCCCTCCTTGTCTCTCACTCCATTTCACTCATTTATGCCACTTTAGCTGAAATAGGAGAGCAGAATCACTTACTGCAAGAACAGGAAAGCTGCTGTGGGCATTTGGGGCGTCAGCATACCTGAACTGCCCCAGGAGACCTGGCCTGGCTGCTGACAAGAGCACTGTTCTAGAAGGGAGACTTGATTCTGTCACCAACTTTGTGATAATAACAACTGTAATAAAGGCTAACACTTACTGAATACTTTTTTTTTTTTTTTTTGTGGTACGTGGGCCTCTCACTGTTGTGGCCTCTCCCGTTGTGGAGCACAGGCTCCAGACGCGCAGGCTCAGCGGCCATGGCTCACGGGCCCAGCCACTCCGCGGCACGTGGGATCCCCCCGGACCGGGGCACGAACCCGCGTCCCCTGCATCGGCAGGCAGAGTCTCAACCACTGTGCCACCAGGGAAGCCCCCTTACTGAATACTTTTTATGAGCCAGATATTGGGCAGAGGATTTTACATGGGTTATCTCATTTACTCTATCCACCAGACCATGAGGTACAACTGTCCCATTAAAGTTACATGCTGATGGTCACAAAGTTGGTCCATCACCATGATTCAGATCCAGGTTTGTCTGCTCCCAGAGCTCTTCCTCTTAATGACCCTGCTCCAGTTTCTCCCTTCCTAGATAGCTCGTTGACCTCCGTGTACCTCCATTTCTCTTCCTATGAAAATGGGGGTAATTATTTCATAGAGCTACATTTATATGTAGCTGTTACAATGTACTAACACGTACAAAGTGGTATTCATTAATAATGATACTCTGTTAGTGAAATTTGGCTCTGGGGTGCTCAGATTGTGCTGAGGCTGTCCACTTCAGAGAGGTGGCAGGAGGACCACTGGCAAGTATAAATGCGTATAAATAAGTAGCAAGTTGGAAATCCTGTCTTTTGCAGATCTACAGAGCTGGAACCTAGTGGAAAGGGAATGGAGTCTGGAGCTGGCTGGAAGGCTGTCCCACGTTAGGGACAGGGAGTGACCAGCAATTCAGAGTATCCAGAGCGCACAGCAAATACCCAGCTTGATTTTATTCAGCGTCATTCACAAGTCTTATCCTGTGGAGGATCTGATTCCCCCAGGTATTTCTGACCAATGGTGCATTTGAGCAGGGTCAGTGCTGTAGTTCAAGAGACTGTT
Source organism: Orcinus orca (assembly GCF_937001465.1). Classification (NCBI taxonomy): domain Eukaryota; kingdom Metazoa; phylum Chordata; class Mammalia; order Artiodactyla; family Delphinidae; genus Orcinus; species Orcinus orca. The sequence continues at coordinate 65,873,025 of NC_064574.1, read as the reverse complement.
TTTGAGCAAGACCCAACTGCATGACTCAAGGCAAGGATAGGCGGCCTGTCTGGGCCTGGGGAAGCCAAAGCCTGGAGCCCATTGTTCAGATGGGACAAGCTGGGGCTTCCATCAGGCTAATCAGATACTACCCGGCTGTTAATAATGGCTGTCATATCAAGTGTTTTCTGTGTGGAGGACAGTGTGTGCCAGATACCCTTTATCTGCGTTTCCTGACTGAATCCTTACAACTGCTCTTTGAAGTAGATACCGTTTTGCAGGTTGAGGAAATTCAGGATTTGATCAGGGTCAAACATCCGGTGGCAGAGTAGGACTTTAAGACCTGAAGCTTTTAACCATGCTGGTGGGCTGAAACATCACAGGTTTAAGAACTTTGGACTAATTCTAGTCCCCGCCTCTAGTGAGACTGAGCCTAACGGCATCTTGCCTGCCTGCGTCATGGTCTTAATGCTTGCCTGGGAGAGGGCAGTTGGCTAGGATGCCCTTCTTAGCACAGGGCACAGACCATGTTTGTTTGTTTTTTTTTTCCAGTGGCTAATTGTAAAACTTGCTGCTCTGTGATTGATGTGGTGACACTCCTGAGCTTGGGACCCATCCATTGGTGGGCTTTCCCGAGGTGATCTGATGTAGGTGGGCTCAGCAGTCCAGCCTAGTGGTGAAAGGTCATGGTTTCTCAAGCCAGACATACCAGGTTCTGCTTGTGATCTTGGGTAATTTTCTTTGTGCCTCAGCTTCCCTGTCTTTAAATGGGGTTGTGGTGAGGATGTATGAGTGTTATTGTCCATAAAGTGCTTAACATAGTGCCTGGCATGGTATCAAGCGCTCAGTAATTGATGACTACTATTATTAGCTATTAGCCAGCAGCTACTGGGTCCAGGGAAACTTTCAGCTTTAAAACACTTGAAGTGCTGCCACCCTGGGACACATGGCTGAGCTCCATGATTGAGCCTGAGAAATCTCTAGGTACAGAACTATTTTCCCAAAGAAAGGGGAGACACAAAAGAAGGGAGCCCATTGAGTAATCAGGGGACCACACTTACCACCAGATCTGAAAATACTTTTTTCTGGCTTGAGACCACAACTTGCTTCAAAGAAAAGGACCAGAGTGGAGGAAAGGGGTCCAGCCTCCTGGCACTTGCTCATTGACCATCTGTCTAAATTGATCTCCCCCTCCTTTTTTTCATCTGCTGGGCATGTAAAATGCCTTCAGGTTTCAGCTGGTACTGCTGTGCCAGGTAATCAAAGATGCTCTCACGTGGAGGGCTGGTTGGGTAAATGGATTAGGGCCTCTTGGGAGGCCCATCTGTTCTGTCCCTATGTGAAGGCCTTGGCGCCAGTATTTGGACGAAGCTGATATAATGCAGCATCTGTCCAATGGGGCAGGGGTGAGTAGCCTGGGGTAGGTGGGTCAGTAGGAAACCAGGAAATCCTCTTATCCTGCCAGGTACCTGGGCTTCCCTCAGCAGCGGGAGCTGAGCAGCAAAGCCTGGTGAGTCAGCGTGCCTGGGAATTAGAGTTGCCAGTCTGTGAGCATGTGGGATCTGTGTAAGTTTGGGCCTTTTGTTTCTTTCAGCATTTTAGTCTTTAGAAACACAAATCTGGAAACCAGACCCTCCACATGGTATAGTCCTGCTTGTTTTGAGATAATTCAGCTTCAACAGTTGCTTCCCTTGTATGCTGGTCTTCTAAGAATTAACCCCTTACCTTTTAAAATTGTAACAAGTTGTGCTCATGGCTTACTAGCTATATTCTAAAAGCATAAAAAGGCTTTAAAAAACTTACTTGGGTCTGTCATTTTCCACACCAAAACCCTTCTAAGGGTTTCTGCGTGTTTTTGAAACCTAAGTGAAACTGCGAGTCTTTTTTTAAGGGCATGTATAATCATGTCTGTCATGTATTCTCTTTGAAGGTGGACAATGGGACACACCCCGATACAATGTGATTCCGGTAACTACAGGAATGATTCTGGTCGTCATTTTAAACTTGTACACTCAGAACATACCCTTAGAATTCCTTTTGAAGATAACTCTGAATTTATCCAAGCACTATTTGGAGGAAGCTAAAATTCTTTAGGTAAAGTTTAAAGCTCCAGCCTTCCATTAAAAGCACCCTTCTGCCCCACTGCCAGTCTCCTTAGAGCTTTGAATTTGGACTGTGGAGGTCCCTGACCCTAGAGCTGGAGAGCCATGGGACTGACATTGATTTGGTCTGCTTTCCCGACTGTACTTCTGGCTCCTGGTCTAAATTTCTATTAACATCATAATTTCAGAGGCTGCAGTTATTATAGCAGGTAGCAAACTTTTGTAAGTACTAAATTTTAGATGGATCTTCTAGTGGACTAGTTGAAGGTAAGAATAAGAGTCTGAGTAGATAGAGTCTTCAGAGAAATCACCTCATCCCTGGCCCAGAAATTTCTAGCAATTCTCTAAAAGCCACTTTTTCGTTTCTTAAGTAATAAATAAACCACTGTGATGTTTGTTATGTATCAGTGCAGGCTTTTCTTTTTCATCTAGCAGTTATTCTGTCATTTAGAGACTGTATTTGGGTAAATTAGCCCTTCTTTTAAAATGGAGACGCTATCTTGGAAGACTAAGCCTGCAGGCCCTACAGGACATTCACATTTAGTGTGAACTTGACTTTCCTCTACATACCACCTTGCTGGGGGTGGGGGTTAGAAAAGAAGCTCAGCGATTGGGACCCTTGGCGTGGAGAACAGTCTTGGTGGATAGAGGAAGGGTGGAGAAAGGGCATTTCACCTACTGTGCGGGTGGGTCCCAGAAAGGAATTTGAAGAAATCAAGACAAATTTTACTTTGTTATTTGGCCAGGACTCTGCCGTTAGTCTTGACTCTGCAAATTCTTTATCTCATCTTTAGGCCATTATGAAACTATATAGTTGTTTTGGATGTGGCTACCCCTTCTTCCTACTCATCCTACTTAAAAAGAACATCGGAGAATTTTGACATTAGAGACTAGAAGAGGAACCTTTTATTTGTACCTTCTGGGTTAATACAGGTCCAAATCACTTTCTTATGTGACGGCAAGTTGGCAAGACAAGTTTCCTTTGGAATATTTCTGGCAAAACCGTAGTCTTCCTTGATGCGTTCCGCACATGAATCAACTTCTTTGTGATCTATGTTACCTTGAAGAATTTTAGGAATTTTCCTTATTGGTTCTCCATATGTGCTCTAACCACTGCATTTCCAAGGTGAAGGTATGGGCTTGCGAGGGAGGTGATGATGAACCTGGGGTATTTCCCCTCGTTCATGGTTAGCTCATTGAAACAGAGTGGTGTTCCAGTGTGCAGTCCCTGGAGGGAAGCTTGCATACTCTGTCTCCCTGTCCAGCAGTGATTGCTCTCTAATTTCCTTCTAGGTTGGCTGGCTCCTCTGGCTGATGGCATGTTGAGGCACGTGGGCCAGTGGCAACAAGGGCATCCAATCCAGAGGGGGCCACTCTAGAGGCCAGGCCACCAGCATCATGGGCCAGTGTGTCACCAAGTGCAAGAATCCCTCATCAACTCTGGGTAGCAAGAATGGAGACCGTGACCCCAGCAGCAAGTCACATGGGAGGCGGGGTGCAGGCCACCGTGAGGAACAGCTGCCAGCCTGTGGCAAGCCAGGTGGGGATATCCTTGTCAATGGGACCAAGAAGGCAGAGGCTGCTACTGAGACCTGCCAGCTGCCAACATCCTCAGGAGATGCTGGGAGGGAGCCCAAGTCAAATGCCGAGGAGTCTTCCTTGCAGAGGTTGGAAGAACTGTTCAGGCGCTATAAGGACGAGCGGGAGGATGCAATTTTGGAGGAAGGCATGGAGCGCTTTTGCAATGACCTATGTGTGGACCCCACGGAATTTCGAGTGCTGCTCTTGGCTTGGAAGTTCCAGGCTGCTACCATGTGCAAATTCACCAGGTTAGTCACAAGTACTTCATGTCACCAGGTGATCAGAGGAGGGAAAGAGAGCACCATTGAGGAGTGGTGCCCAGCTAGGATAGAACTGGGTTGACTTCATAGGGTTTGGGGTAAATCTTATTTTCTTTTTCTGACCAATTTCTCTAAAGCTATTCAGCCTCTGAAGAACTGGGTACCAACCATCCTTGCCTGAAGTTAAATGAGGAATAATCCATGTTGCCACGCTGCTGCCCCGCCCCGCTGCTGTTTGACTTTTATCTTTTCTTTCACTCCTGTACTTGTCAATTCACTCACTTCCTCACTCGATGTTTATTGTACACCTATCATGTGTTAGGCATTGAGTGCCAGTATAGTGAGTGCCACTGGGGATGTGCTTCAGTAACTGCATGAAGCCAGTTGCCCCTTCTAGCTCTCTGCACATTACCCTTAGCCAGCCTATGCGCCAACAAGGACAGCTGGCCCTAGTTATCAACTAGTAGTTGTGTACATTGTCATGATCGTTCATCCCTATAGAGGTTGTTTGTGGGAGACAACATGGCAGGGTCACTGCAAGGTGTGGTTTCCAGAGCACTGGGTTATAAGTAAGAATTGACTTTGAGAACCCCTTAATACGATTTTTAGTCCCTGGGTAGGTTACTCGACAGACCTCAGACATTCTATCTTCAGCAGTTGCAGAAATCTCTGAGATGATGGTCAGTGTGAGACCATGTTGTAAGCTAAAAGTGTTATTGTTTTTTAATAACGGAACTTTGATCTCTGGTGGCAGAGTTACCCAGATTCATCCAGAATCTTTGGCTCCAAAAACTTCCCTTGGCAGTCACCAAAAATATTCCAAAAACAAACAACCCCTAGAGAATCAAAAGGAAAACAGGAAGAGACTCCCCATCTTGGAGAGTCTACAGCTTAATCACTGTTGCAGAATGGGAAGCAGAACATGGAGCAGGAGACTTTGAGTTTAGCTTTGGAAAGATGAATAGATGAGTGAATGAACCATTATCAGCTGTCTACCATATACCAGGCACTATTAGAAGCAGCTGACATATTAACTTGTTTAGTCCTCACCAGAACCCTATGAAGTAAGGTAGTATTCTCACCATTTGGCAGATGAAGAAATAGGACTACAGTTAGCGGAGGAGTTGGCATTCAAATCCAGACAGCCTCACAGCTACCCTCTTAATTATGACACTATATTGCCTCTCAGTAAATTATACCGTTTACAATTATTAATTGTGCCCCCTCCTTCCTGTTGCAGGAAGGAGTTTTTTGATGGCTGCAAAGCAATAAGTGCAGACAGCATTGATGGGATCTGTGCACGGTTCCCTAGCCTCTTAACAGAAGCCAAACAAGAGGATAAATTCAAGGATCTCTACCGGTTTACATTTCAGTTCGGCCTGGACTCTGAAGAAGGGCAGCGGTCACTGCATCGGGAAATAGCCATTGCCCTGTGGAAACTAGTCTTTACCCAGAACAATCCTCCAGTATTGGACCAGTGGCTAAACTTCCTAACAGAGAACCCCTCGGGGATCAAGGGCATCTCCAGGGACACTTGGAACATGTTCCTTAACTTCACTCAGGTGATTGGCCCTGACCTCAGCAACTACAGTGAAGATGAGGCCTGGCCAAGTCTCTTTGATACCTTTGTGGAGTGGGAAATGGAGCGAAGGAAAAGAGAAGGGGAAGGGAGAGGTGCACTCAGCTCAGGGCCCGAGGGCTTATGTCCCGAGGAGCAGACTTAGTGGCTCTGTCTCAGGAGCAGCAGCAAGGATCTGCCCGCTGCCCTGCAGCCAACCAAGGAATTGGACCTTTCTGGAAATTACTGAAGATCCGGATATTTTCTACTTTACACCTTTCTCTGCCTTGTATCTGAAAGGGCTCTAAAATGCTGTATCATGTTTTAGGCACTTTCTTCACTTTTTGGATATTTTGGTTATTTCTTTTTTGGGGGGAGGGTCCCCCAAAATATCTGAACCTGGCTACATGTTGTGTATCTTTTTTTTTTTTTTGAAGCCTTCAGATAGAATAAGCCTGCCACTTCTTGCACAAATTAGATTTTTTTGGGGGGGGTGGGGGAGGGTGTAGAGCAGGGAGGGGGGAATGGGACAGTTAGGTTGAATTATCATTACAAAACGATACAGTGCCAGATCTCAGTTTTGCATATTCTTGTTTTTCAGGGCAGGTCTGTACTGTGTGTAGTGCTGTTTACATCGTTGAATTTAGGTTGTAATAATTATTTTTAAAGATTTACACAGAGTTGAATAACAGTGTTAACTGTTAACCACATTGCATTAATTCCCAGGCGATTTAAAGCTCTTGGAGAGCCAAGGCCAGCCAAGAGCATTTGTAGTCTGGTGACAACCCCCTTTTAAGCTAATTTATCTGGAACCCTTATTTTCCTCACTTCTTGCTCATTCCTTCTTTGACCTATTGCATTTCATGTTGAGTTTATCCATCAACATGCTGCACCTGTCAGTCAAGTGAGCGGGTTTTTTTAGAACACATTGTACTGAGAACCACTTAAGCATTGAATGCAGAGAAAGCAGTGCTACCTCAGTTTTGCTGGAAGTAGACTTTGATAGTTTTCTTTCTTTGATGAACTTTCTGTATTTTCACGTTTTAAGTGGAAATACTTTTTTTTTTTTTCATTTGCCTTGGAGCCAAAGTTTCTGTTCCTGGGGGTCAGAAAACTGTGCCTGCCGGCCAACTGACTTGAAGGAAAACTGTGGTATGGAGCTCTGCTTGAATTTTTTTTTTTAATTGAGTATCATCAGCTTACTTGTCTGGCAAGTGCAGAAGCCTGGACTGGCTTGAACTCTGCCAAACAAATATAAAAATGTATTTAATAGTTAAAACGTGTGCCCTTTCCCTTCTTGCTGCACCCATGTTGTCACTTAACCCCCAGAAGTTATTTATTTTCTTCTTTGTTAATGTCAGGCTCATTTGGGGTAATGTGATGACTGTTTAGGTTTACATGACCCACCTCTCCTTTTCCTACCCCCAAATATGTATATATACATATATAAGATATGTATATATTTTACCTATATAAAATATATATATATACACATATATGTATCTATATTTCTTTGTTTCTTTGCCTGCTAAAACTGGCTATAAAAGGGAGCCTTCAATATATATAGTATAAGAAGAGTGCCAGGGAACATCATAATGGAGGCTTTTGAATCAGAATTTGGACCAGTTTCATTAAAGAGAAGATTAATTTTCTCAGCCTTTTCCTCACAAGAGGGAGTCCCAGTTCCCCAGACTCCTCTGCGTGCTCGCTCCGTAAGGCCAGCTTTGGCCAAACTGCCACACAGGAGCTGACTCTGGTCCTACCTGGTTTCAGTAGAGGGTCCTCTTGTTATTTTTCCATTAAAAAGAAAAAATGTCCTCATAAAACTGTACTGGAAGGGTGGGTGGCAGGAACTTGTACTGTTCAGCTTCCAACACTTTGGAACAGATTGAAAAGGGAATCTTTTAAATAAAAAAATATTTACACTCTTGAGGTAATGAAGAGTTTGTCTATTAAACATTTGGAGTTTTCTCCCCCAACTTACCCCATCTCCCTCCCCGGTATGTTTCTCAGCCTGGGCAGGAATCACTTATTTTGAGTTCCTTTATTAGTAGCCTATGGCTCTGGGCTCCCATATTTACAAATGATTTAAGGAGTTTCTGCAGTCGATGTTTTTCTAAAATTGGTATTGACAATAGGGAACATACTTGAAGTTAGATTTTCTTTTTTGAATCCTAACCCTGACAGTTGCCCCTTCTTAGAGGGATGGATGGGAAACTTTCAAGTCAGCCACAGTAGGTTGGCAGTACTGCTGGAAAGCTGACGAGGGTCCCAGTCCAGATGTCTGGCTTTGTTCTAGCCTAAGACACAAGATCCTTGTACGAAGAGTTTCTAGAGGTCCTAGCAGGTTCTGTGTCTCAACTGTAGTCAGGGCATCTAGAGTGAGGTGTTAACAAGACTGCCTTTTCATCCAGTCAGTGTGCAACCCCCAGTTTTTCCCAATTCTGGATTGGGTAGAGGTTGAATAAGGGTAAAGGCAGGCTGCTCCTAGCCAGGTAAGGCTTTTTCTGTCTCAGATCAGAAGGGTGTATGGAGAGAAGGGCACAAAAGAGGTAGATGCTGAATATCCTGAGGACTCTGGAGGAACTGGATTCTTTCCCCAGCCTATAAGAAGGCACGATTCCATGCATTAGGTGTGCTATGATGGGTGGTTTTTTGTTTTAATTCAGCTCTTCAGCTTCCTCAACAAAAGAACCATTAAAAAAAATTATTTTGGGTTAAATATTTAATGGTCTATTTGTTGCAAAAATGCAAATTAGAAGCCTGAAAAGGGAATGGTCAGGGAGGGAGTTTCCTTCCAGGTTTGAGTCTTTAATGCAAGGAATTCAAGCTTCTGCAGTAGCCTGGGCCAATGCTCATTAACTTTCTCATGAAAAGCAGTTTTCTGCAAAGGGATCCAAGGTAGTGTGTGTGTGTAGGGTTTGCAGTTGCACTTGTGGGAAATGAAAGGTCCCTGTTCCTCTTCACCTAGAGATAGGTTTGCTGCTTAATGAGTGAGCTGTAATTGCTCACTCAATGAGTTGAAGAGGTCAATGCATGCCCCTCAAGTAAGCCAGTGCACCCTTCACTTTAACAATATGACACCAGAGTGGTGTGGTGGTGTGGAGAGGGGCAGGATGTGGATGCCATTTTGAAAATAGGCAAATATCAGAGTGGCTACAACAAACTGAATATGTTGGGAAATTGCTTGATTTTTGGCAATGGTTTTTTTTTTTTTTTTTTTTTTTTTGCGGTACGCGGGCCTCTCACTGTTGTGGCCTCTCCTGTTGCAGAGCAACAGGCTCCGGACGCGCAGGCTCAGCGGCCATGGCTCACGGGCCCAGCCGCTCCGCGGCATGTGGGATCTTCCCGGACCGGGGCACGAACCCGTGTCCCCTGCATCGGCAGGCGGACTCTCAACCACTGCGCCACCAGGGAAGCCCTTGGCAGTGGTTTTGTGTGTGAGCTTCTGTGGTATTTCTTTAGCAATTGATTAGAAAGCTGTATGAGATGAAGTGTGCTTCATTGAATTGCTCTTCCCCTCTCCCTGCCAAATTTGAATGTATCATTCTTAGCCCTGCCTCCTGTAATGACACTTTGCTATGCTTCAGCTAGTTGCCTCAGCAGTTCTCCCTGCCAGATGTGCTCACATGTGTGAGTTGGGTCCAAGATCGCATTTCTACCCTTCTGGTAAGAAGAAAAAATCTAGAGCTGGGTAAAGATCCAAATTTCAACCAAGCCCTCAGCCCCGAGGAAATCCAATAGAAAACGTACAAGACAGTGTTTTCAATATTAAACTCCCTAAGGAAGGCACAAACTAGCCTTTTTGGAAAGAAAGAAAGATTAAGCCACACATTATTTTTGGTCTTTTAAACAGTACGGATCTCCCAAGGACTGGTGGCAAAATTCAGTCCTCAGTGCTGGAGCCTGCAGGGTGTGGGACTCCACAGTTCACGTGATGGCCTCATATACTATACCATGTCAAATTTAAACAACGGTAGGAAATTACTGGGATAAGGACCTGGTATAGGTTTAAAAAAACAGAAGATCTGTATTTAGGACTGTGTTTGGCTTGCCGCATTTAAAGTCAAGTCTTCAGTGCAGTGAAGCCCAAAGGTAGACCCAATTACACAATTATAAGGGCTGGGAGAAAGCTGCTGTTTTGCTGTAGTAGTCCGCTTTGCTATTTCTGTCTTATGTTTGGTTAGTGATGACCTGAACATCTTGGTAATTGACAAGGTCTTCCTTGGGGGACTCCAGCAGTATCTTGTTTAAAGAAGATGGACTTAAAAGGACTATTAAGTCATTAAAGTGTTAATTGGGACCCATTTGAGAACACGTGACATTGATCTTCCTCTGAATGCAGTCTGTTTTCTGATTCATATAGAGGGGTTCCCACCCACTTCCCCTTCAGAGTTTACTCCTTTGCTAAGCTGTAATTATAGCACATATCCAGGTTCACCCTGACTGGCACTGCCTTACAGTGAGGATCTGCAGGTGTTTTTCCTCATTGAAAGACAAAATTGAGTAACCATCAGATTCTGCTTCTGATTCAGGTACTAGGGCATCACATCCTCCTCCCTATTTCTCTTCTTGGAAACTGAGCCTGCTCTTCCAACCACCCACCTTCCCTAGTAGAAACTTTCAACACAAATCTTGGATATTGCCAAAGCCATTCAGCAGCTGCTGTGGTTTTATTCTCAACACACATTTATTCTGAGAGAAGTGTCTTCCCTCTGACCCTGGTCCCAGCCCCCTGAGTCTGTTATTAATTGCTCTTACCTGTTGCACTAATGAATAAGATTCTAGGTTTCAAAGGGGGAATTTGAAGCAATAGGCAAATGGGGCGTGGATAAATTGGTCCTACAAATAAGACACCCTGCCTTACACCGCTGAGGTGATGAGTCCACTACTCATGTGACCCTCCACCTTTGTGGATTCCTCTTGGTTTGTGACCAATGTGTCTGTTTCTTGAAGTTGTACAAATCTGTTGACAAAAGTCAATACTTTGATTTTTATTCTCTGCACTGTTGCACTCTCCAAATGGCTCCTTGAATTTTTTAATTAACTTGTTACACACATTATTGTCACTTTTTTATTTGGAAGGTAACCTGCTGTTGGACTTAATAAATTTGTTTACTTGACTATTGATAATTCTGCAAAAAACAAAAACAAAAAACCAACCCCCAAACAAACAAAAAAAACCAGTGACTTCATTCTGGGGTGAGCTTTACCCACCAGGAGCCTCTTCCACCAACATACTGGATGGCAAATCCTGTGCTTTGTAAAGTAATCCAGATGGTACAGGATCCCTAGCTACAAACATGGATCGTTGACCTCCCACTCACCAAGCTTAATGGCTTTTGGAGTCCCAGGACTTGTAGGCAAGAAGCAAATGAGTCCTCACAGGGCCACTACCTAAACAGTCTTACCTTAGCAACTGACGTCGATTCCCTCAAAGAACAAAAAGTGAACACTGTTCTAAATGGTTGGCTCCTACATCTATTAGGTTGGCAGTGATTAAGGCAAAGGAGGCAAACTGAAAACTGTCAAGTGCTACTGCTCTGTGACCTTCGGAAAGTTAAATTCTGCGTTTCCTTTTAGTCATCTGCAAAATCAAGAGACTTATTTCTATCAGTGTTAGGATTTAGAAGAACATCTGTGATTTATAAAGCAACTAAGACACACAAGTTTAAGGTTTCCAAAAGGCTGTTAGGTGAGTAATGCAGGGAATCCAGAGAAGAAGGTTGGCATGGTCACACACAACCCTTCACAAGTCACTGCCCCTCTTGGGGGCTCAACTTCCCCCTGTGCCAAATTGGGAGGATGGGGGGCTTAGACTAACACGATCCCTGATGGCTCCATCTGGCTCTTACATTCTGGAAGTCTAATTGTGGTACATCTTAGCTTCCTTTCATTGTATTTTCTGTCTAGTTATTGTTTATGCTCAGGAAAGCAAGGGGTTGAGTACATGAGGCTTGGTGAAAACATCACTGAATATTCCAGGGATTTTAAGTTATGTATCACAACCCGTTTGAGGAACCCACATTATCTCCCTGAAGTCACCGTTAAAGTCTGTCTCCTCAACTTTATGATCACCTCCTTGGGCCTCCAAGATCAACTCCTTGGCATCGTGGCCGCCAAGAAGAAGCCAGAACTGGAAGAGAAAAAGAACAAGTTGATTGTGGAAAGTGCCAAGAACAAGAAGCAGCTAAAGGAAACTGAAGATGAGATCTTGGAGGTCCTTTCCCTTTCTGAGGGCAACATCCTTGAGGACGAGACTGCCATCAAAATTTTGCAATAATTGACAAATGGACACTATACTTAATGTGTAAAGAGACCTTAAAAATTCAGAATGGAAAATTCATTATGGAAAAGACAACAGAAACATGAGCAAAGGATATGGACAACTCTCTAAGGAAAAACAATTGGCCAAAACCTGGAAAAAATAGCAGATGACAATCTAAGAGGTGTGGGGAATAATAAAGTGAAGATTAATCTAAAGGGTATTCAAATAAACAAATTAAACCTATAATGAAAAACTTTTTTAATCTGTCAAATTAACAAAGATTTGAAACAAATCGATGCTAGCAAACACAAGGTAAAAACTTCCCTGGAATTAAAAAATCCTTCAGTTTTCATACTTTTTAAAAAAGCCCAGTAATTTCACTTCTAGGAATTTTTCCTCAAGAAATAATTATCTGCCAAAGATGTATGTACAAGGATATGATTGGCAGCATCATTTGGGAACAACTTAGTGCCAACCATAGGGGACTGTTTTAGAAATTATGGCACACATCAACATGTTGGAATATTATGCAGCTATTAAAAACTGCTTTTGCATAATGGAAAAAGTATGATAGAAGATTGTAAAACAGGGGCAGTCACTGACTGAGTGGTGGGATTAGATATGGTTTTAACTTTTCTAGATTTTTCAAGTTTCCATTAATGGATTTCCTTTATAATAGGGAAGAGAATTTACAAAAAGGGAGACAAAAGGAAATGAAAATGACATGGCTGAGTGTACTACTAAACAACCCCACTATGGGTGAGGAGGCCAGAAAGTTGGGGAGTAATGTGTTCAAAGCCTAAACCAAGTGTTCTGTGAAAACCCTTCAAGTTGCCTTTCCCCCCACATGAGACGCTGCTCCTGCAGCTGCCTTGGCAGCTCTGCATTGGCTGCCTAGAAGGGTGTGGGAGGAAAAATGCACAAACGCACTTATGAATGGAATGTGTGTTTTGCAAGAGGCCAAGTTGGCAGCTTTGGCTTCCAAAAGGTGGGAGCATCAGCTGAAAGAACAGTGTGTGCAGACCGGGGCCCCAGAGACCTTATGGTCCAGGCCTATCTCTGTAGAGTTCTAGAGTTGGGGGCCCGTGGGGAAACTTCCACCCCCACCCATCCAGGAAAAGGAATGGCCTTGGCTTTTCCTAGGAGCAAAGGGAGTGCTCTTGGCACAGGGAACCTTCATCTGCTCTGTGAATATGCAGTTGGAAGATGATCCTCAATAAAATGTAGGCTTTCCCTAATTTAATTCTCACAACAACCTTATGAAGTAGGTACTAATGTTGCCATCTTTAAAATGAGGAAACTGAAGGGAGCTCCCTGGTGGTCTAGTGGTTAGGATTCCATGCTTTCACTGCTGTAGCCGGGGTTCAATCCCTGGTCGGGGAACTGGCAAGCTGAGTGGCATGGCCAAAATTAAATAGATAAAATGAGGAAACAGGCTGAGAGAGGGCAAATAATTCATACATATCCCACTCTTTGGTCATTTTCCACAAACTGAATCTTTAAATATTCATAATAATCCTTAAAAGTAGATACATCCTCATTTTATACAGCTGTAGAAATGGACTCAAACAAGGTTAAGTGACTGGCCCAGGAGCACAGCTGCAGTGCCAACCTAGACAGACACTTATTTTGTGTCTCAGGACTGGAGTCTCAAGAAGTAAACAGCAGCTAAACTCCCACAGCTTTGGAGCTCAGCTGCAGGGGGAAAGAATCCAGCAACATTGTTTCAAGATGTTCTCAAGGCCTTGCAGCTGATGTCAGCAGTATACCTGGGGAACTTCGCTCTTTACAGGGGAACTTCATCCAAAATCAAGAGCTTCAGTTCTGGCTCCAGGTTACCAACTTCCAGATCATATAGAAGTTGCATTTAAAGGATTAAACACTGCCTCAAATGCCCAACCTTGAGAGTTATTTTAATTATTTTTTTCTAACTGTGAAAGCAATAATATGCTGACTTAAAAAAAAAAAACGGCCTATATACAGAAGAGCATTTGGTAAAATCGAATCTGCCAATCCCACTAGCCAGAGACAAATACTGTTCATATTTTGGTATATAGCCTTCCAGGTTTTGTTCCAAGGCTGTGCATATCTTTGTATAGTTTTTTCTACTCAAACTATACAGATTATCCTGTAACTCTCCATGCTTTATACAACCTATAATATACTATAAATGCACTATCTCATCTTCACAACAATCCTATAAGATGTATACCATTATTATGTACCAAGCACAGAGATGTTAAATAATTTACAGTAATTCAAGCTCACCTAACTAAAAAGTAGGAAAGCTGGAATTCAGAGTCTAGCAGTTTGGATCCAGAGGTCTACTGCTGCTTCTTGTAGATCTCTTTCACTAGAGATTTTATTTACACACACGTAATTTTTAAAAATAGCTACCTAGAATTCCATTGAATAACCCCATGACATCTCCTCCATACATGTTTTTGAGGATATTACTCTAGGAGTGGAATTGCAGGGTAGAGAGAAATTTAACAAGATTTTTTGTAATGATACATACTACATGCCAGATTAATTCATCTTTTCTGGAGGGCAGCTAATATCTCTATCAGTTTTGGAACTGTGTGTGCCTGTGCCCATGTCCTTTCCAACAAAGAATGTTGACAATTTGAGAGTTGATTAAAAACAAAGCAAAGGCTTTTACTGAAATTAGAGTTTCTAAGGGGGGCTCTGGTGTGATGGGGGCACCTGTTGGTAAAGGGTAGCACTGCAGTCTCGCTCCGAAAGGAAGGAAGCATCCCTGAAAATTGAAAGGGGGCTTCCTGAATTGGTTAAAAGCTAAAAGAGTCAGTCTTCAACTTTGCTCTGGTGGACCTGCCAGATTCGCAGTCTATCTTTTTCCTTCAATATTATAAAACCCATTAATAGAAAACAGTTTGCCTTACAGAAATTTGCTTCACAGATGTTACCACTTTGACAAACTACATAATACCTGGGTTTTCTCCACAGAGAAGTCACTCCTCCTGGTTTCCTTACCTATATACAGTATACCATTTAATAGGAGCGCTACATGAAATAAGCACCTGCTGTAATACCTGTGTATAAACCCACTGACACAAAGAAAGTACAAACTGGTTTCCTCCCTTCACCTTGTCTTAAGATGAGAAATGTCTGAATTTTAGGCATTTATTGAAAATTTGTACATGTCATATAAATGGACTAGACTCCTTAAGCTGGTACAATGTTTCCACAAACTGTCTACTCTATAGAGGTCTGGCAGCCTCTGGAGTGCCTGCAGCCTGACCAAATTCTCTGCCATTGCCCACAAGGGATTAAGAAATGTGGCACATGGAAAATGGTGGGCAGACTCACAAACACTAGTTTAGGATGTTGCTTTCCTCTTCATCTTTTATTCCCATCAGTCCTAGGCCAGAGAGCGATCCATGAGTGCTGCAACAGACGAGGAATAAAGATAGTTTTTGTCGACAGGGTTGAATGAATGGTTATAGACTAAGGTAGAGGAAAAAGGTGGTTTTTTTTGATATGTGTATGTGCCATGGGGCAGGGGGCAGGCAGGTAGACAGCTTATGGAAAGCTGCCTGCTGAAAATGGTCCAATGGAAAGAATATTGACTAGTCCCAGATGCCTAGAATCAAATCATAGCTCTGCCACTTAACAGATGTGAGGCACATCTCAACTAAGGGTGAATGATCTCAAACTAAGACTCAGTTTCTTCAACTATAAAGAAATATTAAAATTACTATCTCACAGGGCTTTTGTGAGGACTACAGACAATAATGGCTAACATGTTAACATATGTGGAGCACTTACTGCATGTCAAGCAGTTAGGACTCTGTATGTGTTCTCATTTAATCCTCCAAACAGCTAGTGTACCTTATATAGATACTGATATAGATACAATTGTTATGTCCACTTTTCAAATAAAAAAACAGGCTTATAGGCATTATATAACTTGCTCAAGTCACACAACCATTAGATGACAAAACCAGGTAATAATGGCAGTCTGTCATCAGAATCCTTTTAAACTATTAGAATTTTGTTTGCTTTATTTAAAACACTTTTGTAGCACCTATCATGTGCCAGGCACTGTTTGAAAAACTTTACAAGACGTTAACTTTTAATAATGTATGTTGTGAAACACCTAGCACAGTGCTTAGAATTCAGGAGTCATCTGGTACATATTAGTTCCCTGCCACCATGTAGTGAATATTCTTGGAATTGGGTTAGAGCGCTGAGGTGCTCTCCAAGGCAAAGGAGGCAGAAATGAGCAAAGACAAACACAGAATCTGTCTCCACCCGATGTCTGAACTTAAGCTAACAAGCCACAGGCCTTTTGGCTATGGAGGACTGGAGCTCTAAGTGCTGGAGAGTGGCTCTGGACCTAGAGACCATCAGAATTCAAATATTAATTGTGCACTTACTAGCTGGGTGACCGTAGGCAAGTTGCTTAATTTGAGCCTTTTTCTCATCTTGTTAAATGGAGATTCAACAACCTTAACCAAAACTGTATATAAAAGCACTTAGCAGTACTTGACACATTAAGGGTTTGATGAATTATAGCAATTATTAATATTTTCAGTATTAATTTTAGCAGTCACCAGAAGTATAAGGATTAAGAGCTGAGTCAGGCTCCCAGCACGAGGAAACCTTCTACTCTCCTTGCTACTCCTTCTTCCTGAGCCCCTTTTACCCTTTCCCAAGTGTTATCTGCTGGCGTCATGGAGACAGCTGCACAGATGAGGCCCAGAGAAGTCAGTCACACAGCAAGTATATAGTCTGGGGAAATACATGCTCCTGCTGCTGGGTTTGATCATTATGGCTATGGAAATCAGAGTGCAACTTTTAAAACAAAGGAGTAACAGCAGGTTTTGTTACTACAGGATTTGCTATTTCCAGAGTTTTCTCCTGACTTGTCAAACATGCCTTAGGACCTCTGCCTCAGTCAGAACCTAAGCCTTTTTTGCTCCCTGACCCAATGCTCCCTCCTCTAAGCCCTCATCCCCTGAGAACACCCCAGCTACTTCTGGGAGAAGCAAGCTTTGGCCCTCTCTTGGCTAGTCTACCCACACGATGGGGAACTACAAGCTAAGTACTCCACTTGGTACACGGAAACCCCTATTTTACCCCTACCTCCATACACTGGCTCTGAGAAGTTTTATCCAGGAAAGTTTGCCCCTCAGGGTCCAAGCTCTTAAACAAAAGCTTTCTTTTTTCTTTCTCTGGCAAGTTTTGGTCACTTTTAAACCTCTTGCTGTTAAGTCTACCCATAAGCCTGTTTGAAGTATATCAGTCTAAGATTTTTTTTTTGCTGTAAAACCTAGTACTTATTTCTGTTTCTCAGAGACAGTAATTCTCTCAAGCTGCCCAGCAGGTAGCCTGTTTCCCTAGTGGCCCTAATACATGTTACAAGAATTTTATGACAGGAAGTTAACTTCTGATCCAGGCTTCAAGGCCTGAGGCATTCATGTTTTGCCACCTGGGACCTTGGGCCTGTGAAAGAATCCTAGAATGTCAGAATTTTAAGGGACTTTAGAAATAATACAATCCAGTGGTTTTCAAACTGTGCTTTTTTCAAAAAAAGCCCTCTTTCCCTCTTTCTCTCCTCCCCCAGCATACACATTCATTCATATATCTACTCATCCATTTCAGAATTGCTCATCTTTATGCCTTAGTAAAGATTTAACATCAATTTTTCTTTTAAAGAAAGGGTTTTATAGTTTCAAGCATTTGAAAATGACTGATTTACTCCAAATCCCTCATTTTACCAAAGGGAAATTGAGATCCACAGTGGGAAAGTGGCTTGGCCACTACTTGTCAGCAGAGACAGGTGATACAGCTGGGACTGGACCCAGAGTCCTGCTCCAGTATTCCTCAGTCTTAGAAACAGCAAAACAGGCCCTATCTCTTAAAAGTTAACATAAATGGTAAAGGGGGCAAGGGCAGGGAAGGCAGGAACACACTCCTGATATGTGGGAAAGGTAGGTTATAGTCACATCTAAGCCTGGGCCTTGCCCTAGAACTTCTTGACCATTTTTACTCAAGTGCCTCTTGTTCCAGAGAGGCTGCAGAACCTAAGACCTCTGCCTTTAAACTGGGATGAGCTGTCTCCTTGAGGGACCACTAAGTGTAGTTATAAAAGCAAATACGAGTAACATGGGGATACAATACCTCTCTCTTAGAACTGTGAGAGTTAAGAGATGATTCATTTCAGTTTTCGTTTATGTGCCTGGACGTCAACAAAAGGCTTTTCTCCAAGAAAAGCTTAAGTCCAGAGAGTCCAGAGGTCAGAATCATGAAGGGGCAACCCTTTAGTCCTTACCTCTCAGTTCCTGGCAGCAGGATGAGGCAGAGGGTTCCTGAGCACAGGCTGTGGTAGAGCTTTCCTATCTTCCTGCCCCAGCGCCAGGCTGCTATCTTTGGGTGGTCCAAGTTCAGCATCTAGAATCAAAGCCAGGTGTTGACACTCAGTCAGAGTACCCACCGCTGACCTTTGGAGGGACTGCAACATTCCTCCTCAGGCTCCCAGGAAAGGCTCTGTACAAATCCTCAGTCTGAAGCCAGAGTCTATACTGCAGGGTTCCTTGTCCACTCCAGCATCCCCAGACCTCCAAGTCAGTTTAGGGTCCTGAGTTAGGGAAACCAAATCACTAAGGAGAGCTCTAGTCTGGCCTCTGACATTAAGTATCTCTGTGACCTGGGCAAAGTCACTCACCAGCTCTGGTGTCTATTCCTCATCTGCTAAGTGTGGGACATTAGACCACGGCAGGGCTTCCCAAACTTAAACCATTCACCTTCTATCTTCACCCTTCTGTTGCATATTCCCTAATGGTTTTCTTTAAAGTGAGTCAATTTCTTCCTTAGCTTCGTCTAAGTAATACTATCCATGAAATCACACGTTCAGTGTGGTGGTTGCATACCTTAAAGAATGTTAGAAAAACAAGTTCATAACAATAAAAGTGAAAAAAAGAGGTCCATCTATGACCACCAAAAATCATATTGTGTATGTATGTACTACACTTCAGGAAATCCTAGATCACTAAAGACTTGTCCAGCTCTCCAACTTCCTGTATTAACCTCTCAAAGTCCCTTGGAGAGATACCTGGAAAACCTGATTTTAGCAAGTTTGGAGGGGGCAAAAGTATGAGAGATCTTGGAGAAAGAAAAGTGTGTCCAGGGCTGGAAGACACTGGAGAGTGAAGTAAGACTAGTGGCAGGGCAGGAAAAAAAAGACTGAAGGCTTAAGTGTCACTTGAGCAGGACTATCCTGTCTAATTTCCATAAACATCAGAAGGCCAACCACCAGAGCCAGCAAACCAAGGTAGCTAGCTACCTCTCCCCCCTAACCCCAGGATACATTTAATCACTCACCTGCACGGCCTCCTGCTCCGAGGGAGGAGGTATGACACGAAGCCCTGGGGGCCTTGATTCAGGAGGTAAGCCCCTGAGCCATGAATGGAGGTGCCTGGGGGTTAGGGCATGCCTGCCTTTCAGCTTCCAGTTCTTGCCTGTGAGAATGCCAAGGGCCCTATGGGCACTGCCAAAAGTTTTGAATCCTGAAAACAAGAATACCCCCTTCTGTTATTAAGGACCAAAACCAAAACCAAAACCAAAACCAAAAAACCTGATCACCATCCAAGCTGGAGCCCATCCAGAGCCAAGGGAGAAGGACAAAATCAGGAGATGTTGACCTGGTCCAGCCCAGGACGGATTACTTGTTGAACATTTCCTTTCTCTGACCTCATGTTACCACCATGTCTAATCTCCTTTCCCAAGGCTATATTCAATGGCATAGACTTACTCAAGAAACAGTAGTTTTTCTGCATTCCATTTTTAAGATCTTTAGGCAAGATCAGAGCTTCCAGGCCCAGGAAGAGGCTGGACTGTTGCAACAGGTGTTCCTTGAAGGTTTCACTCACTCCAGACAGGTATATAGTACCTCGGTTCTCAGAATCTTGTTCCAGCTCATTCACAAGGATGTCACAATCAAGGGTGAGCTCTGTCACAGGCCTCTGCACCTAACCAAGGAAAGATGGCATTAATGGTAGAAAAGTCACCACTTCAAACCCCAGGCCTGTTACATACTAGCAAGTAGCTTAATTCTGCAGCTTCCTTATCTATACAAGGAACCTAATGATAACTGCCCCAAAGGACTATGGTAGAAACTTAATACATAAATAAATACAAAATGTAAATATTTTTGTGTAAATAATACTCTCTTCCCTTTCCTTCTCTCCCCCACCAACTGCCATCAGTTCTCTGCCTTCTATACCAATGAAATTCTGTTTAATTGCATAAGAAACATCAAAATACCATTTGATTCCCCTGAAAGCTAAAGGGCAACCACAAAAAAACCACCCTGAAAAACCATTTGGGGTCTAAGTAGTGATAAAGAGTACATGGAAGATGTAGCCCAGGCTGATTTTGACAAAAATGAAAAGCTATCATGTCTTAGGTCACCACTATAAGAATGCCGGCCTTGGCTGAAGGCTTTCCATTACAGAAAATCTTGTGTCTTAAGCCTCTTGAGGGTGCTCGTCTAAGCTGTTATGTCTTAGGGTGCTGTAAATACAGGCTTGAGTAAATACAAGTACTGAAAATACAGGATTGAGTGAAGTGTACTACTTTATGCTTTCTCTGGAAACCCTACCTTGATGCAGGTACCCTCTACCAGGCTGCCATCCAAAGACTCTATGGCCAGCTGGGCCCCTTCCAGGACTTCGTATTGTACACAGAGATGTGGCTGCAGAAAAATCAAGATTTCCTTACTTTTGCTTTCCAGGCTCAAACTGCCAGAGACGGGGCTAGGAACGGGGCCCACCTAAACTACAGTGGCCAGAGCCACCAGAATGGATGTTCTTGCTGTGCTGGGCTAGACAGTGATCACAGACCATCAATTTTAAGTGGAATCATCATGGTTCAGGGCTTGGTTTTCAGAAAATAATCTTGTCACTTAAAATTGAAGCCTTCTCTCCCTAGGTGGTATGGGGAAAGCACTAACAAATTCTTTACTACCCAACTTGCTGTTCATACCATTTATTATTATTATTATTATTATTTTGCGGTACGTGGGCCTCTCACTGTTGTGGCCTCTCCCGTTGCAGAGCAACAGGCTCCGGACACGCAGGCTCAGCAGCCATGGCTCACGGGCCCAGCCACTCCACGGCATGTGGGATCTTCCCAGACCAGGGCACGAACCCGTGTCCCCTGCATCGGCAGGCGGACTCTCAACCACTGCACCACCAGAGAAGCCCCCATACCATTTATTATAAATCACTAAAGTTACCGCTGCAAGTCACAGGTAGAGATTCCCATTTGCTTTATTAGCTTAATTTTAGACAAGCAGCTTTCCTACAAGCATGGGGAGGTTAAGTTCTTCCACTGGATTTGCATCTTCAAATTGACTTATTTTGCACTTGATTAACACCAGAGTATCTAAATCTATGTGATGGTCTGAGCCACAGCATCATCATGGAGATTAAAGTGCTCCCATAGAAAAGCTTCATTTTATTGGATTTGGCAATGATTTCCTGAATATGACACCAAAGGCACAGGCAACAAAAAAAATATGAGAAGTTAAACTTTATCAAAATTAAAAAGTGTATCAAAGAACAACCATCAACAATGTCAAAAGGCAGCAGAACGAATGGGAGAAAATATTTGCAAATCACATCTCTACTGAAGGATTCATATCTAAAATATACAGAGAACTCCTAAAACTCAACACAAAAAAATCAACCCAATTAAAAAATAGGCAAAGGACTTGCATAGACATTTCTCCAAAGAAGATATACCAATGGCCAATAAGCATACAAAGAAATGCTCAACATCACTAATCATTAGGGAGCTGCAAGTCAAAACCATGAGATACTATTGATACTTCACACCCATTAGGATGGCTACTATTTAAACAATCCTCCCCCCCAAACCAAAAACAAACAAAAAAAAACCAAGTGTCAGGGGAATTCCTGGCGGTCCAGTGGTTAGGACCCCCTAGCTTCCAATGCACGGGGCACGGGTTCATTCCCTGGTCGGGGAACTAAGATCCCACATGGGGCGCAGCCAAAAACAAACAACAAAAAAGACCAAAAAAAAACCCCCAAGTGTCAGCTGGAATATGGAGAAGTTGGAACCCTTGGCATTGCGGGTGGGAATGTAAAATCGTGCAGCTGCTATAGAAAACAGTATAGCAGTTCCTCAAAAAATGAAATGAATTATCATTTAACCCAGAAATTCCACATCTGTGTATATCGCCCAAAAGAACTGAAAACAGGGACTCAAACAAATACTTGTACATCCATGTTCATTTCATAGTAGCATTATTCAGAATGGCTAAAACGTGGAAACAATTCAAATGTTCATCGATGGACGAATGGATAAACAAAATGTGGTATAATCATGCAATGGAATATAATTCAGCCTTGAAAAGAAATGAAATTCTGATACATACTACATCATGGGTGAACCCTGAAGACATTATGCTAAGTGAAATAAGCCAGACACAAAAGGACAAATATTGTAGGATTCCACTTATATGATATACATAGAGTAGTCAAATTTATAAGACAGGAAACACAATAGTAGTTAATAAGCCTGGGAGAAAGGGGACTGGGGAGTTACTGTTTAAAGGGTACAGAGTTTCAGTATGGGATGATGAAAAAGTTCTAGAGAGAATGTACTTAATAACACTGAACTATACATAAAAATGGTTTAAAAGGCAAATTTTATGTATACTTTACAAAAAGAAAGAAAAAAAAAAAAGACAAGACGACTTACAGGAAGGAGTGACAGTTCCTTGAATACCCTTTCCCATCCCTCAGTCTATGTTCCCAGGGATGATCTTTTTATTTCTGTTTTTAGGTGTAGGAAAGACAATAAAAGATTTGGGGAAAGCACATTTTAAACATCTAGGATTCTGCAGTTAGATCGCTTTAGAGACTTTAATTTTTGCTTCACTTTAATAGTTACTAAACCTAATAGTTATTAGTTGTATTATTAGCTATTACACATAATAGTTTAATGCACCAGATTAATAGTTGCCTATATCAAAATTCTAAAGGTACAAAAAAATTTACAGTGAAAAGTCTTCCCCTAACCCCTGTTCCCAGTCACCTAGTTCCTCTCTCCCTGGAGGCCTTCATTGTTACCAGTTATTGCATATCATTCTACATATATTCTAAGTTTTTATTTTCAATTCTTTTCATGGCTTCCTGTCTCATAGTGCTTATAATGTTGTTATTGCTTCATATAGTAACTTTAGTCTTTATCTGACTTCCTGCTATGACCATGAAGATAGAGGCTTACTCTATCTATACAAACGGATGTATCTATACATCCTTTTAAAAAGTATGAATTTTTTAAACCATATACAAGTATTATTTCTTAAAAAGTAAAAATAATTAAACTCTTTATAGGGTTTTTATGTAAATAACAAACTAATAAACAAAACTTACTCCAAGAGATTGGAGAGCTAACAGCAACAACAAAAAAAAGCCCTACTCCTCTAGTATCTTAACCCAGCTATGAGCCTACTTTGGATTTAAGCCCTGCAGACTTCCCGGCACATGGAAGCTACTGCTGTTTTTGAAAGGGCATTTTATCATTTAAAGCTGAAGTCACAAGCATGAAGCCCATAAACTACATTAAACCACTAGACATATTTTTTGTCTGGCTTACATAATATTTAAGAAAATTGGAGCCAACAATATGAAAATTGGCAGATTTCTTGATTCTCAAAACAAAAAAATCAGAAGATCTGGCAATATGGGGCACACATTCTTATGGGTCAACACTGTTCCCATGAGACAGAGCATGTCTCACATTCCAGTCGGTGACAATCAAGCTCAAATCACTAATACTTGAAGGACCCTAGAAGGCATCTGAATTTCCCACACTAGATTAGAAGGTCAAAATCTAAGTTTTCTTGTCTCATTACCTGATGGGATTTAAGAGTAAGAGTCACTGACAGGACTGGACCAAAACTCTCAAACAGCCTATTCAGAGCTCTAAGGTTACAATTTTTGCTAAACGGCCCAGCATAGACAGTTGACATCTCCATCCACTTGATCTTCATCTATAAGAAAAACAACAGAATATAGTAAGGAGGTGGATGTGGAAAGAGAATTAAGTCAAATCTAAAGAAATCAGTCAAAACATGGGATAATTCCTTTCAAGGAATTTCTTAACACAAACACTTGCCAAATGTACAAGGATTTGTATACAGGGATTTCATTGCATCATTATTTGGAATAGCAAAAATTTATAAAGTGCAAATGCTGAAAATAGGTATATCATACAATGGAAAACTATGCAGCACAAGGGAAATAAGATTATATAGTGTTATGAACAGATGTGTAAGATATACTGTTAAAGGAATAAATAAAGTTGCAAAACAGTATATATAGTCTGACTCCCATTTTTATAAAAATGAAAATGGTAATATATTGATACATATAGAAAAAATTTAGAGAAGTATACAGTAAACTTAATGAAGTATGTATTACTTTCCTTAATGGGGAGAGATTATAATAGGTCAAATAAATCATCTAGCAGAACCCATTCACTTACTCTTTTGCTCATCTCCTCACTGAGGTTGGGTGGAAAGGGTTCAAGAGAGAACTGCACGATGCTGAAGGTAAACAGGGGGACCTCCACTCTAGCCTGCTCAAGAACCTGCAGAAAACAGCACAGCCTGGATGAAGCAGGAACCTAATAGTCTACTGTGGCTCATGGAGGTGAGCCACAGTAATATAAACAATGGTTGTCTTTTTACCCATATTAAAAAGCAATGAGGCTGACTTCAAGGTCCAGAAGAAAATGGTGACACCACACAGTCTTGTAGAAAAACCATATAATCAGGAAAGAGAATAAATAGAATCACATATGACCCAGATCTTTAGCATTACTAAGAAGCAGGCTGCTACAAGCTTCAAATTACCTCTAAGTAAAGAAACAAGTTAAATTCTGCAAGCCTGTGAATAAAGAGAGGGAGAAGAGACGCAAGAGACTCTGGGGGGAAAAAAATCAAGGGGCATGGAAGACTAGGATGAAACAAACAAAATCAGCCCCAGAAAGAAAGTACAACAAAATGCCAAAATAATGAACACAGGTCACAACTTTGATAGTTCAAGCACTTAACTACAAGGAAGAGACTTGACAGCCTCAGAGAAGCAGTGCTTCTGGGGAAGAATCAGATATATAGAGAAGAGGCAATACCCTGCTGGAGACACTGCAGTGAAGGAAAAGAAGGAAATAAAGAAATCAGGAGGGAAATTAAGGATCCTGCGGGGGGAAAAAAAATAAAACAAATACCAGTCCCTCCCAAGAGCATTATAAACTTATTTTTCCCAGCACATCTTTCTCAAAAAACCCCAACACTTTAAAAAAAGAAAAAGAGAGCATGACATCAGCACGATAGAGTACAAGGCAGCTTTAAGCCCTCAGTTTTCCATAGACACCGAGTTAACACTATATAGACCAGAATACCTTTGCAACAACTCTAGAGACCAGTTGAGAAGTTACAGCACCCAGAAACAACAACAACAACCAGAAGGGATTCCAGCAAAAGGGAAAGGAAAATATGTAGTTTTGTGTACCCATCCGTCCCTTCCCCTATCTGACCCAGCAGGGCTCAACACAGAGGAAGTTTCCCACACTGGAGATCTTCCCTCTGGACAGAAACAAGAGTGGACCATGCAGCCAATGTCATGGCTAGGCTGGGCACTGCCTGAGGGACTAGTTTCTGTCTCACCTGACTCAGAGCACTGATAGGACTGGCAGCCTTGTTTGGAAGCCACTGAAAACACATGCAATCACCACAGCACATTAGAGCTGCAGTTACAAAAGCAGATGTCAGGAGGAGCAACAGATTGCAAGCTCTGAGGAGAAACAGGGACAAGCTGCTCAGGGAATGTGAGACAACTAAAAGCACCTGCACAAGCTCAGAGAAGACACATCCTCAAAGTATGTTCGAGAGGTCCTGAAACCTCAGGCTGAGCTGATTAGTGAAAGTCTTCCCTTCCACCATGCCAGGCACTAACAATTGGAGAGGTAGTTGACAAAAAAAAAAAAAAAAAAAAAGAACTAAAAGAGAACAAAGATAGACAGACAACTAATGAAATCAGGAATATTATGCATGAACAAAATGAGTATTTCACTAAAGAGACAGCAACTATAAAACAGAACCAGACACACACTGCGGTGGCGGAGACAATGGCGGTGGGGTGGAGCAGCCAGCCGAGCCTGGGCCAGCAGGGCCACGGGCTGCCAGTGTGCGGTGCCACCAATCCGCCTGCCTGCCCTCTCCTCGTGGAGTGGCGGCGGGGAGGCAAGAAACAGCTACTATTATATGTTGTAAAATGGATGTCTTCTAAAAATTTCCTGAGAAGATGGTGGAGTAGAAGGACATGCGCTCATCCCTCTTGCAAGAGCACCGGAATCACAACTAACTGCTGAACAATCATTGATAGGAAGACACTGGAACTCACCAAAAAAGATAACCCACATCCAAAGACAAAGGAGAAGCCACAATGAGATGGTAGGAGTGGCCCAATCACAATAAAATCAAATCCGATAACCGCTGGGTGGGTGACTCACAAAATGGAGAACAATTATACCCCAGAAGCCCACCCATGGGAGTGAAGGTTCTGAGCCCCATGTCATGCTTCCTAACCTGGGGGTCTGGAAACAGGAGAAGGAATTCCCACAGAATTAGACTTTGAAGGCTGGCGGGATTTGACTGCAGGATTTCAACAGGACTGGGGGAAACTGAGACTCCCCTCTTGGAGGGCACACACAAAGTAGTATGTGCATCAGGACCCGGGGAAAGGAGCAGTGACCCCATAGGAGAGTGAAACAGACCTACATGCTAGTGTTCAAGGGTCTCCTGCAGAGGCGGGGGGCGACTGTGGCTCACCCCAGGGACAAGGACACTGGCAGCAGAAGTTCAGGGAAGTACTCGTTGGCATTAGCCCTCCCAAGAGTCAGTCATTAGCCCCACCAAAGAGCCCAGGTAGGCTCCAGTGTTGGGTTCCCTCAGGCCAAGCAACCAACAGGGAGGGAACCCAGCCCCACGCATCAGCAGTCAAGTGGATTAAAGTTTTACTGAGCTCTGCCCACCAGAGCAACAGTCAGCTCTACCCACCACCAGTCCCTCCTGTCAGGAAGCTTGCACAAGCCTCTTAGATAGCCTCATCTACCAGGGGGCAGACAGCAGAAGCAAGAAGAAGTATAATCCTGCAGCCTGTGGAATGTAAACCACACTCAGAAAGACAGACAAAATGAAAAGGCAGAGGACTTTTTACCAGATGAAGGAACAAGATAAAACCCCAGAAAAACAACTAAATGAAGTAGAGATAGGCAACCTTCCAAAAAAAGAATTCAGAATAATGATAGTGAAGATGATTCAGAACCTTGGAAAAAGAATGGAGGCGAAGAGTAGATGCAAGAAATGTTTAACAAAGACCTAGAAGAATTAAAGGACAAACACCTAGAAGAATTAAAGAACAAACAAACAGAGATGAACAATACAATAATTGAAATGAAAAATACACTAGAAGGAATCAATAGCAGAACAACTGAGGCAGAAGAACGGATAAGTGACCTGGAAGATAGAAAGGTGGAATTCACTGCCGCAGAACAGAATAAAGGAAAAAAGAATGAAAAGAAATGAAGACAGCCTAAGAGACCTCTGGGACAACATTGAACACACCAACATTAGCATTCTAGGGGACCCAGAAGGAAAAGAGAGAGGGAAAGGACCCAAGAAAATATTTGGAGAGATTATAGTTGAAAACTTCCCAAACATGGGAAATGAAATAGCCAGCCAAGTCCAGGAAGTGCAAAGAGTCCCAGGCAGGATAAACCCAAGGAGAAACACGCCGAGACACATAGTAATCAAATTGACAAAAATTAAAGACAGAGAAAAATTATTAAAAGTAACAAGGGAAAACCAACAAATAACATACAAAGAATCCCCATAAGGTTAACAGCGGATTCCTTAGCAGAAACTCTACAAGCCAGAAGGGA
Source organism: Orcinus orca (assembly GCF_937001465.1). NCBI lineage: Eukaryota > Metazoa > Chordata > Mammalia > Artiodactyla > Delphinidae > Orcinus > Orcinus orca. Next base: position 65,845,275 of record NC_064574.1, on the reverse strand, counting down.
ATGGCATAATATATTTAAAGTGATGAAAGGGAAGAACCTACAACCAGGATTGCTCTACTCAGCAAGGATCTCATTCAGATTGACGGAGAAATCAAAAGCTTTACAGACAAGCAAAAGCTAAGAGAATTCAGCACCACCAAACCAGCGCTACAACAAATGCTAAAGGAACTTCTCTAAGTGGGAAGCACAGAAGAAAAGGACATACAAAAACAAACCCAAAATAATTCAGAAAATGGTAACAGGAACATATCGATAATTACCTTACATGTGAATGGATTAAATGCTCCAACCAAAAGACACAGGCTCACTGAATGGATACAAAAACAAGACCCATGTATATGCTGTCTAAAGAGACCCACATCAGACCTAGGGACACATACAGACTGAAAGTGAAGGGATGGAAAAAGATATTCCATGCAAATGGAAATCAAAAGAAAGCTGGAGTAGCAATATTCGTATCAGACAAAATAGACTTTAAAATAAAGAATGTTATAAGAGACAAGAAAAGACACTACATAATAATCAAGGGATCAATCCAAGAAGAAGATATAACAGTTATAAACATATATGCACCCAACATAGGAGCAACTCAATACATAAGGCAAATGCTAACAGCTATAAAAGAGGAAATGAACAGTAACACAATAACAGTGGGGGACTTTAACACCTCACTTACACCAATGGACAGATCATCCAGACAAAAGATTAGTAAGGAAACACAATCTTTAAATGACACAACAGACCAGATAGACTTAATTGATATTTATGGGACATTCCATCCGAAAACAGGAGATTACACTTTATTCTCAAGTGCACACGGAACATTCTCCAGGATAGATCACATTTTGGGTCACAAATCAAGCCTTGGTAAATTTAAGAAAATTGAAATCATATCAAGCATCTTTTCCGACCACAACGCTATGAGATTAAGAAATAAATTACAGGGAAAAAAACGTAAAAAACGCAAACATGTGGAGGCTAAACAATGCCTTACTAAATAACCAAGAGATCACTGAAGAAATCAGAGGAAATCAAAAAAATACCTAGAAACAAATGACAACAAAAACACGACGATCCAAAACCTATGGAATGCAGCAAAAGCAGATCTAAGAGGTAAGTTTATAGCAATACAAGCCTACCTCAAGAAACAAGAAAAATCTCAAACAATCTAACCTTACACCTAAAGGAACTAGAGAAAGAAGAACAAACAAAACCTAAAGGTAGTAGAGGGAAAGAAATTGTAAAGATCAGAGCAGAAATAAATGAAAGAGAAACAAAGAAAACAATAGCAACGATCAATAAAACTAAAAGCTGTTTCTTTGAGAAGATAAACAAAATCGATAAACCTTTAGCCAGACTCATCAAGAAAAAGAGGGAGAGGACTCAAATCAATAACATTAGTAAGGAAAAAAGAGAAGTTACAACGGACACCCCAGACATACAAAGCATCGTAAGAGACAACCACAAGCAACTCTATGCCAATAAAATGGACAACCTGGAAGAAATGGACAAATTCTTAGAAACGTGTAGCCTTCCAAGACTGAACCAGGAAGAAATAGAAAAAATGAACAGACCAATCACAAGTAATGAAACTGAAACTGTGATTAAAAATCTTCCAACAACAACAACAAAAAATCTTCCAACAAACAAAAGTCCAGACCAGATGGCTTCATAGGTGAATTCTATCAAATATTTAGAGAAGACCTATCCTTCTCAAACTCTTCCAAAGAATTGCAGAGGAAGGAACACTCCCAAACTCATTCTACAAGGCCAACCATCACCCTGATACCAAAACCAGACAAAGATACTACAAAAAAAGAAAATTACAGACCAATATCACTGATGAATATAGATGCAAAAATCCTTAACAAAATACTAACAAACTGAATGCAACAACACATTAAAAGGATCATACACCATGATCAAGTGGGATTTATCCCAGGGATGCAAGGATTCTTCAATATATGCAACTCAATCAATGTGATACAACATATTAACATATTGAAGAATGAAAACCATATGATCATCTCAATAGATGCAGAAAAAGCTTTTGACAAAATTCAACACCATTTATGATAAAAACTCTTCAGAAAGTGGGCACAGAGGGAACCTACCTCAACATAATAAAGGTCACATACAACAAACCCACAGCAAACATCTTTCTCAATGGTGAAAAACTGAAAGCATTTCCTCTAAGATCAGAAACAAGATAAGGATGTGCACTCTCGCCACTATTATTCAACATAGTTTTGGAAGTCCTAGCCACAGCAATCAGAGGAGAAAAAGAAATAAAAGGAATACAAATTGGAAAAGAAGAAGTAAAACTGTCACTGTTTCCAGATGACATGACACTCTACATAGATAATCCTAAAGATGCCACCAGAAAACTTCTAGAGCTAATCAATGAATTTACTAAAGTTGCAGGATACAAAATTAATGCACAGAAATCTCTTGCATTCCTATACACTAACAACGAAAAATCAGAAAGAGAAATTAAGGAAACAATCCCATTCACCACTGCAACAAAAAGAATAAAATATCTTGGAATAAACCTACCTAGGGAGACAAAAGATCTGTATGCAGAAAACTATAAGACACTGATGAAAGAAATTAAAGATGATACCAACAGATGGAGAGATATACCATGTTCTTGCACTGGAAGAATCAATATTGTGAAAATGACTATACTACCCAAAGCAATCTACAGATTCAATGCAATCCCTATCAAATTACCAATGGCATTTTTTATGGAACTAGAGCAAAAAATCTTAAAATTTGTACAGAGACACAAAAGATCCCAAATAGCCAAAGTAGTCTTGAGGGAAAAAAACGGAGCTGGAGGAATCAGACTCTGTGACTTCAGACTATACTACAAAGCTACAGTCATCGAGACAATATGGTAGTGGCACAAAAACAGACATACAGGTCAATGGAACAGGATAGAAAGCCCAGAGATAAACCCATGCACCTATGGTGAACTAACCTATGGCAAAGGAGGCAAGGATATACAATGGAGAAAAGACAGTCTCTTCAAAAATGGTGCTGGGAAACCTGGACAGCTACATGTAAAAGAATAAATTGGAAAACTCCCTAACACCATACACAAAAATAAACTCAAAATGAATTAGAGACCTAAATGTAAGACCAGACACTATAAAACTCTTAGAGGAAAACAAAGGTAGAACACTCTTTGACATAAATCACAGCAAGATCTTTTTTGATCCACCTCCTAGAGTAATGGAAATAAAAACAAAAATAAACAAATGGGACCTAATGAGACTTAAAAGCTTTTGCACAGCAAAGGGAACTAGAAACAGGATGAAAAGACAGCCCTCAGAATGGGAGAAAATATTTGCAAACGAATCAATGGACAAAGGACTAATCTCCAAAATATATAAATAGCTCATGCAGCTCAATATTAAAAAAACAAATAATTCAATCAAAAAATGGGCAGAAGAACTAAATAGACACTTCTCCAAAGAAGACATACAGATGGCCAAGAGGCACATGAAAAGATGTTCAACATCACTAATTATTAGAGAAATGCAAATCAAAACTACAATGAGGTTATCACCTCACACTGGTTAGAATGGGCATCATCAGAAAATCTACAAACAACAAATGCTGGAGAGGGTGTGGAGAAAAGGGAACCCTCTTGCACTGTTGGTGGGAATGTAAATTGATACAGCCACTATGGAGAACAGTATGGAGGTTCCTTAAATAACTATGAATAGAATTGCCATATGACCCAGCAATCCCACTACTGGGCATATACCCAGAGAAAACCGTAGTTCAAAAAGACACATGCAACCCAGTGTTCATTGCAGCACTCTTTACAATAGCCAGGTCATGGAAGCAACCTAAATGCCCATCAACAGACGAATGGATAAAGAAGATGTGGTACATATATACAATGGAATGTTACTCAGCCATAAAAAGGAACGAAACTGGGTCATTTGTAGAGACGCAGATGGACCTAGAGACTGTCATACAGAGTGAAGTAAGTCTGAAAGAGAAAAACAAGTATCATATATTAACGCACGTATGTGGAATCTAGAAATATGGTACAGATGAAGCAGTTTGCAAGGCAGAAATAGAGGCACAGGTGTAGAGAACAAACGTATGGACACCAAGGGGGAAAAGCAGGTGGTGGGGATGTGGTGGTGGGATGAATTGGGGGAGCTGGGGATTGACATATATACAGTAATATGTATAAAATAGGTAACTTATATAAGAACCTGCTGTATAAAAAAATAAAATAAAATTCAAAAAAAAAAGAAAAAAGAACCAAACAAATTCTGCTGCTGAAAAATACATTAAGTGAGTTGGAAAATTCACTAAAGGGGTTCAACATCAGACTTGATCAGGCAAACTTGAAAACAGATCTTTGAAGTCATTAAGTTAAAGCAAAAAAAAAAAAAAAAAAAAGAAGAAGAAGAAAAGGAAACAGAGTCTAACAGCCCTTGGGACACCATCATTAGGACCAATTTACAAATTATAGGAGTCCCAGAAGAAAAGAGAAAGGAGCAGAGAGCTTATTTGAAGAAATAATGGCTGAAAACCCTCCATATCTGAGGAAAGAAATGAACATACAAATTCAATAAGCTGAAAGAACTCCAAGAAAGATAAATCCAAAGACACCCACAGAAAGACACATTACAATCAAATTGTTAAAAGTCAAAATTAGAGAATCCTGGAAGCACCAAGGGAAAAGCAAATCATCACATACAAGGAAGCTTTCATAAGATTATCAGTGGATTTCTTAACAGAAACCTTGCAGGCCAGAAGAGAGTGGCATGAGATATTCAAAGTGATAAAATAAAAAACCATCAACCGGGCTTCCCTGGTGGTGCAGTGGTTGAGAGTCTGCCTGCTGATGCAGGGGACATGGGTTTGTTCCCCGGTCCGGGAAGATCCCACATGCCGCGGAGTGGCTGGGCCTGTGAGCCATGGTCCCTGAGCCTGCACGTCCGGAGCCTGTGCTCCACAACGGGAGAGGCCACAACAGTGAGAGGCCCACGTACTGCAAAAAAACAAAAAAACAAAAAAACCATCAACCAAAAAAAAGAAAACAAAAACAAAAAACAACCATCAACCAAGAAAACCGTATCCAGCAAAACTATGCTTCAAAAATGCAGGGGGAAAAAAAAAAAAAAATGCAGGGGAAAAAAAAGTTGAGAAAGTTTATTATCACTAGGCCTGCTCTTATAAGAAATGCTAAAGGGAGTCCTTCAAGACGAAAGGATACTAGACAACAACATGAAAAAGTTTTCCAGTTAAGGTAATACATGGACACATATAATAACCTGTATTAATGTAACTTTGGTGCATAAATTCACTTTTAATTCTTATTCAGAACTTAAATGACAAAAACATGAAAAAAATAACTATATGCCTATGTTAATGGGCATATAACATATAAAGATGCAATCTATGATATCAGTAACAAAGTCGAGGGGGTGGATCTTATAGGAGTACAGTTTTTGTATGCAATTAAACTGCTATCCGTTTAAAATGGAATGTTATAATTTTAAGATGTTTTATGTAACTGCAATGATAACTGCAAAAAAAATATCTATAGAACATACACAAAAGGAAATGAGAAGGGTATCAAAGCATGTCTCTACCAACAAAAAAAAAATCAAAACTCAAAGGAAGACAGTAGAAAGGAGAGGAGGGACAAAAAGCTGTAAGACATACAGAAAACAACAAAATGTAAATAGCTCTTCCAATCTAGTGATTACTTTAAATAGCAAAATGTCAGCAAACTGAATTCAACAGCACATTAAAAGTATTATACACCATGACCAAGTGAGATGTATTCCTGGAATGCAAGGATGGTTCAATGTATGAAAACAATTCCATGTAATATACCACATTAACAGAATGAAAGACAAAACCACATGATCAATCAACTGATGCAGAAAAAGCATTTGACAAGATTCAAACTCTTTAGAGATAAAAACACTCAACAAACTAGAAATAGAAGGAAACTACTCCAACATAATAAAGGCCATATATGAAAAGCCCACAGCTAACATCACACTCAAAGGTGAAAGACTGAAAACTTTCTGTAAGATCAGGAACAAGGATGTCTGCTCTTGCCACTCTATTCAACACAGCATTGAGTTCTAACCAGAGTAATTAGGTAAGAAAAGGAAACAAAAGCCGTCCAAATTGGAAAAGCTCTCTCTGTTCACATAGGACATGTAGAAAACCCTAACAATTCTACAAAAGCAATGTCAGGACTAAACAATGAGCTCAGCAAATTTGAAAGATTCAAAATCAACACACAAAAAATCAGTTGTGTTTCTACATACTAACAATGAACAATCAAAAAAGGAAATTAAGAAAAAAATCTCATGTACAATAGCATCAAAAAAGAATAAGATACTTAGGAATAAACCAAACCAAGGAGGTGAAACATTTCTATGCTAAAAACTACAAAACAGGGCTTCCTTGGTGGCGCAGTGGTTGAGAGTCCACCTGCCGATGCAGGGGACACGGGTTCGTGCCCCAGTCTGGGAAGATCCCACATGCCGCAGAGTGGCTGGGCCTGTGAGCCATGGCCACTGAGCCTGCGCGTCCGTAGCCTGTGCTCCGCAACAGGAGAGGCCACAACAGTGAGAGGCCCGCGTACCGCAAAAAACAAAAAACAAATAAAACCCTACAAAACAATGCTGAAAGAAATTTTAAAAGACACAAATAAAAGGAAACATTCCATGTTCAGGGACTGGAACACACTATTGTTGTCAACAGTATACAAAGCAACCTATGGATTCAATTCAATCCCTATTAAAATCCTAATGTCATTTTTTGCAGAAATAGAAGAAAATCATCCTAAAATTCATAAGGAATCTCAAAGGACTCTGAATAGCCAAAATAATCCTGAAAAGGAATGAAGTCAGATGACACAAACTTCTTGATTTCAAAACATATTAAAAACTACAGTAATCAAAACAGTGTGGTACTGGCATAAAGACGGACAAATAGACTAATGGAACAAAAGAGAGTTCAGAAATAAAGCTCTGTATATATGGTCAAGTGATCTTTGACAAGGATGCCAAGAACATTCAATGTGAAATGGATAGTTTCTTTAAAAAAACGAGACTGGGAAGACTGGATATCCATATGCAAAAACGGGAAGTTGGAACCTTATGTCCTGGTAATGATTTCCAGGACATCTTGTTAAGGGAAAAAAGCCAACTGCAAAAGAGTTTATTTATATAGTATGTTAGCTTCTGTGTAAGAAAGAAAACGAAATAAAAAAGCATATATATATCTACTTTTCTTTACAAAAAATGGAACAAAGGAAGGATAAATCAGAAAACAACAATGTTATTTACTTACATGAGATAGGTGGAGGGCGGACTGGGTGAAATAGATATGAGAAGGAATGACACTTCTTTTAGTATACTTGTTTGTGTAGTTTTGCCTTTGGAAGCATGTTAATGTTCTATAGATCCAAAAAATAAATCAACAAGGATGGAAGAGAGGAAAAAACCCTAAAACTAAAAGCAAATTGAAACAAATGAACCCAACTGTATTCTAAATGCATAAGAGCTAATCTGAAGGGGAGGAAAAAAGGAAACCAAGTAACTTATAAAGGGAGGTACAAAGATGAAATGAGGAAAAGCAACGAAGAATCCTGTGCGAGGGCTGAAATTAGAGGTACTGGTATAGACACTTGATTTCTTAAATATTTATTTGTGTGTACGTACAAATTTGTGTGTGTGTGTGTGCGCATATCCTACCTACATGCATATATTTCCTAACTGCCTGCTTTGAGGGTCTAGAAGCAAAGACATCCCAGTAAAAATATGCACACCCAGCATCCAGATCTTGATTTCTAATACCAAGATGAACCTGACTTTCTTATTGTGCCAGTAGGAAGAAAATGCTCAAAAAAAATTATGGGTGCATGTCACAAGAACAGAGGGGCCAGCTTGAAGGGGCTACTGCTTACCAAATCTGAGAAATGTGTAAACCAAAACAATTTAGTACAATTATAAATTATAAACCACTGAAATAAACAGGAATCCGTGAGTCCACACGGAATGAATGAATGAATGAACAAATAAGATAAAGGGAGGACTCTTGCTCATAGAATACTGAGTAACAACTAGTTAATATGGAGGAAACATAGAGAGTTGGAAAACCATCATTGTACAATAAAAACTGGCTCACAGTAAAAACTGGTTCAGATGAGAATCATCAGTTTTTGCTAAATATAAGAGGAGGTGGGGATTTTGATGAAAAGCAGGATATTTGCTGTTCTTAAAGTGTATCCTCACATATTATTCAAAGCAAGGGGAAAAAACAGTAACTCTACAGTGGAGAAACTAGACAACACCTTGTTAAGGTCATCAAAATAAACAGAAGAGAGGGACAGACGGACAACATATGCCTCTTGTTGTGGCATAACCTGAATCTAATCATGAGGAAACCCAAAATGAAATTACCAATGTCATGAGACAAAGAAAGATTGAGGAATGGTTCCAGACTAAAGGAAACTAAAAACTGAAATGTCATATAGACACAGGAAGAGAGAGCGAGAAAGTGTAAAAAGTGCAGGAGCAACCCAGCACACACACAAATAATAAAGCAAATGAGGCAGAGTATTAACAGAAGATGAATCTAGATAGAAGGTATACAGATATTCTACCATTCATGCAAGTTTCCTGTAAGTTTGAAATTATTTCCAAATAAAATGCTTAAAAAAAATTACAGAGCCTCTGAACAAGATGACATAAGTCCATGCTTTGATGCATCCCTTCTGCTATACACATATAGCAATGATAGGTAAAATAAAAAAAAAAAAAAAAAAAAAATATATATATATATATATAGGAAAACCGAAAAGATATAGTCAGGCTAAAAACCAAGATAAACATCTCCATGAACCAGAAAAAAGAATAGAAATTCAAAGTGGTGTGCAAGGCCAAAGCCACAGGCCTGCTGGAATCTGGAAACAGACACTGGCAGCTGACAGTTCTGCTCCTATGGGGTAATTGAGACTAAAAGTGCTCCACACAAAATTTGAGATAGAAGCCAGACTGGCTAATGGTAGCTAAAGTTGCTGATGAAAAAAAGCTTGATACTTGCATGGGTTGCAAAGGGTTACATTACCCTCTACTCTGAATGCAACCTTCAAAGAGATACTGGGTCACTCACCTCTTTATTTGACAAGCACTTAATAGTTTGACAGTTTTTGGAAGAAGAAAGTTCAGTAGCATCTGCCTCCCGAGTCAAGAAAAGCAGCTTCTGACCCACTGAGTCCAAGCATTCTAAAACACTGTACAGAAGGAGAAGAGATCAAGGTAGGAACAACAGTTTTCCCTAACCCAAGAATTACTTCTCTATACTTGCACTGTCTAACCTGGTAGCCATTAGCAACGTGTGGTTATTTAAATTAAAATAAAATAAAATAAAAATTCAGTTCCTTAATTGCACTAGTCACATGTACTATAAGGTCTACATGTATGGACCTTTTTGGACAGCAAAGATACAGAACATTTCCACCATTACAGAAATCATATTGAACATTGTTGTTCTACATTTAGGGAGAGGAAGGATAAACAAAAAATATACTCAAAACTCTTTACCAAAATTTAGGCTAGATTCTAAGGATCTGAAACATTTACTATGGTATAGAGACAAACCTCTTCTGAGTCTGTTTTTTGTTTGTCTTTTTCCCAATTTGGGCAATACATCAAGGCTATAGCCGACTCTTCTAATCAAAATACTCACTAGTCTATCATCTCCCCTAATGCCACTTAGTTCAATGTATTTCAATGTCTTACTTTTTTTGTAAAGTGAGTTATTTTAAGACCAATCAATAGATTCAGAAAATTAGAAAAACAGATGCTATTTAGGGCAGTACGTGGTATTTTTCCATCCATGGTTTTTCTAATGGAAGAATGTTACTCATATTATTGGTAAATATTTCTCAATAGACTCAAAAGAGGAAAAAAATATTCCAGGTTTTGTTGTTAAATAAGAAACCAGATACTCCATTTGTCTTTGTGACCATTTAGAACTGAAAAATATTACCTTGTGTTTAGCTGCTGCACTACTTCTGCTGTATTTCTCGGCTCTAGGCCTGCTGCTTCTAGTTCTTGGTGACTAGCTAGTGCCTCCAGATTTAGTTCTGCAATCTGAAGGAAAATAAAGTGGTAAAATCATTTAATATCTTGCAAAGTATTTGAGGCTAAAAAAAAAAAGAAACCAAACAAACAAAAAAACACCCAAACCCCCCAAAAATCCAAGAAAAACCCACTCAAGTGGTGTGCTCTGTTTCTGTAGACAGTGACTTTGCTGTTGCCACAGTCCCAGGCTGGGTTCAATAGTTACCAGATGGTTTCTGGCTGCTTAGCCAAGAATGGCAATCTGTTACCAGCTGCTGATGTTGTGACATGAATATGGGAAAGGGCCAAGTAGGGCTAAGTGAAAAGCAATGGCAATTTTGGCTCATGATTCATTCCAAAGTCACTTAAAACTTACTTCTCTGCAAACATGCAACTTTTGGAAATTATAAAAGAATGGCTTTCATGGCAATATGAAAAAAAGACTTTATTGGACTAACACAAAATCATGAAAAGTATTCTAGTTTATTCTCTTTCCATAAAGTGGGAGCCCATTTGGGAGTTCTGATGTGTAGAGATACAGATATTTTTTTTACTTAGAATCATTTTAGATTTGCAGAAAAACTACAAAGACAGTACAGAGTTCCCACATATATCCAACTGCCATTTTCAACTATTATTACTATCTTAATTAGTATGGTGTATTTGACACAATTAATGAACCACTATTGATATGTTATTTTTTTTCTTTTTAAAATTTTTTATTGGAGTATAGTTCATTTACAATGTTGTGTTAGTTTCTGCTGTAGAGCAAAGCGAATCAGTTATACATATACATATATCCACTCTTTTTTAGATTCTTTTCTGGTATCTTATTATTAACTAAAGTCCATCCTTAATTCAGATTTCCTGAGATTTTACTCAAGTGAGATGCAATTTTTCCTGGAAATCAAGTGGCAGCACAACAAAATGCAACTGTTCTCAAAGTGTGGCTTGAGAACTCCTAGGGGTTCCAGAGACCCTTTCAGGGGGAAGTTTACAAGGTCCTGTCTTCTCCAACTATATAACACAACAGATTGGACGTAAAAGCAGATATGAGAGAGTCACTAGTCTCCTTAACAGGAGCTTAGTAGCTAGACATTAAAGAGATTTGCAAAATATGTAAAACAATGACACTCTTCCCATTAATTTTTTTGAAAATGCTTTTTTCCATAAAAGTACATTTTTTATGTTAACATGTAATGATTTTTAAAAATATTTTCAACAAATTAGTAAATATAATTTTTCTCATATGTAATTTCTAATATGGTAAATATTGATAGATATGACCCACAAAAACAAAAGCTCTTTGAGGATAAATGGGTCCTGAGACCAAGTTTTTAGAACCTCAGTGCAGTGGTTTAGAGCAGGGGTTGGCATATTACAGTCATTGGATCAAGTCCAGCCCAATGTCAGTTTTTTGTAAATAAAGTTTTACTGGCACACAGCTGTGTCCTTTTACTGACATACTGTTATAGCTGCTTTTGCACTACCAACAGCAAGTTGAGTAGCTGTGATAGAGACAGTATGGTCCGTAGAGCCTAAAATATTTACTGTTTGGCCTTTACAGAAAAGGTTTGCTAATTCCTCATGTAAAGCAAAGACAGGCTTTAGAATCTGACAGACCCTGGTTTGAATCCTGGTTCTGCCTCTAATTGTAGGACCCTCAATAAGTTATTAACCTTTCAAAACCTCTGAACGATCATATATATAATAATATCAATAGTTAACTTATAGAGTTGTTATAAGGATAAGATAATGTATATAAAGCATTTTAGAATAGTACACTTCGTAAGATCTCAGTGAATGTTGGCCATTACTCACAAGCCGCATGAGATATTTTACAATGTCTTTCTATCACCATGACACAAAATACTATTCTGGCTTTTTATTATTCTATATGGACTACCATTTATTTCATAATGGGGTCATGCTAGAAAATATCACACAATGGGACAATCTAATAGGTTAGAATGTGTTATAACACAGTCTGTCAGAAACTACATCCTCTTCAATGCCTCCTTTATGTGCTGTTTTAATCCAGGCCCACTGAACTGCTTTTGAAACAATGATATGCTACTCACACCCCAAGAGAGCAAAAATCTATCTAGATTTTTATAATTATCACAATTATTAGCATCAGCTACAATGAATTAAAAGTGGCATGCGGGATCTTTAGTTCCTCAACCAGGGATCAAACCCGTGCGCCCTGCAGTGGAAGTACAGAGTCTTCACCACTGGACCACCAGGGAAGTCCCTCAGCTACAATGATTAACACCACATTATGGTGCTTAATATATTCATGGCACTGTGCTAAGAGCTTTATACTACATAATATCTCATTTACCCTCACCAATATCCCAGAGAAGTGTGCTAGCATGTTACAGATCTGGAAACTAAAGTTGCTCAGAGAAATTGCCCTAGATAGCATATAGCCAGACCTATTTAAAAACAAGGAAGTCCAACTTCAGAGACTACATATTTAACCACTACATGATGCTAGTGATACAGGTCTTAATTTCAAATACATGTTCACCTTGAATTACACTGCCATTTTTGTAAAGAAAGGTAACAGCAGGATATGGTGGTCTGTGACTCTGTTCTAGTCTCATAATTTTAAGGAAAGCAAAGGTACTAACCTTCTTTGGGCCATATTTGAGGAAATACCGAGCCAATTCAAGGGTTGTTCTAGCATCTTCTGTGGCATCATGACCAAACCTATCTGGACACTGTATATCCTTCCTGGAAAGTCAAGGTAAAATTGACATAACTGGGAGCATTTTTAATGATAGAGTCTTTCATACCAAATATTCTGGCTACATGTAGAATTTCAGCATTCTAGTAATTAGATTTGAGTCACAATCAAGATTCCTTTATTACTTAGTGCCAGGACCTGAGAGGTACTGAGGGTACAGAATGATCAGGAATGGCTTTGTTTACAGCAAGCATATCATCAAAGGCTACTCAATAAAAAGTCTCTGGTCCACTCCCCAACCAACCCCTTGTCTCACTTTTTAGACGTAGCTGTTGTTTTAAAGTTACCTTCCAGAAATTTTCTATTATATACAAGTGTCTATTATATATTTAAAAATCCTTTGTTTTCTAAAATCTTAAAAAATACATATGTTTATGTCTATAGATATATCTAAATCTAATCTACATCAATCAATATCTCAGTATCTACGCATCTTGTTCTGCATCTCCATTTTGTTCTCAGTAGCATCTTAGAGGTCCCCTTATTAGCACATAAAGATCTAACAAAGTATTAGTCACGCAGATAACCATAATTTATTTAACTAGTCCTGTAGAATATCTGAATTCTTTTGGGCTATTTTAAATCATACTATAATGAATATCTTTGTACAATATGTGTTTGTACATGATACATTCAATATAGGAACGCTGTTTTGAAATTTTGGGTAACTTTTCTGCCTCTTCTCTGTCTAGTTCTATCCATCAACCTTCAGCTATGAATGCAACTCCTTTTTGTATTCCCACAGTTTTTTCATTTCTGAGTCATAATTCTCTCTGAAGTTAGGATCTCAGAATTCATAATAATGTTTATAAACTAAGAAGGAAAGGAGAGAGGCTGAACGTTGCAATATGCATTAAATAAGATACAATATTCTAACTTATGTCCAGTCTATCAGGACAATATTATAATATGCAAACAAACCTACCCCAAAATAACTTTGGCTAAGAACTTGAGCTTAAATCTTCTGCCCTGCTCTCTGACATAAAGCAATGATGTATCAATAACATATGGATGTATCATCTGAGAAGGAAAGAGAATAGAATGAGTAGCATCCTATGCTGAAGGAAAAAACAGGTGGGTTGGGGGACAGAAGGCTTTAGATCTGAGATTAATGAAACAGGCACATATGCTAGATAAACTAAGTCCTAAATCAGATACTCACTTTCAGTGCTCTGAGATCTAAGTCTAAGGAGTGGCCCACTAACACAGCGTTGGGAGGAAGCAGTGCTTTTAACTGTCTCTGTACATCTTTGAGTTTGGTTGTCACTGGGTTAAGAATCTTCTTTGTGATTCCTGAGAAACTTTCAATAAAAAAAGAGAAATGGACAGACCAGGATATTAATAAGCTTTCCTCCCCCGAAAGTCTTTTCAAAAAGAATATTTTAAAAAATAAAAAATTAATAAATGCTCAGTGTAACAAGGTTGAAAATCAAATAACAAAGAAGAAATTAAAAACTGCCAGGCTTCCCTGGTGGCACAGTGGTTGAGAGTCCGCCTGCCGATGCAGGGGACACGGGTTCATGCCCCGGTCCGGGAAGATCCCACATGCCGTGGAGCGGCTGGGCCCGTGAGCCACGGCCGTTGAGCCTGCGCGTCCGTAGCCTGTGCTCCGCAACGTGAGAGGCCACAACAGTGAGAGGCCCACATACCGCAAAAAAAATAAATAAAAATAAAAATAAATAACCTGCCCATAATCCCACCACCCAGAGATCATTTTTTACACTTTAGTAAATATTGTATCATATTTTTTGATACATATGTATTCATGTATATGTTTCATTTTTATAATCATGGGTATTCCCTGGCAGTCCAGTGGTTAGGACTCCATGCTTTCACTGCTATGGGCCTGGGTTCAATCCCTGGTCAGGAAACTAAGATCCCGCAAGCCACATGGTATGGCCCAAAAAAAAGGAATCATAATGCCTATGCTACTTTATAATATGATCATAACATGTGCTATATATCATGAACAAGTTTTCACATCAATAAATCTATTTCAGCACATCCTTTTAAATGGTTAGTACTCCATTAGATGAATATAACATTCTAACCAACCCCCTACTTTCATTCATATTCCCATGTTTCTGCAACAGTATGACAAATACCCTTATACATACATCTTTGTCACATACGACTGTTCCTTAAAAATACTGTCTAATTGTCATGTCGGCCAACAGCAGTCTTTATTACCATCATGGCCTCTCTGTGCCTAAGTAAGCATGAATTGATAGGTGCAACTACAATGGGCAGCAACGGTAATGTTTCACTGGCTTTTCTTTGCCTAATCACTGTAGTGTGTACATTCTGAAATTACTTGCTAATCTTCGGAAAGACAGAGAAAATTTTTTGAGCTTCAAATTTCTGTTGTGGAAACACTTAGTTTTGTTTTGGTTTCTGAGGTCAAGGCAGATTAAGCTCTAAAATCATCTGACTGCCAGAAGATGATTTACAGATTTTTCAGATGGTGTCTCATCAGACAGCAAAGCTGTTTGGCAGTTACTAGGTAACGATTACAACTGTCAGATTCTATGACAAGGAAGATAATATTCTGGTGACCTAGGTCACAGGAAGATTAGAGAGCAAGAAAGGTAAGAGCATTATACACCGATATTGTGTAATTTCAGTATTAAAATTTCTAGTTGTGGCACCCCAGCCTTTTCTTTGATAATAAATAAGTAGATAATACCTAACTAAACAGAAGCTACAGGCTATTCCTGTTAAGTCTCATTCCACTCTAGCGAGCTGGAGGCAGGGTGAAAAATACCTGGTGAGGTAGTCCACAATCTTGTTGTCAGGTTTAACAAGTTCATCCATAACACAGCAGCCTCCTTCAGCAACCAGTGAGATGCGTGTTAGTTCTCGCCCCTTGGATGTCAGGCACTGAAAGACCAGGATGTAGATAGGCTGCTAACCTGTGGAAACTCTTGCTTCCTCTCATTATTCAAGACTACATCAACTGCCACCTACTCTAATCTACTCTGCGACAATGGCACAGCCTTTTGCTGACTAGAGAATCCAATATGAATGAAATTAAAGCTAAGCAGGCTGCTGAACATTACACTTAAAGTAACCAACACAGTACAATTTCTCTGGGAAGGATGTGCCCGAGAGGGACAGAAATAATAACATCAATTATAATTGTACTATTTACTGTGTACTACAACCCAGTATTATGCTAAGTACCAAAAAAATAATTTTTATTAGCACACTCTATTATCTAAGGCAATACTAAGCATTTTATATACCACCTCATAATAACCCCATGAAGTAGCCCCTAATATTATCCCTGCTTCACAGAGGGAGAATTAGGGAATTTGTCCAAGGTGACAGGCAAGGCCAGGATACACACCCTGATACGACAGACTCCAAATCCTTAGCTCTTAGCCACTCTGTTCAGTGTCGAGAAACTGTTACTTGAGTACTAAGTGAGAGGGGATACACTGCCTCTGAAAGGAGACTTACTAATTAGACAAAGTAAAACACAAGGGGAGCTTAAGCAGGAAAATCCTACTTCTGATCTTAAACGCGTAAAACTAAGCCAAACCAATGGTAATTCAGGCAAAGTCTTCAAGGCAATAACAACAAAACACTTGTTCAAAAGACAGAAGCAATCAACTTCTAGTAATATTCAAAAATTAGATTAAAGATATCAACTAGTTAGAAAACTTATGTGATATTTATTTCTCATCCTGGAGTAAAGATCCAATTTTTCTAAAATGTAATTAAATGGGTCTACTTTCAGTTATTTAAACTGAATACTAGAACTGAACGCACTCAAGAAAACTAGACCCTAGCTTACAACACTCCAGCTGAAAAATCAAAAGCAGTACTTACCATTTCACAGTCAAGCCCAAAGAGAGGACTGTTGTTGGTTATAGAACCACAGCATTTTATAGGCACAAAGTTTTCACAGTCAGGAAAACCTAGGAGGAAAAGGAATAAAATATTTGCCTTTAGAACTAGAAATGGTAAAAATTACTCCTGTATTTAACCAGGGGAAACTGAGATACCACATTTGTGGGGACCTTCTCTATGTTAGACACTTGAAATATAAAATTAAATAAGACAATTTCTGTCCTTAATTTTTTCTCCATCTACTCATTTTTACATTTTGGGAGAATAATGTAGGCTGCTGTTAGTGGAGATACTAGGGCCTAGACTTCCTTGCAGTTACTAAGTAACAATTTTTTCCTCCTTATTAGAAATTATAATTAAATTGTGGCTAAATCCAAAGTCACTGGACCTTTCCCATGTAGGCACTAAGGAAGGATGAATAAAGTATGCAAATGACTGCATGTGGCATCTTTCTTTCCTAAATAAAACAAGAAAAAGTAGGAATGAGATTCCACCATAGCAGAGATCTAAAAGGATTTCATGGTAGGCAGAATGTTTAACATTCACCATATGCACTCTTGTACTCTACCCTTAAAATTTCTCCAAGATCTCTCTTTAGAAACATGCCTCATTTTCTGGAATCATAGCCTGAAAATTCCCTACAGAGGCTCAGATATAGGCTTAAGGTATCCCTTCCATTGTATACCCTAAGTCAGTAACCAGGCACATTCAGTTCAGAGGCCCAAAAGTGTCTGAATCATTGAAGATTCCTACCTTCAGACAGAGGCTGAAACAGTAAAGGTAATACCTAGATCTTATTTGACACGAAACTAAGGGGAGTATGAAAAGCTTTGACCAGTTTCTATGTCACAGTACCCTGAAATTTCCAACTGATTACAATTAAAAGAACCAAAATACAGTCTAGACCAGAAAGGAGTACCCCCAAATCCTGGAGACATTATACTTGCTGCCCTCCTTATCTATATTATTAGTACCAATAATAACAAAGAATAACTTTTTAAAGCACTATGTGCCCCATGCTAAGCTCGTTTTGTACATTAACTCAATTAATCCTCATGGCAATACTATGATATATGAACTATTAACTCCCCAAAGACAGCCCAATTAAGAAACAGACAAAGGATCTGAAAAAATATACAAATGGCCAATAAGCATATAAAAAGATGCTCAATATCATCAGCCATCAGAGAAATGCAAACGAAAATCACAATGAGATACTACTTCACACACACTAGGATGGGTATAATCAAAAAGGCAAAGCATAGCAAGTGTTGGTAAGGATGTACAGAAATTGGAACCCTTATACATTGCTGGGGGGAATGTAAAATGGTGCACCTGCTTTGTAAAACAGTCTGATAGTTCCTTAAAGGTTAAACATAGAGTTACTATAGGATCTAGCAGTTCTACTCCTAGGTATATACTCAAGAAAAATGAAAACATATGTCCACACAAAAACTTGTATCTGAATATTCAAAGTAGCATTATTCGTAACATCCCCGAGGTGGAAACAACCCAAATGTCATCAACTGATGACTGGATAAATAAAATGTATAACCATACATGGAATATCATTAGAATGAAAATAAATGAAGTAATGATACATGCTACAACACGGATGACCCTTGAAAATTTGATGCTAAGTGAAAGAAGCCAGTTACAAAAGACCACATATTGTATGATTCCATTTATATTCACAATAGGTAAATCTATTAACAGAAAGTAATTAGTAGTTGCCTAGGGCTAAAGGGCACTGGGGGGAAACGATAGTACAGGGTTTCTTTTGGGGTGATGAACATGTTCTAAATTGATTGTAGTGATGGTTGAAAAACTCTGTAAACATACTAGAAACTACTGAAATTGTATACTTTAAATGGATGAACTGAATGGTAGGTTAATCATAACTCAATAGGGCTTTTTTTTTTTTTTAAGGAATTTTAACATGACTGCTGTGATTAAGAGGTAATAAATCAAAGGATTTTTATTAAATTCTTGCTACATAACAGACCAAGGCTCTGAGCCTAGACTTGTCCTATTTATTAAAGAAAATGGGGGTGGGATGGGTGGGAGGAGGATTAGAAGTACCAGAGAAGTGTTAAAGTTTTAAAGACATATTGACTTCTTTTCAATATACTAAGGAATGAAAGAAAAATGAAAAAGGAATAATTTTCCCACAATATTTAAGGTCATGTTCATGTACTACCTAAAATCAATAACGGTACACATCCTACACTTTAGGAAACATTGCACTGAAAGTATTTCCTCTTTAGTAGAAGATGGAATAAATCACTTGGAAAGCAGCCCATAAAAATGAACTTTCAACAGTAATATTTTTAAATAAACTGATAGATATTCTTCCATTGTTACCAACATCAGGTTAAATCTAAACCAACCTTGTAACGGAAAATGATATGTTTTCATTTCCTCCTTTGTGAGAAGGCATCTGGTCAAGCTTACTTTCTTAGAGCCATACTTTTTAACGATGGGGTCATTCTGCAGGTTGATGCTGACTTCTGAGCTGGAAGAAGGTAAAGACCCTGAAACAAGGACAATCATACATATGTTAGAATCTGTGTTTAACAGCCCTCAGAGGACATGTCCTTTTAATGTTGTATAGGGTAAGCATGATGAAGATCAAAAGATTTTTAAGACCCAGCCCCAACTTTAAAGGAGCTTGCACTCTCATACACTTATAAAGAACACAAAGAGAAAATAAGTCTCAAATGGGTTATAATAATAAAAGCTATAAAAGGGAAAGGGAGAATATACTGGCTGAGATGGTTAGAGATGGTTCAAGAGAAGAAAAGATTAGCTGAGTCTTAAAGAAAAGGCAGAATTCAGATATTTGGTGTATTAGACCAGTCCATTACAGTGTCTGCCACTCCTAATAGCCCATTCTAGCTAAATCTACTGCACCCCTAACCACCTGGCTCAAGCACCAGCAGGGGTGCTGGTTCTTTAAGTAGGGCTCGTTACTGATTGGATTAAGAGTGGGGACTTGGCTAAAGAGGGAGTTATCTATAAACTGACCAGTGACTTGATATTCCTTGTCAAGACATGCTCAAAAGGGACAAGGGTAATTAGCTAAGCTGATCAGATTGCTTGCTTCCAGAACTGAACTAGGAAATAAAGAGAACACACCAGTTAGAACAGAAAACAAAGAAGCTAAGATGCCATGAAAGGGATGGAGAACAGCGCTTCACCAGAGGCATTTAGATTCTTGATGACTTTCTAGTCCACATGTCCTTCAGATAATACCCTCTCACTTAAGGTGGCCTCAGTGAGTGCCTGGTCCTTGCAAACAAAAATGCCAAAGAATCAGAAGTAAGGAAAGAGGGCATGCCAGGTAAGATAGAAATGTACAAAGCAAACTTGGTATGGTAGTGACTAGACCAGTCGGGGAGAAAAAAAGGTCTTTGTAGAAGAGCAGTATAAGAAACAAGGTTGAAAGAGGAGGATAAAAGTGAATTGTAGACCACTGCGAATGCCAGGCTCAAGAGTTTGAATTTTAGTCCATCATTTCATATATAAGGTGGAGCAACAGAAAGTTCCTGAGAAGGGAAGTGGCATAACCAAACAGTACTTTAAGAAAGATCAACCTCAAAGATATGTGGAAAATGAAGTAGAGAGAGAAATGAGAAATGACTTTGCAATAATTCTGGCAAAAAAAAAAGAGTCTGGATTAAGATGATGGAGGGAGGAAAAAGGTTATAAGAAAGAAACATTACACAAGAAAAACTGGTAGAGGGACTTCCCTGTTGGCTCCCAATGCAGGGGGCGCGGGTTAAGACTGCACTCCCAATGTAGGGGGCCTGGGTTCGATCCCTGGTCAGGGAACTAGATCCCACATGCATGCCTCAACTAAGAGTTCTCATGCCACAACTAAGGAGCTCCCAAGCCACAACTAAAGGAGCCCACCTGCCACAACTAAGGAGCCCACAAACCGCAACTAAGACCCAGCGCACACAAATAAATATTTTTTTTAAAAAAAGGAAAAACTGGTAGAGCATAGTGACAGAGTAATTCAGTTCAGTCAACAAAATATTTACTGAGTACTTATTATATGCCTGGTATTGCTCTAGCCAGTAGATTCCCCAATGAACAAAATCAACAAAATTCTCTTAAATTCTAGGTGATCTTAAATTCTAGTTGGGAAGATGGACAATAAACAAACAAATACATAATATAGGAGGTGAGGATAAGGACTATGGAGAAAAGTAAAGGAGAAAAAGGAGGAAAGGGAGTGCTGGGGCAGGAAAAGGGTTAATGTCATATATTTTATAACCAGGGAAGGTCTCTCTGATAAAGTAACATTTGAATAGGTTCTTAATAGCAAAGGGAATGAGCCATGAAGATTGGGTATGGGGAGCCAAAAGAAAAGTAATTCTAAAATTCAATACTGGTGGCTTAGAGAAAAACAGTACCAACAGAAAAGGGGATTTGAAGTTGGGAGTCTGTTATTTAGGGATGAGAAAAATGCTTTTATATATGCTATGATTGAGGGTACAGTGGAGTATCCAGGTAGCAACATCCAGCAGGCAGTTGAAAATGCAGGCCTGGAGTTTGGGATATCAAACCTAAAGACAGAGGAGTTATCCACAGAAGAGTGATGGATAAACTGGGGAAGAACAGATGAATATTTCAAAAGAGAACTGAAGAAAGATCAAAGTGTATGGACTATATCTTGGGGACTTCGATATTTATTTAGGTTGGGAAAATAAAGCAAAATCCTTAAGAGGACAGAGAAGTAGCTATAACCCTCTAGCTCCTCAATGCTTACAGGATAAAATCCAAAGTCCTTAGCATGGCATTTACAGCCTGCAAGACAAAGCTTTAACCTACCTCTAAGCCTCATCTCTCAGCACTACCTGCCCTCTTATTCCATCTCCACCCCCTAATCATCCTCAACAATCTATATTCTTCAGTCACATCAATTTCTTTTTTCTGATTACATCCTTTCTTTTACAGCTCAATGTCTTTACCTGAGTTTTGAATCTCATAATGACTACTCTGTGATTCACTCAAAGATGTTTAAAATACAGTGGATGTCAAATTAAACAAAGCTGCAGGTCCGATATAGACATCTATTAGAAGGAAAGGGGAACAATGGAAAGGTAGGAAGTTAGAAGCTTTTGAGACAGAAGATAACAGGAAACACAGTCATGGAGGATATGGAAAGGAATCACTAGTTATTCCTCACCACTTTTTCATGTCCCCTCAGTGCAACTATTCAATAATTTAATTATTTCTGAACAAACATACAAAAAGCATTATTGAACAATACTTACCTTACTATGTGCAATGAACTGTTAAGGTCTATTCCATCACTCACCTCCTCTCCCCCCAAAAGAGAAGGTCAGCTATAACTTGCTAACAGGACACAACCCAGTTTGAAAAACACTGCTATCATGGATATTTATACTTTAGCTGGCCAGCATCCTAATCTGCCACTGTGAGTAGTATTAGTGAGTATCCCCTACATTAGTCAAAGGCAAGATCTTCCCTCCTATGTGTACACTTGTGGGTACAAAGACCCAGTGACAGTTTGAGTCCAGTGTCAGTGATATCCAGGGAGCAGACTTAGCTATCTAACCTAACCAAATGACTTCTGAGGCATGAACCCTGGTTATGTTTCCTGCTATCTAATCCGCCTTGGTACTTACCCATTTTTTCCTTAAAACACACACACACACACACACACACACACACACACACACACACAAAATTGCTTTTCTGCTTAAGTTACTTATAGTCATACCTTCCATTCCTTTAGGCAGATCCCCAATTATTTGTTTCTTTTGCAGCCCAGTGATATCAGCTAGGAAATCAGATGATGGGGGAGGCAAGCAGAACTTCTGAAAATACATAATAGGTTTTTACAAAAATGCTTGAAAACAGTTAAAATACTGTCACCTAGCCTTTTATTGTCAGCTCAGTGCTATGAAAGATCTGGACCTTAATTGTTTGCATTGTAAAATGAGGACTGTTTCCTTAAGTTGTAAAAGTGACTAAATAAGTGAAGCCATATTTATCCTACCACAGTTTTCTTTGCTTCTCTAATTACACACTATACAAAAGAAACAAACATTACAAAAATGTATAACTTAGAAAAGCAAAGTTCCTTATATTTTTCAAAGCACTTTCATATGTATTACTTTAGTGGATAACATGCCAGGTAGATGACACAGAAAAGCAAAGAGATTGAGAGTTCAAGTCTCAGGCTCACCTGGGCTTCAATTCCAGCTGTAAATTCCATTTACTAGCTGTAACTTGGGTGCATTACTCAGTTTCCTTATGTATAAAATGGGAATAAAAAAGTATCTCTTGGGGCTTCCCTGGTGCAGTGGTTGAGAGTCTGCCTGCCGATGCAGGGCACACGGGTTCGTGTCCCGGTCCGGGAAGATCCCACATGCTGCGGAGCGGCTGGGCCCATGAGCCATGGCCACTGAGCCTGCGCGTCCAGAGCCTGTGCTCCGCAACGGGAGAGGCCACAACAGTGAGAGGCCCGCGTACTGCAAAAAAAAAAAAAAAAAAAAAAAGTATCTCTTATAGGACTATTGTAAGAATTAAAGATGATGCATACAGTATGATTAATATAGGGCCTAGCACATAGGTAGTGTTCAATAAATGAAAGCAAAAAAAGAAAATGGAGACCCAAGGGGGTTAGGTTAGGGCTCACCAATTCAAATGCTCTCGGGGTAAATGGATGAAACAGTCTGATAAAGAATGGAAGAGGCTATGGTAAAATGGAGAGCACATGCCTTTCTAAAGACAGCTGCTATTCAGCTCCAGATACTGTTTCAAGGGAAACTAATCTTGTGATGTTGTCAAGAGAAGCCAAAATATATAGGTTTTATGTAAATTTTACAATTTTTGAAAACACCAAAGCCCAAATAAAATGTGACAATATCAACTACAATCTGGGAACTAGACTGCAATCCGGGATTAAGGGTTTTGCCTAGATTACCAAAGAAAAAAATGAGAGAGAAATCTAATTTCAACAATCTAATCTCAGGTATCAACCGTAATCTTTTTAGCTTTCTACAACTTCTATTGCTTGTTCAATCAGGTTGCCAAGGAGCACAATTTGAGACATGTGCACTAATCTCTGAGTGTGAGGACCTGACTCAGGTCCGAATACAAAGTTTTCTTAACTTACGTGTCTGAATGCCTTTCGGAGAAGCCCAAACTCCAAATAGAACCTGTAAAAGTGTAGCTGACTCATTCCCTGCAGTATAACAACCACCACGTTGTTCAGGTGGTTTTGGTGAAAAAGTTGGCACCAGCTGTTGAAAAATAGAACCAACAAAGCTAAGACTGATACCGTCAAGTCAGTTACAGACATACAGAAGGGAAGTATGAAAAAAGCACTGAGCAACAGATATTGGAGTTTATCATCACTCACTGACTGCCTGGAAACGGAGAACAGCTATTACTGCACAGAATTCAAATAAAGATCTCTTGAGATTATTATTTATTCCATTCAAATCAAGTATAATACCAAGTGAAACACAATGCATTCAAATCCAAAATCCTATTAAGATTTGCTTTAAATTGGAACTAATTAAGCTCAGTTTACAAAGGCATATCTTCAAGATCCAAATCTGCTCTACAGTCCTTCCTAAGCCAGTAACGTGACCGGCTTCCAGAAAGCCAGTTCAGATAAAGTGACAGAGCAATGATAGTATCTGTTAAGGCAGAAGCGGGCTTTTGAGGTTTGTAGCCACTCCACCCCCAGATGGAAGTGTACACATGAAAATCTCTCTACTGTGTATTGGTACATACAGAAATGCAATTTTCATTAGACATTTAATAATGGCATTGAGGATATCAGAACAGTAAAATTCTCTTTGCCCTTGATTTGTAAAAGAAGAAAAAAGATTGGGATTCTTAATACATGATCATGTTATTTCAATCAGGTCTCCACTGGAGGTTATAAACAAAATACCTATAGCAGCCAGACAGATACTGTAAATAAGGGAAGCAGGCCAGGTGGCACACTGAAGTGTACATCTATAATAGGAGGCCACTATTCAGCTTCAACAAATTGTTGCCATAGGGACAGCTGCCAGAGTTTTTCGAAGTAAAAAATATGGATATAAAGGGATTCCCAATTTAAATTGTTGGCAACTTTGTAAAAAAAAAAATTGAGGACATTCCGTGTGGCAAATAAAAAACATCAGGTAGACATGGTCCTCTAGATACCAATATGAAACCTCAGGTCTATACCCACCATTTATGTTCTTCTCATACCTAGGTTTAGGAACACTGGATTTGCCCAGAACTGCATACTTCAGCAATTCACATAGCTGGCCATGAGTTATTTCACGGGTATCAGAAAGTAAAATGGTAGATAAGCAGGCTTTCTGCAAAGATAAATCAGAGTATAACAAATTATGATTATAAAGAACATCAAAAAAACATGGCAAATTTTTAAATATTCTAGTTTCTATTATTTTAGCATACTCTAAACATAAGGAGGGTTCTTACTAATTAGAAATGAAGGTCTAAAACAACAACCTGTGATATGACATTATTAATAGGATATTTAATAAACACCGATACAGAACCTTAATTATAGACACTTGGTTATGTGCTAGGGATAGCAGGATGAATAAAACATGACTCATGCTCTCAAGAAGTCCATTCTACTAGGGGGAAAAATGCAGAAACAGGTAATTCCAATATAATGTGGGTGCTACTATAAAGGTAAGGGAGCAAAAGAGGCTAACTAACTGCCTTGGGGATTGGAGAGTTTTGGAGACAGCATCACTGAGATGAAAATAATGGAGTTGAACCTTGAAAATAATGAGTCAGCCAGGTAGGAGGAAACACTGTGTCTAAACACTTAGTTTGGTTTGGCTGGAGTCAAGACTGCATGTTGCAGAGCAATAGAGATATGAGAGAAGAGAGAAGTGGGAGCCAGTTCATAGATGATCAATGTGGTCTAACCTAAGGAGTCAGACTTTAAGCCTCTCCTTAAAATAGCTTTGTACTTAGATATAGTTATTAAAGTAATTCATGCTTGTTAAAAAAGATAATAGAGAAGGGTAAAACAGATAAAACACAACAAATAAGTGAAAATAAGTCACTTGTATTTGTACAATTCAAGTAATACCACTTTCATTTTGGTCTGGGAGGCAGCAGAGTAATAGTGGTTAGGAGCTCAAGCCCTGGAGTCATGCTACCTGAGTTCAAATACCAAGCTCTACCATTTTTTTTTTAATTATTTGGCTGCATCGGGTCTTAGCTGCAACATGCAGGATCTTCGTTGCAGCATGTGGGATCTTTCATTTTGGCGCATGGGCTCAGTAGTTGCGGCACACAGGCTCTCTAGTGGCGGGCAGGCTCTAGAGTGCGCAGGCTCAGTAGCTGCAGTGCGTGGGCTTAGTTGACCTGCAGCATGTGGGATCTTAGTTCCTGGACCAGGTATCAAACCCACGTCCCTGCACTTGAAGGCAGATTCTTAACCACTGGACCACCAGGGAAGTCCCCCAAAGCTCTACCATCTTAAGTGCCTTAAGGTGTTAAGAGCTTAGGGGCAAGTGCCTTGACCTCTCTAAGACTAAGGTCTTTTCATTTATAGAATAACTACAATTCTACCTCATGAGATTACTGGGAAGACCAATGAGGTACACTGTAAGTGCAATGTACTGAGGCCAGTGTCTGACATACGCTAAGATAAGTACTTAAACACCAGGTATTATTATTATTATTATTATTGCTATTTTCCCCTGTGACTGTTTAAAGCTAATGTTGAACACTTATTATTAGTCATTTACAGTTCTGAGCACTTTATATCTATTAAATCATTTAATAAGTCTTCTCAAATGGGCACTACTGTTATCCCCATTTTACAGATAAAGAAATGGAGGAACAGATAAGTGGCAGAACCAAGACCAGAATGCAAGCTACAGATAAAGAAATGGAGGAACAGGGGCTTCCCTGGTGGCACAGTGGTTAAGAATCCGCCTGCCAATGCAGGGGACACGGGTTCGAGCCCTGGTCCGGGAAGATCCCACGTGCTGCGGAGCAACTAAGCCCGTGCACCACAACTACCGAGCCTGCGAACCACAACTACTGAGCCCGTGCACCTAGAGCCCATGCTCTGCAACAAGAGAAGCCACCGCAATGAGAAGCCCGCGCACCATAACAAAGAGTAGCCCCCGCTCGATGCAACTAGAGAAAGCCCGTGCGCAGCAATGAAGACCCAACGCAGCCAAAAATAAATAAAATAAAAAATAAAATTAGAAAAAAGAAATGGAGGAACAGATAAATGGCAGAACCAAGACTAGAATGCAGGCTGCAAAGCCCAAACTCTTTTCATCTCTACTTTATACGTTTCCCAAGGGATTATACATTACATTGTTTTGTAACCAACTCCTGCCACCGAGAAAAAAAAAAAAACTGGGGCGTTCCCTAGCAGTCCAGTGGTTAGGACTAGGCGCTTTCACTGCCATGGCCCAGGTTCAATCCCTAGTCAGGGAACAGAGATCCCGCAAGCTGCGTAGCATGGCCAAAAAAAAAAAAATCTGTAAATATCTTTCCATATCTGTTAAACATAACAAAAGTCAATTTTAATAATAGTCCACTCTTTCAATTTACTTAAAACATAATTTATTTGAAAAAAATTCCCTATTGATGACACTGTTGTTGTTCTAAAAAATTATGAACAGTATTATGATAAGCATCCTTGTACACCTATTTTCTCAGGATAAATTCCTGGTCAAAATAAGCATGTATATCTTATATTCTGATAATATTGCTAACTCCTGAAAGAATATACCAATTTATATTTACCAAACAAAACTGTATGATATTGATAATGTATGAGTAAGGAATCTATATGGCAGTGAGTAATCATGGTTGCCAAACATGCGATGTCAGAGGCTGAGCAGGGTGAGGAGGGCATCCTATAGGGGAGAAAGCCCAGGACTAGGGGTAGGAACCCAGGATATATATGCAGGACAGTGGCCCAATGTGAAGTGTCAAAGCCTGAGCGGTATGAGGAGGGCATCCATGCAGTGGCAACTGGAGAGCAGTTAGGCTGGCATCAGATGTCAGAAATTGTTTACGGTAAGGAGGGCATCAATGCTGAAGGAAAAAGAGGGCTGTCACCGAATTCAAAGCCTGAAAAGGGTGCGGGTGTCCATGTGAGAAGGATGAGGGTAGTAGCTTGTCACAGCAGCAATGAAGGCATTCAGATAGGAGAGTGACCTGGTATAAGACGCAGAATGACAAGGGCCCAAGCAGGGTAAGGAAAGTGTGAGGGTGTGGGGCAATGGCAGCAATGGGGGACTGATCAAATATATTGAAGATAATGGGAGTCAGGTTTCTCACTGTTATATAAGGAAGTTATAAATATGAAAAGGGAGAAAACTAGAATGAACCCTGTGGAATTGGATTGGAAGTAAAGATACTGATATGAATTCAGTTTTTCAATATGTATACAGAAAAATATTTAAATGTAAACATACGTATGTGTGTATAAACATATGCACACATATTACCTAGCTCTCTTTTTGGGAGTAGTGACATACCAATAGCAATAAACACATCTAACACCCAGATCTTGATTTCTAAATGTCACTCTCCACTAAAAAGAACTAAGTCTCCTGGCAGAAGTAGCCGATTCCAGGGCTGGGGCAGGGAAAGCACAGAAGAGTCTGGAACATTTTTTTGTGCCAAAAAACAAGGAAATGCTCAAGCATGATGGGGTCATGTTAAAGGGACACAGAAGCTAGCTTAATGGCCAAATCTGGGATATTTTGAGCAGCAAAATACAGTAATGGATTATAACTCAATGAATAAAACAGGTATCCACAAATTCATACTAATAAAAAAATGAATAAACTGCAAGTTTAATGAGGAAGCATCTTCCCACAAAACAACAGAGAAAAAGAGTAACTTTAGAGAAGTTTAGCACACACGTTCTTAATCAAGTTATCAAGGTTAACATCACCAGTAATGGGACAAATCAAACTTGTGTACAACCTGATAAAATACAAGAGAACAGAATATCACTTCTGTGATATTCCTGCCAAAGATGTATAATCTGAATCTAATTAATGAGGAAACAAACAAACCTAACTTCTACAAAATAACTGGTCCAGGATTCTTCAAAGGTAGTAATGTCACAAATGTCAAAGAAAAGACTGAACAGTTGTTTGAACTGAAGGAGACATGACAACTAACTGTAACACGTGATTCTAGACTTGATCTTAATGCTAAAAAGGACATTATTAGAACAACTGGAGAAACTTGAATGGGGTCTGAGTATTAGATGGTAGCAATATATCCATGTTATTTCCTGATTTTGATGGTTGCATTTTAGTTATGTAGATTGTTTATAGGAAATATGTAAACACTAAAATATGGGTGGGGGGAGGCATTCTGTTAGCAACTACAGTACTTTCAAATGTTGGCTGGGGGGTAGTTTTTGATACTGTCCTTGCAAATTTTCTTTAAGTTTGTTTCAAAATAAAGTGATGAGACTGTCAACTTCTTTTGACTTTCTACCACGTTAACCTTTAAAAAATTGCTTTGCCAATCGGATAGGCCAAAAAAAAGAAAAAGGAATCCCATTTAAAAAAGTTTTCATAGCACGAATTCCCTTCTATATAACTGATTTATCATTATCTATTGTTTATCTTCTTTCTCTCTCCACTAGTAAAGGTAGTAGTGATCTCTGTTTATTCACTGATGTACCCCAAGTGCCTAGGAAGACAATAGAAATCTAAAGGGATGAAAGGCATTATTTAGCTCTCAATAAATGACAGAGATGATCATCAATCTTATTCTCCTATGGGAATGTAAACTGCACGAGTGCAAGGGATTTTGTGCTTTTATGCACTGGGATACTTCCAGAAGCTAGAGCAATTCCTGGCATACAGAAGATTTCAATAAATATCTGTTGAACGAACATTCTTCTCGTGTGCCAGGCACAATACCTGTTTTAAACCGCCAATATCAGCCCTAAGGTATGTGGTATTGTATTATCATTTGGGAGCTCCAAACTGCCTCGGGCCGCCCATTCGGGATCCCCCGTTGCTCACCTTGGCCTCGGGCTGCTGCCTCTCCTCAAGATCCCAACGGTCTCTCATCACCTCTGACGCCCCGACCAGCTTATTCGGGACCCGCCTCCTCTTCCTGCCCTTCTTGGGGGTCCTCCCGGTCCTTTCCTTCTCTGGTTCCATGAACCTGTGGAGAAAGATCGGTTAGAGATGAGAAAACCACGACGCGCAGATGGCCCGGGCCGTCTCCTGAGTGGGGAGCACAAGGGTTTCGACAGCCTACAACCCTCCTCAGATCCTCTCCTTAATTCAGTTTACGAAGCGCTCCCCGCCCCCCTCGGAAAGGGAGGGTGCCAACGGTCTTCCCCGTTAACGCGGCAAAGAAAACCACGCCGCACCAACCCAAACGGTTTTACAGTTGACGCCGGAGGCCGGATTCGATACGCTTCCCCAACCGCAAACGCGCCTCCGCCTGTTGGAAAAGAGGGAAGGGGAGGCGCTGTCTTTCCTGCCAAACCACTCCCCACGCCCCAGATTCCCCGAAGACGCCGAAGAGAAGCAGGGCGGAGAACACCGACAAACGCCGCCGCTGCGTCAGCCTCGGGCGGACCCAACGGTGTAACGGCCTCCGCAGCGGCGCGCAGCTTTTGAATGAGCCGGAAGAGGAAGTACAGCGACTTCCGGCAGTTGGGCTGTGAAGAGAAAGGAGCGTCGGGAATGGCAACCAAGAGGCTTGCACGGTACGCTAGGGGACTCCGGGCGGCGGGGGGGTCGGTCCTGGTCCGGCGCTGGCGTCCGCAGTGTCAGCCTCCGTTCTCTGCAGCTCGGGCGTCCCAACCTGTACTGGCCAGCCCAGGCTGAAAGGTCTCTGCCTGGACCTCAGTCTCGAGCCTCTGGCAGCCCTCTGCGCGAGCGTGGAAGGACCAAGGCTCTCGACTCTGTGCCCTTGAGCCACAGTCTGCCTATACCAGGCCTCGGGAAACTATTAAGAACGACCCTGGAGGGCCGTTCGGAGGTGGCAGGGAGCCCCGACCGCACTCAACAAGCCGTTCACCCCACGACTTACTCGTGATCCCTTTAATTCACAATGTGAATCATTGTGGCCTTTCGCCTGATTCTTGGACACGCTGTTCACGTTTGTGATTAATAGAAGCAGTATAATGCATTAGTGAATAGCATGGGTTTCACAGTTGGATGATCCTTGGTTCACAGACTAAATATGTGTTTTCTGGCAAATTGCTGAGTTCGTTTTCTCATCCATTAAATATAGGTAGCAAAAGTGACTACTTTGTACAGTCGTTGAGGATGAAAGGAGATCACCATCTTGGTTCAGTGCCTACTGTGTAGTGAGCAGTCAGTAGGTGTTACCCATTATTCTCAACTCCCCATCACAGATCAAACAAAAAACTAGAACAGGAGGTGTCTACCTAGTTAAACTCTACTTAGCACAGTTTTGTCTCAGGGCACTTAGGACCTCAGTAAGCATGTAGGCTGTTAGGGTAGGGGTTCCCTGGAGAAAGAGAACCAGGCATGGCTTTCTTAACATAAGAGAAGCCATTTTTGGCCGAAGCCATTTTGTAATCTAAGCCTGGACACAATGCTTGTCCTTGAAGAGGTCTCAGTAAGTAATGATCTTAAAGGAACAAAAGAATGCAGAAACGAACGACTGTTAGGCAAGAGAAGCAACAGTGGCAAAGATAATATATTAGTTGTAAAGACCAATGGTTCTGGGAATTCCCTGGTGGTCCGGCGGTTAGGGCTTCACGCTTCCACTGCAGCCGGCACGGGTTCGATCCCTGGTTGAGTAACTAAGATCCTGCAAGACACGTGGTGCGGCCAAAAAAAAAAAGACTCCTAGTTCTGTTTCAGTGGTAAAGATTAGCCTGAGGTGCTCAACCACCAGATCAGCTGGAACCCAAGGGATGATGATGTTGACCTTTTTTGACCCTCTTATATCAGCTAAAGCTTGGAATCTTTCATGAATATGCATGTACCCTTAGCTGAAAACTTCCCCAATTTTGCAGTTGGGAGAAACACTGCTTTGGAAAGGATCCCCGCTGTTCTACTTACTTGCTGCGAGTAATAAATCCTTCCCTCTCCTGCTCTTTTTTTAAATTATTTTATTTTATTTTATTATTTATTTTTGGCTGCGTTGGGTCTTCGTTGCTGCACGAGGGCTTTCTCTAGTTTCAGAGAGTGATTGCTACTCTTCATTGCGGTGCACGGGCTTCTCATTGCTGTGGCTTGCCTTTGTTGCGGAGGACAGGCTTTAGGCGTGTGGGCTTCAGTAGTTATGGCACGCGGACCCAGTAGTTGCGACTCACTGGCTCTAGAGCACAGGCTCAGTAGTTGTGGTGCATGGGCTTAGTTACTCCACGGCATGTGGGATCTTCCCGGAGCAGGGTTCGAACCTGTGTCCCCTGCGCTGGCAGGCGGATTCTTAACCACTGAGCCACCAGGGAAGACCCCCTTCTCCCACTCTGCCTTGGTTGTGTCTTTTGGCTTGACAGCCACCAAGAGGGGAGCACAGTTTTCTGGTAACAAGCTCTTCCCTTTCTGTGGACTCAGCATGTTGCCCTTAAAGATCCTTTATCATATATTACCTTTCAGTAGTTTGCTATGGATATCTAGTTTCTTTACCCAGATATTTTAAGCTCCTAGAAGACTGGACCTGCCCTGTCTCCTCTCAGCTGTGCTGTACACATAGCAAGGGCTTGAAAAATGCAAAAGAAAAAATAACTTAGCTTTTCAATGCATCTTTAAAATCACTTGAGTTCCTCAGTATTACTGTAAAATAAGGGGAGCACAAAGAATTGGTCTAAGTTTGCAAATATGCACTTTGAGGCCCATGCAGGTAGAATGACTACTAAAGTCAAAAGAGTGCAAAGAACCAGTCTAGTTCAATTTCCTCTCAATCACAATACATCAAACCATTAATAATGAGGGTTATACCATCAGTTTGTTAGCTTATATAGGCAGGAGTATGAATGAATTTGTTGAGCATACCTGGATTATTTTACATTTTTAGGCAGCTTGGATTAATTAGAAGAAAGTCAATTGCACTGCCAAATGGAAATCTAGGAAGAAGCAAATCTAGTAAGTAGTGTGCTTCATTTCTTTATTTTCTGTAGCCTTGCATTTTTAACACTGGTAAAACATAAGGACACTCTGATCTTTTGCAGAGCAGTTGTTTGACTACTTAATTGTCATTGATTTTGAGTCGACTTGTTGGAATGATGGGAAACGCCACCGTAGCCAGGAAATAAGTAAGTCTGAACTTGACTGCAAATGGCCAAAGGTAACACTAGATAAGTTACTTTAAAGTTTATAGATATAAAACAGTTAACAGTTAAAGAAAACAAAATGATCTATGAATTGGTAATTTACTATAAAATCTGACTTGACAAAAAACCCCAAAAACCTAATGCCTAATTGTGTCATCATATAAAATAATTGTTTTAGGATTATATACAAAATCTCAATTGCATAGAAGCTGAAAAGAACATAATGCCTTTGCAAAAAGAAGTATGTTTCAATTTTCATATGGTCTTCATATTTAATTATGGAAATATATTCAAGAGTTTTAAGTAGATGTACCTGTAACTTGAATAGTTTGACTTATTCTTTAGCATAACTTTAACCATTACATTACACTGCTTTGGTCATTTTAATATGCTTTTACTAAAACAATGATTGTTTAATAATGAATGCTATATGATGGTAATATATATTTAATTTAGAGTGATTGCAGCATTAATTTATCAATTGTATATTCAAGTGTCAATTGATGATTCTTTCATGTAGTTGAATTTCCAGCTATATTGCTAAACACATCAACTGGAGAGATTGAATCTGAGTTCCATGCTTATGTTCATCCTCAGGAACATCCAATTCTTTCTGAATTTTGCATGGAACTAACAGGCATAAAGCAGGTATGCCCTTCTCTTTTCCTCATTTCTCTTCTCATCCTCCCACCCCAACAAAAAAAAAGCAGGCGAGATGCATATATTAAAATTCAGAAATCAGTTTCAAAAAGAAAATAAAAGCTATATGCCATTTGGAATTAGATTTATTCACTGTTAGGAGATATAATGTCCCCTCCAGAATCTTGGAATCTTTAAAAATTAGAAAGAATTGGACTTTCCCGTGGTTAAGACGCTGTACTTCAAGGGCACAGGTTCGATCCCTGGTCAGGGAACTAAGATCCCACGTGGTGTGACCAAAAAAGAAAGAAAGAAAGAATAGTGTTATAAAGATGTATATCAATTTCCATACTTTATGGAAATTAAGTGACATCAAATTTCTGTTGATCGAGATATATTTATTGTATTTCTGTGTGATTTAGATTGATCAACCGAATTTTTCTAACCTTGCAGAATTCTAACCATTATATTATTTCTCTCCCATGTGTTTTAACATCTTTTCACTAGATGAACTCTTTGCCAGTTAGAATTTCTTCTTCTTTGTTGTATATCCCCCACACACTGCCTACTTATGTGCTCAATAATTATGGAATTCAGTTGTTGAATTCAGATTTTATGACTCTATTCAGGCTCAAGTTGATGAAGGAGTCCCTCTGAAGATTTGCTTAACTCAGTTCTGTAAATGGATTCAGAAGATTCAGCAACAGAAGAAAATTACTTTTGCTACTAGGGTTTCAGATATTTCTACTTCTGAAGTAAAATTATGTGCATTTGTTACTTGGTCAGGTAAAAAAAAAAAAAAGTTGTATCTATCAATCATAAATGAGTAGTGTTGCCACCGTATAATTCTTTATCTCTGGTAGGAATTATACTTGTTAGCTTCCTGGGCCACGAAAAGAAATCTAAGTGTCTAGCAGATGTTAACCAAGAAAAGTTAATTTATTCATATTTTAAATTTTTTAAATGCCTTAAAAATTTAAGCCCTAACTTTAAAGAATCTTTCTAGACTGCTCCTCTCTGTTCTCCTGAATCCAGGCAAAGACTGGTGAAAACTCTTAGCATGCTATTTTCTATAACTTTGAAAAAAAAGAGTCCTTATTCAACTCACAACCTTTGCTTTTATACTTTCACACTTCTAATGTTGACATCAAGGAAAAAATGGGCCATTTAAAGTAGACCTTTTCTATGCCCATGTTAGAGCATTCCCGTTAATAGTCATTGATAGCAGTGCTGTGCCATTGATAGCATAGCACTGATAGTCTTGGGTCTGTATGATCAGGCCACTCAGGATGGCTGTTCTCTTGTTCTCTGTACATCCCCTGATTGACCAGTCCCTGCTTTACTTAACACCCTACTCATATGACTGACCTCCCCTCTTAATACATACTTGCCCCTGGCCCCAGCTAGTGATTGTTCTAATCTTTAGATCAGAATATCTCCACCATGATAGCTTATCAAAGGGGCATAAGGGCTTGCTCCTCAGCTGGTTTCCCTGGGAACTCATGAGCCAACCTGATGTCAATTCCCCCGGTAACACTTAGCAGAAGGCTGCTGCCATCTGCTTCACGTGGTGGAGTGTCGCTCCAAGACCTTGCTTCAGACATGTATGATCCCCCTGTTCATTAAATCCTTGATGTCTGTGTCACCGATTCAGGCTCTTTATTCTGTCTTGAGGTTGGGCAAGTACAGGGCTTGCAGGCCTGTGGGGTATAGCCCAAAAGGGTCCCTGTAAGATGTTTGGTTTCTCCATTACATTAATATTTTCTAGAATGTTGAAAGCAGATAATCTTTTCCATCTAGACCTTGTAATGTGACACCTTACTCTTCTTCTGAAGTATCTGTGTTTTAGTGTGTTTTTAAGAAATCATTTTGAAACTTAATTACCAACCTAATTTCTTAATAGTAAGTTTTGAATAATTGTTAGATATTACCAGGGCAATTAAATCTTACTCTTCTTTTATATATTATATAGTATGTTATATATACCATATGTAGTATATATTATATTTAAAATATAGTATAGTATTATAATATATGCTTTCATATATTATTCTAAGTCCTGCTATTCTGTTTTATGTCATCTTTCACCATTTTATTTGTAAATGATATCATAAGTAAAAACTGCTGGCATCATTGACTTTGTTCTATTTTAATATACTTAATGCAGACTGGGACTTGGGAGTTTGCCTGGAGTATGAGTGTAAAAGAAAACAGTTGTTAAAACCTGTGTTCCTTAATTCTTGGATTGATCTCAGAGTAACTTACAAGGTAAGGGTCAAAGATGGGGGCATGTTCACTTTCTTTCTATTAAAAAATGATTAAACTTTATCCCACGCATGGGTATGAGTTTCTACAAACAAAATATTTTGTTTTGAAACATTCACATAAATACTTTTCTTAAAGTATATAGAACAACACAAAAATAAGCACATTCCAAATCTAATAGAATAAAAATTATGAGAAGTAAATGGTTAATACCTAGCCCCTAAGGGACCTCCCTGGTGGTCCAGTGGTTAAGGCTCCACACTCCCAATGCAGGGGGCCCAGGTTCGATCCCTGGTTAGGGAGCTAGATCCCACATGCCACTACTAAAGATCTCACGTGCTGCAACAAAGATCCCACAACTAAGACCCTGTGCAGCCAAATAAATATTAAAAAAAAAAAACTGTTTTAAAAAAATACATAGCCTTTCAAATAGTAATCATTTTTTAAGACATATTGTCTTTTATTTGACTAGATTTTCTACAGGAGAAAACCAAAAGGACTAAGTGGTGCCCTGCAGGAAGTGGGAATAGAATTCTTGGGACGAGAACATTTCGGTTAGTATAATTTAAAATTTTATTATGTAAGTCATTCTATTTTTATACAGTCTTTCATTTGAACCTCATTTTTTGATGATATCATTAACAAGGAATATGCTTCAGCCTGAAAAAAGCCCTAATCTATACAATTCAAATTGTTTCCAAGATTTTCAAATTACCACTTTCATAAAATATAAGATAAAGACTGTCATGTAGTGGCTTTCTACTTGCTAAAAAGAATGAAAAGAATTAGCCAAATCAAATGGAGATTATAAACAAATGCCCAAATAATACAGTGGACTAGGGAAAGAACTGAGCAAGACTATTAGATTACTCATAAAACATGGTCCCTACAGAATGTTGGTCATATATTATTTTTTAATTTTAATTTTATTGGAATATAGTTGATTTACAATGTTGTGTTAGTTTCAGGTGTACAACAAAGTGATTCATATATACATATACATATATTCATTCTTTTTTAGATACTTTTCTCATATAGGTTATCACAGAATATTGAGTAGAGTTCCCTGTGCTATACAGTGGGTCTTTGTTGGTTATCTATCTTATATATAGTAGTATGTGTATGTTCATCCCAAGCTCCTGATTTATACCTCCCCCCAACGTTTCCCCTTTGGTAACCATAAGGTTTTTTCAATATCTGTAAGACTTTCTATTTTGTAAATAAGTTCATTTGTATCTTTTTTTAAAAATTAGATTCCACATATGACCAGTATCATATGATACTTTGTATTTTTCTGTCTGACATACTGCACTTAGTATGATAATCTCTAGGTCCATCCATGTTGTTTCAAATGGCATTATTTCATTCTTTTTTATGACTGAGTAATGTTCCACTGTACATATATGTACCACGTCTTCTTTATGTATTCCTCTGTTCATGGACATTTAGGATGCTTCCATGTCTTGGGTATTGTAAACAGTGCTGCACTGAACATTGGGGTGCATGTATCTTTTCAGATTATGGTTTTCTCTGGATATATGCCCAGGAGCGGGATTGCTGGATCATATGGTAGTTCTATTTTTAGTTTTTTAAGGAACCTCCATACTGTTCTCCATAGTGGTTGTACCAATTTACATTCCCACCAACAGTGTGGGAAGGTTCCCTCTTCTCCACACCTTCTCCAGCATTTATTGTTTGTAGACTGTTTGATGATGGCCATTCTTACCGGTGTGAGATGATACCTCACTGTAGTTTTGACTTGCATTTCTCTGATAATTAGTGATGTTGAACATTTTTTCATGTGCTTTTTGGCCATCTGTATGTCTTCTTTGGAGAAATGTCTATTTTGGTCTTCTGCCTATTTTTCATTTGGGCTGTTTGGGGTTTTTTTGACATAGAGCTGCTTGAGCTGTTCATGTATTTTAGAGATTAATCCCTTGTAGGTCGCTTTGTTTGCAAATATTTTCTCCAATTCTGTGGGTTGTCTTTTTGTTTTGTTTATGGTTTCCTTTGCTGTGCAAAAGCTTTTGAGTTTAATTAGGTCCCAATTGTTTATTTTTATTTTTATTTTCATTACTCTAGGAGGCAGATCAAAAAAAATATTGCTGCAATTTATGTCAAAGAGTGTTCTGCCTAGGTTTTCCTCTGTTTTATAGTATCCAGCCTTGCATTTAGATCTTTGATCCATTTTGAGTTTATTTTTGTATACGGTGTTAGAGAATGTCCTAATTTCATTCTTTTACATGTAGCTGTCCAGTTTTCCCAGCAGCACTTATTGAAGAGACTGTCTTTTCTCCATTGTATATTCTTGCCTCCTTTGTCATAGATTAATTGACCATAGATGCGTGAGTTTATTTCTGGGCTTTCTATCCTGTTCCATTGATCTATATATCTGCTTTTGTGCCGGTGTAATACTGTTTTGATTACTGTAGCTTTGTAGTATAGTCTGAAGTCAGGGAACTTGATTCCTCCAGCTCCCTTTTTCTTTCTCAAGATTGGTTTGGCTATTCAGGGTCTTTTGTGTTTCCATGCAAATTAAAATTTTTGTTCTAATTTTGTGAAAAATGCCATTGATAATTTGGTAGGGATTGCATTGAAACTGTAGCTTGCTTTGGGTAATATAGTCATTTTGACAATATTGATTCTTCCAATCCAAGAACACAGTATATCTTTCCATCTGTTTGTGTCGTCTTTGGTTTCCTTCATCAGTATCTTACAGTTTTCTGAGTACAGGTCTTTTGTCTCCTTGGGTAGCTTTATTCCTAGGTATTTTATTCTTTTTGATGCAATGGTAAATGGGATTGTTTCCTTAATTTCTCTTTCTGATCTTTCGTTGTTAGTGTATAGGAATGCAAGAGATTTCTGTGCATTAATTTTGTATCCTGCATCTTTACCAAATTCATCGATGAGCTCTAGTAGTTTTCTGGTAGCAACTTTAGAATTTTCTATGCATAGTATCACATCATCTGCAAACAGTGTCAGTTTTACTTCTTCTTTTCCAATTTGGATTCCTTTTATTTCTTTTTCTTCTCTGATTGCCATGGCTAGGACTTCCAAAACTGTGTTGAATAGAAGTGGCGAGAGCCTTGCCTTGTTCCTGATCTTAGAGGGAATGCTTTCAGCTTTTCACCATTGAGAATGATGTTAGCTGTGAGTTTGTCATATATGGCCTTTATTATGTTGAGGTAAGTTCCCTCTATTCCCACTTTCTGGAGAGCTTTTATTATAAATGGATGTTAAATTTTGTCCAAAGCTTTTTCTGCATCTATTGAGATGATCCTATAGGGTTTTTTTTTTAACTTTTTATTTTATATTGGAGTATAGTTGATTAACAATGTTGTGTTAGTTTCAGGTGTACAGCAAAGTGATTCAGTTATACATATACATGTGTCTATTCTCTTTCATATCCTTTTCCCATTTAGGTTGTTACATAATATTGAGCAGAGTTCCCTGTGCTATGCAGTAGGTCCTTGTTGGTTATCCTTTTTAAATGTAGCAGTGTGTACATGTCAATTCCGAACTCCCTTACTATCCCTCTCCCCACTCACCCCTGCCAATCATAAGTTTGTTCTCTAAGTCTGTGAGTCTGTTTCTGTTTTGTAAATAAGTTCATTTGTATCATTTTTTTTTAGATTCCGCATATAAGTGATATTTGATATTCACCTTTCTCTGACTTACTTCACTCAGTATGACCATCTCTAGGTCCATCTATGTTGCTGCAAATGGCATTATTTCATTCTTTTTAATGGCAGAGTAATATTCCATTGTATATATGTACCACGTCTTCTTTATCCATTCTTCTGTCGATGGACGTTTAGGCTGCTTCCATGTTTTGGAAACAACGCTGAACATTGGGGTGCATGTATCCTTTCAGACCATGTTTTTCTCCAGATACCTGCCAGGAGTGGGATTTCACGATCATATGGTAGCTCTATTTTTAGGTTTTTAAGGAACCTCCATACTGTTTTCCACAGTGGCTGCACCAATTTACATTCCCACCAACAGTGTAGGAGGTTTCCCTTCTCTCCACACCCTCTCCAGCATTTTATTGTTTGTGGATTTTTTGATGATAGCCATTCTAACTGGTGTGAGGTGATACCTCATTGTAGTTTTTTTTTTTTGCGGTACGCGGGCCTCTCACTGTTGCGGCCTCTCCCGTTGCGGAGCACAGGCTCTGGACGCGCAGGCCCAGTGGCCATGGCTCACGGGCCCAGCCGCTGCGTGGCATGCGGGATCCTCCCGGACCAGGGCACGAACCCTTGTCCCCCGCATCGGCAGGCAGACTCTCAACCACTGCACCACCAGGGAAGCCCTCATCGTAGTTTTGACTTGCATTTCTCTAATAATTAGTGATGTTGAACATCTTTTCATGTGCCTTTTATCCATCTGTATGTTTTCTTTGGGGAAATGTCTGTTTAGGTCTTCTGCCCCTTTTTTGATTGGGTTGTTTGTTTTGCTGATATTAAGCCACATGAGCTGTTTGTAAATTTTGGAGACGAATCCCTTCTCAGTCACATTGTTGGCAAATATTTTCTCCTAATCTGTGGGTTGTCTTTTCGTTTTGTTTATGGTTTCCTTTGCTGTGAAAAAGCTTTTGAGTTTAATTATGTCCCATTTGTTTATTTTTGTTTTTATTTCCATCATTCTGGGAGACAGATCAAAAAAGATATTGCTGCGATTTATGTCAAAGAGCGTTCTGCCTATGTTTTCCTCTAACAGTTTGATAGTGTCAGTCTGACATTTAGGTCTTTAATCTATTTTGAGTTTATTTTTGTGTATGGTGTTAAAGAATGATACTAGAGACAAATGAAAACAAAAGCACAACGATCCAAAACCTACAGAATGCAGCAAAAGCAGTTCTAAGAGGGAAGTATAGCAATACAATCTTACCTCAGGAACCTAAAGCAACTAGAGAAAGAAGAACAAACAAAACCTAAACTTAGTAGAAGGAAAGAAATCGTAAAGATCAGAGCAGAAATAAGTGAAATAGAGATGAAGAAAACAATAGCAAAGATCAGTGAAACTAAAAGCTAGTTCTCTGAGAAGATAGACAAAATTGATAAACGTTTAGCCAGATTCATCAAGAAAAGAAGGGAGAGGACTCAAATCAATAAAATTAGAAATGAAAAAGGAGAACTTAACAACTGACACCACAGAAATACAAAGGATCATAAGAGACTAGCAACTGTATGCTGATAAAACAGACAACCTGTAAGAAATGGCCAAATTCTTAGGAAGGTACAACTTCTCAAGACTGAACCAAGAAGAAATAGAAGATATGAACAGACCAATCACAAGTAATGAAATTGAAACGGTGATTAAAAAACTCCCAACAAACAAAAGTCCAGGACCAAATGGCTTCACAGGTAAATTCTATCAAACATTTAGAGAAGGACTTCCCTAGTGGCGCAGTGGTTGAGAGTCCGCCTACTGATGCAGGGGACACGGGTTCGTGCCCCGGTCCGGGAGGATCCCACCTGCCGCGGAGCGGCTGGGCCCGTGAGCCATGGCCGCTGAGCCTGCGCGTCCGGAGCCTGTGCTCTGCAACGGGAGAGACCACAACAGTGAGGGGCCCGCGTACCGCAAAAAAAAAAAAAAAAAAACCATTTCGAGAAGAGCTAACACCTATCCTTCTGAAACTGTTCCAAAAAATTGCAGAGGAAGGAAAACTCCCAAACTCATTCTGTGAGGCCACCATCACCCTGATACCAAAAACAGACAAAGATACCACAAAAAAAGAAAATTACAGGCCAGTACCAGTGGTGAATACCTGCTCATGGGTCTCCTATGGGCGACTGCTCTTCACACACTCCCGAGACAGTGGGGGCAGGGCTTGGTGCCTGCTCTCGGATCTTGTATGGGCAGGTGGTCTCCACGCATTCCCGGGACAGCAGGGGCAGGTTTGGTGGCTTCTTGTGGATTTCCTAGGGGTGAGGGCTATCCGCATGCTCCTGGGACAAAAGGGGCTGGGCCTGGCATCTGCTTGTAGGTCTCCTATGGGCAACCGCTGTCCGTGCACTCCCAGGACAGCGTGTGCAGGACTCGGTCATATATTTTCGAACTGTCTAACAAAATTTCACCTCCTCCTCTGTAAATGTGGGAAATCTTTCATTGGTAAGGCTGCCAGTAGGCTTACCAATGAAATTAGTAGATGATCAGAAAACCAACGGTATGTTCCAATTTCTGCTATATTTCTTTACACTGGTACCACTAAATTCAGTGTTTGATATCTCTTTTCTCAGGGTTGGATGATTCTAGGAATACTGCCCTTCTTGCTTGGAAAATGATCAGGGATGGTTGCTTAATGAAAATTACAAGGTCCTTGAACA
Source organism: Orcinus orca (assembly GCF_937001465.1). Lineage (NCBI taxonomy): Eukaryota > Metazoa > Chordata > Mammalia > Artiodactyla > Delphinidae > Orcinus > Orcinus orca. The sequence continues at coordinate 65,803,014 of NC_064574.1, read as the reverse complement.
AGGTTAGTAGTGTCTTACCTCTTTATTCTGTTATTTCAAACTCCAGAAGTAATCATGGGCAAGTTGAAATGTAGATGTCATGTATGCTATCATTTATAAATCAATCAATGATGACATTTTTCTTTTTTGTCATACAATGTGTACTAAAGAAATTATGAATGCAGAATGTCTAAAGCTGTTGGATTTGTCTGTGAAATCATAGGTTCCCACTAAGAGGAATCCTAACATTTTCACCAGAAATTTGAATATGGATCAAGTTGAAGAAATATCAGCCTGCAACAGTAGCATTCATGATCCCAGCATATATGGTAGGGAACCTAAAAATACAATAAAATCCTACGAGAAAGTGCAAATGAAGTCAGTTGATGTGAATTTTCCTATAAAGGTACAGCAAGATCATTTACAACTAAAGGGCAATGTAAAAGCAGGCTGTCAGAATGTCAAAAGCTGTTTATCTCTTTTTAATACTGAGTCCTGGACCTCTCTGGGGCAGTTACAGTCTTCCAGTTTGAATACACCTATGCAGAAGCAAATAAACCAACATCTTGCATTTAATACCAATTCTGAGTCTTCAACAGTTGGTTCAGAATTGATACTTGTTTCAACTACCATTTCATCTGTTAATAATGTTTCTGATATGGAAATGAGTTCTGCTCTTGACAGTTTACCTATGTTGGCTGATTGGGAGGATGTAGCTTTACTGCCATCCTCTCAACCTGAGCAGAATATATATTGTATGCCTCCTATTAGTGACTCAAACTTAGACACTTCATTTAATTCTGGAGAAAGATTAATGGTTTTAGAAAAATCTGAAATGTTAAGTCAAGAAAATTTTGGAGGCACAGAAGAAACTCCTCAAAAATCTGATACCTCTAAGTCTATTGTATATAAGAGTCCACATACTACTATTTATAATATAAAAGAAGCCAAAGATCCAGATTCAGATGCTTTTGACTTTAAGTTACCTGAATGTAAATCAAGTAGCTTCAACAGTGTTAATGCCAATATGTCACATCCTTTAGTTTTGGGGAAACTTCCTCTTCATTTAGGTGGTGCTAAGAGGAATCCATCCAGTCCCCTACCTTTCCCACAAGCAAAAAAACAGACCTTCACTATTCATGAAGAAAAGCCTACATCATCTAATGGCTCCCCAGGGGGAAGTTCTTCCAGGAAGGTTCTCCCTTCTATCTTAACTTCTACAGTTAATGTACAAGATCCTTGGAAGGGTGGGAAAATAACACCTCCTTTATGCAAGTGTGGCCGAAGATCTAAGAGACTTGTTGCTTCTAATAATGGACCGAACCATGGAAAAGTCTTCTATTGTTGTCCTATTGGGAAGTACCAAGAAAAGAGAAAATGTTGTGGTTATTTCAAATGGGAACAAACACTTCAAAAGGAAACAGCCAACAGCATAGTTCTGTCTCATTCCCCAGGGGGACACACTTTTAACTCTCCAGAAACAAGCCATATTTGTGACAGAAATGTAGATTTTTCTACTAAAAATTCATTGAGACTCAGACCTTCAATGAGGAATTGACTTTTTTTACATGTAAACTATGTTTTTACCTCAATGTGACTCTTACTACAGTAAAGAGAAAAAAATTTGTATAGGGCTACAAGTTGTGAGGACATAGTGTATCTGAGCTCTGTAAGCTACACTGGGGCTATTCAACACATTCTCACACATACACACACTGAAAATAGAAAAAAGAATTTCACAGGCTTCTAATTTCATTCACCATTTATCTAATTTGTCTTCTGTTCATGTATGAATCCTGATTGCCCCTTGAATTCCCACACATTATGAGTATTCTGATAATGTCTTACACTATTTTATTTATATTTCACATATTAACCCATGCCAAATTTATCATACTTTTTTGAAGAGCCACAAATGAAATACTTGGTAAACTGTATTTATTAGATTAAATGTAATAAGCAGCAATACTAGTATATGATATCCTTGTTTCTTTTTATTGAATTATAATTGCCATGCAATATTATATTGGTTTCAGGTGTACAACATATGATACCCTTCTTTTGCAGTTAGACCTTGAAACAAATTTTAAACTATTTTTAATTATTTGAATAAAAATGTGACCAATAAAAATCACTAGACTGTTTTCAGGTAGATGCTTTTGTACTTTGAGAATTATGATAATCTAATATTTTAAGTTTTTCTAAAAACTTTTATAACTTATTTAGTTTTATTTCAACCCTTGAAAATTGGTTCTGATTTGTATGTCAACATATCAGAAGAATTATTCAACTAAGGTTTGAAATCCAACAGGTCAGAGATTCGGTTCAGAAACGCTTCTGTACTGTATGTTTAAAAGTTCCATGGCAGCTGATGGTATTCTGTTTATATTGCCAAATTATAAGAACATTGACACTAATGCAGAGGAATTTACTGAATATTTTAGTTCAGAATTCAGCCTATGATGTTATAACCACAAGGTATTTTAAATCAATTAGTTTATAAGCATACTGTCACATTTTGAAATCACCTTTTCATAATCTTGTGGTTTTACAGAGCCTTATTTTATAGATACCATGATAAGTAATGAATTTAAATTGTTTCCCATTCTTTCTTCCTCAGTTCATTTCTTATCTTCCCACTAATAGTCTTTGGCAGCTCTTGAATAAATTCTACCTGTAGATATCAAGGGAAGAAAATTAGCCCAGAAGTTTTCATCTTTAGACAAAGTCAATGATATAAAAGTTCTATTATGAACTCTAGGTGAAAGAATCAGGCCACCCATTGGGGTGAGTTTTTGGTAACAACCAAAAAAGGGAGAGGGGTATTGTTGATATTTTTCTTGATATTTAGTACAGTAAGTCCCCTACACACGAACCTTCAATTTGTGAACTTTCAAAGATGCGAACATGCATCTGGTTCCAGCAAGGAACCCGAACCTGTGCCATCAGCGTCAGGCGTGAGTGACATTGCAGCTCGCCCTCCATCTCCTATTGCTGACGATCCTTCAGCTCTACCATCTCCCACCTCTTCTCCCTCCTCCAGTCAGTAACTCTTCTTGCCTGTTCACTCGATGCCAGCCCCTGTATGCCAGCTGTTGTACTGTACTACTGTACTTTTCAAGGTACTGTACTTAAGATTAAAAATGTTTTCTTTATTTTTTGTATTTGTTTTTTATGTATTATTTGTGTGAAAAGTATTATAAACCTATTACAGTACAGTACTATATAGCCGATTGTGTTAGTTGGGTACCTAGGCTAACTTTGTTAGACTTAACGAAAAAACTAGACTTAATGAACATGCTCTCCAAACAGAACTTGTTCGAATATAGGGGACTTACTGTATTTACTATAAGTCAGGTAAGCCAAATGACCCAGCAAATTAGTTTAAGGGTCTCATTTTAATCTCAAAGATTCTGATTCTTATCCGTGTCATTAGTTTAGTTTGGAATATTTGGTATAGCATGTTTGAGGAGAATGTTCATTAAAATGGAAAAAATAAACAGCTGAAAATTTCCAGAATACTAAGCAAATATTGTTCATAATCAGAATACCTACCTTCCTGGGATATTTGTAAGGTGCTGTAGCTCTTTTTACATGCTCCTGAATCTCCTTCTTCAGTTGTTCTTGATCGTTTGACTTCTAATCGGGGTTCAGAACAATAAAAGCCTTTACTACCTAAAATAAATATTTGAACACCAGGAAGAAGAGTTGTATATTCTTATGTTTTAGTGTGTCTTTTCTTTCTCTTAACTTGGGAATCTAATCTAAATACCTGATGCAGTGGGCCACAGGGTTTATTAGGGTCTGATCCCAGCTCTATGCTCTTAAGCCAGCCAGTTGACTCCCACACCTAGATTTTGTATCTAATACGAGAGCTTCTGGAACCCCTGCTTTGATTATGATCTATACGTGAACCTCATCTAACTACATCTTAAACTCTACTTTCTGACCTGTTTCTGATCATCTCTGCTCTTGACTTCTTGCCTCATCTTTTATCTCCTTCAAAAAAGTTTTCTTTTGGAAACTTGGTAATGCACTAAGCACAGTCTTTTATATAACAACCCAGCCTGATATAGTCTAGCTCCTAGGTCACCACCCTCAGTGTGGCCCTAATAAACAGTATTCTCATGGGTTTGCCATATCCTTATTGAAGGGAATAGTTCACTGAGTGAGACCGTCCACTCTTTATTCCATAGACATTTCTGTTGATGCGAGGCTATGAAGATTCCAGCAGTCACTTTGCTATTGCTCTGACCCATTTACCTGGCCTTCAGTGATAAGGGTAAAAGTGGTGATGGTCCTTGCTCTATAATTGGCAGAAGACAGGGAAGAATTCATCACTTCATGCTCACAAATCCTGTTCCCCAAAGTTCACCCTTCCTTGAAATGTTTTAGAAAATCCTGCCCAGAAATTTTGGACCTTTACCGGAGAAGACAGAGGCCGTTCCTCATGTGTAGTCCCCTTCAAGTGTGTATTGGAATTCTAAATGTTCTCTCCTGGGGCACTGCCAGCACTGCGATTTACTGCCTTCCCTAGAGGCAGAACTCTAGGTGAGTCAATTAGTATGCACCACCAAATCCAGAATACCAGCCTAGGGTTTGCCATGGAATGATGCTGCCTTGTGGGCATAGTTCAGGAGAGTCACCTGTAAATTTTATGATTAAATATTCAGCACCTAAGAGGCTTAAATCTTTTTGAATTCACAGATTCATGTATATAGCTTGAAGATAAGTTGGCAACATTACCTATCTACCTTGGTCTAGAAGTAAATAGTTGATCAAAAATGGATTATTTGAGAGACTAAGTCACTCAGGACAACTAGTTAGTGAGAAGTGAAGACTTGCAGTTATAAAATTTTCACATTTTGGTCATTGCTTACCAGTGTGCAGTTTTACAACATTTTATGAGCAATTATTTCTGTCTTTACCAAAACACCTTGAAAATTCTAAATTACATGTGCCATGGAGCAGTTGTGTGTGTATGCATGTATATAATTTTATCCTATCCATTTTTTGACATTTCATAGAATTTATTTATATTTATGCCTGCTCTATTTCTTATCAACATTTTTATGAATAAAATAAATTATCCTTGCTATAAGTGAATTGTTCAAAGGCAAATTATTTTAAGAACTAGTGTCTAAATACTGGTTTGCATATTGATGACTTGTACACCTTGGGTAAAGTCTAATTTATCTTTATAAAAGTCTCTATAAACCATTACAGAAAATGATAAATTATTAAGGAACAATCTAACATGGTTAAGAGCATGAACTCTGAAGTCAGACAACGTGGGTTCAAGTCACACTTTGTGTGTAATCTCAGGCAAGTTAGGACACCTCTCTCTGCCTCAGTTTCCTTCTCTGTAAAAGGAATTTGTGAGGATTAAATAAGTTAACATATGTATAGGGCTTATAACAATACCTGGAACATACTAAGTCATTAAAAATATTAGGTATTAGTTGTAGTAATTTCTTTTGCACAGAATTTCAGAAAAACTTTGAAGCCCACTTATGGATTTTAGGTTAAAAAAAATCTTGTACTTCTACTGAAACTAATACCTAATATTTTTAATGACTTAATATGTTCCAGATGTTGTTATAAGGCCTATACCTATGTCAACTTATTTAATCCTCACAAGCTTTCATTTTAAGAAATTAAAAATCATTTTTAATTCTATTCTCCAGAGAAAACCAGCAAAGTGGTATAAATTATTCCTGTTTTTTCCCAATACATTTATACTTAAAAATGGAACCATGCTATACATTACAGCTTTGAATCCTTCTCTCTTTCTTTTTTAAAATTTTTTTATTGAAGTGTAGTTGATTTACAATGTTGTGTTAGTTTCAGGTGTACAGCAAAGTGATTCATATATATATATATATATATATATAGACTCATGAAACCCTACTGGTGGAGTTCAGAGAAAAGGGACAAACTTCAATAATCATTGAATCTGTTCCCTACTCTCATTACCTGGAATATTGGAGGCCCTGCCTGGCAAAGGGGGCCTGAAGAGTGGCATGGAACCTTTAAACTCAAACTACCACGTGATCTGCCCAACAGAGGTGAGCTTTGAGGACTCCTGTCTTATTCATAGTTTATTTCCTGAACTCTGTACTTACTGACCGAGCCAGACTACTTCTGGTTACTTAGTTCCTGTCTCAGACCTCGTTCCCAGTCCTGATATCTGATGCCAGCCTATCCTCCTCAGCTACACCAAAGTCCATGTTGGTTTCCAGACCTTCTGGGTAAAAACTTGAGCCTTCTAGCTGACTTCTGGCACCCTATCCTGGTGTGAGCCTGGGTTGCTGGCATTCACACCATCTTTGCCCCAGCACTCCATGGAAAGGATTCAAATTCTTTATAGTATATATTTTCCATCTCATTCTGTAGCAGTTCTCTCTGATTAGCATATTTCTATCTGACTTGCATATTTAGTAACATAGTGAATGAATCATTTGGATAATTTTGTTTCAATGAACTACTGTTTAGAAGTATGTTAGACTGCCAACAAACTATAAGATAGAGACGAATCAGTTCTCTTACCTCTCCTCTGATGGGGTCTGGGCTGCTGACGACAGCTAACTCTGCAAGTGCAGAATGCTCAGTCAGGGCACTTTCTGTCTCAAACGGTCCAATTCAGTAACTGGGAAACAAAACATATGGCAGGAATTTGTAAAGGTGAGCAAAAGGTTAACTCCAGAATACCTACAGTCTGTTAACACAAACATATCCACAGATGAAAATTACCCAGAGGATAATATGATATCATTCACTCTTGCAACAAACCAGAAATGTCCATCCTCATCCATATAGCCCTGTCCCCAGTGATATAGAAATTGCCTCATAGAGTTGAAGCTGTTTCTGTAGGATTATCCTATAAAACTAATAATTAATATTATTTTGAATGTGACTCTTCTGTTCAGTTGGATTTTTAAATATTTAAGGAGAAAGAAAAGTTTGGTGTTTTTGAGAATGCTTAGAATGAAGAGGAGCAAGCATGGGAAATAGGGATGAAAGTCTAGCATTGAGCCAGCCCAGTAATCAGAGAGGTAAACTGTAATTACAGAGACTAGGCATGCTGCCATCCTGAGAATTTTCTTAGATTGGTCACAAAGTAAATATTGCAGGTGCTCAGGGGAGAAGGCTAAATAAGTCTTTTGCTAATTGGTTAATATCTAAACACTTGCAGGAAAAAAGAGAAGTCAATACTCAGAGTTGAAAGAAAGTACCGAATGAGTCAACAGAGAGGGGTTTTTTTTGTGTTTGTTTTGTATTTGGTTTTGTTTTACACAAAAGTAGAGAATTGATTCTGTAAGTTTAGCAGGAAGAAAAAGAAAGTATTTTTACATTATGTAAAATCCACTGACAATTAGAACCTGGGCCTTTGATTATACTGATGTAAACTTTTCTCTAATTTGTATACTGTAATTAGAGATGAAAGTTGTTTGCAAACAGTAAGGAGCTTGGGAGAAAGAAAATTACTTAAGCTCACTGCACCATTCTGTCTCTCTCACTCCTTGCATGAAGGGAAACCACTAATCAGATTTCAGGAAAATTATTGGGTGCTGGTTTACAGCAGAGAGGATTAATGATATTAAGAGGGCTGTCTTCTTTCTAGGGCCCCCTTCCTCTTACCTTCACGCGCTTGGAGCAGTGATCTAGCCTGGGGGGACCAGCGTGCCCTTCTCTAATAAGCATTTGAGTATTTCTTCAGTTCCCTGTGTGAGGGATTACTGTTCAGGACAATGAATCTCTCAAGAAAAGGCCGAATACCTATCCTAGGTGTATTTTGTGGCAAATAGAGATCGTTACCAAGCACTTTTGAGAAATAAATAGAAAATGAGATGTTATTTAATAAGTCTCTTACCACATAATGTGTAAAAAGGCGAAATGGTCGGTTAGGTAGAACTCAAATGCCAATATCTCCTTGTCTAGGTGGGCCATTTACATCTAAAATCTAGAATGAAACAGAATAATTTATTTAAGGGAATTTTTATTTAATGCCACATCTGAAATCTTTGCTTTGCACGTTTTGTTTTGTTTTGGTTTTTGCCATTTAAGAATGCAGACTTCAGAAAATTTTTAAATGTACTTTAAATTCCTAAGAGAAATGTATTTATTTAAATTCTTACTGCAAAATATATTGTAAAATGCAGGTTAGCAAAATGTGAAAGAAAAATAAAATTTTTCTTTAATTCTATCATCCAGCAATAATCACATTTTGGTAATATCCTTTGAGATGATATAGACATAGAAAAAAATAGGATCACTTTATAATATTAGTGTTTTGCAACCTGCTTTTATCATTTAGCAATATATCTTAATTGTCTTTTCCTTTCAAATAAATATTTCATTACTGGTTTTCAAACTTTGTGAAACAAACAAAATCTTACTTCAGAAGCCCAATATGAGTAAGTAGGAAAAGGGGAATGTTCTCTGGCTGAGACAGTGGTGGGTAATCCGAAGCCTTGCTCTCTTATCCTCTCGTTCTCTGGTACCTAATAGTAGCTAGCATCCTAAATAATAAATGCTAATGCTCTAACTACTTTATATGTACTATCTTCTTTTGTCCTTACAACAGCCATATCTGGTTAGGAGTATTATTATGCTCATTTTGTATATGAGGAAACTGCGGCGCAGAGAGTTTACGTAGCGCCACAGTGCATGATTGAGCTGGAATTCAAATCTCAGCAATCACACTCTAGATCCTATACTTTTCATCATTATACTTCTCTGTGGAATCTCTCCAGGGAGTTCAATCCATTTTCTAAAAATCCAAATAAGCATTTCTCAGATTGATTGCTCATCTCATATACCAGATTTTGCTCTTACTTTTAGCTGTTTCTAAATATGAAAACTCTACTCTGCTTTTATATACACCCTTCAAACCTGAGATGTAGCTTGTTGGAAAATAAGGGTATGATATTTATCTGGCCCTTTCCAGAAGGAAAAGCGCTTATGTCCCTAACGAGAAACTTGAAAGGCATTCTAAATGTTAAGAACTTATTTTTAAATTCTTGCAAATAAAAAGTATAAATTCCCACCCAGTCATCTAAAGAATTATTTGGTTTCAGGTATCAAGAAGAGATATGTTAAGAGTTCCAATTACTTAACACAGACTACTATTTAATAGATGGGAAAATAGATAAAATATTCTATCTCTGGGGAGAATCTAATTCCTCATTGTTCAAGGGGGTCCTCGAATGTTTAAACATGAAAATTATGAGCTTTGATCTTTGAAGTTGCAAAAATCTGATATCCAGCTGGTTAGAGTACATCCCCGAATGTCAGAATGTCACTAAAGATGCTCTTAGCTAGGTAGGGAGGGGCCCAATAATAAAAGCCCATGGGAAAGAGTTAAAAATGAAGGTGGCTGGGCTTCCCTGGTGGCGCAGTGGTTGGGAGTCCGCCTGCCGATGCGGGGGGCGCGGGTCCGTGCCCCGGTCTGGGAGGATCCCACGTGCCGCGGAGCGGCTGGGCCCGTGAGCCGTGGCCGCTGAGCCTGCGCGTCCGGGGCCTGTGCTCCGCAGCGGGAGAGGCCACAGCAGTGGGAGGCCCGCGTGCCGCAAGAAAAAAAAAAAAAATGAAGGTGGCTGCATGAGGGAAATGCAAAGCAAAACTACAATGAGATGCCATCTCACACCTATTAGTATGGCTACTATCAAAAAACCAAAATAACAAGTGTTGGCAAAAATGTGGAGGAATTAGAACCCTTGTGCACTATTGGTGGGAATGTAAAATGTGGAAAACAGTATGGCAGTTTCTCAGAAACTTAAAATTACTATATGTATAAATGATTCACTTTGCTGTACACCTGAAAGTAACATGACATCGTAAATCAACTGTACTCCAATAAAAATTAAAAATAAAATAAAATTACCATATAATCCAGCAACTCCACTTCTGGCTATATACTCAAAAGAATCAAAAGCAGGGTCTCAAAGAGATATTTGTATGTTCATGTGCATCATAGCATTATTCACAATAGCTAAAATATGGAAGCAACCCAAGCACTCATCAACAGTTGAATGAACAAGCAAAATGTGTGTGTATATATATATATATATATACACACACACACATATATATATATATATATATATATATATATATACAATGGAATATTCAGCCTTAAAAGAAAGGAAATTCTGACACATGCTACAACATTGATGAACTTTGTGGACATTATGCTAAATGTAATAAGCCAGTTTACAAAAAGACAAATACTGTATGATTCCACTTATACATAGTACTTAAAGAGTAGTCAAAATTATAGAGGCAGAAAGTAGAATGGTGATTGTGAGGGACAGGTGGGAAGAGGAATTAAGGAGTCATTGTTCAATGGATATAGAGTTTCAGTTTTACAATATGAAAAGAATTATGGAGATGGATAGTGGTGACACCTGCACAACATTATTTAATGTGGTATTATTTAATACCACTGAATTGTGTACTTATAAATGGTAAAAATGGTAAACTTTAAGTTATCTGTCTTTTACCACAATAAAAAGAAATTTGGATAAATAAGTGAAAGTGGAGATGCTCATGGGGGATGCATGGGGCCATGCATGGCTCATGGGGCCAATCCTCTTGGCCACACGATTTTTGCATTCAAAGATAGTTACTCCAATAAATCACTGGGCTTAAATGAGTGGGGAACTGGTGGTGCACTGCAGTTGGGATGGCTGTGAGTATAGCTATGCCTGTGAGACTCTGATAGCCATGCATGTTGGGAATTGTCATCAAGAGAAAACACCTATGTGAAATGCCAATTTTTGATTACTCGTAATGCATATATGATAATGCTTAATTATCAGTATTTCTTTCTCTGACCTAAGGCAGCCTATTAACCAATGAACTATTGTTACGTCTTTTTACAGAATGTAACCAATGCTGCTCTACCATCTCTTCTTAGAAAAGTTTTTCAAAGGAAAGGAATTCCAGGGAGAGGTGAATAATAACAGTGCCTATCTTTTGGACCTTTATTATGTGCCAAGCACTTTGCTATGCTCTTTAGAAATATTACCTCATTAATCCTCACTAGAAACCTGTGAAATCAGTTCTGTTATTATTAGGGTTACCAACCATCTTGATTTGCCCGTGACTAAGGCAGGGGGTGTATCCTCAGGATGTGCTACTTTCAGGGCTAAAACTAAATAAGTCCCAGGCAAACTGGGACAAGTTGTTCACCCTGGTCCCTGTTTTACAAATAAGGAAACAGACTTTAACAGCTTAACCAAAGATACTCAGCTAGTGAATAGCAGAGCCAGACCAAAACCATCAGGCAATCTTACCTTTAGACAAGGTTCCATAGCAAAGTGAAAGTGAGGGAAAGGAACCAGCATCTGGTTTATTCCATAAATAGTGACATCAGCAACCAATCTCATCTAAACTTTCTCAAACTTACCTGATTATAAGAATTACCTGAGGTGTTATTAAAACGCAGATTTCAGCATCCCACCCTAAATTTTTTGAATCAGGCTCTCTAGAGAAGGAGCCTGAGAATTTGTATTTTTGACAAGTACCCTTGTGATTCTTTATGATCAGATAAACTTGGGAAACATTGGTCTCATCTACAACTAACCCTCAGTTAAGATTGATTCTGAGGTCTCTGTAAACTCATCCATTTTGTGTTTTTGTTGCTATTGTTTTCTTTTAGGTATTAGTGTAAGTTCCTTTGGCTATACTTAGCTTTGGCTGGGTTGATCCGAGAACAAGTCTAACCCTGTACAAAATGTGCTGATGGGATAATAAGATGCCCCCTAGGGATCAAGTGATGAAAATGGCAGTGGTTACATGACAGCCAGGAACTGGCCAGGCAGGCTTAGGAAGAGAGAGAGAATGCTGCAACCATTGTAAACTGTAGCCTCTTTTGACCTACTTGACCCTTTTAGGAGGTCTGGAGCTCCCTAACCAGAAGGGGCAGTGTGGTGTCACAGTTAAGAGTATGGATACTGGAACCAGATTCCTTGGGATTGAATCTCAGCACTAGCAGCTACTAGCTATGTGACCTTGGGTGAGTCTTTTAACATCTCTGGGCATCATCTGTAAAACGGTTCTAATATTGCCATGTCTCTCATAGGTTCCTTCTGGAAAATAATATTTATAAAATGCTTAGAACTATTTGGCATAAGAACTGCTTTTGAGAGAAAAAGACAAATAAACTAACATTTCTAACCCATTTCCATCTTTATATGGAAGTTAAGATATCATAGAAGTAACATAATCATCACCAAAACTAGGAATGTAAGGGAGTAGAAGCGGGGTAGGTGGTAAACAGATTGGGTTGTTAAATATTTTCCTGGGAAGGGATGTACAAACCTTAACATCAAAAGCAGGAGAAGGCTTCCCATTGAGCCAGGCTTAATTTTCATTCCCTTAAAATTTCCACAGATTAATACCTAGTTAAGAAGAAGAAAGAGTAAAGTAACATGGCAAATAACTTAAATTTATTCATTCATCCACCATGCATTCATTCAACAAATATTTATTCAGAACTTACTGTGAATCAGGCTCAAAGTAAAACAAATTCTATGCTCTCATGAAGTATAGAGATAGACACTAAACAAATATAATAAAGTTATAACACTAAGTAAATTTATAATTGCTAAAATATCCATATTTATGAAAACATTTGTACTCATATTCGCATGATACTTGTTATGCTATTTCTATTTAATACGTCGATTTTTGTTTTTATTTTATTTTTGGTATTCTAATTTTTGACCAGGTTTCTCATGGTTCATAAATTGAAGCATTATAAAAAGACACACTGAAAAATTTCTTTCAGCCTTTCCCTTATCTGCTCCATTTTACCCCTCCCTTTCCTACATAATAACCACTTTTGTTATTATGTCATTCATTTCCTCTAGAATTTCTTCTTATTTCTACGAGCTCTTTAGATAAACCTTTTTAGAGTGTGCTTATCAAGGAGTTTTCCAGCAAACTTAATATTTCAAGTAACAAGGAACTCAGCATTTTCTATTTTTAAAGTAGCCCTAAGAAATTTCCTCATTACATAAGGGGAGATCTTTTTGTAGATCTAGTATTTTTTAATTAAAAAAATTTTTAATGCCCTGGTTCTGATCAATTATATAGTGGCTTTCCTCAATGAATGGCTATTTAAACTGTATCTGTTACAGAGCTTTTTTGCAACTATCTTCCCTCAAGTTTTTTTTTTTTTTTAACTGTTCTTCTAATCACGCCACTCCCTCCCTATCCCTCAACCACAAAGATATAATAAACACTTTGGTTTTTATTCATCTGACTGAATTGAGTCCAGCCCTGTCTTTTCAGTGAAGTCTGTATACCGTTTCAGTCTGTCCATATCCTTCGTGGATATCCAGACCTGTCCTGTTTCTCCATTTTTCAGTCACTTCAGAGTTGACTGACTCCCCAGCACTTACACAGTGCTTTAAGCTCTTGAACTTATAGTTTCTCAGAAGACAGATAACGAGTTAAATTTAGGAGGAAAATGGAGAATAAAATGGAAATTAGGGTTATTTCTAGTGAAATTTCATACAAAGTGTTTTTGTTTTTCCCCCAACTCCCTTCTCCAATACAAAATAAACAAAACATTCTACCATAAATTGACTCCCGAAACACCAGTTTTTATTTTTTTTCTTTTTCTCCCTTTTATTTGGGGCGGGGGCGTGATTTGTTGCAGAGAAAAGCCATGCCATCCCTAGGGAAGGTACCACATAATATGTTAAATCAGTGATGAAAGGTTTACCAATTGTCTGGTTAAATTGTGAAGTATTTATACAATAGAACACTCTACAGTTGTTAAGAAAAAAGAAGAAGCTCCTGGACTGTACTGTTCAATAGCACTTTTTGTTATGATAGAAATTTCTATGCTGAGCTGTCCACTATTGTATCCTCTAGCCCTGTGTGGCTGTTGAGCACTTGAAGCATGACTAGTGCAACTGAGGCCCTGAGTTTTTTTCATTGAGATATAATTGACTTATAATGTTGTATTAGTTTTAGGTTTACAACGTTAATGATTTGATGTTTGTATATAGTGAACTGATCAGCACAAGTCTAGTTAACATCTCTTACCCTACGTATTTACAAGACTGTTTTTTCTTGTGATGAGAACTTTTAATATCTACTCCCTTAGCAACTTCAAATATGCAACACAGTGAGTCCCCTGCATACGAACCTTCAAACTGCAAACTTTCAAAGATGTGAATGTGTGTTTGCATGTCCAGTCACATAAGTTAGCTCATGTGTCTGGCATACATTGTCACGTGCGCTCATCCTCTACAAGTGGTTGTGCTTTTGTGTACTTTACTGTGCAGTACTGTATAGAGGACAGTAGTACAGTATCTTTATTTCAAGCTCAGGGTGTCTGGAAGCAAGCGTAAAAGCAGTGGTGATGTAGCTGGTACTACTGTACTTTTCAAGGTACTGTACTGTAAGATTTAAAATGTTTTCTGTATTTTTTGTGTTTGTTTTTTATATATTATTTGTGTGAAAAGTATTATAAACATATTACAGTACAGTGCTATATAGCCAATTGTGTTAGTTGGGTACCTAGGCTAACTTCATTGGACTTAGAAACAAATTGGACTTACGAATGTGCTCTTGGAACGGAATTCATTCGTGTATGTGGGGGACTTACTGTACAGTATTATTAGCTATAGTCTGGAACTGAATTTTTAATTTAATTAAAATTTAAATACCTACATGTGGCTAGTGGTTACCAAATTGGACAGCACAGTTCCAGGATGTATTGTAGGTGAAGAAAGGAAGGTCAGAATTGTGTGCATATCATGTTCCCATTATAAAAGAGAGGGGGAGAACATATGCATATTGGCTTGTGCATGCATAGATCTCAGGGAGAGGGAGAACTGAGACTGAGGACAAGGTATGGAGGAAGACTTTCACTAATATATTCTTATATACCTATTGAATTTTATGTCATGTGAATTGTTTCCTGTTCAAAAATCAAATAAAGTCAATTAAAAGTAGTGATCCATCCACACTTTCAAATGGAATCAGTAATAAAGGACATTCATCTTTCCTGTTTGCTGGAATAGGGTTTTAAATAGGGGTGACATATATTTTCTCAGCTCAGGTAGCAGTCATCATACAAAGGATAAACACCTTCTTATCCATAACCACTGGGCTGAACCCTCCCTTTCCTCTCCTTGCTTGAGGGAAACCACCCTGGATATAGTAATTATCATTTACAGAATGTAAGCAAGAAGGAAGGGGAGAAGAGATTGCTAAACCCCATACCTACTGGCCTGGAGCTATGTTTTTAGGCAGAGAGATCTTTTATTTTATAAAATAAAAATATTTTATAATATTTCTTATAATATTTCTTCTTCTTCCTCTCCCCTCCTCCCACTAAGTGCCCATTCACCAACCTTTCTTATCTGGTCTTATCATTCTGCACAAGTATTCTATCTGCAATTGGTGCTGAACAGAAGACTGTGATGGGAAACTTGCAAAGTGTCTGCAATTTAGAAGAAGTGGTCTTACCACAATTTTTAGTAAGTGCCTAAATGTCTGTGGTAGATACAGCACAACTTAAAACATTGTTTATTCTAACATAAACTCGCTCACACCTTTGCTTTGTATATCCTTTCAGGCTTATTGATTTTACAGACATGAAATACTTTAAATCATGTTGTCTACTCTGATTTCCGCAAGTTACTTTATTCACCAGTCCTGTCAGTGACAGTACTAATGCATTTCTAAATGTTGGCCTCTTTTGCTCTGCCTTACTTGTAAGATGGAAGTTGGCTCAAACCGTGGCAAATAATGTGCAAGTACACATGCTCCCTGGATCCGTGGAGAATAAACACTACTCCATGCAGATTTTGCCCAGCCTGTGTCTGAGGTATTCCACATGACTTCCGAAGGGGTCAAATCCAGCCAGAACCTGGGTAAACAAAGAATAGACTTCATATATATATATGAAAACTAATTTAAAATACCAATAAAGGAATCATCACCTTTGTAGCACTGGCACTTCAAGCTACAGTTCTGTGATAGTACCTTCCGTTTATAGATAATCCTAAACCAAAACTGCTGTGGGTGTGTCCGGTCATTTTAGGAGATCCGCTTGTTCCGCTGATGAAGAAAATGGCCATCGTCTCATTGTGTTTTGTCTTCACACAGGTGTTGTTGTCACTGGCATGTCCATGAAGAAAGAATTACAATGATTCTGCACATTAAACACAGCATCATATTTTTTGTTTTAGTTTTGATTTTTTCTTGGCTGCACCACACAGCATGAGGGATCTTGGTTCCCCGACCAGGGATCGAACCCATGCCCCCTGCAGTGGAAGTGCAGAGTCTTAACCACTGGACCACCAGGGACGTCCCAAACACAGCGTCACAGACTGTTACCACAGAGAAGGATTTACTCAGACCTCTTCATCTCATTGATCAGGCCCCAGTGACTTAGGGTGAATTCCAAGGTAAAAGCCATCTCTCTCAGGACCTCCCTGGTTACACAGTGGTTAAGACCCTGTGCTCCCAGTGCAGGAGGCCCAGGTTCATCCCTGGTCAGGGAACTAGATGCCACATCCATGCTGCAACTAAGAGTTCACATGCCACAACTAAGGAGCACACTGCAACTAAGACCCGGCACGACCAAATAAATAAATATTAAAAAAAAAAAAAAAGCCATCTCTCTCTGCATCTTTTAAGGTGCTTTCCAGAAGCAAACTAAACTTTGTTGTCAATAGCCCATTTATAACAAGTTGACTTCATAGCTTTTTACTGTATAAGGAAAAGTTGAAGCAGTTTAAAAACTCAAGAATTTTATACCTCCAACAGAAAGAGGATTCTATAATCTTATAATCATGGATATGTGAAGAAAAATGTGATTTAAAAAAAAATGGGTATGTTAATAGAAGTCATGGCTAATGGTATAAGGCAGGGATAATCAAGCTATAGCCCACAGGCCAAATATGGCCTGCCTTCTGTTTTTGCAGATAACGTTTTATTGGAAAACAACCATGTCCATTCTTTTACATATTGTCTGTGAGTGCTTTCTACACTATGACAGCAAGGGTGAGTAGGTATGATAAGAGACTGCATGGCCTGCAAAGCCTATATATTTACTATCCATCCCTTTTATAAAAAACATTTGCTGACCCCTCAAAAGGATGGTTTTTCTGTTTCTCAAAAAAGAGTCTACATAGTTCTGAATATAGTAAACAATAAGACTGAAGAGGATCTAAGTATCCACCTAGGGAAGGAAGGGCCTCAGTTAAAGAGAAAAAAATTTTTGGTTCCAAAGGATAATTGGGCTTTGATACATGTCATACATCAGGGTAGCTGAGGGGAGGTAAACTCTGCACATTTGAGTGTCTAAGAAGCATACAGAATTTTATTTGGGGATATTGAGCTGAGAATGAATGAATCAGAAATATCCAGCCATGAGAAATATAGAAAAGCTATTTTTAAATCCTGACAAAGATAAACCAAATGTTTAGGCTATAATTCCATAATTTTTTTCTTTAAAAAAAGTTAGTACTATAGCTGTGTACCTATCACTTCTATCATAGATATGGTTACTCTTGAAACCTAAGGCAGGTTTAGTGTACCAGTCTCTCAGAAGCATTATACATAGCAGTTAGGTATGTGGGCTCAGAAACCAGACTGCCTAAGTTTGAAACCCAGTTCTGCCAGAGCCTAGCATTTGACCTTATTCATCTGTATAATTATAGTTCCTACTCCCTAGGTTGTTGTGATATTTAAATGAGTTAATATATCTGAAGTGCTTGGATTAGTTTTTGGCACATAATCAGTGCCATATAAATGTTAGCTGTTGTGCAATTATAACATTTTTATTAGAACAGAATTTGGCCTTTGATAACTCAATAAATGTTAACTATTTTAGAAGAGGTAGGAACAAGTCCATAGTTGCCAGCATGCTCCAAAATCATTGAGTAAAGGTAGGAAGCTCATTCCAGAAAGGGAATTTGCTGCCACCCTAAAGCTAAAATATAACCAATACTTGGCGAGATTTCCAAGTGACCCCAGGAAGCACCCCAGAGCAGGGCTTGAACGTCAGTATAATTCAGTTTTGTAATTGCATCCATTAAATGTTCTTCATACTATAACCTGATAGAAATATTACTGTCATCAAGGGAATGATGCAGCCTACAAAGAAGGATTGACTGTGATCAATTTCCCTGGGAGATAACAGCTCTGTGGTTGATGCTGTGATGCACCTCCTAGATCCTGCTTCAGGATTTAAAACATACTCCCTCCAGGTGCTAGGATCCTTCTTTAGATACTACCTTGACTGAAGACAGCTGCCTTGCTCAAGGTCATGCCTCCTAAGGACAGCCCATACCCAGTTACTGATCAGCATAGGACCTCTTGCTTTAGCTGGGCAGAGCTTTGAAGGGCTATCCAAACTCCACAGATCTCAGTAGGCTGGCTGAGGGCTTTTTTGGAAGTACAATCCCACATCTTTCCCTTTCTTTCACAGGTGTTTAATGCAAGATAACTCCTCAGCAAACTTCTTACACAACTAATCTCTGTCTTAGGGTGTGCTTCCTTGAGATCCCAACCTATGAAAAACACTGCCAGCTCCTTATTGCCTCAGAGCTTTGCACTATAAGTGCAGGAATAATCACCAGTTGTTCCCTTTGTCAAGAGTCAAAGAATTTAATTAAATTTTTATCTGTCGTTTTAATTTTCATTTTTCTGGTCAGTCATGGATTGACTGTCTTATCAATGTTGCGTTTCTTCTTGGGAAGCTGTTCTACAATTATGGCTACTCACTTCATCATCTCCTTGAGGTTCTCCCATCCCTCTCTGGGGCTCTGAGACACAATTATCTTGGAGTGCAGATTTTCACATTTAGATGCAACACCATCTACTGCTGGAGCTAAAACATCATTGGTAATAATGCACTTTGATTTTGAAGATGGTAGTCGGTAGAGGATGTCTTTCTGGGTCATCTGAGTGGTTCCTGGATTAAAACTGTCCCTAAAGGAGAAGAAAAGAAAATGTTTAGAAAGGATTTCCTTCACCATGTTAGGGTAGTGTAGATAACTCATGTACATTCTGTATTTCTCAGAGTGAGTTAGTTGGTTTTCTAGGCAAGGTATCTGTCTTCCTTTCATTATTATGCTTTTGCCTTTCAAGGGATCTCAAAATCTATGACCCTTTTGACCTAACATGAAAGGGTATTAAATCCTGGATAATTATCTTCTATCTGGAGACCATTCATAACATTCAGCTTGAAGAGGGTTTTGATTGAAAAGTAATATTACCCAACATTTATTTAGTACTTTGAGTGCCAGGTGCTATTTAAGTGTTTTGCATGTTTTAACATTTAATCCCTACCAAAACCCACAAAACTCAAAAGCTGTTGTCAACTAAAAAGAAAATACACAACATGAAAGTCGAGAATTATGTTTTATTGGGAGGACTTTCTCAGGATGTAAGCCTGGGAGCAGCCTCTCAGATAGCTCTGAGGGACTGCTCCGAAGAGTGAAGGGAGAAGCCAGGATATATAGGGGTGGTTTTTACAACAAAAACCAGGTAGTTGGAACATCAAAAGATTACTGTTAATTAAAGAAAACCTGACATCTCAAGTTAATGAATTTAGTGCTTTTCTGTGTATGGGAAGATGCAAGAGTCTGGGCTCACTGAAATCATTCCTTTGATAGGCACCTCAACTGTCTAGGGCCAAGATCCTCTTCTTTCCCATCCTGAGTTCCCTCAGGGCATTACCATCAGGGGCAGCTACAGTGGCTGATGGCTTGATGGCCACAACATCCTTTGTTTGCTGATATAGCAGGTGGCATTCTTACTCCACCCTATAAATAATATGCCCAAGATCACTGAAGTAGCAAGTGGCAGTGCATGGACTGAACCCTGCAGCCTGACTTCAGAGCTGTACATTTAACCACTTCGGTTCAGTGCCTCTTAAAACATACATGAATATTTTATGGTTTCTTTACAAAGAGAAGGATTGAGGCATTTATCTCTTCTGTGCTTCTACTCCCCACCTGCAGTAAATTACACTGTAAGGTGTAGTGTAATGGTTAAGAGTGTGTCCTGGAGCCAGACACTCTTAGTGCTTGGCCTTGAGCAAGACTACTTCACCTCTGGGATTCTCAGGTTCTGCATCTGTAGAATGGGGATTATAATAACACTACCTTCTTTATAGGATTATTAAGGACTAAATGAGTTAAAATGCATATAGAGCTTAGAACAGTACTGAATAAAATTTAGCTATTATTTTCTCTAAGGATTAATGGACTTTCAAGAATATATCTATATCTGTATCATATTTCTATCTCTGTCTCTATCTGTGTTCCAGATTCCACCACTCAAATTCCAGACTTTCAAGTAGGGGTGGAAGGCATTTAGTTTATAATGGTTTTTCCTCTTCCTAGTGACACAGCAGGCAAGGAATTTTGAAGAACATCTATCTGGTCATTCCTGGACTCTTTATTTATTTAAAACTTTTTATTTATTTTTAAATTTTTGGCTGTGTTGGGTCTCCATTGCTGCGTGCGGGCTTTCGCTAGTTGCGGTGAGCGGGGGCTACTCTTCGTTGCAGTGCGTGGGCTTCTCATTGCGGTGGCTTCTCTTGTTGCGGAGCACAGGCTCTAGGCACCTCGGGCTTCAGTAGTTGCGGTACACAGACTCAGTAGTTGTGGCTTGCGGGCTCTCGAGCGCAGGCTCGGTAGTTGTGGTGCACGGGCTTTGTTACTCTGTGGCATGTAGGATCTTCCCGGACCAGGGATCAAACTCATGTCCCCTGCACTGGCAGGAGGATTCTTAACCACTGAGCCACTAGGGAAGTCCCATTCTTGGAGTCTTGACACTGGCTCATCTTTCCATTTTGGAAAGGACAAGTCCCTCCCATGGATTCCTTCAAGAAACAGACAACCAGGACCAAAACATAAGGTTCTTTAGAATATCTTCCCTTTCTAATCAAAGCAGTGCAGCAATTTTTATGAGGCTTTAACTCCAAGGTTATTCCTTAGAGATGTTGCACCTAGAGATAAGTAGTAAGCCTGCCATGGCCAACACTTTTCCATAATTTAAAGGCACTTACAACAAACCCACTGTTGACATTTCATGGCCAAGGAGAAGTACTTTATTTAAACACATTACCCTTAGATAATTAAGTTCTGCCAATACATAATTCCTAAAATATCTTTAAAGGAATCTATTAACAGTGATCAGTCTTACCTATTAAACATCTTCCTATCCAAATTATCATTTGGGAAGCATTACACTGTTTACTTTAAATATAAAACAATCTTCTGGTATTGCTCTGGAGTGATGTCCTAGATGATTATGTAACAGGGAAGAGGCAATTCTGACTCCTTGTTGGATCTGTTTCTTTAACTTTTGCTTTTCGTTGCTTTTGTTATTACAATCACTGTCTATAGCTGTAAGCTCACATAATGGCCTGCCACAGGGAACCCTGCCCCCCTGCCTGACTGTTAAACTAAAGTGCCTTTGTTCAGCGCACAGAGAGACACTCTGACCCTGCCCACCTATGAAGGGCTGCAGAAAAGAAGAAATTAACACATCCCCTCCCCAATGCAGGCCATTCGAGGAGATGTTTCGCAAGATAAATGGCCTTTTTACTTTACTTCCTCACCTCATCCCCCTCCCTGTTCTTTAAAAGAAACTAGCATCCAGACCCCAATAAGATGGTGTTTTGGGGACCATAGTCCGCCATATTCTCCATCTGCCAGCTTTCCGAAAAAAGTCTCTATTAGTTGCCTCAACACCTCATCTCCTGATTTATTGGCCTGTCCTGCAGTGAGCAGAGCGAGCTTGGACTCAGTAACAATTATAAATACAGTGGATACCTTTATTCATTAAAAAAATATATTGAAGCCTACTGTGTGGTGGACACTTTTCTAAGTGCTAAGGATACTGTAGAAAACAAAATGGACAGAGGTGCCTGCCCT
Organism: Orcinus orca; assembly: GCF_937001465.1. Taxonomy (NCBI): domain Eukaryota; kingdom Metazoa; phylum Chordata; class Mammalia; order Artiodactyla; family Delphinidae; genus Orcinus; species Orcinus orca. The sequence continues at coordinate 65,781,109 of NC_064574.1, read as the reverse complement.
CATTCTAGACAGACTGGAAACACATATACAATATCAGATGATAATAAATTTGTTTAAAAAAATAAAGAATGAGCACTTTGGGTGAAGGTAAGGGAAGGAGCTGTTCTAGATAGGTTGGCTGGGGATGGCCTCTCTGAGGAGGATACCTACTAATATTTAAGTTTTGTGTAAAAAAAAAAAAAAGTTCAAAACTTCCAGAAATGAAATGCCCGTTTCTGCTTCACAGTTGTTATTTTGTATAAATGTATAGACATCATATATCTTTTCAAATTAGTGTTTTTATGTTCTTCAGGTAAATACCCAGAAGTGGAATAGTTGGGTCATATGGTAGTTCTAAGTTTTTTGAAGGAATCTCCATACTGTTTTCCATAGTAACTGCACCAATTTACAGTACCACCAACAGTGTATGAGAGTTCCTTTTTCTCCACATCCTCTCCAACATTTGTTATTCCTTGTCTTGTTGATAATAGTCATTCTAATAGGTGTACAGTGATGTCTGACTGTTGTTTTGATTTTTTTAATTAGATTTTATTGGAGTATAGCTCCTTAACAATGTTGTGTTAATTTCTACTGCACAGCAAAATGAATCAGCCATACATATACATATATCCTCTGCCTTTTGGATTTCCCTCCCATTTAGGACACCGCAGTGCATTAAGTAGAGTTCCCTGTGCTATACCGTATGTTCCCCTCAGTTGGCTATTTTATACATAGTTATCAATAGTGTATGTGTGTCAGTCCCCATCTCCCCATTCCTCCCACCCCACCCCTTTCTCCCTTGGTATCCATACATTTGTTCTCTATGTCTGTGTCTCTATTTCTGCTTTGCAAATAAGGTCATCTATACCATTTTTTCTAGATTCCACATATATGCATTAATATAAGTAGGTGTCTGTGGCTTCATTCAGATGCAGCCCATCACTGTGTCTTTTCCCTGTTATGGTTGCCCTAGATGTAGTGCCATGCTGTGGTGTGGAGTGAGGGGGAGCTGGTCAGCTTGGGCTGGGGTGCACGGTGAGGTGGTCTCCCAAAACCTGATAGCCACCAGGGTAGACCTCTCTCTGCCCTGCCTGCGGGCAAACCAGCCCCTGTGTGCTCCTCACAAGTGGAATCCAAGCTTCTCCAGGCTTTCTGTCTGTCCCAGTGGCTCTCCAAGCAGCCAGTGGGTCTTGTCTCCTCCACAGGTCCCCAGGGCTGAGGTGCCCAGTCTGTGCCTTGACCTACTCACTCCCTAGGGCAGGTGTCCACCCAAGGAATCTCCCTTTTCCTCTAAGTTCCCTCCCAGGGGCACAGGTCCCAACCCAATCCCTTTTATTCCCATCCTACCCAATTGTGTGTGTGTGTTTCTTACAGCCTTAGTTGTACAGGAGTCCTTCTGTCAGTTTCCAATTAGTTTTCAGTGAGAATTGTTCCACATGTAGATGTATTTTTGATGTGTTCAGGTGGGAGATTAGTGCCGGGTACACTTACTCCACCATCTTCAAGAAGTTCTCAACATTTCTTCTAAGGCAGGTGTAGCGGTGAGTTCCCTCAGCTTTAGTTTGCCTGGGAAAGCCTTTATTTCTCCTTTATATCTGAAGGAAAACTTTGCTGGATAGAGTATTCTTGGCTGACAGTTTGTATCTTTAAATATTTTGAGTATGTCATTTCACTTTCCTCTGGCCTGTAGAGTTTCTGCTGAGAAATCTGCTGATAGTCTAGTGGGGGTTTCTTTTAGGTTACTGTCTTTTTTCCCTGGATGCCTTTAAAATTCTTTATCATTAACTTTTGACAGTTTTCTATAATGTATTTTGGATAAGTTTTTTTTTTTTGCATTGAGGTAAGTAGCTTCCTGGTAATTAACTTCCTGGACTTGTACGTAATTAAGGTAGTTAGCTTCCTGGACGACTTGTAATACAGTTCCTTCCCCAAGTTTGGGAAGTTCTAGCTATTATTTCTTTAAATAAACTCTCTGTTCGCTTCTCGCTCTCATCTCCTTATGTTCCTTTTCCTAATGGAATGAGACGGTTCTCTTAGAAATTATTCATTAAAAAAGCAAACAACAACAACAAAAAACTTAGTTTTCTCTCTTCTCCATCCTGGGTCATTTCTAGATTTCTGTACTCATGCTTGCTGATTCTTTCTTCCATATGGTCTGCTCTATTTTCAATGCTTTCTATTGCATTCTTTATATCATTTATTGAGTTCTTTGCCTCCAGAATTTCTATTTGTTTCCTTTTTAGAGGTTCAGTCTTTTTGTAAAATATTCCTCCTTCTCATTAATTTTACTCCTGAGCTCATTGAAATGACTTTCTGAGTTTTCTTATAGATCATTTTTTTAAAAAACATCTTTATTGGAGTATAATTGCTTTACAATGGTGTGTTAATTTCTGCTTTATAACAAAGTGAATCAGTTATACGTATACATATGTCCCCATATCTCTTCCGTCTTGCGTCTCCCTCCCTCCCACCCTCCCTATCCCACCCCTCTAGGTGGTCACAAAGCACCGAGCTGATCTCCCTGTGCTATGCGGCTGCTTCCCACTAGCTATCTATTTTACATTTAGTAGTGTATATATGTCCATGCCACTCTCTCACTTTGTCCCAGCTTACCCTTCCCCCTCCCCATGTCCTCAAGTCCATTCTCTATGTCTGCATCTTTATTCCCGTCTTGCCCCTAGGTTCTTCATGACAATTTTTTTTTTTAGATTCCATATATATGTGTTAGCATACGGTATTTGTTTTTCTCTTTCTGACTTACTTCACTCTGTATGACAGCTATTTTTAATTCTCTATCAGATTGCAATCTTCCGTGAGTTTAAGTTTGGTTTCTAGAGAACTGTCACTTTCTTTCCTGATACCTTGCCACTGTGCTTTTTCACAGTGCCTGATGACTTGTTCCTCTGCCCACCCATTTGAAGGCGTGAACACCTTTCTTATTAGGTAAGATTTGTTTACTTTGATTCTAACGATTCAACAGGTTGGTAATTAGAGGACTTTCTTTTGTTTTCCAGTAGGTGGCACTATAGCACAAGTCTTTGGTTTCCCTAACCTGACCTGCCCGTGACTGTATTGTCGAATCAGTATTTTCCACCCTTCACCACCCCTGCCAGAGGTGTCACTGGAGCCCTCATTGTCTCTGCTTGTGCCTTTGGGGTCCTTGGTGCCTTGCTGCTGCCAGTGTTGCTGCTGTTGCTCAGGTCACTCCTGGGGCACCAGGATGGCAGGCACCTCGGCCACATCTGGGGTTGTTGGGCTGGTCAGGTTTGCGGGCACTACGGCCTTGGGCAGGGCAGCTGGAGTCTTGGGCACCACTGTGGCTGGTGGGGCCAGGGTCGCAGGCCCTGCTGCTGCTGCTGCCTGGTTTCCTTTGGCTGCGTGTGCTGCTTCAGCTGGGAAGCTGGAGTTGTGTGCACCACCTCCCCTGCTACCACTGGGTGTGTGTGTTCATCCACTGATGGGCCGGAGGGCCAGGGTTACGGCACCCCCTCCACTGTTCCCTCGATTCCACCTCCTATGTGCCATCCCACCCACCTTCAGATGTACAGATGTGTGGATCTCTCTGGTGTTCCAGTGTACTGAGCAGAGGAACCTTTGTAGAGTTATATATGTTTTACTAGTTGTAAATTGAAGGGGAGAAACAAAGGAAACATCTCACATTGCCATGATGCTGACTTCCCCCACCTAGATGACTTTAAAAAAATTTTTATTGGAGTATAGTTGATTTTTAAGAACTGTTCCTATTTCAAAATTTTGTAAAACTTCTAGAAAGTTCTAGAGAGTGCACTGGGCTCTACACTGACTTTCTGAATGCCTTTGGGCAAATGACAATGTTCCTTTTCCCCCATCTATGAAAGCTTTGCCTTCCCTGTGTATAAAATTAGACTTCCCCTTCCTAATCAGAAGGCTCTTGTGAAGATAAATGAACAAATGAGTGAACGTTTATTATAATTCCAGAGGGACCACGTACATTATAGAAACTTCTTCAAGACCTGTAGGCTGAGATTGGGTGTTATACTAGCTTTTTGTGGTAAATATTACTTAAAGGAACCAATTCTTGGCAATTAATATTTTTTAATAATTGTATACTGAGGGTTCTGTTGTAAAGGGATTTGGCCTACAATACATACAAAAGAGTTTGAAAACTAAAATGTGATATGAGTTTGTTGTTGGCACTGGGGACTATAGAGCATATCTCTCTGAGAACTTGGAAATAACGGAAATAGATTGACTTCCAGGAGCTAAACTTTAAACTCAACATAAAATAGATCAGAACAGAGATATTCATAGTCAGTGTAAACAGACATAATGATTCACAGAGAAGCAAGATTAAACCATACCCTGATATATGATATATTAATATAGAATTGATCTCAGAAAGGGATATTGCAGCCACAGAACATAGAAAAAGGAGACTTACTAGGGCAAATCCCAACAGTACTCATCCAAGCCTGTCTGGAGGAGAAGTCTCTGTTAGGGGATTTCACTTACTATCGTCCCTGGAATGAGGCGGCCCCTAGCCAGTACCTACATTCACACTGGACGGTTTTGGTTTTCTCAAATCTACAAATTCTCTCTTGCCTTAGGACCTTTGTAGAAACTTTTCCATTTGCCTAGAATGCTCCCATTACCCATGCCTTCTCCCACTGTCTGACTCATCCCTCAGGTTTCAGCTTAAATATCCCCCTGACCTTCTCTCAGTCTATAGTGATACTGCTCTTATGCATTCTGATGGCTCCTGTGTTATTTCCTTTGTAGCACTTGTCACACTATGTGTTTACGTGACTCATGACTCTTCCCAATGGACCCTAAACCCCGCAGCTCCTAAAACATAGCAGGTGCCCAGTAAACACTTATTGCTTGAAAGGATTGTGGGTATAAAGAGATGGGTGGATGAACTGGGCTTTCAAACCCCAGTGCCAATAAATTGAATTATGAAAGTTACTTGTTTTGTCCACTAAACAAGCTTCTGGCTAAATTTTTTCTTCTCATGTAGGTCTGTTAACAGGGAGAGAGGGGGCTACTCATGCCAGTCTTTTGGCCTTCAGGCAAATTAATAAGTTGGTAATATCATTTTATATACCTTGTATCATAAACATGGTAATGAGAGGCCTCCCTCAAGATGCAGAGCTCCACTCTCCACACACTAACATAAGCCAGTTAGTGACCAGTGGCCAGATCTCCTCAGTTTACCAAGGTCTCGTCATTCTCCGGGCCCCCAGTAAGATAGAGGCTCACTTCCTCTAGCTCGGTGGTTCTCAAACTTGAACATGTATCAGAATCACCTGGAGGGCTTATTAAAACATAGATTTCTGGGTTTTGTATATCTCTACCCTAGTTTTAGATCCAGTAAATCTTGGGCAGAGCTGAAGAACTTACATTTCTCCAAGTTCCCAGTAATTCTGATTTCAAATGTTATATTTTAATATTATTCCTTTTAGTACTATGTACTTTTTCTTTTTTGAAAGCACAGTAACAGTTATCTCACTACTCTCCCCTTTAGTAATGCATTTCCAAACATTTTAAGACTCTTCCTAAGACACTGTTCAATTATACATTTTTTTATTGCAAAAAATACCAACTGTGCAACAGAATTCATGTAGTGTATATCTACAATTTCCTTTAAAAAATATGAAAATAAGAATTATCCACCATCTAGCTTAAAAAAGAGAATTTAACAATATGTTTGATGCCCTCTGTGTGCTCTACCCCAAATTATCAGGTAGCCATGATCCAGAATATTGTGTTAACCATTCCTTTGCCTTTCTTTATCATTTTATCACATATGTATATAGCCCTATGTAATACATAAACAACTTGCAAATATTTAAATTAGCTAAGGTTTATTAAAAGGGAAAAATTATTAGGAAATTCCAACTATGAGATCATTTCTTTTTTTGTTTTGTTTTGTTTTTGTTTTTGCGGTACACGGGCCTCTCACTGCTGTGGCCTCTCCTGTCGTGGAGCACAGGCTCTGGACGCTCAGGCTCAGCGGCCATGGCTCACGGGCCCAGCCGCTCTGTGGCATGTGGAATTCTCCCGGACCAGAGCCCAAACCTGCGTCCCCTGCATCGGCAGGCGGACTGTCAACCACTGCGCCACCAGGGAAGCCCATGAGCTCATTTCTTATTCTGCCCTGAAGACTAGCACTATTAGTATATTAGATTTACCATTTATTGCCTCCCTCTCATTCTCTCTTCTAAGAGAATCTGCCTTCCTTCTGCCCACAGCCCCAGTAACCAAGCTTTATCAGTTGAAGCTGCCTCTGATAACTTCTGATTGGCCTAAGCCAAGCTGTGCCAATCAGATTCTGCCTTAAATTTTAAGAGACTGAGTGGATTAGTGGACGCGACCTACAGTGTTAAGGCCTGAGACATTTGCCTGGAAAATCAAAGCCATGCACCAACCAAAATGAAGAGAAACAATGTGTTAGCAAGAAAGAAGAGGTCAAAGGAGCAGGTGATTGTTTTTTTTTGGAGCAGGTGCTTGAGAAAGGCAGAGGCAAGGCAAGAGGCCCTGTGGCTTCAGAGCGAAAGAGACAGATAGAAGCTGCCTGACGAATAGCCTATCCTCTTGTAGAGGCCAGTTTTTCTTTCTGCACTTTTTTCCCCTGTAAGATTCTCCAGTAGATGTTCGATAATTTTCCTTCATTATTGAATTAATATGAATGGATTTCTGGTCCTGGCAATTAAATAGTCTGTTACTAAGACAGTGAGCTTAAGCAGCATTCATGAAAGCAGTCATTTTGTTAAAAAACCGTGCAAAAGAGGACTGTGCAACTCCAGTGTATAATTTATATGTACACATGAGATTAGAGCATATAGCTCTCCTCAAATGCCAATGATTATAATAAATTAAGAATGGTTACTTAACATAATGATTTATTATGATAATAAGGATGTTAATTCAACACATATTTCACTGAGACTTATTGTATGCCAGTCTTTGGATACATAGAGATGAATATATCAGTCATTGCGTTTTAGGAGCTTTCATAGTCCTATGAGAATGACAGATTTATAAACAAATAGTATCGCCAGACAATACTGTATAGGTTAAAATAGAAACACATGTGTATTTCTTTGGGGGAATCCCAAAAAAGAAAGCATCTAGACTGGGACATCAGGGTGGGGCTGCTGAGAAGGTGACATTAGAGCTGAGACTTTAAAGTCTAATAGAAGTTGTCCAGGTGGTTAGGTGTGAATGAAAGGCTTTCTAAGCATAGGAAATAGTGTGCACAAAATCAAGGAGATGAGAAAGATCACAAACTTTATAGGAAACCATTTGACGTGGTTGGAGCAAAGAGTATGAGGGTGGGGAAATGAGAAAAATAAAGGGAAGATAGCTAGAGCCTTCCATGACACACCTAAGGAAGTTCAGATTTTATCTGGTGGGCAACAGGGAGTTATTAAATAATATCAAGCAGCAAAATAAAAGGATAAAATATGTGCTCTAGAAAGAACACTGGCTATGAATTGGATTGAGGTGGGGTGTGGACACACACAAGACCAGAATTAGGGATTCTTTTGGGAAAATCCACTCAGGAGACGGTAAAGATATGAAGTAAGGCAATGGCAATGAAGTTGGAGAAGAGGAGGCATGTAGGAAGTCAAATTTACAAGATGTAAGAACTGATTAGGAAGGAGGAGTAGCAGATGCCTGGCTTAGGGCACCAGATTAATGGTAATTAACCAGGAGACAAATAAAGGTTTGAAACAAAAACTAGGGTGGGTTCCTTGAGTTTGGGACTGATTGAGTTACAGATGACCATGGGTCCTATAGGAGGAGAAAAGCAGTAGGTATAAAGGTGTTCAGTTGTTGATTGGCATTCACTTAAACTTATTTCATTATGAAAAACCCAACTCATAGTTTAGGTTAAAAGATATGGCATGTTTCCAACACATTTCCAAGGTTCGTGAGAATAATACTATATTTTGTATAGTTCCTCAAATAATTTGCCAAAATAAATGTCTCGTGATTACTTACACATTTTGGAAAATCTCTCATCCACCATAGTTTAAATATGATCAGGTCGCAAACACTACTAGCCTGTTTGCAAACAGGCTACATATGCAAGCTACCATTCGGGGATCCTGGGCAGAATCACAATTACTCCATCTCCCCTTTGCAGGGCACAGACTTCTGTAAGTATATTTGCAAATTTCCTTGAAAAAGATCCCATTCTACAAACCCCATCTCACTTCTTCTCCATTTCCATTTATCTACCAGAAGGCTAGATTGGAAGGTCTCTTTCCAGCCTGCGGAAAGACAAATCAGTCATAGATTTAAAGGTGGTTGTGCAGCTAAATTCTGTTTCAGCTGACTTAGTGGTATATTTTCTCTGAAGAAAATTCACAGGTCATTAGTTAGGACATACTTGTAGTATTTGGGAATAACTCTGGAGTCCTTATTTCTAGATGTTGGGAGCCATGTCACTTCTTCCAGCATACATCATTTCTCATTTAGCCTTTTTCTTTCCATAAAGTTAGAATTCTTGCATCCCTCTGTATTTCTCTCAATGCACTTTCTATGCCTCATTTCTTACCATTTCTTACTCTTGGATTTACTTTTCACTCTACTCCTTTTTGTTTTTTTAAAAAATTAACCTATAATCGTACATTTTTGTAACCCAAGCTTTTTCGACCATGGAACTCTTAACATGTTGAACCAGGTGTCCTGTGCGTTACAGGATATTTAGCAGCACCCCTGGCCTCTACCCATTAGCACACACCCTCCCCCAAGTCATGGCAACAAAATTGTCTCCAGACATTGTCAACTGTCCCTTGGGGTAAAATCACTCACAGTTAAGAAACTGCAGTCTGACTGGCCCTTGCTCCAGCCTTTTCCATATTGGTCCATTGGTCTAGGACATTTTTAGCAAAGTTGAAATACTCTGGAATCTCTAGTTTAAAGTCCTGCTTCATGGATTCATACTTGGAGAAATCCTGAGGGATTACTGTTCTATAATCTTTATGCAATGCTCTCAAAGAACAAGGAATTGCTAGGCACTGAAAATACTTGGCACGAAGTAATATCTGCATGGTGACAAGAGCTAGCCTCAGTCCTGCTGAATGTTTTAGCACTCAGGATTTCTACAGAGACCAACTCATCTAAAAGACAAGCAGAAAGACGTGCATTTGTTTCTGGCTTGAAGGTAGCCATGTCTCCAAACAGCTAAGTTTTATTCTTGTTAATCATCATAAAAGTACCATTTTCTGAGAACTCACTATGTTCCAAACACTTTGCTCAGTGTCTTACTTACATACAATTTATCATGAAATCTTCAGCGTAACCCTGTGAAGTGGATATGATTATCGTCTGTTTGCAGATAGAGAAAATGATGAGTAAGAGGTTGTCTCAGTCACCTCTGGCTGCCATAACAAAATAACATAGATTGTGTGGTTTAAACAACAGACATCTATTTCTCACAGTTCTGGAGGCTGGGAAGTCCTAGATCAAGCTGCTGGCTGATTCAGTTATCTGGTGAGGGCTCTGTTCCTGGCTTGCAGATTGTTGCCTTCTCTCTGTGTCCTCACATGGTAGAGAGCGAGCGAGCTCTGGTCTCTCTTCTTCTTCTTGAAAGATACTAATCCCATCAGGGGCCTCACTGTCATGACCTCATCTAAACCTAATACCTTCCAAAGGCTCTATCCCCAAATACCATCACATTGGAGGTTAAGACTTCAACATAAGAACTGGTTTGGAGTGGGGTACAAGCATTCGGTCTGTAACAGAGGCATTGGTTGGCTTTGAACCCAGAACTGTCTGGTCCCAGCCCATTCTTCTGACTACTAAGGCTATTGCCTCCCATATACATTTCTAAAGAAGTAAAGATCTGGGTTACCCAGTTACTCTCAGTGAAAGCAAAGGGTTAAGCTTTTAATCTAATATCTTTCACCTACAGATTTCAAAAGGAGTGCAGAAATGTTTAGGAGAATTTTTCACAGTGGATAATCCATAGATGAAGAAACTGAGGTAGCTCAGTACCAACTATGCATGAAAGCACTGTCAAAGATCCTCTAGTTTATAGGGTACGGTTCCCATACTCCAAATAGGAGCCCACGCTATCTTTGAGTCCAGGCTTGGAGTTTCTTTACCAGAGATATAGTAATAGGGCTTTAGCCTTCAGGACTTTTGTCGGGGAGGCCTCTCTGGGCCACCCAGCCTTCCCGGCTTCTGTGGGAAATCATTTGATCACAATGGCATTTAGTTGGCTGAGGTCTCATAAATGAGGCTGTTTAAAAACACTGTTCTAGGGATTATAGGGTTTTCTCTTTTATACTTTCTGTAATCTTCTGAATTTCCTACAATGAAACACTACTCTCACAATCATTAAATCATCATTTTTAACTGCAATTCTAACTGTATGGTATGTAAGGCAGAGTATCGATGTGGAAGCGTTTCTGTATTGATAAATTGCCAAACAATAATTAATAATGGACGCCAGCCATAAATTTTACCCTAAATGGACCTGGCATTTGGGCAGCATTTTGTTGCACCCAATGCATGGGGAGACCTGGGTACTTCTTCTGACTCTCCAACCTATTTGTGTGAGGACCTGACAAGGCAGTGAGATTGAGCCCTCTGAGATCATCTGATTTGAGCCTACTCATTTTTCACCTGCAAAGAAAACACGGCCCCAGAGAGGGGAAGCAACTTGCTTTAATGTGATATGAGAGTTAGAACTAGACCGTTGGTCTTTGAATTTTCTCTTTACTATAGTTCAATAGGATTTCATTAGAGTAGTGATTCTCAACCCTGGTTATATATTTGAGTCATGAGGAAAGCTTTATAAATGTACTGATGCTTGGGACATGAAGCAATTAAATCAGAATCTCTGGGGTTAGGGCCTGGGAATCACATTTTAAAAAATTTCCTCAGAGGATTCTAATGTGCAACCAATGTGCAGAGAATCACTGATCTATAGGTTATGATCCGTGAACAAGCAGCAACAGCATCACCTGGAAACTTGTTAGAAATACCCATTGTCAGGCCCCAATTTTACCTTTTACCAACGTAGAGACTAATAGAACCTCCCTCAGAGAGTCATCCCAAAGATTAAATGAGATAATGCATGCAAAGTGCTTATCATGGTGCCTAGCATATTACTATCCCTTAGAACAGGAGTCAGCAAACTTTTTCTGTACAGGGCCAGATAATAAATATTTTAGGCTTTGTGGGCCCTTTGATCTCTGTTGCAACAGCTCAGCTCCATTCTGGTTGAGATAGCAGCCACTGACAACACATAAATAAACAAGCGTAACTGTGTTACTAAAAAAACTAATTATGGCTACTGAAACTTGAATTTCAGGTAATTTTCATGTGTCATGGATTGTTATTCCTCTTTTGATTTTTTCCAAATATTTAAAAATGCAAAAATCATTCTTGTTTCACTGGTTGTACAGAAGCAAGGGGAGGACTGGATTTAGCCCACAGGCCATAGTTTGCTAATCTTTGCACTAGAATGTAAAGTCTTTGAGGGTATGGGCGTTGTTTGTTACGTTCATGGGAATTATAATAGCATTTGGCCCATAGTAAGTGCTTAATAAATATTTGCTGAATCAGTAAATGACTTTTTCAGAAGGCAGAACTTTTGCACACAGTTTTTGGGTTTTTTTCCAATAACTCAGAATTATAGCAGACCTGAGAAGTGCCTCTCCTGCTTTAACCAGAAATGTATGACTACTTGCACTGTTCATATGTGGCTAATTTAGATTAATTTGAATACTATTTAAAAATCAGTTCTTCAGCCACACCGGCTACATTTCAAGGGCTTAATAGCCACATGTGGCCAGTGGCTACCATATACAGGTCAGTGCAGTCACAAAATGTTTCTATCATTGCAGAAAATTCTTGTGGATAGTGCTAATCTATATTGATAACAGCTCAGAACTGGAGTGATATGAAACATTAATATGCAGGAAAATTGAGAGGAAGCATTCCCAAGATAAGATTTTTCTAAAAGTTCAGGTTTAGTCAAGTATTACGCGTCACTGTTCTCTTATCTGAGGGCCGTGGGAACAAAAGTGTTAACCAGAGATCCCTTGGCAGTTCTCTTAGGCTCTGGAAGAGGCTGCTCTTTAGAACAGAAATAAGCCCCTGAATCTTCAAGCATCATTCTTTTTGGCAGTGGGGGTTGAGTAAGAGGGACCACCCTTCTCTGCTCTTTGATGGCAAGTTACATCCTGCACATTTGGCAGGTCTCTCCCTTCTTAACAGAATTAACAATTTACTTCAGTGGGAAAGAAGAAGTTAAGTAGTCACCACTAAGATTTTAGTGTTGTAACTTTGTTTTTAATTTTGGGGCATAATATCTTCAAATGCTTCAAAAATCATACAAGGTACACAGTGAAAAATCTGCCTCCCACCCCCAGTCTCACAGCTGGTCAGTTTCATCCCACCCTCACTTCCTCAGAAAACTATTATTATTTCTGTGTATCATTTCAGGGTTTCTTTATGTGTATTCAAGTAAATGACTGTTAGTTTCTTTTTTCTCCACCACTTTTATATAACATGTAGCCTAAAATATACACTGCTTCGTTCATTAATTTTTTTTTTCTAAGAATAAAACTTTGGATGGCTTTCCATATCAGTACACAGAGATCTTCCTCATTTTGCTTTTTTGTTTTGTTTTTTAAACAGCTGCATGGCATTCCATTGAACAGCTGTACCATAATATCTTAAGCCAGTCCCCTATCAATCATCATTTGAATTATTTCCATTATTTTGCAATTAAAGTGAAAATTTCAAACTATTTTCTCCACTACATTCAGAATCCTTCAAACATACATTTAAAAGAAAACTGACCAGTGATTTGGAGCTTAAAACGAGCCTAACCATTCTGTTCCACCGAAAAGAAAATCTCAACATCCTTGTCATCAAAACTGTTAAGACTGCCTTTTTCCCAACAAAGTTCTTTTCCTGTCTTTTCAGTGATTTTAGCATTTCATAACATACATTTTCCAGGCTTCTAATATTCTTTGTAGGTGAAAGAGCTGAGACAAGTTTCCCAGTGTAAGTCCAGATTTTTATACTGAGTCATAGAAAACTCTTCTAATAGAAACAGTACCACTACTGGTCAGACGGGCTTTTGAATGTGTTTAAGGTCTCACCTGAAATGCAGCCTCTACATCCATCTAAACAGCAGTGCCAAGGGGCTGTTCACCTCCCCACATCTCCATAAATACTTTCCCCATCAAGTAATTCAAGTAGTAACAGTGGCTTGGCATATATGGCCTCAAAGCAAGACAAAGCCCCTACTATTCTCCCCAACCTAACAAGACCCTGATGTAAACTTCTATACAGAGTTTTTAGATCTACGCTTGACCACCTAATGGAGAAAAGTGGCTGCCCCCAGGTTATTTCCCTGAGTTTGCATGCATATGTTTCTCAAAGTTTCCTAGAGGTAGTTTGCATACTTTCTGGATGATGCAGAAGATGGATTCCTATTTGCCAGTGAGCAGGGTAGGGAGTTAAGTAGACAGTACAGTGAAAAACTCAGTTGCTACTTGGACTCAAATGAATTTTTTTCTAAAACATTTTTTTTTTTGCGGTACACGGGCCTCTCACTGTCGTGGCCTCTCCCGTTGCGGAGCACAGGCTCCGGACGCGCAGGCTCAGCGGCCATGGCTCACTGGCCCAGCTGCTCTGTGGCATGTGGGATCTTCCTGGACCGGGGCACGAACCTGTGTCCCCTGCATCGGCAGGCAGACTCTCAACCACTGCGCCACCAGGGAAGCCCCTCTAAAACAGTTTAACAAGTTAACATATGGACATAGTTTTTAAACAATTAAATAGCACAAAAAGCTTAAAATGAAAAAACTCAGCTGCTCTGTTTATAGCCTTTTATGTGTACATACTCCTGGTTACTTACTAGATAGTATTATACAACAACTGAGAAATTCTGATAGCAACACCCCAGCCGCCCAAGATTTCAGTGAGCGCATTCGATTTGTTGGTTTTGTTTCCTTGTTATCTTTGCTCAAAAGTACATGTGCCAGCCCAGAAAACCTTACATAGGAGACAAATAAGGTGATACTCGCTAAAGTGACAGATTCCGACACAGCTGGAGATGATGACAGATCTGCTTCCTAGGAGAGCATCCCTGAAACTTGAACTCTCACATCTGCTTTGGTCCTGGTAGTAAGCAAAAGAAGAGGGAAAAGTAGTCTGACAGTTGGAAGAAGTAAGATATACCCAGAGTGCCTTGCCTGGATTGGTGGAGACATTCTGGAGGGAGGAGCAGAAGTTCTGGGCTAAATTTATGCTGGAAGTTTACACAATCCCCCAAGGTTATCCCTTTTATAGTTAATGATTTACATACACCATAAGCGTCTGGGGGGCTGGGAAAGTAATGTATTTACAGGAGGAAAAGTGTCCGTGAAGTTGCTGGAGAGGTTAGTCCGGCAAAGGGATTGAGGAAGTTTTCTCTCAGAAGAAGGAAAGAAAAAGGGGTGGAAGAAGACATAAAGCTGTTTTGAATGGAAAGGAAAGAAAGTAAGGTATAGGTTGCTTTAGGTCTCAGTGAACCAGTTGCTGTATTTATCTTTTGGCCTGTTGAACTGGTCAGGACAAAGCAGAAATGCTATCAGGTTGCTCTTCTGCTCACATCCTGCAGCACTTCCTAGTTTACTCCGGGTAAAAACTCAAGTCCTTACAAGAAACTGCATGATCTGGCACAATGTCACCTCTGACCCACTGCCCTCTCCTCTTCTCCCTCACTCTGCTGCAGCCACATCAGCCCCCTTTCTTTTCCTGCAACATACACATGTCCCGGCCTTGGGATCTTTGAACTTACAGTTCCCACTGCCTAGAACACTCTTCCCTGGGATATCCCCTTTACCAGATCCCTCATTGTATGAGATGTCCTATCAAAGAGGTCTTCCCTATCACATTTTCTAAAATAGCATCCCTCATTTTTGTCTCTTTAACCTGTTTTAACTTTTTACATCTCTTACTACCACCCTCATGAGTAAGCGTTTGTTTTGTTTGCGGACGTATCACTATTGCCTAGAACAGTTGTTGGCAAATTTTAGGCATTCAATAAATATTTGATGGGTAAATAAATAAATAAATGACTGAGTTACAAATGACAAAAACCCAAGTCAAATTCACTTAAACAAAATGAGGAATTTATTGGCCCCCTTTTAGTTCTAGGAGTTTTTTTGTTGTTGATTCCTTGGGATTGTCCATGTAGATAATTATATCATCTGCAAATAGGGACAGGCTTACTTCTTCCTTTTAGATCTATATGCCTTTTACTTCCTTTTCTTGCCTTACTAGACTGCCTAGAATTTCCAGCACTATGTTGATTAAGCGTGTCGAGAGCAGACATCCCTACCTTGTTCCTGATATTAGTGGGAAAACATTCAGTCTTTCATGTTCAACTTGATAAAGAGTATGTACAAAAAACTTGATCAAGTGTAGGAAGTTCTCCTACACCATTCCTATTTTCCAGAGAGTTTTTATTATGAATAAGTCTTAAATTTTGGCAAATGCCTATTCTGCACCAATTAATACCATCATGTGATTTTTCTTCTTTAGCCTGTTAATAAGGTAGATTACATTGATTGATTTTCAAATATTGAACAGCCTTGCTTCCTTGGAATAAACCCCACTTGGTCCTGGTGTATAATTATTTTTATATATTGCTAAATTCTATAGGTTATTTTTCTTGCCAAAGTTTAGAACTTTTTAACCATTCTTTCTTGGAGTAATTTTGCAGCCCTGCCCTAGCTTTCTCAACTTCTGGGATTCTGATGATACAAATGTTACATTTTTTTTCTTTTTTTTTTTGGTGATAGTCCCACAGGTCTCTGGGGCCCCGATATTTTTTTAATGATATAATTTTCAGGTGTACAGTATTATAGTTCAACATCTGTGTACACTACAGAGTGATCACTACCATAAGACTAGTTACCATCCATCAGCACACAGTTGACTCCTTTTGCATTTCACCCACCCTAAACCCCCTTACCCTCTGGTAACCACTGTTTGGTTCTCTGCATCTATGAGTTTCTTTTCATTTATTTTATTTGTTTGTTTGTTTTATATTCCACATATGAGTGAAATCATATGGTATTTGTCTTTCTCTGTCTGCCTTATTTTACTTAGCATAATACCCTCAAGGTCAATCCATGTTGTCACAAATCGCAGGATTTCATTCCTTTTTATGGCTGAGTAGTATTTCATTTAAACACACACACACACACACACACACACATATATATTTATTTTTTACATCTTTATTGGAGTATAATTGCTTTACAATGGTGTGTTCGTTTCTGCTTTATAACAAAGTGAATCAGTTATACATATACATATGTTCCCATATCTCTTCCCTCTTGCGTCTCCCTCCCTCCCACCCTCCCTATCCCACCCCTCTAGGTGATCACAAAGCACCGAGCTGATCTCCCTGTGCTATGCGGCTGCTTCCCACTAGCTATTATACGTTTGGTAGTGTATATATGTCCATGCCACTCTCTCACTTTGTCACAGCTTACCCTTCCCCCTCCCCATATCCTCAAGTCCATTCTCTAGTAGGTCTGTCTTTATTCCTGTCTTACCCCTAGGTTCTTCATGACATTTTTTTTCCCTTAAATTCCATATATATGTGTTAGCGTACGGTATTTGTCTTTCTCTTTCTGACTTACTTCACTCTGTACGACAGACTCTAGGTCCATCCACCTCACTACAAATAACTCAATTTCGTTTCTTTTTATGGCTGAGTAATATTCTACTGTATATATGTGCCACATCTTCTTTATCCATTCATCTTATATGCACATATATATTTCCTTTTAAAACATGAATTGGTTCATACTACACATACCTCACTTTGACTTTTATCCCCAGTTTCCAATGTATCTTGTAAATCTTTCCATATTCACACACTAAGATATAATAAGGTATCTCTCAGGTCCTGGGAATCAGTAAAGGGTGACTGGAGATACTTCAGGGCCAACTGACCAACACAAAAAGCCTGGGCCTTAAACTCAATTCTGGTTTGATAAAAATTACCCTCATCAAACCTTCCAATTAGCAACAGCTACAATGAAACAGCAGCAGCTAACATTTATTGAATATTTTTATCTGAGACTGGCATGAATTAGTCAATACTCACAATGACCTATAAGGTGTATATTATAGCTATTCCCATTTTACAGATGAGGAACACGAAGTTCAGAGCAGTTAACTTTCCCAAGGTCATAAGGCTAGCAAAGTAGTGGAGTTAGTATTTAAACCCAAGACTGTTGGACTTTCCAAGTGTGTTCCCAATCAGTTTGTCTCTCTGTTCATCTGTACACTGAATGCTGTATTCTAATTGACTTCCCTTCAATTAAAAAAAATATTTATTTGGCTGTGCCAGTTCTTAGTTGTGGCATGTGGGATCCTCATTGTGGCATGCAGGATCTTTAGTTGCAGCACGTGGGATCTTTAGTTGCAGTATGCAGGATCTAATTCCCTGACCAGGGATTGAACCCAGGCCCCCTGCATTGGGAGCATGGAGTCAACTGCTGGACCACCAAGGAAGTTCCAACTTCCCTCCAATTTTTAATTTAAATACAAATTATTCAAACTGAGTACTCATGTAGATCATTCTTATTTGGCCTCATCTGTGCTAAAAGATCCTCTATACCTGAGTTACCCTGGGCTCCTAAATATTGGGCTGGCCAAAAAGTTCGTTCAGGGTTTTCCGTAACATTTTACTTTGGCCAACCCAATACATACTATACCTACTCTGAATTTATACTTCTTGCATTAGTGTATTATTCAAGACTAGTGTTATGTATTGGTGGAATGTGCAGTTCATAGTATGATTGGAATTGCAAATGGAAACATTTCTAAGTTATAAAACTGCCTGAGATTCTACCATTAGGGATTCATTCTTAGGAGCATTGATTAAAGTGGAAGTAAGGGGCTTCCCTGGTGGTGCAGTGGTTAAGAATCTGCCTGTCAGCTCCATTTACAATAGCCAGGACATGGAAGCAACCTAAGTGTCCATTAACAGATGAATGGATAAAGAAGATGTGGCACATATATACAATGGAATATTACTCAACCATAAAAAGAAACGAAATTGAGTTATTTGTAGTGAGGTGGATGGACCTAGAGTCTGTCATACAGAGTGAAGTAAGTCAGAAAGAGGAAAACAAATACTGTATGCTAACACATGTATATGGAATCTGAGAAAAAAAAAAAAGGTCATGAAGAACCTAGGGGCAAGACAGGAATAAAGACACAGACCTACTGGAGAATGGACTTGAGGATATGGGGAGGGGGAAGGGTAAGCTGGGACAAAGTGAGAGAGTGGCATGGACATATATACACTACCAAACGTAAAATAGATAGCTAGTGGGAAACAGCCGCATAACACAGGGAGATCAGCTCAGTGCTTCGTGACTACCTAGGGGGGTGGGATAGGGAGGGTGGGAGGGAGGGAGATGCAAGAGATATGGGAACATATGTATATGTATAACTGATTCACTTTGTTATAAAGCAGAAACGAACACACCATTGTAAAGCAATTATACTCCAATAAAGATGTTAAAAAAAAAAAAAAGAAAAAGAATCCGCCTGCCAATGCAGGGGACACGGGTTCAAGCCCTGGTCCGGGAAGATCCCACATACCACGGAGCAACTAAGCCCGTGCGCCACAACTACTGAGCCTGCGCTCTAGAACCTGTGAGCCACAACTACTGAGCCCACGTGCCACAACTACTGAGCCTGTGCTCCACAATAGGAAAGGCCACCACAATGAGAAGCACCACGTACCACAGCCAGGAGTAGTCCCCACTCGCTGCAACTAGAGAGAGCCCGTGTGCAGCAACGAAGACCCAATGCAGCCAAAAATAAAAATAAATTAAATAATAAAGTGGAAGTAAGAAGCAGGAGGGGGATCTAGAAATACTCAAAGAAGTAGAACTAAATAATAAAACAACTAAATTTAAATGTAGATTATTAAACAAAATCTCAAATGAGTAGGGAGAAAGTACCCATGAAACGTCAGGAAAAGTTTTAAGAAAGATTCATACATGTATAGGGTATAAAATTGGAGAAGAAAATTGGAGGAAAAAAAAGATTCATTCACTTTTGCCTTTAAGAACCTAGGTCCACAAAATGCAAAATTTGCCTTAGAGAAGCATACCTGTCAAAATTGAGACTCCAGCAATGGTGGGATGAAGCAAACTGGGGGAGGCCAGGATCAGGAGTTTTGAACACCCAGTAGGGCTGAGTGAAGAGACACATAGGAGCAAAGAGCCAGGCCAAATGTGGTTCTCCAGGGATAGACCCAAGTTCACATGCGTTCAAATTTAGGTTCCAGCCTGTGGGATGAGTCTGTTGGACATCTTTCTTAAGTAGCTTGCAGGTGTAACGAAAGTGCAAGTATGACACAACCGCTGTCAGCTAAGGAGACAAATCCAGTGAAACACCTGGGGTGTCATTCAATCAAATATTGGCAGGAAAAAAAAAAATATTGGCAGGAGCCAATTGGCAGAGGTAAGGGCAGAGGTAAGGGCATGTTATGTATTTTATCTTATTTTACTTTGCACTATTTTATTTTTTGATTTATTTCCCTTCTAGCTTCTTTCCTAAAAGGATTAAATTTAACTTTCAATACGTTACACATACAAAAGAAACATTGAAATAAGAGATTAAGAAATAAATAATGAATTTAGGAGACTGGATTGGGGAATGGATACTAGTGCCAAAAAAAAAAAAAAAATCTAGGCTTTGATGAGCCACAACTGTTTTCAAGTCCACATTGGTTGAACAGTAACTGTGAACTTAGCACTTGTCATGCCTGACCTTAATGAATTTTCCCAGTAGCCCATGATGTGGGTATTATCATTTCCATTAAAGTGTTTTCCATTAAAGTCAATGAAGAAACTTGACTTAGGTAACTTGCTCAGACTTCCACAGCCTGGGCATGGCAGAACTGGGATTTGAACTTGATTTGACTTTAGAATTTGGGCTCTTAAATCTTACATGATACCGACTCTGAAGGTGGCAGGTGTTGAGCAATCAAGTCAGGAGGATACTGGGGTTCAGTATCAGAACATCTATTATCTGAAGATGCTGGGTATCAAGAGAATAAGGCAGGAAACCCTGGATGGATAGCGAGGTCAGAACATGAAGGGTATCTAAGAGTGTGGTGCTCAGGGCCAGAACGGATTCTGTACTGAACATACAAGTATAAGTTAAATGGTAGTAACTTTGAAGATTAGGAAGATAAAGCAAAAGGAAATTTAGAATGTCTTACACCAACCCCTCACTTGTTGGACTGTAAGCCCTCCTGAATATGTGAAGCAAATAGGTTAGTTAGAATAAAAGGCAAATTCCTCAGAGCACCATTATACACTCCACAAGATGTCAAGTGCCACTTTCTATAATGTCAACATTTCTTCTTTAAAAAACACAAATACAGGAGTCAGAAGAGGGGTTTACAAGGCACATCATAGAGCCCGTAGTGTCCAGTGATAGATATTAGTCCACTGACCATGATTGGTGCCCTAAGGAGGTGAAAGTTCACATAAGCAGAAACTGTGTACAATTGTGTTTCCAGCATTGCCAAGGAAATCTCTCTCTAAATGAAATAATGAAGTCATAGTCATGAAGAAAAAAATGAAAAAGAATAAAGAAAAATCAAGAATAAACACAGGCTGAGTTATTTAGAGCTGGATTAAGGGCCTAGTTCAGAAGAAAGTGGAAGTGTCAATGTGAAGTTGCCACTGGATGAGGGGGAAATTTATATAATTCTGATATCTAGAGTGGGGGTTGCAAGTTTGCATATTTCTCTCACCTAATAGGGTTTCTCCCAATATAGCAAACGTGAAATACAACAGAGTTTGGTTTTCAAGTTTGCCTCCTGATTTGCACCTCCAGCATGTAGGACTCAAATATGCTTAGGGGTCAAACTACATATCTTAACTTTTATCTTATGCTAACTTCTAAGATCCTAACGACAGAGGGTAGTGTATGGGCAACTGAAATTCACCTAGTGAAAGAGAGGTTCTGGGGGAGACCAATGCTGTTTTCCAGCTTCTATGACATGGTTTAATGGGATCAGGACTGGGGCGTACTTGCCCTTTCAACAGCATGAGTCTTAACCTTTTTTGTTTATTGAACATTTTTTGGGTGGAATTCAATTCAAAAACATTTTCGAGCACCTACTATGGGCAAGGCATTATGCTAGGCACTGAGGATGAAAAGAAAAAAGTTTTCCAGCCAGCTCTCTCTATGCCTCCTGACACCACAGCAAGGCCAGCGTAATGAGACTGCCTTTCACAAGCAACTCAGGACCTCCAGAAATATATGCTATGCAATCTCCACAGATGACACTCTGAAAAGTAAAGGCAGAAGCAAAGATGAAAGACAAAATGAGATGGTGATAAGATTTTTGGAAATAATGGTAAATCTGGGGTTAGAATCAAAGATTATTGACTCTCAGGTCAGTGCCCCTTTTGCAGATCACCTCCTCTAGGATTTGTAGTAACTGAAATCTGGCAACAACTTTGTACCTGAGGAGTAGTTGGGGCTGAGTGTGGGGACCACTTACTCCTCCTGAACACATTCTTCGAGTGGCATCTTTTCAACGGTATTTGAAAGAATATATTAACATGATAGTTGCTGAGACTAGGGATAAACCCCCAGAGAAAGCAGTGGGACAAACCACCATTCTTGGTTGTAAGTCACATAGAAACATATTCTGGCAAGTTTAGGCTGAAAAGGAATTTATTGGGAACTTTTGGGAAGCTGACAGAATTATAGGGGAGGTTGGGGGAACAGATGCCAAGGATGGTTGCGGAATCTAGGAGGCTTGAACCGGCATCAACGTTCTGGAAAGTGCTACTACCCCCACTTTTGGAATGGCTGCAAAGCCGCTGATACTGGACGCGCAAAGCCGCCTCCACCTGCGGCAGGCAGGCCACTTCTCTAGGGAAACCCCTTTTTCCGGCGGTGAGGTGAAAGCGAGTGCCTGTCAATCCTGGCGAGGCTCGGGCCTCACGCCACCTCTCGACAGCCTGCCGCCCACCGGCTTTAAGACCCGGCGGAGCCGGAAATGAGGCTTGGAGGCGGGACTAGGTGAGGTCATCGCGCACACCTGACGTAATCAGCCCGCGCCAGCAAAACTGAGGGCGCGAGGGCCGTGGAAAAGCGCGTTTCTTGCTTGCCTCAGCTCTCACGTACCATGGCGTCCCCCGTGCAGCAGTCTCCTCAGCCTGGCGGCGGGAAGCGCAAAGGCAAGGCTCAGTACGTGCAGGCCAAACGGGCTCGGCGCTGCGATGGCGGCGGGCCCCGGCAGCTGGAGCCCGGGCTACAGGGCATTCTCATCACCTGTAACATGAACGAGCGCAAGTGCGTGGAGGAGGCCTACAGCCTGCTCAACGAATACGGAGACGACATGTATGGTCCAGAAAAGGTACCAGCCCCGGGGAGGGCGGGCTTGAGGGAGGAGGGAAGGGTGGCAGGCCGGCTCCCTGTATACGCATGCGCGAGGTTGGCTGCTTGAGTGGCGGTGAAGGGGTGTGTCCTCGCCTCTGTGTCCTCTCCGCCCCCCCGCAAGGCCTCGGCTCCCGACCCCTACCCGGTCTTGTGCTTAAATGTTTGCACTTTGGGCTTTTTTTCCCCATCATTAATCACGGTTGCTCCCATGTATAGATTGCTTCCTGCGGTTCAGGCCTTGTTTCTGAAGCTCTTTCAGAAACATTTACTTCTCATCGTAGCTTTGTGAAGTGTTGCTCACCGGGACACTGAGGTTGAAGTAGGTTAGGTAGGTACTAGCTGGTTCAAGTTCACAAGGGCACACTTCATTCGTCCTTAAGGTTTTTGCCATACCTTACCACCATTTGAACATTATGGCTGTAGTAATGTGTTTGTCCTAAGCAATAACATCTCTAAAATAGTGTTTTTAGTACTTGCTAGTTACTTCTCAAATGCATATAAAAATACATTTCAAAAAGTAAGAACTTTTTGAAACAATACCGTATAAAGTCTCATTGTCCCATTTTGGAAATAATTATATTATTGGCTTAGGATTTGGACCAGTACACACATGCACACCCCAAGGAATTAAGTGGAGGAGCATAGTACAGAGGGCATTTAAATTCACGTACTGTCATTTACTAGCTCAGGGGATAGGCATGTTATTAATTCTGCTGAGCTAGGTAAAAAAGAGAATAATGATAGGACTTAAGAAGGTTGGCTAAAATAATTGCATATGGGGCTTCCCAGGTGGCGCAGTGGTTGAGAGTCCGCCTGCCGATGCAGGGGACACAGGTTCGTGCCCCGGTCCGGGAAGATCCCACGTGCCGCGGAGCGGCTGAGCTCGTGAGCCATGGCGGCTGAGCCTGCGCGTCCGGAGCCTGTGCTCTGCAACGGGAGAGGCCACAGCAGTGACAGGCCCGCGTACCGCCAAAAAAAAAAAAATTTCATATGTATATAAAATAATATCCTGGTATACAATAAAATCTCCATAAATGTGTAAAATTACCATTAGTGCCTGATTGGCAATCCCATTAGTGGAGCCGAGTGGGCAACAAGTGCATGTCTTGTCTACACCGACAGCTTGAGCAAGTTCTTGAACTATTTCAGTAGAACAGGAGTAAGGATTTTTAACTTCATAACTATTCGGTTCAGTCTCATGAAAGGAGAGTGTCATATCAGGTGCAGTCATATCTATTGATAGGATTAAGGTCCACCCTGAAATGATTCATCTGACGAGCACATTTCCCTCTGCCCCAGACTGTCAAGATGCTTTAGAAAACATTTTCAAATGATATGTACCACAGTCTGAGTGAACTTCCTTCTTCCTCCACATTTTGGAGGGAATGGTGTCTGAATAAAAAGCTTTATTGTCAATATTGAATCATCTGCCACTGGGGGTTTCACATGAGTAGTTAATTAAGAGCTTTTAACATAAGCTGTTGTGGCATTTCTGCTCATTAGTTTTATGCAAACAGTTTGCAGACAAGGATCAGCAACCCTCTGGAAGTGACGCAGAAGATGATGATGTGGAGGCCGCCTTGAAGAAAGAAGTTGGTGACATTAAGGCGTCTACAGAGATGAGGCTGAGAAGATTCCAGTCAGTGGAGAGTGGAGCAAATAATGTCGTCTTCATCAGGACACTTGGGATAGGTGTGTCTGACTAATACATTTTAAGATGATTGATCCTGTAATATCTGGACACCTGTCTCCGAGAACACTGCCTACAAAATGGCTTGATGGGCATGGCTCAGTTAATCATTTGATTGCATCCTCTCTACACTGTGTTAGCACTAGGCATATGGAGAGGTAGAATGGGGTGGTGGACATAGGGCTTAGGAACAGAAACCTGGCTTTGCCACTTTATCTGTATGTAACTTTAGGCAAAACAAGAGTACACGGTTCTGTCTAAAAGGAGCAGCTGCTACTCAACCCCAGGCAGTTTGGAATGGCTCCAGTCATTTGGGAATGTAGTCTTAGGGGAGCCAGATCTTCTGATTTTTCAAAAGAAGTTGGAAATCTGGAGAAGTTTCTAGGTTTTTAAATGTAGCTAACTACTTTAAAAATACTGAAAACATTGAGCAGCCCAAAACAGACTCGTATATAGTCAGGATGCCTCCTGAGTACTACATTATGATCTTGTGCATTCATGGCTCTGGGGCTCCTCTGAGGTCTGAAATCTAGACTTCTGTACAAACTTAGCTAATGGATTGATTAAATCTTTTTAAGTGACTTGCAGATTTTTGTTTTGTTTTTGTAGAAAAGCATGTACTATTTAATGTTTATTACTTCAATAGTTGCTGCTGATACAGGAAAACAACAGCATGGTGTTGTCATCAGATAAATTAGACATCACAAATAAGTTAACTCCAGTGTCTTCAAGAACAATTGTTTTTGATAAAAGCAGAGTTAAAATATGAGATACAGTATTAATACAGAGTAGGCACCAAAGAAATATTAATTGGGAAAAATGGTTGGTTAAACTTGTTTAAAATTCATTATGATGATTTTTTCTACTCTACTGTCAATTTATGTCACTGCCAATGAAAATTCATTTTAGAGAGTTTGAAGAGTTTAAAATGAGAACTCTTAAACTTACCTGTTTGTTCTGTGCTGAGTTTTTCTTTTTCTTTTAGAACCTGAGAAATTGGTGCATCATATTCTCCAAGATATATACAAAACCAAGAAAAAGAAGACTCGGGTTATTCTACGAATGTTACCCATCTCAGGCACATGCAAGGCTTTCTTAGAAGATATGAAAAAATATGCAGAAACATTTTTGGAACCCTGGTTTAAAGCTCCAAACAAAGGGACATTTCAGATTGTATATAAATCTCGAAATAACAGTCACATGAATAGAGAAGAAGTTATCAAAGAATTGGCAGGTATGTTTCTCTTAGTGATTTTACATAGGTGTGCCACGGTAAATACTTGTTTATAAGATTTCTTTTTTTTTGAGATTTAAGGCTTACATTTTTGAGTGTAGAACAAGTATATTAAAATGCTCTTAAATAATATCAAACCTAATTTTTCAGTATGTTGGGTATGAGATTTTTTTTGGTAGTTAGATACTAAAGTCTTTTCCAAATCAAGATTGAATTTTCTTTGGGGAAAAAAGTGCTGTTGTTAAATGTCTCAGGATTTTATTCGTATTTATTTATTGAAAGCATTCAGGGAATTTGATGGAAGTCCATGTAGAAGAGTGGAATTTGATGAGTGGACTAGTATATACATATTGTTTTAACAAATTCTAAATACGAGGAGATTAAAGATTGTTTTTGTATCTGCCAAGCTTAAAGGTATCCTTCTTAGCCTGTTTTCCTGTTATTTTTGTTACAGGAATAGTAGGCAGCCTCAATTCGGAAAATAAAGTAGATCTTACCAATCCACAGTACACAGTGGTAGTAGAAATCATTAAAGCTGTCTGTTGCCTGAGTGTTGTGAAAGATTACACGTTGTTCAGAAAATACAATCTCCAGGAGGTGGTGAAGAGTGCCAAGGACTCGTCACAGCTTAATGCAAAGCAGGCAGCGCTAACAGGAAATGGGAAAGAAGCTAAACTGGAATCTGGTGACAAATCAAATCAAAAGGACGCAGCAGAAGGAAAAAATAACCAGCAGGTGGTACCAGAGGATAGTGAGGAGCTGGGTCAGACAGAACCAGTATCTGAGACACTTGTGGTGAGTGAGGGGGCCGCTAAACCTGAACTTGCAAGTCAAGTCACAGAAGGATCTGAGTCACATGGAAATGACCTTTCATAGGAAAAGAAATCATTTGGTGTTAGAGGTGGATTTCTCAACTGCGGTCCTGTGAGATGTTGCTGGGATTCTATATAAAATTGTTACTAAAAATATTGTTTTTGAGTTTGTGTGCTGCATAATGCTGTACTCACAATAATTGAGCAGCCCCGTTAATAGCTTTGTTAGAGATCTTTCAGCCCTGTATGGCAGTGTGCATTTGGTTGAGCTAGAAGAGGCTATGGATAAATTGGTGAACACTACTACACAGAGCGGAGGGTGGCGGGAGGATGATGTTGGCCTCTCCCTCTTGATTACCCTCCCCACTCCCCCGCTTCTGCACTGCCAGCTGACTTATGGGAGTGAGCAAGCTCTGTGAATCGAAACTCAGAGGGAAATTTTCATTCTAAGGAAGGAATTTTGCATTTTGCAGCTCAGCTGTCCCCTGCCACTTTGTTGTAAACATTGCAAAAACATGGGCCATATAGGTTAGAAGTGTATTGTTTTGTGAAGTTTCTGTACCTTTTGTGATTTTCTTGTTTAGTTTTTATGCCCCGCCCGCGTTTTTCTTTGGCTGCTCCGCGAGGCATGTGGGATCTTAGTTCGACAACCAGGGATTGAACCCGCGCTCCCTGCAGTGGAAGCTATGCCCATTTTTATGTTTTCGTAACATTTGTTACAACCAAATCTGATGGTGCATTGCTGCAATTTTTGGAGGCAAGGTGTGAGATAGAAGTGTTCATTCTAGGCATAAAATTACAGATATTTCTGATGAGGTTAGTTATGAAGAATTAATCTTCTGAGCTATTACAGTATGCTAGTGCAGCAAGGCACGCAAATTCTTTACAGTGTAAGCTACTTTACAATGTAAATGGACTTATTCAAGCTGTTCCATTCCATATCCTTTGTGAAATGCAACTTACAAACAGAACATTTGCTTCAGCAGTTGTAACTATAAATCATAGCTCCCTGACAAATAAAGACAATTATTTTAATGGCTTTGGAATATCAAGACAGTAAAGCTTTTGTTCAAAAAATCATGTTCAGTGAAAAGGTTTAGGAAGCAAATTATGTAGTAGCAGAACTTTTTCCAGGAAAGAAAAATTCACATAGTTGGTAAGAATCTAACAGTACCAACATTAAAATGCTAGGTCAAGAAGCAGTACAAGAAATTGAAAAGACTTTTCTCTCAATGTAATAAATTGACTTATGTCACATGATACTAAAGAGGTTTTGTTTAAAAGCAGCAGCAGTTGCTGATGAATCAACAGATTTCATGAATATTTGTCATGCTATAGCAAGATTTGTAAATTATGAGGAAATTCAAGGAAACTTTCGCCTGCTAGGAGCCTCCCAAAACAATGGTCAGTATAAATTTAATAGGTCTTCATATCTGAAAAACAACAGTCTGCCATCTGTACACCTGGTGCCCCATCAGTGGCTGGCTCCATGACAAGTTTTACCTCATTTTAGTAAAAGAAAATCCTGACGTTTATGTTACAGCACACTGCTTTCTTCACAGAGAAGTGCTGATATTAAAAACTTGGAGATGAAATGAAGAAAGTTTTAAATAATGTTGCAAAAATGGTTAACTTAATTAAAGATCCATTTTATGCAAGAATGTTTAAAAAAAAAAAAAACTAAAACCTGAACAAAGAGCACATAAATCTCCTACATACAGAAATCCAGTACTTACCAGAGGAGGAGTTCTCTACAGGATATGTGAGTTGAAAGGTGAATTACCAGTAAATTATAAGTACAATAAAATACTAGGTCAGATTTTGCTAAATGCTTTGAAGACGAAGAATGGCTACAGAAACTAGTCTATTTAGAAGACATTTTTTTCATTGCAAGAACAAATGAACAGTTTTCTGCAAGGGCCTGGAGAAAAATGTTTCTTCTTAAAAGTGACAGGAGTCTTAGATTAAAAGAAACTGACTCTTTGGAATAATTATGTTGCATAAGGCACTCTTGAAATGTTTCCACAGCCACTTGGGTTTGAGAATGAAGAAAGCAACAAGTCTCAGGTCTTACTTAAACTCCTCTTGCAGAACTGCAAAACCAAATTAAATAACATTTCCCCTCCTTTTCCCAACACTGGTGTGTGACTGGGTGAGGAACCCTTTCCCAAAATCTCAGCCTGGGATTTCTTCACTGAGAGAAGAGGAAGAACTCAGAGTCCTCTTCTGACAGTTCTGGACTTCTGTGAAACAAGAGCATCTTTCAACTTAGTGCTCACACTCATATACATTGAGGATCCCCTTAATTTGAAAGTTTTTTCAAGGGTTCCTCCAGGGTAAAACTGAAAAAAGATGGAAGAGACAGACACCAAAG
Source organism: Orcinus orca (assembly GCF_937001465.1). NCBI lineage: Eukaryota > Metazoa > Chordata > Mammalia > Artiodactyla > Delphinidae > Orcinus > Orcinus orca. Next base: position 65,752,574 of record NC_064574.1, on the reverse strand, counting down.
AGGGCTGCAAAATTAAATGTCCGGATTGAGAATACCAAGGGGTCATGAAATTAGCTTTTGGAGTTGGATTTTATTAAGTTTTAACAAGTTCGGAAGTATTGTTAAGTCTTCCTGCACCAATGGCCATGTTTGTTTATTGGCTAGTGAACATGGAAATATATTTTTATCCTCCTAGCTAGTGGTCCTGCTGGTAAAACGAAGGATTTGGGAGGAGCAAAGAGAATAGAAAGGGCCTTGCTGATGCAGATGAGGCTGGAACTTCCTTATATATCTTTAGATATTTAGAATGTTAACTCTTAATAAGTGGAAGTTATCTTGAAAGGATGATAGGAGCATTGTAACTGTCATTGGGGGAACACGGATGATAGGATTTTGGTGCCTTCATCAGACTTTTTCCAAGACAAAGATACTTTTATTTTGATAGTACAAGACTCTGGGAATAAAATTGGCTGTATGCTTATAGAACGTACAACCCTGTGGAACTGGGTTCCTTTTATTTTGTGAAAGCTGCTACTCTACAGAAAGATTTTGATATAGTAGTTTGTTTTTAATCCTCTTTTGTATTTATTTTTATCAATATTTGGTAAGACCTTAGTGTGACAAAAGCTATTCTTCCCCAAATGTAAGGTAGTACGGTGTTCTGTTGGAATCTGAATTCAGTCGTTGAAAAATTTGTTTTCAGGTTTACCAACTGTTTATTTTCACTGACATCTGAGCATGTTATTCTATAAATGACAAGATTCCAGGGTGGGAATTGAGTGCTTTTTGTCCTTTTAATTTTTATTTAAAAAAATTATGTCAGGGCTTCACCTGGTGGCACAGTGGTTGAGAGTCCGCCTGCCGATGCAGGGGACACGGGTTCGTGCCCCGGTCCGGGAAGATCCCACATGCCGCGGAGCGGCTGGGCCCGTGAGCCATGGCCGCTGAGCCTGCGCATCCGGAGCCCGTGCTCCGCAATGGGAGAGGCCACAACAGTGAGAGGCCCGCGTACCGCAAAAAAAAAAAAAAAATTATGTCAGTTAAACTCCAGTGTTGTGGTTTAGTAAAACTTGTTTTGCTCTGTGGAGGAAAGAGTGTTAAATTTGATATTTTAAAACATGTTTCCCTTTAGTTAAACATGGTTTCTAAATGTTATTTTTACTTGTATTTTGCTTTAGGTATGGCCAGATATTCAGCTTGTTTTTCAGTTTCTGATGTTTTCAGAAAAATCAAAATAAATTTGTTCCCTAAAGACTGGTGTTCTCTATCTCTCCTTTTTCTTTCTGCCTCTTTGTAAATCTCTTGCTTTATTGTCATAAAGTAGATGTATCATAAAAGATGTTTTTATGTCAAATTATGTATCAAAAGTCATGTACATTGTCCAAAAAGTAAAGATACAAAAATTTATTAATTGCTCTTGAATAACTAAAAACTCTTAAGCGTTTTGTATCTTATTCAAGCATTAGATATTTTACAGTGAGTTTGCTTCAAAATGTATATAGTACAGTACTTAATTAAGTTCATTTAATTGGCTTTTGAATTCTTTACATTCCTCACTTTAACATTAATATTTTAATTCACCTTAAAGAATTAGTAGCATATAAAGATTTTAAGCAGAAGAAATTCTGTCTTGAGCATTTCTGTTAGAATAGTTCTAATCTTTATTTTGAATTAATCAGGTAGTAGATAAATTCATTGTCTATTGTGCTTTTCTAATTAATCATTTGAGCCCTGCTATTTTAAACACTACAAGTTGTTGTTTGGTCAGCGTAACAATTTTCTTCCCAAATATTTTTAGATTTTTACTTATTTATGTTTTGGCAAAGTACAAAACAAAAATTCAGTTGAATTTTTCAACCGGGAAAAATCTTAAGCATTTTAAGAGAGTAGTCACTGAATTATCAGGAAACAAGGACTAAAAGAAAGCAGCCCTGTTAACTACTTAATACCACAGTGTTCTTGTTAGGCTATGTTCAACCCCATTCATGGTCTCTTAAAATGTTGCGTTTGATTTTCCCAGTGATCATCTTTGGGAGTTCTTTAACAAATTCCACCTAATCAACGGAAAAACATATTATGAGACACTTGATTCCATTTTTACTCTCCCAACTGTCAGTATAATAGGGGAGAGCTTTCATGAAACTCTGGCATTGAGTTTCAGGGTCTGGGTGTTGTCTTAACTGAAGCTAATTGGATGCCTTGGTCACAAGAAACTGTTCCACTTATATATAAAGATGACAGTGGAGCTCCATCATACTGGTTTTTAGTGCAAATTCACCTGTATGCTTTGACAGAAGAACAATCCCTTTATTCTATTGCTTTCCTCCAGTTCGAACCAGACCTGGGTCTCTACTGCCCCAGTGAAATGGAGGCCACAACTAAATGCAAAGAGAAACATCAAGTTAATTCTTGGCTTTTGACCTTTTAAGAGCTGGGTCCTGGAGGTTACCAAGGAGATTTTTAGAGGTAATTTTGAGTTTATACAATTTTCCCCTTATGCCCTGACTTGACAGTAAACTACTTTTGTTCTCCCTCAGGATATGACTACTGTATTTTAAAATGTCCTCAAACATTTCTGAAAAGCAACTAGTCACTAATTTAGTGAATTGAATAGAGAAAATGTAACTAGTTCTTAGGTTGAAATTAACTACATTTTAGCTGAAATGATGGCAGTGGAAATGGAATTCTCATGTAGAGGATCAGTCAGTATCAACTAATAGGATTCTAGGACTAGAAGGAAATTGCAGTGCCATCTGTGTGTCTTTATACAGAATTATGCTTAAATCCCTCCTTTGAAGAAGAAGGTTTCAGGAAAGATTCCACAGTTTCTTTGGATAATATCTTCATCTGGAGCCTTAAATTTGGTCACTTGATACTTAAAGGCACATGCTTTGAATTTATGAGTGTGTAATGGCCCAAGAGTACTATGATAGATAAGTTAGGTGCTGTCTTTAAAAACAATTTGCTGTCTTAAAAAAACAATTTTTTTTCCTCATATGGAATGAAACTGATTAGTCTGATAAGGATCCTTAGTATTTACTTAGTATTGCAGAGTTGACCAAAGATTCTAGTTCTTCAAACATTTGTAGTGTCCTAATATAAAATATTTTAAAGCAAAATTCTTAGGGCTAAAGTTGAAACAGTTGTCTTCTACTTATATAATGAGTTACTATAAAGTCAAAAGCTAATAAAATCTATATACTTACTAGTTTAGATCCTCATTTGGTAACGCACACTTAACTTTTGTGCACAATACTTGCCTTTCTTGGGTATTTGTAAGGTGCAGTTGATTTTTTTACATGATCCTGAAGTTCAAGAGTTAATTTCTCTGGGTTGGATGATTTAAAGGGTGCAGATAAGACAACAAAAGCTTTCACTACCTGCAGGAAAAAAAATCAATTTATATTGATAGATTTGCTTTTCAGACACATCAAGAATTTGGACCAATGCTGAACACTAACTGGTTCTTTATTGAACCAGTTAGATATTACCCACCTGGACATCATAGGGTAGTACCCTTTCCCCACTGAGCCTGGTTTAATTTCTTGCCCTTTCTGATTGGCACAAATTATTCCTTATTAAGAGGACATGTTTTATGTAACTATGTAAAATTTCATTTTCTGTAACTATATCATGACAATGAAATCCAAGACCCAGCTTTGACTGGTTTTCCCAGTATTCAGCCTCATCTTCTGAAATGTATTATCTGAGACTAGTGGTTCTCAAACTCGAGTGTGCCTCAGAGCCACCTGGAGCATTGTTAAAACACAGATTGCTGGGCCCATCCCAGTTTCTCATTTGTAGGTCAGGGAAGGGGCAGGGGTATTAGAATTTGTATTTCTGCCAAATTCCTGCGTGCTACTGATGCTGCTGGTTTGAGGACCACACTTTGAAAATCACTCCTTTTGACTAAGAGTGCCATTAAGTGCACCTTGTAACTCCCCACTGGGGCTCTCTGGGGTCCTTCCCAGTGCACTGGAAAGATGAGCTACTCAATTCTGAACCTCTTCAACCCCTAACACCTCTGAGACTTATCCTGTGTGAGGAGGAGGCAGGAACACCGAGTAATGATAATTCCCCTTCAGTCAAACGTAATTGGGCAATTTAGAAGTTTTGGGAAACACCATCACAATTTAGAGCATGGTGGGAGCACTTCAGGGGCTCAGCTGGCAGTCCTGGGGTTGAAGGGTTAAACTTAAGCTTTGTCCATTAAACATACCACCTGTCTGTCCGTAACCCTCGTACAGCATTAGCCCAGTTTGCACTTTCCACTGTTCCAGCACCTCTGGATTGAGTGGCTCCCCTCCCATCAGGCAATGTGGAAGCTTCTCGAATTTACATCTGAAGAGAGAGTTGCATGGGGTCTTTGGGGAGAGAAGTATGAGTGGCTTTCATTGCCAGATAACTAGGACATTAGCAACAAGCAAAGAGCTAGGAGAGGCAAGTCTTAGGAAAGTTCATTCAGTGAATATTTGTTGAGCACCTACTCTCTAGCCAGACATTGTTCTAGGCACGTGGGGCATGTTATGATTAAAACAAAGATTCCTGGTGGAGTTTACACTTCAGCAGGTTATTCAAGAGAGGAAAAGGTTGGAGAAAATGCTAATAAGGATATTAAGCACTTATTATGAGCCAAGAAACATGGCAGCTAATATTAATTGAACATTTTTTATGTTACAAGGGCTTTTGGAGCACTCTCATAATCTTCACAAACCCTATTTTTTAAATGAAGACATTGAGGCTGAAAAAAGTTAAAGAACTCTTCCAAGGCCTCCCAAATAATAAAGAACAGAGTTGAATAATCTGTACTCTGCACTTATCACTTGTCAAGTATCTCACTCACCACGCATGCTGTCGACATTGAATTCTTACCAGAACCTCGTGAGGTAGCTCTTAACTATCTCTTATGGATGGAGGTAAGGCAGGCTTAGCAAGGTCCACTGTTAGAAAGTAGCAGAGCCCTGCCTGTTTGACTTTGGAGGTTGAGCTTTTAACCAGTGTCTTACTACTCAGCTGCCCAACAGGACTCAGGTGAGAAAGCTTGGAACAGCCCGACCGATACAGTGAGCCCCAAAATGGGTAGTAGGGTTTGGTAGGACATGAATTGTGTCTATTCCAAATAGAATAGCCCTTGAATTAATCTTGAAGGGTGAGCAAGATGTTCACATTCTGAGGGCCACAAGGAGTTGATCAGGAAAAGAGAAGATTCCTATCTGCTTTATTCTGTTTCTCATAGAATTCTCCCTCCTAGATGTCTACACCTTGGGGAAACAAAGGATGTCCTTTTTCTGTTTGTTTTGTTTTGGCTTTGAAGCATCCACGTTTAGGGGAGAAAGGGGTGACTGTGATGACTTAAATCGTTTCTCTCTTCCTTTCTCTTATGTATTGAATTCATATTAGTTAAATAAATATACTTTATAACTTCACCTAATGTTCAGGTGATTTGGCTAAGTTGAATATAAGCTTCAAGTCATAAGACTTTATTAACTTCAAGACAGTATAAATGTAGTTGTGGGTTCTTTTAGGGTGGGGGTGATGGGAGTGCTGAGATTGTAGAGCTCTGGTTGTCTCTGGAAAAATGTTCAGTTGCCCTTAGAGGCTTTCCCAGTGATTCTTAAACTGGGGATGTGGGGGGTGGGTTGCCCCCCAGGAGACTCTAGGCAATGTCTGGAGACATTTTTGGTCATCATCACTGGTGGAGAGGGAAGTGCTACTGGTATATAGTAGGTAGAGGCCAGGTAGAATGCTGCTCAACATGCTACAAAGCACAGGACAGCACTCCATGACACAGAATTATTTGGTTCAAAATGTCAGTAGTGGCGAGACTGAGAAACTCTGGGCTATCCTGTGCCGAAAAGGGGAGATCCGTGATGCTGGATTATAACTTTTGTTTGTGGTTCAAGTGGAGATTTCTGCCCAAATACCTCTTAAGGTCTTTTAGCACAAGCATCCAGTACACAGTGGGAGCGCTGCACAGGGTCGTGATGGGATAAGTGGTAAGCGGCTGGATGATGGAGAAAGACACAGATGTCAGCAGTGGTTAATTAAAGGTCATGACTGGAGGTGATGTCTACAACCTCTTATTCTTGTCCATTAACATGTGCTCATCTCATGGTCATTCAGTAAGAAAGAAAATACAGTAATATGATAGTTTTAGGCCTTTCTGGGTGGGTAAATTTACTTGGCAAAAAGGAGAAGGAGCCAGACATGCTGCTGTGGGGATTGAATCAAGGTCAGTTCCTAAGTTCTTGCTTGATCAGTTGGTTAGATGGTATCATTTACTGAGCTAAGACATTAAGAGTTTTATTTTGTAGATGTTTCACTGGAGATATCTAAGTAGAGGTGCCAACTAGGCAATTGGATACACATGTTGGTAGTTCAGGGGAGAATTTAAAAAAACAGTTTTCCTGCCTACCTTCCACAGAGGGTGTATCCAATTCTGAGGCTGCTCTGAGAGTGCTGGACCATCTTGGGAGAGCCTGTGGTCCCACTGGCGAAATAAATGGCCATTGGTTCTTGAATTCCTGTCTCCACACAGCTGTGCTCTGCAGAGGTGGTTCTGCAAAGTATAGGCCCCAAGATGGTGGCTGAACATGGCAGACCAGTCTAGCTCTGATATTTCTTCTATGGTATTTTTGGAGTTATGACACTCCAAAGTTGTTGGTTTGAAGTGGGGATTCCCTTTATCTTGAAAAATACTCCCCAAATGTGTAAATTTCAATGTGAAATTCATGTGAGTTCAAAGTCCTCTGTCTTCTGTGAATTTTGTGGCATCTTTAAGGTTTCTTGGGGACTCAGCCGAATGTTGCAGAGTTGTTTAGGATAGGGGTCTTAGAAGTGGGGGAACTTGCTACCCAGGGGATGTGCAAGACAACTGGTATGGAGAAGAAAATAGGAGAACTTCAAATTATATGTATTTTAGAATTCATTCTTTAAAATGTTTATTTTTGATATTTGTGTGATGCACAAAAGTACACGAATATAATTTATAAATAAATAAACATGTATTAGGGGAGTGTGGTAAAAAATATTTTACTGAGGGATGTGCATATTCAATCTGAATAATGCTACCTTAGGGAATTACTACACTGCTGAATGACTTTATTAACTTGAGAATAATCATACTAGTAATCATAATTACTATAATTCTTACAGAGTGATTACTCTGTGCCAGGCATTATGCTAAAAACGTCACATGCTTCATCACATTTGATTCTTCTACAACTCAGTTGTGTAGATACTATGCTATCCCTATTTTACGGATAAGTTACAGAATTTTAGAGATGTTCCTTGACTTATCCAAAGGTACTCAGTTTATGAAAGACACAAGCAGCATTCTCTAGCATGGCCTTGGGAGAGAATTTTGGGATTGACCAATAGGATTTGGTTTACATTAACTAGTAGGATAAAATTTTATCCCAACAATGGAAACTGCCTTCCTTCAACACAGTTTAGATGGCTTCCTTTTATAAGCTTCTCTGGAAGAATTTTTTTTTTAAATGTAAGCTACTTAACAGCTCTTTGAAGGATAATACTATTAATTAACATTTTACTCCCTTTTTTTACAGTTTAGGAAGGACTTTCTCACATATTAGCTTATTTTATCCTCAAAACAACACGATATATGTGCAGTATAATTATCTCCATTCTACATATGAGGAAACCTGAGGTTAAGTGATCTGTTTGTTCATTCATTCCTCAGTAAGTATTTCTTAAGCACCAACTAAATGGTAGGAACTGGGGATAGAGTGATCAATCAAACAAACAGTGCCTTTGCCTTCTGGGAGGTTACAATTTAGGACAGGGGTTGGCAAATTTTTTTCTGTAAAGATCTAGACAGTAAATATCTTAGGCTTTGAGGGTCATAGAGTCTCTGCTGTAGCTACTCAACTCTGCTCTTGTAAGATGAGAGCAGCCATAGACAATGTGTACTCAAATGGGTGTGGCTGTGTTCCAATAAAACTTTATTTATAAAAGTGAGTACCAGGCTTCCCTGGTGGCACAGTGGTTGAGAGTCCACCTGCCGATGCCGGGGACACAGGTTCGTGCCCCGGTCTGGGAAGATCCCACATGCCACAGAGCGGCTGGGCCCGTGAGCCATGGCCACTGAGCCTGCGCGTCTGGAGCCTGTGCTCTGCAACGGGAGAGGCCACAACAGTGAGAGGCCCACGTACCGCAAAAAAAAAAAAAAAAAAAAAAAAGTGAGTACCAAGCCAGAATTGGCTCATGGGCCCTAATTTGTCAACCCCTACTGTAGAGGAGAAAAATAGACAGTAAATAAAGGAACAAATGAATGGATACGATATTTGGATAGTGATGAGTACCATGAAGAAAACAACAGGATGTGATAGAGTGGCTTGGAACTCTACTCTCATCAAAGTTCGCCTACACTACTTTGGCAATGCTTAATTTATCCCACCTTCTCACTTCATTCTAAACACTGGCCTGAGATGGGCCTGATTTTAAAGTACTAGTTCCTTATGAGAAGAACATATATGGCAGAATTAGATGAAAAACAGAGGGAAGACGGTTTGCACTTTCTAAAGCAAATCAATGGAAAGAAAGTGGAATGTGTGTAAAGCATTACAAACCGCCACTACCATTTATTGAGTACTTGATAAGTGCCTGCTATCTCACTTAAAATTAATCCCAGTGTATAGACGACAACCGGCCCAAGGGTTGCAAAGTGAGTAAGTGGCAGAACCAAGATTCAAAGATACACTTCCCAGACTCCAAAGACCTGTGTCATATACCAGACTCCTTATTTCTTGGTGAGTTTCCTAAAGTCAGCTAAATAGGGAGATGTGGAATTGAATTCCTAGGAAGGAAACTTTAATTACTGCATATATTTTATTTTATTTATTTTTTTTTTTTGCAGTACACGGGCCTTTCACTGTTGTGGCCTCTCCCGTTGCGGAGCACAGGCTCCGGGCACACAGGCTAAGCGGCCATGGCTCACAGGCCCAGCCACTCCGCGGCATGTGGGATCTTCCCGGACCGGGACATGAACCTGTGTCCCCTGCATCGGCAGGCAGACTCTCAACCAGTGCGCCACCAGGGAAGCCCTACTGCATATATCTTAAAAACTCTTACATGTCATCCCCTCTTGAGAAAATGAATAAATATGTGATGATAAGGAAGTTAATCAAGAAAACATCTCTTATCAATCACTCAATATAAAAATATAAGATTATTTATTTTGCAAACCGCTTGTTCTTAATGGCTCAGAAATTATTAGTACTCTTGGTGGATTTGTGATGTGAATGTATTCAATGGATAGGTTGGGGGTCAAGAGGACAAGTAATATCCACAGAAATTCACTCTTGCCTTTAAGAACTTTTGAAAACTGTTAAAAAACAAAAAACAGCAGGGCAGGAACCTAAATTCTGAGACCAAAGGTGAAAGTCAGATTTGGTGGTTCTCAGTGACAATGGGGGAATTTCCAAGAGGGGTGAAATGGTGCAGGGTGGTCAGAGGTGGTTTCTCTTGTTGGCTTCTGTGTCTCACTGATTTTTCATCTTCCACATCCTGCAGCACTTCTTTATCCTGCTCTTCACCATCACCCTTCATGTCTGAAGTCCATAGTGTCAGATTATCACATAACGATTGCATGATACGTGTAGAGTCCTTGTAGCTTTCTTCAATCAGTGTATCCAGTTCTGCAGCTGCATCATCAAAAGCTGCTTTTGCCAACCCGCAGGCATGGTCAGGGGAATTAAGAATTTCATAATAGAATACAGAAAAATTGAGAGCAAGACCTAAGTGAATGGGATGTGTTGGAAGTTCTGCCATTGCAATATCACTAGCAGCTTTGTAAGCCACTAGGCTGTTCTCTGCAGCCTCCTTCCTGTCGTCTCCCGTGGCAAATTCAGCCAGATACCTGCGGTAGTCCTCTTTGATTTTATAATTAGAAAACCTTGCCCAGAATGTCCAGAAAACAGATTAACTTTAGCTCAGTCTCAACCATTTGCCAATATTTTCCCATCATTTTAGTCTGTCTTCTCCTCCCTTTTTTTTTTCTTTCTGTTCCATGCTGCTGATTATTCCCCAGGAAGCTCTCCTAGGTCCAATCACATTTTTATATGCAACAGATAGGAGGTTTCTTTCTTCAGTTGTCAACTCCACATCCATCCCTGCTGCTTTCTTCATTGATTCCACCATTGTGTTGTATCGCCCAGCCTGCTCGGCTAGCTTCACATGGTGCACCGGATCCTCCCAATCATCCGCAGTGGCGGCGGCTCCCGCGGGGTCTGCGGGCCTTGGATGGAAGGGGATAGCTTCTCTGACACTCTCCCACAATTTCTTTTATTTTGTTTGATTGTTTCCTTGGCTTTTCCTTGTTTTTTTCACGGCCCTCTTCACTAGAAAGGAGCTCTTTGGGTAGGGACATTTTGTCAATTACCATCTACTTCCCAGAACCAAAATAAGGTCTGGAACATATTTGGTCAATGAGCGAATGCATGAATGAGTGAACACGGGGACGTGTATTCATTTTGTTACTCTCAGTGAAACATTTGTACCAGTGATTCCTGAACAATTGTGGGTCACATTTTCCTTGAGAGTAGTGTGGACATAAACACACGTGACCGTGCTGCAGACAGCATGAAATGCTCTATTTTCCTTATGAAAAATTGCACCTCAACCCATTAGCCTTAAATTGTCCAGGCTTCTTAGGCCAGAACATATGCATGCCTTTAAATGCTTTTGGGAAAAGGTACGTGTGAAGTCGACTCAGCCCACAGAATACTTTTAACCCTGCAAAACAAAGGAAGCCTTTCCACTGCTCCTTGAGGGAGCCTACAGACTGGTTGAGACCCACAACCAAAATTATTTTAGAATAAGGTCCATACTGCTCTCTCTGACACCAGCAACATGCACCAGGGTATTGGGTTGCTATCCTCATGCCCACCGCCAATCTGGGGATGGTAGGTGGTCAGTTTGAAACACCACAGCCTTCTCTTACATCAAAGCAGCAAATTCTTGCTTTACCAAGTCTTCCTCTGGTTGTGAAGTGATGGAAGTTATTATTTGAAGGTAATAAAATTGGTTACTTGTGGGACTGATGGAAGTTATTTCATCCATCTGCCATCTCTAAAGCACTTTTCATGGAAAACAGCAGCCAAGGATACACGCAGTAAGTTAACAACAGGTATGTAGCTTCCTCTAGGTTTGCATTCTGACCCTGTCATGTGTATGTCACCAAATGCCAACTTTTAAAATAAGCTCTCACAATCAAGATGGTGATGCTAGAGAAATTGTCTGGTATAAACTGAATTTCACATATTTAAAAATGACCAGAAATGCTTTTTTTTAAATGAAGAAGATGAAAGAGAAATGGAAAACTAGTGTAAAGAATGTGAAAATTTGGTTTCACCGAAATATTTTCATGGTTAAACACAATCATCTGCCGTTTAGCATGTGTAAGTAGTAGTCTGTATTTATGCGGCCAGTGCTTACAGCAGTACAAATTATGCAAATACATGCATAAATTCTACGCTTCATTCAACACTCAAAAAACCCAAAGATTGGGCTTCCCTGGTGGCGCAGTGGTTGAGAGTCCGCCTGCTGATGCAGGGCACATGGGTTCGTGCCCCGGTCCAGGAAGATCCCACATGCCGCAGAGCGGCTGGGCCCGTGAGCCATGGCCGCTGAGCCTGCGCGTCCGGAACCTGTACTCTGCGACGAGAGAGGCCACAGCGATGAGAGGCCCGCGTACCGCAAAATAAAACAAAACAAAACAAAAAAACCCCCAAAGATTTCTTTGTTTTCCAGCCCCTGGGTAAGACGGCCTGGTAGAGGAAAGTCTTGGTTGGAGCGGTGCGCTAGCTGAGTGACCACCTCGCTGAGAATTTCCCAGGACGTTCCCAGAACGGACAGGAGGGGGCGCGCGGTCACGGCTAACGGGCACGGGGCGGTTTCCCTCCATGCAGTGCGCAGCGAAAGCCGGCAGGGGCCGGGCGCACGCGTCTTCTCAGACCACAGGCGCCTCAGGGCAGGGCGGGCCCGGTTCCCGCCCCACGGCCTGGCCCCACGGCCTCTGGCGCTGCTTCCGCAGTGAGAACCGCAGCTCCTTTTCTAAAGGTTCCGTGTCTGAAGGAGCGACTGCGGAGGCTCTGGACCAACCGCCGTGCGTAGAAAGCTTCCTCAGCTGGCTGAGCGCTGAGCGGGGAGGTTTGTGCGGCTTCCCCGGGACCCTTGCGTTTTCCGGGCTGTTCCCGGTGTTTTATTCTTTACTTTCTTTAAGAATGTTTGAACAAGGATTATTTTTTTACTTTTTTTTTTTTTTTTGCGGTACGCAGGCCTCTCACTGCTGTGGCCTCTCCCGTTGCGGAGCACAGGCTCCAGACGCGCAGGCTCAGCGGCCATGGCTCACGGGCCCAGCCGCTCCGCGGCATGTGGGATCTTCCCGGACCGGGGCACGAACCTGTGTCCCCTGCATCGGCAGGCGGACTCTCAACCACTGCGCCACCAGGGAAGCCCTCAACAAGGCTTATTGACTGAAGTATCCGTTGGTTGAGGGCTTGACGACTCTAAATCGGAGCTGCAGTGGCTTGTTTCCTTGTTTCTGTACAGATTCGAGGATGTTTCTGGGGAGAAATCCCAGCACGAGCTCAGAGGAAGGGGAGATTACGTTGAGTGGGACGTGAACACAACTCAATACTCAATATCGGGACCTTCGAGGAGAATGAGCTGAGGACCTGCTTTCCGAGTCATGTTGGAACCAGAACTCCAGGTAAAAGGCGAAAACGCACTCCAGTGCATACATGCTTTCACTAATTTTTAATGGCTCAAGTTTTCCAACAGCGTTGAAGTAGCTGAAAACTATGGAGAACCTGACAAGTAAGTGTAATAAAACTTACGTTATTTTAAACTAAAATATTTCATATATACCCAAAGCAGAATTTATTATAATTTTACTTTACTGTCTTTATTAAAAGCAAGGTCACTAATGTTTTAAGAATATACTTGTTAGCTTGTCTCCTTTTCAGTTGGGAGACTTTGCTGTGTTTTATAATTTCTCATGCTATGACGATCTTAAATAATTTTGAATGATTTCAGCTTACTAAAACCTCATTCACAGGACCCCACTGTTACTTATTGTTAATTAAATGATCAAGACCACATTACAATTGGTTAATATGGCACTAAGCAAAATCTGTGCATGAGTTTTAGAAGCAGCAGCATGATGGTGTTTTTAAATATGTGAACATTGATGCTTACCTTCATACATTTCCAATTTCTATATTTTTCTCTTTTGCGTATTTTCTTTTTTTTTGTTAAATTTATTTTTATTTATTTTTGGCTGCGTTGGGTCTTCGTTGCAGTGTGCGGGCCTCTCATTGCAGTGGCTTCTCGTTGTGGAGCACGGGCTCTAGGCACGTGGGCTTCAGTAGTTGCAGCACGTGGGCTCAGTAGTTGTGGCTCAGAGCGCAGGCTCAGTAGTTGTGGCGCACGGGCTTAGTTACTCCGCAGTATGTGGGATCTTCCTGGACCAGGGCTCGAACCCGTGTTCCCTGCATTGGCAGGCGGATTCTTAACCACTGCGCCACTGGGGAAGTCCCTCTTTTTTGCGTATTTTCTAATTCAGATATTATATTCATATGTCTTCCTACATTTTACATTCATCACCCATACATTCAAGCCTTGTTTCATTTGCTGTAAGAAAGGAGATAGGCCTTGTACTGAGCATGTGGCTTTATTTAATATCAGAATTGGTTTTTATATATCTTTATTAACTTTCAACTGAGTTGAAAATATATCATCCTGTAATGACAAGTTACATATATAATCTAATCTCATTGCATCAGGATGATTTGATTTCATCATAGTGTATTTCTTCATTTGATATTTTATGTGTATGTACTTATTGAATATATGTATATTAGACATGAGACTATCCCACCAGTTCATCGAATTTGAAAAAGGAGAGGTATTTTTTCTTCTTATATTCTCAATATTTTCCGGGTCTAACCTAACTTCCTAGTAACATTTAAAATTCCTTTTGAATTTTATTACATAAATAAGGGCCATATCTCCATCCATCATTAGCTATATGGTTGTGTATCAGCAGTATAATAACCTATAATTCCTCTTAACTCAGAAACATTCTGAGCTTTCAGTATATTCTTATGATCTCCTAAGAAGTAAATTAGTTATTGCATGAAACTTATCAAAATCTAAGTCACTTAGATAAAATATTCTTTTATTCTTTAAATTGATTTTATCACTTGCTGGAAAACATCATCTAGTAAATTATGAGTTTGAATAATTCTTTTAAACCCTTCTGTTTTAGAAAAGACCATGGTGTGAAACTGTATCTTTGGGGTAACCAATTCTATTTATGTTCTATCAGTGAGCCAAAGATGGCTCTGGTGTATTGGCGGGCTGGTATCCCTCGTTAGCTCAAAAGCCTCCTAGTGCTAAACTCAAATTTTTATACACTGAGTTTTTTAAAACATAGCCTCAGTAAGAGAGTTTTAGTCATTTACGTTGTTCCTGATTTTCATATCCCGTGAAACTGTGCCCAACATCTGCTAATTGTAGGTAAGTTCAACCCTGTAGCTCTGCAAGACCCCCAAGCTACTGCTGCCCTTCTGAGTGCTCTGAGACTCCCAGCCTGGCTGCGCAGGGACCTAATTTAGGCACGTCAGCTTCCTTTCCAGTTCCCCTCTTCCCAGAGAGATGCCTGGCCGCCTTCTGCTTCTGGGTAGTAGCCATGGGAAGGTCTCCTGCTGTGATGGACTTCTCTTCATGCAAACCTTGTCAGAGTTGCCCACATGAAGTTTGTTGCATGCTACTGCCACCTCATGGTCACTTCTTTCTCCTTCCGCCTGAAACCCCTCAAACTCACTGTACATTCTGCCAATCTTTGAATATCTCTTTGAATTGGAAATATTTGATTCTGTTTGTTACTGCTGAAAGGTATTCATGGGAACAAAATAAAAACAAGGATTATTCAGAACTGAGCCAGTCACAATGAATCACTTGGCTATTTGTTCCTTTTTTGAAAATGTTCAGCCATGGTGTGAAATAGACTCTCTAAAATCTCAATATTGTCTACCATCCATGGTGACCAACTTTACAGAGACACTTCAAAACCAGAAAACCACATAATTGTATAATACACAATATAATGTTATTTGCATATATGTATTATTTTAACATAAAATAGGTAAAATGGATGTTTCTGTGAATTATATATTATTGTGTAGTACTTGATCTAATGTATACATAATGGCAGCATAAATGCTAGTATTTAAATAAAATGGGTACAATGAGAGTAGTTGTGTCAATTACTAGTTACTAACTAATAGTAGGAGTAAATAGGCAATCACATGTAAAAAGATAATGATTATTAAAAACTTAATTTTATAATAGATTTATTTTTTAAATTTAAATTAAATTAAATTTTTCTTTTTGGCCGCATTGCATGGCATGTGGGATCTTAGTTCCCTGATCAGGGATCAAACCTGTGCCCCCTGCAGTGGAAGCGTGGAGTCCTAACCACTGGACTGTCAGGGAATTCCCTATAATAGGTTTAGATTTGCGGAAAAAAAAAGAAAATTGTGAAGACAGCATTGAGAGTTTCCACATGCCTAAGACTCAGTTCGCCCTAATTGTGAATGTCATAACACTTGGTACCTTGTCACAATTAATATCCAAAATTGATACAATATTATTAACTAAAGTCCACATTTTACTTAGATTTGCTTGGGTGGGTTTTAACTTTTTCTGTTCCAGGACCCAGCCCAGCTGGCACATTGTATTTAGTCATCATGTCTCCTTAGGCTCCGCTTGGCTGTGACAGTTGCTCAGACTTGGCATATTTTTCATAATCTGGAAAGTTTTGAGGAGTATTGTTCATGTATTTTGTATAACGGTCCTAGTTGGTATATATCTTATGATATTTCAAATGTTTAGACTGGGGTTATTTTCTGGGGCAAGGAGGGGTGAAGATCACGGGGCAAAATGTCATTCTTATCACTTCATCTCTAGGGTGTTTACTTTCGAGATGACTTGTTGGTGTTGCCTTTAATCACCTGGCTGAGGCAGTGTTGGTCTGGTTTCTCCTCTGTCCACAGTGTACCTTCTCTTTGATTAAATCACTATGTGCACATCGTAAGGAGTGGGAAGTTATGTTTCTTGTCTTTGAGGACTGAGTATCTAGGTAATCGTGCAGATTTTTTCTCTATGGAAAATGTTTATTTCTCTCCATATGGACTCCTTGAAATTTATTTTATGTTTTCTAGAATAGTGCAGTACTTCTTTATGTGTTTTCTTACTCAAATAGTTCCAGCTTTAGCCATTGGGTTCTCTTTCAGGTAGCTCCAGTGTCCTGCTGGTGCACCCTGTCTTTGTTTTTTGTTGTTTTGTTTGTTGGTTTTTGAGAACTACCTTACTTCCTGGCACTAAGGAAAGTTGCTGTGCATTCACTTTGCATATCCTGCTTCAGTCTTAGTATCAGCCAGTTCTTCAAAGTGCCCTTGTTTCTCCTTTTGGAGAATGGTATTTAAAACCTAAATCAGGGAGTTCAGTCTGCTCATCACTACTAAGGTGTTCTTGATTCTTCTCCATCTCAGCAGACAGTGCAAAGAAGAGTGTGTCTATATACTAATCTGTGTATATACATGTAACAACCACTATCTGTATGGAACAAGTTGAATGCATATGATGGCAAACATGAATTCATACAGGTGACTCCACCTGTAACCTATTACCATATGGCTGATCCTAGCCTTTTCCATATAAGAGGGTGTGGAGACAAGGGAACCCTCTTACACTGTTGGTGGGAATTTAAACTGATACAGCCACTATGGAGAACAGTATGGTAGTTCCTTAAAAAACTACAAATAGAACTACCATATGACCCTGCAATCCCACTCCTGGGCATACACTCAGAGAAAACCATTATTCAAAAAGATACATGCACCCCAATATTCATTGCAGCACTATTTACAATAGCCAGGACATGGAAGCAACCTAAATGTCCATCGACAGAGGAATGGAAAGAAGATGTGATACATATATACAATGGAATATTACTCAGCCATAAAAAGTAACGAAATTGTGTCATTTGCAGAGACGTGGATGGACCTAGAGACTGTCATACAAAATGAAGTAAGTCAGAAAGAGAAAAACAAATATTGTATATTAACACATATATGTGGAATCTAGAAAAATGGTATAGACGATCTTATTTGCAAAGCAGAAATAGAGACAGATGTAGAGAACAAACGTATGGATACCAAGGAGGAAATGGGGGGCCTGGGATGAATTGGGAGATTGGGATTCACATACATACACTACTATTTATAAAACAGATAACTAATGAGAACCTATAGTATAGCACAGGGAACTTTACTCAGTGGTCTGTGGTGACCTAAATGGGAAGGAAATCCAGAAGAGAGGGGATATGTGTATATGTATGGCTGATTTACTTTGCTGTGCAGCAGAAACTGACACAGCAGTGTAAAGCAACTATACTCCAATAAAAAAAATAAATAAAAGTTTAATTTGAAAAATGAACCAAATTACATTTGCAGTATAAAGCCGAAAAGTGGGGCTTGGTCAAGCCTTGCCCTGAGCTTTCAGTTCAAGGAGACAGATATTTAGGATTTCCCAGGTATCTCGTCTTGTCCATATAATTTCTTATATGCCCTTCATTCTTATGGAACCTGCAATTTTATGGGGAAAGAAACTTGAATATATATAATACAACAGTACACTCACTGAGAACATAGTGAAAAGATGCCTAGTTCCTTTGTCCTCCATTTCTTCATGCTTAAGTGTCTACAAAGAGTCTTGTCATTCAGGGCAGGTCTAAAATATAGTGTATTAATAGAAAATTTGAGGTAAATTTCACAGTAAAAATAAGTTTGACTCAGTAAGTCATGCATACAGTGAATGGTAGACCCACAAATAGTATTTCTTGGGCAGCTTTCAAGGGGCAAAAATCTTAGCTTTCAAATGAGGTAACTTTGTATCTTCCCCAAATTCTACTTTAAAGACTTGATTTCACCTTACATTTACTTAGATCTTTCTAACTAGCTCCATGAGAGAAATTTGATGCACATTTTTTTTCCAGTGAAAGAAAATTATCTTCACTGAGTCATGCATGTAGTGAATTCTATAACAGAGTTGTAGCACTAGGTTTTCTAAGTCTCCATTGACCTGAAAAAGCCTCACTTTTCAGCAGGGAAAATCTGTACCTTCTTTTCTGGTTAGAGGGAAAGTTTTGTTTCTACATTAGATAAATAGTTGTTTGTGATAAGCTGCTTAAAAATAATTGTATGGTTTTTCTGGAAAGCTTTTTTTACTCAGAGTTTCATGCATACAGTGAATGTTAGGCCCAGAACACCAGTGTTTCCAAGATGGCTTTGAAGCTCAAAATCTTAGCTTTCAAACCAGGTAAGGATGTATCTTCCCCAGTTCTGCATTAAAGATTTGACTGAACCATATATTTATGTAGATGTTTCTTACAAGCTACTTACTTAGCTTTTAGAGAAATAATCCATGGCATTTTTGGAGTTATGACCCTCAAAAATTGTTTGTTTAAATTGAGGATTCCCTTTATCTTGAAAAAGTCACCCCAAATGTGTAAATTTCAATTTGAAAATCACATGAGTTCAAAGTCTCTGTCTCTTGTCAATTTTGTGGCATCTTTATAGTTTCTTGGGAACTCTGTAGAATGTTGCAGAGTTTTCTTTTTTGTTGTTGTTGTTGCTGAGTTTTTAAGGACAGGAGGCTTAGAAGTGAGGGTGAGAAGGGCAACTGGGATTGGAAAGAAAATAGGAGAACTTCAAATTATCTGTACTTTTTATTCATTCTTTAAAATTATTTTTGATATTTGTATGATGCACATAAATACATATGTATAATTTATAAATAAATAAACGTGTATTGGGGAGTGTGTTAAAAAATATTGTACTGAGGGGTGTACGTATTCAATCGGGATACCACTATCTTAGGGAATCACTTCACTGCTGAATGACTTTATTAACTTGAGAATAATATATAATAACTTGAAAACAAAACAAGTGAACACACAAACAAAACAGAAACAGACTGATAGATACAGAGAACAAACTGGTGGTTGCCAGAGGGGATGAGGGTTGGTGAGGGATGAAAAAAACAGGTGAACAGAATTATAGGTACAAACTTCCAGATATAAAATAAGTCACAGGGATGTAATGTACAGATAGGAAATGTAGTCAAAATATTGTAACAACTTTGTATGGTGATGATGTTAACTGGTCTTATTATGTTGATCATTTTATCTTTTTTTTCATCTTATCATTTTTTAAAATTAATTATTTATTTGGCTGCGTTGGGTCTTCATTGCTGCGCGCGGGCTTTCTCTAGTTGGGGCGAGCGGGCGCTACTCTTTGTTGCGGTGTGTGGACTTCTCATCGCGGTGGCTTCTCTTGTTGCAGAGCACGGGCTCTAGGCACATGGGCTCAGTAGTTGTGACTCGCAGGCTCTAGAGCACAGGCTCAGTAGTTGTGGCCCATGGGCTTAGTTGCTCCACGGCATGTGGGATCTTCCCGGACCAGGGTTCGAACCTGTGTCCCCTGCACTGGCAGGTGGATTCTTAACCACTGCACCACCAGGGAAATCCTGATTTTTTAATAATGTATAAAAATATCAGTTCACTGTGGTACTAATATAATATTGTATGTTAATTACAAATCAATAATAAAATAAAATAAAATATCCACCAGAATGTGAATATACTGTGATATACTCATCTCCTGGAGTCCACTAAAATTCACCAGAGTTTTATGTTTGTCCTAGTCGAGAAACATAATCTGCTAATCAAATAGCAAAACTTTTTCACAATCTGGATTTATCACTGTTGAAGGGAATATCATTTTTAACTGACACATTCCAAATTTTTTTTTTGTATTTGAAGATTATTTATTTATTTATTTATTTACATCTTTATTGGAGTATAATTGCTTTGCAATGTTGTGTTAGTTTCTGCTGTACAACAAAGTGAATCAGCTATATGTATACATATATCCCCATATCCCCTCCCTCTTGAGCCTCCCTCCCACCCTCCCCAAAATTCTAAATCTAGCAGATTGATCATTCTGACACTTTATCTTTCTCCTATAGTGAGAATGATTTTGATCACATCTCCTTACTCAATGCCCATCCTATGATCTCTTTACCTTCTCCAGGCTCCGGAATGAGTGATGTTGGGAACCCATACTTTTAGGGAAAATCTGTGACTTACCCAAAGTACAGAATCTGCTTCTCTTCTCTTCACTCCATCTCCTTCTCCATTTGGCTTGTATATAGAAATCACAATATTAAGCCAGTATGTTTCAGACTGGCTTACTATAACTACAGGCATACTCATTTTATTGTTTCACTTTATTGAGCTTCACAGATATTGTGGTTTTTACAAATTGAGGGGTTTGGGCAACCCTGTGTTGTTAGATGATGGTTAGCATTTTTTAGCAATAAAGTATTTTTAAATTAAGGTATGTACTATTTCAAAGATGTATTGCTACTGCACACAATAGATTACAGTATAGTGTAAACATAACTTTTATATGCACTGGGAAACTGAGAAAAATTTGTGTGACTGTACTGTGATATTTGCTTTATTGCTGTGGTCTGGAACTGAACCTGCAATATCTCCAAGATGTGCCTGCACAAGGAAATCACGGACTCCTGTTTTTTTCATGATGAGATAAAAATAGACTACCTCCTTCTTCCTGTCTTTGTCTAGTTAAAGCCTTTAAGATGCCCCAGTAACCTTCAGAACCAAGAAGTAATGATTGTCAAGTCCCTGTGACCCAGTAAATATTGTGCATAACTTCCCTGGATAATCATTAGCTCTAGAGAATTCACAGACTAACTAACTCGTGTATGTGTTGATGGCATAAGTTGCCCCCGGATTGCTGCAATTATCTGTAGATAGAAGGAGGAACTTACCCTGAAAAAGGATAGTCACCTCACTTGCATTCAATATTATTTCAACATCAGGTTCAAGTTGCAAAATATCAGAAGGGGTGGTCATTATATCACATGATAAAAAGTTTGGACTTTATCTGGACAGTAATGAACTCAGTCAACAATTTATTTCTAAATGATTAGCTTGGTAACCAAGTGGTAAATGTATTAAAGGAGAATTTGAGAAATGCTTAGAAGAAGAATTCCTTCTTCTTGGAACCTGGTAACTTAGTGACTAAGTAAGGCAGATAGGGTTAAGGCAAGGAGACACAGAAGTGTGATGTCTAGGTGTTTGACTAAGTAAACTGGGAGAGGTGGTTGTAAGACTCTGAGAGGAATAAGTTTGGAGGCAGGAACACAGAATTCAATTGTGGTCATGATAATTTATCTATGCTGTCTATGAAATACTGAGGTTAGTGTATATTTAGTAATCAGCTGCATATTTAAGTTTGAACTCTGGGGGAAGTAAAGATTTTAATGTGGTTAGGAAATTATTGAGAGAGAGAGAGAGGGAATAAATGGAATGAGAGAAACTGTTGGGTGTGCATGAGTCCTTGGAGAACAACAATACTTTAATAGAATAAAGAGGAAGAGAATCCAATAATCAATATTGAGCAGGAAGACTCAGAAGAGGCAGGATGTGATAACAGAAAGGTAGAAGAGAGCAATGAAAGGGCTGATTAACTTTGCTGTTTAATTTTAGCTACCCTTAATTAAAACGTCAGTCCAC
This sequence comes from Orcinus orca, assembly GCF_937001465.1. NCBI lineage: Eukaryota > Metazoa > Chordata > Mammalia > Artiodactyla > Delphinidae > Orcinus > Orcinus orca. Next base: position 65,730,901 of record NC_064574.1, on the reverse strand, counting down.
CAAAAGAGCCAGTCTGCCTACAAAAGGAGAGAGAGAGGGGAGGAGTGAGCAGGGCAGGGGCATTTGCTCAGAAGAGCAGGTATATTTTCAGACTCTAAGATCCAGCTTTTTGATGGAGTCATGACTTTTTTCAGTCATTCTTCTCTACCCACCCATGGGCACCATTCTATCGTCCACGTCCCTCCAGGGCCCAGGTACTCTGAAAAGAAGAGGGTCCTGGGAGAAGAGAAACAGAGACCCCTGGGGCTGTGAGCTGGATATAGAGCCTGTCCCACAATGGGTTTGCCAGGTCCCCAGATGTCCCAGCAAGCCCCGCAGAAGGTATGAGAGAATGTGATATCTGAAATGTGTAATGCAGAAAGGGCCCTACTAGGGTCTATCAGAAATAGGCTGATAGGATATCTGCCATATTTTGATGCTACTGTCTCCCCACACAGCTACCAGGACAATTGAGTCAGAAGAAGATTATAGAGAACTCATACCAGCTCTTAAATGACCTAGACCAGGAGTGACTTGTGTCACTTCCACCTGCAGTTCATTGTCCAAAAGTGGAATTCAGTAGCCTCACCCTCACTATAGAAGAAGCTTGGACATGAGAGAGAGGTGCACATGGAATCTTTAGAGAATTCTACTGTCTCTGAGGCATGAAGGGATAATAAACTCGCTCAGTGTCCCAGAGCTGGTAACGGATAAAAGCTAGACTGAAACCCAGGCTGCCTGGCCCCAGAGCCTGTCTTCTTGACCACAATGCTGGTATTACAGTTCCACATGGGAGATCTACTGAGATCCAGAGGGCACCTTGTGCACTTTCCTCCTGTCCCCATTCTCTTCTCAAAAGTGACTGCCTCCTCTGCTTGAGTAACAGGGTGTTTTGTACTCCATAACCTTTAGCTCACTATGGCCAGTCAGTCAGCCCTGCCTTCTTACTTGCTCCTCTCCATAAAATAAGAGTCTGTCCTGAGCGAGAATTCACCATGAATGCATCGGCCAGAAAGAGCAAGACCCACCCCTCAGAAGCCCGGCTTGCCCCTCAGCCCTACCAGGGGTGTTCTAGCTGTCTCCAGCAGTCTTTGGTGGTGGCTTTGAGCAGAGGTATCTTTCTCCCTGGTTCAATGGAGGTTGGGAGGGAAAAGGTGCTGGGAAAGTTGCACCGGGATACTAGACATCCCCCTTCCCCTTACAACTCCCCAAAATGGCTCTAGAAGAAAACGAACAGTACAAGCCACTACTTGTGACGATCTGGACTTATCCAATGCAACATCAATGTCAACCCAGTGTCTACATGCCTGGGCCAGGCACGCTGCAGACTTTACATTGTGCAAACCTTTCAAAGATCCCGTGGGACAAATCTTATTAACAACCACCCACTCCTCCGCTTTTCAGATGAGAAGACAAAAGTTAGAAGAGGTAAATGGCTTGCCATGGGCCATCTTATAAGTGTCTGTGCCAGCACTTAAGCTCAAGACTTTGGGATTCCAAAAACCCTGCATCTTGCCAGTACACCACACTGTTTCTCTTAGAATTCCACGTTAGTACAAACAGCCAACATTGATTACGCCAAGCACTGTGTTATGTACGTTTCATGAATTATTTCATCTAATACTAACAATGACAATAACAAAGAGCAACCATAGGAAATAGGTGTCACTATTAGCACTCCCATCTCATAGATAAGGAAACTGAAGTGTAGAAAAAGGAGGTCCACGAAAGTCAAAGAGAGCGTAAGCGGCAGACCTAACGCTTAAACGCAAATCTCTCTGCCTCGGATCACAGGCCTTAACTACTAGGCAACGCTGCCACCTGACTGTCATTGAAACGAGAACATTGGAGACCTGGGACTGGGAGAGGGGAGGAGGTTAGCTACAGAGAACTTGTGAAAGTGCTCCATTTGGCTGTATCTGTTCATTCACACTGCAAGGCCTCCCTACCATAACTGGAGATTACGTTATATAGTTTTTCTAACTGATTTTCTCTCCCTGAGGGCTTGTGATTGCTTTCTGACCTGTTATACGTGAGCATCTCCTCCCCCTTCTGAATCATTCAATTCCTGCCAAGTTCTCCACCCCAGCTGTGGCCAGGAACCAGGTTCTGTTGTGTGCACAGAGAGAACTGAACTTCTGATCAGAGAGAACTGAACCCGCAAAGTCCCCATCCAAGACCTAACCCCAGTGTTTCCTAGACAGTACCAGGTAAGATGGAGGTGAATGACAGCTTCTTTGGGTGGGTGGGTGTTTATATGTGTGTGTTTATCTGCCACAGGGCAGTAAAGTATATACTGAACTTAAAATCTGAAGACCCAATTTCAAATTCTGGCAGTGCCACTTACAGCCCTTGAGCATATCTTGTAACTTCTCTGACACTTCTTTTCCTTTACTACAAAATGAGGATGGTGATATCGAGAGAGAGGGCTCAATGGGAATATACATGTGGTAGGCCTAGCACCGTGGCCGGCACATGGGTGATTGATTTAATGTTAGACAGCTCTGAATGTGGTGGGCTGTGGGAGGAGGGTACCGAGAGGGGTAAAAAAGACCCAGAAGTTAGACACTGGAAAGAAAACTCCATTATGCAGAAGTTTGTTCACAGTATATAAGGTGAATGCCTTTTATTAAAAAATATCTTTTTAGGGCTTCCCTGGTGGCGCAGTGGTTGAGAGTCCACCTGCCGATGCAGGGGACACAGGTTCATGCCCCGGTCCGGGAAGATCCCACATGCCGTGGAGCGGCTGATCCCGTGAGCCATGGCCTCTGAGCCTGTGCGTCCGGAGCCTGTGCTCCGTAACGGGAGAGGCCACAGCAGTGAGAGGCCCGCGTACCGCAAAAAAAAAAAAAGAAAAAAAAATATATCTTTTTAATATTAACATGGAAGGGGCTGGCCTCAGAATTTGCTGGGAGTTAGAAGGCACCTCAACATTTACTGAGCCCTTATTCTGTATCAGACTCAGTGCTGGCAAAGTGATTTATATTGACTGTCTTGCTAATCCTTGTGGAAGCCAGATAGTGGGTGTTACTACGATGCCCTCAAGTTTGGAGACATGAATGGTGGTCAAGATCACTCAGCTGGTACCCAGTGGAGCCCAACCTGGCTCTGTAGCTCTAGGATCCCCTATAACACGCTAAGGATGGTGCCTCATAAAATAAACAGCTTTTCAGTCCAAATGCTTGTGAAATCAAAGCTCTGTTGCAAGAACTCTTCAAGGCACTGTGTACCAGTCATATGGGATTAGGGTCCATATAATGACCTCGTTTTAACTTAATTACCTCTTTAAAGATTCTATGTCCAAATACAGTCACATTCTGAGGTACTGAGGGTTAGGACTTCAACATATGAATTTTGAGGGGACACAATTCAGCCCATAATAAAGGATTAATTAATTTCCTCATTATTTCTCTTGGTGTTGTTTTGGTTTTTAGCCACTTATTAAGGGGTTGTTTGCACTGTCCTTGAGTATTTTAAGGAGGATCCTGCAGTGATGTAAACACCTGTGTATAAAAATAGCAACTGAGTCTGGTTTCTTGCTCTCAATGAGCTCATGCCTGTGGAGAGAGCTATGTGTTAGAAAAAATAGCAGGAAAAGCAGGTTTAAAACTAGCTCTGCTACTAAACTTGCCTTGAAACCTTGGGGAAATCCCTGTCCCTCTTGGGATGTTGGCCTAGAATGGGGGTTTTAAGCTCAAATGTCGACAAGAGCTGGATAGGTACCATAAGTGCAGTAGCAAGTAGCTGTAACAACATAGGGAGTAGTGGAAACCCTGTTGAATTGGACAACATTCCATTTAATTTTCAGCTCCAACCAGTTGGTGCCAGGTTGAAATAAAGGCCCAGTGTTGCCAGGCCTTCTGAGTTTTCAACAGAAATCTTCAATTCACATTTTAAATGAAATCTCCCAAATTTTAAATATTGGCAATTCAAATTTTTTCCTCCAAAGGATGAGGGTCAAATGTCTGAGCCAGCTGGTTATCTTAGGGTCTTTCTTCCCTTAAGTGCTCTGAACAAAAGACAGTACTGTTTATTGACAGGCACTAAAAAGGAAGGGGACATACTTCAGTTCATGTGGTCTAAGGATCCACACAGACAAGGAAACTCTAAGAGATGAAGCTTTCCCATTATCTGTCCTCTTTTCTGCAGACAGTAGCAGGGTTCCGAGGGCAGCATCAGAATTAATTGGGGTTTGGTTATTGCGTCTAAACAGGTTGAAAATAAATTGAGTCAAGTTTTATTGATCTCTTTTATGGGTCTCTTGTCAAACAGTATTATCTTATTGCTGAAACGGGGAGGAGGCTTAACTGTTTGCAGTGATGAAGTGCTTGAACCTCAGAGCTATCTGTGAAGTGGCTTTCTTCTCACAGAACAGAAGTTCTAGCTTAAGCCAATTTTCACAATCAAACTTCAAGAAGCATCCTAATAAATGAGCGTTCTGCTCCCATGTTAGAAGCATTTGTTGGGATCTGGAGTGGCAAAGAAACTCTATTTCACAGGTCAAGTGATGGATTGGTAATAGCTACCTGGATGCTGTCCTGGGGAAAACCCCGAGGCCAGATCCCAGTCCAGTAAGGAAGGTGCTGTGATATTAGCCTCCTCTGTCCTGAGTGTGCTGGTGCATATTTGTCAATATTCTTAGAGTCTCAAGTGACAGAAACCCAATCTCAGGCAGGAAAAACTGTTGGCTCATAGAATTCAGGACAGGATATTACCAAGACAGGGGTAGAGATGCAGACGGGCCTCAGGAACAATAGTTCTGAACCAGAGACTTGCATGCCTCTGAGATACTCTCTGCCCCTTATTTCCATGTCTCTGAAATCTTCCTTGTTTTCTTCACTCATGCAGAGCAGTTATCTCCACATGACAGGAATTATAGCCACCGACAGTTTCCGAAGTGTGCGTTTCATGGCTTCCACCAAGGCGAGACTGCCTTATGTACCCTTTGGTAACAAGCACACACACAGATTTTGGAGAGGGATTATGATTAGCCCAGTTTGGATTAAAAAATCATAGGAAATGACTGCTCAGCTCTGGACCAGTCAACTTTGAACAGGGGGTGGAATCATCTAAAAACACGTTAGTTTCCATGAGAACCATACATGTGGGCTCAGTGGGAAGAGAGGTCTCCAGAGCAAGGGTAACATGAGGTACAGGACCTTCAAAATGATGAGTTTCTACCAAAAAGGGGATGACCACATGGCTGCCATCCCAGGGGGTACAAAAAGAGAAGGAGACCCTCAGAAATATGTGCCAACCTTACCTGGTAGCTGTAGCCCCTCCCCATCATTTTTGGCCTCATCTGGGAAGAGAAAGCCCCACCTAAATCAGTAAGGTGTGCCTTCCAAATTCCAGTGAGCTGAAACAAAGTTATCACTCTAGCAGTTAACCAGGAATGTGCCTTCATTTTGTGGAAGAAGTTCCTGCTCTAATGACCGACGTATTAGCCGTCTCTTCTCAAGGCAGGTGGTGGCCTGAGAATTCTGTGCCTGCTTCCTGAGGACTGCTCCACCATGCGATGGCTGATGAAGTTCCGGGTCCTCTGGGACATCCACAGATCCCGCTGTGGCTTCTACCCTGCCCCTCAGTACCTGCGCTGCCAGTCTTTGTCAGGAGCTGGAGCCCCAAGATGGAATGACTATGATACACCTGAGGAATTTAACTTTGCAAGTGATGTACTGGACTACTGGACTCAAATGGAGAAGGTAAGGAGGCACCCATGCTGGGGGTGAGAACAGGATTAACCTCTTGCTCCTAGTAGGTTGAGGGGCACAGAACTAAGAATGGCTTCTGGCTAAGCCTACAAGTATCATGAAAAGCTTATGTTTTGGGCTTCAATTCTCAGCCTGGACACTTTCTCAATTTTCTGAGCCCCAGTGATTTTATCCGTGAAATGGGGATAATCTCATTTAAGAAACAAGACAGCAGGTGAAAGTATCTGGTACACAGTCAGGTAACTGTGACCAAGTGTCAAGTTCTAATCACAGGTCAGCAAGTTGATGTTGGTCTGGATTCTCACCTTCAACTACTGGAACTGTGAGTCTAACTAGAATTCATCTCATCACACTTGGGTTTGACTTCAGGCTGCACCGAGAGGGAGGGTACAGGCAACCTGACTGTGCACATGAACATCTGACCATGTAACAAAATTATGTCATCTATCTTCCTATGAGGATGGCAAGTACATCTGGAGTCTTCCCTATCAACTACCTACTTGAGCGTGTGGCTTTACGGTGTGTCCAGAGAATCCTGTCCCTGTGGTCTCTGCAGAAAAATGCACGTTCTTGGTTTGTCTTTTACCAAGAGACAGACCAAGAGGGGAGCAGTGGTGACACTAGGAGTTGGGGTAGACAGTGGGTGGTGTTCCAGCTACTAAGTCCCAGCTGGTAATGTCCACATTGTGAAAAGCCACTAAACACTGTCTTTGTACAGAAGAAAGAATTCACCTAAGACGGAGTCAGAGAGTTGATGTATTTTTAATTTCCCATGAACATACATTCATATGTTAGTATTGAAAGCTTACATGCCTTTCATAGGGACTTTTTTCCTACCTCCATCTTTTTCCTTTTTCTGAATTTCCATAATAACTCCAAGGAAAATAGAGCCCTCAGTTATGGAGAGCCCTTTTTCATGTGCCATGTCAAGCACTTTGCACTTAATATTCTGATTAGATGGACACTTTAATTATCCCCATTTTCCAGTTGAGGAAACTGAGGTTCCAAGGGTCAAATAACCTGCAGAATTCACAAACCTATTAAGTGAAGGAGCAGGATTTGGGTCCAGGCTGTCTGATTCTATAATCCGCTGTTTAACCTGGTCTCACAATCTGGTGACGTCCAAACATCTCTGCCTTCAGACTACAAACTGACTTTCATCACTGCCCAGACCAAAACTCTGGTTAGACCTTTTGAATCATGAGAGATGGCTGGAGAGGCCATCATTTTTTTTCTGTATTTGTCTTCATAAAGTCCTTATTAGTTCACACATCAACCCCTGGAGATTATCACCATGTAAATATTTGCCCAGGGAATGCCGCGTCTTTGTTGGGTCATTGTCAGTTCCTCCATATCTCCAAACTTCTCCTACCCCCAGCATCTCCACCCCATTTACATTCATTCTCACAACAGTTCTGATCTGTCTGTTTCTACTTTTCCAATTGCCTTGATCATGATCAGTGTCTCTCTAGTGACGTATGGTGTCTGACACCTAGCAATCCCTCAGTACACCTTTGTGGGATACATTAATTTTGAAACTTGCCGTATGAGCACTGTATGGATTGATGTTGCTCCCATGGAAGACCTTCTAGAGGGCACACCACCATAGTCCACTCTGGCTTTCTGGGCCTCCCCTTACAACTTAACAAGCGTCATTCAGAAACTGATCCGTAGCCTAATCAACAACACAACCCAAACCATAACAAATAGAATTGATTTTGACTCAATTTTCAACACATTTTACTTTTTAAAAATGTTAAGTTAGAAATACAACATTTTAATGTAACTTTTTTTTTAGCATAATCCAGGCAACATACGTCCAGGGGTGGGATATAGTCACTCATTCAGGCCACCAATTTATAACCCCTGACTATCCTTGGGAATTAAACCCTATATTACTCTAGGCTCCAAGGATACTACACTCCAATTGATTCATGGAGCAGCCTCCCAAATCTATTCATGAGAGGTCACGTTCATGTCCAAAATCATTCATTCTGTCTCTTGATACTGCATTCATTCATTCAGTTAGGATTTAATGAGTACCTAACATGTGCCAAACACTATTCTAGATAAGATAGGGATAGAAAAGTAAGCAATGTACAACGCTCCATCTTTCCTCTTTTGATAGTGTGATTCTCCACTTCATGTCTCAGGAGAGATGAGTACAGCATCTGTGACATTGACTTCTGTTTGTTTGGGCAAAAATCATGACAGGAGCAAATTCTTCTTACCACCTTCTGATGTGATTTAGTAATAAATATTGCTCAATAAGTGTAGTGTCTGATATGTGTATTGTCGCACCAGCTTTTTTTTTTTACTTCCATTTATATGGAATACTTTTTTCCATCCCCCGACTTTTTCAGTCTGTGTGTGACTTTAGATCTGAAGTGAGCCTCTTGTAGGCAGGATATAATGGGTCTTTTTTTTTTTTTTTATCCATTTAGCTACTCTATGTCTTTTGATTGGAATACTAATCCATTTATATTTAAGGTAATTATTGGTAAGTATGTAGTTATTGCCATTTTGTTGTTTTCTGATTGTTTTTGTAGTTCCTTTTTGTTCATTTCTTCTTTTTTTCCTCTCGTCCCTTGTGATTTGATGACCATGTTTAGTATTATGCTTGAATTTCTTTCACTTTTCTGTGTGTGTACCTATTATAGGTTTTTGGTTTGTGGTTATCATGACATATATATATATATGTTTTTTTTTTTTAAGTTGATGATCTCCTAAGGTCAAATGCATTCTAACCACCCTACATTTTTACTGTTCCTCCCCATGTTTGTTGTTTTTGATGACATATTTTTCTTTTGCATATCCATTAACTACTTATCGTGGGTATAGATGATTTTATTGCTTTTGCTTTTTAACATTCCTACGTAAGTGGTTCCTTATCTTGGAGAAGTGGCCTAATGTAGGAGATGTCCTATGGACCCAGCAGCACACTCCCCTCTGGTCACCAGTGTTATATGCTCTAGGGTTATATGCTCTAGGGTCCCCCCCTCAGTGGGCTATGTGGGCCCTTCTGTTGTGGCATGGCCAACTACCGTGGGTGCACTGGTAGTCAAGGCTGGCCCCCAGACTGGTTGGCTGACATTTCCTGTCTCACGTAGTGGTTGCCAGCCTGTAGCCAGGGATGGTTCCTGATGTGGCTGGCCATGTGGCCTGGGATGTTCCAGGGCTGATCTTGGCTCACTGATGGGTGAAGCTGGATCCTGGGATAGCTGGCCATGGGGACTGGGGCACCTGGAGCTGGGGTTGGCCCACCGTGATTGGGGTCATCTTTAGATTTAATTTAACCCTGAAATTCCTTATTATTCTTTCTTTAGATTCCAGAGTTGATGTTTTTTTATTTATTCATTCAGTACATATTTAACAAACATTTACTATGTACCAGGTACTATTCTAAATGCTTTGATAAAGAATTTAAAAGTCATCACTAATTTTTTGTTGTTGTTTTATTGAGATATAATTGAAATATAATTATCACTGTTTTCCTAAAAAAAACAAAACCCAGCAGTTTTTCAGGTCAAACCCTTAACACACTAGCATTCATATTGAAATATTTAGACATAAAATCTGGGGTTTTCATTGCAGAAAAGCTTTTGGTAATGGATTTAACTTTTTTTTTAATAGATAGGAGGTTTTTAAGATTCCTATTCATCAACTTTGGAAAGTTAACATGTTTTAGCAATTTGTTTATTTCATTCCAAATGTCATAAAGTTATTTTTTGACATAAAGGTATTAATATTTCCATTATTTCTATTTTAATGTCTGTAAGATTTATAACAATGTACACTTTTTTATTCTTGATATTTTTAGTATGTTTATTCTCTTTTTTTACTTGTTAAGTCTTCCTAAGAGTTAACCAATTTTATAAATCTTTTCAAAACCAGTTTTGGTTTTACTGATATTCTCTCTTGTGTATTTGCTCTCCATTCCATTGATGCCTACTGTTATCTTTATTATTTCTTTCCTTGTACATTCCTTTGACTTAATTTGCTATTCTTTTTTCAGCTTCTTGAGATGGAAGTTTATGTCCTTACTTTTAAGCCTTCCTTCTTTTCCAATATCTGTATTAAAAGTATAAATTTCCCACTACGCACTCCTCTTAGGTACATTATACAAATTTTGATATGTCATATTTTATTATCATTAAGTTCAAAATATTTTTTATTTGCCTTTTGATTCTTCTCTGGCCCATAGATTACATAGAAATGTATCGGTGAGTTTCCTGATAGTTGAGGTGGGTTTCTCATTGTCTTCTTGTTAATGATTTCTAGCTTAATTCTATTGTGGTCAAAAAGTATACTCTGACTTTTGAAATTTCTGGAGGTTAGTAAACATTCCAAATGCAATGGAAGAGAATGTGAGTTATATCATTGTTGGGGAAAGTGTTTTATCTATGTCAATTAGGATTTAAATTCTATGAAATCTATCATATTCTATCATTAATTTACAGAAATTATAGAAATTCTACTTGTATTTCATTTTAATTAAAAATGAAGCAAGTCCTTTCTATAGGCAATAAATTCTTATGTGTTTTAACATTCAAAAAGAATCATCTCATTCATCAATCACATGATTAATTGATCTACTTTCCCATTTTCCTTCCTTGAAGTATATTTTAGTTAGAGATTAACAAGGAGTAGCTATGTAGGTTTTTGTTTATTTAAATCAACTATTTTGATCTATAATTTACCTAGAATACAATTCACATTTTATATGAAAGTTTAATAAGTTTTAGAACATTTCTACCACCTCAAAAATTTCCTTTTGTCCTTTCCTAGTCAATACCCCCCCATCCCCACCCTGAGCCCCAGGTAGACACTAATTTGCTGTCACTAGCCATTATATTTCTCTTTCCTAGGGTTTCATAGAAATGGAATAATATAAGATGCAGTCTTTTGTGTCTGGTTTCTTTTACTCAGCATGTTTTTGAGATTCATTCATACTGTCTTGTGTATTACTTCTTCATTCCTTTTTTTTGCTGACTTAGTGTTTTATTTTTTAGATCTATTTCTCAATTTCCATTGGCTTCAAACTTCACTGCATAAAACTGTAAATCTCATATCCAGCTTAAAGGTTGTGTTTTATCTTCTTGAAAACATGCTAATCTTAATATCACATTATCAGATTAATTCTGAGCCCCCCAAACCATAAATCCTTAAGCAATATCTTCTTCAAGTTGCAAGAGTTAAGAGTCTAAACTTTTATCTGAATTAAAACAATTGTTTTCACCTTGATACGCCAAACTTTCTATCATTTTGTAAACTCATACAGAAATTATATAATCTGTTCCCCTTATATAGACAGTGCACAACTAGTCATTTATACTTGCTAACATTCCTTAATCTGTTGGAGAATATTTCTTTTCATAGCACTGATTTTTCCATAGATATGAATATATGTATATACATATATCTGTGTGTGTGTGTATGTATGTATATATGTATATAAGTCTTATCTCAGGTGAGACACACTCTTTTGTTCCAATCATATGAGGCAAAGATGGTACGATCATGTTTGCACATATGTGGGAAATAATTTCTGGAAGATTATACACCAAACAGTTATCAGTGTTGACCTTCAGCAAGTGAAAATGTGTTGAGAAATTTGAAGAAATTTTTCTGTTCGTAAGAAATTTTTCTGTTAGTAAGATTGTGCCTTGCGTGAACTTTTACTCTGAACATGCTTTGTTTGGGGAATTAAAAAAACTTTAAAAAATCGTTTTACTTGGGGAAAATAAAAGACTTGATTTAAACAAGAAAATGAAAATTGTCCATAAACATTTAAAACTGTTTACATACATGTGTATATATATGTCTTGTTCACCATTGTATCCTTTTGGTCTAAGAACAGTACCTAAGAAATAATGAGAACTTGGCAAATATATATTGAATGAATGAATGGATACTATTATATAAGTTTGGATTTAATGTAAATGTGGTTTTCCTTTTCTAAATTGATGTTGTATTATAAGATTTTTATTGCAAAAATATTCTGAAAGTTTTTTGATTGGTTTTATCATATTCCATCACATGGAAGTAACAATTCTGTCGACAGCATATAGTTGAATTCTGAGTTTTTTATCCATTTTGCCAATCTAGTTCTTTTGATTGGGGAATTTCATTCACTTACATTTAAAGTAATTACTGGGCTTCCCTGGTGGCGCAGTGGTTGAGAGTCCGCCTGCCGATGCAGGGGACACGGGTTCGTGCCCCGGTCAGGGAAGATCCCACATGCCACGGAGTGGTTAGGCCCGTGAGCCATGGCCGCTGAGCCTGCGCATCCAGAGCCTGTGCTCTGCAACGGGAGAGGCCACAACAGTGAGAGGCCCACATACCGCAAAAAAAAAAAAAAAAAAGTAATTACTGATAAGGATGTCTGACTATTGCCATATTGTTAATTGATTCCTTGATGTCACAGCTTTTGTGTCCCTCAGTTCATCCCTTACTGCCTTCCTCTGTATTTAGTTGATTTTTTGTAGTGATATGTTTTGATTTTCTTTTCGTTTCCTTTTGGGAATATTCTGTAGATAATTTCTTTGTGATTACCGTGGGGATTACATATAACATTCCAAATTATAACACTTCATTTGAAACTAATAACAACATAACTTCATTCACATACAAAACCCTACTGTTTTCCGGTTCCCTTGCACCTTCCTATATTATGTTATTGATTTCACAAACTATATCTTTACATATTGTCTACCCATTAACATAGATTTATAATTATTTTTTATGCTTTTGTGGTTTCCATACAGTGAAAGAATAAAAAGTGAAGTTATGAACCAAAATTATAACAATACTGTTTTTATATTTGTCTTTGTATCTATCTTTATTAAAGAACCTTATACTTTTATATTTAAGTTACTCTCTAATGTCCTTTCATTTCACCTTAACTCCTTTTAGCATTTCTTGTAGGGAAAGTCTAAGGATAATGAACTCCCTCAGTGTTGTTTTTTTTTTTAATCTGAGAATGTCCTAATTTCTCCCTCATTTTTAAAAAACTATTTAATTTATATTGGAGTATAGCTGATTAACAATGTTGTGATAGTTTCATGTGCACAGTGAAGCAACTCAGCCATACATATTCTCCCTCATTTTTGACGGACAATTTTGCTAGATATAGAATTTTTGGTTGACAGTTTTTTTTTTCTTTATCACTTTAAATATATAATCTCACTGCCTTCTGGTCTTCAATCCACTGGTAATCTTATTGAGAATTTCACCTGATGAGTCACTTTTCTCTTGCTGCTTTTAAGATGCTCTCTTTGTCTTTGTCACCTGTAGTTTGATTGTAATGTCTCTCTGTGGGTGTCTGGGTTTTCCTACTTGGAGTTCATTGAGCCTCTTGTATTTGTCTCTCCATGCCTTTCCTCAAATTTGAGAAGTTTTTAGCCATTATTACTTCAGATAAGTTCTATGCTCCATTTTCTCTCTTTTTTCTCCTTCTGATAGTCCCATAATGTGTATATTGGTCTATTTGATTGTGGCCCATAAGTTTCTTAGGCTCTGTTCATTTTTCTTCTTGTATTTTTCTTTTTGCTCTTCTGACTCATTAATTTTAGATGACTTGTCTTCAAATGTACTGATTCTTTCTTCTGCCTACTGAAGTCTGCTGTTGAGTCCCTTTGTGAAGTTTTCAATTCAGTTATTATATTTCTCAGCTCCAAAATTTCTGTTTGGTTCTTTTTATAATTTGTATCTCTTTGTTGATATTCTCATTTTGTGCATATATTATTTTCCTGATTTGCTTTAGTTCTTTGTGTTTTCCTTTAGCTTTTTCAGTGTATTTAAGACAGTCATTTAAAAACCTTTGTCTAGTAACTGCAGCCTATGTCTCTTTAGGGTCAGTTTCTGGAGATTCATGTTGTTACTTTGAATAGGCTGCTTCTCTTTTTCTTTGTAGACCTTGTGATCTGTTGTTAAAAATTGCATATTTAAAAGATATAGCTTCCTCTCTCAGTCTTTGCAGCCTGGCTCCAAGCAGGGAAAGACCTTCAATAATCTGCTCAGTACGAAAACTTAAGGTCTTCTCTGGCATTTGTCTTTCTTGGTCCTGTCCATGTGTGTTTTTTTTTTTTTTTTTTTTTTCTAGTTTTCGCTGCTCTTTAACATTTTAACTTTCTTAAAAGTCTGTTTCTTCTGGGGGACTTAAATGTTCTATTCTTTCTTTGTCTGTAGTCTCTAATCCCTAGGTAACCACAGGTCTACAGTTTCCACACACTGTGACATCTGCCACTGTTTTCAGATACCTCCAATATGCCATCATACCCATCTGAGCTCCAAGTCAGTCAAGACAGAAACCAGTGCCTAAGGCCGCCTCCAGACTAGCCAGAACGTTGCACACAAGTTTCAATCTTTTTCATCTATCCCAGGGGAGGGGCTGGGAATTGGGTGGCTTCCTCTGACTACACTGTACCACATCAGAGAGCGGGTGGTGCAAGAATAAGCAAAAACACCACAAAATTTCTTACCATTTTGATTATGACTTTTTATTGTTTGGGCATTTGTTGGTTGCTGTGGGTTTGTGACTCTTTTCTAAATTCCTACAAAGCCATCTTAGTCTATTGTTGTTTACTTGATGTTTTTGTGAGGGAAAAAGGCCCTGGAGCTTCCAAGACTGACCTCTTGCACCTCTAGAGGTACCTAAATTTAAAAAATAATTTCCTCAAATATTCAGGAATTAAATTATCCTCTTTTATTTTGTTGTAATAATAATAACAGCAGTAATTTTATTGAGCACCTACTATATTCCAGGCACTGTTATACACACTTGACCTTTTAAAATAATTAATTTGAACTTTACTACATTCTAGGTAGTATTATTATACCCTTTTCATAGGTGAGAAAACTGAGGCACAGAGAGTAACCTACTGTCCATGTGGAACTAAGACAGACACATGGGGAATAAAATTGTAAGTCTTCAGTAAGTAACATGAAGGCTCTTCATGGTTTTATGTGACTTAAGACGAGGGGGTTACAGTAGACCCGAAGAAGTTGGCTGGATCACACCTCCCCCCAACTTCTCTTGGCGCTATAAATGCTTTAAAATGGGATCTCAGACCTTGAGCTACACTCACAGGGGAATGTGACTGTGGTAGTGGATTGGCCACATTAGTGCCCCTTTCCTTTGAATCAGGAAATAACATGTAGCATATGATCCTAACCAGGAAGGCAAGAGAGGTCCAAACCCAGCCCTGTGGTGGGTGAATAATCAAGGGGATGAAGTGAACTGGAGTTTCAGAGAGATGACAGACTTAACCCGTCGTGCAGCCAACGTCTTCACACAGACCTGTGGCCTCCAGGAGGGAGACCATCTAGCCTTGATTCTGCCTCGAGTGCCTGAGTGGTGGCTGGTGATCGTGGCCTGCATCCGAACAGGTCAGTGACCCAAGCAGACCTTTGGGCTCACCTAGAGCCAGTTTGTCCTGAAATACTAGGTGTTTTCTCTTCCACCCAATTTTTCTTCTTCACAGTCTTTCTTTTTCTCAGACTCACTCAAATATTATTTTACTCCTTCTCATCCACTCTCTCCCTTATACTTACATCCTCTCAAACACAATGTCATAATTCTCGCTCTTTCACACACACGCGCGCGCGCGCGCGCGCACACACACACACACACACACACACTTTCTCTTACACGGTCTCAGACATTCTTGCTTCTTTATAAGATTCATCAATTGTTAACGTTTTGCCATATTCGAGCCCTCTCTCCCAGTGAGTCATTTAAGAATCAGTTGCAGACACTGTAACACCCATGAACACCAGATAAACACTGCAGCATGCATCTGCTAAGATCCAAGACATTTCCTTTACATAACCACGGTAGAGTTATCACACAAGAAGTTTAACACTGATGGAATAGAGTTACCTGATATACATCCATCGTCAAAATTCTTCAATTCTCCCAATAATGTCCTTTATAGCATTTATTTGGTTTAAATCAAAAATCCAGTGCATTGCATTTAGTTGTTATATCTCCCCCGTCTCCTTTAATCTAGAATGTTTCTCTACGTTCTACACTGTCTACATGACGATGACAATTTTGAAGCGTCTAAGCCAGTTGTTTTGCAGAAGGTCCATCAAAATGTGTATTTCTGACTCCTTCTTCATGATTATCTTCAGGTTAGACATTTTTAGCCCAGGCACTAGAAGGGCACTATTGTGTCTTCCTTGGTGCCTCACATTGGGGATATATAAGGTTGGTATGCCCTAATATCATTGATATTATCACTTTAGAAAGGTAGTATCCACCTTTGTAGAGGTACCTTTTCCTTTTGTAGTTAGTAAGTAATCTGTCGTATAATATTTATGGGACTGTGTGAATATCCTGTTCCCCAACTGTCTTTCCCTTTATGGTTTGAGAATCCACTGATGATTCTTGACTGAATTGAATATTTTAATGGTGGTCTTTTATTAGGATTTTCTATTTATATCATTCCTTCTACATTTATTAGTTGGCATTCTTCTATAGAGATTTTCCTTTCCCTTTTAACTGCTTATCTATGCATTAATCTATATAATCAGTATGGGACTCATGGATTCTTTTTCGAATCACTTCAGTTGTTCTATAATGCATGCTCATACAACAATATGTCGTGCTCTTGGTCACATATTCTCTGTCTCATGTTTTCTCACAAATAGTTGATTAATCCGTCAAGATCAAGAATTAACAGCAGTGGCTGAGGGAGTATAGAGAAGCCATGCCATCTGTATAGTGAAGAGATGGTCCATGAGAAACCCAAGACATGACTTGAGACCTCTGGGATAAGAAGAATTAAAGAGGAGTAGAAGCAAAGGACGGAAATTCCAAGAATGGTCATAGCACATGGAAATGCTTAGAGTCAGGAGTAGCCTATACGAAGAATGGTCATCTTGAAATAGAGAATAGAGTTGTGCGAGAGAAAGATGGAGAGTGAGCAGTGCCCTCAGAGTCAGGATGGGGAGTGTGGTGTTTTCCTGGAGACAGGGTCCAGGTGTTAGTGGGGAGAAGAAATGTGGAGGGGAAATAGTCAGTGCTCCGTGGAACTAAGCAGGCTAATAAAATGGAAGATGGGTAGTAGGAAGATTCAGGACAGGGCATCTGGTGGAGAAATTAGAATGCAATAGGGGCACACAAAGACTTGAGCTAATTGTTGGTGATGGAAGATGGAAGGGAAAGTAGAAAAGTTCAAAGGACATTGTAGTTAACTTTGGGTATGACAAACGAAGGAAAGAGAGGAGATTCAAGATGACACAAGGAATGATGACAACAGATGACAAGAGATTCACGATGACAGAGAAGGAAGTGAGAGGAGAAAAATGGGGGCAGGGAGGCAGAGTCAGGGACACTGTCCTACTTGTATCTTTCCCAGATCCTGTGTAAATTTGTATGGAGAAGGACTCACCTGTCTACTGGCTAGATCCATTTAGAGTAGAAATTATTAGGGCAGGCTTTTCAAATTTTAATGTGCATAGAAATCCCTTGGAGATCTTGTTAAAATGCAGATTCTGATTCAGTAAGTTTGGGGTGGGGGGTAAGATTCTGTGTCTTAGGCGGTGTTGATGCTGTGTACCATCCTTTGCATACCAAGAAGTTAGGGGATTTCTTTGCAGATAAACCAGATCTGACAGCCAAGGTTGTGAGGCTGTGAAAGAGATACCAGAACAGGCAGTTTCTTTCTCATCCCTAGGGATCGTCTTCATGCCAGGGACCACCCAGATGAAGGCCAAGGACATTCTCTACCGACTACAAGTGTCTAAAGCCAAGGGCATCGTGACCACAGATACCCTTGCCCCAGAGGTGGATTCTGTGGCTTCTGAGTGTCCTGCTCTGAAAACCAAGCTCCTGGTGTCTGACCACAGCCGTAAAGGGTGGCTGGACTTCCGATCACTGATTAGGTGAGTTTCTGGTCTGATGAATGTGCTTTCTGAGGAATGGCAGGAGAAAGCCACTCACTTCCTAGTGCTGGTACAGAAGCAGCCAGTGGGAGGAAGCTCACCAGGTCTGAGCTTCTCTTCACAGCTATGTCACTGATTTGCTGTGCAACTTTGGGCTAGTTCCTACTCCTCTCTTGGCTGCAATTGTTTTATGTATTAAATGAGGAAATTGAACTTCTATGGCTCTCTCACTAAAATATAATCACCCCTGTGCAAAGGAGATGTGTAAAGTCAGAGGGTTATTGTGTTGCATGTTCCTTGTAGGTGGGGAATCTGAATATTATTTCTATGTAAATAATTAGCAATTAAAGAAGTTGAACAAAAGGTTAAGTTGAATTTTTACGGTGAAACATGGTACTGAGGAAAAAATGACAGGCAGCTTTGGGAGCAAACACTTTCCATGTCCTAGGGGGTGGGTGTCTATAGGGACTCCTTGAAGGAAAAGTTAGGGAAGTGCTGAAGGTAAGAAAGACCTGTCCACCTCCAAAACTCTGATTCTGCAAGTCTTCAGGCATTTTTCATATCACACACAAACCATGCTGGATTTGTTTTCTTGAAGTAATTCCACAGTTTTTAAAGCTCTTTACTTCAACCCCCAAGAGCAAATATTACAGTGAAATCGCATCTTATGCTAGATTCTAAAGTCGGAGAATTAGATTAAAATAGCTTAAACAAAGAATACTCATTAAAACTCGCCTAAATTTCCCAGACTCAGTATGGTATCATTTCTCCACAAGCGCCAGGGCTCCCTCCAGCACTGGGATTGCTTGCAGCCTCTCTGCCTGAGTACTATAGGAAGCTTGCATTTACAATTGTAATAGGCCCAAGAAAGAGACTCTCGGCCAAGGAGAAGCTCCCCAAGAACCGAGGCAGACGGAGGGAGCTACGGATCCTACCTTCCACCTCTAGCTCATGCTAGGGCAGATGTACATATATATATTCCTTACACTGTCGTTCTCCCTAGCTTTCTCTTTCCCACCCTTCAACACCAAGTTTATGAGGTTAAATTCCCGTGAAGCTAGTCTGTGTAAAATACAAGGTTAGCAGTGTGGCTAAAAGCATAGTATATGGATCACACTGTCTGAGTTTGAATCCTGGCTCTGCAACTTGCTGGCTATATGTCTTCAGGTAAGTTACCTAACCTCTCTGAGCCTCAGTTCCCTCATCTACAAAATGGGCATAAAAGTAGTACTTGCCTCTTAGGGTTGCTCTGAAGATTGAATGAGTTCTTATTTGTAGATCATTTAGAGCATTGTGTGGAATCATTGGAAATACTATTTCAATGTTTATTAAAATATAAAGTAATCCATCATATTTTCCCCACTTTTTAAAATGAAGAAATGTCAGTCCACCTATCCAAGTCACCCATAAACTTTGTTTGGTGCCTAATACTGGGAGTTGCAAACCCCAGTTTTCTGACTCCAAGACTCATATTGCTTCTTTTGCTTCCCCAGAGGATGGAAAAACAGGAAACATGACTTCTGTCCTTTTGTATTGAATCCCTTTGCAGATCAGAATCCCCAGTTCACACCTGTATTAAGTCAAAGACCCTGGACCCAATGGCCATCTTCTTCACCAGTGGGACCACAGGCTTCCCCAAGATGGCAAAGCACAGCCATGGACTTGCTTTGCGATCCTTCCTCCCTTCATGGTAGGAGAGAGGGCACCAGCTTAGAAGCTGGGCCACGGATCTGGGGTGAAGTGTGTATGTATATGTGTATGTGTATGTGCTGGGAAAGGAACTCTTGGTGGAATTGACCCCGTGCTGTTTATGCTTTCTGCTCTCTTTGGTTCAGACCCCTAAGGGTATGAGAAGTATAGGCTGACAGAGGCATCTGAATGACAAAGGAGACACATTTGGGTCCTGCCTGAGCACCTTTACAGGAGGCATGGAGGAGATGTGGGTGGAAACAGCAGGCATTCTGCAAACCACACAAATGACAAGCCCCTGTGTCCCTGTCAGTAGTTCCAGGGTTTGGTGGGGAAAGATAAAATGCTCCAGCAATGTGATCTTACGTGACAGGTCCTCTCCTCTCCTTGATTGTGGACAAATTCGGCATAGAGTTTCCCAGTCATGAACTGTTAGGGAAAAATAATACCTGGAACTAAGCCACTCCAAGCCACTGCCCTAACCTGGAACAAACATAGAGGCTGAAGCTGGGTTAACCATTTAATCAATTTTAAACCAAACTCTTCTCCCTTCTTTCCATCCCCCAACTAGTAATATTCAAACCAGACCACGTTCTATATACTTTGTACCTTATTAACCAGACCAGGGGGACAGAGAAGGCTTTTTGTAGATAGTTGGTATCTGTGCTAATGATAACAACTGAGTAGCAAAATCCTGGAGGAATGCGGGTGGAGAGAAGGGAAGGATAGTATAGTAGTCAGAATAGTATCTGAGGCTAACTGTATTTTGGAGTTAGCAGGAAATTACTGCAGCTGAAGACATCTGATGTCCTCTGGTGCCTGTCAGACACAGGCTGGGTTCTGGCTGTCCTGGGGTCTCTGCTTGAACCATGGACAGCGGGGTCTACAGTCTTTGTCCATCATCTGCCCCAGTTTGACCCCAAGGTCATTGTACAGGTAAGAAGACGAACCTTTCGATATCAACAAACTCCCAGAAAACACTCATTTCGAGTTCAAAAACTGGATCCAACTGAGAAAATACTTGATTAGCAAAGAAGCCTCTTAGTATAACTCTTAGCATAATATAACCCTGGCTCTGGGTTTCTCAAAGTGTGAAGCACTGAATCAATCATCGTATCAGAATTACATCAAGAGGTAACTTTGAAGAAAACACATATTCCAAACCTTTCCCTAGACCTATGGATCAGACTCTGTGGACCTGGGAACCAGAATATACGTTTTGAGAAATGAAAGCAAACAGAACAAGCTCAGGTCTCCTGGATCCTGGATCCTGGCCCTACCAGGGCCAGGCGGCTGGTGTGTGAATGTTGTGTTTGTGTGGCTACTCAATTTAATGACATATTTAGAAACAAAGGCCTTGGACTATGGCAGATCTAGTTTCGTATCCCATGACTGACATTTATTAGTGGTTTGCTTACCACTCTGAGCTTCAGTTTCCTTATCTGTAAAATGAGACTCCTAATGGTGACTATCACCACAAAATTGTTGGGAATATTAATGAGACGACATAGGAAAGGTGTGTAAAGTGCTTAGCCCTGAGACTAGCCCAGAGAGAACACTCAGTAAGTGGTAGCAGTTGCTGTTATGCATACACCATGATAATAACGGAGGTCACCTGCGTGAACTCCTTCAACGTATTTCTCTTCACTTAAAAATTGTCTTTGTGTCTCCGCTCACTCCCCTGCTTTCTGTCTCAGAGGCAGACCTGTCCCTTCACCTCTCAACGTCCAACTCCCTCCCGACACCTGCTGCTGATCCTGTTCTTTTCCCTGCCCTTGTGTTTGGAGCCCCTCTCTATTAATCTTTAACTCATTAAACCTTTTCTCCTGTATTTGCAATCTCTCATTTTTCATTGACTCTACTCCCTCAGTCCATAAACATATTCAAAGTTCCTCATCCTAAGAACACCTGCCCTTCACCCTGGTACACCTCAGACCAGCCCCGTCTCTCCTCCCTTAAGGTCAGATTGCTCCACAGAACATTCTCCACTTGCTACAGCTACCGCCTGTTCCCCCAGCTCACCCCTGAACACCGTAGTCATCCAAGGCTCTGCCCTCAACTTTCCCTCCCCTCTAAGCAGCTTCCTGTGCTTCCATTTCTTCAGCAGGTACATCCACTCAGGTGGCTCTCAAAACTGTCCAGTCTTCTCTCTCCAGGCTAGTTTCCGCCTGTGTTTCTGCTGGTTGGTTAAGTTCATCTGCTCATCCCTCCAGCACCTGAAACTGTACCTCCCACTTCTCATTCCCTGCCCCATGTCAACATCTGCCTCTCCGTCATTATTTTCTGCCTGCATCCTGCCAGTCTCTGAGGCATAGAACTGCACAAACCACAATGAATCCACCTCTCTCCTTCCCCCACCAGGTCTAATTCTTCTTCCCCTACAAGGGGTGTCCCCACAGTCTCAGTGTATTTTAAGCTTGAATTATTTCAAAGAACTGAGTCTACAAATTTACCCCAAACCCTGCATTTGAAAGTTCAATTGTTTAATTTACTTTACAATTATTACTTTCATGAATTTTTAAAAATAAACTTTTTAAATTACTTGGTTTCAGTCTCTCCTATTGAAGATGGGACATAGTGACTAAAACGAAAAATGTTAAATTAAAAATTTACCATTCAAATTCACAAAACAAAACTTTCCCTTCATTCCCTCCGTACCCATCCCCTCAACTTAAGACTCTCTTGTGTTGCTCCGATAGTACCTGACACATGCCATGTACGGAATTCATGCTCAATTTAGGTATACTGAAAGAATTAACAGATGAATAAATGGGCTCTCCTAGAGGAGAGGTCAGAATTGAAATGCTAATAACAAATCTATGTTTTAAATTTTAATTGCAAAAATAAAATTTTTTCTCTCCTAACTTTCTAGACTTTATTCAAATACCCTATTACCCAATGCTTTGCTGCGCCCTCTGTATTTCGAATGATTCTGCAGCAGAATTCCACCAGGTATGGTAGATGTGGCTGCCGTTGGTAACAGGAATCTTCGGGTAGGATTTTAAGTAATCTGATGCACTGTGGTCTGACTGATTTTAGTTATGGTTCTTTGAGGATACTGTGTGTGTGTGTGGTGGGGGGTAAATGTTGGTGGTGATATTTAGCAGCTAGTCTAATTGGTTCTTTAAACAGGATTCAGGGAACCAAACGAAACACTGAGTGAGCCTTGCATCATTGTGGGTTTTTACTTTTATAAACATTTTGTTATGAAATAAACATACAGAAAAGTATATAATATATACATTTACAGATTAATGAATTGTTGAATATAAAACACTTATGCAACCGCTCACCCAAGGTCCAAAAATAGAACATGGCCAGTGTCCCCAGAGACCTCCTCATGCCTCTCCATGTCCACTAAAGGAATCCACTGTCTTGGCTTTTATGATTCATTTCCTCATTTTCCCTCATAGTTTACACAGGAAATATCCCTAAACAAATTACTTTACTTGCTTTTGAGCTTCATGTAATCGTACATTATTCCATAATATCTGGCTTCTTTTTTCAACATTATGTTTCTAAGAAGTTTCCGTGTTGTTAAATAATGCTGGAGTTAATTTTCATTGCTGTATAACATTACATTTTATGAAAGTAGCACATTTTAACTCAGTTCTATTATTGGGCATTTGGGTAGTTTTCAGTTTGGGACTATTGATGATTAATGCTGCATTGAATTTTTGAACATGTACATAAACACGTAAACACACGTTGCTGTAGATCTTCTCTGGGAGAGGAATTGCTAGGTCACACTGACATGCACCCTACTGCCTTATTTTCCAAAGTTTTGAACCAAGGTATGCTCACCCTAGCAGGGTAGGAGCATTTCCATTGTTCCACATCTCTGACAATATTTGTTTTTGTTCAAGTTTTACTTTTTGCCAATCTGATGGGCATGTAGTATCACACTGTAATTTTATTTTTGCATTTCCCCATGTTTGTGGATTAATTTTTAGCTCACCTGAAATCTGCTCTTTGAACCTTATGGTTGTTTATGTATCTTTTAGCGACTCTGAAATTGAAATGGCTACCTCAGAATCAGAGCTAACATGTTTTAGACATAAAAGACTTAAAATACCAAGGAGTTCAATTTATGAAGATAACTGAAATACAGCTTGATTTTATTCATGAACCCTCAATCTGACAGAATTATGTTTCCAACTGTATTTCAAAGCTCATATTACAGCTACTTGTTGCAACGTTCTTGAGATGGTGAACAAACCCCATACAAATTCACCCAGGGCATGAATATTGCCTCTATTGGAGACTCTGCCCATTTTGTGTACTTTGGATAAAGCTCAGGAAGAATGAGGAACATACCCTCCATGAAGCCAGCCCTGCTGTCCATCACTACAGGCTCTGTATATGTGAGCAGAGGGTGACAAGGGATTCTGCCACCTCCCTCATCCCTACGAGCTGGCTCAGCTCAGCCCCGTGCAAAGTGGTACTAAGACCCCAATCACTTCTACCCATTTCCTTCAGGGAATCCATCATTATTTTGTGATGGTTTTTGTATTATTTATGGAAATCTTCATGGGGAAAATAGATGAGAGGATTTACATCGCACAACGTACCTAGCAAACTACTGCAAATATTCACAGCAGACTTTTCTGTTCTCTCCCAAATTCCTGCTCTCAGGGCTGTTACCTGTGATCCTTCTTCTCTTTACTTACATGAATCCTGGTCTTCCTTGATGTCCCGAGCAATTCATTTCCAACCCCAAATTTGCATTCTCCAGCCAGAAACACAAAAGGCCTTCAGTTCACATAAGCCCACTCTTCCCAGAAGGCGGTACAGTTCTATTACCATCCTAGCATATCCTTGGGGTCTTATCCCTCAGCCCTTATGGTTTATAAAAATAACCCTCTTAGGGCTTCCCTGGTGGCGCAGTGGCTGAGAGTCTGCCTGCCGATGCAGGGGACCGGGTTCGTGCCCCGGTCCGGGAGGATCCCACATGCCACAGAGCGGCTGGGCCCGTGAGCCATGGTCGCTAAGCCTGCGCGTCCGGAGCCTCTGCTCCGCAGTGGGAGAGGCCACAATGGTGAGAGGCCCGCGTACTGCAAAAAAAAATAAAAAATAAAAAAATCACCCTCTTAGCCATGTAGAATGCTTAGAATGTGTTCCAAGCACACTTTTCTCCCTCTTGTTACCTCAACATCCATATTCAATCCTGATCTCCCTGATTTAACCCATTAGCCTCACCACCACCACCACCTACCCCTGCCAGATGAGTTAACAGGTACCAACAGGAAATGACTTCCACTTGGACTTGACCACCAGGAAAATGCCCAGAAGGCAAGTAAGAAAGCGAAGAAGCAGAAGGATGAATGATCCAGATGACAATGCTCTGAGCTCTCCCTGGGCCTGGGGCAGAGCGCCCAAGCCCAATCTGCGGAGGCTCTGTTGACACCTTGCCTTCCCCTCAGCCTCAGGTTCCCCACCCTGGAGCACTGCTGTACTGGTGGGGAGGCCCTGCTGCCCGAGGAGCAAGAGCTGTGGAGAAGACAGACAGGCGTTCTGCTCTATCAGGCCTACGGACAGTCAGAAACGGTAGGTGAAGGGTCCCTCTGGGCCAGTCATGATGTGCTCGTCCACTGAGCCCAGCAGATGAGCTGAATCCTGCTATGAGTGTGTGCAGAGCACACAGCATTGCTCAGAGCCAGTGGGAGGCTCCAGAGCTCTAGGCTTATTTGTCCCAAATAAATTTGCAGAAAGGACAGTTGCAGCTCATCAACTTGTCAAAAGACCCATGTGCTGAAAACTGTTGGACAAAAACTTAGAAAGGGGTCTAAGGACATGGTGCCACTGTACCTGTGATAATTAGTTATAATTAAGGGAGCCCAGGAGGGGCACTGGCATAGAAGGCACTCTCCAGAGACATGGAAGCCACCACTGCAAGTCCTGTCCACTTCACCGTCCCTTCCTAGGCAGCAACCACAGGAGCAGGCCGGAGCTAGCCCCGGAAGTTCACTAGTTCATTTCTGGGTGTTTATGAGGAGAGCACACAGCTTTGATGGTGAGAAACTAACAGGAGGAGAGATCTTCTGTATACACGCCACACACACACACACACACACACACACACACACACACGCGCATACACACACAGTAATCCCAAAGAGGATCACTGACCAGTCAGGTGGGCGGGGCATTCAAAGAATCATGCATGTCTTGAATCTCAAGGACTTTATCCATGATAGTGTGGGCAGGTATCTCACTTCTAACACATTTTCAATGCATTTCCGATGCTGGACAGAGCCACTTTCCCCTACTTCCCTATCATCCCTTTAGCTGACAGATGTATGACTGTCATCTCAGGGCCTGTAGCAAAATAGGTGTTTTAGTCCCAACTGACATACTTTTCTGACATTACTTTGCAAATAAATAAATAATCAGTTACTGGGTCTTCTTCCAGGATTGAGAAATGTTAAGACTCTAGGACTGTCCTTGCTGGTTCAGTTTGCATTCAGACAGGGAGGGTGAGGTTAGAACTACATGCTACACCCATGACACTAGTCCGTTTGCATCAACTATTCATAACAACAGAATACTCCCCGATACCCGGATGGTGCTTTATTTCTCCAAACATTTTCACACCTATCCACTCATTTCTGTGACATTTTCCACGTGCCTGTAGTGTGAGCAGTGACATAGCAAAGGGGAAAGTACTTCCTCTCTCAGGAGCTCAGACCCCAGTTCCGATCTCAGCCTTGCCAGTTATAGGCTTCAAGACTGTAGGCATATCACTGAATCTTGCAGAGTCTAGCTTCCCCATCTCCAAAATGGAAATATAATGCCAGTCTTGCCAGGTTATGGTAAGGTAAAAGAAAGAAAGTATACAAAGCTCTGGGCACAGTGTCTAACCCCTATTGCAGCTATGGTTGTCACTGTTGTTTTTAGGTAGGTATTGTGTTTAGATGCTGGGGTGCAGAGATGGATGGGACAATCTCTATTCTCTGAATGCTCATTATCTACTGAGGGAAACAGACAAGCAACAATAGAAGTGTGGGGAAAAATACCACAGAAAGAGAATCTCCCAACTTCCATTTATTAGGGCCTGAATGATAGCTAGTAGTAGTTGTTTACTGAATACTTGGTGTGTGCCTGGCACACACTCACAAGCACTCTAAGCGATAATGTTATAATTACCCCCATTTGACAGAGGAGGAGATCAAGGGGGATTACTTGGTACATAGCTAGTGAGTGGTGGAGTCAGGATTCAAACCTTGGTCTCTCTGTGTGTAAAGCACTTAACTTTAGGAAAGTGATAATTTAGAGAACCATAAAGAAGGAATAAGATTCATCAGGAAGACATGGGGGTAGGGGAACAACGTGAACAATCTGAATAATCTCAGCACAGCTCTGAGAAGCAGTTGAGGCAGCTACAAGTAAATGGTTGTGAAATATACTCATGGCCCTCCCCGGCAAAGGGACACATGTCTGGCATACAGTGGGCACTCCACACCCTATGTTACATGCCCACAGCCGGGCTCACTCCTCTGTTTCTTCATGGCCTCTCCCACTGGACTCTGTAGCCCCAGCACTGGGCTCAGGCCCAGCCCATGTCAGGTGCAGTGAATGTCTGCTGACTAGAGTGGGGTCGATGACTTCTAGCTTCTCCACGAGGGCTCTTTGCACAGCATCAAATGACATCCGTAAGCAAGGATGCTGTGTTTTTGTGATCAGCCTGGACGCTTCGCCAACCCCAGTTCTCTTCTTTTGTGAACAGGGAATAAGTTGTGGCACTCTCCGGGGGATGAAGATCAAGCCAGGTTCCATGGGGAAGGCCATCCCACCCTACGACATTCAGGTCTGGTGGTAAAGACATTGGCAGACATTAGTGCTCGGCTGGGGTTGGACCACTGTGTGACACGAGGTGACAGAACCAGTCATACCTCCAGATTCCCCCTCCTCTTCTCCGCCTACTTTTCCTCCAGTTTCCTGGGGAGTTTTCAGTTGAGAACTGCAATGTCCTGGGCGTGAGCGCAGCTTGCCAGGACAGCCAGAGGCCTCATGCATCAAGCCTGGGAAAGAGTACTTGCAGTAGCACAGGCAGCTCTCTCCACTGCTGGTGCCTTTAGTTTTTCCTGATCCGTGTTTTCTCGCTTGAAGACACATTTGTGATGTCTATATATGCATGAAACACATAGACCCGTGGCTTGGGTTTTACCATTTGCTGATTTCAAAGACTTTTGACAGTTTTATTGTTTTCTGACAGGGCTCCTCTACCACAACCCCCTCCCCCAACTACCCCCACTGTGTCACATGAATGAGCCAGGCAGTGTTTGGGTGGGGCAGGAGTGTTGGGGATCCCTGCAGGGTGGGATTCACAGGTCTCTTGCTCCAGATCATTGATGACAAGGGCAACATCCTGCCGCCCAACACTGAAGGAAACATTGGCATCAGGATCAAGCCCACCAGGCCCATAGGTGTCTTCATGTGCTATGAGGTAAGGACACCCCATCTGCCCCCACACGGCCCAAGAATCCTTGCAGGGAGCTGTGTAGGTGATAAGGGACTGGACTGAACTCTGCATGTTGAGACTTCTTCCTTCTTCCTTTATTCACTCCAAGTCAATGAAACCTGTTCTAATTAATCTCAAAGCTCATAGTGTGTTCCCACATCCCTTTCTGTCATAACCCATCTGGCACTTATGGGCTGACTGTTGGGGTAGAAAACAGCCTGGCTTCAGAACCACCAGACTTGGGGTCCAGTGATGTCTTGTGGTTAAGAATGCTGGCTTTGACTGGGTTCACATCATACCACCGCACTTACCAACAGGGTGCAAACAAATCTATTATACTCGCTGAGCCTCCAGGGGCGCTATTATCCCCGCTTTAAAGAGGAAGAAACTGCAGATTGGAAGCTTAACGTGTCTTTCCCATGTCAAATAAATGGCAGGCCTAGGATTCAAAGTGGTGTGTTTTGGACCCCAAACTCTAAATGAGAAATCCAGGGACTACAGAAACCTACAATAGAGTATAAGGAAACCTGCTGTAACTCTTCATCAGACAAACCCTAGCTAGCAGTGGCCACTAAGAGGAAAACCTCAGCTTCCAAGATGGACCGCAGAAGGGTAGACAGACCCTGAAATTGATCTCAGACTCCATCTCCTTTCTACAAAGTCACAGCCACTGGTGTCACTGTTGTGCTCACACTGTGGCCTTGGGTGGGTGGGTGGGGCCCTGTCCCTCTGTGGTACTATTGTCCAGAAGCAATCATGCAAGCCTTAGCCTTAATTCTCAGTAGCACAGTGTAAAGGTTGGATAAAAGGGAAAATGAACACAGAGTAACAGGTATCTAGATCAGCAGTTCTTAATACTGCCTGCACGTTAGAATCATTTGAGGGGTTCTTTTTTTTTAAATACTTGGATCCAACCACAGAGATTCTGGTTAAATTGAACTGGCATGGTCCAAAGCCATGACTTAAAAAAAATTGTAAATAACATATTTTATTTAGCACAGATGTCTTCACATATGGCCACACTGATTTCTTTCATTTCACACGTTCTCATGGCAATGAGACATGTCACTCTTCCATTGAGATTTGTTGGCTTATATTCTGTTCTTTTATTTTCTTTTTATTGAGGCATGACTTAAACCCTGCTAATTAGGGTTTGTCTGATGAAGCGTTACAGCAGGTTTCCTTATACTCTATTGTAGGTTTATATATATATATGATATAAAATTTACCCTTTTCACCATTCCTGAGCATACTGTTCAGTAGCACTGAGTAAAATTTACTATATTGCACAACCGTCACCACCATGCATCTGCAGACAATTTCCTCCATCCCCAGAAGCAGTTCTGTTCCCATTAAACAACAGCTGCCTAGTCCCCATCTCCCCGCAGCTGGTAACCTCTAATGGTACTTTTTGTCTTTAAGAACTTGCCTATTTTAGTTACCTCATGTAAGTGGAATCATACAACATTTGCCCTTTTGTGTCTGGCTTATTTCACTCAGCACCATATTTTCAAGGTTCATCCATGTTTCAGCAAACTGTCATCTTTTGAGACTGAATAATATTCCATTGTATGTATATACCAAGTTTTGATGGACATTGGGTTGTTTCCACCTTTTGGCCTTTGTGAATAATGCTGCTATGAACACTGATTGTGCAAGTAACTGTTTGGGTCCCTGCTTTCCCTTCTTTTGGTTATATACCCAGAAATGGAATTGCTAGATCATATGGTAATTCTGTTTAACTTTTTGAGGAATTGCCATACATGTTTTCCACATGCACAAGGCTTTTCATTTCCTCATATCCTTACACTCACTTGCTATTTTCAGTTTATTTTTAATAATGGCCATTCTAATGGGTTTGAAGTGGTAACTCATTGTGGTTTTGATTGACATTTCTCTAATGACTAGCATCTTTTCATGTTCTTATTGGCCATTTGTATATCTTCGGAGAATTGTCTATTCAAGTTCTTTGCCCATTTTTAATTGGGTTGTTCATTTTTCTGCTGTTGTTTTTTCTAAGTTGTAAGAGTTCTTTATGTAGGCTGGATATTAATACCTTATCAGATATGCAAATTATATGCTTTGCAAATATTTTCTCCCATTCAGTGGGTTGTCTTTTTACTTTCTTAATAGTATCCTATGACATACAAAGTTTTTAAATTTGGTGAACATTTTATGTATTCAATATTTTTCTTTTATTTCATGTGCTTTTGATATCATATTCAAGAAATCATTGTGAAATCCAAGGCAAGATTTTCCTCTGTGTTTTCTTCCAAGAGTTTCATAAGCTCACCTCTTACATTTAAGTTTTTGATCTATTTTGAATTAATTTTTGTGTATGATATAAGGTAACTTCATTCTTTCGCATGTGGACATCCAAGGTTCCAAGCACCATTTGTTAAAACGACTGTCTTTCCCACTGAATAGTCTTGGCACCCTTGCCTAAAATTAATTGACAGTATATGTGAGGGTTACTTTTTGGGTTCTCTATGCTCTTCAAGTGGTCTGTATGTCTCTTTTTATGAACGTATCACATTGTTTTGTTTGCTATAACTTTGAAGTAAGTTTCTGAAATCAGGAGTTTAAGTCCTCCAACTTTTTTCTCCTTTCTAAAGGTTGTGTTTACATTTTGGGATCCCTTGAGATTTTATGTGAATTTTACGATGGGTTTTTCTACGTCTGCAAAAAACACCACTGAAATTTTGATAGACATTGCATTGAATCTGTAGATAATGTTGGGCAGCATTGTCACCTTAATATTGTCTCAAATAAATGAATATAGGATGCTCTTCCATTTATTTATGTCTTCTTTCTCTTTTTCAGCAGTGATTTTTAATCTTCAGTGTACAAGTCTTTCACCTTTTATACTAAATTTATCCTTAGTATTGTATTCTTATTGATGTTTTTTCTTTTTGGATTGTTAATTGTTAAAGTATAGAACTGCACCTTAAGTTTTGTGCATTGATTTTCTTTCCTATAACTTTGCTGAATTCCTTTATTAACTCTAACAATTTGTGTGTGTGAGAGAAAGTTTTTTAGGGTTTTGTACATGTAAGATCATGTTATCTGTGAACAGATCTAGTTTTAATTCTGTTTCATTTTGGTGCCTCATTTCTTTTTCTTGCCTAATTGATCTGGGTAAACTTCCAATACTTTGTTGAGTAGAAATGGTGAGATCAGGCTCTCATGTCTTGTTCCTGATCTTAAGAGAAAATCTTTCAGTCTTTTACCGGTAAGAATGATGTTAGCCAAGCTTTTTTGCCCACACACTTAACTTTTCCGAAGATATCTTTATATGGATTTGACACATGTCTAGAGTCTTTCCATTTTAATCTGTAGGAATCCCTTTACCATACCTGCTAGGGCATGTCTAGTGGTAATGAACTCCCTCAGCTTTTATCTGAAAATATCTTAATTTCTCCCTCATTTTTAAGGAGCGTTTTGAAGTCAGGATAGAGAAGTCTTGATAGTTTTTTTTCTTTCAACACTTTAAATATGTAATCCCACCACTTCTGGCCTTCAAGGTTTCCTGTGAGAATCAGCTGATAATCTTACTGAGGATCCTTGTATGTGATGAGTCACTTATCTTGCTGTTTTCAAGATTCTGTTTGGCTTGCAATATTGTGATTTTTATGTATCCTGGTGTGGGTCTCTTGGGATTATCTTATTGGATTTCTTTGAACTTCTTGTATTTGTAAATTCATGTGTTTCATTACATTTGAGAAGATTTTGCCCCTATATCTTCAAATACTATTCCTGTCCCTTTCTCTGTCTCATTTCCTTCTCTCATAATGCACATGTTTGTCTGCTTGATGGTGTCATGCAAGTCCATTAGGCTCTGTTTGCTTTTCTTCAGTTTTTTTCCTGTTTGCTCCTCAGACCCAATAACTTCTATTGTTCTGTCTTCAACTCTCTGATTCTTTCTTATTCCTGTTTTAAACTACTGCCAAACACTTCAGTGAATTTTTTGTTTTAGTTATTGCCCTTTTCTAGAACGTCTGTTTGGTGCCTTTCCATAATTTCCATCTCTTTGTTGATATTCTCATTTTGTCCACGTCACTTTTCTGACTTCTTGTAGTGCTTTGTCCATTTCTTCCTTTATCTCTGTGACCACATTTAACAAGCTTGATTTAAACTGTTTGTCTAGTAAGTCTTATGTCTGGGCTTCCTCAGGGATGGTTTCTGTCAATTAATTTCATTCCTTTGAATGAGGCATGATTTTTAAAACATATTTATTTATTTTATTTATTTATTTTTTACTTTTGGCTGTGTCGGGTCTTAGTTGCGATACACAGGATCATTGTTACGGCATGCGGGATCTTTTGTTGCAGCATGTGAGCTTCTCTCTAGTTGTGGCGTGTGGATTTTCTCTCTCTAGTTGTGGCGCACAGGCTCCAGAGTGTGTGGGCTCTGTAGTTTGCAGCATGCGGGCTGCCTAGTTGAGGCAAACGTACTCAGTAGTTGTGGTGCATGGGCTTAGTTGCCTCACGGCATATGGGATCTTAGTTCCCCGACCAAGGATCGAACCTGTTTCTCCTGCATTGGAAGGTGGATTCTTTACTACTGGACCACCAGGGAAGTCCTGAGGCATGATTTCTGTTTCATTGTATGTCTTGTAATTTTTAGTTGAATATTGGGCCTCTCACTATTACAATGTGGTAACTCTGGAAATCAGATTCTCCTGCTTCCCTGGGGGTTGGGGTGTCTGGGGTTTTGTTGTTGTTATTGTTTTGTTTTGTTGACCGTTGAAGCCTATAACAGTATGTTTGTTTTGAGACGTTTCCAAACTCTTCTTGCAATGACAGTTATTGGCCATGTGTGATCACACTGAAGTTTCTGATCATTTAGCTCATGTTCAGCTAATGTTTTGACAGAGATTTTCTTGAGTGTCAAGAGGTCAAACAAACAAAAATACCAATAACAACAAAAAGGAGAGAACAACCAATGTACAAGTTAGGTCTGTGCTGGGGTACTCCTTCACCACTTAGCTCAGCTTGCTCTGCGCCTAGAGATCAGTCTGAGGTGAAACCTTAAGGTCTTCTTAGGACTCTTGTGAGCACACGTCTTGCTCAGGTATGCACATGGTTTTCTAAATACCGCCATGTGCACAGCTGTCTTGAATATCCTAATTTCTTGAAAGAATCTCACCCCAGCTTCTCCTCCAGACCTTGATGATCTATTGTATATCTCCACCCATAATTTCTTACCTCAGGCATCTTTCAGTTTTGTGGTCTTCCAGGTAGCTCCTATGAACAGTTCCTATTGCTTTTCCCACTTATATTCTGAGTTACATGAACTGCGTGCCTTGCACCAGTCCTCCAGTTATCCTGAGACAGGTTAAAACAGGTGTGTACAATAATTTGCAAATGAGGTCTTCTCTGCTCTCTCTGGTTGGAGCAGGGGAACTGGGAACTGGGCTGCCATCTGCTCAAGACCAAAACTGCCATGCAGGAGAAAGGCTGGATTAAGGGTGAATAAAATGTCACAAAACTTTGTACCATTTTTAAGATGGCTTTTTCTTGATTGGGTATTTATAAGGTTGTTTTAAGCCTTTGACTCTTTCCCAGATGTTGTACATAGTCAATTCAACTTCTTGTACATTTTTTGTGGTTTTTTGGGGGAAATGAGACCTTAAATCTTCCTCATTTGCCATGTTTTCTTGACATCACCAACCAGTAGCACTTTTTAAAAGTAGTCAAGGTGAAGAACTCAATTTGGTGCCTCTGTAGACTCTGATCCTCTCTGTGTGGTAGATGTGATACTATTCTCCTACCATTCAGGAGCTCTTCAATGGCTCTGAGATCTACTTCCAAGAAGTTCAGGCCCGGAGAGACAAAGGAATTCCTTCCTTGAGTGTTGGAGTCCCATCTGCAAGGTTCCAATCTCTGACCCTACCTCAGATGATTGACATTAAGAAATATCATTTCCTTCAGGGAAGACATGTCCACAGGGATGTGTCAGGTCAACTGTATCAGAGTACACTGAGATGGACAGCAGTTCAAATGGTACATGAATTCGGGGTGGGACTTTTTCTGTACCCTTTGATGTGGTGTCTCCTAAATTTCAGTCATTCAAGTCCACGTCAACTATTTTCTGCCACATCCATGCACCATGTATATTATTACTTTCATTATTTTTCCCTTTAAATCAAATT
Organism: Orcinus orca; assembly: GCF_937001465.1. Taxonomy (NCBI): domain Eukaryota; kingdom Metazoa; phylum Chordata; class Mammalia; order Artiodactyla; family Delphinidae; genus Orcinus; species Orcinus orca. Next base: position 65,697,012 of record NC_064574.1, on the reverse strand, counting down.
ATTACTTCAAAGCATTTGTTTAAAACAGAATTTGATCTGGTATCTCAAGTGGAAAACAGTATCTCTTCCCAGAAACAGGAGGCAATTATAACCGTAACTATAATACACACAAAACATTTTCTTAAATTCTAGCTAACTTCTATTTTCACTAAAAGTTCTGAAATGGTGTAATAACTCTAAATGGAAAGTTACCTTTAAAACTGTATAAAAATTAAAAATTAAAGGCAAAAAAAGCTCTGAAATGGAAACTTATCTTACTCTTGGTAGTTCCAGAGCTTTTAAAAATATGTCCGAGAATCTCAATATAATCAGACCAATTGGATGGGACTGTAAAAGGATGTAATTTAATGTTTAAAGATTTCTTTTCTGAAACCTCTTAAAATTATTCCATGTTCCAGAAGAAGATAAATCCCAACACAGTGCTTAGTGGTCACATGCATAGGCTGTAAATTCAAATGCCATCCCTCCCTCTGCCCAGCTGAGTGAGTTTGAGTGAGTTATTGTGCCTCCTTGAACATCAGTTTCCTCTTCTGTAAAATGGGCTAAAAAATGCCAGCCTCACAGAAATCTGTAAGGTTCACAGCAGCTTTATGCATAATAGTTAAAAATGAAACTACCCAGACGCCCTTCAGTGGGTGAATGGTTAAACTGTGTCTCATCCGTAACGTGAGATACTGTTCAGCAATAAATATGACCAAACTATTGATGAAGACAGCAATGTGGATGGATCCCCAGAGAATGATACTGAGTTTTAAAAAAGAGCCAGTCCCAAAGGTTATATACTATATAATTCCATTTATGTTACATTATTAAAATGACAAAATTATAAAAATGCAGAATAGGTTAGTCATTGCCAAGGGGTTAGGTATGGGAAGGGGGGTGGAAGAAGGGAGAGGAGAGAGGTGGATGTGGTTATAAAAGCAACGTGAGAGATCCTGGTGATGATGGGACTATTCTGTACCTTGACTGTGGTGGTAGATACATGGACCTACACACGTGATAAAATGGCATAGAACTAGATACACTCACACACACACATCAGTACAAGTAAAAAACTGGGGAAACCTGAATAAGATTGGTGGATGGTATCAATGTCAATATCCTGGTTATGATATAGAACTATATTTTCTCAAGATGTTACCATTGGGAGAAACTAGGTAAAGGGTACATGAGATCTCTCTGTATTATTTCTTATAACTGCATGCAAATATACAATTATCTTAAAAGTTTAATGAATACCAACTTCATAGGCTTTCTGTGAGGCTCAAGCAAGGTAATATTTTGGGAAGAAAATTCATTCAGCAAACATTATTGACATCTCCCATCTGTCCCGCCACTGTGAATGCAGAGCCTGTAACAGGGAATACAATAGAGTTATGCTCTAGGGGTAATTTTATTTTACTGGAGTGGCACACAAAAGTGAGTTGTTATTTCTAAAAATTGTTCTGGGGACATCCCTGGTAGCACAGTGGTTGAGAGTCCGCCTGCCAATGCAGGGGACACGGGTTCAATCCCTGGTACAGGAAGATCCCTCATGCCGTGGAGCAGCTAAGCCTGTGTCCCACAACTACTGAGCCTGCACTCTAGAGCCCGTGAGCCACAACTACCGAGCCCACATGCTGCCACTACTGAAGCTCGTACACCTAGAGCCCATGCTCCGCAACAAGAGAAGCCGCCGCAATGAGAAGCCCGTGAACCGCAATGAAGAGTATCCCCGCTCGCCGCAACTAGAGAAAGCCCGCGTGCAGCAACGAAGACCCAACGCAGCCAAAAATAAATAAATAAATGAAATCAATAAAAAAATATTGTTCTTAAAATTGGTTGAACATTGTTCACTAATCGACCACGGGCATGCATTGAGTGCTTGCATGTAATGAAAGTAGACTCAGAGAGATTATAAAAAATGCCCAGGTGCCAGGTAGAGCCAGAAGCAGGATTCAAACCCAGATCCGAGCTCATTGTTGTAGCTCATCATCTCTATAAACTCACTGTTTTTGACAGAGGAGTGTCGTTCTCTTTGCAGAATAACCCAGTGAAGACAGCTGAAGTGGAGTGTGGGGACTTTTACAGCAGTGGGGACAGAGCAACCGTTGATGCAGAAGGCTACTTCTGGTTCCTGGGGAGGGCCGATGATGTCATCAATGCCTCCGGGTAGGTGTGGCTGACGCTGAACCAGAAGGTACCACCCTCACGAGCCTGGTGGGAGGTAGCATGCCCAGACATTCCTTCATGCCTTGGTGATGGACTCTCAGCCTAACTCTGAACCAAAGTAAGACATCATGCAAGCTAGAGGCACTGGGAAGGAAGACTTGACTTTGGGCCCTATTTGTTGAGGGAGCTTACTCTGTGTGCTCCTGTAATGAACCACGTGTCACAGAAGCACATAACAACAACAAAAACAATAATAAAATTCACCTTTCTGGAATACGTATTATGTGACCGTACTCTCTGTAGAGCTTTATACGAACCACCTCCCAATGCTGTAAGGTAGATGTGATTATGCCCATTTTATTTTATTTTATTTTATTTTGTGGGGGGAGGGTATATGTGTGGAGGCCCCAAGTGCGCGGCATGCAGGATCTCAGTTCCCCGAGCGGGGATTGAACCCGTGCTCCCTGCAGTGGGAGCACGTAGCCCTAACCACTGGACAGCCAGGGAATCCCCATGATTATGCCCATTTTACATGAGCAAACGGAGTCAGTGAGCAGTGAAAAACATTGCCTGAAGTTTCAAAGACAGTACAGGGTGCAGCCCAGATTTGAACAAAGGCGGTCTGACTCCAAGTCTGTTGTTCCTAACTCTTACATGATTTATAAAGAAAAAAAATGACACGTTACACTAGAATAACATGTTTTCTTGGGAATTTCAGGAAAATTGAGTTTGTTGCTTTTAATTTCTAAAACCAGTGCTGTTACAGTGAGGAACAGGCTGTAAAATTTGTACAGATGTTTAAGCTAAGGAGTTTTCATGCCAGGGGAAGCTGCTTGACCTTGAGCCAAGCCCCAGAGCTCTGGGAGGATGAAGCATTCACCTCCTCTCTCACCTGGGGGGCACCTGAGCCTTGTATTTCTTAGCATGGAACGTTCAGGACTTCACATTTCAGTCCCATTACACAGGCCCTGGCGCCCTGTGACAGATATCCTCCGTGCCAAGGGAAGATGTGTCTCTCCAAAAGATGCGATCTGAGGGCCTGGGTCACCCTCGCCCGGGAATTGGCTCAGAAGGAACCATTGGTCCTGCAGGTACCGCATTGGGCCGGCAGAAGTGGAGAACGCCCTGGCAGAGCACCCAGCGGTGGCTGAGTCCGCTGTGGTGAGCAGCCCGGACCCGATTCGAGGGGAGGTGAGGAACGGGACGTGGAGGTCATCGTGGCTGGGCGTGGGGCTGGGAAGGCAGGTGAGGGGAAAACTTCCCGGCCATACCTACCCAGCCTTGGACCTAGGATGAAGCGAGGGCATGGTTGGTGTGCATGTGACTTACACTATGTGGTCAGCAGGGGGCACTGTGGCCTCATCTGTGACTGAAATGCTGATAGTGAATGCTGCTGCTGCTGCCATCTAGCAGTTAATCAGCTCTTACTGGGTGTCAGCTCATTTATCCCTCATAGAACACAATGAATTAAGGACTCTTTTAATACCTTTTTGCAGAGAAGGAAACAGAGGCATAAAGAGGTTAAATAACTTGCCTGGATTACACAGCTAATAAGTGGTGGGAAATTGAGCACTCTGGCTCCAGAGCATGCATCCTTGATTCAACAAGTGTTTATTGAACACCTTCTATGTACAATCCCTGAGAAGTTAAATGAGGACATGAATAATAATAGGAAACTAATAAATTACCAACGTTATTAAATGCCCACAAGGTCTTAGCTATTATTAAATGCCCACAGGACTCTACCTAAAATAATAGTGAAAATGGTGATGTTAACAATGATAGGAATACAAATACATTTAAACAGGCTTCACGGGGTTTTTTTTTGGTTTTTGGTGTTTTTTTGGCGGTACGCAGGCCTCTCACTGCCGTGGCCTCACCCGTTGCGGAGCACAGGCTCCAGACGCGCAGGCTCAGCGGCCATGGCTCACGGGCCCAGCCGCTCCGCGGCATGTGGGATCCTCCCGTAAGAGGGCACGAACCCGTGTCCCCTGCACCGGCAGGCGGACTCTCAACCACTGCACCACCAGGGAAGCCCTGGCTTCACGTTTTATGTGTATTATCTCATGGAATCTTTACGTGAACCTGATGAGGAATAAACCTGTCCTCTCCCCATTTCGTAGAGAAGGAGATCGAGATTAAGATAGGTTAAGTAATATTCCAAGGCAAAGAGTGGAAATTGGAAGCGTTGAGATTTGAACCCGGGATTTCCAAAGGCTCTGCTGTCAGTTTGTTTTCCCATTAATTTAGTAAACATTTACTCTTTATTTTTAAATTTCTATTTATTTATTTATTGGTCGCGCAGTGTGGCATGGCACGTGGGATCTTAGTTCCCTGACTAGGGATCGAACCCGTGGCCCCTGTGGTGAGAGTGCAGAGTCTTAACCACTGGACCTCCAGGGAAGTCCCAGGCATTTACTCCTTAAACTATACTTTGGTTGTCACTCGCCCTGAGCCTCCATTCTGGTTCTTCACTGCAGGTAGTGAAGGCTTTCATTGTCCTGACCCCAAACTTCCTGTCCCATGATCGAGACCAGCTCACCAAGGAGCTGCAGCAGCATGTGAAGTCAGTGACAGCCCCGTACAAGTACCCAAGGAAGGTGAGCAAGAGCAGATGGATGGTGTCTGGTCCCTGTGAGTGGTTCTGGGGGCTCCACTGCCTCAAGTCTCATACAGTGTCTGGGGTGAAGCCTAAGAGGCCAAGAGCACCAATATTTTTCTCTGCAGAAGAAGCATTTCAGCTTAGGGGTGTGAGGGAGCCCACTGAATCGGATGGAACCTTGATCCTGTGTCAGGAACTCATCCTTTGCTGGAGTGTCAGCCTAAAGAAAAAAATCAGACAATTGCCCAAGGATACCCAGGAAGGTTATTTATAATCTTTCAAAATTTGAAAAAGACACCCAAACCAGCAATTTCCAAGCTATTAAAAAACATTCTGTCGTGAGAAATAGATTCTGTACTGCAACCCAACACCCATATACACACATAGCAAACAACAAAGAACAAAATGATATTTACCCTAACAGCATGTAATACATTCTGATATTTTTTGTTCAACTTCATTTGTTTTAAATGCTGTGCACAAGCTATAAAACTGTGCAGCAATAGAGAAATGATGAAATTACTCATGGAATTTAATATTATTCTGTAATTTAAACTGATGATGCAGATTTTTAACATAAAATATCATAATAATATATTATTGAGATAAAAAAGCAGGCTAAGAAATAACATACGTAGTGCTATCTGATATGTTTAAAAACAAGTTAAAATTTCCTTCTTTTGTAGTAATACTTTGCTGCATTGTCTGAATGTTTACAATCAATACATATTATAAAGCTATATAGCTAACATTTATTGAGCATTTACTGTGTGTACCAGGCCCTGGACTCAATGCTTTACATGCATTATTATTTCATTTAATCCTCTCCACAACCTGAGATAATCATCCCAGTCTACAGAGAGGAAACTGAGGCTTAGAGACTCAAAGTAAGTTGCCTGAGATTAGAGTAAATAGAAGCTGGAATTCAACCCCATGTGTATCTGACAACAGAGTTCATGCTGCTAACATTAGCATCTGATGCTTTTTCGAGAGTAGAGTAGAGGATGCGTACCAGTCAGGAAGGGCTACATGTTACTTACTGTGGGTAACAAAGAGTCCCAAAGTTGCAGTGGATTATAACAAGGAAGGTGTCTTTCTTGCTCACGCCACTTGTCCACCATAGCTTTCCCGGAGCCTTTGCTCCACATCCCCTCATCCTGGGACCAGGATAAAGGAGCAGCCACCACGTAGGTACCTCCCAGAGCACTAGAAGAGATGGACAGAGGGGGTGGCCTGTCTCAATGACTCCCACCTTTTCTGTTAGAGGTGGGACACTTCACTCCTTCTCATATTTCACTGGTCAAAGTACATCAAAGGGCTGCATCCAACTTCAGGAGGTCAGAGGAGAATCTGACATAAATGGTGGACCCCATTAAGGCCCCCACATGGCGCCAGCCTGTCTGGGGTGTGTGAGAGGGCAAAGGAGGAGAGCTGAGGGTTGATAGAAAATGACGGGGGAGACTTAGTCAGAATGTGTTTGCTTTATCCTCAACCAGGTGGAGTTTGTCTCAGAGCTGCCCAAAACCATCACTGGCAAGATAAAAAGAAGTGAACTCCGGAAGAAGGAGTTTGGTCAGATGTAATTGGCAGTAAACTCAGAAACCACTGTGTGATGTTGGCCAAATGCCTGGCGGCCTCAGGTTCCTCACGATGGTGAGGGTGAGGAGAGGACCGCTGAGAGAGTTGACTTGAAAGAGAGCCAGGAGTGTCAACATTCCAGCATTTTTGTTCTTTTAAATTAATATCAATCACTATCCTTCCTCCAAGTTCCCTGTTCCTTTCAGATTGCCCAGCTGAGCGCTCAGAATGGGGCTGAAGCAAATTAAATACTGACTCAGCATCCACAGTGAGTCTGTTGTGCATTTATTCTGGGAAAGATCCAGTGCTAAATGCTGTCCCTCGTAATTCCCCCAACCCCCATCAGAGACTGCCCCAGGGCCTGATTCTCCCTCCTGGTTCCAGAAACTCTGTGACCCAGTCGACGACCAGGACATAGAGGTCTAGGAGGAACAGTCCATGTGGCCCCCGGGGTCTGCTCCTGCCTGGCTTGCCTCTGCCCAACTGGGGGTGAGGCGGGAGGCAGGGCAAGTGTGGTGTCTGGGGAATGGAGAAGAGGGGAGGGCAGCCCAGCCTGGTGACGACACTTGCCTGCCACACCATCCCTCACCTGCACCCTCCAGTGGACCCACTGCCTCTCGTCCCACCAATAATGCTGCTGCTGTTGCTGCTTGCAGGTCCCAGCCTGGACCAGTGCAGGTGAGTGAGTACCTGCCCTCTGGGGGCCCAGGAATCCTGCAGGACTCGTCCAGCCCTTCCCAGGGACCCAGGAGTCCTCCCCAGACACCTCTCCTTATACTGTGTAATGCCCTCTGCCATCCAGAGCCCTCTGACCCCCCTGGCCTTGGTCCTGTGAACTAACCCTTCACTCCATCCATCTTTCTGGCCTGAGATGGAACCACCAGAGGCTGGAAGGAGCAGAGGCAGAAGAGGCTGAGCCTGGGGGTGAGAGAAGCGCATATTGTCTCCTTCTCACCCATTCCTGGGGGCGCGGTCACTGAGAGGGAGATCCCCTCTGCAGCTGCCCTCTTCTGAGGTGCACAGATACACACACTCACATGGTAATATACAGACATCACAAACACAGAGACGCACAGGTAAAGAATCACCCCCAGCCTCACCTGGGGACTCAGGTGTTGGGCTCATGGGCAGCTCACACACAGACCAACGCAGGCAAGGACACCCTGGGGGGAACACACACACATACACACACAAGTACACATACTCAGGGCCATGTGAGACAGCCCCCCAGGGCAGACCCACACACACCCCAAGGAGGCGCACACACGCACACACACACACACACACACAGACATGTAGGCAGAGACATAGACACAGAACACAGCCACATACACACAGGCACAAAAAGAAGACAAACACACAGATACAGTCAGGAACACCCAAAGGGACAGCAACTTCACACACAGCACAGTCACACACATATAAAACACAGACACAACTCCACGGACCCATATGCCCTAAGACACACACACACACGGATTTGCACAACCAACGTACATTCATTCAGTGACAAAGGTGCAGACACAAATGCGTACAGAGAAAAACAGAGACACTCAATGTCTCAGTGCTGTGCTGTGGGAAATTCACGTTCACAATCGAGATGCTCACAGACACAGAAACTCAGACACACAGGTTCATACATGCAGACTTATACAACCACAGTCACACACACACATGCTCCCAGACAGTTCTGGCACTCCAATGGATACCTCCACAGGCAGTCGGGGTGAACAGACCCTGGCATTGAGGTAGAAGGTAGACGGGCTCCAGGCTCAGCAGCTGGAGCTTGTCTCCTGCTGACATTTCAAGGAAAAGATAAAGGCAGGAGCAGAGAGAAGCTCAGCTCTGCCTGAGTGAAAAGATAAGACTACCATATTTTTCATTCTTGAGGTCAAGGAGACCTCCTGGACTACACATGCACAAAACGGTTCCTCAGGGGTCAGAAAATGGAGGGGGCGCTAGCCCATAATATGTCCTGCCAACCTCTCAGAGACTCTCACGCTGGAATCTATCTTGGCTAAAAGATGCCTGTGCACATTGGGTAGGACCCTGAGTCAGACCAAATATGGGCACAAAGCGAGATGAATCAAGGTGATTGGCTAGAGGGAACCCGGAGAACTGCAGCCATATAAGCAATTCAAGCCACCCCAAAAGCATGACTCTCTCTCTCTCTCAGCCCATCCGTGTGTCTTTCCGCATGTACTTTTCTTCTAAAAAACGCTTTATCTGCTTCACTAACTTCTGTCTCTTTGCTGAATTCTTTCTTCAAAGAAGACAAGGACTGAGGTCCTGTTTCAAGCCCACCGGCCCTCGTGTTCTAGTGGTTGGGATTCAGCACTTTCACCGCCACAGCCTGGGTTTGATTCCCGGTCAGGGAACTGAGATCCTGCTTCAAGCCACCACACCCTCGAGATCAGCATGACCTACCCCACCTAGGCTGTCATGGAAGGGGGTGTTTTCCTGGCTCCGAACCCAGTGCTAGGCACCTGTCCCACTGAGGGCCTCCCAGAGGGCTGTGCTTATGCTCTGAGACACCAGAGAATGGCCAGGGTAGGGTGGCTCTGGGGACAGGGCACAGGGGAAGGACTGGGCTATGACAGCATGCACTTAACGTGGGGGTGTTGCATGGGGCCTAGCAGATCCCAAGGTCACGCGAGGGAAAAAAGTGTGCCTCCCCAGGACCCGCGCTGTGTGTCAGAGTGAGCTGTGCCCTCTCCCACAATAACAACAGTGACAGTAAAGACATCATCAGGACCATTGTATGATAATATTATCATCACCACAGCAATGACTGACCATCAGCCCGAGGTGGAGGAGTGAGGTGTGACCATGGTCGCCTGGTTTGCTTCATCTTCTGAGCAGGGCTGACCCTGAGCAAAGGCAAAGATTCTCTCTGGCCCCTTCTCTCTCTGGAGGCCTCAGCTCCAGCTTCTTCCCCTCCCAACATTCCCCCCACTCCCATCCAGACCCAAGTCCCCCCTGACCCTTTTCTCAGCCTGGGTACAACACCTCTCCCTGACTCTCCATCTGTGCAATGGGGATACAGATGGTATGGGCCATAAGAAGATGCCTGCAGAGTACAGTGCTTAGCACAGGCTGGTAACAGGAGGGGCCTTTAAAGCCTTCACAGCTTCTAAGGTGCCGGTTCTGGGAGGACAGTCGCCCCTGGGAGATGGTGAAGCTGATGGGCACAGGCGCTCAGCACATGGCCTCCCTTTGTCCTCATGACAGTCTTTGGACACAGGACTGGACATTTCCATCTTAGGGAGGAAACCCACCCAGGGTCACACCGCTATAAGCAGCACAGCTGGGTCTCAAGCCCAAGGCTCCTGGCCCTGCCTTTAGGGGCCACGGAGGGCTCCTCCCCTGGATGCGAGGCTGAACCCGCTTTGGGGATGCTTCGTCTGCTGCACGAATGGTCTCACCCTTTCCAGGCCCCTTAACTCTGTTCACTTCTTCTTTCCCTCATCCCTGCTTGAGCTGTAACCAGGGTGACCCTGGCACCGTTCATGGAAGTCCCCAGTCCCTTACAGGCTGCGTCTGCCTCCCATTCACTTCGCGGCTAGTCTGACTTCCACCCCTTCTGTGTCTAGTCTGTCTCTTTATAACCACACAGCCCAAACGTGGGACTCTGTAGGCAGGCAACTTCATCTAAACAGATTTCAACACTATTGTTTAGTTATCCCTGTTTTTTGTTTCTGTTTTGGCTTGTTTTTTTTAATCATTTCTTTGTATTTATGGTAAAAGACTTTGATTTTCCATTATAGCAGTAATAGAATGTTTCCTGTTTACAATAAGTTTCCATAATAATAAAATCTATGGGGTTTAAAGCAATGATTTTAAAGCTGTCTTGGGCCTGAATGAGCTGGGAAACCACTGTGTCAATCACACATAAAAGCACCTTTAGGAAGTTCACCTCAGGACAGGGCCCAGAAGAGACCATCACCAGTGGGCTTTGTCTAACTACCCGGGTCCCTGGGCCCCAGCCCACCTGCTTGGCTCTCCCCACCCAGCACTCCTGGTACTGCCAAGCTGATTGGGTGCTGTCCTCAGATCCCCCGGAAGAGAAGCTGGTGAACTTTCTCCATTGAAATTCTCAATTTCTGGAGGTCCCCGGCAATCAATAATGAGAGTCAGACTGGATTTTTCCCTCCTGTTTAGGTTCATAAGCTAAAGCCCATGCTAACAGGTGATGTATCTAGCTCTGTTTCAGGTGTTAAAATGTCTACGCTAATTACGGATGATTTTGAGACCGTACCCGTACCATCTGTATGGTCACACAAAGTGGAATTCACAAGCCAGAAGGAAACCTATTTTATTACCGTATTATCATGACCACGTAATGCAGTTCAACTGTAACATCTTTCCCTTCGGGTTTTCTTCTTTGCTCATATTTTATTTGTAAGTGTACTTCTCAATTTCCAAAAATGGGAAATTCTAGTTAGCTTTTCATCAGGACTCTTCTAGCACAATTGCATTACCCAAAATCATGCTCTGTGTGATTTCATTCCTCTGAAATATGTTGAAATTTGCTTTGTGGCCAAAATAAATAAGGTTAATTTTTGTAATTATACTATATGTGCCTGAAATTAATGTTTCCTCTGCAGTTGTTATGTGATATTGAGCGATATATGGATATAGCTATATGATTAAAATGGTTTGCTAGTAAGATCTTCTACACCTTACAGATGCTCTGTGGTGCTCATTGTATGACTTGTTGAGGGAGAGGTGTGAAAACCTCCCACTCTGCTTGTGTATTTGATTATTCTTGTATCTCTGTCATCAAATCGATTTCGGCCACTGCCCATGGGAAATCTTGGGAGTTCTCAAAGGAAGGAAGAAGCGTCCAGAAGTGGGGGACAGGAGACCTGGGTTCAGGAGGATGAGAAAACCTAAGGTCTGAGAAGTTTCCAGAGAGGACCCGGGGTTGGATGGTGAGCGATGAGGCAGCAGGTAGGGGAGCTGCGTTCTAAAAATGGGCACGTGGGTGGTGGTGTCCACTGTGACGGACCTGGGGCAAAGGCAGGGGATTTGTCGAGACAGTGTATAAAGCATCTGCATTGCTATGGCATCGTTGAAACAGGAGAAGACTCGGAGGAACTGCAGATAGGGGCTGGATGGAGGGGTGAATCTGGATGAAAGAATTTTTTTTTTTCTTTTTCCAGCAACATATATATTTACCTTAGTAATTGGAGGCAAGAAATGTAAGTTGGCAGGATGTTTGATTTTTCTATTTCATCTTTGGTGATGACACAAGTAGTTGAAGTGATTGAGCTCTCTAAGAATGGTACTCATAGATGGGAGAGAATTTAGAAGTCATCTTGTTGCTCTTTGGGCCTCTCACCGCCGTGGCCTCTCCCGCCGCGGAGCACAGGCTCCGGACGCGCAGGCCCAGCGGCCATGGCTCACGGGCCCAGCCGCTCCGCGGCATGTGGGATCCTCCTGGACCGGGGCACGAACCCGTGTCCCCTGCATCGGCAGGCGGACTCTCAACCACTGCGCCACCAGGGAAGCCCTCTTCTTCATTTTTGAAAACACTTTAAATAGGAATCCCATTGAAATAATGTTTCTTACGTTTAAAATTCTACTAACTAAAATTTGCTTTTTTTAGGCATAAAAGTAAAGATTAAAAGTCAATTACAGATAATATGTGTCTGCTGCTAGAACATTGAGATAATTCAGTTTTACTGGGTTTTCCTACTAATCTTAGAAATTATTTTATCTCTTTTTAGTTAATTTACAGCAAATATCAGAGAAGATCAATAATTTGGTGAAGGAAAACACAGAACTTGTAGAAAATATATCCACTTTGGAACAGATGGTATCTTTGTCCTTTGTTATTTTTCATGATTTCACCTTCAATTCCTTTCACCTCTGGGAGTTCGGTTATTTTGCTCTCTTTTCATTCATACTACTGTCCTATTTCATATGTTCCATAAAGAGTCCAGATTCAAAGCAAGCTCCACAGACGTAAAGCACTGTTCTCTGTATTTGTGGAAGGAGTCACACACGAGAAGATAGTATTTATAACTATGGTTCCTTTTCTACATATTTGCATAGGTGAATGACTCAAAGAAACATCTTCAAGAAACCACTAGACAGAATAAGATGCTCTTTGACGAAGCACTTAAATTTAAGGTAAAAATCCCTTCTCTGCCTAGATTACATTCTGAAAACAGAAGTAAAAGTAATGAGTAATTATTATTGATTCAATATATTTTGTTGAAGGATAATATCAAAACAATTGAGAGGGCTAATGAATATCTGAATGACATCCTTCAAAGTACTTGTGCTAGGTTGCAATCTGTGAGGGGTCAGAATGTCAAGAATCTGGACTTGGTAAGAGTTTGGCTGCTAAGTTTACCATAGTTTGGCTTTTGAGGCTTTTGTACGTTGGGTGAATTGAATGCTCCATCTCCTCTTGCCGTTTGCCACAGTAGAGTGTGGGAGTCTGGGAGTTGAATCTCCTTCTGAACAATGATCTGGAATTTCATGTACTCATACCTCCATGACTTTTTCTATTTCAGAGACTAGGAAGTATGTTCTGTTTTCACTACGTAGGGAGTTTTCCCACCATTCGGCACTGCCCTCCAAGATACATAGACAATCCCAGGAAATATATGAGGTGAAGGAAGATATCTAGCCAAGTTGTACAGCCCATACTGCTCTTTATGCTGAACAGAGAATTTTCAACGTGAATTTGGGAAAGTTTTCTATCTTTATTTATTTAAAAAAAATTTTTAACATCTTTATTGGAGTATAATTGCTTTACAATGGTGTGTTAGTTTCTGCTTTACAACAAAATTAATCAGTTATACATATACATATGTTCCCATATCTCTTCCCTCTTGCGTCTCCCTCCCTCCCACCCTCCCTATCCTACCCCTCTAGGTGTTCACAGAGCACCGAGCTGATCTCCCTGTGCTATGAGGCTGCTTCCCACTAGCTATCTACCTTACGTTTGTTAGTGTATATATGTCCATGCCTCTCTCTCGCTTTGTCACAGCTTACCCTTCCCCCTCCCCATATCCTCAAGTTCATTCTCTAGTAGGTCTGTGTCTTTATTCCTGTCTTACCCCTAGGTTCTTCATGACATTTTTCCCCCTTAAATTCCATATATATGTGTTAGCATACGGTATTTGTCTCTCTCTTTCTGACTTACATCACTCTGTATGACAGGCTCTAGGTCCATCCACCTCATTACAAATAACTCAATTTCGTTTATTTTCATGGCTGAGTAATATTCCATTGTATATATGTGCCACATCTTCTTTATCCATTCATCCGATGATGGACACTTAGGTTGTTTCCATCTCTGGGCTATTGTAAATTGAGCTGCAGTGAACATTTTGGTACATGACTCTTTTTGAATTATGGTTGTCTCAGGGTATATGCCCAGTAGTGGGATTGCTGGGTCATATGGTAGTTCTATTTGTAGTATTTTAAGGAACCTCCATACTGTTCTCCACAGTGGCTGTATCAATTTACATTCCCACCAACAGTGCAAGAGGGTTCCCTTTTCTCCACACCCTCTCCAGCATTTATTGTTTCTAGATTTTTTGATGATGGCCATTCTGACTGGTGTGAGATGATATCTCATTGTAGTTTTGATTTGCATTTCTCTAATGATTAGTGATGTTGAGCATTCTTTCATGTGTTTATTGGCAGTCTGTATATCTTCTTTGGAAAAATGTCTATTTAGGTCTTCTGCCCATTTTTGGATTGGGTTGTTTGTTTTTTTGTTATTAAGCTGCATGAGCTGCTTGTAAATTTTGGAGATTAATCCTTTGTCAGTTGCTTCATTTGCAAATATTTTCTCCCATTCTGAGGGTTGTCTTTTGGTCTTGTTTATGGTTTCCTTTGCTGTGCAAAAGCTTTGAAGTTTCATTAGGTCCCATCTGTTTATTTTTGTTTTTATTTCCATTTCTCTAGGAATTGGGTCAAAAAGGATCTTGCTGTGATTTATGTCATAGAGTGTCCTGCCTATGTTTTCCTCTAAGAGTTTGATATTTTCTGGCCTTACAAGTAGGTCTTTAATCCATTTTGAGCTTATTTTTGTGTATGGTGTTAGGGAGTGATTTAATCTCATACTTTTATATGTACCTGTCCAGTTTTCCCAGCACCACTTATGAAGAGGCTGTCCTTTCTCCACTGTACATTCCTGCCTCCTTTATCAAAGATAAGGTGACAATACGTGTGTGGGTTTATCTCTGGGCTTTTTATCCTGTTCCATTGATCTAGCTTTCTGTTTTTGTGCCATACCATACTGTCTTGATTACTGTAGCTTCGTAGTATAGTCTGAAGTCAGGGATCCTGATTCCTCCAGCTCCGTTTTTCGTTCTCAAGATTGCTTTGGCTATTCAGGGTCTTCTGTGTTTCCATGCAAATTGTGAAATTTTTTGTTCTAGTTCTGTGAAAAATGCCAGTGGTAGTTTGATAGGGATTGCATTGAATCTGTAGATTGCTTTGGGTAGTAGAGTCATTTTCACAATGTTGATTCTTCCAATCCAAGAACATGGTATATCTCTCCATCTATTTGTATCATCTTTAATTTCTTTCATCAGTGTCTTATAGTTTTCTGCATGCAGGTCTTTTGTCTCCTTAGGTAGGTTTATTCCTAGATATTTTATTCTTTTTGTTGCAATGGTAAATGGGAGTGTTTTCTTGATTTCACTTTTAGATTTTTCATCATTAGTGTATAGGAATGCCAGAGATTTCTGTGCATTAATTTTGTATCCTGCTACTTTACCAAATTCATTGTTTAGCTCTAGTAGTTTTCCGGTAGCATCTTTAGGATTCTCTATGTATAGTATCATGTCATCTGCAAACAGTGACAGCTTTACCTCTTCTTTTCTGATTTGGATTCCTTTTATTTCCTTTTCTTCTCTGATTGCTGTGGCTAAAACTTCCAAAACTATGTTGAATAAGAGTGGTGAGAGTGGGCAACCTTGTCTTGTTCCTGATCTTAGTGGAAATGCTTTCAGTTTTTCACCATTGAGGACGATGTTGGCTGTGGGTTTCTCATATATGGCCTTTATTATGTTGAGGAAAGTTCCCTCTGTGCCTACTTTCTGCAGGGTTTTTATCATAAATGGGTGTTGAATTTTGTCGAAAGCTTTCTCTGCATCTATTGAGATGATCATATGGTTTTTCTCCTTCAATTTTTTAATATGGTGTATCATGTTGATTGATTTGCATATATTGAAGAATCCTTGCATTCCTGGAATAAACCCCACTTGATCATGGTGTATGATCAGTTTAATGTGCTGTTGGATTCTGTTTGCTAGTATTTTGTTGAGGATTTTTGCCTCTATGTTCGTCAGTGATATTGGCCTGTAGTTTTCTTTCTTTGTGACATCCTTGTCTGGTTTTGGTATCAGGGTGATGGTGGCCTCGTAGAATGAGTTTGGGAGTGTTCCTCCCTCTGCTGTATTTTGGAAGAGTTTGAGAAGGATACGTGTTAGCTCTTCTCTAAATGTTTGATAGAATTCGCCTGTGAAGCCAGCTGGTCCTGAGCTTTTGTTTGTTGGAAGATTTTTTTTGTTGTTGTTGTTGGAAGATTTTTAATCACAGTTTCAATTTCAGTGCTTGTGATTGGTCTGTTCATATTTTCTATTTCTTCCTGATTCAGTCTTGGCAGGTTGTGCATTTCTAAGAATTTGTCCATTTCTTCCAGGTTGTCCATTTTATTGGCATAGAGTTGCTTGTAGTAATCTCTCATGATCTTTTGTATTTCTGCAGTGTCAGTTGTTACTTCTCCTTTTTCACTTCTAATTCCATTGATTTGAGTCTTCTCCCTTTTTTTCTTGATGAGTCTGGCTAATGGTTTATCAATTTTGTTTATCTTCTCAAAGAACCAGCTTTTAGTTTTATTGATCTTTGCTATTGTTTCCTTCATTTCTTTTTCATTTATTTCTGATCTGATTTTTATGATTTCTTTCCTTCTGCTAACTTTGGGTTTTTTTTGTTCTTCTTTCTGTAATTGCTTTAGGTGCAAGGTTAGGTTGTTTATTCAAGATGTTTCCTGTTTATTAAGGTAGGACTGTATTGCTATAAACTTCCCTCTTAGAACTGCTTTTGCTGCATCCCATAGATTTTGGGTCGTCATGTCTCCATTGTCACTTGTTTCTAGGTATTTTTTAATTTCCTCTTTGATTTCTTCAGTGATCACTTCGTTATTAAGTAGTGTATTGTTTATCCTCCATGTGTTTGTATTTTTTACAGATCTTTTCCTGTAATTGATATCTAGTCTCATAGCATTGTGGTCAGAAAAGATACTTGATACAATTTCAATTTTCTTAAATTTACCAAGGCTTGATTTGTGACCCAAGATATGATCTATCCTGGAGAATGTTCCATGAGCACTAGAGAAAAATGTGTATTCTGTTGTTTTTGGATGGATTGTACTATAAATATCAATTAAATCCATCTTGTTTAATGTATCATTTAAAGCTTGTATTTCCTTATTTATTTTCATTTTGGATGATCTGTCCATTGGTGAAAGTGGGGTGTTAAGGTCCCCTACTATGAATGTGTTACTGTCGATTTCCCCTTTTATGGCTGTTAGTATTTACCTTATGTATTGATGTGCTCCTATGTTGGGTGCATAAATATTTACAATTGTTATATCTTCTTCTTGGATTGATCCCTTGATCATTATGTAGTGTCCTTCTTTGTCTCTTCTAATAGTCTTTATTTTAAAGTCTATTTTGTCTGATATGAGAATTGCTACTCCAGCTTTCTTTTGGTTTCCATTTGCATGAAATATCTTTTTCCATCCCCTTACTTTCAGTCTGTATGTGTCTCTAGGTCTGAAGTGGGTCTCTTCTAGACAGCATATATATGGGTCTTGTTTTTGTATCCATTCAGCCAATCTGTGTCTTTTGGTGGGAGCATTTAGTCCATTTACATTTAAGGTAATTATCGATATGTATGTTCCCATTCCCATTTTCTTAATTGTTTTGGGTTCGTTATTGTAGGTCTTTTCCTTCTCTTGTGTTTCTTGCCTAGAGAAGTTCCTTTAGCAGTTGTTGTAGAGCTGGTTTGGTGGTGCTGAACTCTCTCAGCTTTTGCTTGTCTGTAAAGGTTTTAATTTCTCCCTCAAATTTGAATGAGATCCTTGCTGGGTAGAGTAATCTTGGTTGCAGGTTTTTCTCCTCCATCACTTTAAATATGTCCTGCCAATCCCTTCTGGCTTGCAGAGTTTCTGCTGAAAGATCAGCTGTTAACCTTATGGGGATTCCCTTGTGTGTTATTTGTTGTTTTTCCCTTGCTGCTTTTAATATGTTTTCTTTGTATTTAATTTTTGACAGTTTGATTAATATGTGTCTTGGTGTATTTCTCCTTGGATTTATCCTGTATGGGACTCTCTGTGCTTCCTGGACTTGATTAACTATTTCCTTCCCCATATTAGGGAAGTTTTCAACTACAATCTCTTCAAATATTTTCTCAGTCCCTTTCTTTTCCTCTTTTTCTTCTGGAACCCCTATAATTCGAATGTTGGTGCATTTGATGTTGTCCCAGAGGTCTCTGAGATTGTCCTCAGTTCTTTTCATTCTTTTTTCTTTATTCTGCTCTGCAGTAGTTATTTCCACTATTTTATCTTCCAGGTCACTTATCCGTTCTTCTGCCTCAGTTATTCTGCTATTGATCCCATCTAGAGTATTTTTCATTTCATTTATTGTGTTGTTCATCATTGTTTGTTTCATCTTTAGTTCTTCTAGGTCCTTGTTAAATGTTTCTTGCATTTTGTCTATTCTATTTCCAAGATTTTGGATCATCTTTACTATCATTATTCTGAATTCTTTTTCAGGTAGACTGCCTATTTCCTCTTCATTTCTTAGGTCTGGTGGGTTTTTATCTTGCTCCTTCGTCTGCTGTATGTTTTTCTATCTTCTCATTTTGCTTATCTTACTGTGTTTGGGGTCTCCTTTTTGCAGGCTGCAGGTTCGTAGTTCCCGTTGTGTTTGGTGTCTGTCCCCAGTGGCTAGGGTTGGTTCAGTGGGTTCTGTAGGCTTCCTGGTGGAGGGGACTAGTGCCTGTGTTCTGGTGGATGAGGCAGGATCTTGTCTTTCTGGTGGGCAGGTCCACGTCTGGTGGTGTGTTTTGGGGTGTCTGTGGACTTATTATGATTTTGGGCAGCCTCTCTGCTAATGGGTGGGGTTGTGTTCCTGTCTTGCTAGCTGTTTGGCATAGGATGTCCAGCACTGTAGCTTGCTGGTCGTTGAGTGAAGCTGGGTGCTGGTGTTGAGATGGAGATCTCTGGGAGATTTTTGCCGTTTGATATTATGTGGAGCTGGAAGTCTCTTGTGGACCAGTGTCCTGAAGTTGGCTCTCCCACCTCAGAGGCACAGCACTGACTCCTGGCTGCAGCACCAAGAACCTTTCATCCACAGGGCTCCTTAATTTGGGATGATTCGTTGTCTATTCATGTATTCCACAGATGCAGGGTACATCAAGTTGATTGTGGAGCTTTAATCCGCTGCTTCTGTGGCTGCTGGGAAAGATTTCCCTTTCTCTTCTTTGTTCTCACAGCTCCCAGGGGCTCAGGTTTGGATTTGGCCCCGCCTCTGCGTGTAGGTCGCGGGAGGGCGTCTGTTCTTCGCTCAGACAGGACGGGATTAAAGGAGCCGCTGATTCGGGGGCTCTGGCTCACTCAGGCCGAGGGGAGGGAGGGGCACGGAGGGCGGGGTGGGCCTGCGGCGGCAGAGGCCGGAGTGACGTTGCAGCAGCCCGAGGCGCGCCGCGTGACGTTGCACCTGCCTGAGGCGCGCCGCGTGACGTTGCACCAGCCTGAGGCGCGCCGTGCGTTCTCCCGGGGGAGTTGTCCCTGGGTCCCGGGACTCTGGCAGTGGCGGGCTGCACAGGCTCCCCGGAAGGGGGGTGTGGAGAGTGACCTGTGCTCGCACACAGGCTTCTTGGTGGCGGCAGCAGCGGCCTTAGCGTCTCATGCCCGTCTCTGGGGTCCGCGCTTTTAGCCGCGGCTTGCGCCTGTCTCTGGAGCTCCTTTAAGCAGCGCTCTTAATCCCCTCTCCTCGCGCACCAGGAAACAAAGAGGGAGGAAAAAGTCTCTTGCCTCTTCGGCAGGTCAAGACTTTTCCCCGGACTCCCTCCCGGCCAGCTGTGACGCACTAAGCCCCTGCAGGCTGTGTTCCCGCCGCCAACCCCAGTCCTTTCCCTGCGCTCTGACCGAAGCCCGAGCCTCAGCTCCCAGCCCCGCCCGCCCCGGCGGGTGAGCAGACAAGCCTCTCGGACTGGTGAGTGCCGGTCGGCCCTGATCCTCTGTGCGGGAATCTCTCCGCTTTGTCCCCTGCACCCCTGTTGCTGTGCTCGCTCCGCGGCTCCGAAGCTTTCCCCCTGCGCCACCCGCAGTATCCGCCAGCGAAGGGGCTTCCTAGTGTATGGTAACCTTTCCTCCTTCACAGCTCCCTCCCACTGGTGCAGGTCCCGTCTCTATCCTTTTGTCTCTGTTTATTCTTTTTTCTTTTGCCCTGCCCAGGTACGTGGGTTTTTTTTTTTGCCATTTGGGAGGTCTGAGGTCTTCTGCCAGCGTTCAGTAGGTGTTCTGTAGGAGCTGTTCCACGTGTAGATGTATTTCTGGTGTATCTGTGGGGAGGAAGGTGATCTCCGCATCTTACTCTTCCGCCATCTTCCTGGAAGCCTCTCGGGAAAGTTTTCTTTATATTCCATCAAGAACACCCACTTTTTGTGTGTGTGTGTGGCGGTACGCGGGCCTCTCACTGTTGTGGCCTCTCCCGTTGCGGAGTGCAGGCTCCAGACACGCAGGTTCAGCGGCCATGGCTCACGGGCCCAGCCGCTCTGCGGCATGTGGGATCTTCCTGGCCTGGGGCACGAGCTCCCGTCCCCTGCATCGGCAGGCGGGCTCCCAACCACTACGCCACCAGGGAAGCCCAAGAACACCCACTTTTGAGCTGTTTGACATGAACTATTTTCCCCCTTTGCTTTCCCCTTGTCATCCAGTCATCTCTTCCATTATGCAGTGAGCAAGATATTTGTTGAAGCTACGAAATATTTGTGCCTTAATGTCTTTCTTTGTTCTGCATTTCTTTATGGGCTTGATATTTTTCCTGGGCCCAACCTGGATCAACTACTATCACATGAAACTTAGGGTTCACCGTGGGATATGTTTGGTTGATGTTACACCTTTTGAGCATATCACCCAGTGTTTCCATTGAAATCTCAGTGCAGTTGTTGTTTCTATCCTATGTGCAGATATTGGAAAAAGAAAAATCTACAGAGGACTTGAAAGGTGCTATTTCAATGAACACCTCAGGAATTTTGGAGGTAAGCTGCCTATATTTGCTGCAGGATTTCCATTGTACACATTAGCTTTTGCAAGGAACAACTTTTTCATGTCTTAGGAGGTTAAAATGATGATATCTACTTGGCATTTTTTTTCTTGGGAATTAAGTCATCAATGAGAATGTTTTGCTTTAGGTTGAAATTGCCCTCAATGAAGCTTGTGTCAATCATGCAGAAGTGAAACCTGAAGAACCGCGTGAACAGGAGAATGTTCAGCTCAACATCAGGAAGGAACAGGTAACAAGTTTTACTGCCATAGACTGTTTAAATCAGAGAACTGAAAATCATTACTTCCTTTTCAATTTTTAAAAAACTTTTATTCTATATTGGAGTATAGTTGATTTAAAATGTTGTGTTAGTTTCAGGTGTACAGCAAAGTGATTCAGTTATACATATACATATAGCTATTCTTTTTCAGATTCTTTTCCCATATAGGTAATTACAGAATACTGAGTAGATTTCCCTGTGCTATACAGTAGGTCCTTGTTGATTATTTATTTTATATATAGTAGTGTGTATATATTTAACCCCAAACTCCTAATTTAGCCCTCCCCACCCCTCACCTTTCCCCTTTGGTAATCATAAGTTTGTCTTCTATGTCTGTGATTCTGTTTTTGGTTTATAAATAAGTTCATATGTATCATTCTTTTAGGTTCAACATGTAAGCAATATCATATGATATTTGTCTTTCTCTGTCTGACTTACTTCACTTAGTACAATAATCTCTAGGTCCATCCATGTGGCTGAAAATGGCATTATTTAATTCTTTTTTATGGTTGAGTAATATTCCATTGTATACGTGTATCACCTCTTCTTTATCCATTCATCTGTCAGTGGGCATTTAGGTTGCTTCCTTGTCCTGGCTATTGTAAATAGTGCTGCAATGAACATTAGGGTGCATGTATCTTTTCAAATTACGGTTCTCTCTGGAGGGGATTGCTGGATCATATGGTAGCTCTATTTTTAGTTTTTTAAGGAACCTCCATACTGTTCTCCACAGTGGCTGTACCAATTTACATCCCCACCAACAGGGTAGGTTCCCTTTCTTCCACACCCTCTCCCTAGCATTTATTGTTTGTAGACTTTTTGATGATGGCCATTCTGACCAGTGTGAGGTGATACCTCATTGTAGATTTTATCTGCATTTCTCTAAGAATTAGCAACATTGAGCATCTTTTCATGTGCTTTTTGGCCATCTGTAGGTCTTCTTTGGAGAAATGTCTATTTAGCTCTTTCTCCATTTTTTTGATTGGGTTTTTTTTTTGATATTGAGTTGTATGAGCTGTTTATATATTTTGGAGATTAATCCATTGTTGGTTGCATTGTTTGCAAATATTTTCTCCCATTATGTAGGTTGTCTTTTCATTTTGTTTATGGTTTCCTTTGCTGTGCAAAAGCTTTTAAGTTTAGTTAGGTCTGAATTGTTTATTTTTGTTTTTATTTTCATTACTCTAGGAGGTGGATTGAAAAAGATATTGCTGTGATTTATGTCAAAGAGTGTTCTGCCTATGTTTTCCTCTAAGAGTTTGTAGCATCTGGTCTTACATTTAGGTCTTTAATCCATTTTGAGTTTATTTTTGTGTATGGTGTTAGAGAACGTTCTAATTTCATTCTTTTACATTTAGCTGTCCAGTTTTCCCAGCCCTACTTATTGATGAGGCTGTCTTTTCTCCATTGTATACTCTTGTTTCCTTTGTCATAGATTAGTTGACCATAAGTGTGTGGGTTTAATCTCTGGATTTTCTATCCTGTTCCATGGATCTATATTTCTATTTTTGTGCCAGTACCATACTCTTTTGATGATTGCAGATTTGTAGTACAGTCTGAAGTTCAGGGAACCTGATTCCTCCAGCTCCGTTTTTCTTTCTCAAGATTGCATTGGTTATTCAGAGTCTTTTGTGTTTCCATACAAATTGTAAAATTTTTTTCTACTTCTGTGAAAAATGCCATTGGTAATTTGATATATATTGCATTGAATCTGTAGATTTCCTTGGGTAGTATGGTCATTTTGGCAACATTGATTCTTCCAGTCCTAGAACATGGTATATCTTTCCATCTGTTCATGTCATCTTCAATTTCTTTCATCAGCATCTTTTAGTTTTTGGAGTGCAGTTGTTTTGCCTCCTTAGGTAGGCTTATTGCTAGGTATTTGATTCTTTCTGATGTGATTGTAAATGGAATTGTTTCCTTAATTTCTCTTTGTGATCTTTCATTTTTCAGTGTATAGAAATGCAACAGATTTCTGCGTGTTAATTTTGTATCTTGCAACTTTACCAAATTCATTGATGAGCTCTAGTAGTTTTCTGGTGGTATCTTTAGAATTTTCTATATATAGTATCATGTCATCTGCAGACAGTGACAACTTTACTTCTTCCTTTCCAATTTGGATTCCATTTATTTCTTTTTCTTCTCTGATTGCTGTGGCTAGGACTTCCAAAACTATGTTGAGTAAAAGTGGCGAGAGTGGACGTCCTTGTCTTGTTCCTGACCTTAGAGGAAATGCTTTCAGCTTTTCACCATTGAGTATGATGTTAGCTGTGGGTTTGTCATGTATGGTCTTTTTTATGTTGAGGTAGGTTCCCTCTATGCCTGCTTTCTGGAGAGTTGGTATCATAAATGGGTGTTGAAAGCTTTTTCTGAATCTATTGACATGATCATATGATTTTTATTCTTTAATTTGTTAATGTGGTGTATCATTCTGATTGATTTGTGTATATTGAAGAATCTTTACACCCTTGGGATAAATCCCACTTGATCATGGTGTATGACCTTTTTAATGTATTGTTGGATTCTGTTTGCTAGTATTTTGTTCAGGACTTTTGCGTCTATGTTCATCAGTGATATTGGCCTGTAATTTTCTTTTTGTTGTTGTTGTATCTTTCTCTGGTTTTGGTTTCAGGGTGATGGTGAACTGAAACCAAACTGAAACCAAATTGAACTGAATGTGCTTGGGAGTGTTCCTTCATCTGCAAATTTTTGGAATAGTTTCAGAGTGATAGGCATTAACTCTTCTCTAAATGTTTGATAGAATTTGCCTGTGAAGCCATCTGGTTCTGGACTTTTGTTTGTTGGGAGTTTTTTAATCACAGTTTCAATTTCAATACTTCTGATTGCTCTTCATATTTTCTATTTCTTCCTGGTTTAGTCTTGGGAGATTGTACCTAAGAATTTGTCCCTTTCTTCTAGGTTGTTCATTTTATTGCTGTAGAGTTGCTTGTGCAATAGTAGTCTCTTATGATCTTTTGTATTCTATGGTGTCAGGCATAACTTGTTTTTTTCTTTTCATTTCTAACCTTATTGATTTGAGCCCTCTCCCTTTTTTCCTTAATGAATTTGGCCAAAAGTTGATCAATTTTGTTTATCTTTTCAAAGAACCAGCTTTTAGTTTCATAGACCTTTTCTATTGTTTTCTCCGTCTCTATTGCATTCATTTCTGCTCTGATCCTTATGATTTCTTTCCTTCTATTAACATTGGGTTTTGTTTCTTCTCCTTTCTCTAGTTGCTTTAGGCGTAAGGTTACGTTTTTTATTTGAGCTTTTTCTTGTTTCCTGAAGTAAGACTGTATTACAATAAACTTCCTTCTTAGAACTGCTTTTGCTGTGTCCCATAGGTTTTGGATCGCCTTGTTTTCATTTTCATTTGTCTCTAGCTATTTTTTTATTCCATCTTTGATTTATTCAGTGACCCATTGGTTGTTTAGTAGCATATTGTTTAGATTCCAATGCTTGTTTATTCCATTTTTTTTTTCCTTGTAGTAGATTTCAAATCTCATAGCATTGTGGTCCGAAAAGATGCTTGTTATGATTTCAATGTTCTTAAATTTACCAAGGCATGCATTATGGCCTGGCATGTGATCTATCCTAGAGAATGCTCCATGTGCACCTAAAAGAATGTGTATTCTGCTGTTTTCAGATGGAACACTCTATAAATATTAATTAAGTCCATCTGGGTTAATGTGTCCTTTAAGGCCTGTGTTTCCTTATTGACTTTCTGTCTTGATGATCTGTCCATTGATGTAAGTGGGGTGTTCATGTCCCCCGCAATTATTGTGTTACTGTTGATGTCCCTGGTCCATCTCAGTGGACACCCGAACACCCTTCCCCTACGTGCTGCCCAATTGTGCACCATCCAACCCCAAGTTCTTTCTGGAAACTTCTCAGACCTTAGGTTTTCTTGTCCTCCTGAACCCAGGTACCCTGTCCCCCACTTCTGGACGCTTCTTCCTTCCTTTGAGAACTCCCAAGATTTCCCATGGGCAGTGGCTGAAATCGATTTGATGACAGAGATACAAGAATAATCAAATACACAAGCAGAGTGGGAGGTTTTCACACCTCTCCCTCAACAAGTCATACAATGAGCACCACAAAGCATCTGTAAGGTGTAGAAGATCTTACTAGCAAACCATTTTAATCATATAGCTATATCCATATATCGCTCAATATCACATAACAACTGCAGAGGAAACATTAATTTCAGGCACATATAGTATAATTACAAAAATTAACCTTATTTATTTTGGCCACAAAGCAAATTTCAACATATTTCAGAGGAATGAAATCACACAGAGCATGATTTTTGGTAATGCAATTGTGCTAGAAGAGTCCTGATGAAAAGCTAACTAGAATTTCCCATTTTTGGAAATTGAGAAGTACACTTACAAATAAAATATGAGCAAAGAAGAAAACCCGAAGGGAAAGATGTTACAGTTGAACTGCATTACGTGGTCATGATAATACGGTAATAAAATAGGTTTCCTTCTGGCTTGTGAATTCCACTTTGTGTGACCATACAGATGGTACGGGTACGGTCTCAAAATCATCCGTAATTAGCGTAGACATTTTAACACCTGAAACAGGGCTAGATACATCACCTGTTAGCATGGGCTTTAGCTTATGAACCTAAACAGGAGGAAAAAATCCAGTCTGACTCTCATTATTGATTGCCGGGGACCTCCAGAAATTGAGAATTTCAATGGAGAAAGTTCACCAGCTTCTCTTCCGGGGGATCTGAGGACAGCACCCAATCAGCTTGGCAGTACCAGGAGTGCTGGGTGGGGAGAGCCAAGCAGGTGGGCTGGGGCCCAGGGACCCGGGTAGTTAGACAAAGCCCACTGGTGATGGTCTCTTCTGGGCCCTGTCCTGAGGTGAACTTCCTAAAGGTGCTTTTATGTGTGATTGACACAGTGGTTTCCCAGCTCATTCAGGCCCAAGACAGCTTTAAAATCATTGCTTTAAACCCCATAGATTTTATTATTATGGAAACTTATTGTAAACAGGAAACATTCTATTACTGCTATAATGGAAAATCAGTGTCTTTTACCATAAATACAAAGAAATGATTTAAAAAAAAAAACAAGCAAAACAAAAACAAAAAACAGGGATAACTAAACAATAGTGTTGAAATCTGTTTAGATGAAGTTGCCTGCCCACAGAGTCCCACGTTTGGGCTGTGTGGTTATAAAGAGACAGACTAGGCACAGAAGGGGTGGAAGTCAGACTAGCCGCGAAGTGAATGGGAGGCAGACGCAGCCTGTAAGGGACTGGGGACTTCCATGAACGGTGCCAGGGTCACCCTGGTTACAGCTCAAGCAGGGATGAGGGAAAGAAGGAGAAGTGAACAGAGTTAAGGGGCCTGGAAAGGGTGAGACCATTCGTGCAGCAGACGAAGCATCCCCAAAGCGGGTTCAGCCTCGCATCCAGGGGAGGAGCCCTCCGTGGCCCCTGAAGGCAGGGCCAGGAGCCTTGGGCTTGAGACCCAGCTGTGCTGCTTATAGCGGTGTGACCCTGGGTGGGTTTCCTCCCTAAGATGGAAATGTCCAGTCCTGTGTCCAAAGACTGTCATGAGGACAAAGGGAGGCCATGTGCTGAGCGCCTGTGCCCATCAGCTTCATCATCTCCCAGGGGCGACTGTCCTCCCAGAACCGGCACCTTAGAAGCTGTGAAGGCTTTAAAGGCCCCTCCTGTTACCAGCCTGTGCTAAGCACTGTACTCTGCAGGCATCTTCTTATGGCCCATACCATCTGTATCCCCATTGCACAGATGGAGAGTCAGGGAGAGGTGTTGTACCCAGGCTGAGAAAAGGGTCAGGGGGGACTTGGGTCTGGGTGGGAGTGGGGGGAATGCTGGGAGGGGAAGAAGCTGGAGCTGAGGCCTCCAGAGAGAGAAGGGGCCAGAGAGAATCTTTGCCTTTGCTCAGGGTCAGCCCTGCTCAGAAGATGAAGCAAACCAGGCGACCATGGTCACACCTCACTCCTCCACCTCGGGCTGATGGTCAGTCATTGCTGTGGTGATGATAATATTATCATACAATGGTCCTGATGATGTCTTTACTGTCACTGTTGTTATTGTGGGAGAGGGCACAGCTCACTCTGACACACAGCGCGGGTCCTGGGGAGGCACACTTTTTTCCCTCGCTTGACCTTGGGATCTGCTAGGCCCCATGCAACACCCCCACGTTAAGTGCATGCTATCATAGCCCAGTCCTTCCCCTGTGCCCTGTCCCCAGAGCCACCCTACCCTGGCCATTCTCTGGTGTCTCAGAGCATAAGCACAGCCCTCTGGGAGGCCCTCAGTGGGACAGGTGCCTAGCACTGGGTTCGGAGCCAGGAAAACACCCCCTTCCATGACAGCCTAGGTGGGGTAGGTCATGCTGATCTCGAGGGTGTGGTGGCTTGAAGCAGGATCTCAGTTCCCTGACCGGGAATCAAACCCAGGCTGTGGCGGTGAAAGTGCTGAATCCCAACCACTAGAACACGAGGGCCGGTGGGCTTGAAACAGGACCTCAGTCCTTGTCTTCTTTGAAGAAAGAATTCAGCAAAGAGACAGAAGTTAGTGAAGCAGATAAAGCGTTTTTTAGAAGAAAAGTACATGCGGAAAGACACACGGATGGGCTGAGAGAGAGAGAGAGTCATGCTTTTGGGGTGGCTTGAATTGCTTATATGGCTGCAGTTCTCCGGGTTCCCTCTAGCCAATCACCTTGATTCATCTCGCTTTGTGCCCATATTTGGTCTGACTCAGGGTCCTACCCAATGTGCACAGGCATCTTTTAGCCAAGATAGATTCCAGCGTGAGAGTCTCTGAGAGGTTGGCAGGACATATTATGGGCTAGCGCCCCCTCCATTTTCTGACCCCTGAGGAACCGTTTTGTGCATGTGTAGTCCAGGAGGTCTCCTTGACCTCAAGAATGAAAAATATGGTAGTCTTATCTTTTCACTCAGGCAGAGCTGAGCTTCTCTCTGCTCCTGCCTTTATCTTTTCCTTGAAATGTCAGCAGGAGACAAGCTCCAGCTGCTGCTCCTGGAGCCCGTCTGCCTTCTACCTCAGTGCCAGGGTCTGTTCACCCCGACTGCCTGTGGAGGTATCCACTGGAGTGCCAGAACTGTCTGGGAGTATGTGTGTGTGCGACTGTGGTTGTATAAGTCTGCATGTATGAACCTGTGTGTCTGAGTTTCTGTGTCTGTGAGCATCTCGATTGTGAACGTGAATTTCCCACAGCACAGCACTGAGACATTGAGTGTCTCTGTTTTTCTCTGTACGCATTTGTGTCTGCACCTTTGTCACTGAATGAATGTACGTTGGTTGTGCAAATCCGTGTGTGTGTCTGTGTCTCAGGGCATATGGGTCCGTGGAGTTGTGTCTGTGTTTTATATGTGTGTGACTGTGCTGTGTGTGAAGTTGCTGTCCCTTTGGGTGTTCCTGATTGTATCTGTGTTTTTCTTCTTTTTGTGCCTGTGTGTATGTGGCTGTGTTCTGTGTCTATGTCTCTGCCTACATGTCTGTGTGTGTGTGTGTGTGTGTGTGTGCGCGCGCGCACGTGTGTGCGCCTCCTTGGAGTGTGTGTGGGTCTGCCCTGGGGTGCTGTCTCACATGGCCCTGAGTATGTGTACTTGTGTGTGTATGTGTGTGTGTTCCCCCCAGGGTGTCCTTGCCTGCGTTGGTCTGTGTGTGAGCTGCCCATGAGCCCAACACCTGAGTCCCCAGGTGAGGCTGGGGGTGATTCTTTACCTGTGCATCTCTGTGTTTGTGATGTCTGTATATTACCGTGTGAGTGTGTGTATCTGCATCTCAGAATAGGGCAGCTACAGAGGGGATCTCCCTCTCGGTGACCCTCCCCCCCCCACAGGAATGGGTGAGAAGGAGACAATATGCGCTTCTCTCACCCCCAGGCCCAGCCTCTTCTGCCTCTGCTCCTTCCAGCCTCTGGTGGTTCCATCTCAGGCCGGAAGGATGGATGGAGTGAAGGGTTAGTTCACAGGACCACAGGCCAGGGGGGTCAGAGGGCTCTGGATGGCAGATCGGATTACACAGTATAAGGAGAGGTGTCTGGGAGGACTCCTGGGTCCCTGGGAAGGGCTGGACGAGTCCTGCAGGATTCCTGGGCCCCCAGAGGGCAGGTACTCACTCACCTGCACTGGTCCAGGCTGGGACCTGCAAGCAGCAACAGCAGCAGCATTATTGGTGGGACGAGAGGCAGTGGGTCCACTGGAGGGTGCAGGTGAGGGATGGTGTGGCAGGCAAGTGTCGTCACCAGGCTGGGCTGCCCTCCCCTCTTCTCCATTCCCCAGACACCACACTTGCCCTGCCTCCCGCCTCACCCCCAGTTGGGCAGAGGCAAGCCAGGCAGGAGCAGACCCCAGGGGCCACATGGACTGTTCCTCCTAGACCTCTATGTCCTGGTCGTCGACTGGGTCACAGAGTCTCTGGAACCAGGAGGGAGAATCAGGCCCTGGGGCAGTCTCTGATGGGGGTTGGGGGAATTACGAGGGACAGCATTTAGCACTGGATCTTTCCCAGAATAAATGCACAACAGGACTCACTGTGGATGCTGAGTCAGTATTTAATTTGCTTCAGCCCCATTCTGAGCGCTCAGCTGGGCAATCTGAAAGGAACAGGGAACTTGGAGGAAGGATAGTGATTGATATTAATTTAAAAGAACAAAAATGCTGGAATGTTGACACTCCTGACTCTCTTTCAAGTCAACTCTCTCAGCGTTCCTCTCCTCACCCTCACCATCGTGAGGAACCTGAGGCCGCCAGGCATTTGGCCAACATCACACAGTGGTTTCTGAGTTTACTGCCAATTACATCTGACCAAACTCCTTCTTCCGGAGTTCACTTCTTTTTATCTTGCCAGTGATGGTTTTGGGCAGCTCTGAGACAAACTCCACCTGGTTGAGGATAAAGCAAACACATTCTGACTAAGTCTCCCCCGTCATTTTCTATCAACCCTCAGCTCTCCTCCTTTGCCCTCTCACACACCCCAGACAGGCTGGCGCCATGTGGGGGCCTTAATGGGGTCCACCATTTATGTCAGATTCTCCTCTGACCTCCTGAAGTTGGATGCAGCCCTTTGATGTACTTTGACCAGTGAAATATGAGAAGGAGTGAAGTGTCCCACCTCTAACAGAAAAGGTGGGAGTCATTGAGACAGGCCACCCCCTCTGTCCATCTCTTCTAGTGCTCTGGGAGGTACCTACGTGGTGGCTGCTCCTTTATCCTGGTCCCAGGATGAGGGGATGTGGAGCAAAGGCTCCGGGAAAGCTATGGTGGACAAGTGGCGTGAGCAAGAAAGACACCTTCCTTGTTATAATCCACTGCAACTTTGGGACTCTTTGTTACCCACAGTAAGTAACATGTAGCCCTTCCTGACTGGTACGCATCCTCTACTCTACTCTCGAAAAAGCATCAGATGCTAATGTTAGCAGCATGAACTCTGTTGTCAGATACACATGGGGTTGAATTCCGCTTCTATTTACTCTAATCTCAGGCAACTTACTTTGAGTCTCTAAGCCTCAGTTTCCTCTCTGTAGACTGGGATGATTATCTCAGGTTGTGGAGAGGATTAAATGAAATAATAATGCATGTAAAGCATTGAGTCCAGGGCCTGGTACACACAGTAAATGCTCAATAAATGTTAGCTATATAGCTTTATAATATGTATTGATTGTAAACATTCAGACAATGCAGCAAAGTATTACTACAAAAGAAGGAAATTTTAACTTGTTTTTAAACATATCAGATAGCACTACGTATGTTATTTCTTAGCCTGCTTTTTTATCTCAATAATATATTATTATGATATTTTATGTTAAAAATCTGCATCATCAGTTTAAATTACAGAATAATATTAAATTCCATGAGTAATTTCATCATTTCTCAATTGCTGCACAGTTTTATAGCTTGTGCACAGCATTTAAAACAAATGAAGTTGCACAAAAAATATCAGTATGTATTACATGCTGTTAGAGTAAATATCATTATGTTCTTTGTTGTTTGCTCTGTGTGTATATGGGTGTTGGGTTGCAATACAGAATGTATTTCTCATGACAATGTTTTTTAATAGCTTGGAAGTTGCTGGTTTGGGTGTCTTTTTCAAATTTTGAAAGATTGTAAATAACCTTCCTGGATATCCTTGGGCAATTGTCTGATTTTTTTCTTTAGGCTGACACTCCAGCAAAGGATGAGTTTCTGACACAGGATTGAGGTTCCATCCGATTCAGTGGGCTCCCTCACACCCCTAAGCTGACATGCTTCTTCTGCAGAGAAAAATATTAGTGCTCTTGGCTACTTAGGCTTCACCCCAGACACTGTATGAGACTTGAGGCAGTGGAGCCCCCAGAACCACTCACAGGGACCAGACACCATCCATCTGCTCTCGCTCACCTTCCTTGGGTACTTGTACGGGGCTGTCACGGACTTCACATGCTGCTGCAGCTCCTTGGTGAGCTGGTCTCGATCATGGGACAGGAAGTTTGGGGTCAGGACAATGAAAGCCTTCACTACCTGCAGTGAAGAACCAGAGTGAAGGCTCAGAGAGAGGGACAACCAAAGTATAGTTTAAAGAGTAAATGCCTGGGACTTCCCTGGAGGTCCAGTGCTTAAGACTCCACACTCCCACCACAGGGGCCGCAGGTTTGAGCCCTAGTCAGGGAACTAGGATCCCGCGTGCCATGCCACACTACACGGCCAATAAATAAATAAATAAAAATTTAAAAATAATTTTCAGGGCTTCCCTGGTGGCGCAGTGGTTGAGATTCCGCCTGCCGATGCAGGGGACACGGGTTCGTGCCCCGGTCCGGGAAGATCCCACATGCCGCGGAGCGGCTGGGCCCGTGAGCCATGGCCGCTGAGCCTGTGCGTCCGGAGCCTGTGCTCCGCAACGGGAGAGGCCACAACAGTGAGAGTCCCGCGTTAAAAAAAAAAAAAAAAATAATAATAATAGTTTTCAGTTTTAGAATTTTTTTAATTAAAAAAAATTTTTTTAAACAAAATAAATGCTTACAAAATTAATGGGAAAACAAACTGACAGTAGAGCCTTTGGAAATCCCAGGTTCAAATCTCAATGCTTCCAATTTCCACTCTTTGCTTTGGAACATTACTTAACCTATCTTAATCTCGATCTCCTTCTCTGTGAAATGGGGAGAGGACAGGTTCATTCCTCATCAGGTTCATGCAAAGATTCCATGAGATAATACACATAAAACGTGAAGCCAGTTTAAATGTATTTGTATTCCTATCATTGTTAACATCACCATTTTCACTATTATTTTAGGTAGAGTCCTGTGGGCATTTAATAATAGCTAAGACCTTGTGGGCATTTAATAACGTTGGTAATTTATTAGTTTCCTATTATTATTTATGTCCTCATTTAACTTCTCAGGGATTGTACATAGAAGGTGTTCAATAAACACTTGTTGAATCAAGGATGCATGCTCTGGAGCCAGAGTGCTCAATTTCCCACCACTTATTAGCTGTGTAATCCAGGCAAGTTATTTAACCTCTTTATGCCTCTGTTTCCTTCTCTGCAAAAAGGTATTAAAAGAGTCCTTAATTCATTGTGTTCATTGTGTTCTGTGAGGGATAAATGAGCTGACACCCAGTAAGAGCTGATTAACTGCTAGATGGCAGCAGCAGCAGCATTCACTATCAGCATCATTTCAGTCACAGATGAGGCCACAGTGCCCCCTGCTGACCACATAGTGTAAGTCACATGCACACCAACCATGCCCTCGCTTCATCCTAGGTCCAAGGCTGGGTAGGTATGGCCGGGAAGTTTTCCCCTCACCTGCCTTCCCAGCCCCACGCCCAGCCACGATGACCTCCACGTCCCGTTCCTCACCTCCCCTCGAATCGGGTCCGGGCTGCTCACCACAGCGGACTCAGCCACCGCTGGGTGCTCTGCCAGGGCGTTCTCCACTTCTGCCGGCCCAATGCGGTACCTGCAGGACCAATGGTTCCTTCTGAGCCAATTCCCGGGCGAGGGTGACCCAGGCCCTCAGATCGCATCTTTTGGAGAGACACATCTTCCCTTGGCACGGAGGATATCTGTCACAGGGCGCCAGGGCCTGTGTAATGGGACTGAAATGTGAAGTCCTGAACGTTCCATGCTAAGAAATACAAGGCTCAGGTGCCCCCCAGGTGAGAGAGGAGGTGAATGCTTCATCCTCCCAGAGCTCTGGGGCTTGGCTCAAGGTCAAGCAGCTTCCCCTGGCATGAAAACTCCTTAGCTTAAACATCTGTACAGATTTTACAGCCTGTTCCTCACTGTATCAGCATTGGTTTTAGAAATTAAAAGCAACAAACTCAATTTTCCTGAAATTCCCAAGAAAACATGTTTTTCTAGTGTAACGTGTCATTTTTTTCTTTATAAATCATGTAAGAGTTAGGAACAACAGACTTGGAGTCAAACCGCCTTTGTTCAAATCTGGCCTGCACCCTGTACGGTCTTTGAAACTTCAGGCAACGTTTTTCACTGCTCACTGACTCCTTTTGCTCATGTAAAATGGGCATAATCATGGGGATTCCCTGGCTGTCCAGGGGTTAGGGCTACGTGCTCCCACTGCAGGGAGCACGGGTTCAATCACCGGTCGGGGAACTGAGATCCTGCATGCCGCACACTTGGGGCCTCCATACACACACCCTCCCCGCCCCCCCCCAAAAATAAAATAAAATGGGCATAATCACATCTACCTTACACCATTGGGAGGTGGTTCGTATAAAGCTCTACAGAGAGTACGGTCACAAAATACGTATTCCAGAAAGGTGAATTTTATTATTGCTGTCGTTATGTGCTTCTGTGACACGTGGTTCATTACAGGAGCACACAGAGTAAGCTCCCTCAACAAATAGGGCCCAAAGTCAAGTCTTCCTTCCCAGTGCCTCTAGCTTGCACGATGTCTTACTTTGGTTCAGAGTTAGGCTGAGAGTCCATCACCAAGGCATGAAGGAATGTCTGGGCATGCTACCTCCCACCAGGCTCGTGAGGGTGGTACCTTCTGGTTCAGCGTCAGCCACACCTACCCAGAGGCATTGATGACATCATCAGCTCTCCCCAGGAACCAGAAGTAGCCTTCTGCATCAACGGTTGCTCTGTCCCCACTGTTGTAAAAGTCCCCACACTCCACTTCGGCTGTCTTCACTGGGTTATTCTGCAAAGAGAACGACACTACTCTGTCAAAAACAGTGAGTTTAGAGATGATGAGCTACAACAATGAGCTCAGAACTGGGTTTGAATCCTGCTTCTGGCTCTACCTGGCACCACAATTTTTATAATCTCTGAGTCTACTTTCATGACATGCAAGCACTCAATGCATGCGACTGGTCGATTAGTGAACAATGTTAAACCAATTTTAAGAACAATTTTTAAAAAAAATTTTATTTGTTTATTTATTTATTTTTGGCTGGGTTGGGTCTTCATTGGTGCACATGGGCTTTCTCTAGTTGCGGCGAGTGGGGCTACTCTTTGTTGCAGTTCACGGGCTTCTCATTGCGGCAGCTTCTCGTTTTGGAGCACAAGCTCTAGGTGTGCGAGCTTCAGTAGTTGTGGCACGTGGGCTCAGTAGTTGTGGCTCACGGGCTCTAGAGTGCAGGCTCAGTAGTTGTGGGACACAGGCTTAGCTTCTCCGCGGCATGAGGGATCTTCCTGTACCAGGGATCGAACCCGTGTCCCCTGCACTGGCAGGCGGACTCTAAACCACTGCGCCAACAGGGAAGCCCATTGCCTCCGGTTTTTGGCAAGAGATACTGTTTTCCACTTGAGATACCAGATCAAATTCTTTCTTAAACAAATGCTTTAAAGTAATTTGATTTAAAGTGAAAAATAATGTAAGTAATAATATACATGGTGCATGGATGTGGCAGAAAATAGTTGACGTGGACTTGAATGACTGAAATTTAGGAGACACCACATCAAAGGGTACAGAAAAAGTCCCACCCCCAAATCATGTACCCCACCCCCAAATCATTTGAACTGCTGTCCATCTCAGTGTACTCTGATACAGTTGACCTGACACATCCCTGTGGACACGTCTTCCCTGAAGGAAATGATATTTCTTGATGTCAATCATCTGAGGTAGGGTTAGAGATTGGAACCTTGCAGATGGGACTCCAACACTCAAGGAAGGAATTCCTTTGTCTCTCTGGGCCTGAACTTCTTGGAAGTAGATCTCAGAGCCATTGAAGAGCTCCTGAATGGTAGGAGAATAGTATCACATCTACTACACAGAGAGGGTCAGAGTCTACAGAGACACCTAATTGAGTTCTTCACCTTGACTACTTTTAAAAAGTGCTACTGGTGGGTGATGTCAAGAAAACATGGCAAATGAGGAAGATTTAAGGTCTCATTTCCCCCAAAAAACTACAATAAAAGTACAAGAAGTTGAATTGACTATGTACAACATCTGGGAAAGAGTCAAAGGCTTAAAACAACCTTATAAATACCCAATCAAGAAAAAGCCATCTTAAAAATGGTACAAAGTTTTGTGACATTTTATTCACCCTTGCTCCAGCCTTTCTTCTGCATGGCAGTTTTGGTCTTGAGCAGATGGCAGCCCAGTTCCCAGTGCCCCTGCTCCAACCAGAGAGAGCAGAGAAGATATCATTTGCAAATTATTGTACACACCTGTTGTAACCTGTCTGGGGATAATGGGAGGACTGGTGCAAGGCACGCAGTTCATGTAACTCAGAATATAAGTGGGAAAAGCAATAGGCACTGTTCATAGAAGCTACCTGGAAGACTACAAAACTAAAAGGTACCTAAGGTAAGAAATTATGGGTGGAGATATACAATAGATCATCAAGGTCTGGAGGAGAAGCTGGGGTGAGATTCTTTCAAGAAATTAGGGTATTCAAGACAGCTGTGCACATGGCGGTATTTACAAAACCATGCACATACCTGAGCAAGACGTGTGCTCACAGGAGTCCTAAGAAGACCTTAAGGTTTCACCTCAGACTGATCTCTAGGCGCAGAGCAAGCTGAGCTAAGTGGTGAAGGAGTACCCCAGCACAGACCTAACTTGTACATTGGTTGTTCTCTCCTTTTTGTTGTGATTGGTATTTTTGTTTGTTTGACCTCTTGACACTCAAGAAAATCTCTGTCAAAACATTAGCTGAACATGAGCTAAATGATCAGAAACTTCAGTGTGATCACACATGGCCAATAATTGTCATTGCAAGAAGAGTTTGGAAACGTCTCAAAACAAACATACTGTTATAGGCTTCAACGGTCAACAAAACGAAACAAGAACAACAACAAAACCCCAGACACCCCAACCCCCAGGGAAGCAGGAGAATCTGATTTCCAGAGTTACCACATTGTAATAGTGAGAGGCCCAATATTCAACTAAAAATTACAAGACATACAATGAAACAGAAATCATGCCTCAGGACTTCCCTGGTGGTCCAGTAGTAAAGAATCCACCTTCCAATGCAGGAGAAACGGGTTCGATCCTTGGTCGGGGAACTAAGAGCCCACATGCTGTGGGGCAGCTAAGCCCGTGCACCACAACTACTGAGCACGTTTGCCTCAACTAGGCAGTCCTCATGCTGCAAACTACAGAGCCCACACACTCTGGAGCCTGTGCACCATAACTAGAGAGAGAAAATCCACACGCCACAACTAGAAAGAAGCCCGCACACTGCAACAAAAGATCCCACATGCCACAACAATGATCCTGTGTATTGCACTAAGACCCTACACAGCCAAAAGTAAAAAATAGATAAATAAAATAAATAAATATTTAAAAACATCATGCCTCATTCAAAGGAATGAAATTAATTGACAGAAACCATCCCTGAGGAAGCCCAGACATAAGACTTACTAGACAAACAGTTTAAATCAAGCTTGTTAAATGTGGTCACAGAGATAAAGGAAGAAATGGACAAAGCACTACAAGAAGTCAGAAAAGTGACGTGGACAAAATGAGAATATCAACAAAGAGATGGAAATTATGGAAAGGCACCAAACAGACGTTCTAGAAAAGGGCAATAACTA
This sequence comes from Orcinus orca, assembly GCF_937001465.1. NCBI lineage: Eukaryota > Metazoa > Chordata > Mammalia > Artiodactyla > Delphinidae > Orcinus > Orcinus orca. The sequence goes on along the minus strand of NC_064574.1, from coordinate 65,660,090 downwards.
AAACAAAAAATTCACTGAAGTATTTGGCAGTAGTTTAAAACAGGAATAAGAAAGAATCAGAGAGTTGAAGACAGAACAATAGAAGTTATTGGGTCTGAGGAGCAAACAGGAAAAAAATTGAAGAAAAGCAAACAGAGCCTAATGGACTTGCATGACACCATCGAGCAGACAAACATGTGCATTATGAGAGAAGGAAATGAGACAGAGAAAGGGACAGGAATAGTATTTGAAGATATAGGGGCAAAATCTTCTCAAATGTAATGAAACACATGAATTTACAAATACAAGAAGTTCAAAGAAATCCAATAAGATAATCCCAAGAGACCCACACCAGGAAACATAAAAATCACAATATTGCAAGCCAAACAGAATCTTGAAAACAGCAAGAGAAGTGACTCATCACATACAAGGATCCTCAGTAAGATTATCAGTTGATTCTCATAGGAAACCTTGAAGGCCAGAAGTGGTGGGATTACATATTTAAAGTGTTGAAAGAAAAAAACCTGTCAATCAAGACTTCTCTATCTTGCCTTCAAAACGCTCCTTAAAAATGAGGGAGAAATTAAGATATTTTCAGATAAAAGCTGAGGGCGTTCATTGCCACTAGACATGCCCTAGCAGATATGGTAAAGGAATTCCTACAGGTTAAAACGAAAAGACTCTAGACATGTGTCAAATCCATATAAAGATATCTTTGGAAAAGTTAAGTGTGTGGGCAAATGTAAAAGCCAATATTACTGTAATTTTGATTTGTGACTCCACTTTTAATTTTCTATAGTATTTTTTTTTATTTATAAAAAAATTCTAAGTCTATATTTTTGGGTACACAGTGTACAAAGATATAATTTATGGAATCAGTATCAGAAAGAGGGGACAAAGCTCTATAGAAGTAGAGTTTCTTGTTTTTGTTTCTTTAATGCTTACATGTTTTTAATGAGGTAGCATTGGTTTATAACATCATATGTTTCATGCATACATTATAATTTGACTTCTTTATACACTACAGCACGCTCACCACAAAAACTCTAGTTTCCATCTTTTACCATACAATTGACCCTCTTTACTCACTTTGCCCTCCAACCCCCATCCCCTCTGATAACCATTAATATGATCTCCATAGCTATGCTTTTGTTTTGTTTGTTTGTTTTTCTAATATTCCACATATGAGTGGAATCACAGGTATTTGTCCTTCTCTGTTTTGTTGATGGTTTCATTTGTTGTGCAGAAGCTTTTTAGTTTGGTGTAGTTCCATTTGTTTGCTTTTGTTTTTGTTGCCCTTACCCGAGGAGACATAGCCAAAAATATGTTGCTAAGACCAGTGTCAAAGAGCACACTGTCTATGTTTTCTTCTAGGAGTCTTATGGTTTTAGGTCTTACATTCAAGTTTTTTAATCCATTTTGAGTTAATTTTTGTGTATGACGTCAGATAGTGGTCTAGTTTCACTCTTTTGTCTGTGGCTGTCCAGCTTTCCCAACATCATTTATTAAAGAGACTTTCTTTTCTCCATTGTAGATTCTTGGCTCCCTTGTCATAAATTTGTTGTCCATATATGTGTGAGTTTATTTCTGGGCTCTAAAATATTTCCATTGATCTATGTGTCTGTTTTTCTGCCAAATTATTTTGAATAGTATAACTTTGTAGTATGATTTGAAATCAGCAAGTGTGATCCTCCCACTTTGTTCTATTTTCTCAGTGAGGATTGCTTTGGCTACTTGGGGTCTTTTGTGGTTCCAGACAAATTTAGAATTCTTTGTTCTATTTCTTTGAAAAATGTTATTGCAATTTTGATATGGATTGCACTGAAGTTGCAGATTACTTTAGGTAAAATGAACATTTTAACAATGTTATTCCTTCCAATGCATGAGTATGAACTAGTTTTCCATTTCTTTGCTGCTTCTTCAATTTCTTTCAACAATGTCTTATAGTTTTTAGTGTACAGGTCTTCTACCTCCTTAGTTAAATTTATTCCTAAGGATTTTATTCTACTTGTTGTGATTGTAAATGGGATTTTTTTCTTAATGTATTCTTCTGCTAGTTCATTGTTATTATATATAAATGCAACAGATTTTTGTATACTGATTTTGTACCCTGCAACTTTCCTCTTTTCATTTATTAGTTGCAATAGTTTTTGGTGGAGTCTTTAGGGTTTTCTACATATAAAATCATGTCATCTGCAAATAAGATGACAAGTAAAATTTGTCACCTTTCCAATTTGGATGACTTTTATTTCTTTTTCTTGCCTATCTGCTGTGATTAGAACTTCCAATACTATGTTGAATAAGAGGGGCGAGGATGCTCATCCTCGTCTTCTTCCTGATTTTAGAGGGATGGCTTTCAGTGTCTCACTGTTGAGTATGGTTTTAGCTGTGGGTTTGTCATAAATGGGCTTTATTATGTTGAGGTATATTCCTTCCATACCCACTTTATTGAGAGTTATTTTTAATCATAAATGGATGTTAAACATTGTCAAATGATTTTTCTGCAACTGTAGAGATAATCATATGATTTTTATTCTTTGTTAATGTGGTGTATCACATTGCTTAATTTGCATATATTGAGCCACCCTTGGATCCCTGTAATAAGTCCCACTCCATCATGGTGTATAATCCTTTTAATGTATTGTTGTATTAGGTTTGCTAATTTTTTAAAAAAATTATTTATTTTTGGCTGTGTTGGGTCTTTGTTTCTGTGCGAGGGCTTTCTCTAGTTGCGGCGAGCAGGGGCCACTCTTCATCACGGTGCACGGTCCTCTCACTGTTGCAGCCTCTCGTTGCAGAGCACAGGCTCCAGACGCTCAGGCTCAGTAGTTGTGGCTCATGGGACTAGTTGCTCCGCGGCATGTGGGATCCTCCCAGACCGGGGCTCGAACCTGTGTCCCCTGCATTGGCAGGCAGACTCTCAGCCACTGCACCACCAGGGAAGCTCAGTTTGCTAATATTTTGTTGATAACTTTTGCATCTATGTTCATCAGAGATACTGGCTTGCAATTTTATTTGTTGTGTGTGTTATCCTTGTCTGGTTTGGTATCGGTCTAATGTTGGCCTTGTAAAATGAGTTGGGAAACCGTCCTTCCTCTTCAATTTTTTGGAATAGTTTGAATATGATAGGTATTAAATCTTCTTTGAATGTTTGGTAGAATTCACCAGTGCAGCCATCTGGCTTTCTGGGAGGTTTTCAATTACTGTTTCAATCTCCTTAATGTTGATCAGTCTATCCAGATTTTCTATTTCTTCATGATTCAATCTTAGAAGTTTGCATGATTCTAAGAATGTTTCCATTTATTCTAGGTTGTCCATTTTTTGTTCATAATATTCTCATAATCTTTTGTATTTCTGTAGTATCCATTGTTATTACGCCTCTTTTGTTTTTTATTTTATCAGTGCCTTCTCTCCTTTTTCCTGTGAGTTGAGCTACAGGTTTGTCAATTTTGTTTATCTTTTCAAAGAACCAGCTCTTTCTTTCATTGATCTTTTCTCTTGTCTTTTAAGTATCTATTGCATTTGTTTCTGCTCTTATTTTTAATATTTCCTTCCTTCTACTGTCTTTGGGCTTCACCTATTCTTTTTCTAGCTCCTTTAAGTGTAAGGTTAAATAGTTTGAGACTTTTTTTGCTTCTTGACGTAGGCCTGTATCATTATAAACTTCCCTCTTAGTACCAGTTTTGCTGCAACCCACAGATTTTGGTATGTTATACTTTTATTTTTAGTTGTCTTAAGGTATTTTTAATTTTTTCCTTTAAGTTCTCCCTTGACACAGTAGTTGTTCAGCACCATGTTGTTTAGTCTCCACATATCTGTGACTTTTCTAGCTTTCTTCTTGTAGTTGATTTCTGGTTTCATACCATTATATTCAGAAAAGATGCTTGAAAGGATTTCAGTCTTCTTAAATTTATTGAGACTTATTTTGTGTCCAAACACATGGCCTAACCTTGAGAATGTTCCATGTGCACTTGAGAAGAATGTGTAGTCTGCTGCTTTTGCATAGAATGTTCTATATACGTCTATTCAGTCCATTTGGTCTAATGTTTTATTGAAGGCCATTGTTTCCTTGTTGACTTTTTGTCTAAATGATCTACCCGTTAACGTAAGTGGAGTGTTAAAGTCTCCTACTATTATTGTGCTGCCATCAATTTCTCCCTTTACGTCTGTTAATAATCGCTTTATATATTTTGGTACTCCTAGGTTAGGTGTATACAGTCGTTAGTTCCCGGAACCCCTGCAGATACCAAAATTTGAGGATGCTCAAGTCTCTTATAATTTGCATATAATGTACAAACAATTTCCTGTAAAGTTTACATCATCTCTAGATTACTTATAATACCTAATACAATGTAAATGCTATGCAGATAGTTGCCGGCACACAGCAAAGTTAGATTTGCTTTTTGCTTCTCTCTGGAATTGTGTTCTGAATTTTTTTTGATCTGCAGGTAGTTGAATCTGTGGATGTAAAACGTGCAGATCTGGAGGGTTGACTGTATATATATTAATAAATATCATATATTCTTGAAGGGTTATCTCCTTTATCATTATGTAATGTTCATCTTTTGCTCTTCTTACCTTTCTTGGCTTGAAGTCTGTTGTCTGTTATGAATATAGCTACACCCAGTTGTTTTGGCTGCCCTTCGCTTGCAGTATCATCTCGCATCCCTTCACTCAGAGCCTATTTTTTTTTTTAGAGCTGAGATGAGTCTCCTGGAGGCAGAATATAGTTGGATCTTGTTTTTTAATCCATCCAGCCACTGTGTCTCTTTTGATGGGTGACCTTAATCCATTGGCATTTAGGGTGATCACTGATGATATATGAGGACTGAGTTCTGCCATTTTATCTTTTGTTTTCTGGTCGCTCTGTATTGCCACTTTTTTGTTGTTTGTTTGTTTTGGGTTTTTTTGGGGTTTTGTTTTGTTTTGTTTTTTTCCTTGTGTTTCTTTCTGCCATTTTAGTTTGGTGGTTTTCTATGTTGTTTTTCTTCAGCTTATTCTTTTTTATGTTTTGTTTTGTGGTTACCATGAGGTTTGTATAAAATGTCTCATAAATAAAACAGCCCTTTTTCTGTAGATAACATCTTATCTCATTTGCCTATACAGGTTCCATCGTTTTCCTGTTCCCCCTTTATATTTGGTGTGTGTGTGCCTCAAATTATCTTCTCTTATACTGTAAGTGTGTTACCAGATTGAAGTACCTTAGTTATTTTTACTGCTTTCCCCCCTTTTATGCTATAACTGTTTAACAACTTATATAGAGTTGCAATTTTCTGATTCTATCTATTTACTCAAAGTTTTGTGTACTTTTGTCTTTTCATTTTGGTAGAAGAGCTCCTTTCAACATTTCTTGTAAGGCAGGTTTAGTGGCGATGAACTCCCTCAACTTTTGTTTGTCAGGGAAAACCTTTATTTCTCCTTCATATCTGAAGGATAACTTTGCTGGTTAGAATAGCCTTGGCTGAAAGTTTTTATCTTTCAACAATTTGAGTATGTCATTCCACTCTCTCCTGGCCTGTAGAGTTTCTGCTGAGAAATCTGCTGATAGGCTAATGCGGGTACCTTTGCAGGACAATGTCTTTTTTCCCCCACTGCCTTTAAAATTCTTTTTTTATCATTGATTTTGATAGCTTAATATAATGTGCCTTGGAGAAGGTCTGTTTGCACTGAGATAATTAGGTGTTCTGTTAGCTTGTGGAGTCATATATCCAGTTCCTTCTCCTGGTTTGGGGAGTTCTCAGCTATTATTTCTTATTTTTTGTATGCTCTCTGATCTCATCTTCTCTCCTCCTTGTGGAATACCAATTATCCTTATGTTATGTTTTCTAATGAGTTTCTTCATTTTTTAAAACCTTATTTCTCTCTCCTACCTGAATCATTTCTAGATTTCTATCTTTGAGCTCACTAATTCTCCTTTCCATATGGTCTGCTCTATTTCCAGTGGTTTCTAGTATAGTCTTTATCTCATTTTATTGAGTTCTTCAGCTCCAGAATTCGTTTGTTTCTTTTTTAGGGTAACCAATCTCTTTTGTAAAGTATTCCTCTGTTCATCAACTTTATTCCTGAGCTCATTGAATTGCTTTTCTGAGTTTTCTTGTAGCTCAGTGAGTTTCTTCATGATACCTATTTTGAATTCTCCATTAGTTAAAGCATGTTCTGTAATATTCACTTTGGTTTCTGGAGAATTGTCATTTCTTTTTTGGTATACTGCATTGCTGTCATTTTTCATGGTGCTTGATGAGATGTTCCTGTGCCAGTGCATTTGAAGTATCCAACACCTTTCTTAATAGATAAAGTTTTGCTTACTTTGTTTCTAACAAACCAATAATTGGTAACTAGAGGTTTTTCCTTTGTTTTTAAGTAGGTGGCACTACAGCACAAGTTTTTTTTTTTTAACATGTTTATTGGAGTATAATTGCTTTACAATGTTGTGTTAGTTTCTGCTTTATAACAAAGTGAATCAGTTATACATATACATATGTTACCATATCTCTTCCCCCTTGCGTCTCCCTCCCTCCCACCCTCCCTATCCCACCCCTCTAGGTGGTCACAAACCACGGAGCTGATCTCCCTGTGCTATGCAGCTGCTTCCCACTAGTTATCTATTTTATGTTTGCTAGTGTATATATGTCCATGCCACTCTCTCACTTTGTCACAGCTTACCCTTCCCCCTCCCCATATCCTCAAGTCCATTCTCTAGTAGGTCTGTGTCTTTATTTCCATCTTACCCCTAGGTTCTTCATGACTTTTTTTTTCTTAGATTCCATATATATGTGTTAGCATATGGTATTTGTTTTTCTCTTCCTGACTTACTTCACTCTGTATGACAGACTCTAGATCCATCCACCTCACTACGAATAACTCAATTTCATCTCTTTTTATGGCTGAGTAATATTCCATTGTATATATGTGCCACATCTTCTTGTGTTTTTTTTTTTTTTTTTTTTTTTTTTTGCGGTACGCGGGCCTCTCACTGTTGTGGCCCCTCCCGTTGCGGAGCACAGGCTCCGGACGCGCAGGCTCAGCGGCGATGGCTCATGGGCCCAGCCGCTCCGCGGCATGTGGGATCCTCCCAGACTGGGGCACAAACCTGTGTTCCCTGCATCGGCAGGTGGACTCTCAACCACTGCACCACCAGGGAAGCCCAATGTGCCACATCTTCTTTATCCATTCATCTGTTGATGGACACTTAGGTTCCTTTCATGTCCAGGTTTTTGGTTCGTCTTTCCAGAACTGCCTCTTGTGGTATTTGAGAATCTGCACTTTCCATCTTCCATTGTCTCTGTGGAAGGTGTGGCCCCATGCCCTCATAATTGCTTCTTGTGCTCCTGGGGTCACTGGTGCCTTGCTGTTGCTGGTGTCACTTCTGTTGCTGGCATCACCACCAGGAGCACTGGTATGGCAGAAGTTTCCGCTGTGTCTGGGGTTGCCTAGGTCGCGGCCACTGCTGCCCCAGTGGGGGTAGTTGGAGGGAGGGGTAGAAGCTGGGGTCAGAGGTTGTCATGTTCATGGGCACCACCACAAGCAGGGGTCTGGAGTTTCATGTGCTCCTGTGGCTGAAGGGACTGGGGTCATGGGGCTCACTTCTACTGCTGCCCAGTTCTCTGTGGCCATGGGCACTGCTGCAGCTGGAAGCCAGAGTCATGTGTGTCACCTTTGCTGCTGCTGCTGGATTCTCTGGGGCTGTGGCTCAGCCATGATAGCCAGGAGGCCAGTATCATGGGCACTGGTTCTGCCTCTTCTATGTGTTCCAACCCATCCACCTTCAGATTACAGATGTGTAGATCTCTCTTGTGTCCTGGTGTGTTGAGCAGAGGAACTGGTGTTGTGTTATGGATGTTTTACTAGTTGTAGATTAAAGGAGAGAGACAAAGGGATTGTCTCACACCACCATAATGCTTAGAAGTACAGCTTTTGTATGTAATTGAAGTTAATTTGGTATCAATACAAATTAGATTGTTATAATTTTAGGATGTTATATGTAATCCCCATAGTAACCATGAAGAAAATATCTAAGGAATATAAACTAAAGGAAATTAGAAGAGAAGCAAAATATGTCACTAAAAAATATCAACTAAATAAGAAAGAAGACGGTAGTGGAGGAAATGAGGGGCAAAAAAGCATTAAGACATACAGAAGATGAATAGCAAAATGGCATATGTAAGTCTTTCCTTATCAATAATTACTTTAAATGTAAATGGGTGAAACTCTCCAATCCAAAGGCAGAGATTTGCAGAATAGATGATAAAACATGATCCAACTCTACACTGTCTATAAGAGATTCACTTCAGATTCAAAGACACAAGTAGGTTGAAAAGATGGAAAAAGACATTCCGTACAAATAGGAGACAAAAGGGTGGCTATCTAATAATATCAGACAAAATAAACTTGAAGTTGAATACTGGCACAAGTGACAATAAACGGACATTATATATTGAAAAAAAGATTAATTCACTGAGACTATATAACATTCAGAAACGTATATGCACCTAACAGCATAGTGCCAAAATATAAGATGCAAACATAGACAGAATTAAAGGGAGAAATCAAAACTCCAAATTATATAAAATAAACATTGATGGAATTGAAGGGAGAAATATACAGTTCTACAATAACACTTGGAGAGTTCAATATATTACTTTCAATAATGGATAGAACAACCAGAAAGAAGGTCAATAATGAAGTGGAGGACTTGACTAACACTACACACCAATTGGATCTGACCGATATACAAAATACCCTGCCTAAGAACAACAGAACACACATTTTTCTCAAATGTACATGGAACATTCTACAGGATGGGTCACATAATATGCCACAAAACAAAGATAGTACATTTTAGAAGATTGAAATCATACAAGGTATCTTATCTGATCACATAGAATGAAATTAAAAATTAACAACAAAAAGAAAAGTGAGAAATTCACAGATATGTAGAAAATTAAGCAATACAGTCTTAAACAACCAATAAGTCAAAAATGAAATCACAGGGGAAATTAGAAATTACATGGAGATAAATAACAACCAAACTACAACATACCAAAGCTTGTGATTGTAACAAAAGCAGTGTTGCTTAGGAATTTTAAACACTTACATTAGGAAAAAAAAAAAATCTTACGTCAATAACTTAACACTTTAAGTAACAAGAAAGAGGAGAGCAAACTAAATCCAAAGCTAGCAGAAGAAGGAAATAAGTTTGGATCTAAGAATAACAAAATAGCGAATAGGAAAACAATAGAGAGAACAAATAAAGCCAAAAGTTGGTTCTTTGATAAGATCAAAAATTGACAAATGTTTAGCTATATTAAGAAAAAAAGAGATGATTCAAATTATTAAAATCGGAAATGCAAGAGAAGATATTACTAGCAATTTTACATTCCAAAAAAGAAAAGTTTATAAGAGAACACTAAAACAATTATACACCAAAAGACAGGATGATCTAGATGAAAGAGGCAAATTTCTAGAAACACATAATCTACCAAAAATAAATCATGAAGAAATAAAAAATATGAATAGACCTATAACTAGTAAGGAGATTGAATCAGTAATCAACACTCTCATCCCTCCCCACCCTGAAAAGAAAGCCCCAGACCTGACGCCTTCATTGATGAAAACTCCCGAACATTTAAAGAAGAATTAATACCAATTATTCTCAAGCTCTTCCAAAAAATTGAAGGGGAGAAACAAACTCCTTAACTCAATCTATGAGGTCGGCATTACTCTGACACCAAATCCAGACAAAGATACTACAAAAAAAGAACACTACAGACCCTTATGAATAATTGGGGCAAAATTCTCAGCAAAATGCTAGCAAACAGAATTCAGCAACATATTAAAAGGATTATATACTATGTCCAAGTGGGATTTATTCCTGGTTCAACATATGAAAATCAATCAATGTAATGAACCATGCTAATAGAATGACAGTGGGGGCTGGGGGACCCCATATCTATTCAATTGATGCAGAGAAAGCATTTAACAAAAGTCAGTACCCTTTCATGATAAAAACACTCAGTTTATTTCATAAACTAGGAATAGAAGGAAACATCCTCAACATGACAAAGGCCATATATTTAAAAAAAAGCATAGCTAACATCATTCTCACTGGACTGAAAGATTTTCTCTTAAGATCAGGAACAAGACAGGAGAGCCTGATCTCACCATTTCTACTCAACAAAGTATTGGAAGTTTACCCAGGTCAATTAGGCAAGAAAAAGAAATGAGGCACCAAAATGAAACAGAATTAAAACTAGATCTGTTCACAGATAACATGATCTTACATGTACAAAACCCTAAAAAACTCTCTCTCACACACACAAATTGTTAGAGCTAATAAAGGAATTCAGCACAGTTATAGGAAAGAAAATCAATGCACAAAACTTAAGGTGCAGTTCTATACTTTAACAATTAACAATCCAAAAAGAAAATTAAGAAAACATCAATAAGAATACAATACTAAGGATAAATTTAGTATAGAAGGTGAAAGACTTGTACACTGAAGATTAAAAATCACTGCTGAAAAAGAGAAAGACATAAATAAATGGAAAAGCATCCCATATTCATTGATTTGAGACAATATTAAGGTGACAATGCTGCCCAACATTATCTACAGATTCAATGCAATGTCTATCAAAATTTCAGTGGTGTTTTTTGCAGACATAGAAAAACCCATCCTAAAATTCACATAAAATCTCAAGGGATCCCAAAGTGCAAAAACAACCTTTAGAAAGGAGAAAAAAGTTGGAGGACTTACACTCCTGATTTCAGAAACTTACTTCAAAGCTATAGCAATCAAAACAATGTGATACATTCATAAAAAGAGACATACAGACCACTGGAAGAGCATAGAGAACCCAAAAAGTAACCCTCACATATACTGTCAATTGATTTTAGGCAAGGGTGCCAAGACCATTCAGTGGGAAATACAGTCTTTTTAACAAATGGTGCTCGGAAACGTGGATGACCACATGCAAAAGAATGAAGTTACCTTATATCATACACAAAAATTAATTCAAAATAGATCAAACACTTAAATGTAAGAGGTGAGCTTATGAAACTCTTGGAAGAAAACACAGAGGAAAATCTTGCCTTGGATTTCACAATGATTTCTTGAATATGACACCAAAAGCACAGGAAAAAAAAGAAAAATATTGAATAGATAAAATGTTCTTCACCAAATTTAAAAACTTCGTATGTCATAGGATACTATCAAGAAAGTGAAAAGACAACCCACTGAATGGGAGAAAATATTTGCAAAGCATATAATTTGCATATCTGATAAGGTATTAATATCCAGCCTACATAAAGAACTCTTACAACTTAGAAACAACAACAACAGAAAAATGAACAAGCCAATTAAAAATGGGCAAAGAACTTGAATAGACAATTCTCCGAAGATATACAAATGGCCAATAAGAACATGAAAAGATGCTAGTCATTAGAGAAATGTCAATCAAAACCGCAATGAGTTACCACTTCAAACCCATTAGAATGGCCATTATTAAAAATAAACTGAAAATAGCAAGTGAGTGTAAGGATATGAGGAAATGAAAAGCCTTGTGCATGTGGAAAACATGTATGGCAATTCCTCAAAAAGTTAAACAGAATTACCATATGATCTAGCAATTCCATTTCTGGGTATATAACCAAAAGAAGGGAAAGCAGGGACCCAAACAGTTACTTGCACAATCAGTGTTCATAGCAGCATTATTCACAAAGGCCAAAAGGTGGAAACAACCCAATGTCCATCAAAACTTGGTATATACATACAATGGAATATTATTCAGTCTCAAAAGATGACAGTTTGCTGAAACATGGATGAACCTTGAAAACATGGCGCTGAGTGAAATAAGCCAGACACAAAAGGGCAAATGTTGTATGATTCCACTTACATGAGGTAACTAAAATAGGCAAGTTCTTAAAGACAAAAAGTACCATTAGAGGTTACCAGCTGCGGGGAGATGGGGACTAGGCAGCTGTTGTTTAATGGGAACAGAACTGCTTCTGGGGATGGAGGAAATTGTCTGCAGATGCATGGTGGTGACGGTTGTGCAATATAGTAAATTTTACTCAGTGCTACTGAACGGTATGCTCAGGAATGGTGAAAAAGGTAAATTTTATATCATATTTATATATATATATATATATATATGCCTCAATAAAAAGAAAATAAAAGAACAGAATATAAGCCCACAAATCTCAAAGGTAGAGTGACATGTCTCAATGCCATGAGAACATGTGAAATGAAGGAAATCAGTGTGGCCATATGCCAAGACATCTTTGCTAAATAAAATATGTTTTGTACAATTTTTTTTAAGTCATGGCTTTGGACCATGCCAGTTCAATTTAACCAGAATCTCTGTGGTTGGATCCAAGTATTAAAAAAAACAGAATCCCTCAAATGATTCTAACGTGCAGGCAGTATTAAGAACTGCTGATCTATATACCTGTTACTCTGTGTTCATTTTCCCTTTTATCCAACCTTTACACTGTGCTACTGAGAATTAAGGCTAAGGCTTGCATGATTGCTTCTGGACAATAGTACCACAGAGGGACAGGGCCCCACCCACCCACCCAAGGCCACAGTGTGAGCACGACAGTGACACCAGTGGCTGTGACTTTGTAGAAAGGAAATGGAGTCTGAGATCAATTTCAGGGTCTGTCTACCCTTCTACGGTCCATCTTGGAAGCTGAGGATTTTCTCTTAGTGGCCACTGCTAGCTAGGGTATGTCTGATGAAGAGTTACAGCAGGTTTCCTTATACTCTATTGTAGGTTTCTGTAGTCCCTGGATTTCTCATTTAGAGTTTGGGGTCCAAAACACATCACTTTGAATCCTAGGCCTGCCATTTATTTGACATGGGAAAGACACGTTAAGCTTCCAATCTGCAGTTTCTTCCTCTTTAAAGTGGGGATAATAGCGCCCCTGGAGGCTCAGCGAGTATAATAGATTTGTTTGCACCCTGTTGGTAAGTGCGGTGGTATGATGTGAACCCAGTCAAAGCCAGCATTCTTAACCACAAGACATCACTGGACCCCAAGTCTGGTGGCTCTGAAGCCAGGCTGTTTTCTACCCCAACAGTCAGCCCATAAGTGCCAGATGGGTTATGACAGAAAGGGATGTGGGAACACACTATGAGCTTTGAGATTAATTAGAACAGGTTTCATTGACTTGGAGTGAATAAAGGAAGAAGGAAGAAGTCTCAAGATGCAGAGTTGAGTCCAGTCCCTTAGCACCTACACAGCTCCCTGCGAGGATTCTTGGGCCGTGTGGGGGCAGATGGTGTGTCCTTACCTCATAGCACATGAAGATGCCTATGGGCCTGGTGGGCTTGATCCTGATGCCAATGTTTCCTTCAGTGTTGGGCGGCAGGATGTTGCCCTTGTCATCAATGATCTGGAGCAAGAGACCTGTGAATCCCACCCTGCAGGGATCCCCAACACTCCTGCCCCACCCAAACACTGCCTGGCTCATTCATGTGACACAGTGGGGGTTATTGGGGGAGGAGGCTGTGGTAGAGGAGCCCTGTCAGAAAATAGAATAAAACTGTCAAAAGTCTTTGAAATCAGCAAATGGTGGAACCCAAGCCATGGGTCTATGTGTTTCATGCATATATAGACATCACAGATGTGTCTTCAAGCGAGAAAACACGGATCAGGAAAAACTAAAAGCACCAGCAGTGGAGAGAGCCGCCTGTGCTACTGCAAGTACTCTTTTCCAGGCTCGGTGCATGAGGCCTCTGGCTGTCCTGGCAAGCTGCGCTCACGCCCAGGACATTGCAGTTCTCAACTGAAAACTCCCCAGGAAACTGGAGGAAAAGTAGGCGGAGAAGAGGCAGGGCAAGCGGGAGGCATGACTGGTTCTGTCACCTCGTGTCACACAGTGGTCCAACCCCAGCCAAGCACTAACTGCTCTCTGCCAATGTCTTTACCACCAGACCTGAATGTCGTAGGGTGGGATGGCCTTCCCCAAGGAACCCGGCTTGATCTTCATCCCCCGGAGAGTGCCACAAGTTGTTCCCTGTTCGCAAAGAAGAGAACGGGGGTTGGCCAAGACTCCAGGCTAATCACAAAGCAGCAAGAATCAAACACAGCATCCTTGCTTACAAATGTCATTTGATGCTGTGCAAAGAGCCCTCATGGGGAAGCTAGAAGGCATCGACCCCACTCTAGTCAGCAGACATTCACTGCACCTGACATGGACTGGGCCTGAGCCCGGTGCTGGGGCTACAGAGTCCAGTGGGAGAGGCCATGAAGAAGCAGAGGAGTGAGCCCAGGGCTGTGGGCATGTAACGTAGGGTGTGGAGTGCCCACTGTATGCCAGAGATGTGTCCCTTTGCCGGGGAGGGCCATGAGTATATTTCACAACCATTTACTTGTAGCTGCCTCAACTGCTTCTCAGAGCTGTGCCGAGATTATTCAGATTGTTCACGTTGTTCCCCTACCCCCATGTCTTCCTGATGAACCTTATTCCTTCTTAATGGTTCTCTAAATTATCACTTTCCTAAAGTTAAGCGCTTTACACACAGAGAGACCAAGGTTTGAATCCTGACTCCACCACTCACTAGCTATGTACCAAGTAATCCCCCTTGATCTCCTCCTCTGTCAAATGGGGGTAATTATAACATTATCGCTTAGAGTGCTTGTGAGTGTGTGCCAGGCACACACCAAGTATTCAGTAAACAACTACTACTAGCTATCATTCAGGCCCTAATAAAAGGAAGTTGGGAGATTCTCTTTCTGTGGTATTTTTCCCCACACTTGTATTCCTGCTTGTCTGTTTCCCTCAGTAGATAATGAGCATTCAGAGAATAGAGATTGTACCATCTGTGTCTGCACCCCCAGCCTCTAAACACAATACCTACCTAAAAACAACAGTGACAACCATAGCTGCAATAGGGGTTAGACACTGTGCCCAGAGCTTTGTATACTTTCTTTCTTTTACCTTATCATAACCTGGCAAGACTGGCATTATATTTCCATTTTGGAGATGGGGAAGCTAGACTCTGCAAGATTCAGTGATATGCCTACAGTCTCGAAGCCTATAACTGGCAAGGCTGAGATCGGAACTGGGGTCTGAGCTCCTGAGAGAGGAAGTACTTTCCCCTTTGCTATGTCACTGCTCACACTCTAATGTGGAAAATGTTGCAGAAATGAGTGAATAGGTGTGAAAATGTTTGGAGAAATAAAGCACCATCCGGGTATCGGGGAGTATTCTGTTGTTACAGATAGTTAATGCAAAGGGACTGGCGTCATGGGTGTAGCGCATAGTTCTAACCTCACCCTTCTTGTCTGAATGCAAACTGTGGACCAGCAAGGACAGACCTAGAGTCTTAACAATTCTCAAGACTGGAAGCAGACCCAATAACTGATTATTTATTTATTAATTTATGCAAAATAATGTCAGACAAGTATGTCAATTGAGACTGAAACGGCTATTTTGCTGCAGGCCCTGAGAAGACAATCATACCTCTGTCAGCTAAAGGGATGATAGGGAAGTAGGGGAAAGTGGCTCTGCCCAGCATTGGAAATGCATTGAAAATGTGTTAGAAGTGAGATACCTGCCCACACTATCATGGATAAAGTCCTTGAGATTCAAGACATAAATGATTCTTTGAATGCCCCGCCCACCTGACTGGTCAGTGATCCTCTTTGGGATCACACTGTGTGTGTGTGTGTGTGTGTGTGGCGTGTATATAGAAGATCTCTCCTCCTGCTAGTTTCTCACCATCAAAGCTGTGTGCTCTCCTCATAAACACCCAGAAATGAACTAGTGAACTTCCGGGGCTAGCTCCGGCCTGCTCCTGTGGTTGCTGCCTAGGAAGGGACGGTGAAGTGGACAGGACTTGCAGTGGTGGCTTCCATGTCTCTGGAGAGTGCCTTCTATGCCAGTGCCCCTCCTGGGCTCCCTTAATTATAACTAATTATCACAGGTACAGTGGCACCATGTCTTTAGACCCCTTTCTAAGTTTTTGTCCAATAGTTTTCAGCACATGGGTCTTTTGACAAGTTGATGAGCTGCAACTGTCCTTTCTGCAAATTTATTTGGGACAAATAAGCCAGAGCTCTGGAGCCTCCCACTGGCTTTGAGCAATGCTGTGTGCTCTGCACACACTCATAGCAGGATTCAGCTCATCTGCTGGGCTCAGTGGACGAGCACATCCTGACTGGCCCAGAGGGACCCTTCACCTACCGTTTCTGACTGTCCGTAGGCCTGGTAGAGCAGAACGCCTGTCTGTCTTCTCCACAGCTCTTGCTCCTCGGGCAGCAGGGCCTCCCCACCAGTACAGCAGTGCTCCAGGGTGGGGAACCTGAGGCTGAGGGGAAGGCAAGGTGTCAACAGAGCCTCCGCAGATTGGGCTTGGGCGCTCTGCCCCAGGCCCAGGGAGAGCTCAGAGCATTGTCATCTGGATCATTCATCCTTCTGCTTCTTCGCTTTCTTACTTGCCTTCTGGGCATTTTCCTGGTGGTCAAGTCCAAGTGGAAGTCATTTCCTGTTGGTACCTGTTAACTCATCTGGCAGGGGTAGGTGGTGGTGGTGGTGAGGCTAATGGGTTAAATCAGGGAGATCAGGACTGAATAAGGATGTTGATGTAACAAGAGGGAGAAGTGTGCTTGGAACACATTCTAAGCATTCTACATGGCTAAGAGGGATATTTTTGTAAACCATAAGGGCTGAGGGATAAGACCCCAAGGATATGCTAGGATGGTAATAGAACTGTACTGCCTTCTGGGAAGAGTGGGCTTATGTGAACTGAAGGCCTTTTGTGTTTCTGGCTGGAGAACGCAAATTTGGGGTTAGAAATGAATTGCTTGGGACATCAAGGAAGACCGGGGTTCATGTAAGTGAAGAGAAGGAGGATCACAGGTAACTTCCCTGAGAGTAGGAATTTGGGAGAGAACAGAAAAGTCTGCTGTGAATATTTGCAGTAGTTTGCTAGGTACGTTGTGCGATGTAAATCCTCTCATCTATTTTCCCCATGAAGATTTCCATAAATAACACAAAAACCATCACAAAATAATGATGGATTCCCTGAAGGAAATGGGTAGAAGTGATTGGGGTCTTAGTACCACTTTGCCCGGGGCTGAGCTGAGCCAGCTCGTAGGGCTGAGGGAGGTGGCAGAATCCCTTGTCACCCTCTGCTCACATATACAGAGCCTGTAGTGATGGACAGCAGGGCTGGCTTCATGGAGGGTATGTTCCTCATTCTTCCTGAGCTTTATCCAAAGTACACAAAATGGGCAGAGTCTCCAATAGAGGCAATATTCATGCCCTGGGTGAATTTGTATGGGGTTTGTTCACCATCTCAAGAACGTTGCAACAAGTAGCTGTAATATGAGCTTTGAAATACAGTTGGAAACATAATTCTGTCAGATTGAGGGTTCATGAATAAAATGAAGCTGTATTTCAGTTATCTTCATAAATTGAACTCCTTGGTATTTTAAGTCTTTTATGTCTAAAACATGTTAGCTCTGATTCTGAGGTAGCCATTTCAATTTCAGAGTTGCTAAAAGATACATAAACAACCATAAGGTTCAAAGAGCAGATTTCAGGTGAGCTAAAAATTAATCCACAAACATGGGGAAATGCAAAAATAAAATTACAGTGTGATACTACATGCCCATCAGATTGGCAAAAAGTAAAACTTGAACAAAAACAAATATTGCCAAAGATGTGAAACAATGGAAATGCTCCTACCCTGCTAGGGTGAGCATACCTTGGTTCAAAACTTTGGAAAATAAGGTAGTAGGGTGCAATGTCAGTGTGACCTAGCAATTCCTCTCCCAGAGAAGATCTACAGCAACGTGTGTTTATGCGTTTATGTACATGTTCAAAAATTCAATGCAGCATTAATCATCAATAGTCCCAAACTGAAAACTACCCAAATGCCCAATAATAGAACTGAGTTAAAATGTGCTACTTTCATAAAATGTAATGTTATACAGCAATGAAAATTAACTCCAGCATTATTTAACAACACGGACACTTCTTAGAAACATAATGTTGAAAAAGGAAGCAGATATTATGGAATAATGTACGATTACATGAAGCTCAAAAGCAAGTAAAGTAGAATAATTTGTCTAGGGATATTTCCTGTGTAAACTATGAGGGAAAATAAGGAAATGAACCATAAAAGCCAAGACAGTGGATTCCTTTAGTGGAGATGGAGAGGCATGAGGAGGTCTCTGGGGACACTGGCCATGTCCTATTTTTGGGCCTTGGGTGAGTGGTTGCATAAGTGTTTTATATTCAACAATTCATTAATCTGTAAATGTATGTATTATATACTTTTCTGTATGTTTATTTCATAACAAAATGTTTATAAAAGTAAAAACCCACAATGATGCAAGGCTCACTCAGTGTTTCATTTGGTTCTCTGAATCCTGTTTAAAGAACCAATTAGACTAGCTGCTAAATATCACCACCAACATTTACCCCCCACCACACACACACACAGTATCCTCAAAGAACCATAGCTAAAATCAGTCAGGCCACAGTGCATCAGATTACTTAAAATCCTACCCGAAGATTCTTGTTACCAACGGCAGCCACATCTACCATACCTGGCGGAATTCTGCTGCAGAATCATTCGAAATACAGAGGGCGCAGCAAAGCATTGGGTAATAGGGTATTTGAATAATGTCTAGAAAGTCAGGAGAGAAAAAATTTTATTTTTGCAATTAAGATTTAAAACATAGATTTGTTATTAGCATTTTAATTCTGACCTCTCCTCTAGGAGAGCCCATTTATTCATCTGTTAATTCTTTCAGTATACCGAAATTGAGCATGAATTCCGTACATGGCATGTGTCAGGTACTATTGGAGCAACACAAGAAAGTCTAAGTTGAGGGGATGGGTAGGGAGGGAATGAAGGGAAAGTTTTGTTTTGTGAATTTGAATGGTAAAATTTTAATTTAACATTTTTCGTTTTAGTCACCATCTCCCATCTTCAATAGGAGAGAATGAAACCAAGTAATTTAAAAAGTTTATTTTTAAAAATTCACGAAAGTAATAATTGTAAAGTAAATTAAACAATTGAACTTTCAAATGCAGGGTTTGGGGTAAATTTGTGGACTCAATTCTTTGAAATAATTCAAGCTTAAAATACACTGAGACTGTGGGGACACCCCTTGTAGGGGAAGGAGAATTAGACCTGGTGGGGGAAGGAGAGAGGTGGATTCATTGTGGTTTGTGCAGTTCTATGCCTCAGAGACTGGCAGGATGCAGGCAGAAAATAATGACGGAGAGGCAGATGTTGACATAGGGGCAGGGAATGAGAAGTGGGAGGTACAGTTTCAGGTGCTGGAGGGATGAGCAGATGAACTTAACCAACCAGCAGAAAAACCGGTGGAAACTAGCTTGGAGGGAGGACTGGACAGTTTTGAGAGCCACCCAAGTGGACGTACCTGCTGGAGAAATGGAAGTACAGGAAGCTGCTTAGAGGGGAGGGAAAGTTGAGGGCAGAGCCTTGGATGACTACGGTGTTCAGGGGTGAGCTGGGGGAACAGGCGGTAGCAAGTGGAGAATGTTCTGTGGAGCAATCTGACCTTAAGGGAGGAGAGACGGGGCTGGTCCAAGGTGTACCAGCGTGAAGGGCAGGTGTTCTTAGGATGAGGAACTTTGAATATGTTTATGGACTGAGGGAGTAGAGTCAATGAAAAATGAGAGATTGCAAATACAGGAGAAAAGGTTTAATGAGTTAAAGATTAATAGAGAGGGGCTCCAAACACAAGGGCAGGGAAAAGAACAGGATCGGCAGCAGGTGTCGGGAGGGAGTTGGACGTTGAGAGGTGAAGGGGCAGGTCTGCCTCTGAGACAGAAAGCAGGGGAGTGAGTGGAGACACAAAGACAATTTTTAAGTGAAGAGAAATACGTTGAAGGAGTTCACGCAGGTGACCTCCGTTATTATCATGGTGTATGCATAACAGCAACTGCTACCACTTACTGAGTGTTCTCTCTGGGCTAGTCTCAGGGCTAAGCACTTTACACACCTTTCCTATGTCGTCTCATTAATATTCCCAACAATTTTGTGGCGATAGTCACCATTAGGAGTCTCATTTTACAGATAAGGAAACTGAAGCTCAGAGTGGTAAGCAAACCACTAATAAATGTCAGTCATGGGATACGAAACTAGATCTGCCATAGTCCAAGGCCTTTGTTTCTAAATATGTCATTAAATTGAGTAGCCACACAAACACAACATTCACACACCAGCCGCCTGGCCCTGGTAGGGCCAGGATCCAGGATCCAGGAGACCTGAGCTTGTTCTGTTTGCTTTCATTTCTCAAAACGTATATTCTGGTTCCCAGGTCCACAGAGTCTGATCCATAGGTCTAGGGAAAGGTTTGGAATATGTGTTTTCTTCAAAGTTACCTCTTGATGTAATTCTGATACGATGATTGATTCAGTGCTTCACACTTTGAGAAACCCAGAGCCAGGGTTATATTATGCTAAGAGTTATACTAAGAGGCTTCTTTGCTAATCAAGTATTTTCTCAGGTGGATCCAGTTTTTGAACTCGAAATGAGTGTTTTCTGGGAGTTTGTTGATATCGAAAGGTTCGTCTTCTTACCTGTACAATGACCTTGGGGTCAAACTGGGGCAGATGATGGACAAAGACTGTAGACCCCGCTGTCCATGGTTCAAGCAGGGACCCTCCGACAGCCAGAATCCAGCCTGTGTCTGACAGGCACCAGAGGACATCAGACGTCTTCAGCTGCAGTAATTTCCTGCTAACTCCAAAATACAGTTAGCCTCAGATACTATTCTGACTACTATACTATCCTTCCCTTCTCTCCACCCGCATTCCTCCAGGATTTTGCTACTCAGTTGTTATCATTAGCACAGATACCAACTATCTACAAAAAGCCTTCTCTCCCCTGGTCTGGTTAATAAGGTACAAAGTATATAGAACATGGTCTGGTTTGAATATTACTAGTTGATGGATGGAGAGAAGGGAGAAGAGTTTGGTTTAAAACCAATTAAATGGTTAATCCAGTTTCAGCCTCTATGTTTGTTCCAGGTTAGGGCAGTGGCTTGGTGTGCCTTAGTTCCAGGTATTATTTTTCCCTAACAGTTCATGACTGGGAAACTCTATGCCAGATTTGTCCACAATCAAGGAGAGGAGAGGACCTGCCACGTAAGGTCACATTGCTGGAGCATTTTATCTTTCCCCACCAAACCCTGGAACTACTGACAGGGACACAGGGGCTTGTCATTTGTGTGGTTTGCAGAATGCCTGCTGTTTCCACCCACATCTCCTCCATGCCTCCTGTGAAGGTGCTCAGGCAGGACCCAAATGTGCCTCCTTTGTCATTCAGATGCCTCTGTCAGCCTATACTTCTCATACCCTTAGGGGTCTGAACCAAAGAGAGCAGAAAGCATAAACAGCACGGGGTCAATTCCACCAAGAGTTCCTTTCCCAGCACATACACATACACATATACATACACACTTCACCCCAGATCCGTGGCCCAGCTTCTAAGCTGGTGCCCTCTCTCCTACCATGAAGGGAGGAAGGATCGCAAAGCAAGTCCATGGCTGTGCTTTGCCATCTTGGGGAAGCCTGTGGTCCCACTGGTGAAGAAGATGGCCATTGGGTCCAGGGTCTTTGACTTAATACAGGTGTGAACTGGGGATTCTGATCTGCAAAGGCATTCAATACAAAAGGACAGAAGTCATGTTTCCTGTTTTTCCATCCTCTGGGGAAGCAAAAGAAGCAATATGAGTCTTGGAGTCAGAAAACTGGGGTTTGCAACTCCCAGTATTAGGCACCAAACAAAGTTTATGGGTGACTTGGATAGGTGGACTGACATTTCTTCATTTTAAAAAGTGGGGAAAATATGATGGATTACTTTATATTTTAATAAACATTGAAATAGTATTTCCAATGATTCCACACAATGCTCTAAATGATCTACAAATAAGAACTCATTCAATCTTCAGAGCAACCCTAAGAGGCAAGTACTGCTTTTATGCCCATTTTGTAGATGAGGGAACTGAGGCTCAGAGAGGTTAGGTAACTTACCTGAAGACATATAGCCAGCAAGTTGCAGAGCCAGGATTCAGACTCAGACAGTGTGATCCATATACTATGCTTTTAGTCACACTGCTAACCTTGTATTTTACACAGAGTAGCTTCACGGGAATTTAACCTCATAAACTTGGTGTTGAAGGGTGGGAAAGAGAAAGCTAGGGAGAACGACAGTGTAAGGAATGTATACATGTACATCTGCCCTAGCATGAGCTGGAGGTGGAAGGTAGAATCCGTAGCTCCCTCTGTCCGCCTCGGTTCTTGGGGAGCTTCTCCTTGGCTGAGAACCTCTTTCTTGGGCCTATTACAATTGTAAATGCAAGCTTCCTATAGTACTCAGGCAGAGAGGCTGCAAGCAATCCCAGTGCTGGAGGGAGCCCTGGCTCTTGTGGAGAAATGATACCATACTGAGTCTGGGAAATTTAGGTGAGTTTTAATGAGTATTCTTTGTTTAAGCTATTTTAATCTAATTCTCTGACTTTAGAATCTAGCATAAGATGCGATTTCACTGTAATATTTGCCCTTGGGGGTTGAAGTAAAGAGCTTTAAAAACTGTGGAATTACTTCAAGAAAACAAATCCAGCATGGTTTGTGTGTGACATGAAAAATGCCTGAAGACTTGCAGAATCAGAGTTTTGGAGGTGGAGGGGTCTTTCTTACCTTCAGCACTTCCCTAACTTTTCCTTCAAGGCGTCCCTATAGACACCCACCCCCTAGGACATGGAAAGTGTTTGCTCCCAAAGCTGCCTGTCATTTTTTCCTCAGTACCATGTTTCACCATAAAAATTCATCTTAACCTTTTGTTCAACTTCTTTAATTGCTAATTATTTACATAGAAATAATATTCAGATTCCCCACCTACAAGGAACATGCAACACAATAACCCTCTGACTTTACACATCTCCTTTGCACAGGGGTGATTATATTTTAGTGAGTTCAATTTCAATAGAAGTTCAATTTCCTCATTTAATACATAAAACAATTGCAGCCAAGAGAGGAGTAGGAACTAGCCCAGAGTTGAACAGCAAATCAGTGACATAGCTGTGAAGAGAAGCTCAGAACTGGTGAGCTTCCTCCCACTGGCTGCTTCTGTACCAGCACTAGGCAGTGAGTGGCTTTCTCCTGCCATTCCTCAGAAAGCACATTCATCAGACCAGAAACTCACCTCATCAGTGATCGGAAGTCCAGCCACCCTTTACGGCTGTGGTCAGACACCAGGAGCTTGGTTTTCAGAGCAGGACACTCAGAAGCCACAGAATCCACCTCTGGGGCAAGGGTATCTGTGGTCACAATGCCCTTGGCTTTAGACACTTGTAGTCGATAGAGAATGTCCTTGGCCTTCATCTGGGTGGTCCCTGGCATGAAGACGATCCCTAGGGATGAGAAAGAAACTGCCTGTTCTGGTATCTCTTTCACAGCCTCACAACCTTGGCTGTCAGATCTGGTTTATCTGCAAAGAAATCCCCTAACTTCTTGGTATGCAAAGGATGGTCCACAGCATCAACACCACCTAAGACACAGAATCTCACCCCCCACCCCAAACTTACTGAATCAGAATCTGCATTTTAACAAGCTCTCCAAGGGATTTCTATGCACATTAAAATTGGAAAAGCCTGCCCTAATAATTTCTACTCTAAATGGATCTAGCCAGTAGACAGGTGAGTCCTTCTCCATACAAATTTACACAGGATCTGGGAAAGATACAAGTAGGACAGTGTCCCTGACTCTGCCTCCCTGCCCCCATTTTTCTCCTCTCACTTCCTTCTCTGTCATCGTGAATCTCTTGTCATCTGTTGTCATCATTCCTTGTGTCATCTTGAATCTCCTCTCTTTCCTTCGTTTGTCATACCCAAAGTTAACTACAATGTCCTTTGAACTTTTCTACTTTCCCTTCCATCTTCCATCACCAACAATTAGCTCAAGTCTTGTGTGCCCCTATTGCATTCTAATTTCTCCACCAGATGCCCTGTCCTGAATCTTCCTACTACCCATCTTCTGTATTACTAGCCTGCTTAGTTCCACGGAGCACTGACTTTTTCCCCTCCACATTTCTTCTCCCCACTAACACCTGGACCCTGTCTCCAGGAAAACACCACACTCCCCATCCTGACTCTGAGGGCACTGCTCACTCTCCATCTTTCTCTCGCACAACTCTATTCTCTATTTCAAGATGACCATTCTTCGTATAGGCTACTCCTGACTCTAAGCATTTCCATGTGCTATGACCATTCTTGGAATTTCCGTCCTTTGCTTCTACTCCTCTTTAATTCTTCTTATCCCAGAGGTCTCAAGTCATGTCTTGGGTTTCTCATGGACCATCTCTTCACTATACAGATGGCATGGCTTCTCTATACTCCCTCAGCCACTGCTGTTAATTCTTGATCTTGACGGATTAATCAACTATTTGTGAGAAAACATGAGACAGAGAATATGTGACCAAGAGCACGACATATTGTTGTATGAGCATGCATTATAGAACAACTGAAGTGATTCGAAAAAGAATCCATGAGTCCCATACTGATTATATAGATTAATGCATAGATAAGCAGTTAAAAGGGAAAGGAAAATCTCTATAGAAGAATGCCAACTAATAAATGTAGAAGGAATGATATAAATAGAAAATCCTAATAAAAGACCACCATTAAAATATTCAATTCAGTCAAGAATCATCAGTGGATTCTCAAACCATAAAGGGAAAGACAGTTGGGGAACAGGATATTCACACAGTCCCATAAATATTATACGACAGATTACTTACTAACTACAAAAGGAAAAGGTACCTTTACAAAGGTGGATACTACCTTTCTAAAGTGATAATATCAATGATATTAGGGCAAACCAACTTTATATATCCCCAATGTGATGCACCAGGGAAGACACAATATTGCCCTTCTAGTGCCTGGGCTAAAAATGTCTAACCTGAAGATAATCATGAAGAAGGAGTCAGAAATACACATTTTGATGGACCTTCTGCAAAACAACTGGCTTAGATGCTTCAAAATTGTCATCGTCATGTAGACAGTGTAGAACGTAGAGAAACATTCTAGATTAAAGGAGACGGGGGAGATATAACAACTAAATGCAATGCATTGGATTTTTGATTTAAACCAAATAAATGCTATAAAGGACATTATTGGGAGAATCGAGGAATTTTGACGATGGATGTATATCAGGTAACTCTATTGCATCAGTGTTAAACTTCTTGTGTGATAACTCTACTGTGGTTATGTGAAGGAAATGTCTTGGATCTTAGCAGATGCATGCTGCAGTGTTTATCTGGTGTTTATGGGTGTTACAGTGTCTGCAACTGATTCTTAAATGACTCACTGGGAGAGAGGGCTCGAATATGGCAAAACGTTAACAATTGATGAATCTTATAAAGAAGCAAGAATGTCTGAGACCGTGTAAGAGAAAGTGTGTGTGTGTGTGTGTGTGTGTGTGTGTGTGTGTATGAGAGAGAGACAGAGAGAGAATTATGACATTGTGTTTGAGAGGGTGTGAGTATAAGGGAGAGAGTGGATGAGAAGGAGTAAAATAATATTTGAGTGAGTCTGAGAAAAAGAAAGACTTTTAAGAATAAAAACTGGGGGGAAGAGAAAACACCTAGTATTTCAGGACACACTGGCTCTAGGTGAGCCCAAAGGTCTGCTTGGGTCACTGACCTGTTCGGATGCAGGCCACGATCACCAGCCACCACTCAGGCACTCGAGGCAGAATCAAGGCTAGATGGTCTCCCTCCTGGAGGCCACAGGTCTGTGTGAAGACGTTGGCTGCACGACGGGTTAAGTCTGTCATCTCTCTGAAACTCCACTTCACTTCATCCCCTTGATTATTCACCCACCACAGGGCTGGGTTTGGACCTCTCTTGCCTTCCTGGTTAGGATCATATGCTACATGTTATTTCCTGATTCAAAGGAAAGGGGCACTAATGTGGCCAATCCACTACCACAGTCACGTTCCCCTGTGAGTGTAGCTCAAGGTCTGAGATCCCATTTTAAAGCATTTATAGCGCCAAGAGAAGTTGGGGGGAGGTGTGATCCAGCCAACTTCTTCGGGTCTACCGTAACCCCCTCGTCTTAAGTCACATAAAACCATGAAGAGCCTTCATGTTACTTATTGAAGACTTACAATTTTATTCCCCATGTGTCTGTCTTAGTTCCACATGGACAGTAGGTTACCCTCTGTGCCTCAGTTTTCTCACCTATTAAAAGGGTATAATAATACTACCTGGACTGTAGTAAAGTTCAAATTAATTATTTTAAAAGGTCAAGTGTGTATAATAATGCCTGGAATATAGTAGGTGCTCAATAAAATTACTGCTGTTATTGTTATTACAACAAAATAAAAGAGGATAATTTAATTCCTAAATATTTGGGGAAATTATTATTTTTTTAAAATATATTTATTCATTTATTTGGCTGTCCCAGGTCTTTTTTTTTTTTTTAATAACAACACCTTTTATTAATTAATTAATTAATTTTTGCTTTGTTGGGTCTTGGTTTCTGTGCGAGGGCTTTCTCTAGTTGTGTCGAGCGGGGGCCACTCTTCATCGCTGTGCGCGGGCTTCTCACTATCGTGGCCTCTCTTGCTGCGGAGCACAGGCTTCAGATGCGCAGGCTCAGTAGTTGTGGCTCACGGGCCTAGTTGCTCCGCAGCATGTGGGATCCTCCCAGACCAGGGCCCGAACCCGTGTCCCCTGCATTAGCAGGCGGATTCTCAACCACTGCGCCACCAGGGAAGCCGGGAAATTATTTTTTAAATTTAGGTACCTCAAGAGGTGCAAGAGGTCAGTCTTGGAAGCTCCAGGGCCTTTTTCCCTCACAAAAACATCAAGTAAACAACAATAGACTAAGATGGCTTTGTAGGAATTTAGAAAAGAGTCACAAACCCACAGCAACCAACAAATGCCCAAACAATAAAAAGTCATAATCAAAATGGTAAGAAATTTTGTGGTGATTTTGCTTATTCTTGCACCACCCGCTCTCTGATGTGGTACAGTGTAGTCAGAGGAAGCCACCCAATTCCCAGCCCCTCCCCTGGGATAGATGAAAAAGATTGAAACTTGTGTGCAACGTTCTGGCTAGTCTGGAGGCGGCCTTAGGCACTGGTTTCTGTCTTGACTGACTTGGAGCTCAGATGGGTATGATGGCCTATTGGAGGTATCTTAAAACAGTGGCAAATGTCACAGTGTGTGGAAACTGTAGACCTGTGGTTACCTAGGGATTAGAGACTACAGACAAAAAAGAATAGAATATTTAAGTCCCCCAGAAGCCGCAGACTTTTTTTTTTTTTTTTTTTTTGCGGTGCACGGGCCTCTCACTGTTGTGGCCTCTCCCGTTGTGGAGCACAGGCTCCGGATGCGCAGGCTCAGCGGCCATGGCTCACGGGCCCAGCTGCTCCACGGCATGCGGGATCTTCCCGGACCGGGGCACGAACCCATGTTCCCTGCATCAGCAGGAGGACTCTCAACCACTGCGCCACCAGGGCAGCCCCCTAGGGAGACTTTTAAGAAAATTAAAACTTTAAACAGCAGCCAAAACTAGAAAAAAAAAAAAAAAAGCTCATACACAGGACCAGGAAAGACACATGCCAGAGAAGACCTTAAGTTTTCGTACTGAGCAGATTATTGAAGGTCTTTCCCTGCGTGGAGCCAGGCTGCAAAGACTGAGAGAGGAGGCTACTTTTTTTAAATATGCAATTTTTAACAACAGATCACAAGGTCTACAAAGAAAAAGAGAAGCAGCCTATTCGAAGTAACAACTTGAATCTCCAGGAACTGACCCTAAAGAGACATAGGCTGCAGTTACTAGACAAAGATTTTTTTTTTAAATTTTATTTATTTATTTATTTATTTCTGGCTGTGTTGGGTCTTCGTTTCTGTGCGTGGGCTTTCTGTAGTTGCGGCGAGCAGGGACCACTCTTCATCGCAGTGCACGGGCCTCTCACTGTCGTGGCGTCTCTTGTTGCGGAGTACAAGCTCCAGACGTGCAGGCTCAGTAGTTGTGGCTCACGGGCCTAGTTGCTCCGCGGCATGTGGGATCTTCCCAGACCAGCACTCAAACCCGTGTCCCCTGCATTGGCAGGCAGATTCTCAACCACTGCGCCACCAGGGAAGCCCCCCGACAAAGATTTTTAAATGACTGTCTTAAATACACTGAAAAAGCTAAAGGAAAACACAAAGAACTAAAGCAAATCAGGAAAATAATATATGCACAAAATGAGAATATCAACAAAGAGATACAAATTACAAAAAGATCCAAACAGAAATTCTGAAGCTGAGAAATATAATAACTGAATTGAAAACTTCACAAAGGGACTCAACAGCAGACTTCAGTAGGCAGAAGAAAGAATCAGTACATTTGAAGACAAGTCATCTAAAATTATTGAGTCAGAAGAGCAAAAAGAAAAATACAAGAAGAAAAATGAACAGAGCCTAAGACTTATGGGCCACAATCAAATAGACCAATATACACATTATGGGACTATCAGAAGGAGAAA
This sequence comes from Orcinus orca, assembly GCF_937001465.1. Lineage (NCBI taxonomy): Eukaryota > Metazoa > Chordata > Mammalia > Artiodactyla > Delphinidae > Orcinus > Orcinus orca. Next base: position 65,631,581 of record NC_064574.1, on the reverse strand, counting down.
AAAGAGAGAAAATGGAGCATAGAACTTATCTGAAGTAATAATGGCTAAAAACTTCTCAAATTTGAGGAAAGGCATGGAGAGACAAATACAAGAGGCTCAATGAACTCCAAGTAGGAAAACCCAGACACCCACAGAGAGACATTACAATCAAACTACAGGTGACAAAGACAAAGAGAGCATCTTAAAAGCAGCAAGAGAAAAGTGACTCATCAGGTGAAATTCTTAATAAGATTACCAGTGGATTGAAGACCAGAAGGCAGTGAGATTATATATTTAAAGTGATAAAGAAAAAAAAACTGTCAACCAAAAATTCTATATCTAGCAAAATTGTCCGTCAAAAATGAGGGAGAATATGTATGGCTGAGTTGCTTCACTGTGCACATGAAACTATCACAACATTGTTAATCAGCTATACTCCAATATAAATTAAATAGTTTTTTAAAAATGAGGGAGAAATTAGGACATTCTCAGATTAAAAAAAAAAACAACACTGAGGGAGTTCATTATCCTTAGACTTTCCCTACAAGAAATGCTAAAAGGAGTTAAGTTGAAATGAAAGGACATTAGAGAGTAACTTAAATATAAAAGTATAAAGTTCTTTAATAAAGATAGATATAAAGACAAATATAAAAACAGTATTGTTATAATTTTGGTTCATAACTTCACTTTTTATTCTTTCACTGTATGGAAACCACAAAAGCATAAAAAATAATTATAAATCTATGTTAATGGGTAGACAATATGTAAAGATTGTGAAATCAATAACATAATATAGGAAGGTGCAAGGGAACTGGAAAACAGTAGGGTTTTATATGTGAATGAAGTTATGTTGTTATTAGTTTCAAATGAAGTGTTATAATTTGGAATGTTATATGTAATCCCCACGGTAATCACAAAGAAATTATCTACAGAATATTCCCAAAAGGAAACGAAAAGAAACTCAAAACATATCACTACAAAAAATCAACTAAATACAGAGGAAGGCAGTAAGGGATGAACTGAGGGACACAAAAGCTGTGACATCAAGGAATCAATTAACAATATGGCAATAGTCAGTCATCCTTATCAGTAATTACTTTAAATGTAAGTGAATGAAATTCCCCAATCAAAAGAACTAGATTGGCAAAATGGATAAAAAACCCAGAATTCAACTATATGCTTTCGACAGAATTGTTACTTCCATGTGATGGAATATGATAAAACCAATCAAGAAAACTTTCAGAATATTTTTGCAGTAGAAATCTTATAATACAATATCAATTTAGAAAAGCAACACCATATTTACATTAAAACCAAATTTATATAATAGTATCCATTCATTCATTCAATATATATTTGCCAAATTCTCATTATTTCTTAGGCACTGTTCTTAGACCAAAAGGATACAATGGTGAACAAGACATACATATACACATGTATGTAAACAGTTTTAAATGTTTATGGACAACTTTCATTTTCTTGTTTAAATCAAGTCTTTTATTTTCCCCAAGTAAAATGATTTTTTAAAGTTTTTTTAATTCCCCAAACAAAGCATGTTCAGAGTAAAAGTTCACGCAAGGCACAATCTTACTAACAGAAAAATTTCTTCTGAACAGAAAAATGTCTTCAAGTTTCTCATCACATTTTCACTCCCTGAAGGTCAACACTGATAATTGTTTGGTGTATAATCTACCAGAAATTATTTCCCACATGTGTGCAAACATAATCCTACCATCTTTGCCTCATATGATTGGAACAAAAGAGTGTGTCTCACCTGAGATAAGACTTATATACATATATACATACATACACACACACAGATATATGTATATACATATAGTCATATCTATGGAAAAATCAGTGCTATGAAAAAAATTATTCTCCAACAGATTAAGGAATGTTAGCAAGTATAAATGACTAGTTGTGCACTGTCTATATAAGGGGAACAGACTATATAATATTTGTGTATGAGTTTACAAAATGATAGAAAGTTTGGCGTATCAAGGTAAAAGAATTTTTGTTTTTATTCAGACAAATGTTTAGACTCCTAACTCTTGCAACTTGAAGAAGATATTGCTTAAGCATTTATGGTTTGGGGTCTCAGAATTAATCTGATAATGTGATATTAAGATTAGCATGTTTTCAAAAGATAAAACACAACCTTTAAACTGGATATGAGATTTAAAGTTTTATGCAGTGAGGTTTGAAGCCAAAGGAAAATTGAGAAATAGATCTAAAAAATAAAACACTAAGTCAGCAATAAAAAGGAATGAAGAAGTAATACACAAGACAGTATGAATGAATCTCAAAAACATGCTGAGTAAAAGAAACCAGACACAAAAGAGTGTATCTTATATTATTCCATTTCTATGAAACCCTAGGAAAGAGAAATATAATGGCTAGTGACAGTAAATTAGTGTCTACCTGGGGCTCAGGGTGGGGATGGGTGGGTATTGACTAGGAAAGGACAAAAGGAAATTTTTGAGGTGATTGAAATGTTCTAAAACTTATTAAACTATCATATAAAGTGTGCGAATTGTATTCTAGGTAAATTATAGATAAATACAGTTGATTTAAATAAACAAAAACCTACATAGCTACTCCTTGTTAATCTCTAACTAAAATATAAAGAAGGAAAATTGGAAAGGTAGATCAATTACTCATGTGATTGATGAATGAGATGATTCTTTCTGAATGTTAAAACACATAAGAATTTATGTGAATTTCCCTTATTTTTAATTAAAATGAAATACAAGTAGAATTTCTATAATTTTTGTAAATTAATGATAGAATATGATAGATTTCATAGAATTTAAATCCTAATTGACATAGATAAAACACTTTCCCCAACAATGATATAACTCACATTCTCTTCCATTGCATTTGTAATGTTTACTAACCTCCAGAAGTTTCAAAACTCAGAGTATACTTTTTGACCACAGTGGAATTAAGCTAGAAATCTTTAACAAGAAGACAATGAGAAACCCACCTCAACTATCAGGAAACTAACCGATACATTTCTATGTAATCTATGGGCCAGAGAAGAATCAAAAGGCAAATAGAAAATATTTAGAACAGAATGGTAATAAAATATGACATATCAAAATTTGTGTAATGTACCTAAGAGGAGTGCTAAGTGGGAAATTTATACTTTTAATGCATATATTGGAAAAGAAGGAAGGCTTAAAAGTAAGGACATAAGCTTCTATTTCAAGAAGCTAAAAAAAGAATAACAAATTAAATCAAGGGAGGATACAAGAAAAGAAATAATAAAGATAACAGTAGGCATCAATCAGATGGAGAGCAAATACACAATAGAGAATATCAGTAAAACCAAAACTGGTTCTGAAAAGATTTATAAAACTGGTAAACTCTTAGGAAGACTTATCAAGAAAAAAAAAGAGAATAACATATTAAAAATATCAAGAAAAAAAAGTGTACATTATTACAAATCTTACAGACATTAAAATAGCAATAATAAAAATATTAATAACTTTATGTCAGAAAATAACTTTATGACATTTTGAACGAAATGAACAAATTGCTAAAAAAATTTAACTTTCCAAAGTTGATGAATAGAAATCTTAATAACCTATCTATTAAAAAAAATTAAATCCTTTACTAAAAGCTTTTCTGCAGTGAAACCCCCAGATTTTATGTCTAAATATTTCGATATGCATGCTAGTGTGCTGAGTTTGACCTGAAAAACTGCTGGTTTTTATTTTTTTAGGAAAACAGTGATAATTATACTTTAATTATATCTCAATAAAACAATAACAAAAAAATAGTGATAACTTTTAAATTCTTTATTAAAGCTCTTAGAAGAGCACCTGGTACATAGTAAATGTTCGTTAAATATGTACTGAATGAATAAATAAAAAACAACAACTCTGGAATATAAATAAGGAATTTCAGGGTTAAATTAAATCTAAAGATGACCCCAATCACGGTGGGCCAACCCCAGCTCCAGGTGCCCCAACCCCATGGCCGGCTATCCCAGGATCCAGCTTCACCCATCAGAGGGCCAAGATCAGCCCTGGAACATCCCAGGCCACATGGCCAGCCACATCAGGGACCATCCCTGGCTACAGGCTGGCAACCACTACGTGAGACAGGAAATGTCAGCCAACCAGTCTGGGGGCCAGCCTTGACTACCAGTGCACCCACGGTAGTTGGCCATGCCACAACAGAAGGGCCCACATAGCCCACAGAGGGGGGGACCCTAGAGCATGTAACACTGGTGACCAGAGGGGAGTGTGCTGCTGGGCCCATAGGACATCTCCTACATTAGGCCACTTCTCCAAGATCAGGAACCACTTATGTAAGAATGTTAAAAGGCAAAGAAATAAAATCATCTATACCCACAATAAGTAGTTAATGGATATGCAAAAGAAAAATATGTAAAATATGTCATCAAAAACAACAAACATGGGGAGGAACAGTAAAAATGTAGGGTGGTTAGAATGCATTTGACCTTAGGAGATCATCAACTTAAAAAAAAAAACTATATATATATATATATATGTCATGACAACCACATACCAAAACCCTATAATAGGTACACACACAGAAGAGTGAAAGAAATTCAAGCATAATACTAAACATGGTCATCAAATCACAAGGGACGAGAGGAAAAAAAGAAGAAAAGAACAAAACAGGAACTACCAAAACAACCAGAAAACAGCAAAATGGCAATAAGTACATACCTAGCAATAATTACTTAAATATAAATGGATTAATATTCCAATCAAAAGACATAGAGTAGCTGAATTGATAAAAAAAAAAAAGACCCATTATATCCTGTGAAGTGGCTCACTTCGGATCTAAAGTCATACACAGACTGAAAAACTGAGGGGATGGAAAAAGTATTCCATATAAATGGAAGAGAAAAAAAAAAAAAAGAAGCTGGTGTGCCAATACACATATCAGACAAAATAGACTTTAAAACAAAGAGCGGGGCTTCCCTGGTGGCACAGTGGTTAAGAATCCACCTGCCAATGCAGGGGACACGGGTTCAAGCCCTGGTCCTAGAAGGTCCCACACGCTGCAGAGCAACTAAGCCTGGGCACCACAACTACTGAGCCTGCACTCTACAGCCCACAAGCCACACCTACTGAAGTCTGTGCTCTTAGAGCCCATGCTCCATAACAAGAGAGGACACTGCAATGAGAAGCTCGCATACCACAACGAAGAGTAACCCCCATTCGCCACAACTAGGGAAAGCCTGCGCGCAGCAAAAAAGACCTAACCCAGCCAAAAATAAATATATAAAATAAATTTTAAAAAATAGAAATAAAATAATAAAACAAAGAGCATAACGGGAGACAAAGAAGGACATTTCATAATGATAAAGGAAACAATCCAACAAGATATAACAATTGTAAATATATAGGCAGCCAACGTAAGAGCACCTAATGCATAAAGCAAATACAGTTGACCCTTGAACAACACAGGTTTGAACTGTGTGGGTTCTGTTGCATTTCTATACACGAACAATTAACTATCACAAAGAAAAATTAAGAAAACAATCCCATTTACAATTGCATCAAAAAGAATAAAAGACCTAGGAATAATTCTAACCGAAGAGGTAAAAAACTTGTATCCTGAGAACACATGTAAGGTACTCATTATATCCTAACTGAATGAATGAATGCAGTATCAGAGAGACAGAATGAATGATTTTGGACATGAACGTGACCTCTCATGAATAGATTTGGGAGGCTGCTCCATGAATCAATTGGAATGTAGTATCCTTGGAGCCTAGAGTAATATAGAGTTTAATTCCCAAGGGTAGTCAGGGGTTATACATTGGTGGCCTGAATGAGTGACTATATTCCACCCCGGACGTATGTTGCCTGGATTATGCTAAAAAAAAAAGTTACATTAAAATGTTGTATTTCTAACTTAACATTTTTAATAAGTAAAATGTGTTGAAAATTGAGTCAAAATCAATTCTATTTGTTATGGTTTGGGTTGTGTTGTTGATTAGGCTACGGATCAGTTTCTGAATGATGCTTGTTAAGTTGTAAGGGGAGGCCCAGAAAGCCAGAGTGGACTATGGTGGTGTGCCCTCTAGAAGGTCTTCCATGGGAGCAACATCAATCCATACAGTGCTCATACGGCAAGTTTCAAAATTAATGTATCCCACAAAGGTGTACTGAGGGATTGCTAGGTGTCAGACACCATACGTCACTAGAGAGACACTGATCATGATCAAGGCAATTGGAAAAGTAGAAACAGACAGATCAGAACTGTTGTGAGAATGAATGTAAATGGGGTGGAGAAGCTGGGGGTAGGAGAAGTTTGGAGATATGGAGGAACTGACAATGACCCAACAAAGACGCGGCATTCCCTGGGCAAATATTTACATGGTGATAATCTCCAGGGGTTGATGTGTGAACTAATAAGGACTTTATGAAGACAAATACAGAAAAAAAATGATGGCCTCTCCAGCCATTTCTCATGATTCAAAAGGTCTAACCAGAGTTTTGGTCTGGGCAGTGATGAAAGTCAGTTTGTAGTCTGAAGGCAGAGATGTTTGGACGTCATCAGATTGTGAGACCAGGTTAAACAGTGGATTATAGAATCAGACAGCCTGGACCCAAATCCTGCTCCTTCACTTATTAGGTATGTGAATTCTGCAGGTTATTTGACCCTTGGAACCTCAGTTTCCTCAGCTGGAAAATGGGGATAATTAAAGTGTCCATCTAATCAGAATAATAAGTGCAAAGTGCTTGACATGGCACATGAAAAAGGGCTCTCCATAACTGAGGGCTCTATTTTCCTTGGAGTTATTATGGAAATTCAGAAAAAGGAAAAAGATGGAGGTAGGAAAAAAGTCCCTATGAAAGGCATGTAAGCTTTGAATACTAACATATGAATGTATGTTCATGGGAAATTAAAAATACATCAACTCTCTGACTCCATCTCAGGTGAATTCTTTCTTCTCAAAGACAGTGTTCAGTGGGTTTTCACAATGTGGACATTACCAGCAGGGACTTAGTAGCTGGAACACCACCCCCTGTCTACCCCAACTCCTAGTGTCACCACTGCTCCCCTCTTGGTCTGTCTCTTGGTAAAAGACAAACGAAGAACGTGCATTTTTCTGCAGAGACCACAGGGACAGGATTCTCTGGACACACCGTAAAGCCACACGCTCAAGTAGGTAGTTGATAGGGAAGACTCCAGATGTACTTGCCATCCTCATAGGAAGATAGATGACATGATTTTGTTACATGGTCAGATGTTCATGTGCACAGTCAGGTTGCCTGTACCCTCCCTCTCGGTGCAGCCTGAAGTCAAACCCAAGTGTGATGAGATGAATTCTAGTTAGACTCACAGTTCCAGTAGTTGAAGGTGAGAATCCAGACCAACATCAACTTGCTGACCTGTGATTAGAACTTGACACTTGGTCACAGTTACCTGACTGTGTACCAGATACTTTCACCTGCTGTCTTGTTTCTTAAATGAGATTATCCCCATTTCACTGATAAAACCACTGGGGCTCAGAGAATTGAGGAAGTGTCAAGGCTGAGAATTGAAGCCCAAAACATAAGCTTTTCATGATACTTGTAAGCTTAGCCAGAAGCCATTCTTAGTTCTGTGCCCCTCAACCTACTAGGAGCAAGAGGTCGATCCTGTTCTCACCCCCCAGCATGGGTGCCTCCTTACCTTCTCCATTTGAGTCCAGTAGTCCAGTACATCACTTGCAAAGTTAAATTCCTCAGGTGTATCACAGTCATTCCATCTTGGGGCTCCAGCTCCTGACAAAGACTGGCAGCGCAGGTACTGAGGGGCAGGGTAGAAGCCACAGCGGGATCTGTGGATGTCCCAGAGGACCCGGAACTTCATCAGCCGTTGCATGGTGCAGCAGTCCTCAGGAAGCAGGCACAGAATTTCAGGCCACCACCTGCCTTGAGAAGAGACGGCTAATACGTCGGTCATTAGAGCAGGAACTTCTTCCACAAAATGAAGGCACATTCCTGGTTAACTGCTAGAGTGATAACTTTGTTTCAGCTCACTGGAATTTGGAAGGCACAACTTACTGATTTAGGTGGGGATTTCTCTTCCCAGATGAGGCCAAAAATGATGGGGAGGGGCTACAGCTACCAGGTAAGGTTGGCACGTATTTCTGAGGGTCTCCTCTTTTTGTATCCCCTGGGATGGCAGCCATGTGGTCATCCCCTTTCTGGTAGAAACTCATCATTTTGAAAGTCCTGTACCTCATGTTATCCTTGCTCTGGAGACCTCTCTTCCCACTGAGCCCACATGTATGGTTCTCATGGAAACTAACGTATTTTTAGATGATTCCACTCCCTGTTCAAAGTTGACTGGTCCAGAGCTGAGCAGTCATTTCCTATGATTTTTTAATCCAAACTGAGCTAATCATAATCCCTCTCCAAAATCTGTGTGTGTGCTTGTTACCAAAGGGTACATAAGGCAGTCTCGCCTTGGTGGAAGCCATGAATGCACACTTTGGAAACTGTCGGTGGCTATAATTCCTGTCATGTGGAGATAACTGCTCTGCATGAGTGAAGAAAACAAGGAAGATTTCAGAGACATGGAAATAAGGGGCAGAGAGTATCTCAGAGGCATGCAAGTCTCTGGTTCAGAACTATTGTTTCTGAGGCCCATCTGCATCTCTACCCCTGTCTTGGTAATATCCTGTCCTGAATTCTATGAGCCAACAGTTTTTCCTGCCTGAGATTGGGTTTCTGTCACTTGAGACTCTAAGAATATTGACAAATATGCACCAGCACACTCAGGACAGAGGAGGCTAATATCACAGCACCTTCCTTACTGGACTGGGATCTGGCCTCGGGGTTTTCCCCAGGACAGCATCCAGGTAGCTATTACCAATCCATCACTTGACCTGTGAAATAGAGTTTCTTTGCCACTCCAGATCCCAACAAATGCTTCTAACATGGGAGCAGAACGCTCATTTATTAGGATGCTTCTTGAAGTTTGATTGTGAAAATTGGCTTAAGCTAGAACTTCTGTTCTGTGAGGAGAAAGCCACTTCACAGATAGCTCTGAGGTTCAAGCACTTCATCACTGCAAACAATTAAGCCTCCTCCCCGTTTCAGCAATAAGATAATACTGTTGACAATAGACCCATAAAAGAGATCAATAAAACTTGACTCAATTTATTTTCAACCTGTTTAGACGCAATAACCAAACCCCAATTAATTCTGATGCTGCCCTCGGAACCCTGCTACTGTCCGTAGAAAAGAGGACAGATAATGGGAAAGCTTCATCCCTTAGAGTTTCCTTGTCTGTGTGGATCCTTAGACCACATGAACTGAAGTATGTCCCCTTCCTTTTTAGTGCCTGTCAATAAACAGTACTGTCTTTTGTTCAGAGCACTTAAGGGAAGAAAGACCCTAAGATAACCAGCTGGCTCAGACGTTTGACCCTCATCCTTTGGAGGAAAAAATTTGAATTGCCAATATTTAAAATTTGGGAGATTTCATTTAAAATGTGAATTGAAGATTTCTCTTGAAAACTCAGAAGGCCTGGCAACGCTGGGCCTTTATTTCAACCTGGCACCAACTGGTTGGAGCTGAAAATTAAATGGAATGTTGTCCAATTCAACAGGGTTTCCACTACTCACTATGTTGTTACAGCTACTTGCTTCTGCCCTTACTGTACCTATCCAGCTCTTGTCGACATTTGAGCTTAAAACCCCCATTCTAGGCCAACATGCCAAGAGGGACAGGGATTTCCCCAAGGTTTCAAGGCAAGTTTAGTAGCAGAGCTAGTTCTAAAACCTGCTTTTCCTGCTATTTTTTCCAACATATAGCTCTCTCCACAGGCATGAGCTCATTGAGAGCAAGAAACCAGACTCAGTTGCTATTTTTATACACAGGTGTTTACATCACTGCAGGATCCTCCTTAAAATACTCCAGGACAGTGCAAACAACCCCTTAATAAGTGGCTAAAAACCAAAACAACACCAAGAGAAATAATGAGGAAATTAATTAATCCTTTATTATGGGCTGAATTGTGTCCCCTCAAAATCCATATATTGAAGTCCTAACCCTCAGTACCTCAGAATGTGACTGTATTTGGACACAGAATCTTTAAAGAGGTAATGAAGTTAAAACGAGGTCATTATATGGACCCTAATCCCATATGACTGGTGCACAGTGCCTTGAAGAGTTCTTGCAACAGAGCTTTGATTTCACAAGCATTTGGACTGAAAAGCTGTTTATTTTATGAGGCACCATCCTTAGCGTGTTATAGGGGATCCTAGAGCTACAGAGCCAGGTTGGGCTCCACTGGGTACCAGGTGAGTGATCTTGACCACCATTCATGTCTCCAAACTTGAGGGCATCGTAGTAACACCCACTATCTGGCTTCCACAAGGATTAGCAAGATAGTCAATATAAATCACTTTGCTAGCACTGAGTCTGATACAGAATAAGGGCTCAGTAAATGTTGAGGTGCCTTCCAACTCCCAGCAAATTCTGAGGCCAGCCCCTTCCATGTTAGATATAAAAAAGATATTTTTTAATAAAAGGCATTCACCTTATATACTGTGAACAAACTTCTGCATAATGGAGTTTTCTTTCCAGTGTCTAACTTCTGGGTCTTTTTTACCCCTCTCGGTACCCTCCTCCCACAGCCCACCACATTCAGAGCTGTCTAACATTAAATCAATCACCCATGTGCCGGCCACGGTGCTAGGCATACCACATGTATATTCCCATTGAGCCCTCTCTCTCGATATCACCATCCTCATTTTGCAGTAAAGGAAAAGAAGTGTCAGAGAAGTTACAAGATATGCTCGAGGTTTGTAAGTGGCACTGCCAGAATTTGAAATTGGGTCTTCAGATTTTAAGTTCAGTATATACTTTACTGCCCTGTGACAGATAAACACACACATATAAACACCCCCCCACCAAAGAAGCTGTCATTCACCTCCATCTTACCTGGTACTGTCTAGGAAACACTGGGGTTAGGTCTTGGATGGGGACTTTGCGGGTTCAGTTCTCTCTGATCAGAAGTTCAGTTCTCTCTGTGCACACAACAGAACCTGGTTCCTGGCCACAGCTGGGGTGGAGAACTTGGCAGGAATTGAATGATTCAGAAGGGGGAGGAGATGCTCACGTATAACAGGTCAGAAAGCAATCACAAGCCCTCATGGAGAGAAAATCGGTTAGAAAAACTATATAACGTAATCTCCAGTTATGGTAGGGAGGCCTTGCAGTGTGAATGAACAGATACAGCCAAATGGAGCACTTTCACAAGTTCTCTGTAGCTAACCTGCTCCCCTCTGCCAGTCCCAGGTCTCCAATGTTCTCGTTTCAATGACAGTCAGGTGGCAGCGTTGCCTAGTAGTTAAGGCCTGTGATCCGAGGCAGAGAGATTTGCGTTTAAGCGTTAGGTCTGCCGCTTACGCTCTCTTTGACTTTCGTGGACCTCCTTTTTCTACACTTCAGTTTCCTTATCTATGAGATGGGAGTGCTAATAGTGACACCTATTTCCTATGGTTGCTCTTTGTTGTTGTCATTGTTAGTATTAGATGAAATAATTCATGAAACGTACATAACACAGTGCTTGGCGTAATCAATGTTGGCTGTTTGTACTAACGTGGAATTCTAAGAGGAACAGTGTGGTGTACTGGCAAGATGCAGGGTCTTTGGAATCCCAAAGTCTTGAGCTTAAGTGCTGGCACAGACACTTATAAGATGGCCCATGGCAAGCCATTTACCTCTTCTAACTTTTGTCTTCTCATCTGAAAAGCGGAGGAGTGGATGGTTGTTAATAAGATTTGTCCCACGGGATCTCTGAAAGGTTTGCACAATGTAAAGTCTGCAGCGTGCCTGGCCCAGGCAGGTAGACACTGGGTTGACATTGATGTTGCATTGGATAAGTCCAGATTGTCACAAGTAGTGGCTTGTACTGTTCGTTTTCTTCTAGAGCCATTTTGGGGAGTTGTAAGGGGAAGGGGGATGTCTAGTATCCTGGTGCAACTTTCCCAGCACCTTTTCCCTCCCAACCTCCATTGAACCAGGGAGAAAAATACCTCTGCGCAAAGCCACCACCAAAGACCGCTGGAGAGAGCTAGAACACCCCTGGTAGGGCTGAGGGGCAAGCCGGGCTTCTGAGGGGTGGGTCTTGCTCTTTCTGGCCGATGCATTCATGGTGAATCCTTGCTCAGGACAGACTCTTATTTTATGGAGACGAGCAAGTAAGAAGGCAGGGCTGACTGACTGGCCATAGTGAGCTAAAGATTATGGAGTACAAAACACCCTGTTACTCAAGCAGAGGAGGCAGTCACTTTTGAGAAGAGAATGGGGACAGGAGGAACAGTGCACGAGGTGCCCTCTGGATCTCAGTAGATCTCCCGTGTGGAACTGTAATACCAGCATTGTGGTCAAGAAGACAGGCTCTGGGGCCAGGCAGCCTGGGTTTCAGTCTAACTTTTATCCGTTACCAGCTCTGGGACACTGAGCGAGTTTATTATCCCTTCGTGCCTCAGAGACAGTAGAATTCTCTAAAGATTCCATGTGCACCTCTCTCTCATGTCCAAGCTTCTTCTATAGTGAGGGTGAGGCTACTGAATTCCACTTTAGGACAATGAACTGCAGGTGGAAGTGACACAAGTCATTCCTGGTCTAGGTCATTTAAGAGCTGGTATGAGTTCTCTATAATCTTCTCCGGCCTCAATTGTCCTGGTAACTGTGTGGGGAGATAGTAGCATCAAAATATGGCAGAGATCCTATCAGCCTAGCTCTGATAGACCCTAGTAGGGCGCTTTCTGCATTACACGTTTCAGATATCACATTCTGTCATACCTTCTGCGGGGCTTGCTGGGACATCTGGACCTCCCAAACCCACTGTGGGACAGGCTCTATATCCAGCTCACAGCCCCAGGGGTCTCTGTTTCTCTTCTCCCAGGATCCTCTTCTTTCAGAGTACCTGGGCCCTGGAGGGACGTGGACGATAGAATGGTGCCCATGGGTGGGTAGAGAAGAATGACTGAAAAAAGTCATGACTCCATCAAAAAGCTGGATCTTAGAGTCTGAAAATATACCTGCTCTTCTGAGCAAATGCCCCTGCCCTGCTCACTCCTCTCCTCTCTCTCTCCTTTTGTAGGCAGACTGGCTCTTTTGGTGGACTGAAGTTTTAATTAAGGGTAGCTAAAATTAAACAGCAAAGTTAATCAGCCCTTTCATTGCTCTCTTCTACCTTTCTGTTATCACATCCTGCCTCTTCTGAGTCTTCTTGCTCAATATTGATTATTGGATTCTCTTTGTCTTTATTCTATTAAAGTATTGTTGTTCTCCAAGGACTCATGCACACCCAACAGTTTCTCTCATTCCATTTATTCCCTCTCTCTCTCTCTCTCAATAATTTCCTAACCACATTAAAATCTTTACTTCCCCCAGAGTTCAAACTTAAATATGCAGCTGATTACTAAATATACACTAACCTCAGTATTTCATAGACAGCATAGATAAATTATCATGACCACAATTGAATTCTGTGTTCCTGCCTCCAAACTTATTCCTCTCAGAGTCTTACAACCACCTCTCCCAGTTTACTTAGTCAAACACCTAGACATCACACTTCTGTGTCTCCTTGCCCTTAACCCTATCTGCCTTACCTAGTCACTAAGTTACCAGGTTCCAAGAAGAAGGAATTCTTCTTCTAAGCATTTCTCAAATTCTCCTTTAATACATTTACCACTTGGTTACCAAGCTAATCATTTAGAAATAAATTGTTGACTGAGTTCGTTACTGTCCAGATAAAGTCCAAACTTTTTATCATGTGATATAACGACCACCTCTTCTGACATTGCACAACTTGAACCTGATATTGAGATAATATTGAATGCAAGTGAGGTGACTATCCTTTTTCAGGGTAAGTTCCTCCTTCTATCTACAGATAATTGTAGCACTAAGACCTGGAAGACCTGTCTCGGCCCCTAGAGATGGCAGACTGCTTTTCCCTGTGGACTGTCACTCTCCTTGCTAGCCCTGACTTCTAAAGATTGGTTAGTGCCAGTAGGTTTATGCTCCAACCAGGAAGGGAGAAGCAGAGTTCACATTGGCTTGATGTACGTCCTGTCCTCTCACTTCCTTTAGCCCTTTCCTCCACCTGATTTCCCTCTTACTCTCAGTCTCTTTTAGTGATTCCTCCTCATTTCCTTTACTCACACTCACTCCATACATGATCTCATCCAGTATTGTAGCTTGAACCCCAACTGCCTTGCCGATGACCATACATGTGTCTCCAGCCTGGATCTCTCTCCTGCACCCTAATCAGCTTGACCTCTCTCCTCAGATGTCTAACAGGCCTGTCAAACATGCTTTGTCCAGAGCTGAGCACCTGATCTTCTCCCCCTCAGCGAAGCATCCCACTCCGCCTGCCCCCTTGGCCATCTCAGTGAATGTTACCTCTTACGCAGCTCTTTTTGAGTCACAGGGTCAGAAAAACAAAACCCTTTCCAGATCATTGAGTGGATAATATAAAAACTCAGAGTGGAACAGTAACTTGCTTAAGGCCACACAGAAAATCAGTCTCCGGCCCAGGCCTGGAACCCTAGCCTCTGGAAGGGTGGCTCATGCCCAGGCTGCTGACTTACAGTGGGTTCTCGGGCACAAAGACTACAGCTGGAAATCAGAGGGCTCTAAGCTGCTGAGACAGACTGTGTTCCAGGAACACCCACCAAAGGAAAAGCATCTCAGGCCACCTTGGCTCCTGTATCCTCGCGGATGGGGAAAGGACCCCTGATGCCACGGCGCTTCCCCGCCTGCTCCCCTGTACCCCGTGCCCACTCTTAGAGAGTTATTCCTTTGACGTGCTGGCCACCAGCCATGCAGCTGCTAAAAGAGCCCCGTGACAGGCAGGAATGGGGGCTCCCTAAAAACAGATGTCTCTGTTGGAGGCTCACAGGCCGGGGGCAAGATGAGGGTGCCGGTTACCTGGCAGTGACTAATTGCTGAGGACACGAGTGACAGAGACCCACATTAGGGGACATCTAGGGAAGCCAGAAGGGCTTAAAGATCCTAGAAGCCAGGGTCCAGGGTCTGGCGAGAGAAGAGAAGAGGTATATCTGGAGAGGATACCCGAAGCAATTTGCTTTTCTCTGGGCAACCCTAGAAATAATACGCTTGAGAAACCTGTTTATGTAGAGCAGCAGCTGTGTCCTGGGAAGAATTCCAGACACTTTCTGGAGAAATTCATAGAATTTCACCACCTAGCCCCTCCAGTCCTAAAGGTATCCATCCTTTCTTAAATACCCCTAATAAAGGTATTTCTGAATGTCTCAAAATCACACAGTCATGAGACTCAACTGTCTTCTAGGAAGTTCTCCCCAATGTCTGCCCTAAATCCCTCTTGCTGTCACTGCTCTGTGCCCTCTCACTACCTACTGACAGAGAGGCTTCAGAGAACCAAGACCATGAGGACAGCTGTACAAATCCTTCCCTTCTTTCCAGTCACTCCCTTTATTTTGACCTATTTGCCACAAAGAGTAGGAGAATACCTAGAGTGGAGACCTAGATCTTGAAGAATAAGACACCTGAGTTGCTGTCCCTGCTAAGGCTCTGTTTAAGAAATAGTTGAAAACGCTTGGAAAGGGAGATGAGGCTTTCTGAAGGAATTTGATGGCAAGACATAAGAATTACCTCCTTGTCAGTTCTTGGAGTCTCTTGAGAATCTCAGGCTCTCTATGGGTCTACCAGGAATCCTGAAATGGTCAGCTGTTTCTCCTGTTGCCTCCTCTCCCTTTAAAGGCTCCCCACGCCGTCTTGGGTGTCTATCAGAGACATCAAGGCCTCTCACCTCTGTTTCATTTACTGTTCATTTACTTTTCATTTACTTCCGTTTCATTTACTTCCGTGTTTCATTTACTTCCATGGGTTGAGGAGGGATTTCACCTTGTCCCATGCATTCCTCCTCACTGCTGCTCTGAGTGCCTTAATTGCCTCTCTGCCTGAGATTGGGTTTGTGCTTTCTTCTGTAACAGTCACCCCCTCTTCTGTGTACAAATACCCTCTGGTTCGTCAGCTCCAGTGGTTGGCAATCTCTTCATTCATGACTATGCAGTAGGATTCATGGTTAAGTATCGGGGGCCTGAAGTTTGTCTAGATTTGAACTTGGCCTCCTCTATTACTGAATTGTGTGCTCTTGAAGAAGTTCTGTTGCCCTTGCCACGCCTCAAGCCTCAGTCTTCTCATCTGAAAATGGGGGATAACTCTAAAATACCTCTTAGACGTGTGAGGATTGAACTTCATGCACGTCAAGCATCCAGCACATGAACATGTTTACAACATTTCTAGTATCAGAAATTGCTAACCTCAGCTGCTTCTGGAGAGGGGCACTAGTTTGACCTTGAAACAGGTCAAAGTGTCCTTTTTTTTTTTAAACGTATTCAAATTTGAATTTTTATTTACTTAAAAGTTTTAATAGTTAAAAACTAAACCAAATGCATAGCACATAGTAAGCACTTAGTAAATCACAATGGGAGAGATTTGAAGGGGAGTCTTTGGACTTAAATTCACACAGCAGCCTGGGCAGGGGGCCTGGGGTCACTGACCTTACTGCAGGTCATGTGGATGCAAGAGATTTGAAGAAGGAGGGTCCTGATCCTGGGAACAGTAGTTAGGGTCCCACGAATGGAAGGGAACCTAAGAAAAAGTCATTTGTCCTCCCAGAAATGGAGACAAAAGGACCCACCCGATAATTAGACGTTCTGGAGCCAAGTTCCCCATGATAAGCCATGGAACACTGTCTTCCCTGGAAATATCTGTCCCTGTCAATTAGCCAACAAATATTTATTGACTGTTGCTCTCAGACGGACACAGAGGTAACCAAGACAGCTCCCTCCCAGTGCAGAGGTGAGACAGCTAATAACATGTAAAATGATTAAGTTCATTTTAGATACTGTTAAGGATAGGTCAGAGGTCAGATAGGTCACACCTCTACTCATCACCTACCAGTGAATCCTAATTTCATGCAAAAGAAATGTCAAAGTATTTACCACACCATCCAAGGCCCCACATGGTCTTCATACACACTCCCATCCTCTGGCTTTATGTTCTGTCCATTTACCACTCACTGCGAAAGAGCCCCACTGGCCTCCTGTTCCTTGAAGGCACGTTCTGCCTCAGGACCTTTGCATGTGCTGTTTCTTCTCAGACTACTTTTCTCTGGTATCTGTGGATAAACCCCTTCCTCCTTCAAATCTTTGCCAAAGATTTTTGTCACCTTCTTTGTTACCTTGACTGCCTACTTCAAATTTCCAGCCACTGGTTCTCCCTCCCCGCATTTACACAGTACTATTTTTTCCTTAATACTCATTGCTTTCTATCACATTATAGAATTTACTTACACATTATTTTTTATCTGTCTCTTTCCTTTAGAATCTAAGCTAATGAAGACAGAGCTCTTTGCCGTGTTTTGTTCATTGATTTAGTTCAAGAACTCTGTAAAATATCTAGCACCGAGTAGGTGCTCAGTAAATATCTGGATTAGTAACTAAGGGCTATGAAGAAAAACACAGACTGACGTGTAGAAAAAAGTGTAGACAAAAGACAACACATGCCTTGGGTAAAAGGCAGGGCTGGGGAAGAGGAGCAGCTCTAAGCTGGATTTAAGTTTTGATTTAGTTTGGACTAAACTTTTTTTTTTTTTTTTGCGGTACGCGGGCCTCTCACTGTTGTGGCCTCTCCCATTGCGGAGCACAGGCTCCGGACGCACAGGCTCAGCGGCCATGGCTCACGGGCCCAGCCACTCCGCGGCATGTGGGGTCTTCCCGGACTGGGGCATGAACCTGTGTCCCCTGCATTGGCAGGCGGACTCTCAACCACTGCACCACCAGGGAAGCCCTGGACTAAACATTTTAGTACCTGAAAATGAGGCTTGAGAAGGAATAAAAAGATAAGGGATCTGCCTGAGGATATATAGTCCTTTGGGTGAGGAAGAGAGAGAAGACATAGTGGCACTGAATATTAGTGACAGGAGTAAAAAATAGAGCTATTTTCTGACAGTAGCCCATCAAGCCCAGCCCACTCAATGTCTCCATCATTTCTGCCACCATCGTGTTAGGTAGGGTATCCTGGGATCCCCAAAAAGTTCCTCACATGGGGATCCAGGGGAGCTTTGCAAAAGGAATGACTTTAAAAGCTGAGCCACGTGAGCAGCTAAGTTGAGCCCTCAGGCCAGGAAGAGGCAAACTTGATAAACAAGGGGAAGTTCGGTAGGAAAAGGACAGGGGAGGAGTCCAAGAAGGCAGACTGTTAAAGAGAAAAACCACAGGCCCCAAATGGTATCACTTGTGTTAAAGCCACAATACCAAACTTAGGTTTTAATACCTGACCAAATTGCAGTTTCAACCTTCACCAGAAACGTAATCTTAACCAACCCGTTTGGAATTTTCTTATTAGCACCAATGAGGTAATCCCCTGGGCATCTGCATGATAAAACCCTTGCCCTTGCCTTTCCTTCTCCACCAAAAGAAGATGCCCTGGCCTAAAAATAAGCCTTTCTTTTCTTTTGCTAATAGCTTCCTTTCTCCACCATTCTTCCTTAAAAACCTTCTATTTTGTGCAACCCTGGGAGCACCCTCCATGTTCCTAGACGAGATACTGCCCTGTTCATAAATCATTGAATAAAGCCACTTAGATCTTCAAATGTACCTGGTTGAATTTTGTTTTTTAACAAGAATTCAGAAATCTTGTTTTCCCACTGGAAAGGTTGGAAGGGGTCTTGGTAGGGTCTCCAGCTCCTGACAGAAAAAGGGGTGGAGACCCAGGGAGGAGCTGCTATGCAAGTCCCCACTGGCCTTCAGTCTCTTTATCTGTTAAACGGAGATTATAATACTTTCTTCTTAGGAGATTATAATACTTTCTTTTTAGGAGATTATGATACTTTTCTTCTTTCTTACTTCTTGTAATACTTTCTTCTTATAATAACTAGAATTAGATCGGATCAGTTTTCCCTAAAGTGGGTTTTGCAAGGTGATTTTAGATGAGCAGTTTTCATGTTCATGATTATTTTGATGAGCATTAAAAAAAGTTAACTGGACTACAGACTCCTCTTTCAATGCATATTATATTGCTTAGGGTTTAGATATTTTCTTTGAAAGGTGAGTTGATTTCCAGCACAGGTGGCGTGTGGCTACAGCTACAGTCCTGGTGGTAGAATGGGAATGAGTAAAGGTTGAGGTGAGTGTTTCAGCAGAGCTTCTAGCACAGTGTGGAATCAGTTGCCAATAAAGTGACAGCACTTGTCATTGCTTTCACTACCAGTGACTTCTGGGTCTGCGTGTGCCGGGGGCTCCCTGTGGTAATGCAGCTGAGAGCTTTGCTTTTGACTTTTTGGAGCAGAACTAGGCTGAGGTGACTGTGGCGCAGTTGGCTGGGGAGGCCGGTGTGTTGTGGGGTGTGGAGGGCAGTCCTAAGGGGAGGGAAACTGGGCCTCCCCCCACCCCCCCCCACCCCCCCCCCACCCCCGTCCTTGTTACGTTTGCCTCGTTCTGACTGAAGTCTGAAAAAAGGCCTCTAGGTGGAGAGCTCTGATTATCGCTGGAAAACAGGCTGGTTCAGCCCAGGGCAGGGAGTCCAGAGAACATCAGCCCTGCAGGCAAGGAAGCTGAGGCTTAGAGAAGAAAGCAGTGTAACCACAATGACAGAGATGGTAGGTGCCACTTCCCCAGGTGTCATTTCCATCCAAGCCCCTGGCTTTGGGGGAACTGACATTTTGGAGACTCACTAGGAATTCCAGCGGCACCCAACATAAGACAGCCTCAGCTCAAGAGCACTGGTGATGTTGAGCTGGACCTGCATGTTTTTCTTGCCTCTGGTGCCCCCTCCTGGTAGGTATTGGGCAAATCACCAAAGTCCTCTGAATTTCCACCTTTGTAATAAATCGAATTTGCCCAGTCTAGGAATGCCATAAAGACAAAAGACATAAAGAACAAGTAAATCACTTTGACAAGTTTTTTTTTCTTTTTAAGAACTAGTGAAATTTTAGGAGGTACATTTCTCTGCCATAAACCTTCAGTGGCTCCCTTGCACTCACAGGAGAAAAACAAAATTCCTAAACCGTGCCATCCTGAATCAGTCTTGAAAAGTTACGCACGTGTGGATGGTGGAGCTGGACCACCTGGCTTTTAATTCTGTCTCCATGAGATACTGGCTGTGTGAACTTCAGCAAACTGCTTAACCTCTCTGTTCTATCCGTAAAATAAAGCATGTTGCCCACCATCCAGTTCTACAAGAATCAAGTCATTAGCCACTGCAGTTGCTGACCTATAGTACACACTGAAAGGAATTCAGAGCGAAGATCAGGAAGAGACATTGACAGCCAACAGGCCCTTAGATAGTTAGATATATTTCGGGAGAAATTTTTATGAACCCAGATCCTTGCATCTTCCCATACTTAGAAAAGCACTGAAATCATTAACTGGGATATCTGTTCCTCGTGACTAGCAGCAGTCTTCTGCCGAGATATGCACTTGCGTGCACACACCCCTTCACCAAAATCACACGCATACTGGCCTCCCCAACCTCTTCTGAGCAGTTCCTCTGAGCAATCTGAGAGACTGTCCCCTCGGCTATAGCCTCAGTAAGTTCCCAAATAAAACTGGAACTCAGGGGCTTCCCTGCTGGCACGCTGGTTAAGAATCCGCCTGCCAATGCAGGGGACACGGGTTCGAGCCCTGGTCTGGGAAGATCCCACATGCCGCGGAGCAACTAAGCCTGCGAGCCACAACTACTGAGCCCATGCGCCACAACTACTGAAGCCCATGCGCTTAGAGCCGGTGCTCTGCAACAAGAGAAGCCACCACAGTGAGAAGCCCGTGCACCGCAACGAAGAGTAGCCCCCGCTCGCCGCAACTAGAGAAAGTCTGCATGCAGCAACGGAAGACCCAATGCAGCCAAAAATAAATTAATTAATTAATTAATTTCATAAAACAAAAATCAAGGAAAAACTGGAACTCACAGCTTTCATGTGCATTTTTATTTCAGTCAACATACCTATAAAACGAGGGTGTTATCGGTACCTGTCCAACAGGACGGTTGAGAGTTAAAAAATTTAGAATTGTGCTGACTGTGAGCTGTTTTTAGAAACACAAAACCTGTCTTTCCCACCCCAAGGCCTTTGCACATGCTGTGTCCTTTGCTCAGGAAGCTCATCCCCAATTTCCTTAGTTTACTTCCACTTTTCCTTTGATGCCAGCTTACTGGGGGCTTCCTTATGGAAGTCTCCTCTGATACCCTGAGTCCCCCTCAGTCTCAATCAGTCCCCTCATCTGTGTTTTAACTGTACTCTTTGCTTCATGACATTTATCACAGTTGTGCCTTACTTGCCTTATTCTTTGATGAATAATATCAACCTCCCCGTTAGACTGTAAACTCCACAAGGGTAGTGTCATGGGCCAAATTATGTCCCATCAAAATTTATATGTTGAAGTCCTAACCCCCAGTACCTCTGAATGTAGCTACATTCACAGACAGGGCCTAGAGAGATGATTAAGTTAAAATGAGGTCATAAGGGTGGCCCCTAACTTAGTACGACTGGTGTTCTTATAAAAAGAGGAGATCAGGACACAGACGTGCACAGAGAAGGGGCTATGTGAAGACCCAGGAGAAGATAGCCATCTACAAACCAAAGAGAGTGGCCTCAGAATGAAACCAACACTGCCAACGCCCCTGACCTGGGATTTACAGTCTCAAGAACTGAGGGAATAAGTCTCTTTTATTAAAGCTGCCCAGTCTGTGGTACTTTGTTATGGCAGCCTGAGCTGACTAATACAGGAAAGGACTGGTTGGCTTTGCTTATCACTGTGTTCTCTGAGCCTGGGACAGAGTAGGCACTCGATAAATATTGGTCAATGAGTGAATGGAAGTGCTAAGAGTTGGATAAGCAGCAGTAGGGTCAGTTTCCATCTGTTCTTTTCTGCATGACTGGTCTCAGCGGCCCAGAGTCACCCCTCTCTGTTTCTGGGCTCCTGAGACACGGCTTCAGGTCCCTGTATCTTTCCTGGGTGAGACATAACACACTAGCATTTGGAGTTGATGTGTTGGTGTGTGGAGGAAGGACAAGACATGAGTCAGAGTATGGTATTGGGTGATTATTTCTTTAAAATAATTTTTTCATTAAAAGAGTTAAATATACTTACTGAGAAAATTTGGAAAATAGAGAAATGTAGAGGAAAGGAAAAATCTATCATCCATTATTTTCAATACCCAGGAAAATTACTATTAACATTTTAGTGTATCTCCCTCCAGTCTTTTTTCCATCTGTAGATTTTCCTTTACATTTCCAAGTGTGGTTCTCCACTATACATATACTATTTTTATACTGACTTAAAATTAATTTAGCTCAAGTTTTCCCCAACACGTATTTTCAATGACCACATAATATGTTATTGAGTTAACCTACCACAATTTAGTTAATCATTGCCCTATTAGTTAGGCATTAATTTTTTTTCCCCATTTTTTCCCACTGTTTTAAACAATGCTACAGGAAACATCTCTTGAATACTTTCTTTTGTAGCAATTCCCAAACATGGAGTTTCTGAATTAAAAGGTATGACCAGTTTTTATGGCACTGGATATGATTACCAAATAGCTTCATCAAAAGGGCCAAGTTGTTACACTCCCCCTGGCAGCGAGTGAGACCACAAGTGCCCCGACACTCTGGTGACCTGTCCTCTGGAGGGCCAGCTGAACACTCTTAGGAAGTAAGACCAGGGGGCAGCTGCTGAGGATGTCTCCAAATATCCAGGGAAGTCAAGCCACCAAACACTTGCTAGACCAGGCAGTGGCTCTGAACTCTGGGTTCAGAAGAGAGCAGGGGCTTCCCTGGTGGCGCAGTGGTTGAGAGTCCGCCTGCCAATGCAGGGGACACGGGTTCGTGCCCCGGTCCGGCAGGAAGATCCCACATGCCGCGGAGCGGCTAGGCCTGTGAGCCCGGCCGCTGAGCCTGCGCGTCCGGAGCCTGTGCTCCGCAGTGGGAGAGGCCACAACAGTGAGAGGCCCGCGTACCGCAAAAAACAAAACAAAACAAAACAAAAGCAGCATCTCAGAAGAGAGCAGCTGTTCTCTGCTCTCTTCCAGGGTCATCCAATGATTCTGGAGAAGCTCATTTGGAAACTGAAAGCCTTTGATGTCTACAGGGTTGAAGGGATGATGCTGCAACTGGGGACTAACCAGTGATCCCACCAGTTCCTTTTAGAAGCTTCAGAGGTCTATGGGGCCTTTTGGGGGCTGCCTCTTATCTCCCCACTCTTGTCTTCTCAATTTACTCCTTTGGATCTTGCCAGAAACCGTCTTTGGCAGTTCTGAAACAAAGCCCATCTAGTGACCATAAAACAAAAACACTTTGAAATTATCATTTTACAGAAAGCCTTTCGACGTTACTGGAAAGCCTCCATGATTCATGGTTTTCCCCAAACGGCAACAATGAAAACAGCTAGTCTGGAGCACATGCTCTTTCCAGCAGTGTTTCAATCCCACCAACTGAATCTCCTTTATGTCAGTTCTTAGAGTGGGAACACAATGTGCTATGGGGGCCCAGTGAAGAAGCAGGGAGACAGGGCTGAGGCGGCAGCCGGGGTTATTCGTGTCTTCATCCTCCCAGTTCCTGATCCTGAGTGGGAGCCCAGGGAGCATGTGCCCCTTTGATTTCCCAGCTTATTCAGTCCTAGAACCCGCAGATGTTTACCTTTCCTGGGGTACCTGTACGGAGCAGTCACCCTTTTCACGTCCTCCTGGAGTCCCTGGGTTAGTTTCTCTGGATCATGTGAGGAATAGGCTGGAGAAAGGACTATAAATGCCTTTACCACCTGTTGGAAAAAACAAAAAACAAACAAACAAAAAACAAAGAATCAGGCCTCATGTAACAGCTCTTTTCTCCTTAGCCTAGCCTTGTGAATAAGTGCTCACGCTTACCAGCCCAACATGGAAGTTCTACCAGTGACTTGGACTCAGTCAGTTGGATACCAGTTTTTTTCTGTTGCCTGCCTTTCCAGGATCAACTATTGGGAGTTATGGCTTTTATGGAGTGATTTTAGAATCCTATTTTCCAAACTCTTCCCCATACCTGAAATGACACAGTTAGAAGCCAACATGCTTCCCTTAAGATGCCAATACTTTGGCGAGAGGAGATTCACAAACTCCTTAGGGTTCATTACGTATAGGTTTTCCTGACTAGGAAGGCAGCTAGGTACAGGTTTGGACAGGCAGGATTGGGGGAAAATGTGTACCACTTGCAAGGGGAGGTGGGTCTTTCTGAGACTGCATGTATGAGTGTTTGCAATCAGCAAGCATTTTGCTGCACAGCTGTTTCAGGCATCCTGAGGGATGTTCCGCACCTTGGCTCTCTCTGCCCACATCTGTCTTGCAGGTTGCCTGCAAGACAGGCAAGGAAGAGAAATAGTCCCAACCTCAGGTACAACAGAACATGGTTTCTGACAGGAATGGAAGAGTTCAAAGGCCAGCATACAACTCTGTCAACAACACCTAAATGGTGGTTCATTGTCTTTGCATACTTCCCAGTGGTGGGTGTCTCACTACCATTTCATGTTCAGATAGATCTGGTTTCTAGGAAGGGCTTTCTCTTACTGCTAAAACTACCAAGCATTTATCGAACACTTTCTACGTGCCAGTCTCTGTTCTGAGCATTAGACTTGGCTTAACTTTCAGCACAAGCCATTTCTCCTGGCCCCAGTTAATGTGAGCCATGCGGGACTAGGTATACTTTTCCAGGCACAATTTCTCTCCCCCATAGATGGGATTCTCACCCCGCTCACTCTATATTAGTGGCCTCAAATTTAGTGGGCGTCGGAATCACTTGGCTAGGGGCTTCTGGTCAAAATGAAGATTCCTTAAGGCTGCATTCCCTGTCCCTTTGATTCAGCAAGTCTCACTTTAGGTCTAGAAATCTACATTTTAAACAAAAATCCCAGAAGACACAGCTGTGAGCAGTCCAGGGCCCAGACTTTGCAAATCACTCCCTGCCCTGAGGCTTCTGAAAATGCAGCTCAGTCTTGCACTAACTTTCATAGGGTAACTATGTTATACTTTAGGGTTATGTTGGATTTACAGCCAGTGAAAAGTTCATAGGTCTGCCTATGAGCTTATTTCTCTCATACTGTCTGTTCTTCTGGGACCCACGGGAAGGAATTTCCATTTCTCCTGAGAAAAGCCATCTTATTAAATGTGGTCCTTGTTTCTGACATATCAAGGTCACTTTAGATACTTATTTTGTCATCCCTCAAGTTAGTTATCCCTCCCAGGTTAGAGCCATCAGCAACCATGTTTGGTGTGCTCACTACATCTTTATCTGCAAATGGAAAAGGACATTTTATTGGACAGGGTGGATGACAAAGCCAGCACCTGCCACTAACATCTCCCACCTAATAGCCCCTTTTGGACACAGTACCGTGTCCACTTGACACCAAAGTGTTGATATCTTCCCATGGTGTCCCTCTAGAGCATATTTGTGTCTCTAAAGATGTGAGGGCAATGCTTAACCAAAAGGAATGTGTGTCTGTCTGATGGTGGCATTTCAGACTTAGTGGCACCTGGATGGGGTGAGATACGGGGGAATCTGGGCCTTCCAGCTTACTCTGCTGGGTGCTAATAGGCAAAGAACCAGGAAGTAATGCTCTTGATTGCACTAGTTACCTCCCCTCTGAGGGAGTCCAGGCTGCTTGCTGACCACAGCAGACTGCAGGACGGCTGGGTGCTCAGCAAGTGCCCTCTCCACTTCAACGGGCCCAAGCCGGTAGCTGCAAGAGAAAAACAAACTCTTCCAAGTGTCCTCTCCTCTCCCGTGAAGCTTCAAAGGGAGAAGGAAAGAGCAGACAACTTGACCTTGAGGAACTGATCACATCATTATTTCTTCCCATGAACCCAAAGTAGCCATCCTTGTCCACGTGGGCTCAGTCCCCTGTCATGTAAAAGTCTCCTCGCTCTGATGCTGCTATCTTCTCAGAATTGTCCTGAAATCCACAGTGAGCCCATGAAGGGCCATCTGGGCACAGTCACTCGGGACACATAGCCTGAGCAGCCCCATGCAGAAGGCTGGGGACCCCTCAACAGGAAGTCCAGTGGCTAGAAGCCCCCACTGGACAGGGAGCCATGAATCTGTGGGTTTTCCCTCTTTTTTTTTTTTTTCAGGTTCACATCACGGATATAGTTTTTTTGTTGTTGTTGTTAGTTTCTGCTTTATAACAAAGTGAATCAGTTATACATATGTTCCCATATCTCTTCCCTCTTGCATCTCCCTCCCTCCCACCCTCCCTATCCCACCCCTCTAGGTGGTCACAAAGCACTGAGCTGATCTCCCTGTGCTATGCGGCTGCTTCCCACTAGCTATCTATTTTATGTTTGGTAGTGTATCTATGGGTTTTCCCTCTTTTAACTGGAAGGAAGCTGCCAGGAAATGATTAAGGATAGCCGCCCACTGCCATCCGTAGAAGGGTCTAGGCAGCATACTTGCATGCAGGTGGGTGGGCACATGGCTATTGGCTCTGTTTCTTAGGATAAAAGAGCACAGTGGTGCTCTTTGTGCACAACAATCACTGAAGGTAGAAAGGGAGTGGCTGGCCAAGAGCAAGGGTAGGGGAAAGAGGTGCGACACCAAACTCTGATTCTCAAAGCTTTGAGTAAAGCTACTGCTCAGTAAGAAAAAGAAACAAATTACTGGAACAGGCGGCAACACACATGAATCTCAAGAGTGTTACACTGAGTAAAAGAAAGCAGACACAAGCCAATGAATACTTTGATTCCATTTACATGAAGTTCTTTTTTTAACAAAAGGCAAAATTAATCTTCAGTGACAACAAACAATTTTGCAATTGCCTGAGCCCTAGGGATTGGTTGCAAAGGGGCACAAGGGAACTTTTTGGGGTGATAAAAGATGTTCTATAACTTGATGTGGTGATGGTTACATAGGTATATATACATTTGTCAAAAGTCATTGACCCGTATATTTAACATAAGGGCATTTCATTGCATGTAAATTATACTCTAATTTTAAAAACGCATTCTGAAAAATAAAGAAAAAAGCTATGCTGTCAATACCTAAAAATAAATCTAGCACAAAATCTGTAAGAAGCATACATAGAAAATGTAAAACTCTACAGAACATTAAAGAAGAGATACATAAATGAAAAGATACACTTAATATCATAACGATGTTAATTCTCCCCAAATTGATCTATAAACACTGCATCTCCAACTAAAATGCTAACAGATCCACAGAACTTGACAAATTGGTTCTAAAGTGTATATGAAAGAACAGAGGACCAAGAATAGGTAAAACGTTTCTAAAAAAGTTGAGTAAGAAGGAGAGACTTGCTCTACTAGATATTGAGACTTATGATAATGTTTTTGTGGATAAGGCTCTAACTTTCTCAGGATGATGACGCTTGTTGTCAGGCTGGGCACTGGGAGATGTATTCAAAGTGCCCCCAGCAGAGCCAAGGCCCTCAGAAGGGAATGTGCTACACAAAGCTTAATAACCATATTCACCCCCAAATTGGGGGAGCTCTAAGCAGCCGTAGAAAATGAATTTTTCCCAAAATACTTAGTGCCACAAAAAAGACGCGTGACATAACTTAATGTTAAAAAGTACATAGTACAAAGTTGTGGTATGGTGCCAATTATGTATGAAACTGTACCTGAGGACCCTTTGCTTGCATAGATTTCATTTAAAAAATGTATTATTTCTGTATTATACAATTATATGTCTCTTATAGAATAAATAGAAAATAAAGATGAAGGATGACAAAAGATCTGTCTCACTACTCAGATAATCAAGGCTAAAAATTTGATCTGTGTATGGGACCTTTTCATGGCTTATCTGTGATTTTATGCATATACACATTTGTGTGAATACAAAATATTCTATACATGTATTTCTACAATCCAATTTTACCTCAGTTAACAATCATAAACAATCATGAACATCTCCTCACAAGAATAAAAAAGTGTAATGAAATATAAAATATTTGCATAATATTACCCTGTGTGGCTATAATATTATTTATTTAAACACTTTCATGTTATTAGAAATTTGGATTCTTTTTCGTCTTTTCCCTTTCCTTTTCTTTTTCTTCTTTTTCTCTCTTTCTCTCTCTTCTTCTTTTTTTTTTAATATACAATGCTATAATATCATTTATATAACTAATTTCCCACTGTTAGAAATTCAGAGAGTACCTCCACCTTTTTCATCTGTTATAAACAACACTGTATTGAACATCTGTGCATTTGACAGTTTGTTTCCATAGGAAAATAAGTAGATTCCTTATACTGGGTATAAAGTTGAAATAGGCACATTAATTGACGTGTGCAATCTCAGCTATATGGAATGTATATGCTAATGAGGGGGGAATGAGCTTACCTGGTCAGTCCTACTGACCACTCAGCATTCACAGAGCAACTGTGGCCTGACAGTCTCTATTAATTTTCAATGTTCCATGATTCTCATGAAGAGATTTAATCTTTTTTTCTTAGTTAAAAATGACCCAGAAAGAAAACTAACAGCTGGTGCTAGTGATGAAAAGAAAAAGTTGAAGAAAACAAACGTTCTTTTTAGCAACTAACTTTACAACTTGACTCTCTCAATGTAATGATCACAGACCAGAGAGGTCCTGTATTTAAGCTCTATGAGGACAAGGGTCTTTTCTTTCCTGTCCAGTGCTGTATACTTAGTGGCATGAAGTAGGCACTCAGTGAATAAGGAATAAATTCTTCAGGGAAGTCAAGGATTTGCTTTCACCTACAAAAGTGATTAGAAGAAAATACATTTAAATTTTCACATCATCTCTGCTCGATGGAATTACGATGTTGTTATTGTCATTGTTTTGTAGGTAGATTTCTATGACTTTCAATAAAATACCATGAAAGAGTATTTCTGTTGTAATCACAGAAAAGCCACAACATACATGTACAGCATTTCAAAAACAAATGGACTGATTTTTATCTGCTCCTTCCAGTATTGTTGCTGATCGATGGCTCAGTATATACAGCAGATGGAGTTTCTGTAAAGCTCGGCTGCACGTTTCGATCACCGGGGAGCTGACGCACATTCTCAGGAAGTTGGCTCTCACTGATGTGGAGCTTGAGGACCAGGAATGGTTGAAGCTTCCAAGGTGCTACTAATGATCATCCAGGACCAAGAACCATGTCAGCAGAGTTTGTTTTGTTTTTTTGGTTTTTTTTTTGTGGTACGCGGGCCTCTCACTGTTGTGGCCTCTCTCATTGCAGAGCACAGGCTCCGGACACGCAGGCTCAGCGGCCATGGCTCATGGGCCCAGCCGCTCCACGGCATGTGGGATCTTCCCGGACCGGGGCACGAACCCGTGTCCCCTGCATCGGCAGGCGGACGCTCAACCACTGCGCCACCAGGGAAGCCCTAAAAAGTCTATTTATTTGTCAACATTAAAAGACCGGAAGGTTTCTTTCCATAAAAATCCAAGTTTTTTTAATTACAAAAATCAGAAGTTCTGGAAACACTGGCCCTCATTCACACATGGAAACATGTGTTTGGAGTTTGGAGGAGTGGTGGTCCCTGCTGGGTGAGGCATGTGAGCTCCAGTTCAGTGCAGTCCTCAGCACTCCCTGCTGCCTCACACCAGCCTGTTTTAATCAATTACAGTGCTCTCTGGCCCCTGTACACAATCAAGTTTGTGATTGTTGGGCAAAGGGGAAGTAAACAAAACGCCACATGGGGTTCAATTTCCTCCATCTCCCAAACCTTGTGGGTGCTGCCAAAGCTCGGGCAGGTTGTGTCAGCCCCAACTGGGAGTCTCAGCCCTGCTCACTGACCTGTCCGCATACAAGCCACACTGACCAGCCACCACTCTGGGAGCTGAGGTAGCAGCAGCATCATTCTGTCTCCAGGCTGCAGGCCACACGTGCCCCCCAGAACGTTAGCTGCCTTCCTGGACTGCTTCCCCAACTCCTCAAAGCTCCCCTTGACCTCTGCTCCCATGCCATTGACCCATCAGAAGGCAGGGATTGGGGGCCGGTGCCCAGCCTAGGCAGCGATATTGGCAAAAAAGTAGAAACCATTGGTGAGGAATTTTGTTTGCTTGCTGTTGTTTTTCAAATTTAATTTTATTTTTACAACAGTTATTAAATTCACAGGGTTCAAAAATCAAAATATGAAAAGATATGCTTTGAGAAGTCTTCTTCCGCCGTTGTGCCTATCCACCTGCTCCCCACTTCACCTGTCTCCATGAGTAACCAATATTATTAGTTTCTTGCAAATCCTTCCAGTGTTTCTTTAGGCAAATGTCAAGTATATTCTTTTCTCCATACCATCTTTTTAATGCAAAAGATAGACTAAAATTTATACTGTTGTGTCCTCCCTTTTTTAAAATTGAGATATAATTCTCCTACCATAAAATTCACCATCTTAAAGCACATAGTTCAAGGGTTTCTGGTATATTCACAGAGTTATGTAACCATCACTACCATCTAACTCCAGAACATTTTCATTATCCTAAAAGGAACTATCTCACAGATCAGTAGTCACACCCTATTCTCTCCTTACCAAGGCCCTGGCGACCACTAATCTACTTTCTGTATGGACTTGCCTATTCTGGATATTTGACATGAATAGAATTACACAATATGTAGCCTTCTGTGTCTGGTTTCTTTCACTTAGCATAATGTTTTCAGGTTTATCCATGTTGCAGCATGTGTCGGTGTTACATTCTCTTTAATGGCTGAGTAATATTCCACTGTATGGGTAGACCACATTTTGTTTGTCCATTCATCCGCTGATGGACATTAGGGTTGCTTCCACTTCCATAATGTTGCTATAAACATTTGTGTATAAGTGTTTGTGTGCACATATGTTTTCTATTCTCTTGGATATACACCTAGGAGCATAATGCTAGGTCATACGATAACTCTATGTTTAACTTTTTGAGGAATTGCCGAACTGTTTTCCACAGCATCTGTACCATTTTACGTTCCCACCAGCAATGTATGAGGGTTCTAATTTCTCTACATCTTTGCTAACCTTTCTTAGCAAACACTTTTTTTTTTTTTATCGGTATGCGGGCCTCTCACTGTTGTGGCCTCTGCCGTTGTGGAGCACAGGCTCTGGACGCGCAGGCTCAGCGGCCATGGCCCTCTGCAGCACGTGGGATTTTCCCAGACGTAGGCACAAACCCATGTCCCCTGCGTAGGCAGGCAGACTCTCAACCACTGTGCCACCAGGGAAGCCCTAGCAAACACTTTTTGTTTGTTTTTGTTCGTTTGTTTTATTTTGTTTATTTCTTTTATTTAACACTTTTTTGTTTCTGTTTTATTTTTGTTTTTAACTGTGTCACTCTGTGTGAAGTGGTGTCTCATCGTGGTTGGGATTTTATTCCCCTAATGAATAAAGATGTTGAGCATTTGGCCATGTGTATATTGGCCATTTGTTTATATTCTTTAGAGAAGTGCCTATTTGAATCCTTAGCCAATATTTTAATTGGGTTATTTATCTTTTTATTGTTGAGTTTGAATTCTTTATATATTGCAAATATGTGCAACATATATATAGGTGTGTACATATATATGATTTATATATGTATATCAGATATGTGATTTGCAAATATTTTCTCCCATTCTGTGGGCTATCTTTTTACTTTGATCTACAAATACTAGACATTTTCATGAAGTTTGATTTATTTATTGTCTTTCATTGCTTATGTTTTAGAAACCATTACCTAATTCAGGATATGCACTTATATTTTCTTCTAAGAATTTTATAGTTTTTGCTCCTTCATTTAGGTCATTGATCCATTTTTGAGTTAATTCTTGTATGCAGTGTGAGGTAGGGACCACATTCATTTTTTGCATGTGAATATCCAGTTGTACCAGCACCATTAATTGGAAGGACAGTTCTTTCCCCATTGAATTTTCTTGGCACCTTTGTTGAAAACCGATTGACCATAGATTTATGGGTATATTTCTGGATTCTTAAGTCTATCCCATTCATCCATGCCAATCTTTATGCCAGTACCACATTGCCTTCTTTTCTTTTTCCCACACAGTCTTGATTACTGTAACTTCGTAGTAGGCTTTGAAATGAGGACATGTGTATACACCAGTTTTGTGTTCCTTTTTCAAGATTGTTTTGGTTATTATGGGTCCCTTGCATTTCCACATGACTCTATGGACAAGACTATCTATTCTGCAAAGAAGTCTACTGGAATTTTTGTAAAGCTTACATTGAGTATGTAGATCACTTTGGGATGTATTGTCATTTTTTTGCAACTTTATAATTTCTGCCTTAATGGCAATTAAGGGTTTAAAAGTGCAGTTCTACTTATTCATACTATTCCTTTATAAAAGGCAGACTTCAGGTAAGCTTTTAAATGCATGCATAATGTAGAGGCTATTATTTCCTGTCAGTTCTTTGTTCCTGAAAGTTAAACATCAGATGTGTTTTAAACTTCTGTCAGAATAGTCATGAAGGATATGTCACTTTTACATAATGAGGTAATATCTCAGGGGTGTGCTCACTGAGATACACCAAAATCGTAACAAGTTTTCCTTTAATAAATATTTCCTGGATTACTCTAGCCTTTGGCTAGTTTCTAGAGTTCTGAAAAGTTGATTATGACCACTTTTCTAAGGTTTTTATTGCTGCTATTTTGGAGAAGAAAAATTTTAGAAAGTCCTTATTCCATCCTTTTTTCTGACTTAACCCTATCTGTTTGATTTTTTTCATTAGAAGAAGTCTTCTAAGGATGAGCCTAGTGTAGGCTCACTCTGCTTACACTCTGTAGACAGGAAAGGAGCACCCTGACTCCATCTCTTATTTCTCATTTAATTCACACAGCTCCAAGTGGCATATGAGTCCCTTTTTATAGGTTAGAAAACTGAGATCCAAGGAGCCTAGGGATTTGCTCAAGGTCACACTTCAAGCGGATGAACCACATCTACTTGCTAGCAAAGCTTGCTTTTACATCTCAGTCATTCTCACACCACCTCCATGAATTTTACCATATCCACTAACAGTAGACTGTTATTACATCTACTCACAGTAGTACTTGTCTCATCTTTTTTTAAAAACAAGCTCTTCTTAAAATTAACATAAATAAATTTCTTTGAGATAAAGTTTATATTCTCCTACTACAAATAAAAAGCACCTTTAACATAGAATTCGGAGAGAGGCACAACAGACACATAAGGAAGGGAAAATGAAGAAGGAAGCAAATGCACAGAGACACCCGAAGAAATAGAGATCATCTGAATTCAATTCTGTGTATCTGCTGTGATCTGTGAAAAGCTTTGAGCCTTAGCCAAGCTCTCTCCTTATTTAAAAGGGATGTGCGTGACGTGAGGAAGATACTAAAAGCAGACTAGGAGTCATACAAAACTTTCTCCTTCACTTGCTCAGAATGATCGGAAGGGAATCAAAAGGGGCGTAACTCTCTCCCTGTGTGATCTGGGCTAGGAATGTGAGACACACTAGCGACTGGGCAAGGGTGTCTAAGGCTCAAAGACTTGTTCATAATTGTTCTTCTAAGGTTAAATGCTAACAGTTTAAATTTTAGGACTTGAGAAACTCCCAAGTCAAAATGTCCACATGTCTTGTAGCCCTGAGTCTCACTGGGGTGCCCAAGCGTGGACGGAATCTGATGCTGAAGATGGATCCTGGGACACAGTGAGCTTCACTCTTTCCAGCTGACTCCACACGTCCAGCACATCATGGGCAAAGTTGAAGTACTCAGGCACTGGCTGTCTGCCCAGGCTGATGATTTACCAGGTGGCCACAATCTTCTGAGGGACAGGTAGAGGTGGCAGCTGCCCATGAGACACACAGATACCCCAGGCATTTCTCAGAGCCTGGAGGACCAGTCCTCTGAGCCATAGCCTCGTGTTGCCTCCTGCCTATCACCAAAGAGGAGAGAGAGCATTGTCATGAATTCTGGGCTTCAGGGAGACTCAGGTTGGAGAGAAGCTTGTGGTCAGCCCTAGGGTGAGCACGGCACATGTCGGCTTGTAGAGCAGAGTCCTGGGCTTTCGTCTGAGTTCCATGGTGTGATTTTGATCATTTCTCCTCCCTGGACATGAGGTCTAGCCCTTCCACCTCTACTGTCCGTGGATCTCTGTGGATCTGAACGCAGGAACTCAGAGCCTGCTTCCCAAGGCTCAGTCCTTCAAAGCGAATCCCTCCAAAAGCCTTTAGCAAATCCTGAACTGGCCTGACAATGAGAAAGAGAACTCCAGGGCAGCACTCTCCAGAAGAAATGTGATGCGAACCACACGTACTTGTGTAATACACAATTCTCTGCTAGTTTCATTCAAAAAAGTAAAAAGAAACAGGTGAAATTCACTATAATGCATTTTATTTAACTAGCTATATCCTATAATTTCAACATGTAATCAATATCAGAAATTATTAGAGAAATTATTTCACATTTTTTGTTGTTGTTGTTCTTAATTCTTTGAAATCCAATGTGCGTTTTACACTTACAGACACACTTCAGTTTAGACCAGCCCCATTCAAATGCTCAAGAGCTCCACGTGGCTAGTGGCTACTGTATTGGACAGAGAAGTTATAGTGCCCGGCTCTTCAGAGTGTGGCCTAGGGACCAAGGACCTCAGCATCACCTGGGAACAGGTTACAAAGGCAGAACTTTAGACCCCACCCTCGACCTGTGGAATTAGAATCTGCATTTTAACAGGAACTCCAGGTGAGTCGAGCACGTTCAAGTTTGAGAAGCGAAGCAGTGGCCTCGGGACTGTCTCCCCAGTTTCTTTCCTCCAAGTTCCTCTTGGTAATAATAATAATAGAATATGGGAGTAATAAATGCCATGGACTAAATGTCTGTGTCCCCCCCCAAATTCGTATGTTAAATCCTAACCCCCAATGCAATAGTGTGAGGAGGCTGGACTGCTGGTGGGTGATTAGGTCATGAGGGTGGAGTCCTTATGAAAGAGACCCCAGAGAGCTCCCTGTTGCTTCTTCTTGCTGAGGATACAGCTCTGAACCAGGAAGCACGCCCTCACCAGACACCAATCTGCCCACGGTGCCTTGATCTTGCACTTCCCAGCCTCTAGAACTGTGAGAAACAAATGTTGTTTAAACCACCCAGTATACGGTATTTTTGTTCTAGCAGCCCAAACAGACGAAGACAATAATCAACAATAATAATGTGTCATGGTAACAGGAAAAGCAATAATAACTGTCATCTACTGAAGGCTTACTGTGTATTAAGCATTTGAAAAGTGCTTTATACTTCCTTAAATCCTCATAACAACTGTATGATGTGTTATATTCTCTATTTTATACATAAAGTGAGGCTTGGAGGGGAAAAGGGACTTCCAGGTCTCACCTCCCAGAAAGCTAGACCCCAGCTTCTGCTGTGGCCACCAGCCCTGCAACAGGGGTCGGCGTGTGAGGCAGGACTTCCTTTCCCTCACCTCCCTCCAGCCCCTCACCTCTCCTGAACTCTGCCCCAAGCCCTTTCCTCTGCCTTTCACTCCTGGATTCTGGGGGCCCCTTGACAGCAGATAATTAGAATCCCAGGCCTCCTTCCCAAGTGCGCAGCGCCATTTCAGGCCCTGTCCTCTTCAGGCTTAATCAGGAAAGGCCTCAGGGGCAGCTGACACCCCCTGCTGAAGGATTTCTCTCCACAGTGCCTTGTTCTTGAACCCAGGAAGTGAGAAGACTTCTAGGTTTTGCTTCAGCTGAATGCAGGCCTTAATGCCTGTAAACATTCGGGCTCCTGGGAACGCCGGTAAAGGCAATTTGCTGACTCAGTCTCCCTCGGGAACTTTGGCCCCGAACGCAGCCAAGAGAAGGCAGCGCCCGAAGCCAGCAGGGGCCACGTGGCTTCAGCTGGTCAGCACACTTGAGCCAGCGGGCACGGCCCCGCCACCTGGGAGATAGTACTCCAGCCCCAGCGCCTGCTGGGTGTCCGGACCTAGGGGATATTTTCCCTGAAAATTCAGGTCATCATCTAATCCAAAAAGAGAACAGGAACTTTATTATATTGTAGCAGAAAGGAGACAACAGTGACAATAATATAAATCAAATCACGTCCCTTTTCTGCGCAAAACCCTCTAGAGACAGGAAGTAGATTGGCAGTTGGCTGGAGCAAATGGGCACAGGGATCTCTTTGTTGGAAATGTTCTAAATTTGGAGTGTGCTCAGAGCTGCACAACTCTGTAAACTTACTAAAAGAAATTAATAGGGATACAAATAATTGTACACTTGAAATGAGTGAATTTTTGGTACGTAAATTATACTTAAATAAAGCTACTAAAAAGAACAAAGTCTCCTCTGGCTCCTTGTGTCTCAAAGGCAAAGTCTGGAAAACAGCTGTCACCTGGCTCGCTGGGCTGCAGCCACAGTGGTCTCCCTGTGGCTTTGAAGTCCTGGCTTGGGGTGGGGTTGTTGGTAAAGTGCTTCTCTGAGAACAAAAACTGCACAAGTGACTTGTAGTGTTTGCCAGTATCTACGGTTAAAAGTTCCCACCATGGCCAGTTTTGATTCCCACCAGTTTCAACTTATCAAAGTTTAACAACCGGCCTGCAAAGTTTCTGAATATTAAGAGGCTCTCAGGTGGCCCTTCAGGCCAGCTCCAGCCAGCACTGATTCAGGCCTTCTTGTGGGCTCCTCCGCCAGGACGCTCCATCCACATGGCTCACTGCCTTGCCACCCACAGGGCTCAGCTCATGGACCTTCAACCAACTGCCTCATCGAAAGTGGAATCCTCTCCCATCTGACACTTCCTGCCCGCCATTCTCTGCTTGACCTTCCTCCCCAGGATTTATCACTTTCTAACAGTCAGTATGTTTTCTTTTACTTTTTATAAATTTATCTTATTTATTTATTTTTGGCTGCGTCGGGTCTTCGCGTGGCTTTCTCCAGTTGCGGTGAGCGGGGGCTACTCTTCCTCGTGGTGCGTGGGCTTCTCATTGCGGTGACTTCTCTTGTTGTGGAGCACGGGCTCTAAGCGTGCGGGCTCCAGTAGCTGTGGCTCGCGGGCTCTAGAGCTCAGGCTCAGTAGTTGTGGCGCATGGGCTTAGTTGCCCCGTGGCATGTGGGATCTTCCCGGACCAGGGCTCAAACCCGTGTCCCCTGCATTGGCAGGTGGATTCTTAACCACTGCGTCACCAGGGAAGCCCTCAGTATATTTTAAAATATGTTTTTATTTTTTCCAGCTTTATTGAGTGATGGCTGACAAATGCAGTTGTATATACTTAAGGTGTACGTTGTGCTGGTTTGATACATGTGCACATGGTGTAAATGATTACTGGGACAGGGTTTCCTGCCTTACAGGTACTATGCTGCTCACTTTGCATGTATCATCTCGTCTAACAATCCTCCTAGGTGTTGTATGCCATTTTACTGGGGAGGAAACTGAGCTTAGAAAGCATGAGTGACATGCTGAGACCACACAGCTGCTTAGGAACAGAGATGGCATCCAAATTCCAATCTGTAGGCACCTTTGCTGCCACACCCAGGACCCCATAGTGTGTTTTGTTTCTGGCCCTTCTTGTGATCTCCGGCCCTCCTCCCCCCACTCACCATGGGCAGGGCAAGGCCCCCCTCTTACTCAACAATGGCCTATTCTTCTCCAGGGCCAGAACCCCAGAACTCAGAACGTTGCTGCTGAGGATGTTCTGGCCTCAGTGTGTCCAGGAAGGGACTCCACTTCTGCCTCTAGATTTACACCCAGCTGCCTTCGGGTCCTGCTCTGGTCGCAAAGGGAAGCCAGAAGCCTGCTCTTCAGGCGTGAACTTCCCTCCTCAAGGGCCACAGAGTGTGCTGCCCTGGCCCTGGCTTGGCCCCAGTGGGCCTGAGAAAAACCAGGCTTCCTGCAGGTATGAGCTTGAGTGAAAATGACAATTCTGACTGAAGGGCCCTGCCCTGGCAGCCTGCCTTCTGCCAAGAAGGTTATAAATTTAAGTGTGAATTTCAGCATAAATGGCTACACATTAGGATCACCAAGGGGGCTTAAAAAAAAAAAAGAAAAAGATGCCCAGACTCACCAGACCCTAGATCAATGAAATTGAATCCAATGTGTTCGGAGATTGAAATGCACAATCATGATTGAGAACCACTGAAACAGACCATGGGGTTTGTGTGACAATTAAATTAGGTTATTTGTTCATTCATTAATTCGACATACATTGAGCTCCAGATCTGGGCTGGGCACCATTCTAGGAGGAGGGGAAACAGCCCTGAACAAAGGCTCTTATATTAAAAAGTTAGAGATATAAACAAGATGCACTCAGAAATAATAATACAAAATTTGAAGCAAGCAGGGGTAATGTGACTGACAGTGCTCAAAGCTGAGGTTGGGGAGACAGAGTGGCCTGGAGAGACCCCTCTGAGTTGCTGGTGTTTGTACCGGGACACTTCAGAAAAGGCTGAATGAAGATAAGGGTAAGGGGTTCCAGGCAGAGGCAAAGGCCCTGAGGCAGGATGTGCTTGAGGAGAGGAAAGGAGACCAGCATGCCTGGTGCCCTGTGAGTGGGGGGAGAGAATGCAGTGCCAGCGTCAGAGGGGAAAAGGGCTGTGGAGGCCAGAGCTGGCCAGAGAGAACACACACAGGGTTGGGTTGTCTGAGACGACAAGCCATGGACCTTTTAGTAAGACAGCAATGTGATCTACATTATGTTTAAAAAGAAAATTGCTAACTGCTGTGTGAGGACTGGATTGGGGAAGCAAAGAGAATAAGTAGAGGGATCAGAAAGGAGGCTACTGCTCCAGCTGGACGAGGGCCGGCGGTGCTGGGACAGGGGCCCTGTCTATGGAACGCTGGTGGAGACAGCACACACTCAGTGGTCAGTGTACTGGTTGGCAGGTAGGAAGCCCCTCCGTGTTAGCTCTTCTTATTCTCAGTCTTATTAATAAAAGTTTCCCATCACAGCACTCCCCTGGAGTAGGCGGTGGGGGGAGGATTCTGGAATCTGGGGGACTGGGGCAGACGGTGCCTGAGGAGACACAGAGGGGCAGCAAGGGATGCCCGGCCAGAAGGGCAGGTACAGGGAGAACTGAGGTCCACAGGCCCAGAGAACAGAGGGGCCCAGGTGGGGCTGAGGGAACAGTGCCAGGGGTTGAGCCAGAATGTGGTCCAGAGTTTGACGGGAGCCCCGTGATGAGGTAGGACGGCGCTGTGGCCACAGTCAGTTTCAGGAGAGAGTGCAAGAGGGAGAGAGAGACAGAGACAGAGACAGAGAGATTACTCTCCCTGCCACCCCGCATCTACAACCTGCTCCCAGAAAGGCAAATAGTTCACTTCTTTGCTCCTTTCAGTAAAATGTCAGCTTCTGAGTGAAGCTTTCTACGTGACCCTATTTAAAATGTCAATACCCCCCTCACCTTATCCCTTTCAAATCTTCTCTGATTTACTTTTTCTCCTTAGCACTTACCAGCATGTGACATACTCGGTATTCTTTCTATCTCATTCACTTGTTCCCTCTTCTAGAATATAAGCTCCGTGAATGCAAGAACTATTGTCTATTTTGTTCACTTCTGTACCTAGAATGGTACTTAGCACACATGGAGACCTTAAAAAATATTTGATGAATGAACAAACGAACGAATGAGTGATTGAGTGGATGAATGAATGATCAGGAGTTGGGAAGACTGAAGTGGGCATAGTCTGATGGTGGAGGGCTTTCTGCACAGCTCAAGGGGCTCGAGCTCCATCCCGTGAGACCTGGGGCTCTGAAAGTGTTTCCAGCCAGCAGGAAACCTGGCTCTTCCCTCTCGGGGGGTCTCGCACTTCTCCCTCCCCATGAATTGACCAGGCGTCCCTGGGAATCCTGTGTCAAAGACCTGTGAGGGGAGAGCGTAGTAGGGCAGCCTCCACTGTCTCGGCTGCTCTCAGATGCTGGGTCACCCGCTGGGTTGGGGGGAGGGCACGGCAGCACAGGTCTCCCGAGTTGGAGATGAGACCACAGGCCCAGGCTTCCCGTCCCTCTGACAAGTGTTATCCAGATCTCTCAGAGAGGGTCTAACAACCTCAGGTCTTGAGGTTTCTTTCCGAAAGGCCTATTGGCACTTTTGCAAATCCCTCCCGCCCCTGCCAAACAAGAGATTCTGTGTGTCAAGGGGTTTGGAAGGGGTCGCCGATAGTCAGTTGCAGGAAGGTTCTGGGTGGCCCTCACTGCCTTATGTTCACATAACTGAGAAGTGGTTATTCTAGTGATTTTCTGTAAAATAAAATTAACTCTCTAGTACTTTGATGTCTCCATCTAGGCAAAGAACTTACGTTTACATAACTGAGAAGTGGTTATTCTAGTGATTTTCTGTAAAATAAAATTAACTCTCTAGTACTTTGATGCCTCCATCTAGGCAAAGAACTTTTAGATGACTCTTTCTTTTGCAAGTAAATGATTCAATGAACAAATAAACAGGTGCCAACCGGAGAATGGCACTCGCCACCCAGTTCCACAAGAATTACGTCATTAGTCACTGCGGCGGCTGACCTTAAACGCACCCTGAAAGGAGTTCAGGGCAAAGATGAGGAATGAGGCCCTCTGTGGTCTGGGAAAACCGGCAGAACAGGACTTCAGATAGTTAGATATGTTCAGGAGAAATTTTTATGGACACAATTTCTTGCATCTTCCCATACTTAGAAAAGCACTAAAACCAATAACTAGGGCTTTGGTTCCTTGCCGAGATGTGTGTTTGATTGCATGTACTCCTTCACCAAAATTACATATATACTGACCTCCCCCCTTACACCTTCTGAGCAGTTTCTCAGAGCCATCTGAGAGGCTGTCCCCCTAGGCTATAGTCCTCAACAAGATACTGAATAAGCTCAACTCACAGCTCTTATGCTGTGCGTTTTCTCCCAAGTCAACAAAGGTGAATTAATACTAGAAACAAAAGTTCCATCTAATAGCCATCGCGCTGTACCAGACTTACCCAGGGCTAACGAGTGTCATGTTACCTGGTGGGCCGTGGGACTCAGCAGTAGTGAGCCCTTTGGCTGAAATGCAGATGTGAATCATATATATGCACCACTTGTCTTTCCAGAAAACCAGGCTCTCCACTGACTTCATCCTTATCTCAACTCTCTCTGTATTGATTTTATCTGACCATGTGGTTCTCAGCCTACAGGCTGCAGGACAGAGTTACCTGGAAGGCTTAAGAGACATGACAATCAATGACAATACGTGGATCTCAATTGGATTCTGATTTAAACAAACCTGAAACTTATGAAATAATCAGAGGAGTTTACTGTCTGGATATTTGATGATATGGGAAATTGTAGTTAATTTTGTTAAGTGTGATAATGGTGTTGTGGTTATGTTTTATTATAAAATCTTCATCTTTTAGAGACTCATAATGAAATATTGATGGATGAAATAATATGATGCCTGGGACTGGCTTCAAAAATAATCCAGGGCAGGGAGTTGATGGGAGTATAAAAGAAATAAGATTGGTGATGACAATAACAGAGGTTGAGTGATGAGCTACCTTGGGGGTATGTTATACCATATACCATTCTATTTTTGTGTATGTTCAAAATTTTCCAAATAGAAAGTTAAAAAAAAGAATCATCTGGAGAGCTTTTAAAACCTACAGATATCTAGACCCCACCTTGAGCAACTTTTTTTTAATAGATCTTTGTTAGAGTATAATTGCTTCACAATACTGAGTTAGTTTCTGTTGTACAACAAAGTGAATCAGCCATATGCACACATACATCCCCATATCCACTCCCTCTTGCGCCTCCCTCCCACCCTCCCTATCCCACCCCTCTAGGTCATGGCAAAGCACGGAGCTGATCTCCCTGTGCTATGTGCTGCTTCCCACTAGCTAACTATTTTACATTCGGTAGTGTATATATGTCGATGCTACTCTCACTTTGCCCCAGCTTCCCCCTCCCACCACGTGTCCTTAAGTCCATCCTCTATGTCTACGTCTTTATTCCTGCCCTGCCCCTAGGTTCACCAGAACCATTTTTTTTTTTTAGATTCCATATGCGTTAGCATACGGTATTTGTTTTTCTCTTTCTGACTTACTTCACCCTGTAAGACAGACTCTAGGTCCATCCACCTCACTAGAAATAACTCAATTTCCTTTCTTTTTATGGCGGAGTAATATTCCATTGTATATATGTGCCACATCTTCTTTATCCATTCATCTGTCAATGGACACTTAGGTTGCTTCCATGTCCTGGCTATTGTACATAGAGCTGCTTTGAACATTGTGGTACATAACTCTTTTTGAATTATGGTTTTCTAAGGGTATATGCCCAGTAGTGGGATACTACTTACTGGGTCATATGGTAATTCTATTTTTCACTTTTTAAGGAACCTCCATACTGTTCTCCATAGTGGCTGTATCAATTTACATTCCCACCAACAGTGCAGGAGGGTTCCCTTTTCACCACACCCTCTCCAGCATTTATTGTTGCTAGATTTTTTGATGATGGCCATTCTGATCAGTGGGATACCTCACTGTAGTTTTGATTTACATTTCTCTAATAATTAGTGATGTTGAGCGTCTTTTCATGTGCCTCTTGGCCATCTGTATGTCTTCTTTAATTTTGAATTAATAGTCTAGGGTGAGAGGAGCATCAGTATTGCCTTAAAATCTCCCCAGAGAATTTTAATGTGAATCCAAGTTAAAGAAGTACTAATAAAGCACAAGTTCCTTATGAATCCTCACAACTACTCTGGGATACAGGACTACTCACCCATCCTGCAGAGGGAGGTGCTGTGCTTTGATAGTGGACTTGGCAAAACTGAGGATCTGTGACCACTTCCAAAGTCCAGAATATGAGGGACGGGCATGAGGGCAGTGTGCTATTGTGCTTTAGACCTGAGGGTAGCAAACTTTTCCTGCAGAGGGCCAGATAATAAATATTTTTGGCTTTGCTGGCCACGTAGGGTCTCTGTTGCAACTACTTCACCCAGCGGTTGTGGTAAATGCAGCCATAGACGATAGTGACGGAACGGGTGTGGCTGTGATCCTCTAACACTGTGTTTATAAGAAGAGGCAGCAGACCATAGTTTGCGACCCCTGGTTTAGACCCATAGGCATGGGGCTCAGATGTACCTGAGCTCGAGTCTCGCTCCTTCTTCTTGATGGGTCCCCACCTTGTAAGGTGGGCATCAGAATTGGACCTACCTCACAGACGTGCTGTGCGGGTTAATGAGAGGATGAGTGTAAAGCTCAAATACCAGCTTACTACGTAGTGACTGATTTATTACTGTGGGCGGGCATGGGACTGGGGACTGGGTCTGCAGTGGTGTGCAGAAAGAGACAGGGCTGGGGTTTCAGCACAGAGAAGGGACAGAAGGTAGGACCCCTTTCTCAGGACCCCAGAAGCATCAAAGCTCTTGCCACTCCTTCCCATTCTCCTCCCTCTTGTTAGGAAGGCACACTTTTATCTCCTTTGGGGAAGGTCACTGTTCCTTCTGTCAACATGTTCTTCCAAACCTAGCATTTATAGCATAAACCTTTGAGTAGTCAAAAACGCTTTTCTTTCTGAAAAGCCCAGTTCTTGCAACTGGAGCTCTGGCTTGCAAGTGTCTTGTCCCTGCTGAGTTTCAAAGGCCTGTTTTGCAGCCCTAAACCAAAAATCCGATTCTGTTCTCTCTTGCCAGCCTCGGTCCTCCCCTCTGAGACAGGATGTGATTGAATGGCGGATACCAGGGGTGGTGGTTGGGCGGAAGCCTCAGTTAGTGTCTCAAAACACTGTTCACTACATCAGTTTTGCAGGGGGACACTAGAGAGGCAGTATGTTATTGTGGTTAAGGGCATGGATTCTGTAGCTAGATTGCCTTGTTTAAAATCCTGACTCTGTCACTTATTAGCTGTGTGGCCTTGGGCAAATCACTTAACCTCTATGTGCCTCATTTTATACTCACTAAATGGGGATGACAATATTACCATACTTACCTTGTAGAGTTGTCATAAGAGAGGTGATGACATGGAATGCATTAAAACAGCACCTAGTACATGACAAGTATGTTTAGTTACAGGTATTTATAAAATTTAGCACTTGAGAATTGGTCACAATTCTTTATATATTAGACCAAAAAATTACAATAGAAGATCTACTTTTAAAAAATCCTCAGATAGTGTGCCAAACATATTTCCCAGGGAAATATCAAGTATCTATTCATTCATGTTCATTTTCCTATCATAAATACCAGGTGCTAGGAATACAGCGCTCAACGAAGGAATTCAGGTCCTTATACGTTTAATCTGAACTTGCTATATGTCTTCTTATTTAAAACACTTGGGTAGTCTGTATGCTAC
The DNA here is from genome assembly GCF_937001465.1 of Orcinus orca. NCBI lineage: Eukaryota > Metazoa > Chordata > Mammalia > Artiodactyla > Delphinidae > Orcinus > Orcinus orca. The sequence goes on along the minus strand of NC_064574.1, from coordinate 65,587,376 downwards.
ACAGGAAAATGGCTCTATGCTTGTGGAGAACATGCAAAGATCTGTGACAGTGATCCTATGCTTTAAATTATTAGGGAAAACCTATGTTATCAGGGAGAGTGGAACTTACAGAGAGGCAGCTGCTGACCCAAACCATTCTAACAGATAAGAATTGTAAAAAAAGATAAATAAATAAAAAGAAAAGAATGAGAAAAAAAGAGGAAAGGAAATCATGTTATAGATCTAATATGTACTCTTATCAGAAGGTATCTGGGGTATATTTCATCTCATTGAGTAAGACAATCGGAACAATGAACAGTACACATACCTAATTCCACTTATGTTTACATATGTACATTCAAATATACATTCATACGGGCATTTTCAACATCAGTAAAGATTCATTCCAAACTGTTAAGAGTCATTTTCTCAGGGGTGGTGTTATGGGAGAAATTTTTATTTTTTACTTAACATTTTTTTATTGTATTGCTTGGAATTTTTACAAGTGTGCATTATAGTGATTACTTTTTTTTTTTTTTGTGGTACGCGGGCCTCCCACCATTGTGGCCTCTCCCGTTGCGGAGCACAGGCTCTGGACGCGCAGGCTCAGCGGCCATGGCTCACGGGCCCAGCCGCTCCGCGGCATGTGGGATCTTCCCGGACCGGGGCACGAACCCGCATCCCTTGCCTTGGCAGGTGGACTCTCAACCACTGCGCCACCAGGGAAGCCCCTATGGTGATTACTTTTAAAAGAAATATTTACACTTGAGAAAATTTGCTCAAAAATCCAATGGGGTACACTGTCAAGTAGTGAGCTGCCCATCAAAAGAGGTATTCAAGCAGGAGCTGGAGGAGCATGAAGCAGAGGCTGTGATAGGGATTGGACCAGTCATCTCTGAGACCCAGAGGCTCACCCTGGGATTCTGGGCTGGGTTTCATATACGAAAAATTCTCACTTAGTGTCCGGGGAGCCAGTGGGCTTGAGTGGCTGGCATGTGATTTGGCTTTCTGCTGCTGCAAGTGGGACCGTGCTCCTCTGAACTAACCCTGCGCCGTTTCCGTGGGCGCTGAGGTTAACCTAACGCTTTGCCTCTCCTTTGCCAGCTTGCTTTGCTGAGCTGTGGGCACTGCTAGCGGGGGCAGTGGGACATGCTCAGGCTATGTTCTCCACATCAGGACTGACCTGGCAGGGAAGGAGATGGGGAGGGAGTGATGACATGGGGCCCCACCACCTGTGTTGATAAGGGTTCTTGTTCTTGTTCCTGTCGCTGCAGGACAGCAATGGAGCTGCTCTGGATGTCTCTGCTGCTGGTGGCCTCTTGTGTCGGCCCTGTCCAGGGCTCACCAGAGGTGGACGTCAAGGAAGCCAGCATCAACATGTCCCAGCCCTTGCACATCCTGGTGGAGAAAAACCTGATGGTGCTAACACCTGCCGGCCTGACCCAGATGCTGAATGAGACCCGCTTCTTGATGGTGCTCTTCCGTGAGTGTCCCTCACTCCTGGGCAGTGGGTGATGGGTGGGCTGAGACCTGCCCCCTTTCTCCTGGCAGCAAGAGGAGTTTTATTTATTTATTTATTTATTTTTGGCTGCACTAGGTCTTCGTTGCTGTGCGCGGACTTTAGTTGCGGCAAGCAGGGGTTACTCTTCGTTGTGGTGTGCGGGCTTCTCGTTGTGGTGGCTTCTCTTGTTGCAGAGCACGGGCTCTAGGCGCGCGGGCTTCAGTCATTGTGGCACGTGGACTCAGTAGTAGTGGCTCGGAGGCTCTAGAGCACAGTCTCAGTAGTTGTGGCGCATGGGCTTAGTTGCTCCATGGCAGGTGGGATCTTCCCGGACCAGGGCTTGAACCCGTGTCCCCTGCACTGGCAGGCGGATTCTTAACCACTGTGCCACCAGGGAAGTCCCCAGAGGAGTTTTAAATATTGCTAAACACATGAGAACACGTTTTAATAATAATTTTAAAAATAATATATATAATGTCATCCTCAATTTACAGATGAGAATACTGAGGTCCAGGGAAATTAAGCAATTTGCAAGATACTATGTTGCCACTCTTGTCTTGATTTGTATCTGGCTCCTCTGTCCCACTGAAGGCAAGAAGCCAGGATTTACCCTCACGTGTCTTTACTATTCCGAACCTCAGTTTTCTCCTCTGTAAAATGGGCGTGAACATAAGGGCCACACTGGATGATTGTGAAGACTAAATAAGATCGCGTGTTAAGTTGCTGGGACACAGTTATGGGCACGCTCTTGAGAAAGACTTTTAGATCATCACCTCTACTGTCTGAAGTTTGCATGCCCACGCTTATTTGTTAGGCTTTGCATCAGCCCGCATTTTGATAGAACAGACTTCTTTTTCCTGAGACGTTGGCACAGACCTGTCTGTGCCTTGGGACAGGGTAGAAGGGGTTTTCCTAACAGTCACATAGTGAGCACTTACTGTGGGCCAGGCACTGTCCTTATAGCCCAGTAAATGTCATATAATCCTCACAGTGACCCAGCGTGGCGCCACTATTTGTCTCCCTATTTTGGGACATTTCACAATTGAAATTGAATTTACATCTGCTCTTGAAAAAACAAAAGTTCTGGAAGCACTGGCTTACATTCCTGCAATGTGACAGTTGGCTGGAGCTGAATAACGATTTCCCATTTTGATCAGAAAACATACTTGTCAGTTTACCACATCTTGGCTGGATAAGCCAATCCCACACAGTCACACCCCTGCCTCACTCCTCTGGTATCTGAGTTTGTGTCGCCTGCCTGAAATTCAGGCCTCCCAGCTCCTTCCTCAATCTTTGTTTCTTCTCATTTGATACATTCTCTCTGAGTGACGCCCCTTCAGTGGGGGAGTCGGGTAAGTGACAGTATCAGCAGCTCAGTTACCAGGGATCCCAGTGCTTCCTCAGCTGGCTTGTGCAGCTACTTCATAGCAACATAGAACAAAAACATTCTTGTTGTGCCCTGAACCTTGGTAGTTCACAGAAGGGAAAATCTAATTGGGTCATTTTGCCTCCATCCAATGTGGAGCATGGCTGTTGTGTAAAGTTCCATCAAAATAGTTCCAAGCCTCTGACTTCGATCCAGCTCAGGCTGTTAATGGTTTGTTTCCTTCAAAGTGTCAGGATGCATGTCTAATTTTACTTCAAGCCCATGGAGCAAGACCTAGGAGAGATCCAGTTTGGGCCATTTTCTTTACACGAGCCTGTGAGCAGGACATGATTTCCACTTTGCTGAACTACTCCTCCAGCTGGTTCCCTGCATCCCTCATCCACACCAAGACTTGGGCCACTACTTGAACATTTGTTTTATGGTTGCTTTCTCAGAAGAATTGAGAACTCTGCAGCTGCTCTACCTGCTGTGGATTATGAGTTAATGGTTTGCACAGGTCAGACATCTAAGCCATCTTCTCTTTTTTGCTGCAGGCTTAAACCCTGAATGCTAGACCCTCAGACCCTCAGAAGGATTTAGAGCCACATACTTTGCACGACACAACACACATCGCGACACTCATTTACCTTCCAGAATGGCACAGCAGGTCGCCAAGCCTGGGTAACCTATCCTGTCCGTGTGAGAATGCAAGCTCTGCCCATGACTACTCTGTTTATTTTTAATGAACTTATTTATTTGTTTTTATTTTTGGCTGTGTTGGGTTTTCATTGCTGCACGTGGGCTTTTTCTAGTTGCGGTGAGCGGGGGCTACTCTTCATTGCAGGGCGCGGGCTTCTCTTGTTGCGGAGCACGGGCTCTAGGTGAGGGGCTTCGGTAGTTGTGGCTCACAGGCTCTAGAGCGCAGGCTCAGTAGCCGTGGCACATGGGCTTAGCTGTTCCGTGGCATGTGGGATCTTCCCGGACCAGGGATCGAACCCATGTCTGCTGCATTGGCAGGCAGATTCTTAACCACTGTGCCACCAGGGAAGTCCTGACTACCGTGTTTTAATCAGGGTAGCAGGGCAAGTTCATGGCTCTTTGGGGCGTTAACTGTTGTCTTGTAACTTAGGGATTGGATTGACATCGAACCTGGGGCTACAAAGAAGCTAATCCATTTTATATACTTTAATTGCACTTGATAACAACCAATTTGAATAGTTAAATTTAAAGCCTTCCCACCAGCAGGTATTTCGAAGCGGTGAACACCAGCAGAGATGCTATCTAAAAGACACTCAAACTCATTTCATTTGAATATGTGATGCCTTCAAATACACAGTTTAAATCAAAATGAATTCTCGAAAGCTGGCAGACCCTTTCAAGTCACCTCTGGAAAAACGAATGACTTGGGGCAAGCATTATAAAAGCTTTTTTTCCAGGAGTAAATGGCTTTTTACAAATAGGTCTTTCCAATATTGTCTGCAGGGAAATACTGCCCTGGTAACTCTCAAATCCTTAGCTGCTGCCCACTTTCTCAGCTCTCCAAGGACCCCAGGCTCAAGAGCCAACACCCAGGGTGATCTTAGCTCTTGGATATCCCTCGCACATCTCAATGCCACGTGTGTCCAAAATAGACCTCAGCATCTTTGATTTGCTCCAACGACAAGCTTCTGCTCACGTCCTGTCTTGACTGACAGCACTGTTATCCACATGACGTCAAAGTCAGAAATCCAAGATCATTCTTAACTCCTTTCTACTCTCGTCTCTAATCGTCACCAAATCCTGTTGAAACCACTTCCTGAAGCCCCCTGCAATCACTATTTCTCCCCATCCCCCTGCCGTGGCCTTAGTTCTGGCCTCACCATTCCCCGCCACGAACCACTGCAGCATCTTCTAGATGGTCTCCCTTCCCCCTCCAGTGCCGTCTCTACAGTCTACCCAGAGAAATTTTGTTTTCTAAAATGCAAATCTGATTGGGTCACTCCCTGATTAAAAACCCCCAAAGATTCTCTAAGTCCCCAAACTCCTTAACACGGCTAAAATGTCCTCTGCTCGACCTAACCAGGCCTCCTTCTCCACTCCACTTGAACTCTGTGCTCTGCACTCTGAGTGCGGCCACCAGGTAGGTGACACTGGCATTGGCCTCCTGGCCTTTACACTTGCAGTTCCCTCCACCTGTAGTGTTCTTCCTGAACTTCTTCACCTGGATTGTGAGGTTTAAGTTCATGGAATTGCTCTGTCAAGAGGCTGTGTCCACCTTACTCCCACCTAGGCCCTCCCACGCTCACTCAGCCCTCTGCACACTCCTTTTCATAGCATTTGCCACGCTGTATTGAAAATGCTTTTTTTTTTTTTTTTTTTTTTGCGGTACGCGCGCCTCTCACTGCCGTGGCCTCTCCCGTTGCGGAGCACAGACTCCGGGCGCGCAGGCTCAGCGGCCATGGCTCACGGGCCCAGCTGCTCCGCGGCATGTGGGATCTTCCCGGACCGGGGCACGAACCCCTGCATCGGCAGGCGGACTCTCAACCACTGCGCCACCAGGGAAGCCCTTATTCATCTCTTGATTGCTAACATCTGGGATTGTGCTTGGAGCGTGGCAGGCCTGAGGAGATGCTGAATGAATAAATGAGCTTTCCTTTGGCCCACAATGTTCCCCATGAATGAGACAGGAGAAAAGGGAAGGCTACGTTTAGCAGAGAGAGGTCAAAATGAGACTTAACAAGAGCTGTTTCTGGGTTCATTAATTAGTAATTAGTAATCATCCCTAAAGCAGAGGTGGCAAGATTGTGCCCTGGGAGCAGGTTAGATGATGATGTAGATGGTGAATGAGAATGATAATGAGGACCACAGTGGTGATGATGGGGACGACCATTTACTGAGACCTGTATTCTAGGCACAGGGCTTGGTCTCATTGTCCCTGTCTTACATTTCAGAGCAGGTCTAACACTCAATCCATCTTAAACTGTGCTGATAATTGAGACATTCATTCATTCACTCAACATTTATTGAATACTTATTACATACCAGATATATTCTAGGCACTGAGTGGTGAACAAAGCAGACAGACATCCTTGCTTTATGGAACTTTTATCCCAGAGAGGGGAGACTCAAGATAAACTGGTAAAGAAGTAAAAAAGGTAGCATATCTTCAGGGTAAAAGTACTATGGAGAAAAAGCAGAACTCTTAGGGAGTGCAAGGAGTGGGTGGAGGTACGGCTGTTGTTGTGGCCAGGGTGGCCAGGGAAGGCTTTCCTGAGAAGGTGACAACTGAGCAAAGACCTTAAGGCAGTAAAGCAGCAACCTCCAGGAGAGCATTTCAGGCAGAGGGAGTAGCGAGTGCAAAGGCCCTGAGGTGGGAATCTGCAGGGTGGCTAAGCTGAGTTGTTGAAAAGTAGTGGGAAATAAGATCAGAAGAGTGAGGAGCAGAGTCTTTAGGGGCTTGTAGGTCACTGCAATGGTCAGAGAAATTTGTTGGCTGGCCCTTGAGGAACTAGAAGGGGTTGGAGACCACCCTGAAGTCCTTATCACTTGTGAGCACATCTGTACACTATAAATCACCCTATGGAATGGAGAGAGGGTTATTCTCAGAATCCTTTTCCATGCTTGATCTTGAACTTGTTCTAAAGTGGGGTTTCTCGTCCTCAGCACTATTGATATTTTGACTGGCTAATGCCCCCCCTTTTTTTAAACATCTTTATTGATGTATAATTGCTTTACAATGTTGTGTTAGTTTCTGCTGTATAACAAAGTGAATCAGCTATACGTATACATATGTCCCCATATCCCCTGCCTCTTGCACCTCCCTCCCACCCTCCCTATCCCACCCCTCTAGGTGGTCACAAAACACGGAGCTGATCTCCCTATGCTATGCAGCTGCTTCCCACTAGCTATCTGTTTTACATTTGGTAGTGCATATATGTCAATGCTACTCTCTCACTTAGACCCAGCTTACCCTTCCCCCTCCCTGTGTCCTCAAGTCCATTCTCTACATCTGCGTCTTTATTCCTTTCCTGCCCCTAGGTTCATCAGAACCTTTTTTTTTTTTTTTTAGATTCCATATGTATGTGTTAGCATACAGTATTTGTTTTTCTCTTTCTGACTTACTTCACTCAGTATGACAGACTCTAGGTCCATCCACCTCACTACAGATAACTCACTTTCGTTTCTTTTTATGGCTGAGTAATATTCCATTGTATATATGTGCCACATCTTCTTTATCCATTCATCTGTTGATGGACACTTAGGTTGCTTCCAGGTCTACTGTAAATAGTGCTGCAATGAACATTGTGGTACATGTCTCTTTTTGACTTATGGTTTTCTTAGGGTATATGCCCAGTAGTGGGATTGCTGGATCGTATGGTAGTTCTATTTTTAGTTTTTTTAAGGAACCTCCATACTGTTCTCCATAGTGGCTGTATCAATTTACATTCCCATCAACAGTGCAAGAGGGTTCCCTTTTCTCCACACGCTCTCTAGCATTTATTGTTTGTAGATTTTTTGATAATGGCCATTCTGACCAGTGTGAGGTGATACCTCATTGTGGTTTTGATTTGCATTTCTCTAATAATTAATGATGTTGAGCATCCTTTCATGTGTTTGTTGGCAATCTGTATATCTTCTTTGGAGAAATGTCTATTTAGGTTGTCTGCCCATTTTTGGATTGGGTTGTTTGTTTTTTATTTATATTGAGCTGCATGAGCTGCTTGTATATTTTAGAGATTAATCCTTTGTCAGTTGCTTCATTTGCAAATATTTTCTCCCACTGTGAGGGTTGTCTTTTCGTCTTGTTTATGGTTTCCTTTGCTGTGCAAAAGCTTTTAAGTTTTATTAGGTCCCATTTGTTTATTTTGGTTTTTATTTCCATTTCTCTAGGAGGTGGGTTAAAAAGGATCTTGCTGTGATTTATGTCATAGAGTGTTCTGCCTATGTTTTCCTCTAAGAGTTTTATAGTGTCTGGCCTTACATTTAGGCCTTTAATCCATTTTGAGTTTATTTCTGTGTATGGTGTTAGGGAGTGTTCTAATTTCATTCTTTTATATGTAGCTGTCCTGTTTTCCCAGCACCACTTATTGAAGAGGCTGTCTTTTCTCCATTGTATATTCTTGCCTCCTTTGTCAAAGATAAGGTGACCATATGTGCGTGGGTTTATCTGTATAGGAATGCAAGAGATTTCTGAGTATTAATTTTGTATCCTGCTACTTTACCTAATTCATTGATTACCTCTAGTAGTTTTCTGTAATCCTAAAGTAGCATCTTTAGGATTCTCTATGTATAGTATCATGTCATCTGCAAACAGTGACAATTTTACTTCTTCTTTTCTGATTTGGATTCCTTTTACTTCTTTTTCTTCTCTGATTGCCGTGGCTAGAACTTCCAAAACTATGTTGAATAATAGTGGTGAGGGTGGGCAACCTTGTCTTGTTCCCCATCTTACAGGAAATGGTTTCAGTTTTTCACCATTGAGAACTGATGTTCGCTGTAGGTTTGTCATATATGACCTTTATCATGTTGAGGTAGGTTCCCTCTGTGCCTACTTTCTGGAGAGTTTTTATCATAAATGGGTGTTGAATTTTGTTGAAAGCTTTTTTTGCATGTATTGAGATGATCATAGTTTTTTTTTTTTTTAATTTTTATTTATTTATTTTTATATTTATTTTAGGCTGTGTTGGGTCTTTGTTTCTGTGCGAGGGCTTTCTCTAGTTGCAGCAAGCGGGGGCCGCTCTTCATCGCGGTGCACGGGCCTCTCACTCTCGCGACCTCTCTTGTTGTGGAGCACAGGCTCCAGACGCGCAGGCTCAGTAGTTGTGGCTCACGGGCCTAGTTGCTCTGTGGAATGTGGGATCTTCCCAGACCAGGGCTCGAACCCGTGTCCCCTGCATTGGCAGGCGGATTCTTAACCACTCTGCCACCAGGGAAGCCCCTGATCATAGGTTTTTATCCTTCAGTTTGTTAATATGGTGTATCTCATTGATTGATTTGCATATATCGAAGAATTCTTGCATTCATCACAGTTTCACTTTCAGTGCTTGTGACTGGTCTGTTCATATATTCTATTTCTTCCTGGTTCAGTCTTGGAAGGTTGTACTTTTCTAAGAATTTGTCCATTTCTTCCAAGTTGTCCATTTTATTGGCATATAGTTGCTTGTTGTAATCTCTTATGATCCTTTGTATTTCTGCAGTGTCAGTTGTTACTTCTCCTTTTTCATTTCTAATTCTGTTGATCTGAGTCTTCTCCCTTTTTTTCTGGCTAATGGTTTATCAATTTTGTTTATCTTCTCAAAGAACCAGCTTTTAGTTTTATTGATCTTTACTATTATTTTCTTCATTTCTTTTTCATTTCTTTCTGATCTGATCTTTATGATTTCTGTCCTTCTGCTAACTTTGGGGATTTTTTGTTCTTCTTTCTCTAATTGCTTTAGGTGTAAGGTTAGGCTGTTTATTTGAGATTTTTCTTGTTTCTTGAGGTAGGATTTTATTGCTATAAACTTCCCTCTTAGAACTGCTTTTGCTACATCCCATAGGTTTTGGGATGTTGTGTTTTCATTGTCATTTATTTATAGGTATTCTAAAATTTCTTCTTTGATTTCTTCAGTGATCTCTTGGTTATTTAGTAGCATATTGTTTAGCCTCTAAGTCTTTCTATCTTTTACAGTTTTTTCCCTGTAATTGATATCTAGTCTCACAGTGTTGTTGGAAAAGATACTTGATACAATTTAAATTTTCTTAAATTTACCGAGGCTTGATTTGTGACCCAAGATATGATCTATCCTGGAGAATGTTTCATGAGCACTTGAGAAGAAAGTGTATTCTGTTGTTTTTGGATGGAATGTCCTATAAATATCAATGAAGTCCATCTTGTTTAATGTATCATTTAAAGCTTGTGTTTCCTTATTTATTTTCATTTTGGATGATCTGTCCATTGGTGAAGGTGGGGTGTTAAAGACCCCTATGATTACTGTGTTACTGTCGATTTCCCCTTTTATGGCTCTTAGCATTTGCCTTATGTATTGAGGTGCTCCTATGTTGGGTGCATAAATATTTACAATTGTTATATCTTCTTCTTGGATTGATCCCTTGATCATTATGTAGTGTCCTTCTTTGTCTCTTGTAATAGTCTTTATTTTAAAGTCTATTTTGTCTGATATGAGTATCGCTACTCCAGCTTTCTTTTGATTTCCATTTGCATGGAATATCTTTTTCCATCCCCTCACTTTCAGTCTGTATGTGTCCCTAGGTCTGAAGTGGGTCTCTTCCAGACAGCATGTATATGGGTCTTGTTTTTGTATCCATTCAGCTAGTCTGTGTCTTTTGGTTGGAGCATTTAATCCATTTACATTTAAGGTAATTATTGATATGTATGTTCCTTTCACCATTTTCTTAATTATTTTTGGTTTTTTTTTTTGTAGGTCTTTTCTTTCTCTTGTGTTTCCTGCCTAGAGAAGTTTCTTTAGCATTTGTTGTAAAGCTGGTTTGGTGGTGCTGAATTCTCTTAACTTTTGATGTCTGTAAAGGTTTTAATTTCTCCGTTGAATCTGAATGAGATCCTTGCTGGGTAGAGTAATCTTGGTTGTAGGTCTTTCCCTTTCATCACTTTAAATATGTCCTGCCACTCCCTTTTGGCTTGAAGAGTTTCTGCTGAAAGATCAGCTGTTAACCTTATGGTGATTCCCTTGTATGTTATTTGTTACTTTTCCCTTGCTTCTTTTAATATTTTTTCTTTGTATTTAATTTTTGATAGTTTGATTATTATGTGTCTTTGTGTGTTTCTCCTTGGATTTATCCTGTATGGGACTCTCTGCTTCCTGGACTTGATTGACTATTTCCTTTCCCATGTTAGGGAATTTTTCAACTATAATCTCTTCAAATATTTTCTCAGACCCTTTCTTTTTCTCTTCTTCTTCTGGGACCCCTATTATATGAATGTTGGTGCGTTTAATGTTGTCCCAGATGTCCCTGAGACTGTCCTCAATTCTTTTCATTATTTTTTCTTTATTCTGCTCTGTGGTAGTTATTTCCACTATTTTATCTTCCAGATCACTTATCCATTCTTCTGCCTCAGTTTTTCTGCTATTGATTCCTTCTAGTGAATTTTAAATTTCATTTATTGTGTTGTTCATCATTGTTCGTTTGCTCTTTAGTTCTTCTAGGTCCTTGTTAAACGTTTCTTGTATTTTCTCCATTCTATTTCCAGGATTTTGGATCATCTTTACTATCATTATTCTGAATTCTTTTTCAGGTAGACTGTCTATTTCCTCTTCATTTGTCTGGTCTGGTGGGGTTTTACCTTGCTCCTTCATCTGCTGCATGTTTCTCTGTCTTCTCATTTTGTTTAACTTACTGTGTTTAGGGTCTCCTTTTCACAGGCTGCAGGTTCGTAGTTCCCATTGTTTTTGGTGTTGGTTCAGTGGCTTGTGTAGGCTTCCTGGTAGAGGGGACTTGTGCCTGTGTTCTGGTGGCTGGGGCTAGATCTTGTCCTTCTGGTGGGCAGGGCGACACCTGGTGGTGTGTTTTGTGGTGTCTGTGAACTTAGTATGACTTTAGGCAGCCTCTCTGCTAATGGGTGGGGTTGTGTTCCTGTCTTGCTAGTTGTTTGTCATGGGGCGTCCAGCACTGGAGCTTGCTGGCCGTTGGGTGGAGCTGGGTCTTAGTGTTAAGACAGAGATCTCTGGCAGAGCTCTCGCCGATTGATATTACATGAGGCTGTGAGGTCTCTGGTGGCCCAGTGTCCTGGACTCGGCTCTCCCACCTCAGAGGCTCAGGCTTGACACCTGGCCGGAGCACCAAGACCCTGCCTGGCTGGCTAATTCTTTGGTGTGTGTGTGTGTGTGTGTGTGTGTGTGTGTGTGATGTGAGGAGGGTGTCCCTGCACTGTAGGGTATTTAGTAGCATCCCTTGCCTTTACTCACTAGATGCCAGTAGAATTCCAGATGTGACAACAAGTAATGTCTCCAGATATGGCCAAATGTGCCCTGTTGAGAACCACAGTCTAAAGAAATGCAGACCCCAGCTCCCTGTGCTGGGAGCTAGTCTCCAGTCCCTACACTCAAAGCTCCCCCATCCATCAGTCCCTACCGTGACCCACATTGGCTGCTCAGAAAAGGGAGACTGGGGTTATCTACTAAAGACCCAGGCAAACATTGATCTAGGTCCATTAGCCATTAACACATTTACACACCAAGCAGACAGTCAGAGAGCCACTGACAACGCTAATGTGGTCCCATTTGTTTACCCCAAAACCCACGGGAGAGCCACACAGTAGGCCTCAGCCTTGTGTTGGAAGACTTGGTGCTGGTCACCATTGTCTTCCTTCCCCCAGAACCAGAAGATCTGCTGAAGATCCTGATATCTCCATAGGACTCTCCCTCCCCAGAGAGCATCTGGTCAGAGCAAGACCAAGGATTTCCCCCATGTCATCATAATAGTGAATGTTTATTGGGCACTTCTGTGCCAGAGCTTTGCTTACCTTGTCTTACTATGTAGGCTCATTCTAAGGTATGGGAGCTATTACCACCCCCATTCTATAGATGAGGAAACTGAAGTGCAGAGATGTTTAAAAAACACCTTGCCTGGACCACCGGTGCTGTAAGCCACCATAACTGTCTCTGTTTTATGAGACAACCTAAGGAATTCATGTTAATTGAGTACCCACTATATGCCAGAAGATGAACCTTAGGTGGAGTTAGAACCTGAGGAGGGCTATACCTATAGGAGCTCTCAGCCTCCCAGCGAAAGGCTCCCTGCCTGTCCACTGTCCACTGGGCACTGCTTTCCCCAGGTTCCAATGAATGTACAGCTGAATTGTGTCTCCATGCCTCATGAGACAGGCACCAAGACCTGAGGGGTGTATGCATCCATTTCACCTTTACACACTCAGGATTCAAGGCTCCAAAGCCCTAAAGGCAAATTTTAAAAAGACAGAAACTAGTAAATAGGACTGTAAATTATAAAGAGTGGATTTGGCTCTCCAGAGTCTATCTGCTTTGATGAGAACCACTCAGAGCAGGGGAGATGGGAAACCCACCCCTCCAGGAAAAAAGGAACATTTTTCAGACCAGCTTACCTATGAGGCCAGTTAGAGCATGGATCTCGGAGTCAGTCAGCCATGGAGCTGCACTCAGCCTAATGCTTACTAGCTGTGAGACCTCTGGGCTTCCGTTTCCTTGTCTAACATTCCTCACCTGTAACAGCAGATGACTCATAGGGTTGTTCTGAGGATTCACCAAGATAATGCGTGTAACACTTAGCAAAGCACTTGGCATAGTAAGTGTTCAATAAACGTTGTTATCTTGTTATCATTACTACCATCATCATCACCATCATCATCCTTCTGGTTGCTCAGGTCAGAATGTCAGAGTCATCCTTGATTTCTTTCATTTACACTCCACCTCCAATCCGTCAGTAAATCCTGTCAACTCTTCCAAGATCCCTCTAGGCTCTGACCATTTCTCACTGCTCGCCTGGTTCAAGCCATTACTGTCTCTCACCTGGATTATTACAGTGGCTCCAGCTAGTCTCCTTTTTCTCTTTGGTCTAATCTCCATATAACATTCAGAACAATCCAGTAAAAGAGTGAGTCATCACATCTAACTCGGCTCCAAACCCTCCAGTAATTTCCACAACCCTCGGAGGAAAGGCCAAAGTTTATTCGGTGGTCTACACGGCCTGTGTCACCTGACCTCACCCCAGCTCACTCTGTTCCAGACCCAGTGGATTTCTTGTCATCCCTCAAACATGTTGCACGTGCTCCCACCTCAGGGCCTTTGCACGTATGGCTCCTTTGTCTGGAACTCTCTCCCTCCTGTAAGCAAGCACACAGCTTGCTCCCTTATCTTCTTCAGTCTTTATTAAAACGTTCCTTCTCAGGGAGGCCTCCTTTCGCCTCTCTACTTAAACTCCATTCCCCTGACACTCCCAACTTCCACCTCTGCTTCTTTTTTCTCCATAGCACTTAGCATCTAACATAGAATATAGTCTGCTTCTTTATTTTGTTTATTTTCTGCCTTCTCCAGTGAGAGCAGTGATTTTTATCAGTCTGTTTGTTGTCAAGTCCCCAGTACCTAAAACATTTCCTGGCACATGGAAGATTCTAAAAAAGATTTGTCAGATGAATGAGTGAATGAATCCCATTACTGTTACTGTTAGGTCCCATCCATCCAGCTCTCAGACCCCAGCTGTCACAACCTCTATCTCTCACTTCCATTTTGGACACTGAAGACCACTGGGCTGTGTGTGGAACCTCAGAAACTCCACTGTTTAGACAAGTGTTTCCCTTGCCCCAAGCTCGTACCCTTAGAAACTCTGATTTGGATGCTCTGTCAATTAGCAGCCCTGAGCCAGGCACTGCCGAGTCCACGAGGGAGGCAGAGGAGAAGCCTGCAGGCCGGAGTGGCTGGCAACAGGCCAGCACCTGCTGGTGGTGATTGATGGGGGTATCGAAGGCAATGGAGGTGACAAAGCAGGCCGTGGAAAGGCATCGATCTACAAGAGAGGCAAAAATTCCCACTTCCTGTCCCTTGATTGGGAGTTTAATGAAAACGATCTTTCACTTTCGGGTTCCATCACTGGAGCAGGTGTGCTGACTGGCAATAGGGCGTGTGCCAGCTGTCCCAGGCCTAGCCTTCTGGGTTTTGCTTTACAAAAGCCCTCTCTGTTGGACTTGGAACTTGCCCATAGCATTGGAAGTGATTTGCACTTTTTCCAAATGCTCCAGATGGACAAGGGAGTTGGAAAAAGATAAACTGTTCTGGCTTGAAAGGGAATTAATGACCCCCTGCCCTGGCTCGGCCCACCTGCTGCAGACACCAGTCGGTGAGGGACCAGCGAGGGGCCTGCAGTTTCACAATCCTCTCGGGAGGAAGGGAGGCAAAACTGCCTGCCTTTTAGCCCCCACCCCACCCCCCCATTTAGGCCAGGAAGACCTCTCCAGGATCACATGTCAGGCCCCTGAGGCTCTTTCCAGAAAAGGGCTCCTCACTCCAAATGCCACCCCGCTGCCCAGCAATATGATAGTGTCAGGTCTCTTCAACACCCCAGACCAAGGGGATGGGCTGAGTGCGTAGGAGATCATCATAACCTCCCTCCATCCTTACCCTTCCCACATCTGGCCACCTTTCCACGAGAGAGTCCCCTGCTGTATTACATGCGGATACAGGGCAACTGGAGGGGCCCAAATTGGCCTGTTAGGTCCAGGAATTTCCACTAGATGGCATTCTCTCTCTCTCTCTCTCTCTCTCTCTCTCTCTCTCTCTCTCTCCCTCCCCCTCCCCCTCTCTCCCTCTCTCTCCCTCTCCCCCTTCTCTCTCTCCCCTCTTCTCCCTCCCTCCCTCCCTCATTCCCTCCCTCTCTCTCTCTTTCTCTCCCCCTCACTATAATTTCTGATAGAAATTTTACAATAATAATGGTGCTAGTAAGAATACATTATGTACTGACCAAGTTCTAGGCATTGTGCTAAGGGTTGGACATGCCCAGTGGAGGTTAGAGGGCAAGCACTCCAGAGCCAGAGCGAGTGGGTCCCATCCTGCTATACCTCCTGCTGCCATGGGGCCTTGGGCAAGTAGGTGTCATTTCAATTGTGCAACAGTTTCCTCATCTATAACACTGAGATAATAATAGCAGTACCTATCCCATACGGTACTAGGAGGATTAAATGGCTTAATCCATGTAAAACTCTTAGAAAGTAATAAGCACAATACAACTGATTGTAAAATAAATCTTTTGACAACTTCACAAGGTAGCCACTATTTCCCCACTTTATCTATGAGGAAATTGGAGCTTCAATAGATTAAGTTGCCCAAGGTTGTATTGTTTCCAGTGTTACTGAACCCAAAGAAACCTGATGTGTGTCTCCCAAACTGACCAATTTCCTGAACCGTGTGTCTCACATCTTGTCACATTTCTGAATCTACCCATTAGCAGTGGGGCACCAGAAAAGCCCTGGAGCTAAGCAGGCCAGACAAAACCTCCTCCTTGGGAGACAGGGATGCAGGAAAAGCTCTAGTGAGTTCTGTCTTCATACTGCCTCTTTCAGACAACCCATCCTCAGAGCAATCCAGGGACTTAGCTGAGGAGCTGGGCAAAGCCGTGGAGATCATGGGCAAAGGCAAGAACGGGATTGGCTTTGGCAAAGTGGACATCACGGTTGAGAAGGAACTTCGGAAGGAGTTTGATGTCAAGAAGGCCCCGGAGTTGAAGCTGTTTTTTGAGGGCAATAGATCGGAGCCCATCAGCTGCAAAGGTAATGGTACTTCTGTGTCAATCAAGGTAACGCTAACTATGGAAACACAAACATCTGCATTTCAGTGGCTTAGCAGAATTACAAGTTTATTTCTTGCTTGCACGGAGCCCAGTTAGCAGCCAGAGGGTGGAGATGAGGGGACTCTGTTCCCCACAGTCTTTCAAGGACCCAGGTCCCTTCCAGCCTGTGACGTTGTCCTCCCCTAGGACCCCCGAGCTTCCTGCCCTTCCCTCTGTATCTGGCCAGCTATTGGTGCCGAGAGGCAAAGGGGCGCCACCTGTGGTGTCCGTGGCCCAGGCCTGGAGATGGCGAATATTGCTCCACCCAACAGAAAGGCTGGGAAATACGGCCCTGCTCTATGTCTAAAGGAAGTAAAAGATTTCGGTGGACGTGTAGCTGCCTCCACCACAGCTTGCATCTCAGCTGGTGGGCTCTGGAGGCACCATGAGGTGGGATAGGGATGCACATGGCTTATAAACTATAAAGACCAGAGAGTGAGGTCCCCACTCACCTATCTCCCCACTCCCACCGCACTCTTCCACTTTAGAATGATTTTGACAGGGTCCCAGGCCGAGGAAGCACTGGTTGCTCGAAACGGAGACTGGGAGTTGCTAGAACAAGACGGGCTTGAGACAGGGTGACTACCAAACCCTTCCGCTTCTATCATCCTCCATTCAGTTAACTCATTCATCTACTTATTCTACACCCTTTTATTTAGAACCTACCGTGTGTCATATCCTGATGTTGTGGAAATTTGAAGAGTTTTGTGCTTCAGTGTGACACATAGCAGGTCCTAAGTTTAAAGAGTGTTAAATATATGGTTGCATAAACGTATGCACAGTGGATGGATAGATGGATGGAGGGAATAAAACTAATGAACACAGAAGTGCCCAGCACAGCCCTTACTATGTTAGAATGTTCCCATTGTGTATGTTGAATGATTGAATCTCAGAACACTGAGTTTGTATTTTTCAGGGCCTGGCGTTTAGCAGGTTTGCAATAAGCCTGTTTGAGAGTTGTTACAAGAGCCAAAGGGACGGGGGAGAGGGCCACCGTGTGCAGGGGCTGCAGGATGCCTTGCAGTTCTCAGAATGGACACAAAGGGGGTGTGAGACACACAGGCCAGACTTGCTGAAGAGCCAGCCTCAGGGCAGGTTGCATAAAAGACTTGGAGCCTTGAGGCTCCCAGCTGGTTTGTATGAGGCTGGTGTGTGCAAGGGGAAGAGAAAGAGATGGGGAGAGAGGGCAGGAGTGAGAGAAGGGACAAAAACTGCTGCTTCCTATGCACCGAGTGACAACATCAATGGCCACCCACTGACCCTAAGCGAGGAGCCCTTCGTGATGTGTTGGTTTGGGGGAGGGCTGTGAAGAAACCAGAAGCCCCAAGTTACTTTGTCAAAGTCCATATCTCCTCATGGAGTGGCTCAGGCTCTGGGATGCCTTCGCCTCCTGAAGGACAGGTGAGGTCCAACTCCACTTAGAGGTAAGAAGGTGACAGCATAGCGACTTCCAGACTGTCTGAGCTCCCTTTGTGCTGGGAGCCAGGCCTGGAACCTCCTCTGCCATTCAGGAAGCTTCACTATCACCTCCTCCAGGAAGTCTCCCCTGACTGCCTGGGTCGGGGTGCCTGCACCGTTTCTGTGGTCCCACAGCGCCTGTGCTTCCCCCTCAAAGATCTCATCTCACGGAATTGTATCTCTTCCTCACTGTCTACTCAACTGATAGCACAGGGCAGAGGCCAATCTCACCTCATTTCCTGGGGTCTCCTAAAAGGCTGCCAGAGCTGGTGGACACCTCGGCTTCAAATCCTCACTACATACCTGAGGAACAATCACTTCCTCCTGTTGAATTCTGATTTTCTCATCTGTAAAGTAGGGATGGTAAAGGCATCTACCTCCAAGGGTTCCTAGGAAGAAAGAATAAGTCTGCACATGTCTGAAGCATTTACTGTGTTCCAGGCACTGTTCTAGTCCCTTCTCAGATGTCATAACACAGTATAGGAGGTGCTTTTATAGATGGGGAAACTGAGGTGCAGAGAGTGGAATAACTCTCAAGGCTCCCCAGCTAAGTAGCAGTGGGATCCACAAATATTTTCTCTAAAGGACCAGAAAGTAAATATTTTAGGCCTGACAAACCAATCTCTGTTGAAACTATTTAACTCTGCTGATGCCGTGAGAAAGGAGCCATACACAAACAAATGGGCGAGGCTGTGTCCCTATAAAACTTTATTTATAAAATTAGTTGGCAGATCAGATTTGGTCCGTGGGCTACAGTTGACTGATCCCTGCTGTACACTGTGCTGTCCTCTAAGTAAACGGCAGATGTGGTTATTATTATCCTCAAACTATTAGTTTCCTGACCCTAGTCTAGTGCCTGGAACACTTAGGTTTTTAATGCATATGTTGAGTTTGAATGGGGTGGAATTGCAAGGGCCCCACAATTAAGGAGCCAGCCCATGTTTGTACTGGGCTTGACCATCCCCTTCTTCCTCAGTATTGCCCCCAACCATGGAAAGAGGCAGTGGGATGCCGGGACGGAGCCAGAGCCCAGAGTTTAGGACGAGCGCTAGCTGTGAGAACTTGAAGCAGCCTCTATTTCTCACTTCCTAAAAAGAATGACTAATGCCAGTTCTGCCACTTGACAGGACTTCCTGAGCTAAGGGAGCGGCGGTACTTTACTGGCCTCTTGCACTGTGACTTTTACAAAAACTTCCCTCAGAGGCAGGTGGGGTTTAGTCGTTGTTGTTTCAAGTCCAGGTTCTCCTCTGGTCTCCAAGGACTGATGGTGGGAGACTTGACCTTGGCCATCTCCCTGGAGGGAGGGGGACTCAGGCTGCCTCCAGGCCTTCAATTAATGCTGCATTCACAGCTTGTGCCTGGAAATATGCAGCGGAGCTCTGGCCCCAGTCAATCATTGACACGGCATTCATACCTCGGTTGTTGCTGTGTCCTCAGGCTCAGAGCCGAGCACCAGGAGAGGGACCTGCCTAGTGGGGACAGTGCCCGATTGGCAGGAACTCAGAAACAAACTGCCAAGTTCAGAGCTATCTCGGTCCTAGGGGGCCCAGAAGGGCAAACGGAGCTCATCCATCCCAGAGAAGAGGGTCCAAGATCAAGTTCCCTCAAACCGAGTTATCTAATGATTCATTCCCCTCATCCATTCATCCCATAATTATTTCCTGAGCACCTACTGTGAGCCAGACACTGCAGGATGTAGGGGAGGAAAATGTTTCCTTTCTTCCCTTCTAGGTTCTTTGGCTGGTCTAATAATTAAATTGACATAAGAAAGAGTAAAAGAAGAAAAACAAATTTAATTTGATACGTACAGGAGTCCCAAAGATATGAGGCTCAAAAAAGTGACCAAAACAGGCAACTTTTAGACAAAGAAACAATAAAGTTGTGAAGAATTGACAAGGCAAAGGTGTTTGGGCTTGGGGTAGCAAATTAGTGAGGAAGTAACAAGGTTTTTTTTTACAACCTTCTTGACCTTAAATCCCTATGTCTGGTGATAAGGGGATACCGTCTACCGTCCTGGTATAGGGAGGGTACCTCTACATGGGAGATTTATTTCCTGCTTTCGAAGGGACAAAGGAGGGTCAGACATCCTTCTTGCACAGGCTATTTCTCAAGTAACTTTAATTCAAAATAATATGCCAAAGTAGTAGAATTTGAGGTGGCATATTCTGTTCCCCCTCAGGAGCTACTGAGAAAGTTAGGAAAAAATCATAGCTTCAGAAACAGACTCAGTGAAGAAAATACAACAGGTCATAAACTAGAGAATGATTGAGGGGAGAGTAAGAAAAGACCAAATTGAGAATTAAATAAGCAGGGTGAGATGCCCTTGAGAGCTGAGAGGAAAGGACAGCGCAGGCAGAGGGACTGGTGGATACCAAGCCCAGTGTGCTGGATGATAAGGATAATGGCTGGAGTGCGGACAGAGGGAGAGAGCAGCACAAAGGGAAATCAGAGCAGTGGTTCTGAGGACCTGTAGTTCAAACCCATTTGGAAGGGTTTTATTCACCTTTTTTTGGTATTTTCAGAATTTCTAAACCAATTCCTTTCAGGTCACTTAAGACATGACTTTTTCAGGCAAAGCCTTTAAGAGAAAGAGTTTGTTTTCATGATATGTGCCTCTTTCTTCCGAAAAGATGGCTTGGACGACTGTGAAAATAGAAACTCAGCCTTGGGGCTGGTGTCCAGGAGGAGGGAGTGACTGCAGTGGGTGGAGAGCCATGGTCTGAGGGTGGCATGAAGCCTCCCCCGCCCCCTCTGTCCCTTGAGACCACCACATCATCCTCTTACGAACTTTTAGAGGCCTGATTCACTGTGGCTTTTTAAATGGTCTAATCTGTATCTACTAAAGCTGGACACAGCGTCCCCATGACTAGAAATTCTTCTCCTGGGCATGTACCCAACAGAAGTGCATACAATGTGCCCCTAGAGACATGCACAAGAATTAATTCTTAATAGCCCCGAACTATAAACAAACCAAATGCCCATTAACAGGGAATGGATAAATAAGTCGTGGAATATTCACACAATGGAATGCTACACAGCAGGGGGAACGAGTCTACAGGTGCAACATGGAGGCATCTCACACGTATAGTGAAGCCCGATCCTAAACACATACTGTATGACTCAATAGAAAGTTCAAGAGCAGGTTAGAAGTTAGGATAATGGTTTCCTCTAGGTGAGGGTTGGGTAGTGGCTGGGAGGGGGCACCATGGAGATTTCCGAGGGGCTGATAACGTTCAATTTCTTTATCTGGGTGATATTTATACATGTGTGTTCATTTTATGAAAATTCATCGAACTATACATTATAATTTGTATACCTTTATGCATGTAAACATACTGCATTATAAATTTTTAAAAGGCCTAATGTTCTCAGGAAAAGTAAGCAAACATACTGAAAATAGTGTCCCTTCCAGTCGATTTAGCAACTCAGTGTGCATTCCTCAAGCCCCAGGCAGCAATTTGTCCTGCCACAGGGCCTTTGCACAGGCTGTTTTCTCCGCCTTTCCTTTTCCAGTTGCTTCCTGTTAACTCCTATGTATGCTTCAGTTTTCAGCTCATAAGTGATTTCCTCCAGGAAGCTCTCCTTGACTTCACAGTCTAGGTCGTGTATCTTTTATATAGGTTCATAGAACTTTGCTTTTGAATACTTACTTTGGGTGTGATTTTACCCTTGTTTGTGCAGGTATTTGATAGTTGTCCTCCTCAACAGAATGAGAGCTGCATAGTCTCGTTTCTGCTCACCATTTTATCCCCAGGACCAAGCACAGCATTCAGTAACGTAATAGGCACCCAATGCATAT
This sequence comes from Orcinus orca, assembly GCF_937001465.1. Taxonomy (NCBI): domain Eukaryota; kingdom Metazoa; phylum Chordata; class Mammalia; order Artiodactyla; family Delphinidae; genus Orcinus; species Orcinus orca. Next base: position 65,565,983 of record NC_064574.1, on the reverse strand, counting down.
TTATCAAATGAATGAACGAGTGAAGGAGTGAAGAATAAAGGCCTTTGTATTGGCTTTTTTGGCCAACCCAATATGTTGTCCAAAGCTACTCACAACAAACATTGCTTTAGCTCATAAACTCATTTTAAACGATCCATTATATTCTATAGCAGGCCTTGACAGAAAATAATATTTTACATTACCTGCCACCATATGAAACTGATGATCCTAGCAAACACAACTCCATTTGTAGCCTTGAGTACACTCTGGCACACCATTATGTCTCCCCAGATATGGTAGATGTGTCCCGATTTTAGATGCCTTTTGTGTGCTTGGCACTTCCCATATGATAGCTGAGAAATGGAAGTCAGGGTGTATGACCTCATGGACATCTAGGTCTCAGCTAAGGAACTGGAGACACAAGGAGATAATGGAATTCTCCCAAGGGTGCAGAGCTAGCTGGCCTTTTTAATTACATTTTAAAACTTTATGTTTTAAAAAAATAAATCCATCCTCCTGTCACTTTGAAGGGTGAATAAGAAAACACAGCTGGGCACGCTTCCTCCGGGTTTGATTCCCAGCTTCACTAGCGGAGTGGCCAATGGCAAAGTTGAACCTCAATTTCCTCATCTGCAAGATTGGGAGAATATGTATCCCATAGGGTTATTGTGGGGATGTAAGACATGCAAAATGCTCAGCCCAGTGCCCGGTCCTTGGTAAGTGCTCAGTCAAGTTTAGCTGCTGTTGTCAATGTTCACGTTTTGGGGCTCAGGTGGGGAGGAGAGGAGAAACTGACCTTGGACTTCAAGGGGTGGGAATCCAAGACAAGAGGTTTCTACTCATTTAACTTGGGGAAGACAGGACTTGCTCCAGTTCGAGAGGAAACTTCTGTGGGATCCATTTAATTGTATGTCTCTCTCCAGGAGTGGTTGAATCTACTGCCTTGGTTGTTTGGTTGAGAAGACAAATTAGCCAGAAAGCATTTTTGTTCTCTGACACCAGTGAGATAGCAGACTTTGTGAATTCCAGGCCCTTGGTCATCATCGGCTTCTTCCAGGTACTGCATTCAAGAGGTGGGAGGTGGCTTCTCAACTGATGGGGAGTCCTGTGTCTGAGAGGGTGGGTAGGGTGAGGAGAGGTCTCCCATTTAGGTTAATTCCATGCCCATTCTTCCTTTTTCAATGAGCTGGTTTTCTGGGGGAACTGCAGGATAAAAAATAAAGAAGAAACGGAAGCTGAAATGGTAAGAGAAGCTAACTACAAAGGTGGACAGTAATGGGAAGAGAGGAGAGGAGATTGACATATATTGAAGTGGTTTTGATAGTATAACTGATCTTTTTGAGGGTTCATTTAGAATATCACTGAATGATAAATGATTTGCAAATTGCTCTTGCTTTTGGAGAATGAGTTTCTTATACATCTTAACTCATTTCCTATAACTTTGATGACTCTTCCCCTTCTCTGAGTAGAAGTCAGAACTTTGGGATTATATTTATACAAGGGGAGAGTTTGTACCTTTTTCTCTCCCATCCTACATTTTGACATCGTTTTTGGCCCCAATTTTCTTTCAAGCTAAAGAAGAAGGCTGAAACTACAACCGTACCGTGATATCAAGTTCATATTTGGTACCACATGTGGTCAAATCAATGGCCTCTTCTGAAAGCAATTAAGGAATAAATGTTAAAAAGTCTTAACACCTGTGTTAGAACAGCCTTCACTCTAATACTTGGGAAAGGTCAAGTTTATCGATTCTCTCCATTCATCTCTGTGGATTTGCCTATTTTGGGCTTAGTCATAGCCATAGAAGTATTCTGGGTATGAAACATCCATGAAAGTGGATTTAGGTGGCCCAGCAAAACCACAGAACTTGGAAAGGTGAAGAGATGAATTAGTCACTATTTTCACCCTGTCCTTAAAAAATCCAGGCATTTTGCTTCCCACCAAAGCCTCATCAGACATCTCTCCCCAAACAGGATTTAGAGGAAGAAGTAGCAGAGTTGTTCTATGATGTGATCAAAGACTTCCCAGAACTAACGTTTGGAGTGATTTTGATTAGAAATGCCATTGGGCGTTTCCACGTCACCCTTGACAGTGTTCTGGTGTTCAGAAAGGTAGGACTTTGGTCTTATTGCTAGTGAGGGGGCTCTAGTTCAAAATAATGAACTATGTGTGTATGTATGGGCTTTGGGTATAAATTCTGGTTCTGCACTTGTGAACTAAGGGGCATTGGACTAGTCAGTTTCTGGGAAATCAGAGTCTCCTGTTGTCTCTCTGGCCTTTCTAGCCATTTTCCATTGGGAGTTCCTCCTTTCCTTAACCAGTAAATGACATTAATTAAGGCTCAATCTTCTGCCTCGAGTTTTCCTCTGGTCCATCTCCCTTTCCTCATCACCCATGACGTACAAATCTCCGTCTCCAGCCAGACTTCTCTAATCTCCAGACCTTTATATCCATCACTAGATGTCTCAACATGGCCATGCCTAAAGTCATAATCTCCCCTCCAGATCCTCTTCTAGTGTTTTTTCTCTCTTAATGAATGGTGTCACCATCTCTCCCAGCTCCTCTGTAAGCAAAGCCAGAACACCTAGGCATCATTCTAACACCTCCCTCAAAACCAATCCATCAGCCCAATCCCATTGATTTCTAAATCCAAAATATCCTGTGAATCTATCCATTTCTTTCTACTGCTACCATCCTAGATCAAGTGACCATTCATATTCCATAGCCTAATACAACGTACATCCAACTGGTCTACCACATTTTATCTTGTCCTCTAAAGAAAAACCTTTCCGAAATTAAAATCTGATGGTCGCTTTCCTCCTTCCAACTGAAAGCCCTTTAACTGATTCCTATAATTTTTAGGATAAAGATAAGTCCCTGATGAGGCCCACGAAGCCTTCCACAGTCTAACCTCTATTACAAACCTTCCTCCTCTTTCCCTCTGGGATCTAGATCTGAGCTGTCCAATATGGCAGCCACTACTCACATGTGACTGTTTACATTAAAATTAAATTAAAATTTTAGTTCTTCAATCAAGCTAGCTATTACCGGGTGGATTGTGGCTACTGTATTCAATAGCATTTCCAGATTTACAGAGCATTTCCATCATCACAGAAAATTCTATTGAACGGTGTTACTCTAGACACTGTGGTCTGGTTCCTGGAACATGCATTACTCCCTCGCCACGCAAAGCTAAATCCTTACAATAACCACATTGCTTATAGACATGGCTCAGAGAGGTTAGGTTACTTGCCTAAGGCCACACAGGAAGTAGGTGGAGTGATATCCAGATGCTGGTTGACTCTCAGAGAGGTCTTCTCATAGAGAAGACTGTGAGCCATTGTGTTTTACTTAGGCCCATGGAAGTCATTGAAAGATTCTAAGTTGGAGAATAAAATAAGCTGATTAGTGCTTTGAATGAACATAGAGTCCAGAAATAGATCCAAATGCATATGGAAATTTAGTATATGATAAAGATGATATTTTAGACCAGTAGGGAAAATAGTATACAATATGCTAGTCATGTTATTCAATGACTAGCATTGGGTAGCCATTTGAAAGAAGAAAACTAAAGCTAAATCTATATATCACTCCTTCCACCAAATTAAATTCCAGATTGATCCCTGATTTAAAAATATAACAATAAAACTGTGGAAAGACCAGAAGATGCCATGGGAGAGACTGCTTTCTAACCTTGGAGGGAGGGGGAAAGCCCCTTTATAAAGCATGACAGAAACCCCAGAAAGTATGAAAAGAAATACTGATAACTTTGGATCATACAAAAATTTAAAAATTCTGCAGAATAAACCCAATCACAAAATCAAAAACCAAATAGCAAACTTGGAAATGCATTTAGGAGAGATTTGGTCTCTGTTAATGGTCAAGAACATGGGCACTAGATTCAAATTGCCTAGCTTGGAATCTTGGCTTCACCTCTTACTACCTTAGCAACGCTGGGCAAGTCACTTTACTTCTCTGTGCCTCAATTTCCTCAACTGTAAAATGGGCAAAATAATAGTATATAGCACAATGAGATGTTATGAAGATTAAATGAGTTAATACATATAACATATTTAGAACTGTGGCTGGTATAACATGAGCTCTCCATAAGTCTCATTAGGATTATTAAACTATTGTTACGGCCAGGAAAGAGTATAGGCTTTATCCAGGGGACAATAGGGCCTATGAAGTGTTTAACCAAGAGTTGCATTTTAACAACATCACTCTGGCTGAAGTGTAGGAGATAGATGGAAGGGAAGCAGGGGGAGAAATTGGAAGACCATTAGGAGACGTTTGCAGGAGTCCGAGGATTAGGTTTGGACTAGAGGGTGGGATTGGCATAGATGAAGAGAAGGAGATGGAGGAGAGAGAAATAAGGAGATAGCTGCTCCTTTCTCCTTCCCCCACAGACTTTGATCCTGGACTACAGAGAATTATGTCATTTCCTGTGCTAATCCAGGTCCTTCTGAGAAGCACTCATCAGGCAGGATTAATCATGCAAAAGATTAGGGGAAAGGCCTTTGAAGGAAAATAGAGAGGGAGCTGGGGGAAACTTATCAGACCATGAGGTACCAATAGATCTGACCCTTTGGAAGGAAGGAAGGTGGGATGGAAGAGTCCTTGACTGCAGCGTACTTCTAAGAAAGTTCATCAAAGTCCCCTATAAGAGAAGCCCTGTATCTCCCAGAAATGGGCTTGCCTTAGTATCCCTGACAAATTCATTGGTTAGGAGCAGCGTGTGAGAAACTGCTCAGCAACAGCACAAATACGTTGATGGATTTCAGAGCAAGACCGCTGGTGCCGTCCGTCAAGTATCCTCCCTGTGTCTGTAGGCTGGAGGATTTCATGGCTTCCACATACCCGTATTCCACCCTCAGGCTAATCTGCCCAGCCATCCATATTTATTAAGTATCTAGATTATGTATTACACCTGTTACCATGGTGTTTTCCTTTTATCCAAGGGGAAGATTGTGCTATTACTTTTGTTAAGTGCCTACATCATGGATGCTACTGCCCTCTAATGGTTTTCTTCGTTTGTCCAAGGGAAAAATCGTGAACCGCCAGGAGCTTATCGATGACAGTACCAACAAACATATCCTCAATCAACTTATAAAACAGCACCTCACAGATTTTGTTATTGAATACAACACTGAGGTCAGTGAGCAAAGGGTCCCGGGAGAAGGGTAGCTGGGGCAGCTGTGTGCAAGGAATGACCTGTTTTCCTTTTAATTTCAGAATAAGGATCTGATTTATGAATTGCACATCCTGAATCACGTGTTGCTCTTCGTCTCCAAAAGCTCCAAGTCATTTCGTATGACAATGCAGCATTATAAATTGGCATCGAAGGAATTCCAAAACAAGGTTTGCGGAAGTTGCCACTGCTCCTTGGGGCTCTTTATTTAGGAATCCAAGACCTATAGACCCTAATGCGATCCATCTGCCTTACCGATTATAAATTAATCCAGGGAGGATTGGTGTATTCATTTGCATACCAATCTCCTGATTTGCATTCTTCTTCCTGCCCAGTGTCTCTTTCTTTCTCACCAAACCTTTGCTCCTTCTTCCCTCATCATTTTGAGAAGTCTACTATGGGAACATGACTGGTCTGGCTGCTTTTTCAATGGACCATGCTCCACTAAGTGTAGGTGACTGCAGTGTGGCTAGCATTTGGCTTGGAGGTGAGGGGAAGGAAAGACCACTCCTGCCTGAGGTCAAGGAGTGTGAAAAGCCTGAAGGTGTAAAGCAGCACAGACAAGCAGTTGCTGAAGTTCAGGTTTCAGCATCAACAGACCTGGGTTCAAATTCTCTTCCTCTTACAAGTGATTTTGTCTTAGATGAGTTTAACCTCTCAGTCTCAGTCACCTCCCGTGTAAAATGGGGAGTTATAGCAAGAATTAGAAGTGCTATATGTAAAGCAATGAGCAAATGTACAATAAACAGTGCTTATTTTTTTGGTTATTATTATCATTAGAAACACTTCAGGGGACTTCCCTGGCGGTCCAGTGGTTAAGACTTCGCCTTCCAGTGCAGGGGGTGCGGGTTTGATCCCTGGTCGGGGAGCTAAGATCCCACATGCCTCTGGGCCAAAAAACCAAAACATAAAACAGAAGCAATATTGTAACAAATTCAATAAAGACTTTAAAAATGGTCCACATCAAAAAAAAATCTTCAAAAAAAAGAAACACATCAGTTTTTCCTAAGTATTATACCTATATTTATAGAGTTAGCACCATCTGGACTCTGGGGGCTATTTACTTCACTTTTCTCTTTATTTTTATAAGAAGTAAGGTAATGGTAGGTTCTCTTTCTCTTGAAGAAAATTATTCTGAAATTTAAGCAAAACAATTAAAAACTTTGAAACCCCAAATAAATACAGAATAAAGCCACTAGGCACGAGCATATTTAACGTCTGCTACATCCCACCTCATTTTTCTCCAGGAAAGTTATTCTAATTACAGAAACACCTCTTGTAAATATGTTTCCTGGTTTATTCAATTTTAAACTTTAAGAATTTTGATGTAATTAAATTGATTACAATCTGATTGCTTCCACGCTATTTCTATTATAATAGTCAATGCTTAGCCATAATTCTTCTAGATTATTTTTTAAAATTTAACTCTTTAATCTAGATGGAACTTATTTTGGCATATATCATGGGTTTAGGTTGTAGATTGCCTTTACCCCAGTTAGCAAACTTCTAGAATGCCATTTATTGATCGTGCTCCATTTTCGTGCCAAAGATAAACAGTTGGATGAATATTATTCCAACAGGTCATACCCCCATATCTTATCTTGTTCACCTCTAACAAATGTTTATTGAAAGTATACATGGTTGGTTTTAATATGTCTGCTTTGTTTTTCACAATCTCCCTAGCACCTGGAAGAGTGTCTGGCACATAGTAGGGCTCTTAATATTTTGATAGATGAATGACCTGAGAGTATCCAAATCCAGGGTCTGCAGGAGACTCTGACTGGTCTCCTTCCATGCTTGTTTCTTCTCTACAACCAGAGTGGTCTTTTAAAAATTATCACCATGTCACACTCTGGCTTTTATCCTCAGTGACCTCCCGTCTCATTCAGATTAATGCCTGGCTCCTTACTGGAGCTCTGAGCTCATCTCTCACTATCTTCCATGACTCTCTCTGGCACTGCAGCCACACTGGCCTTGTCTCTCTATTCTATAACGTTCTATGTGTCCCCCCTCCCCACACCCAGGCCTTTTCAGTTTCCACTGCCTAAATATATGTTCCCCTGACTTGTTACTCATCACCCAGGTCCCAGCTCAAATGTCACCTCCTCAGATACTCCTCCTGGCCTTCCTACCTAATACTGAGCCTCTATCTCACCCCATCTGTACAGCCACTCAGTCACAGTGCCCTGTTCCATCATCTGGTTGGCACTCACTCATTGCTATCTGATTAACTAATTTCTTTACTCATTTCTTGCCTGTCTTCTCCACTAGAACATGAGTTCCATGAGGGCATGGATTTTGTCTGCCTTATATCCCCAGTGCTTACCAAAATGCCTAGTAGCCACTCCACAAATAGGTGTTGAGTGCATGATTGAATGAGGTCGTGGGTTTCCTAGATAGAAGAATAATTTAGAATAATAATGAGGTGAAACGTTCCGAGCATTTTATACCGCCCAGTCACTGAACTAAGCCTTTTATACACAGCGTCCTGTTTCATTCTCACAGCAACCCTATAATGTGGGTACTATTATAATCACCACTTTACAGAAAATGCAACTGAGGCACAGAGAGGGGAAGTTACTGTTTTGCCCAAGGAACTGGGATGAAAGCTCAGGACCTCCTGACTTCCTGCGGTTGTGTGAATGGTGTCCTGCACAAGGATGGTGAAACCAGGACGACAGCTGATGCCTGTCTGTGCAGCGAGACACAGGGCTGCACCTGCCTGATGAAAAGGAGCTTTTGTCCTGGCTTTCAGAAGTGCTCCATAGACTGTGTGCTATTTGCTTTCCATTAGTGCCCCCCCCCCGCAACAGATTCCCAACAGTTTCTCTCCCTCGGTAAGGGGGTCGTTATCTTTTTCATGCCTCCGATCCAGAGAGACACAGGTTTCATTTGGTTTGGCAGATCCTTTTCATCCTTGTGGATGCAGACGAGCCCAGAAATGGACGTGTCTTGGAATACTTCCGGATCGCAGAGGCGGAAATCCCATGTGTCCAAATCCTAAACTTAAGCTCTGATGCAAGGTACAAAATGCCTTTCGAGGAAATAACCTATGAAAACCTCAAGAAATTCGGCCAGAGCTTCCTGAATAGGAAGGCCAAGGTAAGCTCACCCTCGGACAAGGTTTATCCAGAGCCTCAAAATAATTCTTTTTCTGTAATTCTGATGGCTTTAGTCATCTGAATGGGGAGGCAGAAGAAAGGTCAACCTCATGGTTCTTGTGAGGAAATACCCCCATCTCCCCACCTCGAATCAATTTAACCTTTGATCTATCCTGACCTTATAATTCCACCATTAATTCTTTATTCTTAAAGTAAAGGCATTTTCTTTGTAGGAATCTCCAAATGAAATGCAGGCACTCCCAAGGCTGGCATCCTCTGAAAGTAGGTTCTTATCCTTCTTTCAGACTCTAATGTGAAAGATTTACTTGGCCCCAGGGTAGATGCTTGCTTGGGGGAGAAGATGGGGTGGAAGACTGCTTCATGTATGAAGCAGTCAGGATTTAACCTCAAGGGCTTTAGGGACCAGGGAGGAGCGGCTGCAAAAGGATGGCTACATAACACTATGTAGCCCCATGACATAACCACCTGCTGTTTATTTAGCTCTTGCTATATCCTCAACCACCCTGCTGAGTTATGTCCTTCTGAGTTAGGTGACCATATTATTTATTTTCCAAATGGGGACACTTTTGAGAGTAATGGAAGCAATTTTAAAAAGTGTTCTGAAATGGCAGGAATAAATTGGGACTCTCCAGGCAAACCAGAATGTATGGTCACCTTACCTTGGAGGGCTCCCACTACCTTCTCTCCATCCCCCCACAGACACTGCTTCCCCTCAGCCTTCTCTGATGAAAGCTGGTTTTTGTCTAATGGACAACATTATCACAGGCCAGTTGGTAAGGTTGGTGTCCTCCATGCCACTTCCAAACCCTTTCTCCTCCTCTGCCTTCAGAAAGTCCAGATTCTTTGGATTCCACGCCTTTGGACTTTAGGCCACCTGCTCCTGATTCCCGTTGCTGTTCTGATCACTTCCCTTTCGCTCTCTGAGGACTTAAGCTCCTCGTCCCAGACCTGCCCTCGACCCCTACTCTGCCCTCATTTACAGAGATGTCAGTATCCAAAGCCCTGGTCTTTTCTCCGGTAATGGTGTGTCCATGCCCTCTCAGCCACCTGCTCTTATGGCCATACTCTAGAGGTGGCAGCCCCTCTGCAAGCCTGATTTCACACTTCCCGTCCTCTTAGTTCCTTTCTCTAGTAGCCACATTGCTACAATCCCTAACCCTTTTCATGGCCTCCAGTCTCCTGATCCTGTTTCACCATCCCTTTATTGCCCTCCTTCATGAACTTGGATTCCACGGTTCACCGCTCTGATGATGATTCCCTTAACTCTTTGATCCCTTCCACCTTCCACCTCCTCTACACCCTGTAGTATTTACCAGGCAAAATCACCACTCCTGTTGAACCCAAACTTAACTTCCCTACTGCTTCCAGACCAATCCTGGAGAAAAAGGACCTCACCACGAGGCAGCCTGGCTTCCTGGAATCACAAACCAAATATCCTGTTGGCTCTTAGAAATGCCCTGACATTTCTATATAAATTTCTCTTTGTTCATTCTCTTAATCTCGGAGTCTGTTTCTCCTCCAACCCCATTCCTACTTGCAGTCTGAACTGAGTACTGTAATCATATATCATTAAGAAAACAGAAGGCTTCAGACAGGAGCCCCTCATTTTCTATCACCACATCTACACACCTCCCTGGAGCTCTGCCTGTCCTCTTTCTCTCCCTCTGGTTATATCTCAGGAGGTGTCTATCTTCCTCTCAAGGGCCAGCACATCCTCTTGTGTTCTTGGAATGAGGACGGGCATCCTTCGCATGACCTATAATATGTCACGTGCCTGATCTGGCCCATTTCTAATTCTCCATTCCCCGTCTCTCATATCCAGTCCCCACACTTTTTACGCTCCCTCACAAAGAATTTTCAGGTCCTTTCCAGAGATTGGGGTGGGGATGAGGGAAGCTATAGTGGGAGACGAGGCTGGTGAGCTGGGCAAAGGCCAGACAGCAAAGACTTGTAAGCATATTAAGGATTTGGTACCCTAAGAGCAGTGGGAAGCCAGATTTGTCTGGTGAAGGTAGAATCCGCTTGTAGGAGAATAAAGGTGTGGTGAGGGTTAGGAGGAAATGCAGAGAGAACAGTAGGAGGCTATCACAGTGACCTAGATGAGAGATGCAAGCTACATGACCAAGGGTAGCAGCAGTGCAGACAGAGATGAGGGTGTGAATTCAAGAGATATTCAGAAAATAATGGTTGCAGAGAAAAATATATGTTCTGAGATTTTCACCACTTTCTTCAAAGAGAAGCAAGAGCTGGGTTCATTCTTTCATTCATTCACAGAACATTGACTGAGGTCTCATGATGTGCTGGTACTCAATTGTACTTAATCATGGGGGAGGAAAAAGTCCCTTGTGACTTTCCATTCATTGAGATAGTGATACATTAATCAAATAACCAGAAAAATAAATGTAAATGATAAATAAGTGATGCAGGAAAAGTACCAAGTATTATGAGAATTTATGAAAGCAGGGCCTGACCTTGTCTGGGGTAGAGTCAGGGAAGTCCTCCTCTGAGATCATTCTGAAAGATAAATCTGAGTTAGAGATAAATCTGATAGAGAAGGGAGTGTGGGTGTAAGGAAGTGGGTGGAAGGCTAGCCCTTTGGGTGAACAAACCAGCATGGCTGAAGAAAGCAAGCAAGGGAAGAATGGCGATGAGCTTGGAGAAGGTGTCAAGAAACGAAGTGTGACAAATATTTTATAGGTCACATAAAATGATCTTAGTGTGATTCTTGGGGTAGCTGGGGGTGGCTATATTTTTGGGAGAAGAGACACAAACTAGTTTAGAAGTTAATGATGTGAAACGCACTCTCATCTAAGAATTCTAACAATCATGTATTTGAAATGCTAGAATCCACCCCGGTTTGGAGCCCTGCCGCCTCATCAGCCCTCTGATTCCAGTGCCCCGGACAATCTAGGCTGCACATCTAGCTCATGATCTAGCTCAGCATTTCCAACTCTTTCCCAAGGCGGTTGTAAGAACAGGAGAAAGTCTTCCATTGTTTCCAGTCAGGGTGGGGAGCCCCAAATGCCAATCCCTTTCTGGAGACCGTTAAAATCTCTCAAATTTGCTTTCTAGAAACATCAATCCAGTGAAGAAATTCCAAAATATTGGGACAGGGGGCCGGTTAAGCAGCTTGTTGGGAAGAACTTCAACGTCATTGTCTTTGACAAGGAAAGGGACGTATTTGTGATGTTCTGTAAGTATCTCTGCAGAGGCCATTGGAGGCAGTGGCTTCAACATTACTTTTCAGTGTAGCTCCTGAATTCTTGGGTACCAGAATCTCCAAAACCTATCAAAGCACCATGCCAAGAATGGTCTTCAGACATCCAAAGAGTTTGGATCAAGATGCTATCAGTGTCTTTATTCCTGTCCTGCCCCTAGGTTCTTCAGAACCATTTTTTTTTTTTTTTTTAATTCCATGGGAAGCAGCTACGTAGCACAGGGAGATCAGCTCGGTGCTTTGGGTCCCCCTAGAGTGCTGGGATAGGGAGGATGGGAGGGAGACCCAAGAGGGAGGAGATATGGGGATATATGTGTATGTATAGCTGATTCACTGTGTTATAAAGCAGAAACTAACACACCATTGTAAAGCAATTATACTCCAATAAAGATGTTAAAAAAAAAAAAGATGCTATCAGCTACAAAGCAACTCTCCCCCCAAATCAAATTCTTGGAATGTGTGGAATACCTTCTCATAATCAGGCCTGCTACCATTTGTAACAACAGTAATGCTGATGGCTGATTGAATGCTAGATAAACCAGGCCTGTGTATCTCATTTAACCCTCACACCTTACTTTTGAAAGTGGCTACTTTATTGCTCCCACCTTACAGATGAGTAAACAGAGTCCCAGGGAAGTAAAGAAACTTTACTAGAGTCAGGCAGCTAGTATGTGAACTTCAAAGTAAGGGATTGGAACCTAGTCAGCCTGAATCCAGTGCCTACTCTAGTAAACTGCTGTACCAGTGACCAGTGTAAGTTAAGTAACTTCTCAGATGGCCCACACTTAACATACCTGAGTTGGTGCAGCCAAACTGAAGACCCACATCATGCATGTAAAAGACTTCCAACAGTGTCTGGCATCTTGTATGCATTTGATAAAGGACAGGTATTATTGCTATTATTTTCCCTGTTGTTATAATTATTTCCAGTGCTCAGCCAGGAACTACTGCCCTTCCCTCACTGTTTCCGATTTGCATGTGAGAGCCAAAGCCAGGGACCTTCTCTTCCACCCTGAGACACAGAGAAGGGTGGTAATGCAGTGACTTCAGACATCTCTTTTACTTAACAGGAGGAGTTACCATCTATTGTGCACTTATGAGTTTGCAGTTTATATACCTGCTCTCATTTCCTCCTCTAAACAAGCCTCTTAGGAAGGTCCAGTGGATTTCCCCATGATACAGATCAGGGAACCAAGCCTCAGAGAAATTAATTACCTTACCCCAGGTCACATAGCAAGTAAATGGCAAGGCAAAAAGTTCAAATCCGGCTTGGATGCCATCATTGCCTGGAGGGTGAAACAAGGGCTGGATTACATCATGCAGGCCTTTCAAAATCCCATTAAAATGGACGTTCATGCACAGAGCCAGGTGTTTAAAGTCTGCATGGCTGAATTACCATGACCTGCTGCCTTTAAGTGAGAGGCTAGGGAGGACTTTCTGTACTCACGGACACTGGGAGTCGTGAGAATGCCCACTTAGTTCTGGTAAAAAGCAAAAGCAGCTTCATTTTCTTGGAAGCAGGGCTGTCAGATTGGCTCCCTGGGACCGCCGCCATTAGGCCCCCTCGTGTTCCAACCTAGGGCCCATTGGGATCCCAGGGAGATTCGGGGATTCAGCTGGGAGAGCAGATGGTCACAGAAGCCCTTGGTGTGTAAATGGGCTGAGCATCCAAATGTAATAACCAGGGCCTTTGACGCCACGCCTCCCACAGAGCCAGCAATTTTAATGGAGCAGGCAGGCAAGGTTGTTTCCCTTCCACGTTGGAGCTGGTCCCAGATTTCTCTCCATAGGTCCCCGTGACTGGGCCACACACAAGAGCTCAAGGGGGAAGTCCAGTGTCCCCTTCCCGGGGGTAGTTGTACTTGTCACAACCTCATGTTCACTTCCTGGGTGCGTTCTCCTCCACGGGACTGAAAGGCAGTGTGATACCATGGTCACAGCTCAAAACAACCTGTCTGCAAATCCCACTTCCTCTGCTTAATTAACTAAATGACCTTGAGCTGTGAGCTTAACCTCTGTTGGAAAACTCTCATGCTATCTCACACACACACACACACACACACACACACACACACCTTCTGGCAGAACATGAGGAATCATCTATCATAAATATTTTTCTTGGTTTTCCTCTTCAGCTAGAGTGGAAAGGAAAATTTTCAGAGAACAGTAGAAAATGTCCCAACATGTAAAAAGTTTTAGTGTCTGGATGGAAGGGGGCTAGGTTATTATGTTTTTTCTAATTTAGTTCATGATGATCAGGTACTATGGTTGAAATGTAAAGTAACTTAACATACTATTAGAAGAGAAGGGGGCTGCAATTTGCATGGCAACAGACCATTAGTGGAACACAGTGACCGTGTCTACGTGGGAGTGTGGCTTTCAGGGTCTTTATTAGTGTGACCCTGAGTGATGGCCCTTCTCTTCCAGATGCACCCTGGTCCCAAAAGTGCAGAGCGCTGTTCCCAGTGTTGGAAGAGCTGGGTAGAAAGTATCAAAACCACTCCACAGTCACCATCGCCAAGATTGACATCACAGCAAATGACGTTCAGCTGACGCACCTGGACCGGTACCCCATCTTCAGGCTCTTCCCCGCTGACTCTCAACAAGTGAGGGGCTCTTGGGAGTCACATAACTGGAAATGTTACATTATTGTCATGGACTCAGTCTCTCCCTGTCTCCAGCTCTGCCTTTTACCAAATCAGCTTCATTCTCAGCTCCAGCCCTTACTATCTTCTCATATTCAAGTTAGAGAGTGTTTTCCATTAGCTTTCACAAAAGTCCCAAGACTCAGTCTGATTGGGTCCCCCCTGACCCAGTCATTGTGGTCAAGGCGATGTGGGTGTTTTGATGGTCAGGCCTAGGTCAAGTGGTTCCCTCTGGTATTAGGACTAAGCCTGATTCAGACTATATGGAATAAGGTCGGGGGAGTCACCGTGTGAGTATTGGGGGTGGAGTGCTATCAGAAGAAGAAAGAATGCGTAATAGAGACAATTAAGTATTTTACACTTTGGTGTTAGAATCATCGAACATCACCAGTGTTCATGCAACACATTCTTCATGCCACTTTGGCATGTGGGGAAGAATGTCAATCAAAGAATCACAAGCCAAAGTCCCTGCTCCTAAGAAGAGTATGACTGAGTGTGGAGGAAAAGTCAGGATATGGGCTCCTCTCCAAATGCAACTGGAATTGGATAGGGCACATACTGGAGGACAGATGTGGCTGGAGGTCTTCATGCAGCCATGAGACTTTGAAGAACGGTGGGGATTTAAATCAGAAGGGTGTGAAGTATAGGTAAGAAGTATAACGTGAACAAGGGCATAGGCAGAAGGCCGGCCGCAGAAAGGTGAAAGAGATGTCATCCTCCTGGTGCAAAAGATGCATGTGCCTAGATTGAAAGGGTAGACCTGGCACAGATCTTCAGTTATCTGAAAAGGAGTTTGGACAGCCAGAGGGCAGTAAGCAGTTGCCTAATCTTCTTAAAGACTGCAAGAGGAAAGGAAGCTAGTGATGACTAAGCAAGAACATAGACCAGACACTTTGTAAAATAACTATTCTTATTCTTTAGTAATAATAATAAGAATAATAGCAAATATATATAGTGCAGGCTATGAGTCGGGCATTGTTTTAAGGGCTTTTCGTAGAGTAACTCATTAAATCCTTATAACAGCACCATGAGGTAGGGACTGTTATTATCTTCATATTACAGTTAAGGAAACTGAGTCATAGAGAGGTGAAGCCACCAGACTACACTGCTGAGTGATGAAGCCAGGGGTTGAGCCCCAATAGCGTGGCTCCAAAATTCTTGCTCTGAACCACTGCATCGCAGCCCTGTGATGGAGGACGTTTCATTATGCTTATGTTAGAACCATGGTCATGGAGGCTCAGAGCAGTTAAGGAACTTGCTTACTGCACTTAGGTTGTTAGGAATTTGAGTCTGGATTTCCCTGTGCAGCAATCCCTGAGTATTTTGCAAGAAGGGGCTACCATTTCTACCCTGCTCCATTTTCTTCCTAGGCTGTACTATATACGGGCGAACATACCCTGAAGGGCTTTTCTGACTTCCTGGAAAGTCAAATCGAGATCCAGACAGAGGACGAAGAGGAGGTAAGGCGAAACAGCGTACCCTAGATTATTGTGTCCCACACAGAACCATCAGGAACTCAGTGGACTAGGAAAGAGGGTACCAAGATTTCCATAATCTTGTGCACTTTGGAGAGAATGGAGGATGAATCCAGTTTGGATGACTTTATTTCAAGGACACCTACTACCAGAAAGGTGGAGTTGAGAAACACTGAGAAGGGCAAACGCTCTGAAGTCTCACACAGCTCCTAAGGCTGCTTCCCTGGGTCCACTGTTCCTGACTGGGTAACCTCATGTCTTGATGGGCTCTTGCCCTCCGGCATCATTCTACAATCTCCACTCTCTCCTAATTCTGTTCATGCCTCAGTGAGGCCATCTGCTGGAAGGTGTCATCTGTATTAGTTAGGACCCTTTCAGTTGCAGATGTCAGAAACCACAGTACCCTTTGGCGTAAGCAGCAATGGGAATTTATCCCCTGTAACTGGGAGAACGTCAGATGTGGGTGGACCCTGAAGCTCAGAGTTGTTTTCTGTCTCCCCATCTCTGTTTTCCTCTGTGTTGGCTTCATTCCCAAGTAGGCATTTCCCCACAGAGGGGCAATGACTGCTCCTCAGTTCTCAGCTAACACCCTCTCAGCTTGGAAAGAAAGTACCTACTCTTTAGTCCTAGCAAATGTCCGGGAATGGATCTCAGTAGCCAGGCCTGGGACAGCCGCCACTGTGGGCACAGAGCAGAGAAAGGCAGCTTGGCAATTACAATAATTATCGCATAATTCTTGCCTCTTGTTTCTTTTTCCACCTTATTCCCTCTGTCCCTCCCACTCTTCTTTTCTTGAATAGTTACTGTCTGTTGAGCAAAGTGAAGTGACAGAAAAGGAGGTATTAGTTGAGGAAAAGGAGGTACCTTTTACGAAGAAAGAGCTACCAGAACAGAAGTTGCCTGAGCTGGAGAACTTGACCAAGCTGGAAGGGCCAGCTGGGCAGAAAGAAATGACTGAGGAGGAGGAAAAGGTAGCTGAGCCAGAGGGACCTCCAGGACAGGAGAAGAAGCCAAGAGTGAAGGAAGAACTGTAGCCTCTCCAAAACCAGGAGAAAGCGTGCCCATTTCCCAGGTCCTGGCATCATTTTGTGAGTGCATCTACTCCAAATAAAATTATATATAATTGTGGTAGGCAGGTGGAGGCTGGATAATAAAAGCCCCTCAATGTCTTTGGCCCTGTTTTATTCATTACCTCTTTTTCCTGGCTGGTGCTGCCTTAGAAGAGTTGTTTGGCCTGGAATTCACATAGGGCTGCAAGGGAAGCCATAAGAGCAACATTTAATGAGTGTTTACAACATGGTGGGCATTTGCTTAGTTCTCACAACCTCACCGGGAGCTACGTTTCATCATCCCCATTTTACAGATGAGGAAACCGAGGCAAAGACACGTTAAGCAACCAGGCAGGATCACACAGCTAGTAAGCCCTTGAAATATGATCCTAGGCAATTTCACTCCGCAGACCGTGCATTTAACCACTATGCACACACCACCACCATCAGGCTGGGGTCCCCAGAGGGTGGCTGATGCTTTCAAAGAGGTGGATTGATGTTTTTACGTTTCATTTTAGCACAGTAAGAAAGAGATTCAACTCCAGATCTGTCCCCAGTCTTTCACATCTCAAAAATGACCCACTCACTTAAACAGTCATATCCTGGGCCAACCCTCAAGGTCCCTCTTTCCTTTTATTACCATAAAGGTAACTCTACCTAAACACATGACTCCTCCCACTGCCCTCCATCTCCACCCACCAGTCTCAGCCACAGAAGTCTTCTAATTGGTCCCTCTACTGCCACTCTGCACCTCCATGCCCCACACACGTTACACAAAATCCATATTCCCTAAAGATGCTAAAGTGATCTTTTAAAAAGCCATAGCCGTGAGGGCTCGCAGTACCGCCTTGTTTTTCTAGCTTCTAGTGGCTGCCTGCATTCATGGTTCCTTCTTCAAAGAACTCTGACCTTTTGCTTCCATCCTCACGTCTCCTACTTCCTCCAATTCTTCTTGCATCTCTCTCATAAGTGCCACTGAGATAGCACTGGGCTTGCCCAGGTAACCTCATCTCAAGATACTGAACTTAATCATGCCCAAAAGTCCTTTTTGCCACGTAAGATAACATTCACAGGTTCTGGGGATTAGGATGTAGACATGTTAGGAGGTCATTCAGACTCATGCCGCTGGTGTGTAACATTCATTTCAGTCAGGTGATAATAAACCTTCTCTTGGGAAAAGGAGGGCATAATATTTTAGGGACCAAGGTCTGCACACGCCATCTGGGCCTCTCCACGCTCTACCCGTCATGTAACACAAAGGCTGATTGTGCCTCCGGAGCCGGTGTCCCTGTCTCTCTTCCCCCAAACCCAGCCTGTCCACAACCAGACCAAGCAGGGAACAGCCTGGGGCCCTGGAACTCACCTGAACCAGTTGCCCCAACAGGGGCAGGTATTAGTATTCAGGACACGATGCGAGGCTCACCTGCTTCAGTCTTAAAGCCACGTGGCTGCCAGTGGCTTTAAGCAGGAGGGGTCCACGGGGGCTGCTCGAACTAAATTACATGGAACAGAGCCCCTGACTGGCCACAAGCCAGAAAACGGGTGTGCTACCTGCAGGCTCCCCAGATGCAACTGGGACCTTAGGAAGTAGGGGCTCAGATTGGGGTAAACAGTATGGGTAGGTGGTGCAGGTGATGACCCTCTGTTGGGAGGTCATCACAGCATACAGGGAGAGAAAGGCCTTTTGCAGAAAGATATTGTCTCCATCATGACAGGAGAGGGGATGTGGGAGATGAGTCCAGAGGCAGGTAGATGGAGAAGATGTAGGAGGCATGGCTTAGTTACTCCAATGAAGTATGCCATGATGTCATTAAGTGTGTGGGACTGGGGAGAGGGTAGGAAGAAGAAAGAGTGGAAAAATAGCCAATTAGATAAAACTCACAAGATGATCCAGCTGTGTTGAGTGAGGATGATGCTTATTGTTTTAAAATGTAGGTTTGATTATCATTCAGGTGTGGCAAGGCCAACAGATGAGATAACTGTCATCGAAAAGACAGTTTATTATACTCACAGATCCCAAGAGTAGGGTACACACCACGCCATGGGTGGGGCACACAGGGAAGTACCGGCTTGGTCAGGAGGCAGAGAAAGCAAGGGGAAATTTTAGCTATAATTTGAAACTGTAGCCTTCATTGTGGTTTCCATAGGAAGGAACAGAAGAGGCAAGGTAAGCAGGTTTAGGATTGGCTAGTTTGAATAGTTTCAGCAGCCTCTGGGACTTGGGAGTTGTCCCTAGTTGTCTGGCACCTGGCCCTGGGATGATTAGGGCAGGGAAAATGTGGCCCTGAGTGTGAGCCTGATAGAGGAGGGGTTGGGGGATGGGCTCTGGACTGGCAGTTGTGCACAGGAAAGTCATGCTCTCAGGGATATGATATTCCTAGAGATGGCAAGGGTACACATCGTGAGATATTCCTTGCTATCTCTAGGCGTTAGTTTGCCTTCCATGGGGTAGTCCCTCCAAAGTCAGCAAAGTCTCAAGGTGTAAAAGCATCAAATACAGAAACTAGAATTATGTGGTTATTAGACTTATGAATAGTCTCCAGCCCAAACTCCCCATGTTCCTGTCCAGGATCTCTGCTCAAACAACTCCAAGAGCCACCTGGAGCGCCATCTTTAATCCTTGAGAGACACCCAAACTCGGATTTTGACAGAGCCTCATGTGCACCAACCAGAAATGCTATTCACCATCCAGGATGGAGAAAAAGAATATTAAGAACTTTTATTTTCTTCTTAAGCTATAGAAAAGAGAGGGAAAAAAAGACATATTCTTATGGGGGAAAAAAAGGAAAAGGATACAAACAGCCAGTTCAGAAAAGAATAATAGTAAACAAATGAAAAGATAATAACGTCCCTTTTCATCGAAGAACTGCCAAAGTAAATAACAATGAGATATTTCTCACTTTTCGACAAAGATGAAAGTTAGTGCTCAGGGTGGGTGAGTACTGTGGTGGGATTGTAAACTCATTTTTAAAGATCTCTCTGGGGTGTTTTTTGGGAAGAGGTATCAAAATTCTTAAAACTGTGCCACCTCTTTGACCCAGTAATGTCACACCTATGAAATTCCCCTGAGGAGGTGAGTGTGACGCTGCCGATGGTCGCCCAACCACTAAACCAGGCGGAAGAAGAAAGCCCTGAAAAAGTAAGTGCTGTGGGCCATTGTCATACTTCCTGCGCAGCCTGAGCTCACACACATCTGATTTTTCTCAGTATGGGATTTCCGTCGGCATGGAATTAGGTCAGGAGACACGGGGTTGGACCCAGCCAGGCTCTGTCATTTTCTACCCCGTGTCTGTACACCAGCAAAGCAGCATCGGCAGTGACTTCCACAGATGGTATCATTGCTACGTGCCTTTACTTGCATCATCTCCTTTAATCACCGTAACAACTCTAGGAGATGGGTATTGTCATTTTATAGATGACGAAAATGACCTCAGGAAGGAAAGAAACGAGCCTACTGGCACACAGCAATGGCAGATGAGGATTCAGATGGACTGACTCCAAAGTTAGTTTGTTCAATCACAAAGTTATCCACCTCCCAAGGGACCTTCCTTTGTGGGAATTCAGATTTCTTCATTCATAAAGTGAGTCTGGTCCAACGATGTCTGAGTTATCTTCTGCCTCTGACCTTCAGCCATTCTCAGCTCCTTTCCTGCTCCCATCTGGACCCCCGGGGAGCTGGCTTAGCCCATGAGGATGCAGTGTGCTTTGGGACCCGAGTGACCACAGGTACGTGTCCCAGTATGGGCAATGAACACCCTTTTCTCCTGGCGCAGCCTGGCTTCAGATTCTGACCTCTGCCTGGCTCCACCTCGTCCTTTTGAGTGACCAAGAACAAGCCCAGTAACTTGGCACTGTTTTCCCAGTTAATTTCTAACTAAGGAATCTCTTGATTCCAAAAGGTGCAAAACAGAGGGCTTGTAACTGTGGGCACAAGTGTGACCCCCAATGTCAATCATTTGGGGTCTCTACCAATTAGGAAAAAGAATAACAACCACCTCACAGCCTAGGAAAGGAAAACACTGTGCCAAAGGGGGAAAGTATTCCACCCCCGGGAAAACAATAGAGAAATAGAACCAGAGAATAACTGGAGGAGAGCGTGCCAGTGGGGGGCAGATGTGTGTGTGTGTGTGTGTATATATATATATATATAGGAGGCACACACTTGTAAACGGATTAATTCTACCTTTCTGGCTTCAGGTAAGGCTATCTGCAGCTCTCACTTCTCCTAGCCGCTTCTCCCCATCTGGTCTTCTGCTGATTTCCATTCTGTTTGAGGGAGGGGGGAGCAGGAATGAAGAGATTGGACATTGGGTCAGACCTAGGTTGAGTCCTCACTCTGCTGACCATTGGCTTTGTGAGCTTTGGTAAGTCAATCCCCCTCTCTTTCAGCCTGTGCTTCCCTAATAACAATTTTTTCATTCATTCAATTCCTATTTGTGAAGTGGCTACCATGTACCAGGCAGTGGGGTATACGGCAGTGAACAAGAGTATCTGCTCTGAGCCTGCTTTGCACATCTCATCTCAGTTAATCCCTGGACCACAATAGGCAGGCGGTTATTAGCCAAACTATAGGTCACAACCTATTAGTGGATCATGAAACCATTTGTGGATTACATTCAGAATTTTATTTTAATTAAATACAATAGAATATGTCATCAAGGAATGCACACCGTAATGGTAAGCATTGTTTTATAAAACATTCATTTCACATGTGCATGTGCGTGTGTGTGTGTGTGTGTGTGTGTGTGTGTGTGTGTGTGTGTGTACAAGCAGCTGTACTGGGTCATGGCATAAACTAATTTCCTTATAGCAGATCATTGTCTCAAAGGCTTGCAAAACACTTTTCTAGGTCACAGGTTCTTTGATGACAGGGGACTTCTTCACAGTGAGCCTGATGCATTGTAGTCACTCAGTTTGTGCAAGCACTGATCTCTATTTCATAGATGAGGAAACTAAGTCTTAGCGAATTGAAATACATTGCCCAGTGTTACACTCTGAGTTTACCAATCATAGTGATTGGTAAAATAGGGATTTGAATCCTGGTTGCAGGCTCCAGATCCCACACATTTAACCACCATGCTACGCTATTTTGCTGCTGTAAAAATTGGGGTAATAGTAGATTATTTTGCCAGGTGGGTGAAATAATAAGTGAGCACTCTGGAAACATTAAAATACATTACGAAGGTTAATCACCTCTCAAGTTGCTTATCTCAAGCCACTTCTTTACAATATGTGAGCTGCATGAAGTCAGGGACTTTGTCTGTCACCTTGGTGCATAGTTCCCTGTTTGGCACATAGTAACTACTCAATAAATGTTTGTTGAATGAATAAACGTATCTGGGCAAGTTCAAAGTTTCCCATCAGGGGATCAGGAGTTGGCTGTTAAGACCCAAAGCTGCCTCCAGTAAGATGGTGAGTCCAGAACACTCCCCCGTCTTGCTGGTTCCTGCTCCAGATGAGAGATTCAGTTCTTCCAAATGCGCTGAAACTGGGGAAGCCGATGCTGGGATGTGAGTGGGAGTTAAGAGTAGAGCCACAGAGAGGAAAACCCCACCAAAGAAAGGCCACAACAATACACACTTTTTGTGGTTCACATAAATGGCATCTCCTGGACTTACGCAGTGCACAACCAAAGTACTCCTTCCAACTGTGGGGCTGGAAGTTAAATCATGTGTTTATCCCATCCGTCTCTGTTCACAGGACTTCAGGTGTCAAGGACAAGTTGGAAACCCCAAGAGGCCAACCTTTCCTTGCCTTTGGGAAAGTCTCCCCAGACCAGAAGTAGCTGAGAAGAGCAGAAAAGATGAAGTGGCTCTTCTCTTCGACCTTAATGTGGATGGTAGTGGTGGTGACCTCTTGGGTCGTCATAGCTGCAGTCTCTGACACCTCGGCAGCGAGTAAGTGCTGTGTGCGTACAGTGAGCAGTGCCCATGTTAGCAGAGGCGGTTTCGATCCCTCTCCTATCATGCTTGGGATTTGCACAGTCTTTATTCTAAATTCATTTCTTACTCTATAATGTACATAGGACGCACCCAGGAATTTTACTAAAATGCAGATTCTGATTCAGTAAGTCCGGAGTGGGGCCTGAGACTCTGCATTCTAACAAGCTCCCAGATAATGCTGCTGCTGTGGTCCTTGGATCACATATTGAGAGACTAAAGTCTAGAACATCACTAAGGCCCCCTGGCACGTCACTGGAAGGTCCAGAACATATTCAACCACACAGGCGATGTGAACACACCCAGGTGGCTCCCAAATACCTCCCGTTTAACTCTTAAGTGACCATTCCATTGGGTTGCACATTGCTCCAGCTTTTCCTTGGAGAAGGGAGCTGGCCACCACCCCACAATCCCCAGCTGGGGTACTTTGGGACAGAGAGTAAATACCATTGTGTTGTCGTGGTTTAGAGCACACACTCTATGGTCCTGCCACCTCGGTTTGTGTCCTAACTCTGCTGCTCACCAGTGGAGCAAGTGGCTTAAAACTTCTGAATCTTGTTTGCTCACCTTTAAAATAAGGGCAAATACAAAAGTCATTCCCCAGGGCCATTGGAGAGGATTCAATGAGCTAATGAATAGAAAGTGCCTATCCCAGTGTCTGGCATATACTAGGTGCTTAATAAACAACGGCTTACTATCTTTACTGTTATCGCGTTGGCCAGAAGGTTCGTTTGGATTTCTCCATACGATCTTATTATTATTGTCACAGAGGAATAAAGTGTGACTGCCACCGCCAGATAGAGAGAGGAAGCAGGGAAGGAGATCTGAGCAAAAGGCATAGAATGTACCAAGTCGGGGAAGGGGTGACAGGGTCACCTAAGTGCTACCAAAGGTCAAGAACTCTGCATTATTCCTCTGGAGGTGGAAAGGTGGACATTTGAAAAGAAGACACAGCTTGAAGGCAATGCTTAGACACCATCAGGGGAGTTTGGTTTGTTTCTTTCGAAGGTGGTCGGCTATGAGCTAAGTCTTAAAGAACGTGGGTACCCTAAGGGACACGGGAAGAGTCTCTGGGTGACCAGTGGCCTAGCGGCCTCCACTCTGAGTCTGGTCTCTTCTGTCCGCAGGAAGCTGCTCTGAATGTCACAGCAATGCCACCTGCTCGGAGGATGGGGCCGCCACTACGTGCTCCTGCCAGGCGGGCTTCACTGGCGACGGCCTCGAGTGCGAGGACCTGGACGAATGCGCCACTCCTGGGACACACAACTGCTCTGCCCCCAGCAGCTGCGTGAACGCCCCAGGTTCCTACACGTGCGTCTGCCCCGAAGGCTTCCGCCTGAGCTCCGAGCTCGGCTGCACGGACGTGGATGAGTGTGCAGAGCCAGGGCTCAGCCACTGCCACACCCTGGCCTCCTGCGTCAACAGCGAGGGCAACTACTCGTGCGTGTGCCCCGCGGGCTACTGGGGGGACGGGAGGCACTGTGAGTGCTCCCCGGGCTCCTGCGGGCCTGGCCTGGACTGCGTGCACGAGGGCGACACGCTCGTGTGCGCCGACCCGTGCCAGGCCCACCGTATCCTGGATGAGTACTGGCGCAGCGCCCAATACGGCGCGGGCTACGCCTGTGACTCCGACGTGGCCGGCTGGTACCGCTTCGTGGGCCAGGGCGGCGTGCGCCTGGCCGAGACCTGCGTGCCCGTCCTGCGCTGCAACACGGCCGCCCCCATGTGGCTCAATGGCACGCACCCATCGAGCAGCGAGGGCATCGTGAGCCGCAGGGCCTGCGCGCACTGGAGCGGCCACTGCTGCCTGTGGGACACGCTCGTCCAGGTGAAGGCCTGTGCCGGCGGCTACTACGTCTACAACCTGACGGCGCCCCCCGAGTGCCATCTGGCTTACTGCACAGGTGAGTGGGTGACTCCCTGCCACCGCAACCGGGCCACGTGGGCGCCTCGAGGGACTGGAGCGCATCTTTGTTGATTGTCTGTCTATAACCCTGCAGACCCCGCTTCCGTGGAGGGGACGTGTGAGGAGTGCAGTGTAGACGAGGACTGCAAGTCGGATAATGGCAGATGGCACTGCCAGTGCAAACAGGACCTCAGCATCACTGGTGAGGCCAGCGGGGAGGAGGGGAGGTGCTGAGAAATGTCAGCGACCAGGGGAGGGACACATTCCTGTGTGGGAACTGGGGGCCTGTGGGGATGATCCAGGGAATGCTTATTATCCAATCTGAGTGGAAAGCCAGTCCGGTAACATCCATTTAATCCAGCAAGAAGCTCTCTGGGCTCCCAGAGCTTGGGGAACAACCTCACCCCCAGCCTTCTTTCTGAGGCCCCCTGCACCACAGTGGATACAGGTGGCTGCCACCTGTTGGCCCGAGGCTACCTGAACCATATTCCTGCAGCACAAGAATGCAGGCGTGGCCCGCAGTCTGCAGTTTCTTGGGCCCGGCCCTCCACTGACCAGCTGAGGACCCTGAGCTGGGCCCTGGCCATCTCTAAACCTGTTTCCCCATATGTATAATGACTGAAGCAGGCTAGTATTTCCCAAATTCCAGTCCTGATTTTAGTCACATCCTTCTTTTAAGTAAACTTGGGACATTGAAGTTCACTGCTGTGTCTGTCTGTGGGAAGTAACACTTACCCTACATAGACGGTAACAGTAAAAATGAATACAATGAAAGAAAGTTATTCAATTTCAGCAGCTGTGTAAATACTTCAATTTAAAAAGTCCAACCGTATTTTGTTATGTGCTGCAAATGCTTAGCCAGAGGTCTGCGCTCTGTTGTTTCAAAGGAAAATTACCAAGTGTAGAGCACTGAAAACATTAGCAGATATTGAGGACTGTCTCCTTGATGTAGAAAGGATGGAAAGAAATTGCAGTTAACTTATTAGCTTTTTTTGTTTGCTTGTTGTGTTGTGTTGTTTTCTTTTCCTGGGATTCAATGTTATTTAATGCCTGGGCAGTGAACGACCCAAAGATAATAATACTGTTCTTTGTATACAACCTACTCTTAGGGTAACATGGTCTGGTGGTTGGTCGCGTGGATTCATCCAGTGAGCTGGGAATCCAGTCTCACGTCTCCATCTCTCTCAGAAGGGAGACCACAGTGGCAGACCGAAGCGAGTCTGAGTACCCCCAGCTGGTGGCCAACCTGGCTAGCTGGGCCTGGGCCCTGGGGATGTGCCGTACCCTGAATTGTGGTCCCAGACCTCCCTCCAATCCTGCCTTCTCTAATCATTTCAGATCTCTCCCTCCTGGAGCGCAGGCTGGAATGTGGGGTCAATGACATTAAGCTGTCCCTGGGCAAGTGCCAGGTCCAGAGCCTGGGCTTTGAGAAGGTCTTCATGTACCTGCGGGACAGCCAGTGCTCGGGCTTCCCTGAGAGGGGCAACCGGGACTGGATGTCCGTGGTGACCCCAGCCAGGGCTGGGCCCTGTGGGACGGTGATGACGGTACGTTCTGGCCAACGTGGGACAGGGTCAGAGCACTGCCTGGTTCAAGCCTAGCCCTACCACTTGCTAGCTGTGTGAGTTTGGGTGACTTAGTTAACCTAGCTGTGCCTCAGCTTCCTCAGCTGTAACATGGAGTAATAATAGTACCTACTGCATAGGGTTAAGAGGGTTAAAGGAGTTAATGTGTGTGAAATGATTAGGACGGTGACTGGCACATAATAAGTGCTCGGTAAATGTTAGCTGCAAATAAGAGGATGATCCATAGTGATAGTTCCCCATTTTACAGATGGGAAAGGTGAGGCCCAGACAGTGCAATGACTGTTCTAAGCCAGTAGGTATCAGCGCTGAGTTCAGAAGCAGATCTGTTTGTCTCTGGCCATCCTGGGAGGCAGGGTCTGCATCACTGATGTTTGTAGACCCAGGACCTCAGCTATAGCAGCCTCCTCCAAAGGGACCCAGAGGTAAACACTTGTGTGAGTGGGCTCTGCTTCCTCCCCTCTCCCTCATCCCCCAAAAGAAAAAGGAAGAGGACAAAAGAAACAAGGAAAAAATGGTCATTTGCCAGATATGGTTTTTTGAAGTTCCACCATTAATGATGACTCGGTACGTGGTTTTCAGTCTTTGTAGTGTTTGCGAGAGGAAGCATGGGGTGATGGGAAGAGTCCAGGCTTGTTAGAGCCCCCGGACCAGGGGCAAGTCACGCAGTTCCCATGAACTTCTGTCTCCTTTCAAGAGGCAGGGAGGTGCTTGCCTTGCCTCTTAGGGTCATTGCATGGTCAGTGCAATGATGCAATATGAGCGTTTAGCTGGGGTGAGGGAAGGGGGCTAGCACATGAGTCGTGCTCACGGAAACTGGGAGGGCAGTTTCAACACCTTTGGCTTTGAATCTTACTCAGATTCTATGCCCCTTTTCCCACCCTCCCTCCCCCCACCTCCCCACCCTAACACAGAGGAATGAAACTCATGCCACATACAGCAACACTCTCTACCTGGCAGATGAGCTCATCATCCGTGACCGCAACATCAAAATCAACTTTGCGTGCTCCTATCCCCTGGACATGAAAGTCAGCCTGAAGACCTCCCTGCAGCCAATGGTCAGGTGCGGCCAGAGAGGGTCCCCAACGTCCCTGGCCGGCTCCACCCCACAACCCCTTAGGCACCAGGCCCTTAGCTTCCCTGTCAACTGCCGCCCATAAGAAGCTGGGTGGAGGGAGGTGGCTGGGAGGTAGTGTTGGACTCCATAAGGAGCCCCTAAGGAGCCCAGCTAGGAAGTCTGGGGGCTGCTTTCAAATCCTGGCTCCATCCCACAGATGGCTTTGGGAAGTTGATGGCCCACTCCGAGTGTCAGTCTTCTCATATGTGAAATGGGTTTGGCAATGCTCGACTGTCTTTCTTAGAAGCACAAAAGTGCTCTGCAGAGGTGAAACCGATGTTAGGGTCCCTGGCTTATCAGAGGGGTAGGGTGGTTGGACCAGAGGAAAGGAGGGAGAGGTCTCAGTTCAGACCTGCTATGGGACTGGGCAAATTGTACCCCATATCTGGACCTCAGTTTCTTTCTCTGTAAATGGAAGGAGTTTGAATAAAGAGGGGTTTACAATTTATGCTTCTTGGAGTGTGAGGGTCTTTAACGAGGTGATTTAGGGGTGGGAACCAGAAAACTTCCACCCACGTTGAGTGCCACATGAGGTTTTATTTTTTTCCTATTTTTTAAATTGAAGTATAGTTGATTTACAATGTTGTGTCCATTATGGTTTATCATAGGATATTGAATACAGTTCCCTGTGCTCTACAGTAGGACCTTGTTGTTTATCCATTCTGTATATAAAGCTTACATCTGCTCACCCCAAACTCCCACTCCATCCCTCCCCAACCCCCTCCACCTTGGCAACCACAAGTCTGTTCTCTATGTCCGTGAGTCTGTTTCTGTTTCATAGATAGGTTCATTTGTGTCATATTTTAGATTCCACATATAAGTGATATCATATGGTATTTGTCTTTCTCTTTCTGACTTACTTCACTTAGTATGATAATCTCTAGTTGCATCCATGTTGCTGCAAATGGCATTATTTCATCCTTTTTTATAGCTGAGTAGTATTCCTTTGTATATATATGTACCACATCTTTATCAGTTTTATTATTTAAAAAAAAAAAGGATCCTGTTGCTGAATAAACTTGAAAATCTCTGAATAGGATGAATCACAAGCCAATGAAGCTGATACTGGAAAAAAATAATAGTTGTAATGATAACAAGTGTTTACTGAGAGCTGACCATATGTAAGGCACTGTGCTAAGTGCTCTACATGGAACATCTCATTGAAAACTTAGCGCACCCCAGGAGGTGTAAGTATTATTATTATTCCCATTATACAGATATGGAAATTGAAGGTCAAAGAAGGTTTAATAAATTGTCCAAAGTTGTAGAGGCTAGTAAATGACAGAGCTGGGATTCAAACCCAGGCCGTCAGGCATAGAGTCCCCACTCTACCATGACCTTTTCTTTGAAGCTTGCCCATAGTCACATGTTCCCTGGGCCAACCAGACTTGGGGAAGGGCACTGGGCACTGATGAGGGTGCTTGGCTGACTTGAAGGAAGACAGTTACTCATTGTCTGCCTTTGTGTGGAGCATCACCTGGCCAAGCAGTGCCCTGGAGCAACGTGGCCATGTCCCAGGCCTGGAAGGTTGCAGGGAACAACACATCTGTATGCAGATCTCTCTCTGGCTTGAGCTAGAAATCTCATTCCAGTCTAACCAAGTCCAAACCAATAACCCCATTCTCACTTCTGAAATGGACTTCCACATGACTATTCCTCATGTACCCCATTTCCTCGGGCTTCAGTCTTTCAGTGTCCTTTGTAGGATAATCCCATGGAGTCTACGTCAGTGTGGCTGTTTTTAATGTGATTTAAAATAACCCATTTTACAACCCCCAATCTTCTGCTGTAGGTGGAGCCAGAACTCTGACTAAGGCCTGTAGGACTCATAGCCCATCTTTTTAAACTGTTCTGGATTAAGACCAAAAAAGGAATCTCGGTGATTCCCTAGAGAAAGTGCTCGCTGCTCTTCTTGAACGCAGTCCACACCTGAGGGGTGGACATGTTGCAGAAAATACGGTCTATGGGTCAGAAGCGGCAGCATCACCCGGGAGCTCGTTAGAAAAGCAGAACCCTGAGCCCCACCCCAAACCTACAGAACCAGAACCTGCATTTCACCAAGATCCCTAAGTGACCTGTGTGTAGCTTACAGAGCAATGGTTGGTGGGTTCCAGTCCTATTGCTGGATAAAAATGCAAGTAACTGGCAGGACCTGCTTAGGAATGCAGACCAGAAAGGATGACCTGTCTGTTGTTGTTCTCAGCTCTGGTTCTCTCACCAGCCCCTCTCCTCCAGCAGTGCCCTAAACATCAGCATGGGTGGGACCGGAACGTTCACCGTGTGGATGGCGCTCTTCCAGAGCCCTGCCTACGTGCAGCCCTACCAAGGCTCCTCCGTGACCCTGTCCACCGAGGCGTTTCTCTATGTGGGCACCATGCTGGATGGGGGCGACTTGTCCCGGTTTGCACTGCTGATGACCAACTGTTATGCCACACCCAGCAGCAATGCCACAGACCCCTTGAAGTACTTCATCATCCAGGACAGGTAAGGCCCATGGATGGAATTTGGGAGCAGGGAGGGTCTTTGGACTTGGATGGGTACAAAGTACATTTTTATATTCATTCACCTCTAGCTGAAGTTTAGCATTGCCATTCCTTATGATATAGGCAAGAAACCACAGAAATATTAGCAGGACATATGAAAACATTTGCACACATCATACTTTTTAGTTACTATAGTATTAGAACTTCTACTAGATATTATTTGATGTAATATCGAATCCATGCACTTGTAAATATATATACATTTATATAATAGATATGTAAATATATAATGCATGTATCAAAAGTTTTAATATTTTAAGAGCTATGTTTAATTGGTTTTCTTTATAATCTTATGTAATTTAGTTTATGCATTTAAGGCATTATTTTTGAGGAGGGAAGCATGGGCTTCACCAGATGGTGGAGGGGGTCCAGGACTCAGAAAAGGATGAGAAACCTGATGGAGAGGCAGGCCCCAGGCAGGAGCAGGCTGGCACTTGGCTGGGAGGAGTGCAGTGGAGGTATGGTTAGCCAAGGGCCAACTGAAACAGGCAGGACACAGATGGGCTGCTTTGGGCTCAAGTGCATTAGAGAACCATGAACCACACTGTGAGAAAGTAGCTCACAGTTTCATTCATAAATTCATTCATAAATTGGAAGTTTACGTGTGCCAGGCTGTGTGAATAACAGTGAATACAACGGACAAAAATCTCTGCCCCCATATAGCTGATATTCTAAGCAGGGAGACCAACAATTAAACAAAAGTGACATCCATGGCATGCATATTAATGATGAAGGGGCTATGGAAAAAAACCTAAGCAGGAAAAGGGGAGGGCATTTGCAATTTTAATAGAATAATCAGAGAGAGCACTCCCAGGAGACCCTGACCTATTTCTGTTTCAGTTCTCTTAGAATCTGCATGGTCAAATCAAGGGGGAAAGTCTCAGCCGGGTGCTCATCTGAGGCTCACACTTCTGTTATTTGCTAATCTCCCTTTGCAACGAAAAGAAAGGAGAGCAGAAGTCTGGGGCCTTTTACAGTCAACAGTGTCTAAGTAAAATGTAATAGCACTGTTTTACTTTATATTTATTAGTATGGTCACGTTTTATATATGGCAACTAATACTGGTTTGCTATTTGTGGTTGTGATCTTCTAAAAAATAGATGTATTTCAGTAAAACGGTGTGTAGATTTAAAGAAAAATAGTAATAATACTATAATAATATAAAATAATAATACAGATATTGGGAAACAGGAAAGCATTCATGGAGATGGTTTCTGGATAAGGCAAAAAAAGAACTGAAATTTGGAAAATGCTGGCATGACCTCGATTGGGGCATCATGGAGGCTTGGGGTCATATCTTGGTTTTGCTATTTCTTAGTTTGAGACACAAGTCAGCTCATCTCTCTGGATATTCATGTTCTCGTATGTGAAATAGGCATAAATAAAACCTACCATGCAGGGATTTTTTAAGCTTTTTTTTTTTGTCTGAGTATAAAGGTAGAGCATGTACATTGTGGGAAACTTGGAAAGTTTTGAAAAAGAAGCATGAAGAAATGCTGGCTGTGGCCCTGTGTTTCTGCCGTGGCATGGGTGGGAGCTGGGCTGAGGACCACCAGTCTGTGAGAGGCTCAGAATATCACGGGGTGTGTAAAGAGGAGACAAGTTGGGGAGACCATGGGCAGCTAGAGGAGACACTGGGGCTGCCGAGGGCAGTGCTGGATGCCACTCTCTCTGCCTTTCATGAGGTGGGTCCCCTTAACCTCAGGGCTTTTATTTTGCCAAGCGAAGTCGGATCTGAGTTGTAGGGGACACAGAGCAGAGGGAACACCACCCCCAGAAGTTCCTTTCTCGGTTCTCCTATGCAATCAGCCTTCAGCCCCTTTTCTAAATCCATTTTGAGCAGATCATGTGAAAGGGCAGACAGGGTACCTGATCTGCCTGCCGAGAGTACTGCTCCAGCCAAGCACCCGTGTGAGTCTCCGAACGTGCAGTTTTGAGTTTCTATCCATGTGTTCGGGTGCGTTGTGTATGTGTGTAGATGAGCATACACACTCCAATTTGGTCAGTGGTGCTGACATTTCCATTGTTAAAATTAACACCAGGCACCAGTGAACAGCCAATAAATGGTAGGTAATGATTCCTGCATGCCATTTCCTGGGAAATCAGGAAGTGCTGACTTTAGGATGGTTGCAGCTCTGTACCGATGACATTTTTACTTTAGAATCATATATATGTATCACCTATTGTACGTCACATGCTGTAATAAGTACTTTGTAATTTTAACTCATTTAATCGTTGCAACTATCTTATGGTGTGGGCTACAATTATTATTCCTCCTACGTAGATAGGGAAACAAGCTCAGAAAGGTTAAGTAAATGGCCCACGGTCACACAGCTAATAAGTGGTGGAGTGAGATTTAAATCCAGGAAGTCTGGCCCCAGAGTGTTTGCTTAACCAACCATGTTATATGACGTAACCTTCCCAGATGTCCACGCACGGAGGACTCAACCATCCAAGTGGAGGAGAATGGGGAGTCCCCTCAGGGGCGCTTTTCTGTTCAGATGTTCCGTTTTGCTGGAAACTATGACCTGGTCTACCTGCACTGTGAAGTGTACCTCTGTGACACCGTGAATGAAAAGTGCAAACCTGTGAGTCACCTCCCCTCCCTCAGCCTGCTCGCCACGTCCTCCGCCACGCCCAGCTCCCATAACCGAAGACATTTGGCCACAGGTTCAAAGAAAACATATAGACATGTTTCTGTTTTAGTACAGGGGTAGACAGAGCAATAAGATGAGGCTGCTGTAGCCGGGCAGGAGACCTAGGCTGTGGGGAAGTCAGGTGGGGTCAGGGCAGTGCAACAGAACCTCTGGCTTATCTGCAAGCTTGTGTTCTAATAACAGAAACTGACATTTTTAAGCACTGAGTGCGACTTATGTGTGTTAACTTTTTAATACGTCACAGCGGCTCTGGGAGGGAGGTATTTTACCTGTCCCGTTTTCTATATGGGGAGAGAGGCGCAGAGGCTCAGTGACTTTCCTAAGATCATACATCTAACATATGGTAGAGCTGGGACATGAGCCCATGTATACCGA
This sequence comes from Orcinus orca, assembly GCF_937001465.1. Classification (NCBI taxonomy): domain Eukaryota; kingdom Metazoa; phylum Chordata; class Mammalia; order Artiodactyla; family Delphinidae; genus Orcinus; species Orcinus orca. Next base: position 65,533,185 of record NC_064574.1, on the reverse strand, counting down.
TCTCCTAACAACCCCTGCCTCTACCATCCTCAAATCCCAGCCTGAGGCAGGAGGTTGCTCCTGTGAAGGGTGTAGCCCACTCCCCCTGGCAGGGCCACATTCAGTCTCCCTTGTGGAAAGATTTCTTTGTCACCCTCTCCCTGCAGACCTGCTCCGAGACCAGATTCCGCAGGGGGGGCTTCATAGACCAAACCCATGTCCTAAACTTGGGTCCCATCACACGGAAAGGTAAGAGGGCCCCTCCCATCCCCACATTCCTGGCAAGAAATGTTCTCTGGAGATGAGGAGGGGTGACAGAACCTGGCACTTGGGGTCTTACTGGGGTCTGAAGAACTGGAGCAAGTAAATCCTGCGAGGCGAGGTAGACTATAAGCTGCCTTCCTCTTGCCGGTTCTCATTCATTCATTCATTGCACAGCTGTCTTCTCATGCCTGCCTTGTGCCAGGCCTTGTGCTAGTGGCTAGGGTCTCAGGATGAGCAGCAACAGGTACAAGACTGGCTCATGTGGCACTTACGGACCAGTAGGGGAGACATCATTCAAATAATCATGTATCTCTGCAGTTGCGATAAGTGCAGTCACGAAAATGGATCAGGAACTCTAAGCTCTTACGGCAGGGGGAGCAGACCTAGTGAGGAGGATTGGGGAAGAATGGAGCTGAGGTTTGGAAATTGAGAAGGGATTAACTAAGAGGGGTCAGGAGAAGCAGAGGAGAGGGAGGAATCCCAGGCAGAGAGTAGAGCATGGGCAAAGGGCCTGTGGCAGGAGGGAGCCTACTGTGCTAGAGTAACTGGGATAAAGCCAGGCAGGATGGAAGGAGGAGGGTGAGCTGGTGCAGGTTGGGGACCAGACCATGTGAGGCCTTAAAGTACTTCTTCTCTTTCTTTTCCTCCTCCTCCCCCTCCCCTTCCCCTTCCTCCTCCTCCTCCCCTCCCCCTCCCCCTCCTCCCCCTCCCCCTCCTCCCCCCCTCCTCCCCCCTCCTCCCCCCTCCCCCTCCTCCCCCTCCTCCCCCTCCCCCTCCTTTTAATTGAAATATAATAGACATGTGGTTCTTGCTAAGGTTTTGGGCCTTTCTCTTGAAAGTAGCTGGCAGCCCCTGAGGGGTCCAAAGCAGGGGAGTGACATGATCAGACTGGGGTTTCAAAAAGACCACTCTAGCTGGAAGGGGCTTCACCCAGGCTTCCCCATGCACTGATCCTTCTGTTTCCTCCCACAGGGAGCCAGGCCACAGTCTCAAGGGCTGCTCCCAGTAGCTCGGGTAAGTTCAGGTCCTCTTTGCACAGGGACTTGCACCAGAACCTTCCTCTGGGGCTTTTATCTGTGGGCCCAGGGTATGCTGGAGTACCTGGCCTGCTCGAGCTGAGCTCTGAAGAGGTGACGGCACTTACGGAAAGCCTTGGACCTGGGGCTGCACACATAGCCATGCTGTCCCACGACAGTGTGCATGGACGCAGGCACGCACAGACAGGTGCACAAGAACAGACATCACCCAGACGTTCACACACACACGAGGTCACGTGCACATACTCACGTTCACACACAGAGGTGCGTGACAGCTGTAGCTGCATGTGTGCATATCTCTATATACAGACACATACTTGTTACACACCTGTACACAGTGAACAAGCACACACTCTAGATCTGAACCTTGGGCACTTCCTGAAGCTTCAAGGCTCATCTCTGACACCTTTTTCAGGATGCTTAGTGCCGGGATGAACACAGCAGAAAAACAAGAAACGCTGTTTTTCTGCTTCTCTGCTCCTCTGACCACAAAGGCCGGGGACCGGCAGCATTTTCACGGCCCTTGATTTTTATGGCCACTGAATTGACTGAAAATCTAGACGAAAAGTGAATCTGTGTAACTCGTGTCCTGCTTGGCTCCTGGCACCTAGATCCGAGCAGGTTGTTACACCAACCTAGTATTTGACCTGAGCTAGTTCATCCCAGTATCAGTGAGCTCAGAGCTGGAGAGTCAAGGTATCCCCAAGAGGCTTACCCTTTGCGAATATCCCTCAAGGGCACCAAGGTTGAGTAAGTGCCCTTTTGAGGGGATACCAAGGCTAGTGCCTGCGGAAAGCCTGCCCTTTTCAGATTGGCCCACCTGGGAGGGCACCTTTTTCTAATTGGTTTTCAGGACAGATAAAGAGAAAGCTTCCTTTTTCTAACTGATCAGCCCAGAGAGGGTGTCCTTTCCTATTGGTCAGTTTAGAGGAAGCAGTTCATGTTAGTTTTGCACATAAACTGTGCACATCAGTGCTAGCAGCAGCCCTGTAATTACTTTCCTTTCAGGGCTCCTGAAGGTCTGGTTGCCTCTGCTTCTGTCGGCCACCTTGACCCAGATGTCTCAGTGATCCGTGGCTGGAAACCCTGTGCTCTGTGGCTACCAACTCGCTTCCTACTGACTGGTGAGGCGATGCAGGCTAGCACTCTACTCACAGAGAAAGGAGGCCACATTTCAGTCACTCTGCTCCTGTTTTCTCCCCTTTAATCCTTGCTACCAAAAAACAGCTTGTGTCTTTAAATGCTGCCTTCTCTCAAAATGGGACTTGTGATATGTCTGCACATGAGGCCCCTATCTCCTTAAAAAGTGTTACAAAATAATAATTTTGAAAAGCTCAGTCTGTGAGTCATTTATTCACTCAATAAGTATTTATTGGGTACCTGCTCTATGTAGGCACTGTCCGTGGTGCTACGGATCCTATGATGAGAAAAACCAGACTCCATCCCTGCCGTCATGGACTTCATGATCTGGTCACTGAGACTGGCTCCAACTCTAGTTCTGTGAGCTTAAATAAAATACACAATGGCTCTGAGCTTCATCCATCTATCTATCCATTCAGTCAGTCAGTCAAGAAATATTTGCTGATCACTTACTATGCGCCAGGCACTGTGCCAGCTGCTGGGGATACAGCAGAGAACAATCTCTGCCCTCCTGGAGCTTAAGGTTTGGCAGGGGAAAAAGAACTTGAACAAGTAATGATCAGTGTGTCAGGCACTGCAGAAATGGAGGGTATAACGGGGGCTGCTGCTTCTGCATAATGGGGATAATAGTGATACCCTCACAGGGTTCATTCAGTTTTCCAGAAAAATTTCTTTGAGCACCTAATATATGCCAGGCACTGTGCTAGGTGCTGGGAAAAGACAGACGTGAATAACATAGACACAGCTCCTGCCTTCTGGAGTCTCACAATCCTTATAGGTGACGTACCTGGCACGTCCTAGGGACCCCCCCATCCTTTGCACTTCTCCCTCCCAATGTAGAAGATGTAGACCTGTTTTCAGGGACTAGGCAGCAGAAGCAGAAGGCGGACCACTAACCCCATTGAGGGGGGATGCTTTGCAAGGGGGGCCTTCAGGAGGCTCCTTGCACACACAACCAGAGGCTGCCCAGGAGACCTGGATATCCCAAGGGGCTCTGGACTTCTTTGACCAGTGGACCAAAGGAAGCTGATGCCGATGGGAAACATCCACCTTGATGCCAGCTGCTTCCCTGGATGGACCCCAGCCATGGCATTCAGGAGAGAGCAAGGCCCTGACCCATTATTAGAACCTCTGATCCCAGGGAAAACCACACGTGTGTATCAGCAAACTGGGGACTGTGGGGACAGCATATCTCAAGTTTAGGAACCTCTTATCACACGCAGACACGCACTGAATCCCCATGCCTGCTGCCTTTATGTAAGAGCTTTACGTGGGAGGAGGTCCATGGTCAGATGGGCCTGGCTAGACATGTGCAGAATCATCTATACTTTGATTCAGGTACAAGAGAACATAAAGAAAAACAAAAACAAGGGCCAAAGGCAAGAGCCAGGAGGAAAAAGCACATCAGAATCTATCCTTTTGTCCCTCTGTTCCTTTCCTTTTCCTTTCCTTTATTTTTCTTTCTTTTTTTTGCGGTACGCGAGCCTCTCACTGTTGTGGCCTCTCCCGTTGCGGAGCACAGGCTCCGGACACGCAGGCTCAGCGGCCATGGCTCATGGGCCCAGCCGCTCCGCGGCATCTGGGATCTTCCCGGACCGGGGCACGAACCCGTGTCCCCTGCATCGGCAGGCGGACTCTCAACCACTGCGCCACCAGGGAAGCCCTTTCTTTCCTTTTTTGTTTGCTATCAGATACTTATTCAACTCAATATTCAACAGAGATTTTGAGCATAAATTCAAGGCCGGACGCTTTTATAGGCAGCAGGGAAACTGACAGTGATCAAAACAGAGCCCTTGCTGGTAAGGAGCTTATGTTTAAAAGGGGGTTCCATGTAAACAATAGCTATGTGATATGTCAGGTGGTAACAAGCACTCAGAAGGGAGGGGCTGGGAAACCAGGGTAATAAGGCAATGAGGGTGTTATTTTACATAGGATGCTTGGGGAAGGTCTCTCTCATAAGCCGAAACTGAGAGAAGTAAGAAAATGCACCAGGGAGATATCTGAGGAAGAACATTACAGGCAGTGGGCCAGCAAGTGCAGAGGCCCTGAGGCGGGAACTTGTGTCTTTCCACCAAGCTCTCAATAAGACTTGGGCACCATAAGTTTGAGGCATTACACACAGGAAAGGGTCTTGAGCATACATACCGTGATTTCTGTCCATTTGTTTACCCAACAAGTACTTACTAGGTGCTGATTAGAACTGCCAAGACAGGATCCAAGTCCACAAAGATCTTAGGGCCTTCAGAGGGAGACAGATACGTTAGTGGGTAATTGAGTGTGACCGTAATCAGCCCAGAGAGGCACAGAAGAGTAGCACAAGCAAGTCTGGGGAATTTAGGGAGGACTTCCTGGAAGAGGCAAACCTGAATGCTAAGCAGTAGGAGGCTGGGCACAGAGTAATCCAGGCAGAGGGAATAGCGCATGGAAAGGTGTGGAGGAGGAAGAGTTCAGAGAACCACAAATAGGCTGGAGCATAGAGTGTGTGGGGAAAATCTGTACATGAGATGGGAGCTGTGAACAGGGGTCAGATCCCAGGAAGCCTAGTGTGTGTGGGGTAGGGCATATTGCTGAGAGGTGACACTGTGGCCTCTGGCTGCAGGGAGATAACAGAATCAAAGGGGACAAGAACGAAAGCAGGGAGACCCATTAGGCAGCTGTTAAAATCACCCTCCTAAGAGATGATGGTGGCCTGAATTAAGGCTGATGACGTGGGGATGAGGAGGAAGGACAGGTTCAGGAATATTTGAAAGATTGATGATTATTGGAAACGTGAGGCTGAGGGAGACAGGAAGAAGCCAGATTTCCAGCTCGGGTGACCAGGTGAGCAGTGGTACCATTGGTTAAGATAGGTTATACAACGAGTAGGGTGAGATCTCTGGGAATTGATGAGTTAGGATTTGGACCTGCTAAGGTTCACGGTGCCTCGAGCATCTCAGTCCAAGTGGAGAAGTCCAGCAAGCATCTGGGTAGGCGGATCTGAAGTTCAAGGGAGTGGTCAGGGAGGGAGATAGAGATTTGGAACTCACCAGCCTGTGGATGGTACTTGAAACCATGAGATAACTTGACACCTCCCAGGGAAAGTCCGTGGAGTGACAAGAAAAATGGGACCTACCAGCATTTTCAAGGACAGCTGGAGGAAGAGAATAATTATGATGACAATGATAATGATAATGATAGAGCACGAGTATCCAGAGAGGTAGAGGAGAATCAAGAAAACAATTGGCACAGGGGAGTCAAGGAAATACAGAGCGCCTCAAGAAAGCAGCGAAAAATCCATTGACAAGAAGCCAGAAAAAATGCCCAGTGGACTTGCTTAAGAGGTGACCTTAGCAGGGCAACCTTAGCCATATGCCTCAGATTGAAATGGAGAAGTTAGAGAGGGATGGAGGAACTGACTTTGAAAAGAAGAAAGATCACCTTATCAGAAGTTGGGGAGGGACTAGAAAATGGGGGTAGATATTTATATGTTTCTAGGGGAAGGAAACACAAAGTTGAGTGAGGTCAAGTGTGATGACTTAAATTTTCTTGAGGTAGAATGCAGGACACCTGCTGAGAATGGAGGAAGTGGGGAGAGTAGGTGAGTAGTGATGGCTGCAAAGACTGTTTAAAAGGATGGAGGAGGTTGAGAGTGGCCATAGGGGAGACTAGGGTGGGTACCTGGCCAAAATGAATGGATCAGCGGGCTATTTTGTGGGCTCAGATGAATTTCTGAATCCAGCATTTGTAGTTGTTATAAGTTTCACATTTAGGGGAGTCTTCTCCAAATGCACTAGGAGTAGAGAAGGTGGCTTGCACCATCTCTTCCTCGTCCATGTTGAGGTTTTCCTGAAAGGTGTTACCAACGCCAAGACCCCCATGCTCCCCGACCCTGTAGCCTTGCCTCCTTAAAGAGTCCCAGAGTAACAGAAAAGGCAATGGCTATTTATTCTGCTAAAGCTGTGACTCTTTTGTTAATTCTGTAATATCTACCTTGCCACAAAAGCCAGGTCCAAGCCTGGAATTTAAAAGTCCAAGGTCTTCAGCTTCCTCCCAGTTTTCTACCTTCCAATCTCTAGGGTAACCCACATACCAAAAGGTTCTTCTGATGCTTATTTTGTCCGAGGGCATGGGCTATCCTTTGCTAGCCCGCGATTCACACATCTCCACATTGGCCCTTCCCAGACTCCTCAGCATTGAGCATCTGAAGTTGTGTAGATTCTATGGGCCAAAAATCAGAAACACCCATCCCCCCTTCCTTACTTACTCCCTTGCTCTAACTGACTTCAAGCTGAGTGGCATCCAGACAAAAGCAGAAGTGTTTTAAGGTGATTAGCTAGGAACACAAGGTACAATTGAAAATCCGTTGAGCAAACAAGCGTGTGTTTGATTTCTCTCCACTTCCCTTTGGATGTTAATCCTTTAATATCCAAATCCTTCCTTTTGATTAGCATTTGGTTTCTGGTGATAAATATGGTACCAGCTTCATTGGTTTATTGTGAGGATTAAATGTGAGAAGTAATGGGTGGTGCCCAGTGTGTTCAGCCTTCAGTACGTGCTGCTCCTGTTTATAGAGAAGCATTTGCATGAAGGAGGGACTGCTGGGGGGATGGGGGGAGAACAAAGGGGCCTTCCTTCACCATCCTTTGTGGTAAATTGTTTATCTTACCTGCACCCAACCAGCCCAGTGTATGCCTGGTAGGCTAACTCCAGTCACACCTCTGTACCAATCGTGGAGAGCCACATGGGTGGGAAACTGCAATAAAAGGAAGGTCCACAGCAGGCTTGCGTTCCCATGGCCAGAGAAGGAGGAGGAACGCTCTGTGTTCTCACTTCCAGGTAAGTCCTGCTTCAAGCCCCAGCAGTCTTTCTCTTGATCCTGGGGGCCTCCCCCAACCCTTGACTCACTGGAATTGCTAGGGCTGTTTGTTTCTGGAAGCTTTCAGAACCCAGCAAGGAGTTGGCACCCTGGCCCTTGTAGAGGGCTCCAGATATGACTCTATGTCCAGTTCAGCCATGACTCCAGGCACCTGCTGGCTGCTCCAGGGCTAAAGGTGCCCCTCACCCTTGTCCCTGGACACCCCACCGAGAAGACAGGCCTCTATTTGGGATTTTTTTTTTTTAATATTTATTTATTTGGTTGCACTGGGTCTTAGTTGCAGCAGGTGGGCTCCTTAGTTGCGTCTCATGGGCTCCTTTGTCGTGGCATGCGAACTCTTAGTTGCAGCATGCATGTGGGATCTAGTTCCCTGACCAGGGATCGAACCCAGGCCCTCTGCATTGGGGGCGTGGAGTCTCATCCACTGTACCACCTGGGAAGTCCCTCTACTTGGGATTTTATCTCTAAGAATTACCAGTCCCGGGCGCTCTCTCATAACAGATTCACGCTATCCCTTCCAGAAACAGACCTCTATCTTCAACTGAAGTCTTACAGAGGCTGTACAAAGTTATCCAAAGATTTTTCCATTTGAGGAGAGTTTCCCAGAAGAGGAAGTGTTATTTATTTGAGTGCTGACAGGCTCTTCACAGCTCTTTGTTTTTATCCACTCCCTCCCCATTTATTATTCATTCATCCCTCAAACCCCTATCGAGCAACTCTTGTGCGTCAGACACTGTGCCAGGAGCGAGACTGGGCTCAGTCTGACATGGTCTCACAGACATCTACACACACAGAGGACACTTCGGGCTCTGTTAGCACAGTGCCTGATGCACAGAACTGAGAAAGGGAAGGCGTTACTTTTGTCGGTAGGTATTCATAGCACCGTCACCCACCCCGCTCCATCCAGTCTCCAAGATCCACTACCTTGACCTGAGTAGGAACTACCCTGAGACCTTCTAGGACATTCTGCAGTCCTGGCTGGCTCTAAGCTTGCCTTTTGTTCTCTTGCTGTCAATCTCACCCACTTGGCAAGTCTCCTGTTCCTGTTATACTACCTCCTTTCTTCAAGTCATACCTGCTTTAAAGCAATACAGCCCTTCATGAAGGAAGCCATCGGTCCATTTCTAAGAATATGGGCCTGAGCAAGCTATTTCACTTCCAGCACAGTGCTTACACATAGGAGGGGCTCAATAAGTATTTCTGGGATTAACTTACTCTGAGTCTCAGCTTCTTCATCTGTAAAATGGGAGGAATAATAATACTTTCCCTGGAGGGTGGTTCGGTGCCTTAAATGAGCTAAGGTATGCAAGGGGCTTAGTACACGTGCTAACTGATGTGGGTTCCCTTCTTACCCTTGCACGCACCCAAGGGAACAACCTCTGTCTCCTTGATCGTATCTGGGTCTCTCCCTCCCGCAACGCCCCCCGCTGCATGGATAATCTGCGGGCCACTGAGTGACCGCATGTCTCAGCTCATGGAAAGGATGGCTCCTGTCCTGTGGCTGGCCCTGGCCTCCTGCATTCTGACGCTGGCATCTACAGAACAGCAAGGTGAGTGCTCTGCTCACCTGGCATCTCAGATGCCCTGCAATACCTGGAGAGTGAGCAGGGAAGTGCAGAGAAGGTGCTTCGGGGTCAGTGAGGAGACAGGGGCATGACTAAAGCAAAGGTTCAGAAGCCGAAAGTCGAGGGAAACAAGATGAGAGAAGCTGGAATCAGTCACAGTCTCTCAGAGAGCCAAATCAGAAACTCCCCCTCGAGGACAGTGGAAGCCAGTTAACATAACTTCCCGTGCCCGGATATGGGGGCGATCAGAGAGCCCGGGGTTCATGAGGACACGAATCACCCAGGCACTCTGTGCCTTGTTTTGGCAAGTGCCTCTCCTTCTTCCGAGTCAGTTTGCTCATCTGTAAAATGAAAGGACTAGGCTTAGTGATCTCTCTGTGGTCCTTCCAAAGATCCATGGATTGGGCATCTTAGATGCTTGTAGGAAGGGTTCTCAGGCTCAACACAAGGGTGAAAATTTCTGCCCGTGTCACCTGTGGAGAGGGCTAGAGGGACTCAGCTCATGGCCTCCCTTGGGAAAATACAGTGTGTGCAGGAAAGAATCCAAGAATAACAAGTGCAGTGACTCCTTTCCTTAAAACAAGCATGTGCATAAGCAAGGCTTGAAAATGTCTTTTCTAAAAATTCCCTCTAATGTGATCCCAGCTTTGTGGGGATGGACAGAGCCTTAGCAATCAGCGCATCGGTGCTGGGCACACAGTCACCCATTAAGTAGCTTGTGCATCAGGGAAAAAAAAAAAGGGATGTGATGTGACCCTGGTAGGATATACTTAATTCATCATTAAGGCATTCACACTGTTCAACATATCAGAACTAGAGGAGAGAATTAGCTTAAACTACTAGGCCCCAGGTGCTGTGCGTGGCATTTTGCACCTACTATCTCATTTAACCAGCCAACAATCCTCTAAAGCTTTATTTTCCCAAATGGGGCATGCCTATCCCGAAATGACTGTGAGGGTGCAGAAATTCTTAAAGAATTTTTGGGGACTTCCCTGGTGATCCAGTAATTAAAATTCTGAGCTTCCACTGCAGGGGCCACGGGTTGGATCCCTGGTCAGGGAACTAAGATCCTGCATGTCGAGGGGCACAGCCAAAAAAAAATTTTTTTGATAGCTATATATACTTTTCTTCATGGGTATTAAACAAAATAACTAGTACATCATACCTATGGTATCACAGCTATTATTCCTTAGGATGAAGCGAATTTATAAAGAGAGTCATTGAAAGAAACACATGAAATAAGTAATAGGACAGGTGGACACACGTGTGGCAAACGTCATGACCTGAGGCATGGGAATGGGTGAAGTTTGGGCACCATTAGCTCACAGGTGTTGTTTTGCAGAAGGGTCTCAGGGGAGTTAAACCATCTGCCAAGGTCACCCAGTCAGCAGGCACAGAGCTGGGTTTAAACCCAGACTGAGCAGCCTGTTGGCTTCCTCCGCCCCCCACCCCACCCCTGCTTTACTTGCCTGCCTCTTCACGCATCACAGTCCCTGAATCTGTTAAAAGCCATGAGATCAGCAATCAGAAATGGTCCTGTTAGACCAGTGGGGGGTAATTTTGCTTCTCAGGGGACAATTGACAATGTCTGGAGACAGCTTCGGGGAGGAGTACTCCTGGCATCTAGTAAGAAAAGCTCAGGGACACTACTAAACATCCTACAGTGCCCAGGACAGCCCCCAGCACAGAATTATCCAGCCCAAGCATCCACAGTGCTGAGGTTAAGAAACCTTGTGTTAGATCTTCATCTACTGATAATGGACAAATGTCTATGATATATTAAGTAAAAAATGCAAGTGGAAATGGACATATATACACTACCAAATGTAAAATAGATAGCTAGTGGGAAGCAGCTGCATAGCACAGGGAGATCAGCTCAGTGCTTTGTGACCACCTAGAGGGGTGGGATAGGGAGGGTGGGAGGAAGACGCAAGAGGGAAGAGATATGGGAACATATGTACATGTATAGCTGATTCACTTTGTTATACAGCAGAAACTAACACACCATTGTAAAGCAATTATACTCCAATAAAAATGTTGAAAGAAAGAAAGAAAGAAAGAAAGAAAGAGATGCAAGTGGAAAAAAATAAGCTCTACAACATTAAACCCATTTTTATTTAAAAAGAACTGTATTTTAAACATATGCATAGAAAGGGTCTAAAGACTGTACAACAAATTTATGGTTACTTCTGGGAATGCAATGGACTCCGACAAGTTTCATTTCTACTTTATTCATTTTAATGACCCCGATGTTCTTAATGCCTGTAATGTACCACACAAAGGCCTCAGGATTATTCTGACCCCAAGGTGATGAGGGCTGGTGGTCAATGAATGGATCATGTTCTGCTTGTCCTCATTGGGGCCCCCAGCATTTCCAAAACAAAGTGTGTCGGGGATAAAAACGCTGTAGGCTCTGGGGTTTCTCTGTAAACCTAAGCATACTGTTACTCTCCAGGTTACAGAAACCCCACCAGTGCCAGTTCCTACGAGCAGGGCTTGGAGTGTGGAGCCCCTGGCACCCCAGAGGCGCAGCTCTGTTTTGACCCCTGCCAGAATTACACCCTCCTGGATGAACCCTCCCGAAGCACAGAGAACACGGGAGAAGACGAGAAATGTGACAGTGACAAGCACGGCTGGTACCGATTTGTGGGAGACGGAGGAGTGAGGATGCCGGAGGACTGCGTCCCCATGCACCACTGCCAGACGGCTGCTCCCGTGTGGCTGAATGGTACCCACCCCACCGTCGGGGAGGGCATCGTCAACCGTATCGCCTGTGCCCATTGGAGTGGCAACTGCTGCCTCTGGAAGACGGAGGTGCTGGTGAAGGCTTGCCCGGGCCAGTACCACGTGTACCGGTTGGAGGGCATCCCGAAGTGTGATCTGAGATATTGCACAGGTGAGGGGAGCAGGGCTACCCGGTGAAGTGCCCAGGGTCAGTAGAGAGAGTGGAGCAGGTCAGGAGGAGACTCAGCAGAACAGCCTCGACTCAGTGCCTGTCAGTTATTGCCCAATGGGAATGTTGCCCAAGGGCTGCCAGACCTTCCAGCATTTCAAGTAAAGCCAGAAATTCGGATCTGAAGGTGAAATCTCCTGGTACGTCTATCCACGTGTGTGGCATAATATTCAGAACTCAAACTCATTGAGATTTAGATTTCACTTGGGCAGTTTAATTTAACTCTCTGAGTTTGGGTTTTCTGAGCTGAAAAAAACGGACAATGGCAAAAATGACAGCAACACAGCATGCATTACAGTGCCTCTGCTCCTGTTCTAAACACTTGAAACCATTCATTCCTTTAGTCCTCTCCTCAACTTCATGAGACATGCACTATATAGTTAGTTCAGATGAGGGGTCTGGGGCACAGAGAGGTTCAGCAGTTCTCCCAACATCACAGAGCTGGAATTGTGGCAGAGCCAGGTTTGAGCCTAGCACCCCAGCTGCACGATCCAAATGCTTAACTGCTGTGCTACCCCCACCCCCATGTGGTCACCGCGTGAAATGAACGAGCTAATGCATGGAAAGTACTGGGAACAGCGTCTGCCTTGTAGTAAGAGCACTAGGATGCACCTCCGAGGTTCTCACCTCACTGGATTAGGAGTCAGGAGATTCGAGTTTGTGGCTTGACCCTTCCACCAAGCGTGGCACAAGTCTTCCGTGCCCTGTAGAATGACAAGGTTGGCCTTGGTGGCCTCAGGTCCACCCTGCTCTGCATCTTATCCTCTTCCTCTGCACCTTACCCCAGACCCCGCCACCACGCAGCACAACTGTGAGAGGACCTGCCGCTCCAAGGAGGAGTGTCGCTTCGTCAGCGGCACCTGGGACTGCTTCTGCAGACAGGACCTCAATATCTCCGGTGAGCGCTGGGATTGGGCTGGCCTAGTGGGCGGGGCAGGAGGGAGGGAACTTCAGAGGGTCTGGACAAGGTGTGGACCAGAGTCAGCAGGGATGGAACTGAGGTCAGGGGATGAGAGTGCACGAACCCAGTGAGTTTGCAAGGATTGGGGGCAGGGATGGAGCACGTTTCCAGGTCAGCCACTGGACCGTGGCCTCAGGAATGAGTGGGCTTGACCCACGAGGGACAAAGGATGAGAACTCTGCAGGTGTGGAAGTTGTGTTCAAATATCTGCAGAGTCTATACATGAGGAACAGGGGCAGACTCCTGTGCCAGTCCTGGATTGGCCAGGTGGGGCCTGGGGCCTGGGACAAGCCACCTACACTCTCTGAGCCTTAATGTCCTCATCTGTAAAATGGGGATGAGATAATAATAAAAAATACCCACAATGCAGGGATTTTATGAGACTTCGATCAGAGCAGTCCAAATGGGCAGGCTCTGGAGGTGATGTTTTGTTCATCCCAGTAAGTAAGCAAACACAGTCAGGTGACCCACGGGTAGACATGCCACAGATGAGCCCTAAGCCCCGGGTGGGGATTGGATGAGCTTCCCGCTGAGATGATCTCCTTCCCTCCGAGACTCTAACAAGGGCCTCCGACGCTTGCCTTGGGCACAGGCCTGCTTTCCTGTGAGCACACTCCCAGTCGCTGCAGAGGAGAGAGTGTTCTAAGCAGAGGGGCAGGAAGGAGCCCGAGTTCCTCATCTCTGGCGACAAGGGTGTCCTTCTACCTCCAGATGCAGGTGGGCACCTTTCACAGGGGAGACTTAGTTCCTGCCTTCAGGGAGACAGAGAGGAGGGTCACAGTGTCCCTCTTGCATCAGCTGTACCTTAAGTGACTTTAATTCAAAATAATCAATGTACCATTAAGCATATTTTGGGGCGACCTGCTCTGGAGCTCAACAGGAACCAGACACGAGAACCTTCACCAAGCCTGCACACAAAATGCTTGGAAATCTTGGACCAGGGGCATCTTGGCCAACTTCGCCTACCACAAGCCTGGGTGTGAATCCCACGTGGGTCCCAGGCCCCCTCCAGTCTCCCCAGCCTCCCGGTGGGCAAGGTGGCTTTGCCAAAGGGCAGAAAGTGTGAGCTCTGCCCGCTACTTCCAGGCTTCTGTCCACTCTACCTACCTCCCTCTCCCAACTTTCCAGATGTGCACAGTTTGCAGCCCCAGCTGGACTGTCAGGCCAAGGAGATCAAAGTGTCCCTGGACAAGTGTCTGCTGGAAGGCCTGGGTTTCGGGGACGAGGTCCATGCCTACCTTCGGGACCAGAACTGGAACTGCAGCAGCACGATGCAAAGAGAGGAGAACAACTGGATATCGGTGACCAGCCCCGCCCAGGCTGGTGCCTGCGGAAACATTCTGGAGGTGAGTGGTGTTTATCCCACTGCTGCCAGAGTGTCTCAGTAACTGGGAGCCCTCGGACAAGTCACTTAGCCTCCATGGGCCTCTCGAGGCATGTGAGCTTACACATGTTTGTCCAGGAGAGAGCTGAGAATAGGTTTGATCTTAAGCTCAGCAAATGTAAGTTATGATTATGATTATTTCACTTAGGGATGAGGTGGGAAAGGTTCACAGAGGACCAGGCATGGTGGTTCCTGACTGTTCCCAAGGGTCAGCAATTTATTGTTCTAGTTTTTGATCTGGGGTCTTCAGTCCCCTTCCCGTAAAGTGTCAGTGCCACTGCGGGAGGAGGCCCATTGCCTCCTTGAGGTCAGAGGGCAGGGTGTCAGCTTGACTGACAGCATCAACTCTGGAGTCACACAGACCTGAATCCCAGATACACTTGTACCCTCATCCACATAAACATACGTGTGGTCTTGTTTTTATGCCAAAGAGAAACCAAACCCATGCCATCTACAAAAACACCCTCTTCTTGGTCAACGATTTCATCATCAGAGACACCATCCTCAGCATCAACTTCCAGTGTGCCTACCCGCTGGACATGAAAGTCAGCCTCCAAACTGCCCTGAAGCCCATCGTAAGGTATGGCACTGACCCTTACTTACCCTTTGACCCGTAACCCTGACTGACTTCACGACATCTTAGGACGTCCACAGGATCCGCCCGCCTCCTTCAGGAGCTTCCGTTCATTCGCTCGTCCACTCCACAAATATTTGTTGATTATGTATGGGGATGTTCGGCATGAACAAGGCAGGCATAGAATATTTTGTGGATATTAAAGATTATTACTATGAAACAATACAACAACATGAAACAGTGTTAATTAAATACGCTAAGGAAGGGCTTCCCTGGTGGCGCAGTGGTTGAGAGTCCGCCTGCCGATGCAGGGCACACGGGTTCGTGACCCGGTCCGGGAAGATCCCACATGCCGCGGAGCGCCTGGGCC
This sequence comes from Orcinus orca, assembly GCF_937001465.1. Taxonomy (NCBI): domain Eukaryota; kingdom Metazoa; phylum Chordata; class Mammalia; order Artiodactyla; family Delphinidae; genus Orcinus; species Orcinus orca. Next base: position 65,518,103 of record NC_064574.1, on the reverse strand, counting down.
CGTGAGCCATGGCCGCTGAGCCTGCGCGTCCGGAGCCTGTGCTCCGCAATGGGAGACGCCACAACAGTAAGAGGCCCGCGTACCGCAAAAAAAAAAAAAACGCTAAGGAACAAAAATGCACAGCAATTTCATTTATCTTGAGGAAGAAAGGCATTAACAACTAACTATATAAAAAATTATTTACAAGTGAGATGCACGCAGTGTGGGGTAGGCTCGGAGTGCTGTGGGATCAGGGAGCAAGGGTCCCTGACCTAATCTTGGTTGGGGAGCACAGTTCGGGGCAGGAAGGCTTCCCTGCAAATGTGGGATTTAAGCCAGATCAGCTTTGATTGGATAAACAGCGCCTGTAACTCACCAGAAATAGAACCAAATAGCAATTTGGATGGAATTCAATTTGGGCAGGGGCTTTTGTCTTTTGTTCACTGCTGTATGGCTGTGCCTGGAATGGGCCCTGTTGAAGGAATTCCTCAGCATTCCTAGACTTGCTGGGGGTCCTTCTGGGGGTATCAGAAACCCAAGGTGCCCTTCCCATTCCCTTATTGCCTCCTGGGCTCACAGAATGGCAGGGTTAGGATTAGAAATCTTCTGGTTCAATTTCTAGATTTCAGTCTGTAATGTGTTGGGGCCCAAGGTTCATAAAAAATAAACATTAAAGCCATTTTATTTATCTTGTTAAAATTGGTGTTTCATTGAAGATTATGGGGTGCAGGGAAGAGGTCTGCTGCTAAAAACCGTGAGCCCACAAAACTGGTTCCAAGCCCTATTCTACAGGTTAGAGGACGGAGGTGTTCTTTGAGTGAAGGAGGTATGTCTGCTCTCTGTTGCAGGGAGAATTTGTAGGAATCCTGGAGCCAGACTCATGTGTTTGTCAAGTTTAGAAGGTAGTAAATGCTTGATTTAAATAACTGATTGAATAGTTCATTTAGGAATCAAAGATATGCCTCTGCCTTCATAACCCGACACAAGTGTGGGACTTGATTGATTTTGTTCTCACTGGTCAAAACCTGAAGTTTCCATTCTTGTGGTTCTCTGTTCTCAGTTCCCTGAACATCAGTGTGGACGGGGAGGGAGAGTTCACTGTCAGGATGGCCCTCTTCCAAGACCAGACCTACACATCTCCTTATGAAGGGGCTGCAGTCGTGCTGTCTGTTGAATCCATGCTCTACGTGGGCGCCATCTTGGAGAGAGGGGACACGTCCCGATTTAACCTGGTGTTGAGGAACTGCTATGCCACGCCCACTGGAGACATGAATGACCCTGTGAGATATTTCATCATCAGAAACAGGTACCGGACAATCTGGGGTTATCTTTTGGCCTAAATGAGGTTTGGGGTGGAGAAGAATGATCACCTCATCCCTGTCTGGCAGTTGGGTAACTTGGCTTGCCTCTTTTGGAAAATAATTTGGTATTACATATGATGACCATACCCTGTGACCCAGAAATATCACTCCTGAGATTGTAGCCTTAAAGGATTAATACAAAATAGGTGGGCAGGGTAAAGAAATGCCAATTATTTTTCATTTCAGTATCTTTTATAACGTTGGCGAGAGGTTCATAATTCAAAAATAGGGGACTTTTATACAGATGTTAACACTAACTGAACAACATGAAAATAGTGTAACTGTTATGGGACAAAATATTATTGAATATTGTTAACTAGCAAAAACAAAGGGAAATGCATATCTATAGATCATGATTCAAACCGTGGTAATAATACTAGTTAACATTTACCATAGAGTTTAGCTGTATGCCAAGCACTGTACTAGGCAGAATATAAGGATTATCTCATTAAATGCTCACATCAACCCTGGGAAGTGCATATTCCTGTCCCTACTTTACAGATAAGAAAAGTGAGGTTCAGTAAAGTAATCGGCTCACGATCGCTTAACTAGAAAGTGGGTTGGGTTGGAATTTGAAATCAGTCTGTCTCGTTCCAGGGACTGTGCCCCCCCCCCCCGCCCAACTTAAACCGTGTGGGCTTATGGGTAACATTGTGGAGGAAACCTGGAGGAATAAAAGTCTGTGTTATAGGTTGGAGAAAACACTTGGCGGGAGGTGGGGAGGCTCTTTAATTCTCTCCGATGCTATTTTTATACTGGGTACAAATTAAAGATGCAGCCAAGGGCCTCAGGCCCCCTGAGTTGCTCTAGAAGTTAAATCCCTGTGCCTGTCACCCTCCCAGCTGCCCAAATAAACGTGATTCCACTATCTACGTGGAAGAGAATGGGGTGTCATCGGAAAGCCGGTTCTCAGTTCAGATGTTCATGTTTGCTGGAAATTATGACCTAGTTTTCCTGCATTGTGAGATTTCTCTCTGCAATTCCCTTAAAGAGCAGTGCCAGCCGGTGAGTATCTCTTTGGACTGAACAGCTATTCAGTGCCTGACATGGGGCCTGGTACCTCCATATATATTTATTGGAATTATGGATGGATTGAAAGACGGGAGGGAGGAAAGGAGAGAGGAAGGGAGAAAGGGAAAGGAAGTTAGATGGATGAAGAGATGGAAAGATGGATGGATGGGTGGATGGATGGAAGGGAGGGAAGGAGAAAACGAGGAAGAGAGGGACAAAAGAAGGATGAATGGATGTACTTTAAGCCTCCAAAAGCCCACAGGTAAGCAATCCTTGTGTCCCCAGGAAGTATATCAGATGAAAGAGCCTGTCCTCTAGGTTTCCTTGGCCCAGGACATTTTAAATGATTTTAATAATAGTTGACTTCTTTTAGTGCTTACTCTATGTCAAGCACTGTACTAAAACTTTTATATGCCTTATCTAATTTAATTCTCACAGCAACCCTTTAAGTAGATTCTTTTAGCAACTCCATTGTACATATGAGGAAACTGAGCTCAGAGAGGTCGCTTGCCCAAGGGCCACACAGCTGGAAAGTATCAGAGCTGGGGTATGCCCTGGCTGAGGTGTAACTGCAGTGCCCACGCTCTTAACCCAGATTTAGCACTGCCTGCTAAGAGGTGGCATTTCTTGAGTGCTTGCTATGTGCCTGTGTGCTGCAGACATACTTCCTTTTAACCTTCACAACCAGGAAGATACTATTTAACAATAGTAGACAGGTATAGTCATCTGTCCCAAATTAAACAGCTAAAAGAGAGGAGAAGAGATTCAAACCCAGGTTCCTTTGACATGACAGTGAGAATTCTCTAGATTGAGAAAACCAGACATCAGAATTAGGATCATAGAGGGGGTGAGGCTCCATGCTTGGGCCGGAGCTGCCCATTGCAGAAGCAGCCTGGAGAGGAACGTGCCTTTACATTTTGACATAATGAGAATTCTCCATCCCCACAGTCTTGCTCGAGAAATCAACTCCGCAGTGAAGGAGTGGCTATTGACCCAGCCCGTGTTTTAGATCTGGGACCCATCACTCGCAGAGGTAAGAAGTGGCCACGTCCTAGTGATAACACCAGCTGGCCAGGTGCTGACAGTTAACTGCAGATGCCTGGGGTCACCAACCTAACACCCCAGGGCTTTTTCTGCTTCCTCAGTGCCCCCCACTGGTGAATACATCTTTCCAGGAGATGCTTTGGGTAATGATAGTCGCTTTTGCCACATGTGCTGTGCGCTAGAGATCAGGCTAAGCTCTCAGCATGCACTGACTCACTTAATCCTCCCCAGATGCTTCCATTTTACAGGTGAGAAACTGAAGCTCAGAGAGATTAAGTGACTCACCCAAGATCACCCACTCACGAGCAGCTGGAGTTAGCGCTGAACCCAGCTCGGTCTGATTCCAAAGCGTGTGTCCTTTGCCTTTTCCCTCCTGCCAGGTCCCCATAACTCAGTCTAAGTCCTAGACCAACTTTGTTTTCTGAGGAATGACTGTGTTTCTCAAAATCCAGTTACAGTGTTCTGGGGCATGACATAGGAGAAGCTTTCCAAGTGCTCCTCAAATTTTCATCCCTCCATCCCGTGGGTTAGCAGTACCTGTGGTAGTTAGTCATGTTTTTTATTCACAATGGAATGGCAGAATCAAGAAATCCAAGAAAGTGAAAACATTTTTTTTTGTCCTAGAGAAATTAGGATGCAGTAACATTAATAACAGTAATAATAGTAACGGTAATAATAATACTTTGTGCCTGGCACCATACCAAACACATTTATATGCATTGTCACATGAAATGTTCACAACAGTCTAAGGACGTAAGCGCTATTACCACTTCCATTCTCCAGATGAGTAAACAGGCTGTCTCCTGAAGAAGGCTCTGCCTGGAATTGTCCTGTCCTTTTATTGCCTCATGTGTTGTCACAGGGTAGCTAGGGGAGGGGGGAGGAGGTGCTAGGAACTTCCACTTTGCAACCAGACAGACTGGGGTTCAAATCCAAGCTCTTCCGCTTACTGGCAGACATTGCTGAGCCTCAGTCTTCTCATCTGTCAAATGGGGATGAGAACAGTTTCCTCACAAATCTGTCAGGAGGATTAAGTTTCATATGCATGATAATAGATGCTTCCACAATGTGGATTGTCCGTGACTGTGATGGCCAGGTCCAGGAGGTCTTGGAGCAACTATGGCTACAGTGCCACAGTCAGTCAGTGGAGCATGACTATGGAAACCCTCACCTTCTGCTCTTGTCTCCAGGTGCCCAGTCTCTTGGTGTCATGAGTGGAACCACCAGCACTGCAGGTACATCATTTTCTCCTGCCTTTCCCACAGCCCTCCCTCCCAACTCTCCCTCTTTTTAATTCAGTGAATATTTAGTTATAGCCTCTTCTACGTGCCAGGCCCTGTGCCGAGAACTGTGGACCGTGATATAAATCAGACCCTAGACTGACTCTAGAGATGAGCTCTCACAGTGCAGCAGGAGAGCCAGTCATTAGACCGGAAATGTTTGTTGAGCACCTACTGTGTGCTAGGCTTTGTTCTAGGCCCTGAAGTTATAATGGTGAACAATACAGGCCAGATGCCTGTCCTCATGGAGATTGTGTTCCAGTTGAGAAATAGATAACAAAAAGTTAACAACGTAGTTTAGAAACAGAGGAGAGTGATGTGATAGAAAATTACCAGCATGGGTGAGGGTTAAATAACCGCCTTAGATAACACAGAAGTTTATTTCTCTCACACGTAAATGACGTCCACAAGGCAAGCAATCCAGGGGTAACAGGGCAGCACCATGAGGTCGTCAAGAATCCAGACTCACTTCGTATGGATAAGGGAAGGCTAGCTCCTAATAAAGAGAGGCAGGCTCTGAGGGCATTGGCTCCGGGCGACCAGAAGAATCACAGTCCTTAGGAGCCTCTATCCAGACGATCTCATCCCATGTTCCTCAGTCCCCAGGTTTTTCCAGCCAGAGCTCTGACATCGTAGCAAGGCTGCCTAGACAGACCATTCAACCATCATTTAAGCTTGGCAACTATATTGAGTCCGAATTTGCTCTTCAGCTGTATCCACTCTCCTATTGGCTGTAGATAAGGGCTTCTTACAAGCTAACTAACTACCAAAGAGACCCTCTGGCTCCCTCACTTGGCCCTAACAATTAAAACTCCTCAGTTACTCATCCTTCTGCAGTAGGGCATTACTATAAAGCAGTAATAATTAACCAATTCCAGTTCCCCTGTGCTTAAAGGCCTGAATCATTGTACTGGCCAGAGAATTCCCCCCTCAACAGGGACTTTCTCTTGAGTCACTAATTGGTGAACATTTTAGCAATTATTTTGCTACCTTATGATGGGAACTACTCATGCCACACATATTAGTTGGGATTGGGTTCTAAAAAAAAAAAAAGAATCCAGCCTCCTTCATCTCACCCCTCTACCATCTTTAGGGTGTGGCCATCACCTTCATGGTCCAAGATGGCAGCCAGAGCACCAATCTTTATATCTAGGCCAGGATTGAGGGAACTTGGAAGAAGTCAATGACTTTTAAGGAGCAATCCTGGAAGCTGACACCTTATACCTCCACTTACATCTCATTGGCCAGTGCTTAGTCACATGGCCACACCTAGCTGCAAAGGAAGTTGGGAAATGTAGTCTTTATCCTGGGTGGCCAGGTGCCCAACCAATGTGTGATGGTTCTATTACCAAGATAGGAAGGAAAATGAATATCAGAATGGATAAATGGTCAGAAAATTTTTCAGAGGAGGTGATATTTGAACTAAATGAGAAAAAGGAGACAGGTGTGCAAATATTAGCAGAATAAGCCCTGTAGGCCAAATGAACGCCAGTTGCAAAAATGAGATAGGCATATAAGCAGATAAATCACAAGCAAGTAGGTAGTGCAGAAGGGGCACACAGAAGGGTAATTAACTGTATTGGATAAGGTCAGGAGAGAATTTCTGCATGTGTTAACATCTGAAAGGGCTTTTGATGGATGAATTGGAGCTCAATAGGAAGACAAATCTAAGAAATGTATTTTGGCCCAAAGGGAAAGCAATGCCATTAAGATTTCACTATCCCCCAAAATGGCCTATGCTGGTGAACCCAGACATGAAAAAGTTCTACCCATCCTCAAATCTCCAACTAGATAACAGTCTAAAAGTTTCCAGATAATCTCAAGTTGTCCTCTCCATGCTCAGTGCTAACATTCAGACAACACTCAGAAAAGCAGTGCTCATTGGAGAGGGGGGTTAGAGCTCAGAGCAAAAGCAGCTTGAGAGCAGGGACCTCAATCTCGTTCATTTCTTCCAGTCCTTCAGGTTAGCACAGTGCCGGGAGCAGCCTGGCTTCCCAGTAGCCTTTGCCAAATTGACTAATTTCTCGGTGGGTAGTGGATTCTGGAGCCTTCTGAAAATGGAGGGAGTTACTGTGACCTGGTAGCAGAGACCCACAAGAGGGCACCTATGGTTTCATTGCTTGCTATCTCCCACAAGCATTTTTGATGTTTTAGAATTCATTAAACATCAACCTATGTTTCATAATTATAAGCTGATTGTCATATACTAATATGTTTCTGAAAATTATGATATTCTTCTCCCCCTCCCTCCTAAGGACATCAGCAAGTTACTCTGAAATTTAGGGGACAGAGAGCCGTTATAATCTGGTATTGGGTGGAGGGGGCGGTGCATACCTCTCCCAGGTCCTCCAACATGAGGCAGCTATGATCCAGGATCCAAGCCCTTCTTTAACCCTGAGTATACAGTAATGTTTAGAAGAGATATGAATCCAACCTCCCAGATCTTAGAGTCTGATTTTCAAAATCAATACTTACATGGTGTTTACCATGTGCCAGGCACTGTTCTAAATGCTTGCTATGAGTTCACTCACTTGCCTTACAAAAATCTCACGCAGTAATAGCTGCTAGTAATGTTTCTATTTTGCATACAGGGAAATTCAGGTTTGGAGAGCTTCAATAACTTGCCTGGGTCTGCACAGCTAGCTGCAGAGCTAGGATTCTAAGCTAAGTAGTCAAGCAACAGAAGTAGTGCTTTTTAACCTCCCTGTCCTTCTGCCTCTTCAGTATTAGTCATAGTAAGTAATGCTAGCTGCTGTAACAAACAATCTCCATCTTTCTGTGCTTTTATACAACAGTTTATTTCCCATTAAATCACTGGAGGATGCAGTTCAGTGCCTTTGCAGTCATTAGGAACTCAGGTTCTTACCTTCTGGTAACTTCTGGCAACTCTACTGTCCCCCACAAGTCCTCTCCTGGATCCTCTGCCTCTGGTCCCTAGATGATGGATGAGGGAGCAGGGAGAATTATGTAGGAGGTTTTAAGGACCGGGCCTAGAAGCAGCTTCCACCCACATTCCACTGGCTAGATTCAGTCATATGGTCCCACCTACCTGCAAAGGAGGTGGGGAAAAGTGCCTTCCAGCATGCTCAGAGGAAAATGAAGTTTGTTTGGTGGTGGTGAGACAGCTTTGCCTCTACCACATGGCCCTGTGCCACCTCCCAGGGGCTATAACCCAAAATAAATATTAAGGATACTCTGCCTTTGTCATCCTTGTAAGACAGAAGATAGGGATGCCGCCTCATTTTGGCTGCTGAATTCCAAAGCCCACCTGACAGTCCTCTCTTGCGTTTCAGTGTTCCTGGTGGCCTGGCCCATGCTTCTCCTGCCTGTCCTCCTGGCTGGGCTGTTCTGAGAGCTCAGCTGGCATCTGGCCTTGAAGCTCGTGTTCTTCCCCCTGGCGATGGCTTCCAGTCACCCTTCAGCTCTGCTGATTCTCTCACCAAATCACATAGACAGTCTCCAGGCCTGACTAGGTTTTGAGGAGAAGAAGAGTTTCGCTTATTTAGCACTCGCAGTGCCTTTGTATTCCTTTTTTTCTCAGGGGGGTGCCCTGCCGCCTGGCCTGGCCTGACTTCCTCATTCATTAGCAGGATCCTGAAAGCAAATTTGCCATGTGCTTCTGTGGCTACAAGTATAGCACACGTTCATAACTTCAGGGGAGAGGGGCTATGTCAATGGGGGGAAGGGGCGAGGGAATTGCTTGTCAAAAGATGCCTCCCACAGACTTCCCAGACACCCCCTGTTCTGACTGCCAGTAAATTGAACAGACCAATGTTTGCTTTCACCCCGCTTCCTCTGGTGTACTTCCATCCCGGTTTCAACAATATGCATGGGAACATGTTGTAAAGGGGCCACTTTTGGAGACCTTGTTCTGGGGAAGACTGGTGCCCATTGCTCCCCTGTCCCCCACCACACTGCAGACATGCTTTGACATGCCTAAAACTACACAAACCCCTACCCCTGGGACCTGGATGCTAGAGGAAATGCTCAGTTTGGGTGCAGAGATGCTGTCACCCCAGAGCACACCTCTAGCTGTAAATAGTGATGCCCTTGCTCTGAAGGGTTAAGCAGGGAGTCCCAGTATAAAATGATGCATCCGTTCTGCCATGGGGATGTAGCAGCAGAGCCTGGGGGATGGGTGAAGTCCCTTTCTGGAAACCTTGAATGAACCCTCACAAAGACTCCATGAAGATGCCACAGATAGAGAATGCCATGCATGAGGCCTCTCCAAGCCAGCCTCAGGGAAAGTGACAGGATCAGGGCTAGGCGACCAGAGGCAGAGCCTATTCATCTGCCAGGAGGAGACTTTCCAAAGTGCCACGTTGTTCAGAGATGGTATGGTTGCAAGAAAGAGAAACTCACTCCAATGGACTCAGGCCAAAGGGGAATTAATTATAAGGATATAGGAGCACCAAGTCCAAGGACAGAAGATACAGCCGACTGCACAAGGAGAAGCACGAGAAACTGAAGTTTGTCTGTCTTTCCACCTGTCACTCTTCCTAGAACCTTGCAGCCCTTACATCTGCTTATCTTTGTGTGTTCCCTTCATTTCCCCCCTCTCTCTGTGAAACTAGCTTTACCCGTTCATTCATCATCCTTGATTAAATATGGACATTGCAGCTTCGTATCACTTCTTAATTCAGAGACCACAGAGACCAACTGGCATCTTGGTATTCCACATCCAAATTGCACCCGGGGAATCTGATTTCCCTGTGGGTATGAATGCTTCCCCTGGTCCAATCATCGAGGGCAGGCGAGCGGGCTCATCTAGCACAGAGCCAGTGGGGACGACCTGAGGGGGCAGGTCTCAGATAAATGGCGGTGTTCCTTGGACAGATATCCCAAAGACCACTATGATAGTGGCTTCTTTGAAAGGGGGTTTCCCAGGAGGAATTGCTTTCTGTTTCCCGGTAAGTTAGAGGATTCACAACTACTGTATTCCAAGGGAGGTGTCATGCTAGGAATGGACCTGAAAGGAGGTCAGAGGTCCTAATCTTTCCCCTCTCTGAGGCTCATCTTCTCCCTTCTGTAGAAAAAAGGGGCTTGGCTAGAGCCAGATTCACAACATCTATAGTGCAGCTATTTCTTTAAGTACAAGTCTACATGAACATCCAATATCTAGAGATTAAAAGCAAATAGACTCTTGTTGATGTCATGTAGGGGGCTTACATCTTCCGTTCTGTGCTGCCCTCCTCAAACCCCCAAAGCAACTCCATGATAACCCACAGGGTTACCAAGGGCAAAATTTTGGAATTCCCTGGAACATACAACCTCTAATATCCCTTCCGGTGTGAAGCACATGGGATTCCACTTAACTAGACTGACGCCCTTTGTCTATCTGTCTGTCTAACATCTATTTATATATCATCTATCTAGCTAGCTATCCATCTAGCTCCTAGTCTCTCTTTCCCTCTCCATCTGTCTGCTATCATCAAGGTAGTTACAGCTTTTTGTCTTCTATGAATGGGCATCCCTCCAAGCAACAGCCACCGAATAGTCAGTCTACTTCGTTCATTCGATCAACACTAATCTGCGGAGCAGTTGTTATGTCCCCGGTCCAAGGGCCTGGGTAAAATAATGAAGGAAACACAGTCCCTGCCCCTAAGACGTTGCCAATCTGGTGGAACACAAACATACACAGAGGCGTGCACGGGCAGATCACATCCACACACACTTTCCCACTGACCCTCAGGCCCAGAACTCACACCCATACCAACATACACACTTGCAACAGATATACGTGTCAACTTCACGTGCTCAAAGATACATGTCACACACAGAGATCCTCACCTGGGCCCTCAAGCTCAGTCACCTACATGTTTACTGCCATGAATAACTTAGTAACAGCTAACATTTTAACATGTCCTGTGCATCACTCTAGATGCACTGTGGACACTGTATCATTCCACCCTCACGTTAGGTACTGAAGATATGTACTTTTATGGCCCCCAGTTTAGAGATGAGTCAACCAAGGCTTAAAGAACTACTCGCCCAAGAGCTTATAGCTTTCAAATTCTGTATTCAGGGTTTAAACCCAGGTAGCCTGAATTTGGGGCATTTGCTCTTGACTGGACACTCTATGCTGCCTCTCTTTATATACAAAGCACACACACACACACAGAGGTACTCATATATTCACACATGTACCACTATATATACATGCATCCACTCGTGTGCATACAGGCACATGGGAACGTGTGGACGCATTTGCCTACACAGAGACCCTCACACATACACAGACATGAACATTAATGGACACACAGATGCTAATGTGCACACTGACTTGTGCGTGGTCATGTAGATGCAGACACACACACCTTAGTACAGAAAAAAATAAAACAAGAAACATATCCTATGCTACACACACACACAAGCACACATAGGTACATGTGCATACAGGACCCGGATCCAACTCCCCAGGAGCCAGGACTCCAACCATGTCTCCTCTCTCATTAGTTTTCCTCTCCTCCATCCCCAGTCCTGCCCAGCTGGGCACTGAGACAAAAAGTCCAACCTGGGTCACAGTGAAAATAGGCTCTAGACTCAGCATCTGGAGTAGAAAGATGATGGAGACAGTGAGAAGGAACCTGACCCGTATCAGGAATACTGATGTCTCTGTCCTGGCGGGGCGTGGGGTACCTCCTTGTAGCAGTGGTGGAGGATGCAGAGAAGAACTGGGCAGCCCTGCCTGCTAGGACCTTAGAGTCGACTTGGGAAAGCAGGGCATACAGACTCCATGTAGCCAAAGCCAGGCAGTGGAAGACTGACACAGATACTGCTGCAAGATGGGGAGAAAGGAGAGCTCAACTCAGCCTGGGAGGAGAAGGAAGTATCCCAGCCCAGAGAGTTTAGTCCCTTCATTTTCCAGTTGGAAACTGAGGTTCCCAAAAGAGAAGTCACACGTCCATTCTTAACCCTATAAGGGACACTAGAAGACGTGTTGTGACCAGCTGGGCATGAGGGGCAGGGGGAAAGTGGTCCCCTGAAGGAAATTGGAATGAGGACCCTAAAGGATAAATTCCACCCAACCTAAGTCATTTCATAATCTCTCCAAACCCCCTCCTTCTTCTTCCACCTCTTTCTCTTACAAAGGGCTGGAAATCACCCTTTTCTTTCCCTTCCTCATCACAGTAGATTCTCCCTTCTAAGGAGAGAATCTTAGAAGGTTCTGTGACCTTCTGTGACTTTTCTTCAATTCCATTGACGCTGATCTCTTCTAAGTCACCGTCCTCTCATACCTCTATAATAGCTTCCCAACTGGTCTGTCTCTAGCCTCACCCCTCCCAATCCACTCTCTACACTGCAGCTAGTCAGCATATAAAGCCATTCACTTCTCTCTTGAAACCTCTTCAGCAGCTCTTTACCTTCTATGGAATGAGGTCAGCGTCCTAGCTGGCAGACAAAGTCCCCACCGCCTGAGCCCTGGCGGTCTCTTCAGCCTCAGATCTTATACGTATCCCCTATATACCCCTGTTCTGGCTTCTCTGAATTTTCCACCTGTTCCATTTCACCTGTGCTGCTTTTTTCATGTGCTGGTCTTGCTGCCTGGAAGGCCCCTCCCATGCTGGGGATGTGACCCTAATTAACTTCAGGGTCATTTCTCCTGGAAAGCCTTCCTGTCCCTGCTCCCCAGTCTAGAGCTGATTACACTCTGCTCTGTGAGCCCTTCTCTCCAGAACCTCATTCTCCTGTGCATTATCTGCAGCTGAAGTGATCTGTTTATACTCATCCCACATCCTCCACCCTAGACCGTTGGTTCCTCAAGGACAGGGGTTTTGCCATAGTCACACACTACTGGCTGGATAAATGAAGACACAGGCTGCATCATGCTGTCATCTTCCAGGAGAGGAAGAAAGAGCTTAATATCAAAAATAAAGAAGAATTTCTCACTTGGATAATTATGAAAGCGCCAACTCAGAATGGGAACAGGAATTCTGGGCTCGACCCCAAACGTGTACTGCATCTCAGTGTCAGTCAATCCTAGCAAGGATTGCTTTTCTTTCCCTTTAGTTCCCATCTTCTGTGACTTCAGGGGAGGTTGCTTGGAAATCTGAGTATTTTTTTTTTCTTTTTTTTCTCATTGAGGAGGGCTCTTAGGAAACTGATAGAGCAGTTATTAGTGGAGAGCAAATTGAGAGAGCTGAAGAGTGATTATAACTTAACAGCAGGGGGGAAAACACACACAAGAAAAACCCCATAAAAACCAAGCACATAAGAGATTGGGAGACTAAGTCCAGAACTGAACACACATAGCAGCTGTAAGGGTGGAAAAATAATTTTCCCTCTATTCTTATAGGTAGAGGCTGAGACACACACCCCCACCCCCCACACCAGATACACACACACACCCCATAATAAAAGATTAACAGGAGAAAAACAAACATAAGTTTAATAACATGTCTACCTCCTGTATACATGGGAGATGCCCAGGAAAACCGACGCGCAGAGTGCACTGGGCCAGGAATCAAGAAATTCAGATTTCAGACTGACTTCTGCTGATGTGAGTTCAAGGATGCCACTTAACTTCCCTTGGGCCCTCTGTAAATTAAGATAATGATACCTCTTCCACTGCACTTAATGATCTATGACTCTGCTTTCGACAGGCTGTGGCTGTCGCATGTTCTGGCCCCAGCATAGCCCTCTCTATCCAACCTGGGGCTGTCTCAAGACACATTCCCAGTGGTAAACTTGGCCTCAGAACCCTCTGGTTGGCTTGGAACCTGGGAGAGCACCTCTCTGGTCCTGAAATGCAAGGCGGGGAGGCAGTTCAGAACTCGGAGATTACGTGCGAGAAAATGCTCCCTCCCTTGATTCCTTCAAGTTCTTTCTGAAGAGACCAGTGGGCCAGCTCCTGTGCTGGTCTTTCTTCGCTCTCTGGGGACTCACTGGAACTGGTTTACCTTGTCAAGTGTCCCCTCCAGTTGGAACTTCTCAGGTGGAAAAGTGGCACATAGGGCCGCCTCAAAATACTCGTGGCTGTGTTGCATTGTGTGTGACAGTAATGCAGCTGTAATGAAAAGGTGATGTCACTTTATAGCCACAGAATGCTTTCACTATATTTTATTGGTGTATAATACACATATCACGCACATATCTCACTTATACACCTTGATAAATGTTAACAAAATGAGCCCTCCAATGTAAGTAGTACCCAGCTCAAGAAATAGTAGCCCCCTTCCTGCCCCTCCAGTTATTGCATCTCCCAAATGCAACACCTGTCCCAGCTTCCAGCACCACAGAGTAACTCTGTCTGAGTTTGAACTTTATCTAAGAGGAGTCACACAACGTCTATCTTTTGAGCCTGGCTTCTTCTGACCAGCATTGTCTTTGTGAACTTGATCCATGTTGTGTTTAATTATAGTTGGATCATCCTACTTGCCGACATGATTCTGTAGGAAGAATACAACCTAAATTATTCATCACTTCTACTATTGAGGACATGTGGATTGTTTCCAGTTATCAGCTGTTGCGAAGGGTGCTACTTTCTTGTTCCTGGCTTTTGGTGAGCACAGGTACCCGTCTCTGGTGAAGTGTGCATATTCAGCGATAGTAGCTACTACCAAGCACTTTTCCAAGGTGATTGCACTTATACGTGACATGCTTTTTTTTAACATCCCAAGATTCTTTATCTTCCAGTATCTATTGACTACTGACTCCACTTCCTCGAGCACCCCAAGACCTTTGCCTCCCTCAGGGCCTTTGCACATACTATTCTCTTGGCCTGTTAGTCTTTCCAGGTGAAGGATGGACAAGTGCTCATCCTATACGCCCCTTTCAAGCAGGCCTGTGCCTGTTATGCTCACCACTTCATGCATAGCATCTAGCCCAGCCTGGTAAATAGCCAGCCCTAAACAAATGTTAGTTCATATTGCTGTTGTTGCAGTAAATAGTCTCCTTCCAAAAAGAAAAAACAACCACCACAAAAAGAGTTTCTCTTTCCCAAATTCTATGATTCCGGGAAGTCAGATTTCCTGACTCATTCTGCTGTGTGCTGATCCGTATGTTACCCCCAAGGGGTCTAAATCTCCCCACAGGAGAGGGGCCGTTAGCAGGTGTGTGTGTGGGGGGGTCTCCCCAGGCCCCCAGGGGAGCAGCGATCTCCCTGGGGCTGCGCAGTCCCTGCTCTCTACAGAATGGCCAATAGAGGGCACTGTGGGAACATAACCAAAAGAAGGAGGGAGGCGGTGGTCAGTATGAGAAAGACAGAGCCGGAAGGGACCTTCATTTTGCAGACCCAAACCTTCATTTTACAGATGAGCAAACAGATGCCCAGACAGGAGACGTGACTCGCCCAAGGTCACACTGGTACTGCTCGGCGAGCGGAGATGACTCTTCACCCCTTGGCGTCCTCCGCTCTGCGTGGGAGCTGCCAGCCCCGAAGGAGCCGGTTGCCCGCGGGCGCTGCAGCCTTGAGCCGCCAAGGCCGCCGTTTGCCAAGCCCCTCACTGCCCCGAGTTTTCTCCTTCTTTGCTCCTGTTCCATCGGAGAAAGGATCTAGATTTTGGAGGTAGGACAAAGCACACAATGCCCCTTTGATTCCACAATGATCTCTGAGGAAGTATTCTACTTTTCTTAATAACAGCTACCAATTATTGGGAACTTCCTGGTGCCAAATATCATGCATTACCAGACTTAATCCTCAAACCAGGAATGCTTTGAGGGTTCAATTTTTCCCTCCCTTCTGGGAGTCCTTTCCTGACCATCACCCGATTGAAAGAGACCTCCCCCCCCACCCATTGCCTCTCTATCACGGCACCTGGTTTATTCCTTCACAGCTCTTATAATTATAACAATTTTGGTTATCTACCTGTCTGCTTACTTATCGCCTGCATCAACTCCTCTCCTCCTCCCAGTAGACTCTGAACTCAGTGAAAGAAAAATTCTGGAGCTAGACAGACCTGAGTTCAAGTCTCAGCTCGTCCATTTACTAGCGTTATGACAACCTCGTGTTAGTCACTAAAACTGTCTGAGGCTGCATTTCCCTTTGTAAAAATAGGGATTCATGCTTGTATTTTACAGGTATATGGATGGCTGTGCCAGTCATTTGTTGATTAGATCTCCTCTCCAATATCATCATTGTGGTCATCCACCCTATATTTGATTACCCTCCGTGATGGAGAACTCACTATAAGGCGGCCCAGATAAGGCAGCATATCTGGGCATTCCAAGGTCAGTCATAAGATATATGACTTTGGAAAACTCAGAAATCTTTTCTGAGCCTCAATTTCTTATTCTGTAAAGCGGGGATGGTGATGATAAAACCCATTTCCCAGGGATGCTATGAGGATGCAATGAGATTGTGTGTTGTGTATAAGGGTCTGGCATATGGTAGGTGCTTACCAAATGTTAGTTTCCTCACCTCGTTTCTTAGAAAGGGGGAAATGACTCTAAAAAGCACATTTTATGATATCTGAAGTTGTTATAATTGATGGCATGACATAGTTTGTAGGCACCATTCTTTTATTCTTGGTGATACATATAATGATGTGTTTTATAATCAAAGTCATCTTAGATTCAATGAGATGTGACAGTAGGTTCCAGGGACAATATTCAAGTTCAGGTTTGCCTGACTCCCAAGGCCCATTTCTGGGGAGGAGAGTCAGGTAACGGTGGACACAGTTGAGAAGAGAACAGACAGTAGAAGTGTGTTCCAACTAAGACTTATCTGAGCCTGGCTGTCCAGAACGCCACCACTGCTCAGCTGGTAATTGAATTTGGAAATGTTTTACCATGTAGGTCTGTCTGAATAAGACTCTTCATAACCAGTGGTGAACTGGCTCCCCTGCAACTCCAGCCCCATCCCCAGCCAAGCCAAACAAAACTTAAAAACTGCTAGGGGGGGCTTCCCTGGTGGCGCAGTGGTTGAGAGTCCGCCTGCCGATGCAAGGGACGTGGGTTCGTGCCCCGGTCCGGGAAGATCCCACATGCCGCGGAGCGGCCAGGCCAATGAGTCATGGCCGCTGAGCCTGTGCATCCGGAGCCTGTGCTCTGCAACGGGAGAGGCCACAACAGTGAGAGGCCCACGTATTGCAAAAAACAAATAAACAAAGAAAACTGCTAAGGGTCATATTAATATGCTGTGCTTATGTGTGTGGGGCAAGGAGAATCTGGGGCAGAATTAAACAAAGATGTCCATCATCTGCTACTGTCAATGGATAAGTCTGGAGATCGTACCTGTGGCTGTTTGAAAGGACACAACATTTGCTGAGTTTCTACTGATTTCAAGGCCTTGGGCTAGGCATTTTGACAAAGGCAAACAAATTAGCTCCTCACTACAACCTCATGAGGCAGGTATTATTTGTGTAGCTCATCTGCATACAAGGAAAATATAGACAAGGTTAAGAAACTTGTCCAAGATCAGGCAGCTAGAAAGAGGCAGAGCAGGGACTGGAATCCAGGTTACTTGGGCACAGAACGGCAAGGAAATTGTTGAAATTGCTAGTTATAAACCTTGAATGAGCCAACTCTCATCCTGTTTCTTGGTTCACAGGGATCCCAAAATTCTGACTTTGTTATCTTTGCAACATGTACTCTGTATTCAAGAAAAATCAGACAAAGGGATATGAACTCCAATATACAAGCATTCATCTACCTTGCACTCTTCCAAGAGTGGTCTCTTTGTTGGGTGGACTTTGTAGCAGAATGCACCGGCGTGGCCCAAGTTCCTTATTCCTTTGGGCCCCAGTTACCACATCTAAGGGAGGATGATAACCCTTCCTCTGTTGGAGACAAGAGCCTGATAAGATGCTCTGAAGGGCCAGGAGCAATGGTCAAAGGAGAACCGGTCGGCATTGCCCCAGCGGGGAGCCAAAATTTTGGGCACGTGGATTTCCAGACTCAAATGGAACAGAAAAGAAGAGAAAATTGGAATATTTGAAGCCAAGGAGGTAATATTCCAGGGTCCACACTGTCAGTCATTACGTCATTTGCCTTTCTGACCCTCATTGCTTCTGTTCCCTCAGTTTCTCTGCTCCACTAACGATGGGCCAGTCACTGAACTTGGACTTCAACTACTTTATTCCAGCCTTTCTCAAGCTCAGCACTCTTTACCATTTTGAAGTTAAACCAACTGGGGTTCAGAGAGGTTAAATTACTTGCACAGAGCTGAGCAGTTTGAAACAAGTCTGACTCCCAAACCCAAGTTTTTCTACTACAGTATACTTTTCTATCCACTGGAGCATGGGGCAGGCAGATGGACGTCATGGGCATGAGTGACAAGCTGTTAGGAACAAGAAGTAAGGTCATTGGGACAACCGTTTCAAAGAGCCTTGGTTAATGGAACAAAGATTTCCCCCAGACACAACACCTGATATCAGCACATTCCGTGGTTACTTCCTGGTATGCAGTTCCCAGGTCTCAGCCCCTGGGAGGCAGAGGGCACATGGTCTAACCCTGAACTGAACAGAAGAACTAAGACAGGGACAATCCTGTTAACAACAGACACATAGTGTTTATCATGTTGCAGGCACCGCCCTAAGCACCATAGCATATTAAGTCTTTTAATCCTAGCGAGGAAAGTACAATTGCATTCTCCTGTAAGATGGGAAACCGAGTCACAGAGACGTTAAACAACTGCCGAGTCACACGGTTAGCAGACAGCAGAAGTAGGATTTGAATCCAGGCATTTCGGCGGTAGAGCCTGCATCATTTGACCATCGTGTGTGTCTGAGCCCATCTGCTTTTGGCCCCATGGCTTCTCTGCTCCCAGAGCCTCGGCTTCCTGGTTTGAAGCGTTTGTTTTGTGCCTGGAGCAGAGACAGCCAGTTCTGCTGTCACTGATAGACACTGGAGTCCAGCCGATAGACTACCAGTGGGCTGTCAACAGGGAGGCTTTAAACTCATGCAGAAAAACCCTACAGGATAGATTCATGGGATGGCTCCCTACATTCTGGGTGGGTCTACTTCCTAGTAGCCTCTGGGATTTTTGTCTATCCCCCAAACTTCCCCTTGTCTTGCTGTTACCCTCAAATGTGTTTATTTCACTGTGACCTAGAAAAGTCCTCACCCTCTGCAGCCAGAGTGGTGAATCATATTGTGGCTTTTCGCCTCCCGTTGGCACTAGACAGACAGATCACCACTGATAAGAGCCTCTTCCTACACCTCTTGGAACTCACTACTATTATGGCCTGTTCCGAACTATGATGATTTATGTGTCTCTCTCTACTTCTCTAACTTGTGAACTTCTAGAGAGAATGAACCATCTTATTCACCCAACGCACCTAGTGTAGACCCTGGCACTTAAAGATACTTTATAAATATTTGTTGAAAGCATAGGTGGGTGGATGGGTGGTTGGATGGATGGATGGATAGATAGAGGGATGAATATACAAGGTAACTCTCAGTGAGACCACTTTTCATCACCACCCCCATCAGTTCCTATTCAGACAGATGTAATAGCTTCCTAAAGGGCTCTTCACCTCCACTTTGGCCCCCCTAAAATCTGTTATTCATACTGCAGCCAAAGGAATGCTGTAAAGATGCAGATCCGATCAGCCTTGACTCACCTCTGTCTAAAATAGGCCAATGACTTCCCACTGCCCTTAGAATAAAATCCAAATTCCTTCCCAGGGCCTGTGTCGACCAACAAGCTGTGGTGTCTGCTGACCACTCCATCCTCGTCCCGTGTCAGCCCCCTCCTCGCTGATGATGTTTGGACACTCAGCCATCTTTCATTTCCTAGAATGAGCCCAGCTCTTTCCTGCCTCAGGGCCTGTGTCTGAACTTGCTGTTCTCTGTGTCTGGAATGCACTTCCTCTGACTTTTTGCATAACTGGCCCCTTTTCTTTAAGGTCTCAGCTTCAAAATAAATTCTTGGGGAAATTTTCTCTGCCTCCCTCATCTAAGTTACACCTGCTATATCTTCTTTATGGCACTCATGTGGTATATCCACTTTCATTATAGTACTTTGTTGAACATTTTCAGCATTATTTATTAATGTCTATCTTCTTAGCTAAACTGTAAGCTCTAAGAGGGCAAGGAGAGCAGGGACCACACCTGTCTTATTCACTACTCTACCCTTAGTACTTAGCAGATTGTAGGTACCCAAAATATATATATATATATATTTTTTTTCTCAGTACGTGGGCCTCTCACTGCGGTGGCCTCTCCCGTTGCAGAGCACAGGCTCCGGACGTGCAGGCTTAGCGGCCATGGCTCCGTGGCGTGTGGGATCTTCCCAGACAAGGGCACGAACCCGCGTCCCCCGCATCGGCAGGCGGACTCTCAACCACGGCGCCACCAGGGAAGCCCCCCAAATATTTTTAATAGGTGTTGTGGGTGAATGGATAGACAGGCACAGGATATGTTCTGACATTTCATCAGACTGAGGACACTTGGAGGACTGAATGAGGGTAACAACCAGGCCTCCTTCCTTTTTCCTGGACATAACTGATAAGCAAGTTTAGGTTCAGAATCATGAAATCTGATAACCTTGGAGCTGAACGGGATCTCTTCGATCGTTGAGAATCAATAAGCTGATAAATGGAAAATCAACTTCATTTTAAATTTGCAGAGATGGAGCCCCAAAGTGAAAGTCACCTGCCGGAGGTTACTGTAGTTGGATGGGACTGCTAGTTACCTGAGCAATAGCATTCTTTCTTCATCCTTATAAGCAGAACCCAGATTTTGTTGTTGGCGGTGATAAGCCCAGCTTAAAAATTAATAAATAAATAAAGAATAAATACTACATCTATCAGCCTCATTTTCAGGGAGGGATGGTCGTGTAACTGTTCTGGCCAATGATGTAAGCAGACATTGTTAGATGCGGTTTCTAGAAAATCTCCTTAAAAGAGGGCTTGACTTAGCAGGCATACCCTTTGCCTTTCCCCCCTTCCTTCTTCTGGAACACAAGCACGAAGGCCAGCGCTGAGGGGACTATTCTGTGCCCAAGAGGCAATCTCAATGACAGAAGCCACAAGTTAGAGGGAGTAGAACAGAAAGTTAGGAGTCTGGGATATTGATGACATCCAGAACCTACCACATTAGCCCCGGATCACTGACCTCTGTGTGTTTTATGTCACGAGACAAAAATAGACCCCTATTTTGTATGAGCCATTGTTATCTGGATTTTCCATTATATGCAGCCAACCTAATCCATAACTGATATGGTCACGGATAGAGCTAGTGGCACGGCCAGGATTTGAAACCAGGGATCCTGACTCCACGCCAAACGCCACTTACAGAAGGATAGTAGGTAATCCAGTGCATCTAACCACATGGGCATGATAAGAAAGTGCTGTCCTAGAGATACGGCTGTAATGCAGCCATTCTCAAACTGTGGCCCCTAGACCAGCAGCATCACCTGGGAACTTGATTGAAATGCAAATTCTCAGGCCCCACCCCAGACCTACTGAATCAGAAACTCTGGGATGAGGCCCAGTGAGCTGCATTTTCACAAGCCTTCCAAATGCATTCTAATGCATGCTAAAGTTTGGGAACCACTACTGAGCTAATACTGTGTGTTACCTATGGGAAGCATGAATAATGCAAGTCATTTGGTGCAGAGGTCACTCCTAGCGCAGAAAGAAGGGAGCTGTCTCCAAGTTCAGGGATACATGGGCTCTCACAGATAGAATAGGCAGTTATTCTTGTGTTTTTATCCACTTGCTACTCAGAGTGTGGTCTACAGATCAACAGCGCTAGCTTCTCCTGGGAGTTTGTTGGAACTGCAGAATCTCAGGCTCCACCAGACCGACTGAATCAAAATCTGCACTTTAATAAGACCCCACCTGTGGTGGAGCATACAGAGGTTACAATTTGAGTGCCCAACTCACTCAGCGAGGTCTGGGGCTGGGGATGAGGTGGCCCTAGAAGCACATGCAGATGTTTGTGGGGAGATGGCAGCCACGCCTGGTGCCAAAGGAGATGGGGACACAACGCTGACAATCAGTGTAGCTGCCACACGGCGCCTATTGCCCACCCACCCACCTACCATCCTCTCTATCTTGCTATCTCTGCTTTCCCCTAACATTCCCCCAACATCTTCCTCTCCATCCCCAGCCTAATGCTTAAGAGAGTCCTAGAGTCAGATCTGCCTTGATTCAACTTTACAACTTTGAGCTGTTTAATCTCTCTGAGTTTTGGTACCAACTTCATGGAGCTGTCAGGGAGATTAAACGAGTTAATACTTCTAAAACACCTAGACCAGAGCTTCACAATCCTGGATCACCTGAGGAGCTTTAAGAACATGCTGACGATGGGCTTCCCTGGTGGCACAGTGGTTGAGAGTCCGCCTGCCGATGCAGGGGATGCGGGTTCGTGCCCCGGTCCGGGAAGATCCCACATGCCGCGGAGCGGCTGGGCCCGGGAGCCATGGCCGCTGAGCCTGCGCGTCCAGAGCCTGTGCTCCGCAGCGGGAGAGGCCACAGCAGTGAGAGGCCCGCATACCGCAAAATAAACAAAACAAAACAAATAAAAACATGCTGATGGCTGGGCACCCTAGACCAAGTCACTAAGAATCTTCAGGGAAAAGGGCCCATCATTCATATTAAAACAGATGAAGAACAAGCCTCTGCAGGTTTTTCTAACGTGCGGCCAGGAGGGAGAACCACTGACCTACAGCAGCACCAGGCCCACAGCAAATACTCCAGAAATGCCGCTGTTGCTATTCACACCCACCCCCAGACTGTCTTCACCCCAAGGTTTAATCCTTTGCCTCAAATGACCTGCCCCTCCTGGACTGCCTGCCACACAGTGTTCCTTCAAGATGCTCCCAGCATCTCACCACCTTCAGGAAGCCT
This sequence comes from Orcinus orca, assembly GCF_937001465.1. Taxonomy (NCBI): domain Eukaryota; kingdom Metazoa; phylum Chordata; class Mammalia; order Artiodactyla; family Delphinidae; genus Orcinus; species Orcinus orca. The sequence continues at coordinate 65,495,690 of NC_064574.1, read as the reverse complement.
TTCCTGATTCCTCCAAAGGGTACGGACCCCCTTCTCCCCCGGGCTGCAGTGTAAGCAAGTTGATAATAAAAATACTGACTTAACGCTTTTATAGGGTATTAATTTATCCTGGGCATTGTGCTGGGTCGTGTGTACATTCTCTTTGTCATTGCTCACAACTCTAGGAAGGTTCTGTTGAAAGCCCCAGTATGTGGATGAGGAGGCAAGGATCCAGAAGGGTACAGTCACGAGCCTAGGAGCGCCTGCTGGTACCTTGGGCAGGTGGTATTTGCACTCAGGTGTGGGCTCAAACCCCTGCACCGCACTGCCCGTGTCTGCCTGTCTGTCTCCTGTTACAGCCTCTTAAACTTTTCAAGGACAAGGATTGTGTGCAATTTATCATTGTATTTCTAACACCTGGGATATGTTAGGCACATAATAAATGATTTAATTAATGAACTGTCAGGGTAGGGTGTGATATATATCTGCCCCCTGCATGCTGCTTCACCCATATCGGGGACAGGGAAGTATAGAGCTTGAACCCAACAACCCTGGCTGTGGTCTCACTGGGATCAAAGACCGCCTACAGCTCTCCACCGTGATGGTGACCTTGGTGAGTCACCTCACCTCTCTAAGCACTAGCTCCTCGTCTGTTGCTGGAGACAGCGAATGTGGCCTCTTCACGTGACTGGGTTACACACGTGAGGCGCCTAGCACGATGCCGGGTATCCAGCCAGGGCTCAGTTGGTGTGAGCAGCTATTGGCGTCTCCTTTTATCCTCACAACAACTGGTTTAGGAGGATAGTGTTACCACTTCTTTAGCTGAGGAGGCTGCGTCTCAGAGAAGTTGCCACTTGCCAGAAGTTGCAAAGAAAGTGGCAGAGCAGGGGCTAGAGCCCAGATGGGCCTGACAGTAAGTCTGAGCTCCTGTCTAGGCTCGCTCAGGCAGACAAAATGGCCTAGTGGCCTTGAGCTCTCCCCTGGAGGAGGCTGCAGGCTGGGAGCAGCAGGGAGAAGAGCTTGCACGAGCAAGAGGCTGCCTCAAGCATCGTGGCTCCGAGGTTTCATGCTCTCCTGTCCCTGCACCTCTGTATGTGCCCAGAAGAGAGGTGGCCCCAAGGCCTGCCGGGGTGACGGCTGGTGGGCAGAGAGCAGGGAGCGGCCAGTGGGGGTTGGGCCAAGTGCAGGGAGAGGACAGATGGCGAGGACAGGACGAGAGGAGGGGGGAAGGGTGGGGGAGCACGGTGGAGGGGAGAGGGACGGTGGCAGCACAGGACGATTGTCAAGAGCAGATGGAAAGGTGACTAGGACAGTGTGGGGGGCGGGGAGCCATGGGGGCTGAGGAGAGGGAGGGGTGGCCTGGGAAGAAGAGAGGAGGAGGCTAAAGAAGGTCTCCTTGTGCTGGTGAGCTGATCTCTCCTGAGTGGAAGAACCGTTGCCATGACAACGCTGAGAGCCAGATCGATGCTCGGCGCTGGATGGAGCTCTCAGTCACTGCCAGCTCCCTCCCCCTCTTTCACCCCTGAAGTGGGGAGTGTGGGGAGAGGGTGGAGGATCGTTCCTCACTCCCCAGAGCTTCCTGGAGTGATGACAGGGGTCCCCAGAGCCCCACAGCTGAGTACTGCACATCCTGCCCCAGAGATTGGGCCAAGTGCGGGATAGGAGGGGCTCCTTCTGCTTCCCTCCCAGCTCCTTTGATGATGGGGTGAGAAGGGAGCACAGGGTTCCCTGAGAGCTGGGGGAACCTCCTGGCTGCTGTCATTAGGGATCAAGGGTACAGAAGCCAAGTGTCACCTGCTCCCCTCAATCTTGCCAAGGAACCTGCAGAGGGAATCCCGAGGCTTGGGTTCAAATTCCTTTCCAGGCTTCCTCTTCAAAATGTGGCAAATGGCAGCAGAGACTAGATCTTCTCTGAGGCTCCTTCCAGCTCTAAAAGCCAGGACTTTTTTCTTGTTGGCTTTCTGGGGTGGGGTCACCTTCTGGTATGACTGAAAAACCCCATGGGGTCCCCTCCTGCCTCTCAATACAGGCCTTTCCACTGAGCAGTCAAGAAGGTCTGAAAAGCCATTAGAGGGTCCACTCCTTCGAACTGTTACAAAAATGCAAGTTCTCCGTAGCAGGGCCATGTGTTAGCTTCTTACCAGGCTCAGGCCTGGAGCGCCCAGACCTCAGGTGAAACGCCCAGTCCCCACTCACTGGCTCTTTGAACCTGGCAAGTTACACAACTTCTCTGCGACTGTTTCCTCCTCCAAAAAGCACTGTTCGGGGAAATAATAATACAAGGGAGTATGGTGAGTATGGGTAAAGTGAGATGATAGAAATTAAAATATATTTAAAAGTAGAAATCATTATGTAAGTAGTTTAAATTATCATCAGTCATACCTGAGTGAGGCAGCCTGATAGAAAGAGGTTTTGGTGAGTGTGGTGACCTGGGAACAAGCCTTGAGCAGTGCCAGGCCCTCTGCTATCCCATGTGATCTCAACAACTCTGCTGGTCATGGTATTCCCATTTTTCAGTTAAAGAAACTGAGTCTCAGAGAGGTTAAGTATATTGCCAAGGTCACACCAAACGTCAAGGACCATTCTGGGATTTGAATTCAGGACTCTCTGACTCCAGAGTCCTCAGTCCTCTGCTATCCCATGTGATCTCAACAACTCTGCTGGTCATGGTATTCCCATTTTTCAGTTAAAGAAACTGAGTCTCAGAGAGGTTAAGTATATTGCCAAGGTCACACCAAACGTCAAGGACCATTCTGGGATTTGAATTCAGGACTCTCTGACTCCAGAGTCCTCAGTGGAAGTGTAGTTGTTGAGCTGAGTCTCCTGTCCAAGAAGGGCCAGGCTCGGGAGCTACCTTGGCGTAGACATAAGAGGTTTTGGCAAGAAAGGCAATGAAGCTGGTGAGAGACTGAAGATCGCTTCTACCCACGCCCCCTGTGGGGTCCCAGAAGGAGAATTCCTGAATGAGTCCAAGTTCAGGGGGATGCATCAGGGGTGAGCAGGTTGTCATTGATTTCAGCCAGGAAGGAAGATAGAAACCAAGGAGGGAAGGAGGGGGAAAGGAAGGGAACGAAGAAGGGAGGGAAGGAATGGTGAGCAAGAAATCCTGGCTCCAAAGTAATGAAGTTCTCCTTTCTCTAGTCCAGGGGTGACAGGATTTCACCAAAGGTCCCACCTGGACAGTCCAGAGAAGCCCCGCTCAGGCACTTCCAACTTCACCAAAGTCTGGCTTCCTGGGAGTGCAGGGGGCAGGGAGGGGGAACATTTTCGAGCAAAGCAAGAAGCTGACACAGAGCACAGCTTTCCAGGAGAGAGGGACAGGGGAGGATGACATGAGCACAGGTGCCCTGCGCAGCTAGGAGATTTCAAGAAACTCCCAGACACCAGATGCCAGTGCGGCTCCCCAGCATCAGGACAAGGACCAGAACAGGGGCTGGGAGGCCGTGGGTGGGAGCCAGGCCTGCAGGGAAGGACGAGGGGCGTCAGGGAGAGGGCAGCAACTGAGGAGAAGGCGGCAAGCTCTGCTAACTAGCAACAGCCTACGGAGGCCAGCCTTCTGCTATCTGTTTTGGTATGGAAACTGCTTTTTTTTTTTTTTTTTTGCGGTACGCGGGCCTCTCACTGTTACGGCCTCTCCCGTTGCGGAACACAGGCTCCAGACGCGCAGGCTCAGTGGCCATGGCTCACGGGCCCAGCCACTCCGCGGCACGTGGGATCTTCCCAGACCGGGGCACGAACCCGCATCCCCTGCATCGGCAGGCAGACTCTCAACCACTGCGCCACCACGGAAGCCCTGCTTTTTTTAAAGGAGTAAGTTTTGCTTTTACTTGGAAAATGAGCAGATTTGTCTGCACACAGCAGTCAGTTGGTCATTTTGCCTCTTAACTGCATGGTCTCTGCTGTCAGGTTATCCTGGCTTCTGTTCCTGTCCAGCTCCCTGTGAGCTGTACAACCTCCAAGTATCAGTGTCTTTTTCTGAAAACGGGGATGGGGATGACTAGCCCGGAGGGTGGCTGTAGAGATTAAATGAGATGATGTGTGAATGGGAGGTTAAAGGACTCCTGTCTTCTAATTCCTGATGTGCAAAGGGGCTAAGTGGGATTTCTCCTAGGAACTCAGGGTCCGGGGCAGGGAATGGAATGGGGTCTGGGGGCCTGAAGAGGACACATCACCGAGGGTGTGAGGAAGCGAGTGTGTGAGGCCACAGGGCCAACATGGGGTCCCGCAGGAGCAGAACATTTCGTTTCCACTGGGTGAGACACCATTAAACCCATTTCACAGATGAGGGGCGGAGGCTTACAGAGGGGTTGATACTTATCCAAGTTCACTTGGTCACTGAGTTCCACCAAGTGGTAGAAACAGAAGGTAAGTCCAGGTGTTTCTTTCTGCTTTCAAAGCTCAGGCCTTTGTTATACTGTCCCCTGAGAGGGTAGCATGGAAGGCAGGCAGCCCTGGGTGCCAGCTTCACCTTTGCTGCAGTAGGCAGGGGTCTTTGCCTCAGTTTCCTCATCTGTAAAGTAAGGGTTATGTATGCTGATGGATTAAGAGAGCCCAGCAATTTCAGTACATGATGATGTGTTGGGAAGACTGTTCTGAGAGCCAGGAGTGCTGGGCTCTAGTCTTGCCTCTGCCTCACCTTGCTGTGTGACCTTGGGCAAATCCCAGCCTCTCTGGGCTTTAGAGCATTAGAATTCCCAGGGAAACTTTAAACACACAAGCAACTCAGCCTCTCCTCTAGAGATTCTGATTCAGTTCATCTGGTGGCCTACACACCCAGAGCTGTGGCTATGCAACCAGGGTTAAGATGACAACAGTGGTTCTCAAATGTAGTCCCTGAACCAGCAACATCACTGGGGAAATGCAAAATCTCGGCCCATGGGGACCGACTGAATCAGAAACTTCGGAGGTGGAGCCCAGCGATCTGTTTTTTGGGGTTTGTTTTTAACATCTTTATTGGAGTATAACTGCTTTACCTTGTTGTGATAGTTTCTGCTGTATATGAAAGTGAATATATGTATACATATATCCCCATATCCCCTCCCTCTTGTGCCTCCCTCCCACTCTCCCTATCCCACCCCTCTAGGTGGTCACAGAGCACAGAGCTGATCTCCCTGTGCTATGCGGCTGCTTCCCACTAGCTATCTATTTTACGTTTGGTAGTGTATATATGTCCATGCCACTTTCTCACTTCATCCCAGCTTACCCTTCCCCCTCCCCTCGTCCTCAAGTCCATTCTCTACATCTATGTCTTTATTCCTGTCCTACCCCTAGGTTCTTACAAAGTCCTCAAGGTGATTCTGATGTGCTTTCAAGTTTGAGAACCTCGGGGCTATAGGATCCAGCCCTAAGATCCTCTTCTTTTTAGGTTGTGTGCATCAGAGGAACAAGATGAAGGAACTGGGTAAGAGCAGGAGAAAGCGTGGGTACGATAGGGGGGAAAAATGGAGGGATGGGAGAAGAGACCCAGAGAATCAAGAGGCGACCTCAGCCTCGTCCCTGGGTCTGTTGGCATCGCAGCCATGAAATCTGCTGAAAAATTTAAAAGCTCCAAGGACGTGCTTCTCAGAACAGAGTGTGCCGTGTGGGTGATAAAAGCCACAGGAGGAAGATGCTTGTCTTCCCGGAAAGTCAATTTACCGGAAGATGTTTTAGGGGGAAAAAAGTTAAATTATTTCATCAATGAGTAACTGAAAACATGGCTATTAGATTTAAGCAAACAGATATATTATGGTACAGAATACACTTCTAAGAGAAAAGAAAAGCTCAAAAACATTTTGCGTTTGGGAGCTTCAGACCCCAGTCTCAGACCCTAGGAGGTCAGTTCTCCTTTCCTTGCCCTTTGGACAACTGCGGTAGAAAACAGCCATTAATGAATGAATTCATGGATTGACTGATTAGAAAAATGATTGAGTCCCTACCTTGTCCCAAGCACTCTACTAGGCACCAGGGGTGTCCCAGTAACAAAAATAGGCAGAGTTTCTCTCCTGGAAAAGCTTATGTGTAATGAGGGTGGGAGGGGTGGACAGACTCCAACAATAATCCAATTATCACACAAATAGATACATAATTACAAACTGGGATAAATGTTTTGAGCAAAATAAAAAAGAGGCAAAGGCAAAGGGAGCGTGTGACAAGGGAGCAAAGCTACAGGAAAGGCTTCTCCCAGGAAGTAACACTGGACCAGGGCCCTGGAACCAAGAGTGGGAAAGGAAACACCAAGAGGTGTTTCCAGGAGGTCTGGAAACAGCACACCAAGTCTTTGACTTCTCCACCTGGAACTTTCTCCTTCATCTATTTAACCCCTAGATCAAGCCCGGCCCCCTCCAGGAAACATTTCCTGACCCTGACCAACTCTGACCACTCCGGCCATGCTCTGTTTCTACGCCCCATTCTTCCAGCACCGACTGTGATCTTATTTCCTGTCATTCAGATCCCACTTTCATGACCTTCTCTATACCCAGGTAATACCCATCTAGAGTTGCCTTAAATAAAAGGTAAATAAAAGTAATCGCTATGACTCTTCCTTTGTGATAAAGGGAGACTGGCCAATTTCAGAAGGATGTTAAAGACATATCAGCACTAACTGAGACATCCTTCTTGGCACATCAGAAAGACCAACGAAGACATGTGAGGGGACATATGGTCACTCTGTGATTCACTAGTTGTCCATGTAGCTCCCGAGACAACTTCCTGTCCCATTAACGGTACAAACATTGCATATATGTTTTGTTTGTATTTTTTATGTTTTGTTTTCAGGAGGATATTAGGGATCTCTAACAAAACTGTGAAATCCTCAAGGATAAGGTCTCTCTTACATATCCAACACTTACCTGCAGTAAGTGTTCAAATGCTTCTTGATTCAGAGGAAACTTTTTTGACTTGCCATGACCCAAAAGAGCTGAGATTTGTCATGTCCTTAATGTCCTCCGTGAACTGTGCAAAATGCTTTACATCTCTTGCCTCTTTTTATTCTCACAGTAACCCTGGGACAGAGGTCGTGCTGTCATCTCAGTTTTACAGAAGAAACTGAGGTTCAAGAGATGGAAGGAAATGACTTGATTAGCCTCATCCACGAAGAGGCAGAGCTCAGTCTGGACCCAGGCCTGGCCCGAAGTGCTCCGGGCCACGCCAGTCAGCTAGACCATGTGCGCATAACAGGGTCGTTCAGGCCTGAATCACAGACACATGTTCTGATTAACAGTCTCACTTTTGCAGAGGGCCCCCTTCCCATAGGATTCTTATGAAAATACAATGAGAACACAGATGTGTAAAAGGGTGAAAGGAAAGACATGGTGCCAAGACTGCAGACAGCTGGTTAACATAGCAGATCCACGTAAAACTCTCCTTAGCTGCCTTGCTCTTCCCTGCTTCCCCACTGCCTGCACGCAGCTCTCAGACTCACGCCTTTCGTGTACTGCCATGACGATCTTCACCATATAGATGACCTGCACTCATTAATATTAAATAATTGAACTTTACTTAGCATGCATTTATGTGGTTCAAAATGCAGAAGTTATAAAAGGGTATACAGCAAAAACTCTCCCAACCACCCTGTCAATCAGGTCCCTTTCCCAGAGATGGCCACCATTGCTACAGTCTGTATGTTTGTGTCCTCCTAAAATTCATATGTTGGAATCCTAACCCCCATGTCATGGGTTAAAAGGGGGGGCCTTCAGGAAGTAATTAGGTCATGAGGGTGGGGCCCCCATGGATGGGATTAGTGCCCTTATAAAACAGACCCCAGAGAGTTCTGTTTCCCCCTCCATCACATGAAGACACATGGAAAAGGCTTCAGCTGTGAACCATGAAGAGGGTTTTCTCCAGAATGTGGCCATGCCGGTACTTTGATCTTGGACTTCTCAACCTCCAGAACTGTGAGAAATAAATTTCTGTTGTTTGTAATCCATCCAGTCTATGGTATTTTGTTACAGCAGCCTGAGCAGACTAAGACAACCATTATTAGCTGCTTGTGTCCTTCCAGAGAAAGTGTACTCATATATAAGCAAATACACACACACACACACACACACACACACCCTTTTAAACACAAAGAAAACATATCAGACATAACGTTGTGCCACTTGCCTTTATAACTTAACAATACACCTTAGAGCTCGTTCTATATCAGAATATAAAATCTTCTTCACTTTTAAAGTCTGCTTTGTATTCACTTGCCCCATTCTTCAACCAATTGATGGACGTTTAGGTGGTTCCTATTCTTTTTATATTGCAAACAATACAGCATGAGTAATCCTCCCGTTATACTATTAGTGAAATAACATCTTTCTCTCAATCAACTGTTTCTTAAAACTTTGCTTCTGTACTAAGCGATATCTATGAAATCACAGGTTTGATGGACTAAATGTATATTTTTCAAATTTACATTAATATAAATAGATAAGAAATCCATAACTGTTGAAATGAAAATGCTTGCCTGTGTATCACCTATATTCATTTTGCTTAGCCCTTGTACCATGCATCTGCTATTTAGGGAAACACCGGCTTCCAGACATTCCAAACTTCTTGGCCAAGATATACCTTCTGCCTCCCTCTCCACATTCATTTCTCCAATATCCTACGCTCCAGGCTTTTGGACTCATGTGCTCTTTTAGGCTTGTGCCTAGGTTGATCATGCCCCAGTGACTGTACGTGCTCCCCAGTACATGTACCGCTGCCTGGAATAATATCTGCACCCTGCCCCTGGAGCACTCCCATTCTTCCTTCAAGTCACAGTCCAAGTCTTCCCCCTCCAGGAAGCTCTCTCTGCCTTCTTCATCCAAAACTTGCATCCACACATCTTGTGCACGCTTCTACTCTAGCAGTCAGTGCACATAGCTAGCATGGCAGAGTGATTAAGAAAGTAGGGCCTGAATTGTGTAGCTCTGGGTTCAAATCCCAGCTCTACCACTTATTATCTCTTGGCGGGGGGGCTCAATTTTCCCATCTGCAAAATGGTGATAATCATAACATCTACCTCCTTGTTATAGTGAAGATTAAAAGATGTGTTTAGCGGGTTAGGTGTTCACTGTAGCTCTTGCCTTTACAGCTGTTTCCCCCACTACATTACTAGCTCCTTTGAGCTTCCGAGCTCTCTATTTGCAATCCTGTCAGGCTTACCTTCAAAACAGATCTCATTTCCGAGCGCACTGCAACTCATCCACAGTGCCAGCTGAGCAACCATCCTCTCGCACCTGGACGTTAGCCTCCTGCCGGCCTCCGTGTTCTGTGCCCAATTCCTTCAGTTTGTGCTTTACAGCCGCCAGAGGGATCCTTCAAGACAGAAGTCAGATCGGCTCTTATCCTGCTCTCAACCGTCTAGTGGTTTCCAATCACTGTTAATGTAAAATCCACAGTACTTTACTATGGCAAAAGTGGCCCACGTGAACTGGCCATGCCTTCCTCTTCCTCTCGCCCCCTTCTCTGGCCACACTGGCCTCCTTGCTCCTCTGGCTCACGGACCAAGAGCTTTGCACTGGCCAGTTGGGCCTGCGGTCTGCTCTTCCTGCAGGGAGCTGCATGGCTGGCTCCTTCCTGTCATTCAGGCTGCTGCCTTCCCGGCCCCCATCCAAAATGACCGTCACCATCCCTCTCTAGTCCTCTGTTCAAAGCATCACGGCTTCCTAATGTGATGTCTAAATTTGTCAGTCTGTCTGTCCCACTGAATGCATGTTCTGTAAGGTCAGGGGATTGATTTTATTCACTGCTCTCTCCACAGTCCCCACGCCAGTGCCTGGCACATAGTAGACGCTCAATAAATATTTGCAGAATGAGTGGATGAATGAAGGACTGAAGGGCCTAGTACTGGGCCAGGGACATTTTTGAGCAAATGTTTAGGGAGGAACAGAGAGAGGGAGAGAGAGAAGAAAGCAAGGAATGAAGGAAGGACAGAAAGAAGTCCAGAGCATTCTTTTTAGTTGCCGTGTCTCTTTAGTGAGGTATAATTTACATACCATAAAATTTACCCATTGCAAGTGTACAGTTCAGTAAGTTTTAGCAAATTTCCACAGTTAGGAAACCATCCCCACAATCCAGTTTTAGAATTCTTTTATCACTCTCCTTGCCCATTTGCTGCCAGGCCCTACTCACAGCTCCAGTCCCAAGCGACCACTGAACAGCTTCCTCACTCTCTAATTTTGCCTTTTCTAGAAATTTCATATAAATGGAATCATACATTATGTAGTCTTTTCTGTCTGGCTTTTTCCACAATGTTGCGTAATTATTTTTAGGTTCACCCATGTCAGGCACGCGTCAGTAGTTTTTTCCTTCTCATTCTGGAGTAGCATTCTAGTGCACGTTTGTGCCACATTTTATGTATCCATTTGCCAGTTGATGGACGTTTGTAGGGTTTCCAGTTTTAGGCTGTTTTGAAGAATGTGGTCATGATTTTCATGCGCAGGTTTTGGTGTGGACGTCTATTTCCAAATGTCTGGGGTAGACACCTAAAAGTGAAATTGCTGAGCCATACGATAAGCCTGTGAGTCCAAAGACACGGCTTCCTTTTGGAGTCTCCACCTAGGCTTGTAAGAAAATGCCCCAAACATGGTAGAGAAAAATGCATATAAAACTCAGTTTGAGCTGCAAGCTCAGCTCCAAGTCCTAAGTGCATGGCCAATTCATTGCGCCTGTGCTTGAGTCCCATTTGTAGCTGCCTTTGATGTATTGTCTGTGGGGAGATGGTGAAATGTGCCAGCCTTCAGACTAACAACTGAGCCTCATTTTTCACCCGGTGATTCTAAAGAATTCTCTTCTTGGCAGAGGCTTGAGAGAAGAACAGTTGATGAAATTGATTGGGGCAGAATCATGTGGGAAGGAGTCACACTTTCTTTACCACTGAGAGGTCCAAGCAAGAGGTGAAGTGATCACAGACAACCACAGCTGTGCAGACGTATCTCTGGTCCCTGTGAGATTTTGGCCCCTTCCAAGTGTCCTGGACACCCTGTCACCATTCCCAGCTGTGGAGGCCTTGAAACCTGGGCTCCAGCACCGAGATCTCAGGTCCTGCCAGGTGCATCCTGCCACATCCTTGCTTCAGGTTTTAAACTTCATAACTACGATGACGAGGCTGTAGGTGGAATTTACAGAAAGCTTTGAGGCTTTCACCTCCTGCCTTGCCACCTGACGCTGTGCTTTGCTCTGCTGTGCTTCAGTTTCAAAGACTTCACCCAGTGAGGGAGTCAACCTTCAGGTGGAAACCTCACGGGCTGGACCATGTCAGCTTCCATCCCACCCATGAGAAAATGAAAAGCTCCCGGCTCCTCTCCTTAGAGATCTTTTGTAGCATGAAATCAGAGTTCATCCTAGGATACAATTTTGGCTTCAAAAGTTAATTTCTGATGTTCCTGATTGAACAATGCCCATTCAAAAGAAGAAGAAGAAAGAAAAGCAGACCAAAAGCAGAGGTTCACAGAGCTTTGGATAAGCAAATATCCTTTCTGATGGGTTCCAGTCTCCCTGCAAAGAGAGGACACTGAGAAAAATGATAAGTCAGGGGAGTCAAGATTTCATAGGAATTTTTGTTGTTTGTTTGTTTGATGTAACAGGTTCTGTCTGAGAAAAAGGGAATTCAGGCTATCTTGCAGGGCAGATAGGTTGAGAGGTCAGCAACCCCAAGGCAATCCACGTGCAGGAGTTGATTAACGTGGGAGAAAGATGTGGGGATCTCACGGGCCTCAAGGCTGGGGTCTGAGCCCTGAGGAGAGAGATGCCGAAGGAGCATCTCTGAGGCTCAAGCGGCCCTGACATGACAGCTTTGGAGACCAGGGGACAAAGTGGGGCACGTGCAGGGGGAGGGCAGCATTTGACTCATGTCAGCACAGCACACAGTGTGGCTTCTGCTCAGGAAAGACTAGGAATGTGGCCCGTCACGTGGGGAAGACTGCAGGCCCTGGGCTGGCCACCTGGGTTCACACCCTGGCTCTGTTTCTTTCTAACAAACTTTGGGCAAGTTGCTTCTCCTGTGTGAGCCTTGTTTTTCTCATCTGTAAAATGGGTATATTAATCATGAAAACCTCCTAAGTCTGCCATGAGAAATAAGTAAGTTCTCACATGCAGAATGCTTATCTGGGTATACAGAGAGGGTTTGCTCAATGCTGGCTGGTTTTTTGATGTTGCTGTTGTTAAAGAATTCCAGCTTTCAGGAGCACTTGGCGACACCACCCTAACATATACTGTTGTCAAGGTGGTTCCAGCAGGAGCTGGCGAGAGGTGGCCACTAGAGAGGGGCCGGGGCAAACACACCCTGAGCAAATCATTTCAGAGCTCATGTGAAACCCCTTTGGGACTCGTAGCAAAACCTGGGTGAGACCTCACCTGGGACGGGAGATCCCAAAGGCCTTTATTACACAGATGGGGTAACAGCCAGTGAAATAGATATCACCACTGTCAGTAACGACCTCGTTAAATCCTCAGCTTTGGGGACCTCTTCGGGTTACCCAAAGAAGAGACTGGCAGAAACATAGAGGAAATAGCTGCTGAGTAGCTAACAACTGAGAGCACAGCCATCCACGCTCCCTGGGTTCCAATTCTAGATCTGCCACTTCCTATCTATGCGTTTTCAGCAAGTTAAATTTCTCTGTGCCTCAGTTTTCTCAACTGCAAAGTGGGAATAAAAATAATAGTCCATATTTCATAAGGTGTTTGTTGGGCTTTAAAGGGATCATTAAAATAAAGCACTTCACATGGTATGGTGCCCAGTAAACATCAGTGAGCCAAGCTAGCAGATGAGAAGGAAGAGGGTCCCATGCACAAAAGCCCAGAGGTGCAGAGAGAACAGAGCCGCAGGAGACAAGGTCTGAGCCTGTCCTAGGCTCACAGGGCTTCCCTTCACAAGGGAAGTGACGATGAGTAGGAGAAGAATTTGGGGGGCATCGGTCAATGACCTTGTTTGTGTCTGTGTCTCACCATCTAAACTAAGCCCTTTGAGGGCAGGGACCTTGTTTCCTCATCTTTGTTCCCGCAGCACCTACCACCGCACCGAGCAGGCAGTGAGTGCTAAGCTGGCATTCTCAAGATGTTGAAAGCCCTGGAGAAAAGCTCCAGGCCGGGATTCTGGTCCCACGTTGGCCTTTACTGATTTTCACTGGGACTGTGGCCAGGTCAATACCATTGATGTCTAGGTTTTGCTGGACAAACAGAGATCATGGAAGGGATTTTATTTTATTTTTAAAAAATTTTTATCATCCAAAACTAGTTTATTATTCACTTTATCAACTCTTCCTGCCAAATAAAGGACCCCCAAAGCATTAAGTGTTAACTGCAAAGAAGTTAGGTGAGGCTCATCTTCTCTCCTGGAAGGGATTTTAGAGATGAGGAAACGAAGGCCCAGAGGACATGAAGAACACAGTTAATGTCGAACACTGAGCAGTAGAGCCAGGTCTGGAAACCATTCCCTCTGCTAAGTCCAGTGCCCATTCCCACCTGATTTCTCACAGGGCAGATCAATGACAGATTTTCCTGTGCAGCTGAACTTCATATCTTCTATCGAGCTTGCATATTTATTTTCGCTGAGCTGATCAGTTCATCCTGAGACTATTCTTCCAAGCCAAGCTGGAGGTTAATAATAAGCACTTACAACCGTGATGTGAATAAGATTTGAATCCTATGTTACAAGTGAAGACAGCCTCCAAAAAGCTGAATTTACTTGTCTAGGTTCTCACACCTGGTAGGGAATTTGCAGAGGACAAATTCATCTCAGTTCTCCCTGAATCCAAAACCCATACACTAATCTACCGAGAGGGAATTCCGGGTGTAGTTAAGGAGCTTTGCCTGGGTTCAAGGATTCTACTGGAAGTCTGGGGTTCTGCCCACCCCACCAAGAAAGACCTCTAGGACAGAAGGCTATAGTATGGGGTGATGGCTCAGCCATTCAGGAGGTTCAATGCCATCCTGGTGTGCTTGACTATGTGGGTAAATCAGTGAAAATCTCAAATCCCTACCTAATCCTCTCCCTGTCTCCTTCCCTGAGGGTCATTGAGCCTATAAGAAAAGTCTTAGCTCTCACCATGACTATTTCCCAGACTGATAAACAGAGGTCAGACAGAAACGTAGAAAGCAGGGCATGCTCTGGGCTATGGTGTCAGATGCAGCACAAAGGATGCTGATCACCTTCAAGTTAAACAGCCTCCCGAGACTCCACAATTTCCTCCCTCCCAGCCCCAATCCCCTGCCAGAGAATCAATGCTTTCACTTTGTTTTAGCTGAAATTCACATTTAAATCCCCATTACCTCATAAAATATGTCTCATGCATTCACACAGATTTACCAAATGTATTACTGTCTTTTGCATTTTTTTTTCTGTAAAGATCTATCTTAATCCAATATTGCTCCATCACCATTAAGGTACCTCATTTAAAGGTTATCCCCATAGGAACATTCCTAAGTGCCTGCACTTTCATCCCCACTGTCAGCTGGAGAACTCTAAAAATAAATGAGAGCTACAATTTAGTGAGCACCTACTATGTGCCATACATCTCACACAATGATAAATTATATAATTTATAAGTTTGGTTGCTAAAACAGAGTCCCCCATTTCTCTCTCATTTAACGGTCGAGGAGTAGGCTGTCCAGGGTTGGGATGGGAGCTCCAGGATGTCAGAATTCCCAGGTTCCTTCTATCTTGTTGCTCTGCCATCTTTAGGTGTTGCCCTCATTCACCTCGTCCAAGATGGTGTGTTGCTACATTCCAGCCAGCTAGGAAGAGGACTAGAGAAAAAGAATGCCCCTTTCCTTTAAGGACATGAACTTATAGACGGCATAGCTGCACATTTCCCATTAGCCAGAACTTAGTCAATGACTACACCCAACTGCAAGGGAGGCTGGAAACTGTAATCTTTAATCCAGGTGGGATAGACCCAGTGAGAAATCAGAGGTTCTAATTCTATCACAGAAGATAACGAATGGTGGTATTGGGTACCACCAGTAATATGTGTCATATCAGGTGATTCTAAATGAAACCAGGCCCCAAGATTTTTGAACCTATGATAAGAAAAGGCTGAAAATGAAATGCTCTGAGAGAGGTGCAGCCTCACCTGGACTGGGATGTGCATGCGTCATTTCCAACTTTGCTTAATATAAAATAACCCAAAGGACGGGATGTAGGATAGTCCCACATGTGTGGCAGGGACAGGTCACAGCCCTGGGGGTGGGGAGGCGCTGTGGAGCTTCCCCTGAAAAGAAGGGGTGCTCCTGCAGTCAGCCCTCCTGGAGGGTGGCCAGCCCTGGAGCAGGAAATGAGGATTCTGAAAACAGACCTTAAATGAGCTGGATGGAAAGTGGTCTCTCCTCTGTGAACTGGGGGTCAGCTGGGTCTGGACACCACCGTGTAGAGATGCCAGAGTATTTCTGGTGAGGGAAGGGGGGGACTTGGGCCCAGTCATGGTGAAGCCATACTGAGAGGGACACCCAGAGCCAGGCAGTCCAGAGAAGCGGAGGACACATCTGGACCTGTTCGGTCCTAATTATTCTCTATTTTCTTTCTTCTCAACTAGCCCCAAGCTGTCATAAAAGCTTGTGAATAGCTAATCCTGGTCTCTCTTCTATTGGGGAAATGAAGGCAAAGTACCCGCTCCACGCTTAGGAAGAAGTAGACGTGTCACTCTGGCCTTCCTTCAGACCCTGACAAATATGCCACATTCCTTGCTGCCCCAGGCCTTTGCACACACCTTCTCTCAGCCTGGAATGCCTGCCTCTGCCCCCTTTGCCTGTACACTCGTGCTCACTCTGACCTATCATCTAGAATATCACTTCCTCAAGAAAACCCTCCCAGACTCTCCTAACCCTCACCCCCCAGACCCAGTAGATTCTTCCTATGTTCTCTCATAATCCCTGAATTATCATAGGCATGGTTTGTAATTACATATTTATTCATGGGATTGTTTGATCAGGATCTTTCTCCCCTACTAGACAATAAATACCACAAGGGCAGGAACCACGTTCAATTTTTCTCACTCTTCAATTTCGAGCATCTAGGACAGTACCTGGAACGTACTAGGTGCTCGATAAATATGTGTTGAATGAATGAACAAGAATGGTGTCCCATCGCTGAGGCCAGAGTACACGGGGCTCAGCAGCAGAGGACAGTTTTGGCCACCAGAGTACTGACCCTTAAGGGGCTTTGGCATGGCAACATGAGGGGGAGACAGGAGAAACCCTGCCGGTTCAGAGGGTCCCCTAAGAGCTTCTCACAAATATCTGAGGAGACACATTTGGGACATGAGGGGCTTAACCTGGTTCAGAAATGTTTGAAAACCACTCAAGGACATACAGTAAGTAAATGCAGTCTGGATTCAAACTCACGTCTGGGCATCTCCAAAGGTCACCCTCATTCTACAAGTCCAGTTTGTTACCCAGAGAAACAAAAGCAAATGGGAAAAAAAATACAAAGCCAACTCATGAAATGACTCAATGACAAATGTTTTCAGCTCACGGCTGCTCCAGGAGGCCTTTTCTTCTGCAGGAATGTCTCTGTGGCTGAGTACTCCCAGCCTAGTCTCCCAGACCCTCTACCATTTAAGCTTGACACTGACTACTTTTCATAAAGTGTGGTTTCCGTTATGCCCTTAACATGGCAAGCATACTTTGGGATCCTGTTCTCTGAATACACAGTAGTTTACACCTATGCCCCTTAAGGGTAGCATCCCAAACAGAACATGCTGAAGTAGACCCAGCCTTTCCAAAGGGCAGTTTGGGTTTGTGTATGCAAAGCTTCTGAAACGTGCATCTATTTCATCCAGCATTTCTGCTTCGGGGGTTTATCTCAAGAACTAAATCAGACAGATGTGTAAAGCTGTCATGTCAAGGATTTTTTATTGGCAGAGATATTTGCAATAGCAAAAATATGGAAACCAAATATCCAATAATAGGGATTGGTAAAATAATTGGAGATATATCTATACAATGATATACAATGTAGTCATTAAAAATGGCAATGGGGCTTCCCTGGTGGCGCAGTGGTTGAGAGTCCGCCTGCCGATGCAGGGGACACGGGTTCGTGCCCCGGTCCGGGAAGATCCCACATGCCGCGGAGCAGCTGGGCCCGTGAGCCATGGCCGCTGAGCCTGCGCGTCCGGAGCCTGTGCTCCGCAACGGGAGAGGCCACAGCAGTGAGAGGCTCGCGTACCGCAAAAAAAAAATGACAACGAAGATTTTTATTGATGATAAAAAACATTCACAATGAGAAAAAGTATGTTCAGAAGCAATTCGTATAGTACGATTTCATTTCTGTTAAAATATGGTTTTATTTGTTCATTCAACAAAATGTATTGATTGGTTGCTACGAGCTGGGGATATAGCAGTGAACAAAATAAAGACTCTCTATCAGGAAACCACCAATCCATTGACCATTCTCTGCTGGTGATCACTGAAGTCAAACTCTGAGCCTCCATTTCCTCATCTATCAAGAAGGAATAATAACAGTTATCCACAGAGATATGGGAAGGTTAAACATGTGTGAATATAAGGGCTCAATAAATATAAGACAGTGTATTTATCACGCCAAAATCTACTCCTCCTTACTACTCCCATTTACCAGGGATTATTGTGATCTTATGTAAAACCCTGGGGCTGCATCTCAAGTTCTAGTCTCAACACAACTATCAAATATCTGTACAGCCCAGGATAAATTGCTACATTCAATCATTTCAGTCATTTGGTTAGTCCGTCATTCAGCAAACACTTATTGAGCACCTACTGTGTGTCCTCCTATAGCCTATAAGTTTATACACCCTCTGGTTCCATACCCACCCCTCTGCCCTCTGCTCCCACGACTGGCCTCCCAACACTGGCCTTCTTGAAGTTCTTCAAACATGCCAAGTTCGTTCCCATTTCAGGGCCTGCTGTTTCCTCTGCCTGGAATGTTCTTCCTTCTATATGTCAGGACTGACTCCTTCTATCTTCCCAGTCTCAGTTTGAATAGCTCCTCTCAGAAGAGTCCTCAGCCCCCTAGGGCATCCTAGACCCCCTGCTCACTACTCGACTCTATTGTCTTCATAGCATTTACCACTATCTTAGGATCAAATTAATTTTCTTGTTTATTATCTGTTGTCCTCAATACAATGGAAGCTCCAGGAAAGCAGACACCTACTTTGTCTAGTTCATTGCTATACTCCAGCTCTTAAAACTGTACCTGTCACATAGTAGATGTTTAATAAATTATGTCAGAGGCAAAAATGAAAGGATGGGCCTGGCCCCTTGTAAGGCAGAGGCCACAACAGTGAACAAGGCACATGTAATCTCTTATAGTTATCACCTTGTGATGCCTAGTTTCTTAGTCCTCCAAAAGGGAACTCTTTTTGCCCCTTTCTTTCCCGAGAATCCTTCATAGTTATGAAACCAGCATTCACTTTAATATGCACAACCCCCATCAGATTCTTTCTCCAAGACTATCCTCTGCCAAAGTGCTGAGTAATTAGCCGTTAGGAGCTACAATGGCTCCAAATTTTGATTAAGCATTTTCCTGGCTTTTAAAATTCCAGGCCAGACTATTAGGCTGTGTTCTGCTACGGCATTGCCCAGTGCAGGGATCGACTGAGACAGACTTTGTCCCCCTCTTACTTTGCAGTTATTTCCTTGAGTATTTTGATCTGGATGAGAAGTATGACATTATTGATTTGCTCTGCTCCACACGCCGACTGCCTCTTCTGCAAGAGTAGGAATCTTTATGGCTTCAATAATTTCCCGGAGTGCAGAGAACGAGAACTCTTTATATTTTTGCTTGGCACTCTGCAATTCTGTAAATTTTTTATAGACTCTGAGGTTAAGTTTTGTCCTTTGCTCTCGGGCTCATTGGGATGTCTGCTTGTGCTCTGTGAAAGAACCTGACCCTTTTGTACCCAGTCATGTCACACCCCATCCTTATCATCAGAGAGGGAAGGACAGAAGAAGAGAGAAAGAGAAATAGAATAGAATTCTAGAGCTCTTTAAGTTCTGTACTTCTTTTTACTTAAAAAAAAAAAATAAAAGCAGCTCAGAAAGGTTTAGTGACTTATCTAAAATAACCCTTATTAGTAGGAAATAATAAGTGGGAAGCAGTCTTCTGCTTTTGGGGCCATCTGTGGTGCTCTTCACCAGTATTTTGTTTCTCTTCCCCCGAGCACAAAATAGCGTTCTGCTTCTCTGTCTCCATAAGGCCCTTTGATGTGCAGAGGCCAATACAATGCACGTGGAAGTGAGCTGTGCCACTTCAGGTGGACGCCGTCCAGAGCTTCAAGAGCCATGACCCGCTGTGGCTTCCCCACCTCCAGATGCTGGAGGCTGCATCTACCTGCATCCCTACACGAGCTCAAGCTCATCAAACAAGGAAAAGTCCAGTTCATTAGGAAAATACTTAGATCTCTTCACAACTTGACCCTAAGCTTCCTTTCCAGCCTCAAATCTCCAAACCCCTTCCTGAGACACTCTTCTTCCTCGTCATTAACCCCTTTCCCTGCACACGTTTATTAATTCTTTGTTTGCACAGTCATGCATTCAACAAATGCTTATCGGGTTTCTGGAATGTTCAAAACATGCTGCGGACTTCAGTGTATCAAACTATTGCATGTACTTCTTTATTCTTGTTTCAAGATCCAGGTCGAAATCCTTTCCACTAGGAAGGCTCGTCTGACACCACTTTTTTCCAAAGCTATTTCGCCTCGTCTTTCTCTGGGTGTTGATGACATGTTGTAGGTCTTTCTTTTACCTACTGTGCGTGTGGTACTACAATTACTGGTTCACATATTTATCTCCCGCACTAGACTGTGAACTCTTTGAGGGCAGGGATCACACCACAGTCATCTCTGGAGTTCTAATGCCTGGCTCATCGTCTATGCTCAATAAATATCTAATGAGAGGAGGGATGGATGGTGATTCAATCTCACTATTCTGATTCTGCTTCCGACATTCCAGCATCTTAGCTCTCCAAGGGGGAAAATGGCACCCAGAGTCCCAGAAATCTGGTTGAGCTGGAAATTGGGGTGAGTGTCTGATTTATAAACATACTGGGTGGGTTGGTGAGGATGGAGAGCTGTTTAACATCTCTGCACCTACCTGGATGAGAAGCAGCAGAGAGAGACCCCAAGGATGTGCTAATATGTCTGCATGGTAGAGGGCCACCCAAGACTGGCTTGTTTCAGGGAGCAAATGCCACTTAATGAGCAGGAATCACTCTCTTAGGGGCCCCAGAACATAATTATGCCAGTGGGGATGTCCTCCTTTTCTGCTTGTATTTCAAACAAAATAAATCATGAACTACGCTCCTGATCCCAAAGCTTGGATCCCAATGGTGGAGCATAAGAAGACGCAGGCTGTACAGCAAGGCTTGTCATTTCTGCAACATCAGCACCATTGATCTTTGGAAGTAACCCCAAGTCAGCTGAGCCTTCAGACAGCCAACGCCCCTCACTTACCCTCCTCCCCACGCTTGTGTCTGCACAGATCCTGGGCTTTCTGTGCTGGTTTCCTCAACCACATTTGACATAATCCATATTTTCCACTTTAAATATTTATAGCAAACTTGGAGGGAAAACATTCTCTTTTCAACAGGCCTTCTAATTTCATTCAACAGTGAAGGTCAGAGCCATGAATGCTCTGCAGAGGAATTTCTCTCCTGATTTTCAATCTACGGCAAGCAGAATGGAGAGCAGGAAACAGAATTCTTTTACCCAGTTTCACCCTCCATGCTCTCCACTACCAACCATCTGAAGGCCTCTGTTAAGCAGAAAAACAGCTGAGAAATCACCTTTTCATAGATTTATAGTGTTTTTCAGATTATAAAAATGCATATCCCTTGCAATAATTTCAGGATACAGAAAAAGTATATAGAAGACAATAAAGGCCACCTTTAATCCACCACACAGAAATAATCATTATTAACAATTTGATGTCAAATCTTTTAGATCTTCTTCCAAAAAAAGGATTATATTACTTCTTACTAAAATGGGATTGTATTATGCAAACTATTTTGCAAACTTCTTTTTTCTAATTATAATTATAGTGTGGAGATCTTTCTTGTGTGGGAATGTATGTGTTTGTCTAATGCACATAATTTTTAATGGCTGTATAATATTCCATTGTAAAAAGTACCAGAAATAAGTAATTAAGCAATCCCCTATCACTGGGCACTTAGGTTGTTTCCACTTATTCATTATTATTTAAAAAAATAATTTAAAGATGTGGTGATTATCCCTCCACAGAAAGATGAGTGTTCTCCTCTTACTATTTCTTTCATATAAATTTCTTGATGTGAAACTGTTGTTTCAGGGGATATGGGTCTTTTAAAGACTTTGACTCACATTACCAAAAAAAAAAAAAAAAAAGGAAAAGAAAGGACCAATTTGCTTTCACAAGCAGTGCATGACCCTGCCTATTTCCTTACAAACTTATCAGTTTTGTGTATGAGCCATCTTTATATTTTTGACAATCTGATGGCAGAAAAAAATGGTGATCACATTACTGTCATTTTTAATACATTTCATTTATATTAAGTTTAAATGTTCATTAAACACATTTTTTATGAATTTGTATATTAGGTATCTTGCTCATTTTTTCCCATTGGAGTAACTTGATATACTGCCATTTTAAATGTTAAAGATTGTATGCTGTAAGTACTCTTCTTAATGTGCCTTTTGTCCTTTAACTTTGTTCTCCTTTGCTGTGCAGAGTTTAACTTGTGTGTAACAAAGTCCATCAGCGTTTTTTTGTTGTTGTTTTTGCGGTACGCTGGCCTCTCACTGTTGTGGCCTCTCCCATTGAGGAGCACAGGCTCCGGACGCGCAGGCTCAGTGGCCATGGCTCACGGGCCCAGCCGCTCGGCGGCATGTGGGATCTTCCCAGACCGGGGCACGAACCCATGTTCCCTGCATCGGCAGGTGGACTCTCAACCACTGTGCCACCAGGGAAGCCCTTTTCTTTCTTTTTTTTAAATTTATTTTATTCAAGTATAGTTGATTCACCTCTTCTGCTGTACAGCAAAGTGATTCAGTTATACATACATATACATTCTTTTTCATATTCTTTTCCATTATGGTTTATCACAAGATATTAAATATAGTTCCCTGTGCTATACAGTAGGACCTTGTTGTTTATCCATTCTACATATAATACTATGCATCTGCTAATCCCAAACTCCCACTCCATCCTTCTCCCACTCCTCTTCCCTCCTGGCAACCACAAGTTTGTTCTCTGCGTCTGTGAGTCTGTTTCATAGATAAGTTCATTTGTGTAATATTTTAGATTCCACAAATAAGTGATATCATATGGTATTTGTCTTTTCTTTCTGACTTACTTCACTTAGTATGATAATCTCTAGTTGCGTCCACATTACGCAAATGGCATTATTTCATTCTTTTTTATGGCTGAGTAGTAGTCCATTGTATATACGCACCACATCGTCTTTATCCATTCATCTGCTGATGGACATATCAGTGGTTTTTTCTTGCTGGCTTCTGGTGTTAATTTCAAAGTTTAAAAGGCCTTCCCCGCTCCTGAGACAATAGAGCTTTCACCTATATATTTCTATGGAAATTTTGTGGTTATTTGCTTATTTTTATATAAGTATTTAAACAATGTGAAATTTATTTTGGTATAAGGTATGAGGTAAGGATCTAACTTATTTCTTCCCATAAAGTTAATTCATTTTACAATTAACTCTTCCCTCTGATTTGAAATACATTTATAATATATAAACTACTTACATATTTGTGTTAGGTAGACACACTTTGTTAGAAGAAATCCTTTCACTGCTCTTCTTTTTTCAGAAAATCCTTGAATTGTTTTCAGTTATTTATTCTTCCAGATGAGCTTATTATT
The DNA here is from genome assembly GCF_937001465.1 of Orcinus orca. Lineage (NCBI taxonomy): Eukaryota > Metazoa > Chordata > Mammalia > Artiodactyla > Delphinidae > Orcinus > Orcinus orca. The sequence goes on along the minus strand of NC_064574.1, from coordinate 65,472,932 downwards.
TTGACAAGTAATAATAAAAATTCTGCTAATATTTTAATTAATATCACATAATGTTTATATAATTTGGGCTAAATTGGCATGTATCTAATACTGAAAACATAGATTCCATTTATTTATCTCTTATACCCTTCAACAAAGATTTGCAGTTTCACACAACATAGAATAGCACATTTCTTATTAAATTTATATCTAGATATTTTATGTTTGTGCTCAGAATTTTATTATAATTTTATTATTAATTTTTACTGATCTATAGAAAAGCTCCTGGGAATTTTAGAGTATATTTTATACCTGTAATTGTTTTTGAAGGTGGTTATTTGGTGGTTAAAACCATGTCATTGTACTTCATAGTTGCAATTGTATTACAAATAGACATAAATCATGCCAACTCTTCTGGAAACCCCACTAGTATAAGAATGGTTGTGTGGCTTGGAAGGTTCACCAAGGATAGTTGTATTAATCATGGTTTTTATTTTCTGTATTTTATTATGCTTTGACATTTAGCGGGCTTGTTGACTTGGGAAAGACTGCCCCTCCCGGAGCTAGCTGATTCCTGGAGACAGCAAGCTGCTTTCCTGGGAGCACTTCTCATACGCAAACTACCCACTCTCCAACCGCCTCCTCTATTGCATTCTTATGCTTATGCCCATATTCTCCTGTCTTAATCACCCCACAGCCAGGTACTAGACAACTCAGGCCATGCTTTCCTCCTGCTCCGCTGCCTCCTGACCAACCCTGGTACTACCCCACGTGGCCCTGCATAGGGTGGCAGACCCCCTGCTCCCGGAGACTGTGAGTAACAAACTGTCTTTTCAATCTGTTCAATATGTTTCAATCTGTTCAATCTCCTGATCTGTTGGCCTTTTCATAATTGAATAGTGAAAGATTTTACTGAATAGTCTGATACGGGAGCAAGATGCTAGGTTTTAGAGTCACACAGTCCTAGGGCTGAATTAAACTTCCTGGCTTGCTAGTGGGGTGACCTTAGACAAGTATCTCACTCCTCCAATACTCCAACTCTCTCCACAAGGTGGAGGGAGGCTGCAGGAGTGGTACCTGGGACTGAGCAGGAACAGAAAATCCCTCTTCTGAAATGTTATGCATTAATGTGAGAACGACATCTGGCCTGGAAGCCGAGGACCCAAAGCCTTTGGTTGGTGTGTGACCTCAGGGAGCCCAGGGCTGCTTGGGGTGGGTGAGGCTTACTCATCATAGACATGGCCACAAAAGGACATTGTTCTCTGCTACGAACACCAGGTCACGGAACCTGCAGAGCATATGGTGAAACAGATTAAGAGGGCAGGAAAGATTTTCTGTGCCAAGACATCAGCCTAATTTACATGGGTTAGCACCTATGAATGAAGTCATTTCCTCTCAGTCAAAGGCTGAGGAGCTTGAAGACCAGAGCAGGAACCAGGGCAAGATATCGGGAGAAGGGGCGAGTTACATCTCCCAGTGGGAGATCCCCTCCCCTGGGCTTGAGCCTTCTCTTCTCTGCAGCCCCGAATTTCTGCCTAGTGACTGAAGTTTCCCTTAATCTTTCCCACACTTTTGTCTTTCCCAGCTAAGACTTGAGCAGCCTAATAGAGTGTGACTGGGTCTTTCCCCTCTTTTTTTTAATACCAGGAAGAGGTTTATAGAACTAGCTGGAGGAGACCTGATGAGAGTTTGGGGATTCACCTGCGGGGTCACTGAGCACCTGCTACGTGCTAGCATAACTTAAGGCATTTTGCATATATTTGCTCACTTCATTCTCACAGCAAACCTGCGAAGGAGGTACCATCCCCGTTCTCTAGCTCCAGGTCCTTTCAACTATGCTGAAGATGAGGATGCCAACTGGCACTGACCCCTGACGCTACGGCGGACGCTATTGTAAAAGTTCTTCCTACTTTAACTCATTTAATCCTCACAACAACCTCATGAGTGTTAAAATTATGATGATTATTATGAGGTATCACTAGTGCCACTTTACCGATGAGGAAACCGAGGCACAGATGGGTTAAATACGGTCACACAGCTGGTAACTGGAAAAGGCGAGTCAAACTCAGGTGATTTACTTCAGGGATTTGCTAATTATTGCATACCTGCTGGCCACCCGTTTTTATAAATAAAGTTTACTGGGACACAGCCACGCCCATTTGTTTACTTACTGTCTGTGGCTACTTTCCTGTTATAACAGCAGAGTTGAGTAGTTGAAACAGAGATCATATGGCCTGCAAAACCTAAATCCTTATCACCTGGCCCTTTACAGAAAGTTTGCTGACCCCTGGTCTAGCACCAGAAGGAGATGGCACCTGGCACTCCCTGAGCGAGCCGAATGCCACCTCCATCAGCGTGTCTTTCCAAAGCCCAGGTGGGGTGGCGGAAAACCTTCAGGCCTTGGTATCAAATACATCTGCGCTGAAATCCCCACTCTGATGTATTGTCTCGCAGCACCTTGAGTTCATCTGTAAACTTAAGGATGACCATTTCTTTCCTGGGGTTGGGGGGTGTCCCTGTGTGTGGAGGCCATTATACAAAATACCATAAAACAGTAGGTACACAACAAGTGCCCAGAAATCATCAATGGCGCAGGTGAAGTGGGAGCCTCCCTTCACCTCCTCTGCATCCCAGCAGAAGTGTCAGCTCCATCCTCCGCCATCCATGGAGGAATAACCCCTGTTATGCCGTTGACGCGCAAAACACTTCCTATCTATTTCACATTTGCAAGCAATCATCGATATGCTGCCTCAGCTTGGCAGATGCAAAGAGAATGCTCAGATCTCCAGCTCGGCCAGCTGCTCCCTGGTGGGCAAGGAGGAGGGGGGATAAGGAGAGTGAGGAGGAGGGGGAGGGGAAGGGGAGGGGAGGGGGAGGCAGAGGAGGAAGAGTGAGGAAAGGAAATGGAGCCAGGGCCCAGGGCCTCTGTCACCCCACTGACCTCCTCAGTGTCCTAGTGGCCCCACTTCCAACTTGAACAAAGGGCCTTTTAGAACATGGAGGTGGAGTTCCAAGACTCCCAGAGCTGATTGCTTCCAGAGAATGCTTTAATAATGGAAGCTCTGTACAGGAGAAGAAGACTGGAACCTGCCTTCCGCAACCTCTCTCTGGAACTGTTGGCGTGAGAGACAACTGGGGGCGCCTTATCAGACTGACTTCCCTGAACAACTTCCCAGGGGCGCCCCCAGGAGCCCAGCACCACCAAACAGTAGTAGCCACCATGCATTGAGCACTTACCATTTAATACCACAATAGCTCCATGACGAAGGTACTGCCATCTCCGCTTTACAAATGAGGATGCTGAGGCAAGAAACATAGAAGATCCAGCACTGGGAAAGAATACAGTCCCGTTGTTTCAAGTCCCCCAGTCTGACAATTTGTTATAGCAGCCACAGAAAACTAACACAAGGGCTTCACACATGGTCTGGCATGTGGTAGGCAAGGCCATTAAATCTCACCACACCCAACCAACTCAGATCGATTGGTAATGCCTGAAAGTACTGAGTCTGGACTCCTCAGGAAGGAAGAGTACAATTGATTAGTGATGTCTGCCATAGGTAAGGAAACAAGGACTGTTGGCATGAATACTATGTATTTCTATTTCCTATAAGAATGCACAATAGGGCTTCCCTGGTGGCGCAGTGGTTGAGAGTCCGCCTGCTGATACAGGGGACGCGGGTTCGTGCCCTGGTCCAGGAAGATCCCACATGCCGCGGAGCGGCTGGGCCCGTTAGCCGTGGCCGCTGAGCCTGCGCGTCCAGAGCCTGTGCTCCGCAACGGGAGAGGCCACAACGGTGAGAGGCCCGCGTACAGCAAAAAAAAATAATAATAATAAGTTGAGAGTTATATTTTATTCCGCGGGAATTTTCAGGACTTCAAGCCTGGGAGGCAGGGTTTCAGAAAACTCTGAGAAACTGCTCTGAGGAGGTGAGGGGGGAGCCAGGTTATATAGACGTTTTGCAGCAAAGGGCAGGTAGTCGAGAACATCAAAAGATTATTGTTAATTAAAGAAAACCAGATATCCCAAGTTAAGGAATTTAACACTTTCCTATCAGTGGGAAGATGTAAGAGTCTGGGCTCACTGAAATCATGCCTTTGATATGCATCTCAGCTATCTGGGGTCAGTATCCTGTATTTTCACATCCTGAGTTTCTTTTATTTTTTATAAATTTATTTATTTATTTTTGGCTGTGTTGGGTCTTTGTTGCTGCTTGTGGGGTGTGCGGGCTTCTCATTGCAGTGGCTTCTCTTGTTGCAGAGCACAGGCTCTAGGCGTGCTGGCTTCAGTAGTTGTGGCACACGGGCTCAGTAGTTGTGGCTCACGAGCTCTAGAGTGCAGGCTCAGTAATTGTGGCGCACGGGCTTAGTTGCTCCGCGGCACGTGGGATCTTCCCAGACCAGGGCTCGAACCCGTGTCCCCTGCATTGGTAGGCGGATTCTTAACCACTGCGCCACCAGGGAAGCCCACATCCTGAGTTTCTTCAGGGCTCACCATAGGGAGTGGCTGCCATCTGATGGCTGCTAGATGGCAGGTATTCTTTCCTTCCTGAGTTCCCTCAGGACTCACCAGCTCACACTGGAGGGCTGCAGTTGCTGATGACTGTGACATCCTTTGTATACTGATATGGCAGGAAATATTCCCTTTCTCAAATGTAATGTTTTGTGTCCAGACTTAGTCCGCTTCTTCTGGTATTTGTTCTCAGAATACTCATTCTTTCGTCACATTGATCACAAATGTAATTATAACGCTTTTCGTATAATTAACTGATTGACATTACATCCCCTTGCTAAATTGTAACCATCATGAAGGCAGGGACAAGGTTTATTTCCTCCTTTGCTGTATCCTCCAGAATCCAGCATGCAGATGTTCAATAAACAGTGGAATTATTTAGGACTCTTGGGGTTGCAAGCAACAGAAACTCACTATATTATTTAGAATATAACTTCAGCTGCTGTACCAGAAAGCCAGAGTACCAGAGCCTCAATAAAACAAAAATTTCTTTCTCTGACATGTAATAGTCTTGGTGTAAGCATTCCCGGGCTGACATGGCAGCTCCATGATGTTACATACCCAGGCTCTTTCGGTCTTGTTGCTCTACCATCCCTTGAGTGCTGCCCTCATCTTTATGATGCAAGGGAGCTTATGGGCACATCAACATCCCTGTAAGCAGGAAGGGAGAAAAGTAAAATGGGCAGGTGAAGATTTATCCCTTTTGTTCAGGGATACAACCCAGAAGTTGTATTCTGCTTGCATCCATTGGCCAGAGCGTTGTCATGTCATCACCCAGTTGTAAGGAGGCAGGCAGAAATATGGTCTTTAATTTGGGTGGCCACATGGACAGCCAAAAATCAGGGGTCATAAAGAGTAAAGCCAGAATGAATATTAGGAGAAAATGATCACTACCTTGAACAAGGGTGGGCAATTTATTGCTTCACATAATCCCTAAAACATGGTTAATAATCAAACCTCATGAAAGGCAAGGACACTCCGGGCCTCAGAACAAGGAGAACTAGGACAGATTCTCCCTCCATCTTCAATTCAGCTCTCTTTGCCCGTCACCTCTTTCTCGATGTGATAGCTCCTGAATTATACATTTTACAATGCTCACAGTTGGAAAGAGACTGGTTCTCTGTAACAGCTCCTGGGGAAGTCCAATGCCCACTTTGAATTAAGCAATTGTGGTCAAGGAGACAGGGTGCTGTAAGAACATTCTACTAAAACTAAGTGGGTAAACATAGATGCCTCCTACATGACGTAAAGACAGATAAAGTAAATGAATAAGTGACTTTGCACGTCCTTACCTATCATCTTGCATTTCTGGCTAATAATCACGTGTCAATATCTTGAAGGCTAAAGCCTCCACGTGATCCCATTCCTATTTCCCCAGATGCTGAAATCATTCCGTGAACATTTGTTGAAGCAGAGTCAAAGAATCAACACTTGACATTAATGTCAGACAATACCGTAAAAATGATCAGGGGACTAAATACATAGTGAGGCACAAGAGTGGGAAAACTTAGCACCTGTGCAATGGAAAAGGTAACAGTGCACTTGGAAAAGCCCCAAGGCTGTGGTTGCTGAGTTTGTTCTTTGTGTCCAGCTGATAGGAGGTCCTTGGGGTACAATAAGGGCAGCACGTGCTAATTGAGGCCAGAAATCGTGCTCATCACCAGAATGTTTCTGTTATCCTTTAAATCTAAATGAGACCCAGTGGGGTAAGTTTGGAACATGATTATCAGGGATTTTGCAAGGTGGCTTATTAACATAATTCCCCTAATTAGGAACCAAAGAAGCTCTTGTTGAAAAATTTCCACTAAATATTACAGGGCCATAATTCCTGCATCATTAGGTGCCTAGCTCCGAATTCTAATTGTAAACCTTCCCCTATGATCTGTGAAGGGCTCAGTTCTAGAGGGATTTCTTTCATTTAATAAACAGTTATTGAGCTCCTACATGTTTAGTACTGGGTTAGGTGTTGAACATACAGAGACAAGAGATAGTCCCTGACCTCAGGAAGCTCACAATCTAATAGGTGGGACAGAGAAATAGACAGGTAATTGCAATTCAAAGGATACATGGTGTGTGTGCATGTAAGGGGATGGGGGTAGAGACAGAGGGAGGGAGGGAGGGAAAGAGAGAGAGAGAATATGAATATGAAAAAGATGCTTTGGAAAAACCTAACAGCTTCTCAGCTTGGTGGAGGGAACTGAGGTGGGGAACAAGGGTAGGGAAAGCTTTCTGAACTAGGCAATCCATTAGCTATTTTGACGATCATTATGTGCAAATAAGAAGAAAGGTATTTCTGGTTGGGGAACAACACATACAAAGGCTTAGAGACATGAAGGACAATGTCAGGTCCAGGGATTTGCAGGTAGGCAGTTCAGCAAGTCCAGAGCGTAGAGCAAAACAAGAAGTGGAGACAGACATGTCTGTATTGGTGGGTGAGGGTCAGATCACTACGCACCTTGGAAACCATGGTAAGGAAGTGTTTTCAAGGGCTAAGAGGGAGAGGGAGAGGTGGAAGAGAATAACGGTCAAAACCACTTTATGTATGATGCCTAGAGGGTTATATCCTCCCAGCAAAGCCCCTTCCTCTCACTCTAAAAACCTGTCAATCCTCCCTCCCATCCCCGCCATCTTAACATGGCCGTAGTCCACAGCACTGGTTACAATTGGCCTCACAGCTGATTGGTCTGGAGGAAGATCACGTGATTCGAGCCAGACCAATCCGGCATCAGGAATGTTCTCAAGTTGGGTGTAAAATGCTGTATACATTTTAGGGGAACCAAGCAGTCCTTAACTTTTCTCAGGTTATCAGAGGATTCCTCAAACCTCTCATTTACTGAGGCCCAAACTAGGGGGTGGGGGTGGGAGTAGGGGTGAGGAACCACACAACAAGGCACCCAGGCCCACCATTCTGCAACTTGCTTGAGCAAAACGGAGAATGGTTTTATAAAGCTAAAACTACTCCCGTGCCCTCTGCTCCAAATTTTTCTTCTGGCCTTTTCATTATTTCAGACCCAAGCCCACCTCACTTATTTCTGTCTGACATGATACAGTGCCTATCTTGTGAGACATGGTGAAATGGACTATAATAAATACATTGCTTAAGCAAGGAAAGTTGACAGGAATATAAATACAGGGCATGATACATAAAGCCCCACACATCCCAATGGCCTCATTTATTAAAATATTGCCATGCTAAATTTACAAAGAGTGCTCGTCTCTACACGGGTTCTCATAAAATACCACTTACTCTATTGCTCACGTCCAAACCCTCCCCAGTTTCACTATGGGGGGACCTTTCTCTATGTAAACCTCAAGGTCTCACTAGAATCCACCAGGGACTCAGCATTAGATGTTCAGGGTAGGCTTTAGATTTGGATTAAAGTGACGATATGAAGCTCTGGCCAAGGTTAGAAGGAAAGTTAAATGGGAATTTCTGGAGGAATCGTGGTCTCCGGGTCATTCCCATCACTAGCCACTCATCTAATCAGTCCTGAGTCAGACCCCAAATCAACAACGTTCACTTATCTAATTAATACTTAATGAACATCTGCTATGTTCTGAGTATGGCAGGACAGAATGAATTGGCCACAGCCCTTGCCTTTTAAGAACTCACACTAGAATGAGGGAACTAAATACACAAATATACAGTTTTGACACGTTGTGATAAGTGGTGTAAGTGATTGGAAAGGCAAATAACCATAACATTTGAGAGTCTATGATGAGCCGGGCACGGTGCTGTCTTTATGCCACCGTCTTGTATTTACATATGTATCTCCACTTTACAATTATGGAAAATGAAGCTCACAGAGGGGAAGGGACTTGCCTGAGTCAAACAGTGAGAGATTTTTTAATTGAAGTATAGTTGATTTACAATGTGTTAATTTCTGCTGTACAGCAACATGATTCAGTTTTATGTGTGTCTATATATACTCTTTTTCATATTCTTTTCCATTATGGTTTATCACAGTATATTGAGTATAGTTCTCTGCTACACAGTAGGACCTTATTGTTTATCCATTCTATATGTAATAGTTTACATCTGCTAACCCCAAACTCCCAATCCATCCCTCCCCCCACTGCCCCTCCCCCTTGGCAACAATAAGTTTGTTCTCTATATCTCTGAGTTTGTTTCTGTTTCATAGATAGTTTCACTTGTGTCATATTTTAGATTCCACATATGTGATATCACATATTTGTCTTTCTCTTTCTGACTTACTTCACTTAGTATGATAATCTCTAGTTCTATCCATGTTGCTGCAAATGGCATGATTTCATTCTTTTTTATGGCTGAGTAGTATTCCATTGTATATATGTACCACATTTCCTTTACCCATTCATCTGTCAATGGACATTTAGGTTGTTTCTATGTCTTGGCTATTGTAAATAGTGCTGCTGTGAACATAGAGGTGCATGTGTCATTTTGAATTATAGTTTTGTCTGGATATATGCCCAGGAGTGGGATTGCTGGATCATACGGTAATTCTATTTTTAGTTTTTTGAGGAACCTCCATAGTGTTCTCCATAGTGGCTGCACCAACTTACATTCCCACCAACAGTGTAGGAGGGTTCCTTTTTCTCCACACTCTCTCCAACGTTTGTTATTTGTAGACTTTTTAGTGATGGCCATTCTGGCTGGTATGAGGTGATACCTCATTGTAGCTTTTTTTTTTTTTCTTTGCGGTACGCGGGCCTCTCACTGTTGTGGCCTCTCCCGTTGCGGAGCACAGGCTCCGGACGCGCAGGCTCAGCGGCCATGTCTCACGGGCCCACCCGCTCCGCGGCATGTGGGATCCTCCCGGACCGGGGCACGAACCCCTGTCCCTTACATCGGCAGGTGGACTCTCAACCACTGCGCCACCAGGGAAGCCCCCTCACTGTAGTTTTGATTTGCATTTCTCTAATAATTAGCGATGTTGAGCATCTTTCCATGTGCCTATTGGCCATCAAACAGAGATCTGAATCCAGGTCTGTCTGAATCTAAAGACTGTGCTTTATTCTCTGGTTCCTGTTTTACTGTGGCCTTCAAGACGGGCATGGGCTTCCATGCAGGGTCGGCACTGGGAAGCTGATACACTTCAAGATCCCCCTACTTACCTGCTTCAACTCCTTATTCCTACTCTTCCCCTTCCCTAGACATACACTTGAAGAAATGCTTGCATTGCCCTCGGTCCATGCTGATGGAACTCTTTTGGTCATTGCCTGCCTACCACCCATTCCTGTTTCTTCTTTTAGTGGAACCCTGGTATCCCTTTCCCTCTTTCCATCCACATGCTCACATGGAGCTGATCCCACTCCCATGACCCAACCCTAGGCAAGCACAGCCACAGTGACTGATTCAGGGATGGGCATGTGGTCCAACCCAGCCCAACTGGAATGAACGTGGGGCCTTCTGCTGGAATTGCCGGGCAAGAGCTGCTCTCTGTTGGCTGGGGTTGCTAAGGAGAAGAAGTGTAAGCCTGAAGCTGTCCTTGGCCATTTCTGCCTCTCTTTGGGGGGAACTTGGCGTAGAACAAAGTCAACAAAGAGAAAACTGAGCCAAGGAATGGAAAGAACCTGGTTCTGACACCCTTTTCAGTTCATTTTCAGTACTGGATACAGCCATGAACCAAACCTGCACTACCACAGACTGTCAATACAGGAGGCAGTAAATGCCCTTTTAGCTTAAGTTAACTTGAATTCGGTTTCTGTTATTTCAGTCAAAAGAGTCCTAATTAGTACATCCACCAGTCTTATCCCTGAGCTCCTAGAGGCTGGAGCTGAGACTTGGGTAAGCCTAAAATCCCCTCCAGCTCACCAGCTCTCCATTCAGGCAGCAAAGCAAAGAATTCACTTGGTCTCAGACCCAGAATCCTCTCTGTCAATTCACTCCATCATCTTCCTCAGTGAAACTCAAAGAAAAAGTTGAGAGATGTGTCTCCTTGTATGACTTGAAGAAAAGACTACCTCACAAAACTGGGTATTTTGTGAGCTATTCTCCAATATGAGTTCTTAGGAGAAAGGGGTATCGTGGACAGCTAAGTACCTGACCTTGTAATAAATAAAACTCCCTCTCATTATAGTACTAAATAAATAAAAGTGGATATGAAATTATATGTGAAGTATGATTAAACCATGAGAAGATACATAAGGGGAAAATGGCTTAAAACGTACTGCTGGGCTTCCCTGGTGGTGCAGTGGTTGAGAGTCCGCCTGCCGATGCAGGGGACACAGGTTCGTGCCCTGGTGCGGGAGGATCCCACATGCCGCGGAGCGGCTGGGCCCGTGAGCCATGGCTGCTGAGCCTGCATGTCCGGAGCCTGTGCTCCGCGACGGGAGAGGCCACAACAGTGAGAGGCCCACGTACGGCAAAAACAAAAAACAAAAAAAAACGTAATGCTAACTAAAAAAAAAAAAAAAAAGAAAACTGATGAAGATTTATCACAGGCCACCATTTAAGTATATTAAAATCACATACACATAGAAAACAACCCTGAACATTTTACAGGTAAACATGCATTAGAGACATATATCAAAAACATTAGAGCAGGTGCCTGTGAGGGAGGGGATGGGAAGAGGGACTGGGAAAGAACAGGGTGGAGGCGATAAGTAAAATGAGAGGGGCATTGCATAGACCAATGATGACCCCAGAAGTAGGAGTAACTCAGGTCTTTGCATCTAAGATTATACACACTAGAAAGAAGGAAAAGAAGGAAAGAAGGAAGGAAGGAAACTAGGAGGAAACACTCGAAAATATTAACAATCATTGTATAGTCAGGGAGCATTTGGCTACCAGGAAGAGAAACTCACTCAAGGAAACTAAATTAAAAGAGGGCTGGTCTTATGGACACAACTGTAGACAACTCAGGCTGCCCTCAAAGAGCTGTAATCTTGGCGACTGTCTCCGCTAGCTCTTTATCAGAACTACATGCTCCCTCAAATTTGCCTCACTCCCTGCAGAACAGCTCTTTGTGCTTTCATCTCCTTCCACAAGATCCATCGTGGAGGCCCCAATGGTCCAGGTACCTCAGCTGTTCAGCAACCCTCCTTTTCCCAGCTAACGGTCTCTGTGACTCTATTCTAAATTTGCGATGGACAGATGTGACTGGCCTAGCTCGAGTCACCTATTTACCCCTGGTTTAAACAGTGCTGGTGATAGTGAAAGGGAGTGAGGTGGATGAAAGGGAAATGAAAATGGGGCTGGAGGCTAAGACAGTTGGGGGAGAAGAATAGTATAGCTTGTACAGACTGTCCCTCAGTGCTGGGATTATGAACAGTTACTTTCTTTATAACGTTAGCATGGTCCAATTTTCCTAAAATGCGTGAGTTGGAGATAGAATGACTAGTGTTTAAAGGTACAAGCTCGGAAGTCAGACAAAACTGGCTTCAAATCCTTGCTTTTCCACCTCCTAGCCATGTGACACGAGCACCTGCCTTCACCTCTCTGAGCCCCTCTTTCCTCCTCTGGAATGCAGGTGGGGTGGTAGCTTTCTCATAAGCTCTTATAAGCAGTAAATAAAACAACGTAACTAAAGCATTGAGCACAGTGTCTCATTCATAGTAATCACTCAAGAAATGTTATTCTTCATTATTTTTAGCATACGTGATTTTTAGAATTAAAAATTCTTTTTTTTTTTTTTTTTTTGCGGTATGCGGGCCTCTCACTGCTGTGGCCTCTCCCGTTGCGGAGCACAGGCTTCGGACGCGCAGGCTCATTGGCCATGGCTCACAGGCCCAGCCGCTCCACGGCACATGGGATCTTCCCGGACCGGGGCACGAACCCGCGTCCCCTGCATCGGCAGGCGGACTCTCAACCACTGCGCCACCAGGGAGGCCCTAGAATTAAAAATTCTTAACCCAAACAAACAAAAACCCTCATGTCATATGTCAGTTATCATTGAACTCTGTTGCTACTCTTGTTCTCTCACTCTTTTCCTGCTTGGAATACGGGATTTACCTGTGCCGGAAATGGCTGTTGGAAATCTTCACTGTATACCATGTCCCCCTCCCCCCATGCACATAATCAATGAATTAAGTTCCCTCTTCCTAGCAGCCCTCATTTACTCACCCTAATTGATCATTAATAGGCATGCTCCGGGGGTCCCTGGGCTCATATGTTCATTGACTGCACACCCACTTCATGGGGAAGTCCCTAGTTCCCCAAGTGCGAGCAGACTTCTCCCTCCTGCGCCCACAGTGCATTCTGGGAGCCTTCAGAGGAGAGAAGGTTGGCAGGTGGTGCATCTGATCAATTAATTAGGAGCATATTGAGAGGTTTGACTCCAAGCCTAGCTAATCGCATAATTAAATCTCCACCCATCCTCCATCCCAGTTCCCAATTCAAAAGGCTCTCCCGGCCTGCCATCCTGCTTGTTGCTGGGGAGATATGAGCCCTGCTCTGGTCTGTCCTCGGCCGGGGCAGCCCCTCCCCCTCCGCCTGCTGCTCGTTTCTGAGGCTGAAAAAACGGACTAGGAAAATGTTTTTGAGCACCTGGGAATGAAAGTGGACCAACTTCCTCAAAAGGTTGTGTGAGGATTGCAGAAAATAATAGTGAAAAGGAGCTTTTGCAAGGGGAAAAAACCTCAACCTGGTTCGATAAGCAAAGCCTGTTGATCTAGTCCTCGGAGGTCGTTGTGCCAGACATGGCTTGTTCTCCGTCTCCTGCCCATATCTGTTCTCCTCCACTTTACATAGAAACCCTGCTTTTGTTCATGGCATCCACGCGTGCAACCCAAATAAAATGTCTTTCCCAGGCTCTCTTGAGTGAGGAGCGGCCCCAGGGCAGTGAGATGTTGGGAGTAGGCATCAGAGAGAGTCACCCTGTACAAATAATAAGGGGAGCCACAGAGGAGGGAGCTTTTGCCTCAGGTCCGTCACCTCCTTTTTGCTCTCTTGATGATAGATGCAATGCCTGGCAGTGGAGCGACCATTCTGCAGCCATGAAGAAAAAATGCCGACCTCTAAGGACGACTGAGATGAAAATCGGAGGGAGTCTGGGTCTCTAATGGCGCTGTAAACAGCCATAACCACTGGGGCTGCCTCTCAGGATTTGTTGCTATGTGAGACTATAAAGTTCTATTTGGTAAAAACCACTGTGGGCAGCTATTACCTGCATCTGAACAAACTCCTGACGGATACAGATGCCGACATTAGCCTAATGTATAGTCGTAACAGTAGCGAGAATGACAAAATACAATGAGCATATGCTATAGACAGGATTGTCAGGAGGATTGAATGAGATAAAGTGGTTAAAACTCTTAGTACAATGACAGGCACATGACAAACATTCATGTACTTTGGGTTTTATTAGAATTTGAGGTTGAGAAGGTTTATAAGACTTATCAAGAAGTCTTTGATAAGACTTACCAAGAAGTTGGAAGAGAAATCAATACCAAGATTTGGGAACCACAAAAGAAGTGATTACACTGATCTCATGCTCAGGAACTTTCCCCATTAGCCAGTGTCCTGGACCTGCCTCTGACAAGATGTGTGAGCTCAGGCAAATTACTTAAGCTCTTGGAATCTCAGTTTCCTCTTCTGCAAAATGGGGAAATTATGAGGATTAAATAAGATATGCCCGTTGGTTAGCACTTGTGGTTAATTTCACTTGGAGGTGGGCAGGAATCTCAAAAGAAGAGAATCTCTCAGGCCATTGAGAAAGGTAGCAAGACAACCTCCCAGTCTTCAGCAAAGGTGTTTTCCAGCAGACCCCATGAAAAGCGAGAGGAGGCACTCAACATGTTCCTAGCTTTGATAAAAATCTCTCAGAGAGGCAGTAAATTACCGAAGCCTTGTTTCAGCTAAATCAAACATACTGCAGATTCCATTGACATTTAATACTGATATTATAGCCCCCAGGAATAACAAGTGAAAGTAATTAAGTTTAATGATCGCAAGGAACCCAATACGCTTGACTGCAGTGTGTACACCTAATTATCTTCCTTCTTTTGTTGTGTGTGCGTGGTATAACTAAGGCCTATTTGTTAAAAAAGGGCACTAATTTTAACATGCAATAGGAAAAGTTGCATCTGCAGCACCTTTCTGAAGGGCTCGCTCGAAACCCTAAGCGAGGAGAAAGTAGCTTGGCTTGTCAAAGTGGCAAAGGAGGGATGATGTAATGCTCAGGTCTCTAAACTGCAGGACAAAACCAACTTTCCCAGCAGCAGAGGAGGAAGCCAAGGAGGCCCAAGCCTCTAGGGGCCCCCATCTTCTCCTTACCAAGGTAAAGGAAAAACAGAGGGGTGTAGAGGCCAGAGGCATACCCTGGGGGAGGAAATGGTAAGGTCTGACTATGGTCCTCAGGCACTGAGTCTGCTCTGCTCACCTGGAGAGATGCTCCAGTGGTAGATGAATCATCGGCCTCAATGCCCCAACACCTCGCTGTATCCAGGCTCTTTGCCATATGACTTTCACTTCTTTCCATTAAAAAGACAGAATATATTTCCCTACCCCTTGACTTTGAGTCCGAACACGTGATTTGCTTTGGCTAACAGAATAATGTGGAAGTGACAGGCTGCCAGCTACAAGCCTAGGGCTTAAGAGACCTTAAACGTTTCTGTTTACCATCTTGTGTTTCTGCCATTGCCATGTGACCATGCCTGGACGAGCCTGCTGGTCCCAGGTGGAGAAGGAGAGACACATGGCAGACGCACTGAGTCAAGCCCAGCCTAGATCAGCTGGACCCCAGCCCAGCCACAAATACGAAAGCTAAATAAATGCTTAGTGCTGATTTATTTATTAAGTGCCACTGGGATTTTGTTTTTTTTTAATGGAGTATAAGGGCTTTGGTATAACAATGAAAACCTTGAAATGCTTTGAGAATTTGGGGACAATAAGCAATTTTCTGGGAAACAGTTTCCCAGGTTTCAGGGGATTTTGAAAACTGTGTCCGATTCAAGGGAAATTAGAAACCACCTGCAACAGTTAACCGCACCTCCCTGCACACAACCACAAGCTGAAAACTCCCAAGGCCTTCCTGGCTCTTCTCTCCTACAGCCACTGTCTTCTCCCAGCTCCACATTCGGTGACATCACATTAGTAACTTCAAATTGGCCACGGTGGGAGTATTTATACCATATACATTGGTGAAAGCTACCAACCAGGGTTTTTCCCCCCAGAGAGCCAGCTTAGCATGCCCGTGCCTCAGGCAATCTGTTGAACAAGCCATCTTGCCGCTGGGGCAGCGGCAGTGTCTCTTGGAAGTAGCCCCTTCCTCCTAATCCTTGATTCCACTGTCTGTGCACCGGGGGCAGCCTGGAGCTGCAGAGCATATGTCAGAGTCAAATGACTTGTGTTCAAATCCCAGCTCTGCTACTTAGCAGTTGTCTGATCCTAGTTAGTTCCTGAAACATTTAATCCTCATTCTCCACGTGTGTAAAATGGAAATAATCAAACAGTATTTAACTCTTAGGGTTACTAGGAGAGTTCAGTGAGACAATTCAGGCAAAGCAGGCAGCACTGCTTACGACACCTCCTAACCACATAAGAAGTGACAGCGATCGTTACTTGGTTCACGCTCACACCATCTTTTGCCGTGTTTATTTGCAACTTCCAGGTGACTTCTCACTTGTTGGTCTTGCCCTCTTTCACTTCATTCTCCCCAAAGCAGACAGAGCAAACTTTCCAAAACACAAATATGACTGTGTCACTCCTTGCTTAAAATCTTCCAGTCACTCCCCTCTGCTTTCAGGAGACAGCCCCAATCAACAAACACGGAATGTGGAGCTTGGAGAGGTTAAGAAATCTGTTCAAGGTCATACAAGAAGTAAATAACATAAGATTGGAGTCCAGGCTCTGGATCTCCACGTTCTGGCCTCTTAACCACTATGCTATACCGAGGGTGAAAGGATAGGAGGTTAGGAGGGATAGTTGGATGAACAGATGGAATAACAAAAGGAGAGAAAGATTGGGGGATGGGTGGAAGTCTAGAAAGGATGGCAGATTCTGGAATGAAAGGAGTGGATGGATGGATGGATGGAAGAGTAGAAGATAGAATGATAAAGATAGAAGGATGAATGGACTGAAGGATGGAAGAATGTAGGGATTCTCCTAAGTTGCTTTCTCCTCTTCCCTCTGGCCTGGCCTTTCCTAGCAAGGCCTTCTCTCCATGGACATCTACCTGGGACATCTACTGAGAATGTAGCAAGTCCTTTGAACCCTTCCACTTCCTGGCTCCGAGTTCTCTTTTCCTCCTGCCAGCTCTATTCATCCCTAAACAAGTCTCCCTTGGTGATCAGTTTCCAGTGAACTAACCACTTTTGTCTTCTTTTTTTTTTTTTTTTTTTTTGCGGTATGCGGGCCTCTCACTGTCGTGGCCTCTCCCGTTGCGGAGCACAGGCTCCGGACCCGCAGGCTCAGCGGCCATGGCTCACGGGCCCAGCTGCTCCGCGGCATGTGGGATCTTCCCGGACCGGGGCACGAACCCGTATCCCCTGCATCGGCAGGCGGACTCTCAACCACTGTGCCACCAGGGAAGCCCAATTCTGTCTTCTTCCAGAAGCTCAGGCTGTCCCATGACCAGGGACCAAATTTATCTTAATAGTTAATATACACTAGGCACTTACTGTATGCTAGATATATAACTATCTCATTTAATCTTCACGATTCCCTTACAAGGTAGGTACTGTTATTTTCTCCATTCCATGAAGATTAAGAAACAGAGTCACAGAGACCTTAAATAATTTGCCTAAAGTGGCACCACTACAAAGTGGTGGATCCAGGATTAAACTCAGGCAATTAGACCCCAGGGCCCATAATCATAATGACCGCACTGTGCTGCTATGTCTCCTTAGCTACCTCAGCTGTTAGCTCCATTCTCCATATTTGGATGGACAAACTCTTATCAGTCCATGAGGGCGAGATTCACATTGTCTCTTGTGACCTTACCTAAGGCATTTCTCAGACATCTGCCAATTTATACAGTCATAAACAGCTATAGAGTACAGGTTACAGAATATACCACCATTACCAAACCAGAGCAATGTGGGCCAAAGACACTTCCCACATGGGATGAAAGGGCCTCTGACATCTTGCCTGAGAAAAACACTCCTGTAGGAGGCATGGCCTAGTTGGGACAAAAGACCCACAGTGGTTTCAGAATCTGACAAGCCTGGATTCTAGCCCCTACCCGCCGTTCAGTTAAGCTGTGTGACCTTGGGCAGCTTACATTTCTGTGTGTTCATTTTCTTATCTGCAAAACAGGGAGAATACTAGCAGCTAGTATGAATAGTTGTAAGAATTAAATAAGATAATGTGTACAAAAGGCTCGACATGATAAAAAATACACAAATGACAGCTCTCGTGCTGGAGGTTGTCATATTCTGACTGCAACTTCTCTCTGCGCAGATAATCTGCCTGGAACTTTTCTAAACTGTGGTAGATTGTAGAATAATACCTCTCTACCACGAAGACACGTGATACAGTATAAACACTACCTGCGAAGAAAGGCTTTGTTTCTTCAAAGTGTGTTTTTTAAACAAAGTGAAACAGCTCAATCAACTTTGACCAAGGGCCCAAGGCCCTCACCTCCCTGCTCGTTTTCTCGTCCCCAAAGGCCTCACCTCTCGGCAGAGAATCTGTTGGATGAGCTCCTCTTCCGGCTTGATTATCTTTCCCTGGTTCACTGACAGGGCTCGATGCAATTTAATCTCATTAGGAGGAAGTGGTTCAGAAATCAAGGTCATTTAATTTCTGAAAGGCAAGTAAAGGGTTGCCTTTCCTAGGTGATCTTTCTGCCATTTTTCCCCTTCAAACGAAAAGTACAGTGGTTAATACAATGGCTTCAAGGTCATGTTAGAGCACCTTTGCAAATAAGGGAAGAATTCTTCCTACAGGATTTTAATTAGGTCGAGTACAACTAATTCTTCCTTTGCTACTTATTCCATTTCCTTTCCTTTCTGTAATTACTGCCAGTGTAACGCTGCTCACACACACACGGAGCTGAGGAAAGCCGTGCGATTATCCTTTATTTCTCCTTCATGCAAGAAGGGTGGGTTTTATCCACTGCCTTCAGTCTTTGTAAATCTGAGGACTCTAGTCCTAACAGCCTTATACACGTGAGTGTCAGCATCATTATAAGAAGTGAGGGGGTTTCAAATGTGATGCTAACACCGTGACACACAGGTCTCCCCTTCACCTGGTCTACAGAAAATGATTAGGCATCAGCACAAAGAAAATCAACGTGTGTGCACATTGGCAATCCGTAAACATGTATCACCTGCTTGTCAAGGGCTTAGAAGGGTGTTAGGTACATGGCAGTCAGGGTTGCAAAGGACACTAAGGAGCTTAGTCAGGTTTGGTGAGACTGACGATTAGCAGGTACAATAAATCAGCAATACACTGCTTGGCTCTAGAATGGCAAAGGCACTGTGCAGCGGTGGTGATAGGGGTGCAGGGAAGCAACCAGAAGGCTCCACAGAGGAGGTGAGGCTTGAGTTGACGGCACAAGTAGGATTCAGATCATTCACTCATTTAAATATGTCCTCAGTGCCTAATATATGCCAGGCATTGTATAAGTACTGTCCTCACTTCAGTCCTGAGGGGCAGGTGCTGTCCTTACACCCACTTTACAGATAAGGAAACTAAGGCTCAGGTTCATTAAGCAAAGTGCTCAGAGACGCATTAGAGTGGCAGAACTGGGATTCAAACCCAAGTTTCTCTGACTCCAGACTCCAAGACAAAAAGGGAGAGAAGAATGAAACTCATGGGGAAGAGAGAGATCTTACAGGTTGTCTGGACAGGGAAGAGAGCTGGAACAGAACCTTTAAGCGCCCATAAGCCAGGTTCTGTGGTAAGTGTGTCACCTCAGACACCTGTAACACCATTTTATGTTTAGCATAGCACTTTTCAGTACCTGTTGTTTTCTTGCTTTGTTTGTTTTTTATCAGGCTCCTCCTCTCTCTAGAACGTGAACTTCAAGACAGGAAGGCCATATCTCGCTTGATTACTGCAGACTACTCGGTACCTAGTTCCCTGACTGGCACATAGTAGGTGATCAACGAGTATGTGTGGAATGACAGATTGAATCTCATTTCCCAGGAGCCAAGGGGAGGAGGTGCTACACTGCAAACTCCAACACGGTACTCTGCATTCCTATCTGGTGCCCCACTGTATCACCAGCACCTAGGACAGCACCCACGGCAGAAGGCAGCTACTCAAGGACTGTTGAATGAAGGAGAGACGGAGAGAGGGAGAGAGAGAGAAGGAGAGGAAGAAGAAAAAGAAGGAGGAGGAGGGAGAGAGGGAGGGAGGAAGGATCAGCTAGAGCAAGACACATACATTTAGTAGAACGCAGATTCAAGTTCAGCTAAATTGTTACTCCCCCTCACTGACGGACAAAGCCACCTTGCTAGAGACTGAGTCAAAGAAAACTCACTGCTCTGAATCCATTCTCAGAAAGACCCAGACACCTGGCTGGTCCACATCCCTGAGGACTCTGTGCATACCATCCTCACCTGAACCAAAAGGGAAAGTGCTCTCTAGACCTTGCAGATCTCACCACCAACTTGGATTCTCTTTTCATTAATTTGTGTTTTCCTAAGGAATATTTATTCATGTAGTTTCTGTTAAGGCAGTTATTGAAATTACATCTAATTATGTAATGATGGTAAATAATAATAATCACCTAGTTGCAACATGCTCTGCTTCTGTTATGGGTAAGGATTTTATGCAATTTACTAAGAAATTTTCTAAGGTAGGAAGGCTGATTAGGAAGAAGAGATGGTCATTTTGAATATTTGTTGAGTTATCACTATCCCTACCTAACTGTTATGCAGGAAAGGTCCTATATCTTTTTTTATCCAGCCCTAGGGCTGTACTCTTTGAATATTAATACCACAATTACTATTAATAATAGCTACTCTTAATTCAGCAGTTACAATGTGTCAGATCGACTTTAAATACAAATTAAAATTCAATGCAAACTTATGTGCCTTCAAAGACCAAGAAAGTACGGTAAATGACTGAAGCAGGCTGGGTTGGGGATCAACAGGGAGCAGTGGGGTCTGCTGTGAACTGCAGCTCGCTTGCCCTAAAGGAGACAGCCAACACTCAGCTTCAGCTGGGGATTGTCATTTGGAGATGTGGGAGTGGTGATGCCAATTCTTCTGACCTTTCAGGAGAAGCCAGAAATATGGATTTTCATGTGAAATCCCTAGATTTTTCCACTACTGTGTGTGCCAACAGTCTGTGTGCTGCCCATTAATAATCCCTCAACCTCAGGCATTTTCCATCCGAAGCTTCTGGAAGCAGGGGCTGTGTCGACTTCGTTGATTGTGGCAGGGGAGAAGGGAAGGAAAAACTGCACTGAGCTAACGTGGAGGCTGTAAGAGGCCATTTCTCATTTTTATTTAAAATCTCATGGAGGTAATTTCAGAGAACAATGAAAAATCAGAAGTCTGGTCAGAGAGGAGAGGCGGGTAAAAGGGGTGGATATAATTACTGGCAGTACTGATAAGGAGAGCCAGAAACAGACAAGCCAGAGGCATGAAGTCCTTCTCCGAGGTCCGCACATGCCCCTGGGGCTGGCCAAGGCAGGGATCTGCACAGAAGGGGTGCCAGGCTGCCCAAGTCAGAGCCCCCCAGGACCAATAGGGACAAAAAGAGGCTGATCCTGGCTCTTAAGTAACAGGGGGGAACAGGGCATCCATGGTCTTCCCACCTCTGTTTAACTGTCATAACTCAGGGAAGTCTTACGTTCATGTTCCAGTGGCTTGATATTCCCTCCCCATAATATCCTTAGACTTCCCCTTTGTGACATTCATTATGCATGTGGTTATCTGTTTATATCAGATCCACTTTCCCTCATGAATATGAGAGTAGGGATTTTATCTGTCCTGTTTATCACTATATCTTTAGGACCCACAGAGCTTGACACATAGTAGGGGATCAACAAATAATGACTTAAAAATAAACAAGTGAATGAATAGTCGTTTGACCTTAGGCATGGGTTACTTAATTGCACGGGTTCGTCAATAACGTGAAACAGGGAGAAGAATAGTGCCTCTTAGAATCACTGTCTTCTTTGTGCCAGTACCCACAGAAAATGTATACACTGTGTGTTTCATCTGCTTTCCACAACAGGCATATTAGATCAGCAGGCTTTTTATCCCAAATTCGTACTAAGGAAACCCAGGCTTACAGCAGCTAAATGACTTGCCCAAAGTCACACAGCTAGGAAGTGACACTATAGAGATTCCAGTCTGAGTTGTTCTGAATCTTTATCTGCTTCCCTACAGGAATTTAGAAAGTGAGAATGTCATTTTAGCAAACTGGTGGGAGCCAAAGCAAACCTCATAAAGAGATGCATTTGTTCTGGTCTTGAAGGGTGAATGAGGATCTAAAACGCAGAGGAAACAGGGAAAGCATTCGAGGTGGAAGGAGTGACTTGGGCAAGAGCCTAAAAATATCAGATCCATTCAAGGAATGGTGGGTGATCACTTTAGATAAAGGGGAGTCCTGAGTGAGGCTGAAACCACATTGTGAAAACTCTGAATTCACTCATCCTCTCAGCAATGATTTAGTGAGTGCCTGACTCGGTGCAGCTCCGTGCCGGGTGATGCAGGGAAGGAGCCACGCACCCTGGCTTCCTGTCCCCACGGAGCTCACAGTCTGGCGCTCGGCTACACTGACTCCATAGCGCCATGGCAAGGACCAAATGAAGAAGTAGGCAAGAAATTACTTTGAAGAGCTAAGCTTTGCTATTTAAATTCTCTCCTCTGTTCTGCTATGTCAGTTAGATGCTTCGTTGCGATTAAGTGAAAACTCCAGTTGAAACTGGCTTTCACAGAAAGAGACTTCATTGACTCTGGTAAGAGGAAAGTTGGAGGGTAATATGGCCCTGCTGGTTTCAGGGGCTTTATCAAGAAAGCAGAACAAGTTCACCACGACTCTCTGCTCACCTCTCCTCTGTGTGAGGGCTTCATTCTCAGCCAGCCTGGCTCCTCTCAACAGCTCAAGACCTCATACCTCACTTTCACATCCCACTGAGTTGAAGCTTCTCTTTCCCAGTAGCTGAACCTGAGTTCAACTCTCATTGGCCAGAAAGTGATCACGTGCTCATCTTAGACCCAATCACTATACCCATAGGGACGGGATATGCTAATTGGTTTACACTAATTGAGACCTCCTTCTGCTCCACCAACCAAGCGAAAAACATAGGCTAAGAGTTAAAGAAAAGTGGTTTTACAAAGAAAATCCTGGGCATAATTTTACCAGAAGAATGGTAAATTCTGGGAATCAAAAGCATAGCAGTGCATTATTACCAGCGTGGGGGTTGTGATCTTAAGAAACCTCACATTATCAAAAATCACATTATAAATACACCATTACACTTGCCAAGCCAAAGTTGTTGGGGGCTTTTGGCAGAAATTTCAATAACAAGGTTTTCTTTTTTAAGATAGATCTGTTATTTTGTCACTGCAAGCTATAAAACTGACGAGACATGGCTGAGTACATCCTTAGCAGCACTTGAGATCAGACCCGAATCAGTGAGCTTCCAGAGTGGTCGTTCTGAAACCACGGGAGTGGTGGCTGCACGTTAAATCACCAGGAGAGCTTTAAAAAATGCTGCTGCCCAAGCCTCACCCACAGTGAGTCTCATTTAATTTGTCTTCAGTGTGGTCTGCCAGTGGATATTATTAAAAATAGTAGTTCTCAATTGTGGTCACAGTTAGAGCCACCTGGAGAGTTTAAGTCCCAAAGTCCAAGCTAAAACCCAGACCAATTACGTCAGAATTCATGAAGGTGAGACCTAGACATCAGTATACATTGACGTTCCCACGAGCATCGTTGTTGGTAGCAACCAAAAGGAGCGTAAAGAACACGTTCCCAGCAAGCGGACAACAGCTCCATAAAGAAGCTGGGCATTCCTTTGCAACGTATAAGATGATTTTTCTTCTTAAGTCCATGCTTCTGATTCCCAATTTTGTTCCCATTATGTGCAATAGAGGTCTGAGTTAGGCAAGCCATGTCCATTAACTTAATTGATGACATCAGATCCATTTCCTGCTATAAAAGCTTGTGTGGTGGGGGCTTCCCTGGTGGCGCAGTGGTTGAGAGTCCGCCTGCCGATGCCGGGGACGCGGGTTCGTGCTCCGGTCCGGGAAAGATCCCACCTGCCGCGGAGCGGCTGGGCCCGTGAGCCATGGCCGCTGAGCCTGCGCGTCCGGAGCCTGTGCTCCGCAACGGGAGAGGCCACAACGGTGAGAGGCCCCCGTACACCAAAGAAAAAAAAAAACAAAAAACTTGTGTGGTGGAAGTGGCCAGGATCAGAGCTATTTTCATGGCTTACACATGAGACTCACAAGCCACCATCATTGTCAATGATATGAGTTAAGGATTTGCATTGAGCTAATATTTAATAAGGGCTTCGTTTGTGCCAGGCACTGTTTTAAGCAGTTAACATAGACATGACTTATTTAATCTTCAGGAAACCCTGTGCTATCATTATCCCAGTTTTACAGACGAGGAAACCCAGACACAGAGAGGTTCAGTGGCTGGCCCAAGATCCCATGGCTACCAAGTGGTTGGGCCAATATTTGAATCTTAGCAGCCTGGATCCAAGGTCTATACTCTTGACCTCTATGTTACAGGAAGGCTGGCTGGAACTTAAAAGGAATGTTCCATACCTCTTACTGTATTGCCACCCTAGTGAGCACATGCGCAGCTTGAAGGGACTCTCCCCTGTGTTCTCATTAGAGACAGTGGCTGGTGGCCTCTGGACTGCTGGCCTTTCAGATCAGGTCCGCAGGGTTCCTTCTTTTATCCACTGGCTCAAATGATGTGATGAAGGTTAAAAGATGCTGCAGGGGAAGGAGGCAGGAGACAGGTGATGGGAGTTCACCACTCTCATCCTCAATGTCTTCGCTCAAGGAGAATGTTCTCTCCGCACCTCTTTCCCTAGTTAATTCTAACTTGGCCTTCAGGACTCAGGTCAGGATTAGTATCCCCTCTGAGAAATTTCTCCCGATCAACTCCTTCTCACTCCCAGGTTTTCCTTCTCTCTCAAAGGAAGTGTGGAGAAAACAATTCTCAGATTAAGAGTTGAGATTCGGGGAGAGGTCTGCCTTTGTTTAGCAAAACCACCTTGATGAACAATCTTGGTTGTGGAAGGATGGCTCTTAGACTCTGGAAGGATTAAGACATCCATGAAAAACTGAACGTCTCTGTATAACAATGCAAGAGGAATTTGGAAGCTGCTGGGCAAGATGAGTAGTGAGGATGTGAGGAGATTCTTGGAGGTGAAAGACAATATCATGCCTGCAGGACAGGAAACTTGAAGAATGACATTGGCCTGTGAGAATTCCCCTCATGCTCTGGCAGGTCTGGCAAAGGGACCTTACAATAAGGATGTCCTCTTAAGCCATTGGCTGTGTTATAATTGAACCCCTTTTACTGCCTCTCTCTACCCACTCACCCACATCCCAAAATACATTAAGTGAATCTTGACTATCCCTTGGTTGACTGACATTTTGGAGCGGTCAGGGAAAGTAGATTTGTCGAATATTTGGGCTGATGTGGAGAAGAGCACAGTCACAGAAAGCAAAAGACAAATGCACCTAACAGTAAGGGAGGATAGAGCTGGAGACAGGAGCATAAGCCATAAAGTTTAGGAAAATCTTGGGGAAGACTAATCCAATAGCATGAGATGCAGTCAGGGATATGAGCCAATGTTATTTAATTCTCAAAAGATAAGGCAACCTCTGCTATTATTTTAGGGACGCAAGGTTTCTCTTAAGGTTGGATTCCTCAAAGGCACTCACCTTTCCTTTGCAAATTGCCAACATTAAACAAGAAATTTTAACAAGCAACTTCTTTAATAATCTTGATTCTGGCCATGCTGAACCATTTTAAACTCTACAGATACTTCACATTTTTATTCCTCTACAGATTTTTATACATGTTTCTCCATCTGCCTGAAACATACTTGCCCATAATCTTTGCCTATTTTAATTCCTGCTATTCTTTCAGATCTCAACCTTAGCTGTCACTTCCTGTGATGTATTAGTGAGGGTGTTCTCGACTGCCAGGAAAAAACAAAATTTAACTCAAAATGACTTAAACAACAGGATATTTACTGTTAAATTAGATGCCTCTCATGTATCATTCTGTTGCTCTCAGTGCATTGTGTTCTTCATGCCAGTGGGCCAGCAGCCAAAGAAAAGAGTGACAGTGCCAGTGAGGTTAATTGATTATTAGTACATGAAAAACTAGGGGTGCAACTACCCAATGGGGGCAGGGAGAATCCACCGGCTTATCTTTTGGTGCTTCTATTCCCTGAGATCATAGAAAATTTGCAGTTTCAGGAAACATGGCCCCAAAAGGGCAAGGCAACAAGGGCTCAGGGTAATGCAGCATGGTAGTGAAAGGTGAAGATGATAGAATGAATCAGGAGCTCACAATCAGCTGCAACAGCAGGGATCATAGTTGCGAAAACCCCCTTGCCTTGAGTCTTTGCAGCTACCACCTTGAAGAGGACTCTGTGATGAATCAGACTTGTACCTCTTCTCTCAGGGAAGAAGTAAGGGTATATTGTTTTCAAAAGTGGAGGTCAAGAGGGGATCTGATTGATGCAAGGCATGGACTATATTAGATACCATATCACCATATGCTTCTATCACCGCTGAGATTCCATCAGAATTAGGTGCAATCTGACTGTACCTCAACTCATCCTTGCACCTGGACCACACACTTCTCATCTCCTTCCCAAGGTTTCCCTGTTAATGCTAAGCTGTTGGACACTGTTGAACCTGGCTGGTACCCATGCATGCAAAACTCAAAAGTCTGAGACAATTAAAACACCATAGGCAATTCTTTGATCAACAGGAGGTGAGAGTTGGTGCATAAACTGTCCACCCTCTCCCCCTGATGCACTGTCCCAAGATGCAGTTTACATGGCTTCTTAGAGGACTGTCACACTCAGTGGCAGCCAACTTGATAATGCTTCCTCACACTGACCCTTCCTTCTTCCCGCCTTCATTCTCTCGGTCCCTCACACATGCTCCCTGATATTGTATCCTCTACTGAGGTGCATATCAGCATTTTGTCCCAGGATCTGCCTTTTTGAGCAAACCAAAGATAACAATCACCCATAACAAAAAGTACGGAGGTAGGAAGTTCCAGAGTTCAGAAGGATGTGCGCCCTGGTTATTTTTCCAGTCTTCCTTTTTCAGTGCCTTGGGTTTTGTCTTCACACTTATCCTTTCATGGTTTTAATAGGGCTGCAGTAACTCCAAGTACCAGGACCTCAAACAAAAATGTTCAAATTCTGAAAGAGGGGAAGAGAGCATAACTTGTCCTTTCTGGATAGGAGTTAAGTCTCCTAGAAGCTCCCCAGGCTTCTGGGAGCTATCTTCTCACATCTTCTTGCCAGAACTGCATCCCATTCCCATTCCTAACTGGCATGAGGAACTGACTTTCTTAGTCCAATCATGATTCATCCCTTGGGATTGGAGAAGACCCATCCTCCCCTAAGTTGCGTTCCTGAACTAATCAAGAAAGAAGTGAGGGATTAATAGCGGTGGGCACAGTGGTAACTATGTCAGACACTTATTAGCTAACCCAGGAGCCATGTTCAACACTCCTTCACCTTTGCCCATCTCCCACTATAGAGGCTAAAGAAGCAACATATTGACTTTCAGCTTCCTTTGCAGCTAGGGAGCCACGTTCTCTGTTTTTAGACATGTGTATGTAAGGGAAAGCTTTGTAGGGGGCTTCTTCTAGGTCCTCCTTGATAAAAGTATATTGACACGAAAAGAGCTTTCTCTCGCTCTCTTGCTCCCTCTTGGGTCACCTCTCTGATTCATTTCTTTACCCCTGATCATGTGAAGATATGATTCCCAGAGCTTTGGAAGCCATCTTGCAACCACGGGGCAATAAACCTAAGTACGAAAGACTAACAAACTAATAAAGGTAGAGTAGAATGATGGAAAGAAATTAGTTCCTTAAGTACATCCTTGAGCCACTAAAGCAGCCCTGGGATTGCTTTTCTCTGGATTTTTTTAAGTTATATCAGATTACTGTCTTTCTTATTTAGCCATTATTATTTAAGTATTACATTACATGCAGCTAAAAGCCCTTCTAACTGATAAATCAACCAACATTTCTAGGAGGTATCCCTGGACCCTACAGACTATATTAGCTATCCCTTTCCCCTAACAGCCAAGGCTTCCTGCTACCATGGCTATTACTGCAGCACGCTTTCATTGTTCAGTTAAACAGAGATTCCTTTGAATCGTCTAAATTCTGCAAGGAAAAGCTGAGCCACTGCCACAGAGAGTGTAATACAGGATTCCTGCACAGGGCAGTGGGCTGGGCTAAGCACCTCCACAGTCTCTTACAACTTTGAAATCTATGACCCCAATTCCTTTAATATAAATGTCCCTTTTCCACGTATAAAAGGCTTTTTTCCTTCCATTATGTCATAGCAAATTGCTAGGCAACACAAGAATAAAACTTGGATAAGTGTTCTATTCTGTTTGTACTGTGGGGAACTATCAAGCTAAATTTCCACTTTTGCAGATCATTTGGGGGATTATTTGTTATTCTGAACAGGCCTGTCCCCATTCTCCTTCAGCAGTATGGAGAATGGATACGAAAAAAATGTGCATAAATGTTTCTTTCTTTTTGAAATGATATTAATAAAGTATTTCCTGTGGTCATGGCTAATAAGTCACTTGTTTCCTAATGTTTCTGTATCAATATGCTCTTCAAGGAAGCTTAAACCCCAGACCTCTACACATAGTGTGGTATTTGTAGAGTTCATTACAGTCTATAATTAACAGGGGGATTGCCTTTGGGGAAGAACAGAAAATTGAAGATTAAAAACCTGACCAAATATTTACCTGCAAACAGAAACCTTTTATAAGAAGCAAGGACATTGTAAATTTATAAATGTTCAGAAAATGTTCCCAATATTTTGTCTGTCTTCACTGAGTGATTTCTTGGTGGTCGACCAGAGAGCAGAGCAGAGAATGACACTGACTGTCCTCCAACTCTATGCCGGGTACTTGATGAGTCACTTTATAGGTATTATCTAATTAAATGATTTTTGTCATTTAAAAATACTCTTTACAATTACATAAGTAATACACACTTGTAAAATTTTTCAGCAATTCAGGGACATAAAGATGAAAAAGTGAAAGTTCCCCTTCGCTCCCTTTACCCCTCAATTTCCCTTACATTCCTGGAAATAATTACCATTCCCTTTGGTGTATATCCAGCCCGACTTTATTTTTTCTATGCCTTTCATAAATGCACACATTCTTACATGAATATATAAACAAACCATACTTCATGTATTCTAGGATGCACTTTTTTCAAGTTTAAAATCTCTGAAATAAGAATGCATCTTACAATTAAAGGCATTCTACAGTGGCCAATTTCTCTCTTTCTCAGTGGCACATAAAATAATGGTGCATCTTGAAATAAGTGGCATTTTGGAGTAACAAAATACAGTAGATATAGCGCTTACACAATTATATAGATGTATGACTGTGTGAATTGCTATGGACAGCTTTCAGTACACATGGGTCTGCCTCATTCATTTTAATGTCTGTGTAAGCTGCCATTGTATGAATGTACCTGCATTTATTTAGCCATATACCTTGTAGATGGACCTTCAGATTATTTCCAAGTCCTCCTGGTAGAAAACAGTGCTGCACTGACCATCCTTGCCCCTAACTCTTTGGATCCATGTAATAAATATTTTTTTACAAAGAGATTCCTATCTCATGAGTTTTCATACTTACCCTACATGGTAGGAAAAACTTAGTTATTCAGAACTCAATGAGACACATGTTCAAATCCTGGCTCCAGAGCTGCCGTGTTGGACAACTCAAGGGAGTTCAAACTGTCATTTGGGTCAGGGGTCAGCAAACTTTTCTGTAAAGAGCCAGATGGAATGAACACCTGAGATGTGTGTATGACTCAGTTTCTTCACCAAGAAAATAAATCTGTGTTAACAGTGTTTGTGAGAATTAATACAATGCGGCAAGTAAAGCATTTACAAGTGCTTGGTAAATGCTATAGCTATTAAAAAATTTTATTCTTTTACTGATGAGGAAATTCATAGTTATTAATTCACAGAGGCAGGACACAAACCAGGTGAGTCTGACTCCAAAATTTGTGCCTCTCCTATAGCACCTACTGCCTCAAAAGGAAGAATCTATTGCAGAGAGAAACTGAACTCAGGGGAGCTGAAAGGCTTTTATAAAGTCCTACTATGTCACTGTCGGACATAGTGGACTTTGGCTCTTCGAGTGTCCAGCAAATACACTCCCCACCTGAGAAGGCAGCTTCTGTGAGACCCAGCCCTTTGGGCTTGCTGACATCCCCAACCAGTCGATTGTCCTGTTATTTACGCCAATTTAATATGATCGCAGTTCTATGACCTGGATGGAAATGCAACCACAGAGGTGTTGATAAAGCTGTCACAGCAAGATGGAGATGGTAAGTCTCATTAATATTAAGAAAAGAATAAACCCATAAATAAGACATTAGCAAATGAAATAAGATAGTCTCTCCTCCAACTTCTAACAAATCTCATGCGCAAAACCGTGTAATTTCCCCAGGCATCCTCCCTACGAGACAGATGTATAGAATATGAATTGTGCGGGGAGGGAAATTGATATGCAGAACAGGAGTTGGCAAAATAATTAGAGCCGGGAGGCTCCCTGAGTCTCGTGGTTTATTTCAGAAGTCACCAAATGTACAATCCCGGGGTCCAGACCAGACGGCTATGTAACATATCAGTCCTTGAAAAAGCCTGGAGATGATGGAGAGGTGATGGTACTGGCTGCTGAGGGCGAAAGCAGTGCCAGGCCTGACACACTGAACAGGTAAGGGCCACCCCCCCAGGTGGGGAAGGGCAGGGGCTG
This sequence comes from Orcinus orca, assembly GCF_937001465.1. Lineage (NCBI taxonomy): Eukaryota > Metazoa > Chordata > Mammalia > Artiodactyla > Delphinidae > Orcinus > Orcinus orca. Next base: position 65,442,592 of record NC_064574.1, on the reverse strand, counting down.
CCCCTTTGGTGACACAGCACTGCCTAGTACAGTCGCATATGCTCCTTACCCACTCTGCCCGCTAAGATCCCAAGCTTCTGCGTCCCCCTCAATCATCCCAACCTTTTCTCCTGGCTGAGGCTAAGTACAAAATGCAAGTTGTATTAAGTTCCTAAAACCTTATCAGCTAAGAACCACTTGCAGACAGGGACCAGTTGGATCTGTATCCCCAGAGGGCCCCCAGCTCAACACCTGGCTGTGGTAGGGAGTCTAGAGATGCTTATTGATTGGAATTGACTAAAGCCACCAACAAAATGCCCCGATGGAATAGGAGAGAAAGGAGAGAAGAGAAAGGCAGGAGTGAGGGGAAGAGAAGAGAAGGAAGACAGGAAGGAGGGAGGTAGAGAAAGTGGCGAAGATGCTGGAATGTGAATTGAGCAGATTGAGGCAGAAAAGGAGCAGAGAGACGAGGGAAGAGAGAGGACGAGACCGACGCAGAGCAGCGACAGAAGGCAGAGGAGGCAAAGGGGAGTGGAACGCGAGCTGAGCGGACAGGGCAGGGAGATGGGCAGACAGAGAGAAGAAGCAGGTGGGGGCACAGGGGAGGCAGTGAGACAGGCAGAAAAAGACACACGGGACAAACACACTGAAAGAAAGATGGGCACAGAGATGGTCAGACCCCCGCAGACTGAAACAGGGCACAAAGATGGAAAGAACGTAGACAAAGCCTGAGGAGGGACAGAGATACAGGGCAGAGCCAAAGGCTTTCCTGGTCCCCCAGGGGAATCCACACTCCCCTCAGTTTATCTTCCTACTGAGCTAATTCCTTGATAAAGAAAGGGAAGAAGAAAAAATGTCTTTCTGGAAGAAAAGATTCTGAAAACCCATTACTTAGGAGGTGAAAAATGTCCTTCGTCTCCAGGCATGCTGCCAATTCTAAGGTGGCGCTGCATCTCAGCTTTTAGTTATAAAAAAGCTGCATCTGGGCTTGCATCTCAGCCCCAGAGAGCCTGGGCGGCGGCGGGGGTGGGGGTGGGGGGGCTGACCCCTCTGGACTCCAGGCTGCTCGACGTGGTGAGTTGTGACCAGGAACCCACTCTATCTACCCTCATGGAATTCTTGACAGGATCAGCTCAAATAGCACTATGAAAGCCTTCCAAAAAGTCCATCACCCGCTGAGATCATCCAGTAATGAAGGTGAGAAGTTAGTTTGTTTTGGTTGACGCCTATAGTCATTCACATTCCTCCCTCCCTCCCCACTCCCTCCCCTCCCCCTCCCTTACTGTCCTTCTCTTTCCCATCTACTCCCCCACACGCACATCTGCTTTATATTCCAAAGAGACCTTGACTTCAGCCCTCAGGCCATGAAATATTCAATCCACTTGGACACTTTTTAATGAATCTGGGGTTTGATTCACGCCATTGCGCCTTGACGCCTGCCTCTGTAACCCCTTCCTGGGACCGACTAGTCCGCTTTGAGCACTGCCCTAGAGATGGAGACAAGACCTCCTCTCCTCTCCCGGAACTGGTTTGCTGAGGCATCTGCAAGCATTCTCTTTACCATCCCGCCATGCGTGCCTGGAAGAGGCAACAAGGCGACGAGATCTGTCCTACGCAAGAGTCAAAGGGGACTTTTAAAGGATGAGAAAAGAAAAATGCAAACCAAAAGCTACTAACAGCTCAGGCGGCAAATATCCAGGCGATTAACAGGCTGGCTGGATCAAGGATACAGATGTTTCATCCGAATTCCACGTTGTCCTCACCTGACTTTCTTCAGCAACCCCACCTCCCATACAGACTCAATGATCACAAGATTCATTTGCACTTATTGACATTTTGCTCTGTGAAAAAAAAAAAAGTGGGCTTTTCATTGCTATTATTATATTGCGCTAGTGGGTTTTGTCTGACAGGTTGAGTCATGATAAAATTAAACAGACTGATGCATTTAAGACTTTTAGCACAGTGTCAGGCACATGTTAAGTGCTGGACAAATAACCGGTATTTTGATTAATTTTAGTCATAGTCATTGTCACCGTATTCATCTTGGGGACAGGCCTGGCGTTCCGTTCTGCCTGCAACAGGTCACACCATATCTGGCACTGACGTGGTTCTTAGTAAAATTTGCCAAGGAGCTGTTTGGACAGTGAGCATAGGCTTCCCAAACAGTCTGTGCATCCCAACATGGTCTCCCTTCTTCCCTAAACTCCTATCCAGTCATACAACAAATAGTTACCAGGCACCTGCCGAATGCCACACATCATAGTAGGTGCTGGGGATTCCAGATGAGCAAGATAGAAAGGGTTCTTACCTTCAAACTTGTTAAGCCACAGGACTTCCCATCCATGTCAGTGACAATGACACATCTTTATACAGCATGGGGCACAGTCAGATACTCTTCTCAGATCCTTACCGGCACTGACACACTTAATCCTCACCATTGGTCTTTGGGGGAGGGACTCCTACAACTCTCATTTTATATTTTATGTATCTATAGACTGAGGCCCAGAGAGGTCGATTAATCTACTGAAAGCACATAGAAATAAGCAGCAGAGCTGCGATTTAAAAGCAGGCAGTCTGGCTCCAGAGTCCACACAGCTAAACCACAGTGGTGCTGCACCGTTCAGTTCATGGTGCTACATTCTGTGAGTGACTGTTTCCATTTGTTTCTGCAAATAGATTAGAATATCCTTAAACTCCGTGGAGACAGGAAGCAGATTAGTGGTTGACAAGGGCTAGGAAGAGGGGGAGCGAAGAGTGATCACTAAGGGGTATGGAGTCTCCACTTGGGATCACAGAAAAGTTCTAGAACTAGATAGTGATGATGGTTGCCCAATATTGTGAATGTACTTAATACCATCGACGTATACATTTTTAAATGGTTAAAATGGTCAATTTTATCTTATGGGAATTTTATGCCTTAAAAATTTTCTTTAATCCTTAAGTGTAGGGTTGTCTTATATCTTTCATATCCCCACAATGACTAGAACGTAAAAGTTCTTAGCAAACATTTCATGATCGGTTGAGTGATTGCCAGTGGTCTTAGAAGTGGAGTTTGTTCTGTTTTTATTATCATCACTCTTGTGGTTATTATAAACAGAGCCCTTTTGGAGCCCAGAAGGTTCCTGTCCATCTATGAGCAATGGGACCACAGATTGTGCTGATTCCGAGGGTGAGGGGACAGGTGTTCAGCATCAGGTGCTGGGCTAGGCCGCGCAAGGTGCTTCCCCAGAATAGGCGCTACACAGGGGCGAGTCAGCATCAAGACGGGGTTGAGAAGGCAAAGTTCAGAACCAGAGGAACAGCTCAGGCTTGAGGTCTGAGGGACAAATCAGGGCTAAAAATAGAAAACAACCTCAGGGTCAGGAAGTGAGAGAATCGGAAGCCTTTTGGGAAGAAGAATACAACAATAATATAAAAATAACAGTAATAGTGAATCAAACCCTTAGATAATGCTTTCCACGTGCCAGATACTGACTCAAGGGTTTTCACGTATTAATTCATTTATTCTGGATTATTATTGTCATTACCCCCATTTTATAGGTAAAGAAACTAAGGCACAGAGAAGTTAAGTGACTTGCCCAAAGTCACACAGCTAGCGAGTGGCAGACTCTGTATTCTAAGCCAAGTGGTCAGGAGCTCTGGATTGACTCAACCATAGGAGTTAAGGAGTGAATCTGGAGTTAAGATTCTGGTCCTGCTGAGAGCTAACTGCTGGCCTGATGAGAGGAAGGGCCCCTGGAGCTTGAGGTTTAAGGATGCAGATGAAATGCAGTCCTCAGGGCCCTGGACTCACAAAGGAATAAGTCAGTTCCCAACACCTAGAGGTAGAGAGGTATAATGGTTAAGAACACAGATTCCGGCCTAGAAGCTGGGCCTTGGACTCCAGCTCTGCCCCTTAGCAGCTGTAAAACCTCAGGCAGATTCCTTGATCTCTCTCTGCCTCAGTTTCCTCATCTAAAACGGAGATATGATCCTTCCTAACTGTGAATTATTATAGAGGTACTGTCAGGAGTACATGACTTGATTTTTGTAAAGCATTGAGAACAGCGCCTGGCATAGAGTAAGCAGAATGTGAATGCTAAATAAAATAAACTCAGTCGAGTAGGAGCCACAACGCCATGTACCTTGGGGGGGGGGGACTTGGAGAAGCAGCAACACATTGCTGCACACTTTGCCTTTAACAAAGGAAACCGAACCCTTGGCTGAAAAAGAACTGGTGGCTGGTGTCATACTGAAACTTACCCTTATGTCTTGAGCCACCATGCTGTTCGTGTGCCCACAGTTCCTGCACGCCTCCTCCTGTTTCCATCCGTGGCAGGAAGGGAGGGGCTGCAGGTCCTCCTGCCTCAAGCTGCCCACGTGGTGATATTTAATTAATCTATTCATTTGATCTTCTGGTTTGCTCAGTGGCTCCCTTTCCTTGATGCTCCCTGAGGTTTGAATACAGTAAAATTCAGCCCTAATTAAAACTGTTGAGATGCCAGCAGTCTCTGTTAATGAAACATCAGAATGAGACTGGATTTCTATTTTTTTTAACAGGCTTTTCTTAAAATCTTTGAGAGGGGGGATAGAATGAGCCCAGGTAGGAAAGAACAAAGTTAACAAACTCCCTCTTGTCTCCAAGTGTGTGAGGGTGGCCTTTCTAAGTGTCTCTTCTGGTCTGGGACTGGAAGCCAGTCCTTTGAGCAGAAAGAGTCCTAGAGTCTGTGTCCAGAGATCTCCTGAAACTTCCCATTTGGGACCTAGACCTCAGTAATTTTCTCCCCTCTTAGAGACTCCGTTTTTCCATCTGCAAAATGGGGATGCCAGACCAGCTTTAGTAGTCTATGGTTTGAGAACATTAAGTTGTCAAGTCCTTGTATTCTTGAGCCTGGCAGGACAGAGTCGCAGGACCATCTTCCACCCCAGTCTCTCCCCTCCCCTCATCATCCTGAGAAAATGGCCACAAGCAGTTTTTCCCACTCAAGTCACTGGGCTTTGAGTGATACAAGCTGCCCACAGTCACCAGGAACTGGACTAGAGATTGGACTCCTAATTCTAAGCAGCACTGCAAATCTAACTGAGAGGGCCAGGATTCTCCACATTGGGTGGAACCAGTCAGACCCAGCCAGATTCCCTCTCCTGGGGAAGTTTTAGCTGTTCCTCTCCCCAAGCAGAGTAGAGAAGCAGCAGCATGGGCACTGGCCAGACAAACCTGGGTGTAAAACCCTCCTGGTACCTCCTCCCTGCCACGTAGCCGCTATGTGGTGTACACTCTCTGGGCCTCGGTTTCATGATATGTAAATGAGGATAATAAGAATAATTCCCTTCTTTTTTTTTTTTTTTTTTTTGCGGTACACGGGCCTCTCACCACTGTGGCCTCTCCCGTTGCGGAGCACAGGCTCCGGACGCGCAGGCTCAGCGGCCGTGGCTCACGGGCCCAGCCGCTCCGCGGCATGTGGGATCTTCCCGGACTGGGGCACGAACCCGCGTCCCCTGCATCGGCAGGCGGACTCTCAACCACTGCGCCACCAGGGAAGCCCTAATTCCCTTCTTTATCTCATTAGATAACTACGTCAATTCCATGGCACGGGGCTTGACACATATTAGCCCCTAGTTATAGGTAGCTGGTAGCTGTGGTTACCATTGATGGCAGCAGATAGAGAAACAGGAGAGAGAGAGAGAGAGGGAGAGAGAGGGAGAAGGCAAAAGCAGAAGAGACACAGAGATGGCAAATCACAGAATGTGTGCATGGTGGAGTGCCCTTACATGCAGCTCTCGGCCCACGTGCTCCAGGGGGACTCCACCCCTTTTCCAGCCACAAAGCATGTGGCTCAGGCCCAAGGCAATCGGAGCCTCACATTCTCCTGGCCATTGTGACTGGTCCAGAGGAGAGCACGCAATCAAAGTCAGCCCATGCCTGGTTGCACTCTGCCGTACCCGAGACACAGAGTTCAGTTGATTCTCCAGGGTCCATGAGAAATCAACTCCCACTGACCCTTTTGTGACTTTCGAGGACTCTCGTAAATTTGTTGGGCAGGTCATGGGAAAGGATCGCATTACAGAGCAAGTGGCTTTCCACCAGACGGTCACCTTGCCTGAAACTTACTCTTCCTCTCTTGTTTGTCGCTCCCCACCTCCCTGGAACAACCCAGGTGCTTCCAAGAATAAACTTCAGCCCCGAACACCCACCAAAATGTTTTCCCAACAAAGGGAGCTTTCTATTCCAAAGAGCAATTCTGGCTGAACCAAGTGTCCTCTGTCTGTCTGCGTAAGTCAATTACCAGGTAAGCCCTCCATCAGCAGAGGACATTATCATAAGCGTTCCTGGGCAGGAGATAAGATCAATATCCTCTCCCCCTCATTTTGCTGGGTTGTTGCTCCCACCCCTGGTATCAACATCCCAGGCAGACCGAGCAAAAGACTTTCCACCTTAGTTCCCAGAGGAGAGAGATTGTGATGCACAGCCATCTCATTTTTATTTTTTAACATCTTTATTGGAGTATAATTGCTTTACAATGGTGTGTTAGTTTCTGCTTTATAACGAAGTGAATCAGTTATACATATACATATGTCCCCATATCTCTTCCCTCTTGCGTCTCCCTCCCACCTTCCCTATCCCACCCCTCTAGGTGGTCACAAAGCACCGAGCTGATCTCCCTGTGCTATGCGGCTGCTTCCCACTAGGTATCTATTTGACATTTGGTAGTGTATATACGTCCATCTCATTGGACTTAGGGTTTGCAGGTCCCAGTGCCACCAGAATTGCCAAGGTTAACCTTGAGAACTGGAATTAATAACACAGCAATGGCCTTGCACCCACCACGGGTTCCCCCTGTTAGCTGATAGAATGATTCATTTGAATTGCTTCCCCCTTCATTGATGGCGAGGGGCCCACTCCTCCCACTGCTATAGCCCTTCCCTCTCTAGGAAAAGACAAGTGAGGCTTATTGAATTCGAATACATCATCCTGGCAGTGGGCATCAACAGAGAGAGACAGACGTGAGAACAGAACACGGAGCCCCATATCCATCCCTCACGGCCCCCCCTTCCTCCTCCTATACTCAGCAGATCTACTCAGCACCTCCTAGGGAAGCCGAGAGTTCATTATGAACACTAGCGAAGGGTCAATAAATCCACGGCTGAGATTTCAGTCACTACTGTGCCTGTCCTCACCACCAGCAAAGTAGTTGCATGGCCCCAGCCTCGTCTGTGGGGTGGGGATTGGTGGCAGGGAGCTCAGAGGAGCTCTAGAGCCAGAATGATCTTTTCCTAAAGCAAATTTGATCATGTAAAACCTCTCCACCTCACTTAAAACTCTTCAGTGGCTCCCTATTGCCTCTAGGATAAAGAACAAAGCATTTAATACCGCTCACAAGGTTCTGCAGGGTCTGGTCTCTGCTGATGTGTCTAACATTACATATCCACGCCTGCCCCCTCCCATTCGCAGCCTCTCCAGTCACACTGAGAGACTTTCATGCTGTCAGTGGCTTAGGGGGCCTCCAGAGCTCAGGTCAAACCTAAGTTCCTCGTTCTGGAATAGATCTTGCTTTAACACAGTCTTCTAACCCCTCACACCTGCCCTCCACCGCATTTGTTACACCTTATGCTTTTGCATTTCCCTGTCTAAAGACTGGGTTGATGCTTTGCCTTCCCACTGGTGTGTAACTCTATGTTCTGTTCACCAGGCACCTCCAGCTTCTACCACAAGGCCTGGCACACAAGAAGAACTCAGTAGATATTTGCTGAATGAATGTAGTTATAAGGTAGGGTACGTTTCAAGAGCCGGAATCTGGAAGTGGCGCTAAAACAGCGTGTGCAACAAGGTGGGAGAAGAGGCAAGAGAGGTGAACGGAGGAGATCACGGGACAGTCATTATTCAGCACCGACTGTGCGCCAGGCACTGTTCTACGCACTGAGGATACAGCAGTGAGTAAGGTGGACAACACGCTCTAAGTTTCTGGAGCTTACATTTGAGGTCATTCCCCTCTTGTGTTGCAGGATATTGATCCTGGAAGTATCTCCAGTTGTAGTGTTATTCTAAGTTGTGACAAGAATAAATTGCACACATAACCAGGTGTAAAGGACCTCCCATGGGCCACCTCCAGTGCTGGGGTCTCATCCACGAGGAGGCCAGTTAAGTACTTCAACACACCCCCAAAATAAATCCCCTCCACAACCTGTTGATAAGAAGTGGGTGGCTTCTTCTCGATTTTGTGGAGGCTTAGGGAAGGCGGATTGCGTTGCACACCGTAGGATTGTTTCCCCCTTGCACACCCCAAGGCCCTCACCCCTACCGGCCACTTCACCTCTCTTCTCTCCCTCTCACGCCGCCTCTCAAAATTCTTTCTGCTCTGAGCAATTCAGACTTCATCTTCAGCTTGCAAATTTTCCTAATAGTGACCATCTGCCGCTCTTCAAACGTGCCCCTTGGTCTATGCTCCCGTATACGCACTGATCTAATTTGCTCGCTCTCCTATGGACAGTTAGAATCCACCAGTGCACCACAGCCCACTGGCGGTCACACATGGGGCCTTGCTCCACAGGCTAAGGATTTCGGCCTCTGTCTAGAGGGCCATGTGTAACACAGGAGGTTTCTGGTAGGGGCGTGACCCTGGGCAGACTTCCCCACAGCACCGGAGACTTCACCTCAGCTGCCAGGAAGAATCCAGATGCAGCTGTGGGCTCCCTTCTTCTGGCATTAATTGAGGCTTCACCCAGGGCCCAGCTGCAGAGAAGCCCATGTGGTGCAGCACAGACGGGGAGCAGCTGCATAGGCGGCTCTAGGCTCAGCAGGCCTGCCCCACCCCAGGGGTCTTGCTGCTGGAAGCACAGCTAGGGTGGCCTTGGGGAGAGGGCATCTCTGAAGTGGAAGGGAAATGCTTCAGCTTCCCACAGAAGAGGGAAATGGTTGTTTCCTTGGGAAAAACCTATAAAGTGGAATCGCCCAGAGGATTCTCTCTGATCTCCTTTGAGGACTGAAGCCTGCAGTCAGTGGCCCTTCCACAGAGCGCTCGTTTCAAGGGAGAGCCACGGAGTTGTGCGGCCTGGCAACCCCACCTCCCATCTCTTGCATCCAACCTCCTGTGGCTGGGCCCAGTGGGCCCAGAGAGTCGTCTGGTAAGAATCAAAATTGTCAAAAATAATTGCAGATACCATTTATCAAGAATTTACCAGGGCAACCTGCTTAACACACACGATCTTGATTAAGCCCCTCAATAACCTGGTGAGATGGAGATTATTATCACCATTTGACAGATGAGGGAGCTAAGGCTTCCATCTACTTTCAAGTCCTGGACTCCCAGTCAAAAGCATTGTGATACTGAGCACGTTACTTGCTTAGCCTTTCCGCCTCAGTGACATCCCTGAATGCAGCTGCATACAAAAGTCTCTCTCTGAGTGCAGCCCCCATCCTTACCCCCGGGTCTCCTACCCACCCCCAGGGTGACTCATAGACCATTCTCTGCGATGGGGCAGCAGCTGTGGACTGGGCCTGAGAGAACCCTGGGAAAGCGAGAGGAACTGTCCCAGTCTGGAAATGATGAAGGTTTGAGGCTTAGGCAAAAACACAGGGTCCTGCAGAATCCTCTCTGCCCAAGTCTGGCTGCTGGGAATTCAATTCTGCGTTAGATAAACACCTATACCACCACCCAGGTGAAAATCCTAAAAGGCGTATCTGACCCATCTGTCATCTGGTTAAAAACTCCACCACTGGCTCCCTTTCTATTACAGAGCTCATGGGTAGCCAGCCATAAAAAAGAAAGTCAGCAAACTTGAGAGGGGAAAAGAGAGGGCAGAGGGAATGTATGATGGCTTATGGGAATTAGTAAGAACTGGTAGCTTGAGAAAAGCGAGAAATTGAACTTCAGGGAGCCTAGTCCCCAAAGAGCAATTTAGTGGGCCACACAAGGAAACAACAGAAAGCACGGTAAAGACGGGCACCCCTGGAACCAGGGGCTCAAGTGCTGTCAGGCTTCTGTAGCTCTCGTGTCTGTTTCTTTCTGAAATTTGGCTTCACTGTTCCTGTTCACATAGGTCTTCACCCAAAGGGAGCATGGCTGTGACAACCCCAGTTTTACTGCTTCTTTGAGTGACCAAGAAAGGAACGGTGGGTTCTCTTACTTCAGGTTGAGTTGAAGAATTTGCAGGAAAAAACAGATAGTGGCCAGATCAAAAAAAAAAAAAGCCATGAGCAATAATCAGGATGGCTATAGATCTCACTGATGTAATAGAGCCCCAACATGACAGTGGCTTAAACAAGTTAGCTATTTTTCTCCCATGTAATAGTTCAGATGTAAGCTGGTCAGGGCCTGCAAGGTGACTCCATTTTGTCCAGGACCCAGGCTCTTTCCATTTTTTTGCTCTGCTGTGCTTAGGTATCATTTGGCATGGCCTAAGAATGCTCACCACCACATCTACCATCCGGGGAGCAGAAAGAAGGAAAAGGTGAGTGAAGGGAGCAGTACTTGGCTTAAAGAGCACAACTCAGAAGTTATATATATATATCAGTTCCACTGACATCTTATTGGCCAGAATATAGCCACATGGCCACACATAGCTGCAAGGGAAGCTGAGAAATGTAGTCTTTAATCTGGGCAGCCATGTACTACACCAAAAACTAGGGGTTCTACCATTACTATAAAAGGGAGGTTATACATCCAGGACGACCTCCATTTCTGCCACAGTTGCACAAAGGCAGGAGGGTTCTGGAAACAGAAACCAGAATATGATCTGGAACTGAGAATGTATTCTCATCTCCATCACTCTTCTCTGCTTCTCTTGGATGTCTGCTTCATTACCCTCTCCCTCCTCAGCTTTGAGCCCCTTCATGCCCAGGGCAGGTAGACTATGGCCACCTCACCATTTCTAGGCTTCCACATCCAGTGAAGGAAAATAAGACCAGCCAGGCTTGAACACACATGGAATTTGGGATGAGCATTTACTGCCAAGTTAAGTGGATTTATGGTTTAACTCTGGGCCAGAAAGGGACAAATAATAACATAATGAGGCTAGGCTATTAGCTTCTGAGGAATGAATGTTAAGTTATGTTAATAAGGGGAATATTAAATCCTTGTGAAGATCTGAAAGAGCTGTATGTGGCAGGGGTATGTTTTGGAAATAAATTAGTTCTTGGGGTGATGAGATCAGTTTCATTTTAAACACTCTAGGGAGCAGCCAGCTGTAGAAATGCAGAGTAGAAGGAGATGCTCCAATCTATCGACAGGAAAAAAGCCGTCCCCACGGCCCAGCCAACGGGCCCTGAGTTGGAACTGCCCTCTACAGACATCAGTAACCAAGGCATAAGAGAAGAGCCCTTGACAGTCAGAGCCTGAAGCTGGAAACCTGCCAGACATCAGAAGGGACTGGTGAGTATGGAGACTTGAAGATTTTGGGTGGAGTGAGGACTGGATTCAAGAATGGGAGGGTTGGTGTACTCTCGAGAGAAGTGGATAAAGGGAGAGGGCCAGGGAGGGGCAGGAGAGAAAGGAGGGCATTGGGACTGGGGAGAGCATCCACATAGTAGTGCTTCAAATTCTAGGCCCTGGGGCATTCTGAGCGGTGCCTTTGGTCAGCGTGGTTAGGCTAAGGTCCAGCTGCCCCAGACGCTACATAGTTTGGTACTTAGCACCTGAACCTGTATCCTTGAGCAAAGAGCTGCTCAAATTTCCATCAAAGTCCAGTGTACATGCATTCAGTTTGGGAACAGCAAGCAAGTGTGTTTCCAAAATAAGGAGGGAAAGAGCCCACTCTTGCATCACCAGGCATCAGAACATTCCCACTGTAGACTGTGAGGTTGAGGGAGGGCCCACCATTTGGGGACTACTGAGAAGAGATGGGATCCACCTGCAGTCCACAAGCCAGATGCCCAAATGGTTAAGTTAGCTAGAGACCCACTGTATGAGTTTGCTAGGGCTGCCATGACAAACTACTCAGACTGGGTAACTTAGACAACAGACATTTATTTGCTCATAGTTCTAGAGGACCATGATCGAGGTGTCAGTAAGGTTGGTTTCTTCTGAGATCTCTCTCCTTGCCTTGTAGATGGCCTTCTTCTCCCTGTGTCCTCACATGGTCTTTCCTCTGTGTATCTGTGTCCTAATATCCTCCTCTTATAAGGACACCAGTCATATTGGATTAGGACCCACTACAATGAGCTTATTTAACCTTAATTACCTCTTTAAAGACTATCTCCAGAGACAGTCACATCCCAAAGTGAGGGCTGGGGAGTTAAGGACTTCAACATATGAATTTTGCAGAGACACTTCAGCTCATAACATCAACCGTGATGAACCAAAAAGGGAGTTTACTTTGTAATTTCACATGTCAAAGCCTCAAAGAGAGACTGACTAAACTCTTTCTCATCTCTGATTACAAATTTTGGGAGAGAGGATTTGGGGTTGGTCCAGTTTGGGACAGATGTCCATCCCTGGTCCAATAAGCTAAGCCCAAGTATGTGGGCTCATCCAGAAGAAACATGGCTGCCAAGACTCTGCCAATGGATGCTGGCAGCAAGCTATTGGCCTGTGGCCTTGACAGACACTCCACATCACCTGTCAGAATAAACTCAAACTCTTCAGTAGGGCATACAGAATCCTTTACTCCCTACCCCCTTAATTGCTACCTCTCTGCCCCATGCCCTGCGACCCCTGCACAAATTCTGCCCTTCATCTGTGCTAAAGGTACAATGCCCTGACCTCACCTCACTGTTTCCTACCTCCAGGCCTTCACTCAGGCTGTTCCCTCCATCTAACGAGCCTTCCCTCTCCACTCCCTTTGTCTACCTGACAAGCTCTCACTTATATTTATATTTCAAAGCCCAACTGAAGCATTCCCTTTGGAAAATCTTTTCTGACTTCCTTCAGAGTCAGCCTCCCTCTTTTATTTCATTCTGTGCCTGTATGTACCTCTTTTATAGCCCTTAGAACACTCAGTCACAATTTTTGTTATATTGCTTTTCTCTTGCAGTAGACTCTGGGTTCCAGGTTATTAGAGAAAATTCACCTTACCTATCCCAAAGTCTAGCACAGTGCTTGCTTTGTACTCAAAACTATTTGTGGAATAATGAATGAAGGCATGTTATCACCTGGGCACAATGGGATACACAGTTTACAAATAAAGCCCAAGTCTCTGTCCTTTAGGAACCTCCAAGTGACTAAGGAAGACATTAATATGAATACTGGTTATGAAAATAAAGATGTAAGCCAAGGGCTAAGGAAGTACAAAGGGAGCTGCCACTGAAACTGGGAGAATTACGGACAGCTTCTGGGAGGAGGTGATTTTGAGTGTCACAATGGATGAGTAGGAGTTTGCCAAGTGGTGTTAGACAGGGAGGGGGAACTAGAAAGACAAGGCCATATTAAGGAAAGAGCATGAACAAGGCATGGGGAAAGGACCTTGCTAGGCTTGTAGCTGCAACAGAGAGCAGTTATAGGGACAATATGACCATGGATACCAGGTGGGAACAGCATCACCTGGTGTTCTGAGCAGGGGAGCCCCAGTCACACCTGGGCCTTTTGGCTGTTCTCAGGAATAAGCTGGGAAGAGAAAACCACTTTATGTTGTACTCATGGAGCCACCAGCTCCTCAGGACATCCACCCAGAGTCTCTCTCCCTCCATGGATTTTCTCAGGAGAGAGGGAAAGACACGAAGTTTCCAACAGTCTTGAGTCAAAGAAACCAAGTCTTCAGAGTCTGGAGTCTGCATGACCTCTTCCACTCCCTCCCCCAAATGACAGAGGGGTAGGGTGGCCTCTCTGAGCCTGGAATGAGACATTCGCTTCCCACCTCCTGCACGTAATAGAACATTTTCTAAGCCTCTCTGATTTCAGTTTGCTCTGCTAGTCACAAGCAGGTCTTTCTCCTCCCTGAGCCTCAGTTGTTCATCTGAGAAAAGGTGATAATGGCCCCTCAGGATTATTATGAGGGTTAAAGTTAATGTAGGTCAGACACCTAACCATGATTGACATCTAAAAGGTACTTAGTTAACAGTGGCCATTACAATTAATTTCTTAAATAAATATTGTGCTTGTCTTTCATCTCCTGCTCTAGAACTATAAGTTTCTGGAGTAGATTCATGCCCCATACTGTCTAGCATATATTTATGCTCAATAAATGTATGTTACATCAATGACTGCCTAGAATCCTAGAATTTTCAGACTGAGAGATACCTAAGAAAACAGCTATCCCAACACCTCATTTTCTACACGGAGGAAATAAGAGATTTCTGACTCCATCACGTGTTTCCTTACCCACAAGAAAATGGAGTGGCTATTGGGTGGTCATAAGGATTCAATGAGTAAATACATATGTAGCGTTAAGGCCAGTGTCTGGCACATAATAACCATCAATAAATATCAGTACTGTTATAGGATGATTGAGATGGGCCCAAAGGCACGCAATGAAGTCATAGTGAGTCTGAAGCTGGAGCCATGTGCTCTTCCCAGTTATCACCTGCCCCATTACACCCCACTGCTTCCACATGCGCCTTACCCTAGTTCCTGAACTCACATGGGGTGTGGAACTCACATGGTGTTCCCATGTCCCAACAGGGCACAGGTTGACCCCTGATTCCTGGGGAGGACTTCTCAGGCAATCTGATTGTCAGTCAAACCAGGGTCTTGGCCAGCTTAGGGCCCCATCATCTCTGAGCACCTTCCCTGCTTGCAACATCCCAAATATGCTGAACTACTTCGTCTTCAATTGTATAGAACAGTTTGTCTCAATCAGGGCAAATTTTGCCCCCAGAGGACATTTGACAATATCTGGAGACATCTTTAGTTATCAAAATTGGGGTGAAGGGTGCTACTGGTTTCTAATGGGTAGAGGCTAGAGATGTTGCTAAACATCCTACAAGGCACAGGCCAGTCCCTTACAACAAAGAAGTATTCAGTCCAGAACGTCACTGAGCCGCTGTTGAAAGACCCTAATGTCAGTGCATGTGCATTCAGATGCTTCCCATCTGTTTCATAGCTACACAATCAGCAGGTAGCTTTAGCATTAAAGAGACCAGGCTTTAAATTTTAGCTCATCCACTTACTAGCTGTATGACTTTGGACGTGATACTTAACTTCCAGTTTCCTCATCTGAAAACTGGAGATATTTATGCTGTAGTGAAGCTGTATGAGGATACACAGAAAACACATCGTAGGTGCTTAAGACATAATAGGTAGTAGACAATGTCCATTATTATTTACCTCCTCATTTTTGTAAGGTATGTAAATATGTATTCTTGAAAAGTTTGGTTGGGGATGAGCCAGAAGTTGGCTGACAGAAGACAGATTAATGGATGTTGATGGGTCACTTAGGGCCAAGAAAGGCTCCAAGGCAAGAGATGGGAACCTGGGCAAGGTGAATGGGAGGGAGTGGAGGCAGAAGTAGTAGGGGAAAGAATCCATGCATGTAGGAAATTATCATTCACTCATTTATTTAAAAATGTTGTAGGCCAGGCTCTATGCTAGAATCACAGACATGATTCATTTATTCATTCAATAAAAATTTAGTGAACACCTACTATGTACTAAGCACTATGTACTTAGCACTGTACTAACACACCACCCATTTGTTCATATCTTTATTTATTCTGTAGTTATTCACTGAGTGCTCACTTTGTCCCAGGCATTGTGTTACCATTTCACATGCACTGCTCCCTCCCTCACTCACTTACCCACTCCCTCACTAATTCATTATTTAATTAACTCATTCAACAATTGTTTATAAGAACCTATGCTATACCAGACACTAGGTTAACTGCTGATAAAAGACTGAAAGCTCTAGAAAGGGAAGAGACAGGTCATTGATGGACCTTCATCTAGGATGGGGAAACCACAAGGGAAGCAAAAAATTCTGGACTTTATGGAATCATGGTACAACCCACTTAGTGGTCAAAACTTTGCGGAGAGAAGACCCTCCACAGCAGCTAGTAGGCAGAAGCTCATTTTCCCAAGATCCCAGGTTGTCAACGATATAGACGTGAATGGTAAAGTCTGAGGTCTGAATTAGAATTGTTAGGTGATTTTCTAGGGCTTGGTTGCAGAGAACATAATCCACTTCAGCTACTAAAGCATAGTATCTCTTGGGTTTTGGGCTCTGTTCATTGCTTGTGCAGCGATGGATTTTAGAATCATTGGGAAAACTGAAGGAACAGCTTCTAGACTGAGCTTCTTGGAGTCTCCTAAAGCTAAAGGGCAGCATCGAGCCCCAAAGAACTTCTGCTCCCACCATACTCATCTGCAGCTGGAGAGCCGAGCCAGCTCTGCTGTGCGCTGCACCAGCAAGGGTGCCTCTTACCTTGCCCCCGACTTAACTCAGTTCTGAATCTGAGTTTCAAGCAAGATTGTCTGATTTTCAGAAGCCCTCTCTGGGAGATGTCGTTTCTATCTTTCCAGGAACAAAAGCATTTTGGAAGGAAGATGGAATGAAAGTAGATTGAGCCAATCCACAGTCTTCCTCATAGGAGATTAATTTCGTTGTAAATCAGTGATAAAGTAGGTTCTGTAAATCTAACCCTCTAAGTTACCATCAGAATACACTGTTCTGCAGGTGTTAAAAGCTTTCCCTTTAAAGGGCTGGCTGAGTAAATGTGTGCTGATGACCCATTCATTCTGGAATTCAACCGAATCAGAATGTTTGTGGGTAGGGACCAGGAATCTGTATTTTTTAAACTTTTTTGGTAACCCCTCTGATCAGCCTGATTTGAGACCACTGAGAAAAACTACTTCATAACAAATGACTTAATTAATCCTCCCAGGAATGTGTACATCTCAACAGAAGACAATTTCCTCAAAAGAGTAGATTGTCTAATGCCAGAATAAGACAGGAGAAGAAAGCTTTCTCTTTTCATCAAACTAAACCAGGTGGGCACCACTCATTTCATATAATCATAGTCAAATCTTTCTTAAGGGGGTTTTGGAACTTCCCTCTGCATTTAAACGAAGAATGCCAATACTGTCAGTAACTAACTAGATAGTTGCAAAATTGAATCTCAAGAACTGAAATCTGGCCCACATCAAATAAAAGAAATAGCGTCTCTGCCCTCATAATGCGAACCACCTAACAGAGCAGACTAACAGGTAACCAGACAACCATAATTACTATTTAGGGGCGATAAGTAAGTGCCCTGATTTGAGGAGCGGGGGAAGGAGGTGTGTGGACACAGTGAAAAGGAAGCGTCAGCATGGATCCCTGCCCAGCCTGCGGGCATCAGAAAATCTTCTTGACGGAAGTGCTGTGTTAGCTGAGATCTGAAGGACGAGGTGGCCAGGCACAGAGGCCAGGGAGAGGGAAGAGAGCTACAGGTGGAGGGACCCATAGGTGAAAAGCCATGTGAGGGCCGGACACATTCGGAGAACTGAAATGTGTTCAGCACGGCCGGAGCACAGAAAATGAAATGACTGATTCTCAAAGTGGTGGCCCTGTACTAAAGGAAAGCAAGGAAGCAACATCAGCTGAAATCTTGGAAGGGCAGAGAGACCTGGCACGGACTGTCCCAAGGATGGAGCAGCGACCATCCAGTGCCCAGAACTGGGCAAGCGGCTTCCGTGTCAGCTCACTGGCTGTAATTGAGCTGAACCAGCAGGAATAAACGGCGAATCCGATAGGGCTGGAATGAAATCGCTGTCCCAGCTTCACGCCGGAGGAGCATCTAAGGAAGCAAAAGCTTTCAGTGGCCTTGCAAGAGGAGCCTGAGCACAGTTCTCCTTACTGCAGGAGTCTCCGTTTAGAAGCACACAGCACAGATCGCGTCCTTAAACCAAGCACGTCGGGAACACAGCTGATCGTCTAGCCCGTCAATACCGTATGATTCCTTTTAGTCTCCCTTCCCATTCTTGAATCTGATCCAGGCAAAGGAGACACCGGAGAGGTAGGTTCAGGGACCCATACACACAGACACACACAGACACACAGACACACACACACACACACACACAAATGCCCACAAGCCCAGTTATACATGTCTTGTTCTCTCTCATTCCTCCCACTGAGCCCTGTGCTTAGCCCTCCTGGCTTCTGGTTCTCCTGTTTTCAGCTCACCTGACGGTCCACGCTCAGCACCACCTACCCAGCTTTGCCTCGTCCTCCCTTCTCAATCATGATTTGACTTCTTCTTCCAACTAGGCTGTCTTAAAAGCTGCCTTGATACACTCTTTCCCGGTTTAACCTGGAGAGTGTTTTGTGATGAAAAGATTATGGCTCTCGGATCCCTCCTTAGCTGTATGACCTTGAGCAGGTGATAACCTCCCTGAGCCTTGCCTCCCTCACCCATGAAATGGGAACAACAATGGCTATGTCAGCACTGGAGTGAAGATCAAATGGGAATCCATGCAATACCTTTACTTCAGTACCTGGCATATAAAAAGAATGCTAGAGAAGGACAGTGTCCTTTTGTTTTCTTTCCCCTCACCAAAAGGAGCGCTTTTCTCATGGCCACTAGTCTGAAATTAGGTAACCATTATGATTGTGTTTTCTTTTCTCAGTTTCCCAGATTATGTTGGGCAGAAAGCAGATAAGAAGCACTTGTTTAGAGTTTCTTGCATTTTTAGCAATTCTAAGAATAACCATCGCGGCGCTAAGAATAACGCGTAGTTGATTTCTCCCATGTTTGCTCTCAGAGAATTTGATGTTTTTATGCAGTTGGTTGGAAATGTGGGGAGCATTTGGGGCTGTCATAGTGACTAAGCAGACACGATTGACAGCGTAAGTAGCTGATTGCAAAATAATCTGCAATGTGCAGAATTTGTCCAGCCCCAAAGGCCTATTAGTTACCCATTGAGAAATACCATATAAAGCACAATGAAGCCGCAGAGAGAAATTCTGGGGGAACTGGGGCTAGACTCAAGGATCATTTCCATCCAGAGCAGCTCTTCAATTCAAAAACGTTCTTTAACATATTTAACAGACATGCAACAGATATGAATTTAGCTCTTATTCTATAAATTAAGTGGATAAAAACTGTCACAGTACTTTATTTTCTCTAAATCAAATTTGAATCCCAGCCTCATCCCATTGGCCGGGTGGGAAATTCAGTTCCAGTTATTATCAGAGCTTCTTCTCACTCTCCAGGACTAGGGAAGGACCTCAAAGTTCTTAGCAAGAGCGGAATATTCTGGGAGCCACTTCACTCTTTGGAGTCAGGCAGCTCTACTATGATGGGTCTTGCTTGGCCATGGGCCCCAGAGGATGCTGGAAGCCCAGAGACTAAGCACACCTCCGTGGGTGCACCTTGACCATCACCCTGAGGTCTTGACTCCCCAAGGCCTTGTGAAGGGATCAGCCTCTCACAGAGGCTGTCCAACTTCCTATGCTTGGGATTTACTCTTCTCTCTGTCCTTCTCATTTCTGCCGCCCCCCAAAAGAACTTGCCCCCCTATCCTCACTTTTTCAGGGCCCACCTAGTATTATCTTCCCAATAAACTCTGCAATAAAACTAGGAAGGGGGTTCACCTTCCAGGCAAAGACAAAGGAGTGGTTACCTTCTTGGAAAACACCTTACTTTATCTATTCTAGGATATAAATCTTTTCCTGCCTCTTAACATCTCTGACAGTCTGAGGCATCACTATTGATGGCATCTTACCATAGCCGTTGGTCAGTGGCCTTCAAGACATAGGTATTATTTTCTGTGTGTGTCCAAATTTGGTTGTCACTCCAGATGGCAGGACGGGACACCTAACAACCCCTTGACCTGTCAGTCAACAAACTATTGAGGACCATCTAAGGAAGGGATATGAGTCTTGGTTCTTATCTGAAAACTTTCATTACAACGACCTGATAAGATCTAGAAAATGTCAACATCAAACCTTGTAGAATGAGTGTCAGCGGCTTGAAGAAAATCCCAGTGACAACGATGGAGCTCTCTTGTAGGAAATGCCACATCACCAGCACTCCAAACAGCACAGAGGCTGACACTGTGTGGAAAAACACAGACACTGTTGACCACCGATGGCTCTGAGTTGAAAAGTGATTCACAAGAGTCGTGCATTGAACGTGAAGAGATTTTAGGACCAATCTAAACCATCTTTTGCTAACATTTTCTGTTTGATATATCCGTTAGAGTGATACGTGTTCAAATCTATGTCTCAAAAAGGCTAGCAGGCGTTTTTCATGAATATAAAAGTAAAATTCTAAATGATTAGCATGTGTCATAGCTTAATTGGTAGTGTGATGTTTTTTTCTTAGTGAGATACAAAGTAGTGGTACATCTTAAGATCAATACCACATGCTGCACACCAAGACCCTCGCCAACTGAGAGACAGCAGCTGAAGAATGGAAAAATGAGATGTCAGGGAAGGAGGAATGCCAGTTTTTGCCTGTGGTCTGCAACTTCTCGATCTGGACCCTAAGCCCCAGAGCCCCTGCATGAGCTCCCAAAGTATTGCCAAATGAAGAGCAAAGACAGGGCTGTGAGCTCCAGCATAGCAAGCCCTTGACAAGGAATGCAAGGACCTGTCCACTAAGTGGCCTCAGAGACCCTATTAAGCAAATACTTTGTGTTAAACACTGTCCTAAGCACTTTACGAAACTAAGTCATTTAATCCTCAGAGCAAACTATAAAGCAGAAACTACTATTTTCATCATTCTCATTTCCAGACTGGGAAACTGAGGCATGGGGAGTTTAACAAACTCACCTGTGTTCACATAGCCAGTAAGTGGTTGAGTGAGGATTCAGACCCAGGCAGTCCGCCCCATAGTCTGTGTACTTTCTTTCTTCCTATGCTCTGCTACCCTGTCACACTTGTCAGCAAAAAAATAACCACCGTCTCTGGGTTATTGTGCTGCTTAAATAATAGAAATAAAGTCCCTGGCACATAGTAAGTCTTTAATAAATGACAGTCATCAACTTCATTCTCCAGGCTGCCAGTCTTTTAATTCACATAGAGAATAATAATAAATTCTACTTGTATTGTTTTACAAGTTTAGAAAACGCTTTCACCTTAATCACCCTCATTCATCCTTATAACAGTCATACAATCCACTGTTTTGATTATAATAATGTTAACATATAGTACTTTATACGTCCCAGGCATTATTCTATGTGGCTTATGCATTTAGTCCTAAACTCAGTTCTACAGCTCTGTGAAGTAAGTACTATAATTATCCCCATAGCACTGGCCCAGAGAGGTTAAGTAATGTGCCCAAGGTCACACAGCTAGTAAATAGTTAGTGGTGCTGGAATGAAACACAGAGAGTCTGGTTTCAGACTCTGAGCTCTGAACCTCTACTCTGGGAGGTCCATGTATGAGGCAATTCAGGCTCTTAAACCCCTGTGATGAGTGACAGAGTCAGTAAGTGACAGAGCCAGAACTCAAACCCAGGGCTGTCTGTCACCAGTGTCCCCAGTAGTGATTTTTCTGACCCTGCCGTCTTGCACATCCAAGTGGCCTAATGGAAACAGCCTTGAGTTGATGGTCAGGAGAAACAGGTTCTAGTCCTGCCAAGAAAATAATTGGTCAACAGCTGAGTGACCTTGGGCAAATCACTTTGCCTCCATGCTTCATTTAAAAAATTAGGGAGTCATACTCACTTGCTCTTTAATATCCTGTAATTCTAAGCAACTATTTTCCGGTACTGAATTGTCTGCCACAATTCTGTTTGAAGAGGAGAAATGCAGCATGTTTCTTATGGCTCAAGGTCAACTCCACCCCCACCCCTGAGGAAAACTCTGGAAAATGCCTCTGTACCCAATGAAACCCAGCATGTCCTCTGAGGTGCAGCTCAAATGCACAGCAGCCAGAAACACAGTCACTTCTCTGGAGACCCCTCCAGCTCCCAGCGGCTTCCTCTCATCACTACTGGGAAGAATTACACAACACTTCTCTGTGCTCCTGCAATACTTAGTTCGTGCCTCTATATCAGCAATTACTGTATTCACTGACATTAGGGGTAAGCGTGTGTGTGTGTATGTGTGTGTGTGTGTGTGTGTGTGTGTGTGTGTGTGTGTGTGTGTGTGTGTGTGTTCCCCACTGAACAGGAGCTCCTTGAGGGCACAGCCTGTATTCCATTAATTTTCATATGCTTGGCAAATTATATTAGATCGACCATATGTAACTGCCAATATTTGACCATTTTTGACCTGCACAAATGGCAATTTCATATGGTTTAACCTAACAGATACTCGTTAAATATGGGATATTTACTATTGTGCAATACATGCCTTCCTTTAAAACCTCATGTTCTGCAAGAGAGCTCAGTAAGCTTTTTCTGTAAAAAGCCACGTAGTAAATATTTTAGACTTTGTGTGCCTTATAGCCCCTGTCCCAACTATTCAGCTTTGCCAATTTTTTTATCAGAGCAGTCATAGACAATCTATAAGAATAAGTATGGCTGTGTTCCAGTAAAACACCGTTTATAAAAACAAGATGGACTCATGAAGAAACAAAAAATCTGCATAGCTCTATAACAAGTAAAGAGATTGAATAATCAATCAAGAAACTGCTCACAAAGAAAAGCTCAGGACCAGATGGATACACTGGTGAATTCTACTAAACATTTAAGAATTAATACCATTTCTTCATGAACACTTCCAGAAAATAGGAGAGGAGAGAATACTTTCCAGTTCCTTCTATGAGGCCAGTATTACCTTGATGCAAAAAAACAAAGGCATCAAAAGAAAAAAATCTACAGACCAATATCTCTTAAGAATACAGATGTAAAAATACTAAAAAAATACTTCAAATTGAACCCAGCAATATATAAAAAGGATTATACATCATGACCAAGTGGGATTTATCCCAGGAATGCAAGGTAGGTTTAACAACTGAAAATCAAGTCATGGAATACAGCACATAAATAGAACAATGTACAAAACCACATGATTAACTGAATAGACACGGAAAAGCACTTGACAAAATTCAACACCCCTTTATGGTAAGAACATTCAACAAATTAGATATGGAAGGGAACTTCCTTAAGCTGATAAAGGGCAGCTACAAAAAAATTACAGCTCACATCATCCCTAAAGGTGAAAGACTGAATCTTTTCCCTCTCAGATGAGGAACAAGACAAGGACGTCCACTCTTACCTTTTCTATTCAACATTGTACTGGAGGCTCTAGCCAGGGCAATTAGGCAAGAAAATGAAATAAAAGGCATTAGAAAAAAAAGAGGTAAACAATCCCTATTGCAGATGTTGCGATCTTGCATATAAAGAAATCCACTAAAGAATTTTTTGCATGTAAGAAACTGTTAGAATGAATAAATGAGTTCAACAAGGTTGCAGGATATAAGATCAATATACAAAAAATCTACTGCATTTCTATATACCAGCAACAAACAATCCAAAAATGAAATTAAGAAAACAATTCCATTTACGATACCATCAATAAAACATTTAGGAATAAATTTAACAAAAGAAGTGCAAAATTTTACAAAACATTGTTGAAAGAAATTAAAGACCTAAATAAATAGAAAGACATCTCATGTTCCTGGATTAGAAGACCTAATATTGTTAAGATGTCAATGGACCCCAAACTGATCTATATAGTCAATGCAATTCCTATCAGACAATGTCGAATGCCAAAAGTAGATAAGTATAAGATGCAAAATAAGAGGAGGAAAGTCCTGGATGGACTGGATAGAAACCACTTTCTTAGTCACACATAGCAAAAGATAATGAACAATTTTGGAACTGGAAATTAATATTCATAATCATATATATTTTATGCTAACTGAACAATAAACTGTATACAAGTCTCATTCCAAAATTTAGACTCATTCTTCTCAACTAACCTTTTTGTCATATTCATAAAATTCGGAATTAATTTGGGGGGGATAAGGTTGAGATAGCTCTCAGGATTGGGTGGATCATCTCTGACAATTATAATCACTATTTTTTGCCAAAGTGGGAAGATGGACCCATTTTATAATAGTGCCTTAGCCCATTTCTATCCAGGAATGCTAAATAGTACCCAAGTAGGGGTGTTCACATGAGTAATCAGTACCATTACCATCTACAGGATTCTTTTGATGCTAAAGAAGTTATCTAGCTGAAAGGAACTATATATTTCTTCTCATTTGCTCAGCTTGTATTGAATGCTTGCTATGATGCCACACAGGGGGCTAGGTGCTAGAATATGGCAGAGAACAAGCTCCAACTCTTGCTTCAACCCTAGAACTTGTAATCTGCTTGGATATCATCTAATTCAGTGGTTCTCAACTGGGGGCAATTTTACATCCTGGGGGGCATTTGGCAATATCTGGGGACTTTGTCACAATTAGGGGAATGCTACTGGCATCTATTGAATAGGCCAGGGTTGCAGCTAAACATTCTAAAATATACAGGACTATCCCCAGAACAAAGAATTATGCAGCCCAATTTGTCAATAGTGCACCTAGTGAGAAACTCAATCTCCCCATTTTACAGAAGAATAAACTAAGGCCTATGTGATGATGCACCCAAGATCATCGGCTCTACAGAAATGGAGTCCAGAAGTCCTGGTTGCATACCGCGTTCAATAAACTTTCACCTTCCCTTCTTTGAACTGATACTGAGGACTCATTTTGACATTTGTTCTCCCTTTCCTAAAAGCAATGGGTTCTGCAGTTGCACCCGAATGGAAGGCTGTTTTAGCCAGCAATGGAGAAGCAATCACCTTTGATCTGCATGATTGCTGCAGGAGACGGGCTCGAGAGTTGAGTAACGGAGCTGCCTTGGCATGGTTGGATATGGCTTCTGGACTTTGAAAGTAAGGATACTGTGAAGAAAAGCATAGACTTGGAAGTTCCATTTATGCATTCTTTCCTTTTCTTGTTCATTCCTAGATTCAACAAAAAATACTGAGCCCCTACTATGTGGCAAACATAGGCTAGAAACCAGAGGCATGACAATGAATAATCAATATGTGGTCCCTTTTTTCAAGAGCTCGTGGTAAACAAGAGACACACAGATGAACAAGGCATTACAATACATTGAGATAGAAACACTGATGGAGGCAGGACAGGATGGAATGAGATGTGGCAGGCGGTCAGAGTTATTGGTTGCAAGCAACAGAAACCAATTTTGGCTTATTTGAGCAGAAAAGAAATTTACTGGAAAAATACCAGGGAGCCCACAGAAGCACCAGAGAGCCTAAAGAACAAGGCTCAGAAAACAGACAGGAAAAGGGAGGCTCAGCTGTAGCTGGTATCTCAGCCTCAAATCTACTATGATGAGGACTCTGCGACTGCAGTCAGTGAACACTGGCTGTTAAAGTTTAACAGCACTACTCCAGCACTGGACACTATAAGTTGCACTGGACTCCTGCCCCATGACCCTGGAGCCAGCATTTTGCTGGCACAGCTATGGCAGGATGGCTTCCCCAATGTCCCAGCTTTTTTAACTTTCCAGATTCTAAAGCAAAGTCTTTGGCTCACTCTGGCTGCAAGGCATGCTGGGAAAGTAAGCATCTCACCTGTTGAGTTTCCGCAGATAGAGGCCAGCTCTGTCTCCCACCACCAAAACTCATGCGTAAGAACAAGTCCTCCTAGGCTTTGCTCAAATGTCACCTTCTCAGTGAGACCAAAGTGTATCAAATCAACCCATTGTAAACCTTAAACTTATACAACTTTATATGTCAATTATGTCTCAATAAAGCTGGAAGAAAAGGGAAAAAACCCCTCTAATACCTCCCTCCCACAGCACTTGTTACCACCCTTCCATGCTATATTTTCCCCCATAGCTCTTATTATTATCTCATATACTATATGTCTATTTCTTTATATACTTGTCTATGCCTCCCTTCTCAAATGTAAGCTCCATTTGGAAGGAATCTGTGTCCAGTTTATTCACTGCTGAGTCCGCAGTGCCAAGCACAGTGTCTGAAGCATAGTAGACTCTCAATAAACATTGTTGAATAAATGAATGAATGGATGGATTCTTCAAACAAAGGGAGATCAAAGGTCCCAAGGACACAAATTTCAACAAACGCTCACTGCACAGAGCCTTTGGGAAAGGCCTGGGGATAAATCAGAGAGAGCTTCCTGGAGGAAGTGCAACCTGAGCTGAGTCTTCAGAAGGGGCAATGCAGGCAGATCAGGATCGAGAAAGCAAGACTTAAACAGTTATGTGGGATTCCAAGAATGTGTCGTTTTATGGTTTGCCAGGATTCTGGGATCAGCCAAGCTCCCTGCATCTTTTCTGTAAGAAGGAGGCGCTGGGTTGGACAGGTACAGCATCAGGCTTGACCACCAAAAGCCAAGATGCAGAGCTTGGAGGTGGAAGGAATCTGACCAAAGGCATCCAAGAGTGAGTTCCCTGTAGAATCAAACGGTAGGTTCCAAGGAGAACCTGGAGCCTTAAACAAAACGGTATCATTCTGAACATGATTTTGGAGAAAGGCAATCGGAGCAGTGAGAAAATAATGATCAGACCTAAAAGGCGAATGAGTTTTTCTTAATAAAGGTGCTTGTATTATTACCTGGATAGCTTTTTGTTTAAGTGATTATGTTGCCATAGAACTTTCTGTAATTCATTAAAATTCATAGGACATGGAGGGCCAGGAAAAACAAGAGTAGGTGGCAGGGTTATTACTTGAAGTCCAATTCAATAAATATAATTTATTTTTCTATAGAGTTCTTTATACACAATATTGCCAGTGGCTTTACGGTCCAACAAGACTGAGTCTGAATGACTTAAGGTATTTGCTTTCAGATCAAATCGACTTTATGAACGTTCTGACTTCCCCCTGTACTAAATGAAGTGATGTACAGCTATTCTCGACATAATTTCTGTCACCACCATTATCTTTCCTCGCTTCAGCTCTTTCACAGAGCTCCGGGGTGACATAAAGTGATAATTGCTGCAGTCTTTCCCTCACAGAGGGGACTGCTTTTGCTTCTTCCAGTTGATCACTTCAGAAGGGACTTTCACAAGATGCTGGGTGGCGTAAGGAGAGGAAAGGAGCCGATAAGGACAGGAGCCTAACGAAGGGGCACAGGACTCACCCCTCTGTCAAATCCAACCGACCCAGGCACAGCCAGAGACAGTTTCCTAGGTCCTCGGGATGCAAACATGACCCAGATGCAGCCTTGTCACCTTGTGCCTTACCTCATCTCCTTATGACATTCAAATAAATGGTAATTGAAAGGCAATTTACATCTTTGCTGCAGTTTTTGCTAAAAATGCCAAGGCGAAAAGACCTTCATAGTGCACAGCAAAACTCAAAAATCCTTTCCCCAGCCTGTCTCTCTTCTCTCCTTCCGCCCTCCCTAAAACTCCCTCATAAATCAACCCCTGGCAGCCTTTCTGCTTTTCTTCCTTCCCCTCTTCAGGCTCAGCTCTCTGGCTTTGGCCGGTTTTTCTTTTCTACCCTCACCTAGATACTGTACCAGAAAAGAAAGCAAGCAAGGTGGGCCCGAGGCAGAAACACATTGCAAAGATTTATAACTTAATATATTTTCTCTTATAACCTGTCATAAATTCTCCCTTCAAGGAGTGCCCATTCTGAGAACAGTTGTGTTTTAGTTAAACCTACAGTGTAAAAGACTATGTTATCACCTGGACTTCCCGTTTGTTTAGAATGAACAATTTTGACCCTTAGAATTGGGCCAAAGAGGAAGAGAACTGTGTATAATTTAATGTGAGCAAAAAAGATTTAATTACCTCAAGTGTGATCCAGGAACAACTCCTTCTTTGTAAGAGTAGAGAAAATCCCAGAGGAAGCAGATCTGCTTTTTCCTAATTCCCTTAACCAACGACCACGTCTTTAAAATAAACCTAGGTGTCAAGACAATAGTTTTTAGAATTGGGTAAAATACACATAATATAAAATTTGCCATTTTTAAATGTACAGTTAAATGGCATTATGTACATTGATATGGTTATATAACCATCACCGCTATCCATCTCTAGAATTTTTTCATCTTCCCAAACTGAAACTGTAGCCATTAAGCAACTCCCCATTTCCCCCTCCCCCCCACTCAGCCCCTGGCCACCAGCATTCTACTTTCTCCCTCTGCGATTGGCTACTCTAGATATCTCATAAGTGAAATCATACAGTGTTTGCCTTTTGTGGCTGGCTTAGCTCACACAGCATAAAGTCCTCAAGGTTCATCCATGTTGTAGCATGTGTCAGAATTTCCTTAGATTTGTCTATCCATTCATCCATTGGTAGACACTTGGGTTGCCTCCACCTTTCGGCTATTGAGAATAATGCTGCTATGAACGTGGGTGTAATTCAAGCTGCCTTTTTTGTCCAATACAAAAGTCCGGAGGCTGTTTTGTTTCTGTTGGATTTTTACTGGGTAGAAAATGAGCAGCCTTGAACATTTAGTGCTTCAACTCCTTACTCATCATTGAAGTAGATGCTTTGTGGGCATTTGCCAACCCATATCCCTGTTCTCTAACAACTGCCTCCTCGTCCATCAGTTGGGATGCCGCTGATGTCATCCCAACACTGGGAGTGACTCCACCCTTCCCTGGACACATCTGATTGGATAAGGGAAAACTCTGACCAGGGGAAGCCAAGCCATTGGCTGAGATCAGCCCATCAAATTCCTCCTCTCACAAATTTGGACTTGACACTCATGAAGAGACTGGGTCAGTTAGCACAAGTCCACAAGTACTGGACTTGTGCAATACGTAAATTCAGGGCCACAGGGTCAGTCAGCCCGCTCTCTGAGGTGGAAAATGGAGAAAGCCAATCCCTGAGAGAAAAGAGTAAAGTCTTACTACAGAGAGGACAAGAGACAACCTGCAGCAGAGAAAGTTATACACCCAGAGAAAGGAACAGAGACAGAAATAGAAAGAACCTGCCTTTGGCGCCACTGGCCTTTCTGTTTCTGAAATGCTGTATTTCCCATTCCTGTGTTCCTTGAGATGCTCGTGTATCCTTCCAAAAAAGTTCCCATTTTGCTTAAGTTATTTTGAGGGATTTCTGTTCTCAGTAACCTAATGTGTCAAGATAATCTATTGAGATATTAATTTTTGTCTTGTTTCTCTGCTCAAGGAGAGAAAGATGAGAAGTAATTTTCTCTTTCTCCCCACCTCCTGAAAGAACAGCCACATTTCTGGTTTTGCTTTATTGTTCTAAGATTCCACTCATTCTTCTAAGGTAGCCACTAGCCACATGTGACTGTTGTGTGCTTTTGACATGTGGTTAGTCCCAATTAGGGACACTGTAAGCATAAGATACACACTGTTGCAATGGCGTAGCCCTAAAATCAAATGTCAAATAGCCCATTAATCATTTTACATTGGTTACATGTTCAAAATGGTAGTGTTTTGGCTATCTTGGGTTAAATAAAATATATTATTAAAATAAATTCATCCATTTTGCTTTCCTGTTTTAATGTGGCCACTAGAAATTTTTAAATTATACATGTGGCTCAAATTATATTTCTCTGGGACAATGTCAGTTGAAGGTCTAGGCTAGTCGGGGGGGAAAGGAGTGTCCAGAACTTCTTTGCGTTCCAGGAGTCCTTCAGAAGAAAGTTCCACTGTTGTCTTTAGTGGGTAGGTCAGACTGACCATGGAATTAAGCTAGAGTTGTCATAGAGGAGCCAGAGGAGAAGGGCGCTGTGAATGGAGGAGGGAATAGTGTCACCCTGGGGAGAACTGGAGATCCTAGGGCCCAGAGGGTGGAGGGAGGCAGACCATGAGCGCCAGAGACCTGTAGTGCCCTAGATGAGACAACCCTCTGACTGGGTGACTCCTGGATCCTAGGGGTGATGGCCAAGAACCATGACTGCAAAGGCTATAGGGAGGTCCCTGTATCTGAGCCACAGCTCAACTATGGAAAGCATCTCCCAAAACAGATGGGTGAGGACCAAGCCCCCACTGGCATCAAAATAAACTCCGGGATTTGATAAAATGCCATGGGGCGGGGTGGGGGGCAGCCTAGTGCTGACAGATACGGCACATCTCATCAGTCATGTGGGTGGGGCCTCGGAGTCCGATTTTATTTGACTTAGAAAAATGAAGAGAGGTGAGGTTTTCTGCACCCCAGCACAGTGGAACAAATTCATGCCTGTTTCACCAATAATCTTGGGCTAAGACAGCCAGATTCTGCGGGTCTTCAGGGCCTGTGAAGCCGAAGGTCCACGGGCCTCTGTGCACGTGGCTGGCTGCAGGACTTCTCTCTCGTAGCCGCTGACCTGAAGTATCAGGACCCATATGCCTTCCAGTGAGATACATCTTCTTAGGAATATACCGAGAACTACTGGGAACCAGAAGCCAAGAGAATTCCGAATAACGTCAAAGCTGCCGTCATATAACCTCTGAGCTGGAAAGAATCCATAGAGATGACACAGTCCAACTCCTTCGTTCTAGCAGAAAGAAACCATAGCCTGGGTGGGAAGAACGGAGGATTTGCTTGTGGTCACACAGGCAGTGGTCAGATCTCTAACTAGAAGGCGGATGCCTTTTTTACTCTCCTGGGCATCTCAAATGGCCCTAGAGCTGGGTCCTCAACACTGGGGCCTCACATCCTTCCCTTTTCAAAAATGCCAAACAATTTACAAGATTCCAGGCAGAGCCTTCTAACCAGATAACATGCAGGTATCGGATTTGAGACATTCAAAGTCTACAAGGAGGAAACTACTTTTACTAGAACTATGCGCATATACACACATTGTCATCAGATATAGCCTAGTACAGCTTCTGTGGCTGCTATAACCGAAAGAGGGTGGCTTAAATAAGAAGCTCATCATTGTCTCATGAAACAATCTGGACGTAAGTAGTTCAGAGCCAGTAAGAAGGCTCCAGGCGCCTGAGGCCCAGGATCTCCCACTGTGTTGCTGTTCTTCCACACATACGGTCTTTCCTTCACTGTGTGGTCCAAGAGGGCTCATCTTCATACCTTCATTCTGACCAGTGTGGGGCAGGGGTGAGCAAAAGAGAGGAATGGGGAGAGTCATGACTGGAAGCTGCTAATATCACTTCTGCTCACACCCTATTGATCAGAACTCAGTCACATGGCCATGCCTCACTGCAGGGGAGACTGGAGAGCAGCCTTTGTTCTGAGAAGCCACACACCTGGCAAAAAGTCTATCACCACAGAAGAATAGAGTAATAGATGTGGGGAAAACTAGCTGCTCGTGGATACAGCTGCCCATGTACCCATACTCACACATCAGCATGCTGGCTCATATAGAAACACACACTTACACGTCAATGAATGCACCCGGCACCCATGTTCCTATGTGTACTTTCACACACACTCAGATATGCACGTGTTCCAACCCTATGCATGCTTGTTTATCCATTCACATGTTCATATATCTCCACACAAAGCACACACACCAGTGTGGCTATGTCACTAACACACACATACAAATGCGTACACACGTGGAGAGAAACAGAGACGGAGGGAGAGGAGAGACTGCAAAACCTGTCACTCTGTCATCCTGCTGTGCAATGTGGGGATCAATTCCCAATCTTCATAGGTCCCCTCTCATTGGGGATGCCCCTTGTCCTGTGTTTAGGACACATTCTTTTTTCCTACATTCAGAAGGACATTTAGAACAAGATCAGGGATTATGCAACACACCACAATGTAAAACAAAATAAAATATCGTGGAAGTGCCTGTAAAGAGGTCCACCCCATACTCTGCACCCATAACCACTGGGGTAACTGACATCTCACCCTCTCTATTGGCAGTCTGCCCGCCGCATGTTCGGGGCTACCCAGCTGACTAGGAGGACATATAAGGTGCTAGAGCCAAGATGAAGAATACCTGTAAGGCCAAGTGGAATGGGAAGGGATGCAGACTTAGAAGCAAGCACGGGATACGGTGAAATACCCAAGCAGGTCACTGCCTATACCTGCCACAGTACTTAGTGAATACTTGGATGGATGGACGGACGGACGGACAAGGGGACAGATGGATAAATGGATGCAGAGCGCATAGACTATTCTGCACCCTGCCCTCACTTCACTCCTGTAACTCAATCCCCTGACACAGCAGTAGGCACATAGTAGGTACACAAACAAGAGTTAAGCCGGTTGGCTGGCTGATTGGATGGAAGGATAAATGGTTTAGATCTTTTCCATCCTTTTTGGAAAATGAGTGTTTGCCCAAAGTGACATTTTGGATTAAGTAAATTGAGGCATGGGGAGGAACAGAGCTACCACTTACTGGCATTTACTGTGTTCCAGACAGAACAGTTGCACGCGCCGGCACGTTTAATTCTCAAAAGAAGCCTGTAAGGCAGGTTCTATTATTATCTTCTCCATTTTACAGTTGATAAACTTGAGACACAGAGAGATTAAGTACTTTGCCCGAGGTCACTTGCTCAAGCTAGTGAGTGGAGAGCGAGAATTTGAACCAGGGCTGTCTGACTCTAGCTTGCAACCATGCCGTACTGTAGAGAGCTTTCCCCAACTGCAATGGGCTGTGGGAGCCCAGTTCACGTAACAGATGAGGGAAAGGCAGCTCTGCCTGTTTTGAATCATGATCCCGGAGCTCTGCTGCTCCCGTTCCCTCTCCTTACTGCCTAGGACAACTCTGTGGACCCCTGGAGCCCCATGAAGCATGGTGGGGAAGCTGCTGCTCTGTAGGACGCTCCAGGGCTCTTCCTGGCCCTGTGCTAAGAGGCCTCCCAGGCTACCGCAAGTAGAGATAAAATTACATCCCCCAAAGCTTCCCACCAATAGGGGGAAAAGCAGTTAAGGGAAATGGGACACAATGGGAAAAACATCCAAGTGGCCCCGGGCTTTGTCGCCTCACCGCTGTGAGCTTCATTTCCTCAGATGTGAAGTGGGTGTAATGCTGTCACCTTCACAGGGTGGCGGGTGGGTGAAAGGAAACAATGCGTGCTCTGCACACAGCGCGTATAATAAATAGTCACTGAACGTCAGGTGGCAGTAGTAGCAGTGGAGGAAGCCCCAGAAGACCCTAGTTCTCTGGCCCCATTAGGTGGCAACTCCTTTGCCTTGTCTCTCCTGGCAGCATGAGATGGTAAAAAGAGGATTAGACAGATGTGAATTAGAATGTCAACTCAGCTATTTACTAGCTGAGTGACCCTAGGCAAGTCACTTTACCTCTCTTAGCTTCCATTTCTACTTACTTAAGTGTAGACTATTTGCTAACTTCTGTTGCAAGCATCAAATTAAATGAAGGCAGGCACACAGGAAGGGGGACATAAACATTCTTCTTTCTTTCCCATTTCCCGGGGCCTTTAGGGTTTTGCAGTGACAGCCAACAGCCTCAGCTCCCGTGAAATCCACAGCTGCTTCCTTAGGACAAAGGTTCCCCAGCCACTTCTCCCCACAGGGGATTACAGTTCTCTCCTTCCCACCAGGCTCCAAGACCTGCTGGCTTCTGCTCCTGGGCTATGGGATAACTTCCTCCTGGTTATTTAATTTCTCTCCAAACAGCAAGGGAGAAAGAGCAAGCCGGCTCCTGCCTTGGGCAGACAATCCTCAGATACAGAAATCACTTCCCTAGGCAGCACAGACGAAGAAAGATTTGGGGCCCTGGATGAATCATCAGGGCTCCGGGGAAGCAGGGAGCATCACAGTCTATCATCCAGTTGGCATCACGGAGAAATAAGGGTCGCTGGGATTCCTGGAAAAATGACATGTGAGAGGAGGCTTTGGGGGGCCTGTGAGACAATTCACTAGTTGGCCGTGCCGTCTAAATAACGCCCCAAGGTCCTCTGGACACCTGTGTCACCTCACAACAGGGGATCTGAGTGAGGCAGCCCGGACAGGTCCGCGATGGCGAGAGGAGTCAGCTGTCACATCAGCCTTTGCCACTGTCACGGGGGTTGAGTCTCTCCTCCTCCTTGGGTGTTTCACTCTGGAGTGTACGTCTGTACGGGGCCTGGCACAGAGCATGGGTGGCATGGAGCTGAATGGACCAGGATCCTGCCCAGGAAGAGCGCTCAGAGAGGGTAGACATGTGCACCAACTGTCGCACGTAATCATCACCGTGCTAGGCGCTGGGCATTCATTCACTTCATCTACACCACCGCTCTGTGGCGTCAGTGCAGTTATGATCCCCATTTCACAAACACAGAAAGTGAGACACGATGGTTCAGTGACTTGCCCAAGATCACCGTCAGCAAGTGGCAGAGGCAGGAATAGAAACCAGGCGGTGTAGCTTCGAGCCTCCGCCTTCAACCCCTCCACTCCAGTCCACACAGGACAGGAAGCAGTAGGGCCATTCGGGCTTTGGGGTAAAGTGTTCAAGGCAGTGCACAAAGGGAACCCTGGAAGGCTTCCCAGATCCCATATGGTTTGGACCGAAAGGGATGCAGGAGGGTGGGCATTCGGGCAGATGAAACAGCGTGAGTAAACAGACAGAGGGTACCCTGCGGGCTTGGAAAGTGGACCTCACCAGCCGGTGGGAAGGTCCTGGAGGAGAAGGTTGGTAGGAGGGGGCTCAAGCATGAGAGCAAGAGAAGGTCTGAGGTCACCGAGGTTCTAGAACAGGAGAGAGACCTGCTCAGATTCGTGCTTTGGGGGCTGCGGCGGTAATGTGTGCCGGGGAGCAATGGAGGGGCTGAGCCCCGAGAAGAGGGCTGGAGAGGAGGGTGCAGCCAGTTACAGGTGATTCTGTAAAATTTGAGGAAGAAAGGGGGAAAGGGAGGAGAAGGATGAAACCCAAGGAAAAGAAAAGGGGAGCAAGGAAAGAAAAGCAAGGAGAGGAAGAAAGAAGGAGGGAAAGGGAAAAGGGAGGGAAAGACCTGACTCTGGCCCGGGCGCCAGGCACACGCGTTCTCTCAGCGTTTCCCCTGGGTGTAGGGCTCACGCGTCCGGTGATGGGCACACACGGAGATGACACGAGGGGCGCCTGGCCATGGGATTAAATAACGCCAGAGCTGGTAGTAAGAAGGGTGTCCCCCTTTAAATGTGTTCGTTCCTGTTTGTGTTGAAAGGGAGTGTTGGTTTGCTGCCCCCTGATGCTTGCTAATCTTCCTCTCTAACAGAGTGGCCTCCGGCCCACAGTCTTTGGCAGGCAATGGTAAATAGCTAGCACTGAGAACATTATCTTGTTTTTGTTTTTGTATTGGGGTCGGATATGACAAAAATGGTGCCCAAGTGACCAAAGTGCTGGTTTTCCATCCTGGCTGCACTTTAGAATCATCTGGGAGTTTAAAAATCCTAATGTCCAGGCTGTTCCACAGACTCTGGTTTGATGGGCCTGAGATGGGGCCAATGCATCCATTTTTTTAAGCTCTTGAAATGATTCTAAAAAGCAACCACAGCTGAGAACCGCTGGCTAAAGTCTTGAAAATATCCCATTATCTCATTTAAATCATCACCCGTATGTCATTACTCTGAGGATGGTGACAAAAATCTCTACCTCACGCTATTGCTGAGGACAGGGGATCTGACCAATATTTGTAGTTCAGGTTCATCTCTTCTATGATCATGTCCCCTCCCTAACCTTCATTCCAATGCCCAGGGCTGGGCTCAGGGCCAGGATCATAGCACTGAAAAGTCCTGCAGGGTCCTCTGCCCCCATGGAGATTACAGCAAAGCTACCCCATGTGAAGGCATGTCCACTTGTAAGCTGACCCTCCTAAGACATGCAGCTTTCCAAGTGCCCGATGCAGCCCCAGCCCTGGCAACATTCCAATTCAACCAGCCTTGCTGAGGACACTGGGGAATCCCGTGTCCTCTTCCCAGCCCATCCATTCTCAGTGGAGGGAAGCTGGTTCTTTTAATTAAGCCCCACATCAGTGCCAAGTGCTTCCAAGACAGAGTGTGGGAGGAGTCTCTGAAGTGTGAGACAAGTTGACAAGGGGGGTCATGATGGATCCTTCCACACCAGATTCAATACGCCTCTAACGACTTGTGATACAGCCAGCATCAGTCCAGACTAGCAGCGGCCCCGTGACGCATGTGTTTTCTCTGCAAACCAGAAAGAAGTTTTCGCTCAAAGGAATTCCCAAGAATGCCATTGCCTGAGACACATTAATCTGCAAAACAGGGACTGCATCTTTAAATACCTTTAGGGGCCATATGAGAAATATCTGCGAGTGAAGCACGCCAGGGTGGGTGCAGCAGGGAGTAGCAGAGACTGCGGCAAACAGGAGGGGAAATGCCAAGGAGAAAGCTGCTTCTGAGCTCTGGGTCCAGTGGGTCCAACTGGGTCCAGTGTAGCCTAGTCTTCCGATTTTTTTAGGGGAGCAGTCTTCCCATTTCACTCTGAGTAAAAGCTAAAGTCCTGACAAAAGCTTGTCAGCCCGTCATGATCTGCTCTTCCTCTCCCACTGCCACCATTTCTGTGTCCTCTTTTCCTATCACTCCCACCCTGCTTGCTCCCACCCCAGTCACTCTGACTTCCCTGCTGATCCTGAAACTCACCAGCCACACTCTCGTCTCAGGGCCTTTGCACGTGCTGCCTGGCAAGCTCTTTTCCCAGACATCCCCATGGCTCATTCCCTCACCACCTCCAGGTCTTTGCTCTAATCTACACTCTCTCAATGAGATTCACTCCAACTAACTACCCTCTGCCATCTGCCCTCCCCACACCCCAGCCCTCCTTACTCGGCTTTTTATTCTTTCGTACAGCATTTATCACCTCTCACCTATATTACCCCAAAAGTCTTTTACTTTATTTACAGGTTTTACTTTATTTACTGCTGTATCCTAAGCACCTGGAACCATGCCTGGCAGGTAATAAGTGCTCAATAAACATTTGTTCAATGGATAACTGAAATCTGCTGTTATGAACTGAAATTATGGTGAAATTCATATGTTGAGACCCTAACCTTCAATGTGACCATATTTGGATACAGGGCTATTTAAGGCAGTAGTTAAGGTTTAATGAGGCCATAAGGGTGACCTTAATCCAAAAGGACTGGTGTCCCTATAAGAAGAGGAAGAGACACCAGGAACACACATGTACAGAGAAAAGGCCACATGAGGACACAGCAAGAAGGCAGCCTCCTGCAAAGGCAAAGGCCTCATCAGAAACCAACCATGCTGGCACCTTGCTCTTGGACTTACAGAAAATAAACTTCTGTTGTTTAAACCCCTCAGTCTGTGGTATTTTGTTATGGCGGTCCAGGCAAACGAATATATCTGGACATCTGGATTTTTGTGTGAAATCTCCTGATTCATAAACGCTGTCCACTGTTTCAAAATTTAAAAATAAACTTAAAAGATCTTTCTGAGGGCCAAACAGGGCATGTCTACGAGCCAGATATTGGACATGTGCCCCTAGCTTGTGATGTCAGGCTTGCTAGAAGTCATGTACTCAAAGAAGGATTCATATCCCACTTTAGATCACCTGTGCTCATCCAGCATCTCTCAGTTAGGACAAGGAAAGGTGAGAGTTTTGTCGGCCTCCTCCCACCCTACCCCTTGTGCAACTCACTGGAGCCAAAGGCTCTGAACTGCAAAAACGATCATGCTCCCCCATTCCTGAGTCCTCCCATTAGCCCCCTATTGCTCTTGCAGTAAAACCCATCTCCTTACAGGATCTACTCAGCCCTTCATGATCTGTCAGCGGGAGGTATACAGCAGTGATGAATGCCACCTCCGGGTATGGCCCCCCAAAACCCAAGTGGCCACCCACATTCTCTTTTCCCCTTCTGTGGCAACCATTAAGGCTTTGTGTTGAAGATGGCAGGGTCACGTGATGGAGGGAGGCAGGATCCCTGAGTCACTGCTTAGAAGAGAACCACCAGGAGAGCTGCCCAGACTGTGACAGGAGTAAGAAATAAGCCTTATGGGCTTCCCTGGTGGCGCAGTGGTTGAGAGTCCGCCTGCCGATGCAGGGGACGCAAGTTCGTGCCCGGGTCCGGGAAGATCCCACATGCCGCAGAGCGGCTGGGCCCGTGAGCCATGGCCGCTGAGCCTGTGCGTCCGGAGCCTGTGCTCTGCAACGGGAGAGGCCACAACAGTGAGAGGCCCGCGTACCACAAAAAAAAAAAAAAAAGAAAGAAGCCTTTATTGTTTAAGAAACTGAGATTTTGGGGTGTTACTGTAGCACAGCTAGCCTTTCCTGATTATTACAGTGCAAACGCCAATAATAGCAGGCTGTTCCTCCCATTTAATCCAAGCCAATGGGACTCTCTCAGGATGGAGAGAAATAGCAAAGCCTTAGTTCAGATTCATCCAGCAGAGGCTCCCTGAAGACAGTGCCCAGTAGTTCCTGCTTTCTGGAACCTCTGAGGGAATCTGGATCCTGCTCTTTGAAAGCCTGGGCCACACGACTCTGAATGAATTCTTCCCCGCACTGTCCCAACTTTGATCCTACTCTGACCCCTGGGACTTACTCCCTAAACTTGGTCTCCCTACCATTTCCCTGTCTTCCAAACCTAGAGATTCTGCACCCTGTGTGACCTCAGATAGGAAGCCTCTTTTCCCCAGACCACTCAGAGCCCAGTCTCCGACACTGGCCCTTAAAAGGTGCCCTGGTCACACCAGGAAGTCCATGCCTGCATCCAGCCCTTGACACAGTGATTCAATATGGCCAGAGTGCTCTTTTTTGTCAATTTCCTTCTGAATCCATTTACAAACATTTAAAAGTTGCAAGATGGGAACAAACTCATACAACCCAATGGTTAAGGATTTGGGATCTGGAGCCAGATTGCCTTTTTTTTTTTAACATCTTTATTGGGGTACAATTGCTTTACAATGGTGTGTTAGTTTCTGCTTTATAACGAAGTGAACCAGCTATACATACACACATATCCCCATATCCCCTCCCTCTTGCGTCTCCCTCCCTCCCACCCTCCCTATCCCACCCCTCTAGGTGTTCACAAAGCACTGAGTTGATCTCCCTGTGCCATGCGGCTGCTTCCCACTAGCTATCTATTTTACATTAGTAGTGTATATATGTCCATGCCACTCTCTCACTTCGTCCCAGCTTACCCTTCCCCCTTCCTGTGTCCTCAAGTCCATTCTCTACGTCTGTGTCTTTATTCCTGTCCTGCCCCTATGTTCTCCAGAACCAATTTTTTCTTTATAGATTCCATATATATGTGTTAGCATACAGTATTTGTTTTTCTCTTTCTGACTTACTTCACTCGGTATGACAGACTCTAGGTCCATCCACCTCACTACAAATAACTCAATTTCGTTTCTTTTTATGGCTGAGTAATATTCCATTGTATATATGTGCCACATCTTCTTTATCCATTCAACTGTCGAAGGACACTTAGGTTGCTTCCATGTCCTGATTCTCTTAGCTTTTGCTTGTCTGTAAAGGTTTTAATTTCTGCGTCGAATCTGAATGAGATCCTTGCTGGGTAGAGTAATCTTGGTTGTAGGTTTTTCCCTTTCATCACTTTAAATATGTCCTGCCACTCCCTTCTGGCTTGCAGAGTTTCCACTGAAAGATCAGCTGTTAACCTTATGGGGATTCCCTTGTATGTTATTTGTTGTTTTTTCCTTGCTGCTTTTAATGTTTTTTCTTTGTATTTAATTTTTGACAGTTTGATTAATATGTGTCTTGGCGTATTTCTCCTTGGATTTATCCTGTATGGGACTCTCTGTGCTTCCTGGACTTGATTAACTATTTCCTTTCCCATATTAGGGAAGTTTTCAACTATAATCTCTTCAAATATTTTCTCAGTCCCTTTCTTTTTCTCTTCTTCTTCTGGAACCCCTATAATTCGAATGTTGGTGCGTTTAATGTTGTCCCAGAGGTCTCTGAGACTGTCTTCAGTTCTTTTCATTCTTTTCTCTTTATTCAGCTCTGCAGTAGTTATTTCCACTATTTTATCTTCCAGGTCACTTATCTGTTCTTCTGCCTCAGTTATTCTGCTATTGATTCCTTCTAGAGAATTTTTAATGCCATTTATTGACAATGGGAGAGGCCACAACAGTGAGAGGCTCGCGTACCGCAAAAAAAAAAAAAAAAAAAGAGCAATTGGGCTTTAAAACCAGGTCAGTTTGACTCCAAAAGCTCACTCCACTGTTCCTGGCTACCTCTTGTAGTAATTAAAACTATTTGTTGAGCTTTCGTTTATGTCCCAGGCAAAGTACAAGTGACATAGCATCCTTTGCGCAGAGCATGTCAGCCTCAGGAAACTGAGGCCGGAGGAGCTAAATTTGTTGCCCACGTGCGCACAGCTCCTAAGTGACAGAGGTAGGACTGGAACTCGGATCTGCAATCTCCACAGTGTTTGTTCTTTCCCGATGACATCAAGCTGCAGAGGCTAAAGGCCTCCCACACTGATGAAATTCCCACCATCACCTCACAGGCCACATCGTGGCTGTCCCATAGTGGCTTGTGGAGTTGGATGCTTTTCCTGTAATTCAGAATTCTTGATACTTTGACCAAAACTGAGGTTTCCCTGCATGCGGTGAAAAAGGATTGGCCCAGGAAATGAGAGGGGGAAGTAAGATTGTAGGCTCTTGTTTACATATGCAAGGCATGTGTTCTTACAAAAGCTCATACATCTGAAAATTGCATCTTTTTAAAGAAACCGTCCCACAGAACTATTGGGAAAGGACTTCCGGGGCCCAGCTTCAGTAGCTGATTAACGACCTATAAGCTGCTGACATCAGAAGCTGGTGAGGGTGGTCCGGCTCTACCCCACAGATAAAAGATGCTGCCAACCCCAAACGCCGTGTCCCCTTTGGAAGGATGGCAAAGCTAACTCCCAGCCTGCTTTTTTTTCTGCTGCCCTGGGGGAGGTTAGTTTCTCAAAGCATTCCCAGCAAGGGCTATAAAAGACTTTTGGAAATCCGAGCTTACCCACATAATAGATTCCTTAGAACCCTTTCTGCAAAGAGGCAAGTACAAATCACAAATAGTTAATGAAACCAAAGTAAAATTTGCAGTGAGATAAATCTTCTCCTGGACGTTCCAATTACATGAGCCAATAGCGCCTCCGGATAGAGAAAAAAAACCTGAGGGGCCAGAAGGGAAGGTGGCCGACGGCACTGCGCTCCCTGGCAATGCCCCTGCATTAAGGAAACTTTGATATTCCGCACACGGGTACACATAAGATCACAAAAGAGCCGAGGAAAAAGCTCCTTCTATTTCAGAATCACATAACCGGAGTAAGAAGGCTTGAAGCCAAGAAAGCCTTGATGTTTTGCCTTCTTAAGAAGACCTACAGTTTTAATCCATGTTAGCATATTAATTGCCCTTATGCAGCTGTGTGCTGCTAATTACAAATGAATGGTGTTTATTCATGATAGAAGACCCAGCAGGAAAGTCTGTCTACTTAGCAACACTATGTTAATTTGAGTTTGGCTTTCAAAGGTCATAAAACTGCTTTGAATGAAAACGTTTCTTAAAGAGAGAGTTGTTTCCCCTTCTCTCCTTCACCCATTGCAAGGAAGTTCTGGGTAGAGATCTGGTCCTTTCTCAGTTCCCAGACTGGCTTCTCAGATGGGTGAGAGCCGGTTTCCCTAGTGGGCAGGGAAACGGCATCAGCCTCTGCTGCCAGCGCACGATGCACAGCCCACCCTCTTTGCCTCTTTCCCTCTTGGTTTGTTTTTCAAGTATCAGCACGTCAGCACTGCAGACCCATCTCTCCTTTTCTATCTGCAAGTAGGAAACACCCATCCCCACCGGCCAGAATTTCTCTCTGTGCTCCTTGCCTGCATGCGCGTGTCTGGGTGGTAAGTCTGACCAACCTCGCCTTGACCAACTAGCTGCCTTCAAGTTAGGGATTAAGGAACTAGGAGCCCCCAGTTTGTGTTCTCATTCCAGTTTTTACCTGAGAGCCCTGAATTTGGGGGAGGCGATGGGCACAGCGTTTTATATAATCAAAGCATCATTTCTCATTTGGTTAGTGATGCTTGAGTACAGTATCTGCTGGACAGAACACACAAGAGCTAGTGGAAGCGTGGCTCCTTGAACCTCTCTTGAAGTCTATAACTTAGATATTTCCAAATTCTCTTTACCGTGATTAGTCTGAAGTATTAAAGCTTGAGCCTGTATGTTTATCTCCCCTGTGGAAATCCCATTTTCCTTCTATAATAATCCTAAAAGGCAGTGCTATTTATTATTCCCCTTTTTTCAGATAAGGAAACTGAATCTCAGAGAGGTCAAACAGCTTGCCCAAAGTCACACAGCTAGTACAATGTGAAAGTAGAAACTGAATATATCTGACTCCATAGTTCTGAATCACTGCTTTACAGGGACCTACCAAAAACTCAGGGCTTTTCAATGTGGAAAAAGACGTGTGCTAGAGAGATGGAGAGAATCCAAACTCATACCTGGATAACCTGAGAGCAAGGTCCTCCATGCCTTCTGGGGCATTGGCCACAAGCTGAAAGATGCTATTACCCTAGACCAAAGCATTTTAGAAGCTCAGTTTTTAAAAATCAGTAAAATGTAATCCATCAAACTATTGAGAAGTTGCAGCTGCTGATAGGATGAGACATAAGCCTAGTATTGCTCGTAACCTTCTTATCACCGTGAGGGAAGAGCTTGCCAGAAAATGCAGACCACACAGAAGAGAGAAGATCTGAGATGAGGAGAGAGAAACTAAATGCTGATCTCACCATTCAAGCCCCTGGATCCAGCCATAACTGTACGTTCACCACTTTTCTAAAATTACTTGAATCAATCGCTGT
This sequence comes from Orcinus orca, assembly GCF_937001465.1. Taxonomy (NCBI): domain Eukaryota; kingdom Metazoa; phylum Chordata; class Mammalia; order Artiodactyla; family Delphinidae; genus Orcinus; species Orcinus orca. The sequence goes on along the minus strand of NC_064574.1, from coordinate 65,400,224 downwards.
CCAATTCTTCCATGTCCTGGTACTTATAAAAATCAATTATGAACTGTTAACTCTTCTCCTGAACTTTTTTAGTTACATGAGCCAATACATCTTCCTTTCCTTATTAAACTGAGTTGGATTTTCTGTCATTTGCACCTGCCAGTGTCCTGAGTACCTATTAGTTTTCTATTGTTGTTGCTCTTTTTCTCTTCATTATTAATATCATTATTTTACAGCACATGAATAAATCGTTTAACTGTGGGTTTAGAGGGCCCTCAAACTTTACCTCACACCAAACACAAAACTTAATTCCAGATGGATCACAAACCTAACTAAACCTAAAAGCTAAAAATATAAAAACTTCTCAAACAAAACATAGGACAATATATTTGAAATCTCAGTTTAGACAAAGATGCCACAGACAGGATAGAAAAGCATTAACCATAAAAAGTGTTAAATGACAGATTAAACTTTATCGAAACTAAAAACTTCTATTCTTCAAAAGACATCATTAAGAAAATGAAAAGGCAAGTCACAGGCTGGGAGAAAATATTCACAATACATATATCTCACAAAGAAATGGTATCCAGAATAAACAAGTCATACAACGCATAATAAAACATTTTAATGGCAAAACGCTTAGACAGATGTTTCACAAAGAAGATACTCAAATAGCCAACAGACGATATGAAAAGATGCCCTATAGTATGAATTTTCTGGGAAATGCAAGTTAAACTTGCAATGAGATGCCACTTCATATCTACCAGAAAGGCTAGAATTGAAGACTGGTAACTCCACTGTTCAGTACAATAAACCACTGGAACTCTCATACTTTGCTGGGAAAATGTTAACAACCACTGTTGAAAATAGTTTGGCAGTTAGTTAAACACACTTGAAATGATCCAACCATTTCACTCCTAGGTATGGAAGAGAAATCAAAACTTGTGCCCACAAAAGGACTTTTATAAGAATGTTCCTAGCAGTTCTATTAAGAACAACCAAAACCTGGAAATGATGCAAATGTTCATCGAAAACAAATCATGGTATATTCCTACAAGGGAATAATATTCATCAATAAAAATGAACAAAGAACTAATACATTCAATAACATAGATGAATCTCAAAAATGTTATGTTGAGTGAAAGAAGCCCAGACACAAAAGACTGCATGTTGTCTGATTCCATTTATGTGAACTTCTAATACAGGCAAAACTAAGCTATGGTAATAGAGATCAGACCAGTGGGTGCTTGGGCGAGAGTAGAGGGTGACCCTCTACTCTTCCTTTCTTCCTGAAGAAGTATAACAGATACACAGCATATAACAGTATACGGCACAACAGCAGACTACAGCAGAGTAACAGTATAAGCATGGAGACTTGGAACTAGAATGCCCAGCTCAAATCCTGGTCCATGACATACCAGAGGTGTGACCTTGGGCACATAACTTAACCTCTCTGAACTTCCATTTCTTCACCTGTACATTCTTCATGAATGTTCAAAACTTAAATAACGTTTAAAAAAATAAGGTAGGGCTTCCCTGGTGGCACAGTGGTTGAGAATCTGCCTACTAATGCAGCGGACACAGGTTCGAGCCCTGGTCTGGGAGGATCCCACATGCCACGGAGCAACTAGGCCCGTGAGCCACAGCTACTGAGCCTGCGCGTCTGGAGCCTGTGCTCCGCAACAAGAGAGGCCACGATAGTGAGAGGCCCGCGCACCACGATGAAGAGTGGCCCCCGCTTGCCACAACTAGAGAAAGCGCTCACACAGAAACGAAGACCCAACACAGCAAAAATAAATAAATAAAAATTAATAAAAGGCAGAATAGGTGATAGTGTGCCCCGAGCACACTATTAAAAATAATAATAATAAGGTAAATTTTAAAAATAAGATAAATATGGTGTAGTAGGTTGGATAGTGTCCCCAGAAAAGTTCACCCAGACCCTGGAATGTGACCTTATTTGGAAATATGGTCTTTGCGGGTATAATTAGGGCAAGGATTAAGATGAAATCATACAGGGTTCGGGGGGGCCCTAAAGCCAATGAGAATGTCCTTAGAAGAGACAGAAAAAGACAGAGACACAAAGAAGTGATGTGATGATGAAGGTAGATGTTGGAGTGATGGGCACACAAGCCAAAGAACACCAGGCATAGCCAGCAACCTCCACAAGCCAGAGGACAGTCATGGCACGGTTGGTCTCTCAGAGCCTCCAAAAGGAATCAACCCTACAGACACCTTGATTTCAGACTCCTGGCTTCCTAGCTGTGAAAGGATAAATTTCTATTGCTTTAAGCCACCCAGTTTGTGGTAATTTGTTATGGCAGCCCTAGGAAACAAATACATACATGGTAAGGGCCCATGCTGGATAAATGGATATTTTTTATTAGTAAATGGTTTTTCCTGTTATTGAAGAGCAAAGCCCTTGCCCTGTATACCTGGAGATCCCATGTAGTATCTAGCTAGATGTTTGTATTAGTTTCCTGGGGCTCCATAATGAAGTGTCACAGACTGGGTGGCCTAAACAACAGACGTTTATTTTCTCACAATTCTGGAGGTTAGAAGTCCAAGATCAAGGTATTGGTAGGGTTGATTTCTTCTGAGGTATCTCTCCTTAGCCTGTAGATGGCTGACTTCTCCCTGTGTCTTCACGTCATCTTTTGCATGTGTCTGTGCCCAAATTTCCTCTTCTTATAAAGATACACATCATATTGGATTAGGACCCACCCGCATGGCCTCATTTTAACTTATTTATTTATGTCACTTAAGACCCTATCTCCAAATACAATCCCTCTTTGAAGTACTGGGGGTTAAGATTTCAACGTATGAATTTTGAGGGGACACAATGTCACCCGTAACAATGTTGATAAATGCTTATTTTACTGAAGCATCAGAGTCTTGACCTTCAACTTACAGACAATTCGATTATACTGAACAAGAACTTACTACTGAGGCTTCCTGTAGCAACCATGGAGGTGCCCTTGTCAGATCTTCCTTCAAGAGGACCTGCTGGCTGTTTGACATCCTTCAAACTTAGCGCCTTTGTACCTGTCACAGCATCCCTGCCGGGCCATGTTCCCTGGGCTGCTGCTCCCAGCCAGGGAGGGAAGATGGCAGGGGCACTAGATCCCAGCCATTGCCGTGGCAGGGCTGCTCTAACCGGCAGCTTTGGCTCTGAGTCTCCCCGGCAGCTGGCCAAGACTCACCCAGGGCTGCACTGTGGCCTGAGGCTCATCTTTTCCTCTCTCCTTTCACAGATGTCAGACCTGAATCAGGCTGAACTCTCTCCCTCTGGACTCCTGCTCTCGCCCTTTCTCCTTCACAGGCACTTCCCCAAATAAATCTTGCATCTCTTATCTCATCTTGGTATCCAGTTCTCAGAAGATCCGAACTGACACATGTGCCATGATGAGAACTTGGAATGAAACACAAAATTATCCTAAAAAACCTGGGATTCACCAAAACCACCCCAAAGCACAAAATCATTTGCTGCAAAATGCAGCAAGGGAGGGGCTCCCTTCATGGCCAGGCGCCATGGTGTCACTTCACTCTCACAACCACAAAATTAAGGTACAAACACACTCATCATTTTACGGATCTTACATAGCTACGTGGAGGAGTTGGAACTCAAACCTAGATCTCTTTTGCCCCGTAGTCTGTGCTCATCACCACTAAGTTCTTGAGGGTTGCAAACGCAAATGCCCGAGACATTGGCCGGAAGGAAGGAAGGAAGGAAAGAAGGAAGGAGGGAACCCGGGTAGGCTTAAGACCCAAGGAGTGGTGGGCTTGTGGGGAACTGGAGAGGCTCTATGCATTCAAATTTAAACTAGTCAAAGAAAGCTCATCTGTGGACAGGATTGAATCTGCTGAGGAGTTTGCAACTCTTCCTTTTCTTCATTATTGTCATCGTCATCGTCACGGTCGTCACCCTGCCTCCTCTTCTTGGAAATCTTTTCTCTGGCACTGACATGGTGAACTCCTACCCATCCTTTAAAGCCCCAGATAAATGTTATCTATTCAGAGCTTTCCCTCACTTCCCTAGAACAGATAGACTCTCCCTCCTCTCTGCTCCCACAGCACTCTCTATGTCCCTCTGTCCCAGCAAGGAGTACATTAGTTTGCAGATCTGTCTCCCTTGCTAGACAGTCAGTTCCCCAAGGTCGGGCCTTATTCTCCTTCCTATCCTTCAGCTGCACTGGGGGCAGGAAACCACTATTTTTTGGGTGCCTACTCTGCCCCAGGCATTGCAATGAGCACTTAATCTTCACAACCACCCCAGAAAAGCATTTCTCTTACCCCGTTTTACAAATGGGGATTCTGAATTCCAGAAAGGTGAAGTGACTTGTCCCACAACTAGCAAAACTTAGGCAGAACCAGAATTCAAACTCGGCCTGCCCCCCATTGTCCCCAACCAAAGCCCCCTCGTCTTCTCACACTGCTCTCCGGGCAGCCACAGGGCAACTGCCACAGCCAGCAGAGGGGGTGGTGGGAGGGGCCGCAGGACAATCCCAGTCTTCTCTGTATATTGAAGGGGTTGGACCAGCTGACGTTTAGCTCCTTTCCTGCACTGACATTTTATTCTAGGAGTTTTGTTATCTCTCCTTTTGACACCATCTGAACTATTCGAGACAAGCCCCTGCTTTAAAAAATAAGGATAAAACTGCCTGTCATTGGAAATAAGCCTCACACACTATCTCACTAATAGAAGCAGGACTATTTCTGAGATACCTTGGCGAGTTCGTTAGGTATGCAAGATTAAACTCGAATTCATCTCGGCTCAGTCAGACGCGCCCTGAAATCGAATTGCAGGGAGTAGAATTTTCAGCCGCTCAGCTGATTCAAGACGAAGGTGAGGGAGACCTGGACAAACATGGAGAAATCTGCCCACTGGAAGATAGGGGCTTCTAACTGCCAAAAGCCAGCCTGACCCATACAGGGACATGGCATAATGGGTAGACATGCAGACTCTGGAATTGGAATCACTAGCTTCAAACCCAGCTCCCCCACTTGCTAGATGAGTATCCTTGAGCAAGTTTCTTAATCTCACTGTTCCTCAGTTTTCTCATCTGTATAATGGGGTGAATGATAGAACACATACTATTAGTTGTTGTGAGGAATAAATAAGCATGTAGTTAGTGCAGCCCCTGGTATATAGGAAATGCTTAGTAATCGAAGTTAGAATTATTATGTATGACCTTTCTAAAAGTGTCCAGAATATTCTGTTGCTCACAGGACACAGCTCATACTCAATCATACTTGCAAGGCCTTGCACACTCTGGCCTCTGATAATCCCTCCAGCCTCGTCTCTTGCTTTTGGCCCCATCTGCTCCACATCCCTGTTCAACTGCCTACAATCACCCTGATGTCCCCCTCTCTCTTCCCTTCCCCACCACTGCTGTCACATACAAATTCCCATACACCCTTCAGAGGTCACCCCTCTCCAGAACCCTCTCCTACCTCCCCATCAGGCAGGAAGACTGGATTAGGGCTGCAGGTGGAATATCCACACAGACACGAGGCTTGGTCCTACAGGGGATGACACTCCAGGGAAACTGCCCTTCAATTCCCCTCACCCTACTGTACACGCACAGAAGTGTGCTGGCTGTCACTGGAGACTCACCCTTGGTGGGCAGGCAGGCAAGGGTCAGCGTCATGCAAACTGTCAGGAAGGAACTGGGTGTCCATGATGACAGCCAAAGGAAGTTACTCTGAGAATCAGAAGAGATCCTCTCCCCTCTCTCCTCTCAGTTTTATCGGTAGCTGGGTGTCGTCATGGGGACTTGGAAGCTACATGTTCTGTGCAGTTTTTTTCTTGTTCAGTAAGATCTTGTATCCTTTACCCGTGACGTCTGGCATTCTTTCCTCCAAACGCATCACTGTCACCTCCATTATAGCATCTCTTCTAAGTCCTGTGCTGCCCTTGTATTTCCCCTCTTAAGGTCCTTCTCAGGCTGTACATGGTTAGTATTGAAGATTATGGATTCAACAACCAGACTGCCTGAGTTCAAACCCACATTTTCCATTTACTAGCTGTGTGATGCCGGGCATGTTACTTAACCTCTCTGCACTTCAGTTTCCCCATCTGTGCAGTGGATAATACTAACACTTTTCTCATAGTGTTGTTGTGAGGGCTAAATGAATCAACACGTGTACTGCTCTGGGAATAGTGCCTGGTACACAGAACTAGTTCAGTAAGCACTAGGAATGGTTATTATGACTATTAATCTGAATCTCCCTCCCCCCTTCCCTCTGGGTTGTAAGGTGAAAGAGAATAGTGGTTACTGGCACTGTTTATACTTTGCCCCCAGCACAGGATACAACCCAAAGCAGGTACTTAGTAAATATGTGTGGAAGGAAGAGAGAGAAGGAGAGGAAAAGAGAAGAGGAGAGAAGAGGAGAGGGGAGGTGAGGGGAGGTGAGGGGAGGGGAGGGGAGGAAAGCCTTGAAAGTTAAGTGCAACATATAATGTTATAGGTAGAAAATTATCCAGAATTGAAGAAAACCAGATAAATCCATTTCCACCCAAGTGGAACCAAATCATGCTTTTTCAGTTTGCCAAAATCATGTAATTATTCTCAACCATCACATATTTCATAACTCCTTATATTCAGTTCATTATTTGTTACTTTAGAGAGAGGAACTAGGACACATTAGCTCTTACTTGAAAGGTGCATTGACCAACACAGAATGACTGTCTACATTGGACCAGGATCCAGCTGGTCCTTCAGAGAGCTTGTGACCACATCTCAGTCTCAGCCAGTGTCCTCAGCCCATGGAAAGCCAGTCATCACCTCAGTGCTCATCCTGCAGTCCCACGTGTAAACCTCAGCTTTGCAGACTGAATCCCCAATTTTGCCAACACACCAACAATGAATCTGTTTTCAGTTGCACATTCACATTATGCAAGTTCTCAAGATTAATGTTTAAAACCAAAAACTTAATCGAATAGTTTTCAATGCAAAATCATTATCACACAGATTGGATTCCTCTAACTCCATGTGACCAGTATTTTCTCTCCCTGTCAACCGCCAAGTAATATTCAAAGGTCATCCGATGATTAGACACTCAGAGCTAGAGGAGCTGGATGAATCAAAAGTTCAGCGGCATCAGAATAAGATGAACTGATGCGTTCATCTCACAGTAACAGATGGCCTTGCCTCATAGTTCTTAAACTTCAGGCATTCTGGTACCACCTGCATGACTTTTCGCTGTATCTACTGGTACTATTATCTACTATCTTATAAGGAGCTCCTGGACAATCTCTTTGTTGGGTGGGGCTAGGAGCTCAAACAAATACTTCTTTATATCAAGGGTTTTTCTCTCTTGTTACCAGATAGTTCCTAATATAGTTAAAGCCTATAGTTCTTCCTTAAATGTAAAACTGGCTTTGCAATTTTTTTTTTTAATCAAATGGTGACTGACAGGAGATAACAGTTGTATCTCGAAATGTAAGAATGTTCTTGCTTTTCAGAATTATGGAATTTTAAGGATTGGTGTTTCTAATATGCCTGGGCAGTCCCACTCTGGAAATCTTGCCACCATTAATAAGGTTAGGCATGCTTAGATGACCAGCACTCCAGGACAGCCAGAAACAGTGGGATTCCCACCCAGTCCATTTCACTACTATTGTTCTGCTGAGAACCACTGGTAGAAATTCTGATCTTAACTGACTGGGTACAGATAAAACACAAGTTTCCTTAGGAACTCACAAGTTGTTGGACTCTGAAGATTAAAACATTGTAGCTCTTTACGCCCCTCTTTTTTAATATTTATTTATTTATTTATTCGGCCTCATTGGGTCTCAGTTGCAACATGCGGTCTCTTCCTTGCAGTGCACGGGCTTCTCTCCAGTTGCAACATGTGGGCTTTTCTCTACTTGTGGCGCTTGGGCTCTCCAGTTGTGGCACACGGGGTTAGCTGCCCTGAGGCATGTGGGATCTTAGTTCCCCGACCAGGGATCGAACTCGCATCCCCTGCATTGCGTGATGGATTCTCAACCCCTGGACCACCAGGGAATCCCCTCCTCTCCTCTTTGACTAAGGACCACACTTTCTCCTCACTGGGTTTAGGGAAGTTGGAGTATCATCGAAGTTCACATCTATTAAATCTACACCTTGCCTATCTGCATTCCCCATGCAAAGCCCCATTCATTTGGTGGGAGAAGAACCACCTCCTCTTCTAACTCCTCGTTTGGTACCAGAAAGTTAGTTCTTAATCAAATTGATACATTTATACCACTTTTTAAAGGTCAACTCTCTTTTATATTACTTAAATACACTTATTTTTCAAATAAAGTGTTATATTTCTATTCTATGATTATTTTACAGATATAAATAAGTGGAAAATCTGTATTACTTGCCAGAAGTAGAAAGCAAAATAAATATAAATAAAATAAGACAATACCATTAAAATCTAAATAGATACTGTGGTTTGCTAAAGGCACCAAATTGAATTAAGGAAATGTACTATATCTTGTTTTTGGTGGTTGTGTATACTTGTCAAAATTCATTTAATTGAACACTCAAGATTTTAGCATATGTAAACTGTACCACAAAGAAAAAGAAAATTTCCATTGGTTAAGATTTCCTTCAAGATGGACAGTGCTGGGCAGAGTGTGACAGTAGTTTCTCTCCCTTCTCTTGTCTCCATGGCTGCTCAATCACCTGCCCATCTCTTTTTGATTGACACTTTCTGTATTTGGCTCTGTTAATTCATTCAATCAGGTTACATTAACATTCTACAGGCCTAATATCTACTCAGTCTTTCTGAGGTGATTTTTGTTTTTGTTTTTGTTTTTTTGCCAAAAGTCCTGATCATTTGCTTATTTTAGCAGATTTTTTTTTTTTTTTTTTTTTTTTTTTGCGGTACGCGGGCCTCTCACTGTTGTGGCCTCTCCCATTGTGGAGCACGGGCTCCGGACACGCAGGCTCAGCGGCCATGACTCACGGGCCCAGCCGCTCCGCGGCATGTGGGATCTTCCCGGACCGGGGCACGAACCCGTGTCCCCTGCATCGGCAGGTGGACTCTCAACTGCTGCGCCACCAGGGAAGCCCTCCGAGGTGATTTTTTACATCACTTTTCTGACCCTTTATGAGGTTATATGTCTTACCCATAATAGCCTCCAAAAGGCAACCCTACCACAATGATCAAATTTTAAGGACATGCTTCACTAATAGCTTCAATACTAGACTATAATATTATTTCCAGTATAGGATCCCCTGGATTAAGCAGGATAGTTCAGTAGTTTAGCTTACAGTTAGATAAAATTAATAAACTGAACCATATGAAGTTGCCAACACTCATTTATTTTTACCAACAAAACGGCAATTATATACAGCTCAGAAAGTAAAACTGGACAATTTCACACCTACCTCAACATTCTGTACAGTTACTATAAAGTAAGATGAGTATTTCTTTAAAAAATTAGAAAAACTTAATCGACAAGCACAAATCATTAATTAAATAATTTAATTAAATACATTAAAATTAGTTAAATAAGTAATTGGTTAAAATGATTAGTCAAGTATGCAAAAGATTTTAACTAAATTAGTGTATGTATATACGTACATGCTCAAGGTGGCCCAATATTTTGCTGAAAGTCATCTCACAACCACAGAGATGAGCCTTTATGTCTTGTTCATGGGTATATTTCCAATAGCCAGTAGAGTGCTGGAAATATAGTAAGTGCTCAAGAAATATCTGCTAGGGCTTCCCTGGTGGCGCAGTGGTTGAGAGTCCGCCTGCCGATGCAGGGGACATGGGTTCATGCCCCGGTCCGGGAAGATCCCACATGCCGCGGAGCGGCTGGGCCCGTGAGCCATGGCCGCTGAGCCTGTGCGTCCAGAGCCTGTGCTCCGCAGCGGCAGAGGCCACAACAACGAGAGGCCCGCATACCGCCAAAAAAAAAAAAAAAAAAATCTGCTAAAATAAGCAAATGATCAGGACTTTTGGCAAATAGATCACCCCATTCTCAAAACATATATTCCCAAATTCTTTTACTTCTAAAAGAAAGTTCCAGATTATTTTTGCTGCATTTTTCCGTGTTTACATCATACCCAAATCAACGTTCCTGCTTCTAACCAAGACATACAACAGTGCACGAGTCAAAAGGAAAAAGATGGGGGTATCAATAATCCAAGTTTTAAAAATCATGTCCTCTATGAGACAGAATAAAAACCAGCTCAGAGGATTTTAGGTTTGACAATAACATGAACTTCCAGAAAAGATGGTAGAATGCAACCAGAGTATATCTTCTGCTATGGAATATTTAATTTGCTGGAGACAATATGACAATCTGCTAAGAGCATGAAGCTTATGAATTAGACAAATCTGTTTTCAAAGCTCAGCTTTTCCCTTTTCTGGAAGTGTTACTTTGAGCAAACTCTTTAACCTCCTTGAGCTTCAATAACTCATCTGTAAAATGGGGATGATAATAAATTATTAATTCATTCATTCATCAAATATGAATTGAGCACCTTCTCTATTCCAGGCCTTGGGCAAGGTGGTGGGATACAACAGTGAACAAAATAGACCAAAATCCCTGCCCTCGTGGAGTTTACATTCTAGAGAGAATAAGAGGCAATAAATTAAGGAAGTACATTGTAGAGTACGTTTGAAGATAGGGAGAATTTCAGAAGGCTGAGATTCTGCATGAGCAGGTAGGGCAAAAACCAATCAACTTTGAGTTATTATTGGCAATGGGATGAACTACATGCACCAATGGGCAGCTTAGAGCAATCACTTAAATCAGATTTAAGAGAGTGTGAGCCCTAGCTAGATGGGTGAACGCCTGGATAGATCAGTATGATGGGTAGACAAATAGAGTGACAGATGGATGAATTCGAGAGTCAGGCAGACAGACAGACCTAAACAGACGGACACTAATGGTAATTCAAGTGCTCTGACAATAGCCTCTGCTGCTAGAATAACCGACTGTTGATCTTGCACATCTGGCCCACAAGGCAGGCATTTCATCTCCCTCCCAGGCTGGGCCACAGGCATCCTTGACAAATCCTCTCCATCCCTGAGGGTGATTGGAAGAGGCTGCTCCTCTCTCCAGAGGGTACCCATGTAAACCCACACCAGGCCTTCATAACTTCCCACTGCAGAGGAATGATTATGGACTGGGTACTAAAAGCTACTGGAGAAGGATTGTTGGTCTCCTGGGTGTGCTGATAGCCCTGTAGCACAGTAGTGAAAGAAAGGTCTTTGTCTTCGATGCTTGCAATAGAATGATATCATATCTGGGATTTACCTTGGCAAACTCCAGCCAGGAAAATATGACAGGAATTTGGGGATTGAGAGGAAACAAGCTGGGCAAACTGTTTATAGTTGTTGGGTGCACGGGAGTTCCCTGGATGGTTCTCTCCACTACCAAGTGTGCTGGAAAGTTTTTATTGAAAAAAAAAAAGGTTAACATAAAATCTTTCCATTTATTTTCAGAAGGGAAAAAGTGCACACAAGCACACATATATGCACTTGGAGCATTTTTCCAACTTTGAGGATTAATTCTGTTTGGCAGACAAAAGCTATTCTATTCAATGATTTTCGGTATTCAAAGAGCAGTTTGGTTCCATTTCATTGCTACCTTAAATTAACTGGTGCCTGAGCCTAGAGAGATGATTGTTAGGGCCAGAGTGAAGGAAGACGTGGCAGTGGGCTTCAAGTGGCATTGAGTGGTTTCAAATGTGACCCGCTTAAGGAAAGTCACCCATCCCCAGGAAGGATGCAGAATTCCCAAGTGGAAAGCAAAATTCTCCAACAATCAGTGATGCCAGTGGCTTGTTTTCACTGCTCTCAACAACCTGCCACCATCTGAGTGAGAAGATGATTTGAATTCCTCCCCAACTGTTCCTAAACAGAGCATTTTAGCAGTGAAAGGGAATTTTAAATAATTGAGCCTAGCCTTCCCTGCCTTCAACATTCATTCACTAAATGTTTATTCAGTATCTACTCAACGGCAAGCACTGTGCCAGCCATAAGGGATATATAGTGGTAGGGGACCCAGAGAAGGGCACTGGCCTTATGAGACTTGTAATACAGCTGGGAAGTCAGAAATCCTCAACAACTAAGTCCACAATACAGTAATCAGTATTGTCCAGCATGATACAGCATAATAAGTGCTATGAGGGAGAAATGCAAAACTTGAGGAGGGTGTCTTAATCCATTTTGGGCTGCTATAACAAAATATCACAGACGGGCTGGCTTATCAACAGAAATTTATGTCTCACAGTCTAGAGACTGGATATCTAAGACCAGGGTGCCACCGTGGTTGGGTGAGGGCCATCTTCTGGGTTGTATCAGCACACAGTGGAAGAGACTAGGGAGCTCTGTGGAGTCTCTTTTATAAGGGCACTAATCCCATTTAAGAAGGCTCCATCCTCATGACCTAATCACCTCCCAAAGCCCCACCTCACTGGGGATTTAGGATTCATCATGTCAGTTATTCAGACCATAGAGGAGGGCTTAAGCAAAGGGACTCGACATAGTCTAGGAATCAGGGAAGTCTCCTTGAAGAAATGTCAGTGATTAGCAGGGGCCAGAGGCAGAGGAACCTGTGCGTGCAGAGTTCCTGAGGTGGGAGATGCATGGTGCAGCCTAGAAACTGTAAGGCTGGTGTAGCTGGACCTTCAAGAGTGAAGGTGAGAGTGGTGTGAGATGAAGCAGGGGTAGATCACACAAGAAGTTTTTGGCCATTTCAAGGACTTGGGGCTTAAACGAATAAGGAAACTGCAGTCCAAAGAAGTTAAAGTGATTTTCCCCAATGCACTCGCCCATGGTGAGGCTGGAATTCAAAAATAATAAAAGAAAACATTGATAAAGCCCCGTAAGAATGCGCTGGACACTGGGGTCTCTTGGATAAGGTAAAATTTCAGCAGAGATGTAATGAAGCCTTGAGAGCAGATAGGAGAAGATTATCCCAGGAAGCGATGACAGCATCCAGGCCTTGAGGTAAGATTATCCCAGGAAGCAATGACAGCATCCAGGCCTTGAGGTAGGAAAGGTCCTACTAAATTCAAGGCCCTTCCCAGAAGGCATTGACCTTGGAGGAGCGAGGGGATGCCGTGGGAGCTGTGGTCTGAAGGTGTCAGGAGTCAGACGAAGCACAGCCTTGTAAATCAAGGTGGGGTCCTCGGATTGTCCTTTGCATAGATGAGGAACCCCAGGGGCAGTGAGCAGAGGAATGATAGAATGTGCCTTTAAGGAGCGAGGGTGCAAGCAGAGAGACACTTTAGAAGGCTGCTGTAACAGTCCGGGGATTCATAATGGCTTGAACCAGGAGACGACAGCAGGGAGGATGAGAAACAGTCTGATTCTGGATGTATTTGAAGGGGAAGCCAATAAGACTTGCTGACAGATCGAATGTGAGTGAACAGGAGAGCACCGAGGTGTTTGGTCTCAACATCCACAAGGAGGGAGCTGTCTTTAACCAAGGGGAGAAAGAGGGGGAGAGAGAGAGAGAGAGAACGAACTGCAGGAGAGCGAAGTATCTCTCCTGACACCGGGGAGGGACCTAGAGGGTGGTGGAAGGAGAATGAAAGGGTCTTCTCACCCTCTAGAGATACATAAACTGAGTTGGATCAGGTCAAGGCTGGAAACAGGGCTAAATAAAAAACAAGGGGGCTTCTCTGGTGGCGCAGTGGTTGAGAGTCCGCCTGCCGATGCAGGGGACACGGGTTCATGCCCCGGTCTGGGAAGATCCCACATGCCGCGGAGCGGCTGGGCCCGTGAGCCATGGCTGCTGAGCCTGCGCGTCCGCAGCCTGTGCTCCGCAACACAGGAGAGGCCACAGCAGTGAGAGGCCCGCGTACCGCAAAAAAAAAGAACAAGGGATGAGGATTATTCAGAAAGGATGAGCAAGCGGTGGTCTGCAGGAATCCTGGGGCCTAAGTGCCTGCAGGGTATTTCACCTGGGGTTATTTAAAGAGGCAGGGTACTGAACACTTGGCATTCTGCACTGAAGGATGGAGAAGGCACAGGGAAGCAGAGCTAGCATCATGGCAACCGTGCAGGTAAAGGTGCAGAGTGAGGCATGGCCTTGATGTGTCGGTGGGACTGTCCGTGTCTCCAGCGACCATTGGATGAGGTTTCCAGGGCCCAGTTTTCAGCCTTGCCCAGAGAGTGGGCAGGGGGACAGGTCCTTCTCGAGTTTCCCAGGAAGACACATTAAGCCTAATGGAGGAAAACAGATGGTGCAGCAGTAAAAACAAGCCACCCCGTTCCTGGCTTGGCTGTTTGGGTTGTAAAATTTCTGATGGAGCCTGAACAAGTGGAAGCTGGGGAGGCACAACTCAGTTTAGTGATGTCTCAAGCACTTTCTCAGACGCGTGATTCGGAGAAGATGTGGACAGTCCCCCTTTGCTGTGGCTTCACACACCCCTCGCTACTCAGCCCTGCTCCCCACTACTGCTACACTGGGCTAGATCACGGGCTCTGGAAGAGCTGGGAAGGGGTGGCAGAGACCTGTAGGAAAAGCCACTCTCCCACTTGCTAGCCGCGTGACCACAGGCAGGTGGAGTGACACTCATAGTGTCTCCTCACAGGGTGCTTGTGACATTGAGCGAGTTAAGCCATGGAAAGCATGTAGAGCAGTGTTTGGCATGTACTAAGTACTCAATACAAATTAACTGTAGTTATTATTATTCAATTCTGCATCCACAGAGCTGAGTATATAGCCCAGCACAGGAGTTCAATGAATAGTTGTTTAATAGAATTTGATGTCATCGCCATTATCTTCATCATCATAATCATTGAGCCTTTACAGTGTCCACTTCTTGGCAAAGCAGCTTATAGACACTTGAGTTTCTTGGGTTGTGGTGAAGGGAAAGTTCTAGGATCTAAGGACATGTGTCAGGGACCAATTTTGCTCAGAAACTCGAGGATCACTTTTACAAGAAGATTTTGGCCTTGGTGGTTGAATATGGAGGATAGCAAAGCAAAGGAGAAAGAATGAACTGAGAGAGAAGGTCTTCCTGAGCACAGAGCTGAGGTTTTCGGTGTGTCAGGGAATGAGATGCGTTCATACTACACCCTTTTATTTTTAAATTGGAGCTAGGAGTTTGTTAGTCAATAAGTCAGTTAATTAGTCAGCTAGTTTTACTTTAGGACTGATGGTCCTTCCTTCCTTCCTTTCTACCTTTTTCCCCTCCCTCTCTCCTTCCCTCCTTTCTTTCTTTCTTTATTTCCTTCCTTCCTTCCATGCAAGAAAGACCAAGGGTTAAAGAACTATAAGATATGACTCAGGCCAATACACAGACAAACCAGTACACTAAACACCAATTCCAAAACAGCCAATTCCCTGAATGCCAGTTTTTGAAGTTTCCCACTCAGCAACTGACTTTCCTTGAATTCACCTAAATCCTTGAGGTACAGCTGAAGATAGAAAAGTAGAGACAAGCACAGGCAATTGGGCCCTTGGAGAGAACAAGGCATCAAGCACTGTTTAGAGAGTTGTTCAGTATGAGGTACCCGTGACTGAGAGGCACTGGGGGGATTTGCCCTCAATAGACCCAAAGGGAAATGGACATTGGAGGCTTTAAATATTTAGGAAGAATCCTTAAGGGAAAAAGAAATCCTCAAGCAAAACCTGGAGACCAGATGCCACCTCAGAATCCATCCAAATGCGGCAGGAAGACCAGCGTGAATTAGACAAGTCCCACGCTCTGAAAGAGGAGGTGGGCTACAACACAGAGGTGGGTTCTCCCCTGGAATAAGGGAAGCAGAGGGACTCAACTTCTACATGGGGGATTTTTTCCCCAGCTGCATTTAAATTCATGGTTCTTTAATTCCACACAACTGGTATAAAGTGACTAGCACCCCAGGGAAGCATAAGCTATGGAAGTTGTCTTCTTTTTCCTCCTATTTTCTGTGTCTCCACCTTCCCCAGATAACACTAAGATTTTAACTGACCCCCAAAGATACAGATACATGTAACTTAGTGATCAAGAGTGTGGACTCAGGGAACACCTGCCGTGTGACCTTGGCTAAATCACTTCACCCCTCTGTGCCTCAATTTCCTCATCTATAAAATGTAGATAAGGTAATAAGAGCACTAACCTCATAGGGTGGTTGTGAGTATCGAATTAATATTGAAAGTGCTTAGAACAGTTCTTGACTCATAGTAAGTGATCAACACATGATAGTAATGATTACTGTTCCTATGACTACTGCTACTGTTATCATTACCATTATTTACACTGTTGAATGAAACTACTCAGTCTAAGACAAATCAGAGTAAACTGGGAAGAGGATAATTGCAGACTTTAACTTCATTGAACTCTAATTTAGAAGGAGAAGGGGAGTTAACTGGAGAGGAGTTATATGGTTTCCATTTGGGACAAGGCATGATCACTAGGAAGCTATGTTGGACAACATCACTGGGTGTAACCTGAGATGGTCCTTGGAACACAGAGTGAATTTTCATCCTTGGTGGTACAAGGAGGCCTCACTTCATGAATCAGTTGTTATGGATCCACGTCAAAGAATTCTCATAGGCAAGAGCTGAACCATCCGTCCCCCAGGTTCCAGGAAAACAGCCCAGGTTGTGTTAGGAGGGAATTCTCCAGAAAGTAGAAGCAGAATTGCCTACTTATGCTTCTGCTTCTCCCACAAGGAGGGAAACTCTACTCTGGTTGACCATCGGCTAAGCCTTTTAAGCCAAGGGTAGAGGAGACCAACCTAGAAAATGTTTCAGAGAAGGTGTGTTTCCTCCTCTCTACTCACATTTCTAGACTTTTCCTCAAGGGAGAAGAGAATTCCTGTCCTTTATCCCATTATCTGCCTGTCACCCAATCCCACGGGTGGAGAAATCGCTAACCCAACCTTTACTGGGACAAGCTTTGCTGCAGATCACAACACGGAATGGAAAACCCTCTTTCTTCCGCTGTGTGTGACAGCCGCAGCTCGGCTGGTCCTAGCGGTGCTTTCTTGCATTTTCTTCTGCTCCCTCTGCAAGGCGGATGAAGGGTCTGACTTCTCAGGGTAGGCTGGATTACATGCTAGCTTCAGTGGAGGGAAGCACAGATATTCCTTTTTGATTTTTTGTTCCCTATGCCTCCATGTGGACAGCCAACAGACAAAGTCAAAGCCAGCCTTCTTTCATTCTTTTTTTTTTTGTGTGTGGTACACGGGCCTCTCACTGTTGTGGCCTCTCCCGTTGCGGAGCACAGGCTCTGCACACGCAGGCTCAGCAGCCATGGCTCACTGGCCCAGCCGCTCCGCGGCATGTGGGATCTTCCCAGACCGGGGCATGAACCTGTGTCCCCTGCATCGGCAGGCAGACTCTCAACCACTGCGCCACCAGGGAAGCCCAAAGCCAGCCTTCTTGCACCCACTGTGGAAGATAGGCCCACTAGTCCCTTCCCTGCCGTGTTCTGTGACCCACTCCTACCCACCTCTCTCCCTCCCAACTGGCTTTTGTTCGGTGTGTGGAAAGGCACGCTGTATGATGACCGTATGCAGGAAAGCAGAGGTAAGGGTGAGGGTCCAGTTACTCAGAAACCTTGCATCCAATTACACACACCCAAAGAGTAACAGCTGGTATTGCTGTATTATACAGTTTGTGGAATTCCCACTTTGTAGAAGGGAAAACAGAGGCCCACAACGCTAAAACGTCTTGAATATAGAGAGTAGGTGGCAGAGCCAGGATTCTATGACTGGTCCTCAAACTCTAAATCCTCTTGCCAGTTCATCCATTGCCCTTTATGCATATTCAGTGCACGTTACTTTAATAACTTAATCACCCTAGAAAAAACGTGTATGCATACATCTCTATATACGTGTGTGTAAAGAAAAGTAAAATGTGTATATAGTATACGTACGTCATATAAGATAAAATCACATAATCCATCATCCAATGTCTAGGTGCTTGGAGGCGTGTATGAAAATCAAAGTATGTTTTCTACCACCTTGACTCATTGGGCTCAATGCTCCTTCTTACTTCCTGATTCACAGTAGGCTCTCAAAACACCAGCCTCTTCCTCTCTGGTTCCCAGCCTGGCAGTCGGGTGCTGAATTCTACCCTCAGCACAGCACAATCACTTTGACCTGAGGGAGATGCCATGCTCAGCCCACAGTGTAGACGGAAGACAACAGAGCTGAGCATGGACCCGACCAGACACAGATAAGAGCGGGGGTTGGCACAGATTGGGCAGCTGGAGCTTCCTCCTCTTGCCCAGCATTCAGGCAGGGATCTGGGAGGAGACAAGCGCTGTACGGTGTGTTGAGTGATGGGCGCAATAGTGCCAACCGGAGGGTCAGTTGCTCTGGGGTCAAGTTTTTCTCAATTAACAAATTAATGCTGGTAACACTGGGACAGCGTGTGCACTTTGGTGCCTGGTGAGAGATCAGGGCAGCTCTTCTCCCATTAATCCTAGGAAGGATTTTCTCCTCTTCCGGACATGAGGGCAGGGGCTGGGGGTGCCAGGGCTGGACGCAGCTGCAGTAGAATAAAAGCAGCACCATCTCTGGAGTCAGAAACCTGAACTCTAATCCCAAATTCGTTCACATACGAGCGACAAGACCTTGGGCAAACTACCCCATTATCCTGGGGTGCAGCTTTCGCACCCTCATCAGTATAGAAATATAGAAATAATAGATATAAATATATTATATATGACATATTATATAATACATATACAGTATACTATGTATAATATTTATATTACATATAAATTGTATATGTATACAGTCGGCCCTCTGTGTCTGCGGATGCGGGTACAGAGGGCTGACTAAAGGACTTAAGTATCCATAGATTTTGGTATCCGCAGGGGTCCTGGAACCAATCCCTTAAGGATATCGAAGGACAACTGTACATGTCTATATATGTATGTACATACATATGATATGTATAAAGCCATATGTCTCTATGTATATCGTATATACATACAATATAGACATATATACCCCTCACGTCAGAGGGTTGATGTGAGGATAAAGTGAGACTAACTCTGTTAAGAAGCGAGATACTCAAGAAGTGGTACCTGTTTCCCCTTCATAGCAGTTAGGATAGTTGTAATTTTAGGAAACATTCATCTATTTTGTGTCTCCTGTCTCTCTCCCCTGCTGGATTTTGAGACGGATGACAGCAGGAACTATCTCTGCCTGTTCATCACTCTCCCCGAGTCCCCATCAGGGTGGGTGCTCAATAAATTGTGCAGCTTGAGCGAATGACTAAATGAAGACATTAGCGCCTACCTCCAGGAACTGGAAATAAGGAGCTGGCGTGCAGTAGAAGGCATGATAAGCCATTAAATGCTGTGGAAACAGGAAAAGCAGTTGTTGCTGTAGTCTGTGAGGCGCAGAGGGGATCACAGACCACTGGGTGGGGCAGGGATGAGAAAGAGGAGAATTAGAGCTCAGGCAAAGAGCTGGAAGAGATACAGCGAGGAGTCTTTAGGAGGTAGCCTGAGGGAATGGAAAGATGAGTGACAGAGAGATTGACATCATGGCTGGTCCAAGAGCCCTGATTCCAAGATGAGATTTCTCCAGGGCTGCACAGGCAGAAACTGAACAGACCCTGGGCAGGAACCCCCATTTCAACACTCTTCCACCTCATGCCTCCTTTTTTGGTCATTGTCATTATCCCTTCAGTCTCTGTGGCTTTGGAGAAGCAGATCCACAAAGAGCTACTGCACTTTAGAGGTCAGGGTAAAATTAAGAACAACTTGCTTTTCATTTATAATTTATGCATTATACACCACCTACTTCCCAAAAGGATTTGAGACAGCTTTACAATAACAATCATCTTTAAACCATCTGCAGAGCCACAAAAAAACATGTTTTCAGAGAATCCTTAATGGCACAAGGAAATTCTCCAAATGTAACTTTAAATGAAAAAGACAAGACAGGACACTTTATTTACTATAATACTGTCACATAATATAAAGATGGATGGGGGAGGGGAGAGGGAAGAGGGAAGAAAGACCAGGAGCAAGAGAGGAGAGAGGAGGAGAGGGGATAAGAGAGGCCGGGAGGGAAAAATAAAGTGGAAGGAAATATTTGCAGTACTTATTTGCCTCCTTAAAACTGTAAGGAGAGACCTCACTGCTAACAGCACAATTTCCCCCAAGATGTTGTAAATAAGATGATCTTCAAGGGTACTAACGTCTTCTTAGTGTTAATGGTTATGCCTTCATAGATCAAATGTGTATTTTTTGAAATATAACTAACACATTAAAACTGTATGTGCTGGTTCAATTTCATTTGCCCGGATCCATTCTCCCCCGGCCTCTGCCCTGCTCTGTGCAGAGGAGTCTCCTTTGTCCTCTGGCTTTGGGTTGGTTGGGGCCAACAGGCACTTCAGTTAAAACATAGAGGGTGGAGGAGAGAGGGGTGAGGGTATTCGCTGCCCTTCCCCTAACCCCTGTGGCCTTGCCCCAGCTCTGGACCGCTGTGTCCCTCGGTGCCTGAGGGCCTATGGGGGCTCTCTTAGGGCGCCTTGTGTCCCATTAATACTGTTCGGTTTCCCCTCTGCTAGTTCTTGTTGTTTCACTGTCCTTTGCTGCTTCTCTTAACCCTGCCCTCAACTTTGTTGCTCTAGTTCCTTTATTAAACTCTTTTTAGTACTTATTAAAGTTAAATGTGCATAAGAGTCCCCTGCAGGGCTTGTTAAAACACAGATTTTTGCCCATCCTCCCACCCCCATTCCCACCCCGAGAGTCTGCTTCAGTAGGTCTGGGGCAAAGGCTGAGAAGTTTCATTTCTAACAAGCTCTCAGGGGATGCATGTACTGGTGGTCCGGGGAACCTGCTTTGAGTGGCAGTCTCTTGGGTAATGCCTTGGGCATGTCCTCAACTTCCTAAAAGCTCCCTACCAATACTTGATGAGGGCAGTTCAATAGAAGTTTCTGCGATCGTGGAAACGTTCTATAATATTCTGCACTCTCCAGTGGGGTAGCCACACGTGGCTTGTGAGAACTTGAAATGCACTTAGTGCACTGAGGAGCTGGATTTTTAATTTTATTGAATTTTAATTAATATAGATAATTAGCTCTGAACTAATAAAAGTTGGCAGTTTCAGCATTCTACCTGGAAATGTCCTTAGCCACACTGGCAGGTTCGTTAGGTACCATTTCTATCCACGTGTTACTGCAGAAGCAACATCGTGCTCATTGTTCTGGAAGTTCATTATTTGAGTCTCATTTTCTCCGGCCTCCAATAGTTTTCTCATTGCCCTTCCAGCCTCCATTAACAGTCTCCTCAAGGTGCTTCAGGCTTCCACCTGCTGCCTGGTTTCAAGGCCATCACCAGGGGTTTTAGGTTTATGTTTCAGTAGCACCCTACTTCTCAGCAGTACCATGTCTCTTTCAGTTGTGTACTGCTGCGTAACTACCTGAGATTTAGTGACTTAAATCAACAACGATTTTACTATCTTTCCTGATTCTGTGGGTTCAGCTGGGCAGTTCTTCTGCTCTGCGTGTGTTGGCTGGGGATACACTTGTCTCAACTGGGATGGAACCTCCAGGCTGGTTTACTCATTTGGCTGGCAGTTGGGGTCAGCTAGATGCTCAGATGAGGCTATGAATCACAGCCTCAATTCTTACCCATGTGTCTTCTCCATGTAACTCCATGTAGCTCAAGCTAGGTTCCAAGAGGCAAGAAGTAGAAGCTGCTTGGAAATCCCAGAACATCATGTCTGGTGCATTCTAGTGGCTAAAGCCAGTCATAAGAACAGCACAGTTTCGAGGGAAACAAGTTCCACCCCTTGATGGAAGGAGTGGCTTGTGCACTGAGGGAGGGGATGGATTCCTGGGGACATCTTTGGAGACTAGCTGCCCTTAGAGAGGGTCTTTCCACAGCAAAGATGGGCTACGCAGACCATTGCTTCTCAAACTTCAGGATTCCCACAATCCCCTGCAGACTCTGATTCAGTAAAGCTAAGCAGTTCATAAGAGGCCACATTTTTTTTTTTTTTTTTCGGTATGCGGGCCTCTCACTGCTGTGGCCTCTCCCGTTGCAGAGCACAAGCTCCGGACGCGCAGGCTCAGCGGCCATGGCTCACGGGCCCAGCCGCTCTGCGGCATGTGGGATCCTCCCGGACCGGGGCACGAACCCGTGTCCCCTGCATCGGCAGGCGGACTCTCAACCACTGCGCCACCAGGGAAGCCCCAAGAGGCCACATTTTTAACACCTTTCACGTGATTGCTGATGCTGGCGGTTCACAGGTCACACTCTGAGTAGCAAGGATGTAGATTACACCGTAGAAGTAGCCTAAGGCTTAGGATCACAGACCTAAATTCAAAACCCATCTCTACCACTTTTTTGTTGTGGGTCCTTGAGTAAATTACCGAACAACCTCTAGCCTCAGTTTCCCCATCTGTTAAAATGGAATTGTGGGACAACTGTGACAACCAATAGGAAGAAGTACAATATAGCAGCATTTGAGTCTCTTTGAGTCTCTTACTAGCTGTGTGTCTTGGGACACTTAACTTTCCCTTACTGAGCTTTAGTTTCTTCACTTAAAATTAAAGTGAGAATGGGAATGACGGTACCTATGCCGTTGGGTGGTTGTGAACATTCGGTGAAACCTGGAACTAACCAATGGTGACTATGTGAGAGGACATGGGAAATATGCCTTTCCTCCCGCTCAGCGTCATCAAACACTTTCTGGCTGGTCAGCATTTGCTGCTATTTGGTGGAAGGATAGGGTGGATGGAAACAAGCAAGGACTGAGCTTCTGAATTAATTGAGTTTTGAAGCTAACTCATGGTCTGCCTCTACCAATCACTGCTCCGTAGAAAGGCAGGAGTTTGCTTCTCCTTTTCCCCCAGTGGGTTGGAACCAAGGAGAGGACTGTGAACCGTATTTGTCCTAGATGCCAGGCAAAAAGCATCAGCCGTATTTTTTGTGGTATCAGTGGCTGGCGTGATTGATGACCTCTGCTGGGAAATTCTGCTGTGGGCTTCTGATGATGAGAAGAGTTACGTATCAGGCGCTGAGTCCCAGAAGACTTCTGAGCTGGTTCCACTTGGCCTGACCCCCACAGGGTAGGGGTCTTTGGACAATGCTTGGGAATCAACTGCTCTGGACCACTGAGGACAGCTCAAGTCTGTTTGGTCATATTTTTGGACTTCCTCGTATACGTTGAGATCTGCGTAGAATACAAATGGCTCTCAAGACTTTGGAATTATGTCAAGATGTGAACCAAAGCTGTCATACCTGGGAATACGGCTACAGATAACAAGGTAAGAAACAATGGCTAATGCTCATTATACACTAGCTCCGTGCTGTGTTCTAAGACAAATGTATAAATATGCATTATCTCACCCTTACAACAACCCTAGAAAGAAGACAGCATAATAATCCCCACTTTACAGATAAGGAAACTGAGGTACACAGAGATGAGGTGTTTGCTCAAGGTCACACGGTGAAGTGGCAGGGCTCCAACTTGAATTCAGATCTACCTAATGACGAGGACTGTGCTGAATGATTTCTGAGAGCTGATGGAATCTGGCTGGGATCGGAGGTGGATAGCATCTCACATATAAAAACAAGGTTTCTTCCCCTGTTCTGTTCAAACATGCACATGCACACACACGCGCACGCACCTCTTGGGAAAAAGAGAGCAGTATGAATGAAGCAGGAATTTAGGAAGCAAACTTGTGTGTGGTGCTATTGACCAAGGCAGAATTGGAGGGATCCGTGGATCTAGTATGAATCACGGTTCCATGCGGTGTGAGACCTGGCCCCGAACACTTGGATGCTCCGTGCAGATGAGGCTTGGCACGTGCCGTACCATCTTCCCTCCTGTGTAGGCCCCTCTTCCGCACTGGGCAGTGTCTTCCTTGAGGACCCAGACCTTATCAGGGTCCCTGGGACAAGATCCTCCTCTGTGGTCACTCTGACTGCACTGGACTCCTCCAGCTTACCCTCTGCAATGACCTCTGAAATTAATTAATTTATGCAATTAATTAATTAGTGCAAATTAAATGATGTCACTCTCCGCTTAACTATCCCTCAGGGGCTCCCACTGTCTTTCGGGTCAGAGCATCCAAAGTCCTTCCCAAACTCATCTCCTGCCTTCCCTCACCCACAGCCAGCTCTCCAGCAACGCCCAGTTACTGGCAGCAATCACAGGCTGGTCCTCACCTCCTCACTTTTACTCATGCTGTTTCCTGAACTGTCCTCTCCTCAACATACCAACTTAGCGCTGTGGCCTTTGGCAAGTCACCGCCCCTCTCTGAAATTCAACTGACACCTCACTACAGTGAGCTAATAATGATGCCTGCCTCACAAGTGGCTGGACGATTAAGGAAGACAAGATGGGAGAATGCCCAGAACAGGGCCTGGCAGCCATTAACTATCTCACCCAGCTATGGTGGGAGGAGTCTATTCCTTGGCCAAAATCCTCCTTGCCAATATCCCCTTAGGCAATTACACACTTTGCCAAGGAAGCTTCTCGCACCATCCTTACCTCAACTGAAGCCATTTTCCTCCAGAAAACCTAACACTGGTGAAAACCTAACACAGAACAAAGAAAAGTGGTACTTTTTTCTCTCCTGTGGCCAAGGGAGAAGGGAAAGGGAGGGACAGAGAGCCCGGGAGGAGAGAACTTCGGGCTGGTCCCTGGAGTGCTAGAGACTCAGGGTCAAGCTGGGGGATGGGCAACAGGGGATTGATCACATCCCTTTCTCTTCGAGAATGACTTGATACGTAAGAGCAGTCTCATTCAAGACCATAGACAGTGCTTTCTTGTCAAACCACTAGCATTTGTCATGCTTTGAGAAAAGCATGAGCAGAAGGGGAAAAATATTAGAGAAGTATTTTACCCTAAAAGCTCAACAGTCTTCTGGATAAATTGCCTGCCATGACTAGAGCCACAGGGAGGTTTTGAGCAGTTACTTGCCCAAGATTCTCTTTTCTTTTCCCAGCTTATTGCACCCAATTTATTCTTTTTTTATATGTACATCTTTATTGGAGTAGAATTGCTTTACAATGTTGCGTTAGCTTCTGCTGTACAACAAAGTCAATCAGCCATAGGAATACATCTATCCCCATATCCCCTCCCTCTCGAGCCTCCCTCCCACCCTCCCTATCCCACCCCTCTAAGTCACAAAGCATCGAGCTGATCTCCCTGTGCTATGTGCTGCTTCCCACTAGCCAACGATTTTATACTTGGTAGTGTGTATATGTCAGTGCTACTCTCTCACTTCTTCACAGCTTCCCCTTCCCCCACTGTGTCCTCAAGTCCATTCTCTACGTCTGCGTCTTTATTCCTGCCCTGCCACTAGGTTCATCTGTACCATTTTCTTCGATCCCACATATATGAGTTAGCATACGGTATTTGTTTTTCTCTTTCTGACTTACTTCACTCTGTAAGACAGACTCTAGGTCCATCCACCTCATTACAAATAGCTCAATTTTGTTCCGTTTTATGGCTGAGTAATATTCCATTGTATATATGTGCCACATCTTCTTTATCCATTCATTTGTCACTGGACATTTAGGTTGCTTCCATGTCCTGGCTATTGTAAATAGTGCTGCAATGAACATTGTGGTACATGTCTCTTTTTGAATTATGGTTTTCTCAGGGTATATGCCCAGTAGTGGGATTGCTGGGTCATATGGTAGTTCTATTTTTAGTTTTTTAAGGAACCTCCATACTGTTCTCCATAGTGGCTATATCAATTTACATTCCCACCAACAATGCAGGAGGATTCCCTTTTTTTCCAAACCTTTTCCAGCATTTACTGTTTCTACATATTTTGATGATGGTCATTCTGACCAGTGTGAGGTGATACCTCACTGTGGTTTTGATTTGCATTTCTCTGATGGTTAGCAATGTTGAGCATCTTTTCATGTGTTTGTTGGCAATCTGTATGTCTTCTTTGGAGAAACGTCTATTTAGGTCTTCTGCCCATTTTTGGGTTGGGTTGTTTGTCTTTTTGATATTGAGCTGCATGAGCTGCTTGTATATTTTGGAGATTAATCCTTTGTCAGTTGCTTCGTTTGCAAATATTTTCTCCCATTCTGAGGGTTGTCTTTTCATCTTGTTTATGGTTTCCTTTGCTGTGCAAAAGCTTTTAAGTTACATTAGGTCTCATTTGTTTATTTTTGTTTTTATTTCCATTACTCTAGGAGGTGGGTCAAAAAGGATCTTGCTGTGATTTATGTCATAGAGTGTTCTGGTTATGTTTTCCTCTAAGAGTTTTATAGTGTCTGGGCTTACATTTAGGTCTTTAGTCCATTTTGAGTTTAGTTTTGTGTATGGTGTTAGGAAGTGTTCTAATTTCATTCTTTCACATGTGGCTGTCCAGTTTTCCCAGCACAACTTATTGAAGTAGCTGTCTCTTCTCCATTGTATATTCTTGCCTCCTTTGTCAAAGATAAGGGTGACCATATGTGTATGGCTCTCTATCTCCGAGCTTTCTATCCCGTTCCATTGATCCGTATCTCTGTTTTTGTGCCAGTACCATACTGTCTTGATTACTGCAGCTTTGTAGTATAGTCTGAAGTCCAAGAGCCTGATTCCTCCAGTTCTGCTTTTCTTTCTCAAGATTGCTTTGGCTATTCAGGGTCTTTTGTGTTTCAATACAAATTGTGAAATTTTTTGTTCTATTTCTGTAAAAAATGCCATTGGTAATTTGATAGGGATTGCATTGAATCTGTAGATTGCTTTGGGTAGTATAGTCATTTTTACAATGTTGATTCTTCCAGTCCAAGAACATGGTGTATCTCTCCATCTGTTTGTATCGTCTTTGATTTCTTTCATCAGTGTCTTATAGTTTTCTGCATACATGTCTTTTGCAAGATTCTCATAAATTGTCAGCTTCAACAGTCAAATGCTAAACTGCACTTGAGAAACAAGAAGAAGTGGCATAAACATTAAATTCATAATCATTCAAGAGTGTCCCTTCATTTCCTGACTATCCTCTGAATGAAATCATTTTCTCTTTTCTTTCTTTTTTTCTTTCTCATCTGGCACTGCATGGAAGAGTCAGAGATCACCAGTTTGATTTCTGACTCAGCACACCAACAGTGGAGAAGAGAGGAGATGTTCAAGGAAAGCAGAAGGTAGGAGAAGCAGCCGGTGCCCATCCCCACTCCACCAATTCTCCAGCAACGCATCTTCTGGTGAGATGTTAACCTTTCCAAACCACAGCTTCCTCATCTGTAAAATGGGTATAATCTGCCTACCACTCAGGACTGTTGTGAAGTTTAAGTGGAGGTATACATATGACAGGCAATGTGTGGTAGGCACTCAACCAATGGCTGATATTGTTGCTGTTGTTGTTATTACACTTGAATATACTTAAAATACTCCAGTAGCCACCAGTAAGAGCCCTAGGACCCCCATCTGTGCCTCAGCCCTCTCATTTCCCTCCCCTGCTTGGTTTTTCTCCATAGCCCTTATCACACCTAATATAAAATATATGTTTCCTTATTTGTTGTTATCATCTTTCCTCATGGGGAATGTAAACTCCTGGGGGCAAACATCTAGGTCTACTTTTTTCAAAAAGCTGCCAAATTTCCATCACTTATCAAATCATGGCACATAGTAGATACTCAATAAATACTTGCTGGATGAATGAATATATGAACCCATACTGCACTCTGATCTCTAGTTCTCACTGTAGCTATTAGAAAAGGGAGAACTCACATCTTCTTCTGGTGTACCCTCTGCAAGTTCTATGACTATCAAATAGACCAAACCAGGATACTGGTTCTAGATAGTTTGCTGTGAAATAAACCACTCCCAAGCTTAACGACCTAACACAGCAACCAGTTTGTTTTTCTCAGAATTTGCCAGCCAGGAATTCTGGTCTCACAAGCAGTTACCATCAGTTGTTGGCTGGGCTGCAATCACCTGAAGGCTCAACTGGGGCTGGAGATCCAGTTCCCAGATTATGCACATGTGGCTGGCAGCTGGCGCTGGCTGGCAGCTAGAAGCTCAGCTGGGGCTGTCCCCAGGCATACCTACCATGCCCTCTCCAGCATGGCAGTCTCAGGGTAGTTAGATTTCTTACATGGCAGCTGGCTTCCCCCAGAGTAAGCACCCCAAGATGACAAGGCAGAAGCTTTGCATTTTATTGACCTAACTCATGTCACATAGTGTCACTTCTGCCATACTGTATTAGTCAAAGTAGTCACATTGCCCACCCAGGTACAAGAAGAGGGAACATGGATCCTATCTCTTGATGGGAGGAGCATTAAAGAATTTGAAACCATGTTTTAAAGCCTCCACAGGTACGATCTCGGATAGCTACAGGGAGTAGCCAGGTCTAAGAAGTCGGTGAGGCAGATGTGGGTGAGTGATTAACAGGAGTGGTGGGAACTGTAGGGGAACGGAGCCTTTTGCCCTGTCTGGAGGGACCATAATTCAGCTCAAGTGAAACGTGGAATTTTTAGCAGAGTTGCCCAATTTTAAAAACACTATATGAGCCAAAGTGGGCAAGTCTGAACACCCATGGATTTTCATTTGTTGACTCCTGATAAATGATGTAAAGCAGGGCTTGTGATAACAGAGCAAGGGGTCTGTCCCTCATTCCTTCAGATTGGGCAAACTTGAAGGAACTTTTGAGATCCCCTCCCCAGAACAGGAAACAATGAGAACCAGACAAAAGACCTCTTTGGTGGAAATGAGTCATCACCGATCCTGAGAGCTGGGAAAAAATAAATGGAAGGAAGCGACACATCTGTTGACACACCTCCCATCATGTGCCAGGCATTTGATGTGTATTATTGCATATAATTCTCACCAACAACTTCATGTCATAGGCAGAATTACCTTCCCATCACAAGTGAGTAAAATGTTCCTCAGAGCAGTTAGGTGCTGTGCCTGAGTTCACACAGGCAGAAGGTGGGAGAGTCCAGGTTGGCAGGACCCCAGAGCCCACACACACAACCCTCCCTACCAGACAACATCCTTGGGCATTGCCAGAGCTGCGTAATCAGTGTGGTGGCCCAAACTGGCTCAACCAAATATGAGGTCACTGGGTAAGTGGTATAATGGGAATCATGAGGCCTTGAAATGGGCCAAAAGCTTTACCATCTTCTACTTTGAGCATCTCCTGGTTGATGGTCTTTATACCAGTAGAACTTCCTTATGATAATAAAAATGTTTAGTAATAATAAAAGTACCATTTATGGAGTGCTCCTTGTGTACCACCATCTGTTTGTATGTATGTATGAGTGTGTGTGTATATATATATATATATATATATATATATATATATATATGTTATTTAATCCTTAATAGTCCATTTTACATATGAGGAAACTGAGGCACAGGGAGGTTAAATAAATTGGCTGAGATAACACACTAGCAAGTGACAGAGTTAAGGTTATAACCCAAGTCTGTTTGACTCAAAGTTTGTTCTCTGAAAGCCTAGGCTACCCTGCCCATGCATTCTTCCTACATGCCACATTCATCAGTGAAGTTTGAATGGGCTGTGTCCATCACTATCAATCACTGCGAGTGTCTATCACTGGGAGAAGACAGAAAGCTGCCCCTCAAGGGCCCCTGCGGGATGACCTTATCTTGGTGGATTCATTTATTCTTGGTGAGGCACAAGGATGCAGCACCCTAGAGTCAATGGTGCTCAGGGAGACTGACACATGCTGGCAAAACTCACAAGAGACAGACGTATACACCAGAATGAACGTATAGTAAATGCCTTCATTTCAATGATTACTAGAAGTGCCAAGAGGATCAGAATGCCTCTGCTGGCATGAACAGCACATTCATTCCCTCTAATCATTTATTCATTAAACAAATATTGATGGAACAGATGCTCTGGGGTGAACAGAATCAGACATAGCAAAAAGGTGGTTTGGTGAGCGTGTAATCAACGAACTGACACTGAGATTCTTTGGGTTGTAGGTGACAGAGACCATTTGTATTTGCTTAAATGGAAAGAACCATTTATTCCCCACCCCCACCCCCCAAAATAATACAGGAGTCTCATGGAATCCAATGACAGGAATGAAACTTTGGTCTCAAGAGATATAGAAATTAAGAACAGGAAATATTAAATATATATATATATAATTTCTCTCTCCCACTCTCTGTCTCTCTGTCTCTTTCCTCCCATGGTCTGTTGTCTCAGCTCCTCTGCATCAGCTTTATTCTTTTCTCGTATCAGCCGGAAATTCTGGCTGCACAGAAACCGACTCTGGCCGATTTAAACAGAGAGAGATGTATTGAAAGGATCTCAGAAGACTCAGAATCTCCAGGAAGCCCAAAGAACAAGACAAAAAGAAAAGCAAGAACAAGGAAAGGTTAGACAGCCAGACCCAGCCAAAATCATGCTACAGCCCAAGCCGGGTGATGACATCACTGCTGCCATTTCGGAAAACCAAATGTCTCAGCTTGCACCCCTCCCCCACTGGCCCGGGTGCTGTGTACTGCTGGGGCACGTCTGCCAGAGTACCATCTCCACTATGCCTGCATCGTGTATATAAGCTTTTGTTATGAAAATACATATATACACTCTCACACATACTATATATATATATATATGTAGTATACACATGCACATAAATAGATGATAGATAGATAGATAGGAGATAGATGGATAGATAGGTAGATAGGAGATAGATAGATGGATAGATAGATAGGAGGTAGATAGATAGAGATAGATAGATAGATAGATAGAGACATACTCCCAAGTAGAGACTAGTATAATGAATTCCCTTCACCAACTTAAATAATTCTCAACTCGTAGCCCATCTTGTTTCATCTGCACCCTACATACGTCTTCCCACCGTCTCCTCCTAATAGTATCTTGAAGCAAATACCTTGATCCTATAACTTTATAGGATCAAAGTATAACTATGTCAACATGTAACTCTAGAAGAGGGTTTTACAACCTCGGCATTATCAACATCCTCGACCAGATCATTCTTTGTTGTCGGGCCTGTCCTCTGTGTAATAGGATGTTAAGCGGCATCCCCGGTCTCTATACACGAGGTGCCAGTACCCTCCTCACCCCCAAATATGTCTCTAGACGTTGCCAAATGTCTCCTAGAGAGAAAATGGCCCCTGATTGAGAAATATATATGTATATCCACAAAACTTATCACACTTTAAAATGTTAAAATAATTCCTCAATATCATTAAATGTCAAGTCAGATTTCAAAGTTGTCTGATTGTTTCAAAAATATTTTTACAATATTTATTTGTTAAATTCTAGATTGCAATAAGGCCCATACCTTGCAATTGATTAATATGTCTCACAAGCCTCTTTAAATAATAGGCTTCCATTTCCCCCTTCTCTTTTTTTCGCTTTGCAACTTATTTGTTTAAGACATCAGGTCCTGTAGAGTTTCCCACAGTCTGAATTTTACTGATTATGTCCCCATGGTTTAATTCACCATTCTCCTCTGTCTCCTGTATGTCCTGGAAATTAGTTAGATCTAGAGGTTTGATCCAATTCAGGCTCTATTATTCCCTGTCTCATGGTCATGGAGCACACTTCCATCAGGAGCCCATGATGCCCATTTGCCTCTTTTGTTAGATACCAGCAGTCACTGGCAATCACTTCCTAAATCCTTTATTTCATTAGGTATTTCATTAGGTATTAACAATAGTGGACTTCTATCATTCCTTCTTCATTTATTAGCTGGGATACTTCTAAAGATAAACTTGCCTTTCAATTGTAGGGTTACCTTGACAGTTTGTAAAGGAAAAGTAGAATGCTTGATTTGTTTCCTTTATGTATCAGTTTTCAAAATAATACATTCGGAAACCAGCATCTTCCGAAGGAAACCTGTGAGTTTTGTTGTGATGGGTATAATCTTGAATTCATGAAATAAAACATAATAGAAATGTTTTCAGTCCCTTGCTGAAAGGAATATATATCAGTTATATTCCTTTTGATGCACAATTGTTCCAACTCTGGCCGGTGGGAACCCCTTCAAGTTGGCTCCTGAGTCCTTTGGCGGACTCCAGTTTTGGGCTTTGCCTTGCTTCCTGATATGAAGAAATATTCCAGATTCATCATGTACATTTCCTGCCCCCGACCAGGAATCAGTCATTTCTCAAAGGAGCCTTAGTTCCTTCTAGTGTGTCCCCGCTTCCCGGTAACCCTGGCTCCAGACTCCAGCCCCGAGCTGCTGTTCCCACCTGGCTGAGCACCACTTGCCCCTGCACCAGCGGCCAGGAGGTCGAGGAATCAAGGATTTGGATTCGGGGGCTTCTGTAATGGGCTTCTTTGCTCCCACCAAGCTGACAGAAAGGGAAATTCCCCAAACACGGGGAGGAGGGTTAGACGACAGCCCCCCAAATGCCAGATGCCCCCATACCTCTCTCCCCCTTTACACTTTCTTGGCACATACAGCCCAACAGTCCCTGAGTTCACACATCCTCCCAGCTCAAGTGCAGTAGGTATCGAGTCCCAATTCTAAATTTCCAGAAGCTTTGGTCTGATTGTTCCAATCTGAGTCAAGTATAATTTAGCCTAAGGGCAGGATCATGCAATACACACCTGCCCACAGGGCCTCCCCACTGAACAGAGAAAACAGGTCTCAAAGAAAGGGAGACCTGCCTGAGCCAACACCCCCAAAAAGACACCCTCTGCCTAGAGCCAGAGTTGAGAACTGGATGATGATCCAAACTTTGGAGGCTTTGCATTCTGGGATCATAAAGGACCCCTTTCTGCAGTTCCCAATAGGTGGAGCTCCAAAGATCACACCCTAAGTCCTCTACAAGCCTACCTGGCCTCTTGTCTCAGTGACATCAGTTACTGATCCCTCTCCCTTCAGCTAACAACCACAGTGCACATTTACAGAGTCCTCACTGCAGGCCCATCACCTTGCTACCCATCGTACGTGTCTTGTTTCTCTGAATACTTGATGCCTCCTGTGGTGGGCACTATTGTCTTCGTCCTCATTTTTCTGATGGAGAAACTAAGGTTTGGAGACATTAATTTCATCACCCTACTGGTAAGAGGTAGAGCCAGGATTTGAACCTAGATGGTTTAAAGCAGAAGCCTGTGCTCTTCAACTGGACACCATCTTGCCTCACCAGCATCTGGGAGCACTTGAGTCTTCCCCTGTCCTGTAGCCATAGAATCTAATGAAGGTGACTGTCTCTCTAGTTTCATCTAAGTATCTCCCTTCTGAAGTTATCTCTTAGCGAGCCACCTGATTTTAAAGTCAGCATCCACGCACTAACCACAAAATAGAATTCAAGAGCCAAACTGTCTACTGTGGTCCCATGCAAGGGAGTCAAGTTATCATAACAAACAAACAAAGCCTCATCATAAAATTTGTACCAATTAGTGTAGATATTGTGGGCTTTTGTGACCATCAGAAAAATACAAACTCATATGTTGAAACCTAATCCCCAATGTGATAGTAGAAGGAGGTGAGCCCTTTGGGAGGTGATTAGGTCATGAGGGTGGAGCTCTCATGAATGGGATTAGTGCCCTTATAAAAGAGATCCCAGAGAGCTCTTTCATCCCTCTTCCATGCGAGGCACAGCAAGAAGGCAATCTGTGAAGCAGGAAGTGGACCCTCACCAGACACTAAAACTGCCAGCACCTTAATCTTGGACTTCCCAGCCTCCAGAAATGTGAGAAGTCAATTTCTGCTGTTTATAAGCTACCTGTTTATAGTGTTCTGTTATAGAAGCCCAAATGGGCTAAGATGCTCATTTCATCATGTGAGAAATATCTGTTAAGAACTGTTTTAGACATGGGCAGTAGAGTAGTTAACAGATAAAATGCTGGAGGCAGCGTGGAGCAGTGAGACAGGCAGAAAACAGGAAAGACAAGTAAATATATGATATATTAGATAATGATGAGCTCTTTGGGGAAAAAAATTAAAAGGGAAGATGAATATAAAACATTGAAGGCAAGGAGTTAAAATTTTAGATTGGGCAGGAGGAGGTCCATGGAAGAGTCATTTGAATAAAGTACAAAAGGAAGTGAAGTAGTATGTCACTATCTGAGGGATAACATTCCAGGCAGAAGGAACAGCACGTGCAAAGGCCCTGAGGTAGGAGCCTGACTGCAGGGTGCTCAAGGCACAGTGAGAAGGCCAGGGTGGGGAGAAGAGAGGAGAGGCAGAGCAGTGGAGGTGAGAGAGCCCTGAGCCAGTGCTGTGGGGCCTTGATGGACCTTTACTGTGGGTGAGGCCAGAGCCAGTAGAAGAGTGACATGACCTGACTTATGTCTTCACAGCATCACTCTGGCTGTGGTGCAGCAAAGAGACAGCCAGCAAGGAAGCCAGGAAACCAGTTACGAGGCTGTTGCAATAATCCAGTAGGAGCTGCTGCGGTCTGAACCCGGGTGATGGCAGTGGAGGTGGATATATTTATCTTCCTTCCTCACAAAGGTAGAAGTGACAAAACTGATGTGGGATGTAAGAGAAAGAGAAGCGTCCAGGCAACTCCCAGGTGTGGCCTGAGAGAGTCCTCCAAACTTTAAAACTTCCAAGTGAGACAGAATACAGCTCAAGTCACCTGTAAGTTGGCCATGCCTGCAGCCTGAAGAGGACTTTTTCTTTCCTGTTATATATTTTCTTTTTCTTTAACAAGGCCAGCTTAAAGGCAATTTGTTTATAACTTTAAAACTCCAAAGGATCTCTGCAGGTAAAAATAGTGCCTCTCCTCCCTAAAAGATGCCCTCTGTACTTTCAGACCACTAATAAGATCTTCTCTCACTGCTTGCCCAGCCCCTGCCCCAGACACGCAAAGATGTTATTTTCCTGAGAGCCAAGTTCAAGTAAAAACGTATTTTTCTGGCTTACTGTCCCAGGCAAAATTCCAATACAGTGCTTAAATACTGTCAGCCAATTAGTCAAAGATCTGTTAACTCACACCAGTGCTACCGACTAGGAGTGTGTGTGGATGTGTGCCTGTGTGTCTTTAATATACACTGTTTTTCAGAGTATGCTGAAATCAGGAGAAAACTGGGGAGTAAGAAAGAAGTAGAAAGAAAAGCAGAGCTGGGACAAGAGAAGTTAGACCTATGGATTTAAAATAGCAAATTAACAAGCAGTCGGGTACTGAGAAAGAGGAATTTCAAACAAAAACATCTATCTCAAATCTACTAATGTACACACACTCACATGCACACACACACATACATTAAACACTTGTCTCTAGGAAAACATCTTTAGACATTAACCCATTAACCATTAAGTTAGGTTTCTCCCCCTATAGATTTGCAATGCTCTTTTGCAGTATACTGAATTTATCTTTGGAACTAAAGCATTTTGATAGACATAGGCATGTCCTATCACAGAAAGAAAAATAATGTCCTCTAACCACAGCTGACCAAGAATTCTGAGCTTGAGGCATAAGGCATCCTATCAACTGACGTATTTCCTGGCCAAGAGGAAGTTTAGTGGCGTGGCTGAAAGCTCTAAACAGAAGTGGGTTCAAATCCCAATTCTGCCTCTGTGGAAATCTTGCACAAATGGCTTAACCTCGCTACGCCTCATTTTCCTCATCTGTAAAATGGGAACAATTATATTCTACCTGCTAGAGGAGCTGTGGAGATCAAATAAGGGAAAGCCAACTTCAGCTTAGCACAGTGCCGGGCGTACAGTAGGACCTCAGTGGAGGTTGGCTACAGCCATGTCATTACTAATAACAAGGCCTGGGGGTATTGATGGCTCTGTGTCCCCAGACTCACCACCAAGCTTCCCTCCGGGTCTGTTGTCACACCCCATCAGTGAACCGTGAATATTTAATGAAACACAGAAGCCTGTTCCAACAGCATGTTTTCCTTCATTGGACTGCAATTTCTTAATTGCTTTAAAGCAGATGTACTTGGTTTGCCAGCCAAGTTGCAGGAGATTGGTTTCAGCGTTTGGGTTTCAAAACACGACATTGGCACCGGGTTGTTTCACGTTTGCAAGACGGTCTCTGGGAGTGATATGAGCAGGGCTGGGGGTGGGAGGTGGGGAACGGTATTTTCTGGCTTAATTAGGACATGCCTAGGAGTGTGACCCCTCTGCGTCCTGCCCACCTAGTGACCTAGACACAGACCACAGGATGGGAGGGGGAGGGCTCTGGCGGCTGCAGTGAGCCCCAAATATAGTAAGAACTGAGGGAGAAGACTTCGGGTGTCATTAAGAGCAGAGGCTGTCAAACTGTACTTCGCAGAGCTCTGGAAGGGGGTCCACAGGCCCTGTCAGGCCCCCCAAGCTCCCTTTTAATAGCATTGATTATCATGATGATCAGGGCCAACATTTATCGAGGACTCACACTCTGCCGAGCACAGTCCTAAGCACTTTGCACAGGCTGAGGCATTACATCCTTCAAGAGTTCCCAGGGGGGCTTCCCTGGTGGCGCAGTGGTTGAGGGTCCGCCTGCCGGTGCGGGGGACACGGGTTCGTGCCCCGGTCCGGGAGGATCCCACATGCCGCGGAGCGGCTGGGCCCATGAGCCATGGCCGCTGAGCCTGCGCATCCGGAGCCTGTGCTCCGCAACGGGAGAGGCCACAACAGTGAGAGGCCTATGTACCGCAAAAAAAAAAAAAAAAGAGTTCCCAGGGGTGGGTGCTATCATAAATCCGCTTTCATAGAAAAGGGAACCAAGGCTCAGAGAGGTTAGGTAATAAGCTGGGCCCAAGGTCACCCAGCTTGTAAGCAGCAAGGCCAGGACTCTGACCCTGGCAGCTTGGGGTCAGGACTCAGGCTCTTAAATGCTCAGTCTTCATCATCTTTATTTGTGCAGCTTTCTGTGTGAGATTCCATTTCGTTGCATCTGTGTGTACACACTCAAAGGCACACGTATGCACACGTGCATGTGCACTCACACAAGAACACACATGGAAACCATTGATCTAGTCTAGAAGAGAAGAAACTACTTCAGACAATGTTCCAGAAGCGTTAGGACTCCTTGCTCTTAGCTGCTTCTTCCTAGATGCTCATTCATTCAGTTGTCCATTCATTCGTTCCACAATTTTCACAGAGTATTTACCAGGAAAGGGAGCACAGCCCAGTGTCTGCCAGCATGGAACATTCTGCAGGACACAGCAACAGCCTGACAAACGGGAAGAGGTGCTGTCTTGAGGCAGAGATCTCAGAACCATCCCCACCAAATGCAATGGGAGACTTCAATCGATCTTGATTTGAAAAAACTCAAAGACATGTTCAAGACAATCGGGAGACGTGAATACAGATGAGTATTAGATGATATTGAGGATTATTTATTTAGTTATTACCAAATTCTCATAGGTAATAAGGTCCTTTCTTTTTTTTAATAAATTTATTTATTTTTGGCTGCGTTGGGTCTTCATTGCTGTGCGCGGGCTTTCTCTAGTTGCGGCGAACGGGAGCTACTCTTCATTGCGGTGCGCTTCTCTTGCTGCAGAGCATGGGCTCTAGGCGCGTGGGCTTCAGTAGTCGTGGCACACGGGCTTCAACAGTTGTGGCTCGTGGGCTCTAGAGCGCAGGCTCAGTAGTTGCGGAGCATGGGCTTAGCTGCTCCGCAGTATGTGGGATCTTCCCGGACCAGGGATTGAATCCGTGTCCCTTGCATTGGCAGGAGGACTCTTAACCACTGTGCCAACAGGGAAGTCCAGGATTATTGTTAATTTTGTGAAGGTGATAATGGCATGACGGATATGTAAAACATGGCCTTGATGGCCTGGTTTCTCTAACAAATAAATTGCAAGGGAGAAAAAGAGAGAAAGGGAGAATCCATAGGTTAAAACACTTTAGAGCCATCTCAACCAACTGTGACATACGGTCCTTGTTGCTACACTGACTCAGACAGACTGTAAAAAGAAAAAGGCCAAAGAGAGAGGGAGAGAAGGAGGAAGAAAGAGAAGGAGAGAGGAGAAAAACAATAAAACAGTATGAGATGATCAGAGAAATGTGAATGTCAACTGAATGTTTGATGGTATAAAGGAAATAATTGTAAAATGTTTAGGTGTGATAATGGTATCATGGCTATGTTTTTTCAAGAGTCCTTATCTCTTATAGATACATGCTGAAATATTTACAGATAAAATAATAAAGTGCCCAATATTTGCTTCAAAATAATTAGCAGGGGAGATTAAGGGGAATATAGATGAGGGCGCAATGCAGCAAGACCAACCAAGAATAACTGTCGAAGCTGGTGATGTATACAAGGGAAGTTGTTATATTATGGTCTCTACTTTTGCCTAGGTTTGAAACCTCCACAGGGAAGTTTTTTTATATGTTCGCATAAGTCAGAGATACAAACTGACATATTTGTGAGATAACGTTATGTCTGGGATTCACTTTAAAATATTCCAACAAAAAGATTTTAAATGTAGGAAGAAGGATTAAATAATATGGCCATGACTTAATTGCTGGAGTTGAGTGATGGATCCATAGGTGTGCGTTATTCTATTCTCTCTGCTTTTGTTTGTGTTTGAAACTCTCCTTAATACAGAGGTGGGCTCTGGACCTACAGCACCTCTGTCTGCATATGGCTCTCCCATTTATTAGCTTTGTGGACTTAAGCAGTTTATATACTCCCGCCTCAGCTTCCTCATCTGTAAAAATGGGACAAAATAAAACCTGTCCATAGCAGCTGTCTTTGAAATAGTTCAAAACCAGAAACAACCATCAACAGGTAAGTGGATAAACTGTGGGGTATCCATACACTGGAATACTACTCAGAACTAAAAAGGAATAAACACTGATATATGCAACAAAATGGATGAAGCCCAAAATAATTATGCTCTGTAAATTACCCAGACCAAAAAAGAGTTCATATTGTATGATTCCATTTACATAAAATTTTAGAAAATGCAGACATATCTATAGTGGCAGAGAGCATACAGCATTTGCCTAGTGAGGGGGGGTAACCAGGAGAGGTGGGATGGAAGGATTATCAAGGGGGACGAGGAAAGTTTGGGGTTGATGGACACGTTCATTATCTTGATTGTGGTTTTTTTCTCACAGGTGTGTACATGTCAAAATTTATCAAAGTGTACACTTTAAATATGTGTTCTTTATTGAATGTCAATTATATTTCAATAAAGCTGTTAAAAATAAAGTAAAACTTATCTCGGAATGTTGTGAGAATTAAACAAGTTGATACATGTAAAGTACATAGAACCATATTAGGCGCCTGGCCAGCTCGCTCAGGCAAACATTAGTAGATGTCAGATTCGGTGCTAGATGCTGGGAGTACAAGAGAACACAAGACAGACCAGGGTCTTGAATCCTGCCCTCATGAGGCTTTCAGGCTTCCCAGGAGAGAAAAGAAGCAAATTCTAAAATATTACAATAGGAAAGGACCACAGGGAAGGGAGAATATAAGGCAGTGCAGGCTTCTTGGAAGAAGGAACGTATCAGCTGAGTAAGAGTTGTCCAGTAAAGAGCCTGGGTGAAGAATGTTCCAGTCAGAAAGAAAGAATGTGCAAAGGCCCTGAGGCAAGAGAAAGCATGGTACGGTCGGGAAGTACAAATTGCCGCCATGGGTAGAGTACAGGGAGCATTAAGTCTGCGAGAGGAAGTGGCAGAGAAGAGACTGAAATGAAGAAGAGAAGGGGTGGGGGGGAAGGAGGTGGAGGAGAAGAAGACAAGAAGAAAAGGAGAAGAAGGAGGAGGATAATCCCTAGCACGCATGGTTTCCTGTGAGCCAGGCTCTATACTAAGCATTTTATGTTCATGAGCTCATTTATAC
The DNA here is from genome assembly GCF_937001465.1 of Orcinus orca. Taxonomy (NCBI): domain Eukaryota; kingdom Metazoa; phylum Chordata; class Mammalia; order Artiodactyla; family Delphinidae; genus Orcinus; species Orcinus orca. Next base: position 65,360,690 of record NC_064574.1, on the reverse strand, counting down.
TCAATAACAAACTTCTTAGGTAGGTATGATTACTCCTGTTTTACATATGAGGAAATTGAGGCACAGAGTGATTAAGCCTCTTTATCCAAGATCACACAACTCTTAAGGATGGCAGGGGGATTCAAATACAAGCCTGGGTGATTCTAACTTTCAACCATACCCTAATACCCTAGCTCCGAAGAAAGGATCAGAGAGTTGTTGCAAGTATCAAAAACCTCACAAAGTTCCCCCGCTGTACCTTCTACCCCCATCTCTAACCCTTGGCAACTTCTAATCTGTTCTCCATCTCCACAGTTTTGTTATTTTAAAAATAATATGTAAACATAATCATGCATTACTTAATCTTCGGAGACTGGCTTTTTAAAATGTTTCCCTCGGCATCATTCCCTTGAAGTTCATTTCAATTTTTGCATATATTCATAATTTGTTCCTTTATGTTGCTCAGTAGTATTCTATCATAAGATTTTATCACAATTTGTTTCAACATTCAACCATTGAAAGACATTTGGGTAGTTGCCAGTTTTGGGCTATTATAAATAAAACTGCTATGAACAACAACAAAAAAAGAGGTGTTAACGACAGCCTAGTACCCAACTGAGTCTTTCTCCTCAATGTAATGAAAAGGATTGAAAGAGATTTGAAAAGGGAATGACTTTCCCTGAAATATCATTTGTGGGAAACATTGCCTTGGCAAATATTATCAACCTCCACTTAATGAATATGGAAACTAAGCATCAGAAAAGTCAAGTAACTGGCCCAAAGTCACAGAGTTGGTAAGGTCTGGAGTCTGACTCCAAATCTCAGGCAACACCCTGTCTTGAAATTACTTGTCCCTGAAGTACCATCTCACCATTCCCCTTCTGTCCCACCCTTCCCAGCCTGTGCCTCTGCAGGGCTCAGGACTTCCATCTTCCTTTCCTTTACCAATGCCTGGCATCCGGCAAAGCTCTCTGAGGAAGGTCATCATGATTGCTGTGGGTAGAGGAGGCCATAAGACCTCTACCTCTTGAAAGTGCGTGTCAGAGTCATGACACTACACTCTCAGTCAGCCCCTATTTCCTATTGAATTAGCATGCTTGACACAATCCCTCTTTTGCCATTTTAATGTAATAAGTGGCTAATTTGATTGGGTTCAATGAGACGTTAATGATTGGATTCGATAAAGAGCCAGGAAGTTCTTCCCTCCACCCTGCTGACCTCATTTCTCATTGGAGGTACAGCTTCCTGCCCAGGAAGACTAGAGAGGAGATGGAAGGCCTTGTTTGTACCTTACTGATAAGGAAGACTCCAGGCTCCTCTCTCCTGCAGCTCCAGGGGTCCTGCCGGGTAGGCAAACCTTGATTCTGTGAAACAGGATCACCAGATACCCATATCATTACCATACCAGATCTCTTTGCCTCTAAACTCTTCCCTCTTCAGGGGCACCGCCCCAAAGGGCAGCCTCAGAGTGTTTTGTTCGGGTCCCATCACGTCACTCCAAAAGTATTATCACCACTTTACACGGAGGTGCAAAGCAACCAGGACACTCCCAAGCGGGGTGGGAGTGGCAAGTAATTAATGGAGTGAAGTCCCTTGAGGAGAGGTTCTGGGGTCCAGACAGGGTTTCCAGATAAAATGTACCCCAGGTAAATTTGAATTTCAAATAAGCAATACATAATGTCCCAAATTTTACATGGGACATCCGAAATTCAAGTTTCAATGGGCGTTCTATATTTTTATTTGCTACATCAGGCAACCATTGATCCACAAGTATGGACAAATTAACCTCCAACAGGGGACATAACATGTCTTCCATTGTAAGAGTAGAGGATGAAATTTATACTAAATGTAGTGTGACTTGTTCAAGTTACTTAACCTCTCCCTGGGCTTTGTTTCCTCCTGTATAAAAAGGAGATGATAAGAATACACACCTCCTAGGGTTCCGGTGAGTTAATATATGTAATGTATTAAATGGGTTAATGTATGTACATTGCTTAGAACAGTCCCTGGCACATAATCAGCATTAATAAAAGAGATTGTGAAGATGATATTGATGATGAAGAAGAGGAGAAGGAAGAGGATGAAGAGGTTGCTAAATCTGAAGGTGGGTATAACCACAACTTCCCATTAAAACAGTGAGTAAATATAGTCCCCAACTGATGGCTTGTATTTTCTCTGTGAAAATTCCAGAGGGCAGGAGCCATACCCCCTGTTGTTTAGTCACTGCTGATTCTCCAATGCCTGTAAATATATCTGCCACATACTAGATGCTCATAAGTATTTGGTGAAAAAAAGGACAAAAGGAAAGAAAGGACGGTATGCGAGGAGATTTAAGGCAAGTTAAGAAAGTTGGAAATAAGTGTGTTGGCTATGGTAACACAAAAGGAATTCTAGGCTACATTGAGAATGGATCCCTTGAATTATAGTGGTGCCAATAAAGAGCTTTCTAGGATTTAGTCCAGGAGAGCTCACCAGAACAGACATAAGTGCAGGTAGTAAGAAAGATGGGGAATTCACTAGTGGTACAAGAGTGGGACAGTGAAACAAGGAAGTTGAAGACATTCCTAAGAAAGTAGCTCAAATGATGGACTGTTATTCATAGACTTGACAGGGGAGGATGTGAAGACGTGTGGAAGCTGACTGGCGTCAAGTAAATTGAAGAGGCAATGGCCAGCTTTAGAGGGAGTAACTGAGTGAAAAGTTTGAAGGACAGGAGGGTGTGACCTGAGTGCAAAGTGTTCACATTTATGATTTTAGTGATGGAACAATTCTGGGTGACCATGAGGTTCAGGTTATGGCCAGAGAGATCTGAGTTCAACACTCTTATTTAAAATGTAACAGCTTAAACTTATAATGGACACCTTCATATGTTAAGCTCTGTGACAAGCATGTTCTTTTCATCCACTATCTTTTGTTACCTCATTTAATCCCCCCAACACCCCTGGGAACTACTCTAATTATCTTTGTTTTAAGGAAGGGGAAATTGACACTTAGAGGGGTAAATATCTTAAAGGGTCACAGGACTAAGCAGGGGTAGAGCCAGGATTCACATCCAGTTAAGCACCAATGCCCATGGTCCTAGCCTCTTCACTATACTGCCTGGGTAGGGCTCAAGGAGAAAACAGAGAGCCAAGAATGAGCCATGACTCACCCAGAGTGAGGGACTCAGAACCTAAACCATTTTCTTCTGACCTTCAAGGAAAGTACACTTGGTAAAGTATCTGGCACAAAGTGTCTGGCACATGGTAGGAGTTCAATTCCTGGGGTGGCAGCTAACTTCCAAGATGGTACCCAATGATCCCCACCTCCTGGTATTCACACCCTTCTGCAGTCCCCTCTGATACCGTACCAGTGCAACCTATATAATGACAGAATAATGATAGAAGTGATGGTAAGTGATGGTAACCTAATCGCTTCCAAGATTAGATTGTAAGAGATACCATGGCTTTTGTCTGGGCTTACTCTTTCTCTTGGGTCACTCACTCTGGAGGAGTCTGGATGGCGTATTGTGAGGACACTTGGGCACCCTATACAGAGGCCCACATGGCAAAGGAGTGAGGCCCCCATTCAACAGCCAGCCGGGAACTGAGCCTGCCAACAACCACAGGAGTGAGCAGGGAAGCAAAGCCTCCCCACTTAAGCCTTCAGCTGAGTGCAGCCCCCAGCACCACAAGAGACCCTGAGCCAGAATCACCAACTAGGTGACCCCCAATTCCTGACACACTGAAACTGTGAGATGATAAATGTTTGTTGTTTTAAGCTGCAAAGTTTTGGGGTAACTTGTTACACAGCAATAGATAACCAATACATCTAGTGACTATTCTTCAAGTCAAGCCTGTCTGTGAGGCTCCCTGACCCTCAGCTTCCTCATGAATTTTTTTCAAGAAGTAGACAATAAAAGGACACATCATTAAAACACCGAATGTCCCTCAGTTTAGACCTTTCAGTCAAGAATGGGATCTGAGCCAGTCTGTTCAGGTCTGTAACCCAACTCTAACTGCACGACCTTGAATATATTATCAACTCTCTGAGTTACTCAGTCTCCTCTTCTTCAAAATGAGGGTAATATTAGTACCTAGCTCAGAGAGTTGTACAGATGACACAGAATAACGACTAGCATAAGAGCCTGACACATAATTAGTACTTAATAAACATTGGCTATTGTGGTATTATTGTTAGAATTAGTAGTAAAAGGCTAACTGCAAAAATTAAAAAAAAGAAAAAGAAAAACTATAGGAATTTCTGTTACCTAAAGTAACGGTTTAAAGACTAAACAGAGGTTTGAAATAAGAAAACAAACAAAAACAAAAAACCTGCCAATGCAATGACCTGTAAAGGACACTGATGAATGTTGATTGTACAAGGCATGGAAAATCACCCCAAATGGTACTCCTGGGTATCCCCACCTCAAACACCCGAAGGTGTACCCCAACATTGGGCCCAGATGCTGGCAGATGGCTGACTTCCAGGTGCTGCACATTTCATCGGAACTGGACTTCTCAGGCCATAACAGAAGTGAGTCAATGGCTTAGTCACTGCTTGGCAGGTAGCAGAGGTCAGATTAGGAGAGGAACTGAACCCAGAAGCAGAGGCTTGCTGGGAAAGACCTCAACCGTTCCATCTCTCCCTGGTCAGTAGAAATCCCTGCTTGCTCCAGAGCTGCCCCCACTTTAGGGGAGGCAGGCAGGGGATAGGGAGTCCAAGATGAAATCAATCCTGTGTTTAAAGGTATCAGTCAAACCCCAGTGGAAAAAACTAGAACTCCAGGGTCAAAACACAGCTCAATGCCAGCCTCAGTTCAGCCACATACTGGCTGTGTGCCCTTGGGCAAGTCACTTTACACATCTAGGCCTCATTTTTCTCAACATAAAATGGTGCAAACTGATGCCTACCTGGCAGGATTTTGTGAGGCTAAATCAAGATCACACATGTAAAGCAAGGTACCTAGCACACAGTAGGCCCTCAACAAATAGTAGCTAGACATTTACCAGGGTTTGCTCCATGGGGATAATAAAACTGCCTTCAAGTCATTGCTAGGAGGATGAAACAAGGTAACAGAAGTACAGTATCAGGCACACTGCACACAGTAGGTCCTCAAGTAGGTGAATTCCATTCTTTCTAGCAGTTCCTAAAATCTCTTCTCCAGAGAGTCTTCCCAGGCTAATCAGAAGAGGAATGATAAATTTCTCTAGGGCTTCCTGACCAAATTTAAAGATCCTTTGACATGATCACTGAGGCAGAGACTGGCTAGTTGGTCACCACACCTGTTTCCTCTCCTTCTTGGGTGCATGATTGGACCACACTTCCCAGCCTCTCTTTAAGTTATATGTGGCCAGGTGACTGAATTCCAAGCAAAGGATGTGGACAGAAGTGATGCCTTGCCCTTGAAGACCTCCTTCACTGTTCCTCCATGTTCTCTCCCCCATCCCCTGGGTGGATGCAGAAGAGTCCAAAGTCCTAGATGGGGGAGAAGAGCCAGAAGATGGAAAGAACCTCGGCCCAGGAATCATCCCATGAACAACCACCCTGGTGACCAGGAATACCTACGTTGGACTAGTACATAAGCAAGAAATATACTTTTGTAATGTTAAGCTACTGGATTTAGGGCTTTGTTTCAGCATCTGGAGAATCCCGCTCCAAGTTCCCACTATAAAGTGGACCTAATGAATAAAATGAACTTGGCTGCTCCAGGGATTTGAGAGCTAGATATTCCACCAGCAAATATGAATTATCTTAACTTCAAAACTGCCATAAAGGAAAAGCTCGTGGGGGATTAACCTAGGAGGTACTGCCCATAATAATACCCAACACTTCTGAGAGCTTGCTTTGTGCCAGGCACTGTGTTAAGTGTTGCACAGCCCTTATCTCAGATACTTCTCATAATAACCATATGAAATAAATATTATTAAGCCCATTATTATTATTAAGGGAACTGAGCATCAGAGAAATTAAGGAACATTTTCTCTTTTTCACAGCAGAGAACTGGTTCTATGTCATGAGACACTGATGGTTCCATTTTGTCCAGAGAAGGGGGAGGAATAGGTGTGCCCTGGAGTCCTCTGGGAGCCAACAGGGAACAGGAGGGTCCTCAGGTCCCTGAGTACAGAAAGAAGAGAATGCTGCCATTTCCAGATGGTGGGGAAAAACCAATGTTCATACGTTGAAATATTTACCCCAGGTCAGCTGTGCCCTGTGTCTCATGCTTGATGTAGATATTATATTTGTCTATTACCAGTGTCCACTGGAAGCATATTCACGTCTGTGGTTTTGGAAGCCTTCCCCTACCTTTTTAGGCCAACCATTAAATGGTTGTCTTTTGAACTCTCATTGCACTTCATTTGTATCTCTCACTGTGTGAACTCAGGCAAGTTACTTAACCTCTCTGAGCATCACTGGTCCCATCAACAGTATAGAGATAATAATAGTGCCAACTCCCTTGGGTTGCCATAAAGATCAAACAATGTGATACATGTAAAGTGTTTGACTCGGCAGACAGTAAATGCTCAGTCCGTTGGGTGTATGCATGTGTGTATACGCATGCACAGACTTGCTGAGTACCTGCCTAAAATAGAGATAATATTAACTCCTTTGGTACCAAGAGAATTGACTAAAATAACATATTTCCAGTCATGACAGCACCTTGCACAAAGAAAACAGTCAAAGAACCTTAGCTGGTGTTATTATTTCAAGCCATCCGCCATTAGCACTGAACTGGGATGAAGAAGTTCCTGATTTGAGTTCTGGGTCTCCCGGGTGGCAGCCTCGGCCAGGGCAGCTCATCTGTCCATGCCTTAGTCTTTATGTCAACAACATAGGGATAATGAAGGTCACCGCAGAGGATTTTTTTTTAAGCATTGAATAGTATATAAAAATATTCTGTAGATGGTAATAAACTTTTAAATGTATGTAAATAGAGTTATTTGGGGACATGACCTTTATTCTTCTTGTTAACAGGAAGCAGAGTTTGCTTTGTTAGTCCCCCAGTACCCAATACAATGACTGGCACACAGTAGGTGCTCAAGAAATGCTGAACAACTGAGTGAAAGAACAAATATATGAAAGAATGGGTTGAATGTCTGGGACTGTTTTAAGCTTCCAGAACTCAGGGTTTTTGTCTCTGATGCAAATTTCTCTTGGAATAATCATCTATATAATCCACTGGCCCAGGACTTACAGCTTGATTTTTGATACAGTGATGAGGCCTTTCTAACCCTTTCCAATCAGCATAACAATAATAATAATTGAATGCTTTACTTTCAAAAGGCCTTTACATCTACCATTGCATTTTATTCTGTCAGCACCCTTATAAAAGTGAGTTATTATTTTCATTTTGCAAATGGAAAAAAAAAATTGAGACGGAGAGAGGAAATGCAATTTTTCCAACTCTGCAAGCCAGTGGCCTGTCTGGAATTTCTAGGATAAACTTGATTTCAGTTATTCTTTCCCCTCCTCAGAAATCTGGCATCTTGATTTAGGGATCTGGAGAAATGCCCTCATTGTCGGTGTCCCTCAGAGTTCATTCCAAGTTAGATATTTGCTCTACTAGCTAAATGGCATCACCTTCTACACCACTGTCCAATCTAGAAATTCGGAAATTATCCTGGGTTCTTCTCTGTGTCTCAGGCCTCTCTAACCCATACCCCACACTCTTTCCCACTGAGGCATGTGCATTCACAAACCAGTCACCAAGTTTTGTCCATTCTTCCTCCAAATCATCTCTAGAACCTCTTTGCTCATCTCTATTACTCCCACCGTAGATGGGGTCACCATCACTTCCCAAGTGGATGACTTCAATTTCCTGATTGACTACTTTGCTTCCATCCCAGTCCCTCTGACCATTCCCCACATCCTAAGTGATCTTTTAACCATATACATTCTATTTCATGGTCTTGGAATAGAATCCAAACTCTTCACCATGACCCACCAGCCCTTCAAGATCTGCCCTCTGCCCTCCTGACTTCCCCTCTGGCCACCATCATCTCAAACTCACATTCCCACCACAGAGAAGTCCTTGAAATTTCTAGAGTGCTCCCTGCTCTCTCTGGCCTCTGACCCTTCACACACATTGTCCCCTCCTCTCCATATCCTTCTGTTCTCCAAGACCTGCCTCCTCTCTATACCCTTCTATTCTCAAAAAATCATCCTAAACATCTCAGACTCAAGGAACTCTCCCTTGCTCTTGCAATCTCCGTATTCATGAATTCAACACACGTTGTTTTTTGCACGCTCCCATCACCAGCCATGAGAGCTAAGTAAGATTGCACTGAGCCACCACTTCCCAATGATTTCCACTCTTGCCCAAAGCCCTTCCAAAGACTCTGTGAATTCCAGGGCAATAGAGGAACTTCATGGGTTCCTCTGGCAGACCACATTGTGCCCAATGGGAAAACTCAAGCTCTTCTCCAACTGTCACATTAGAAAACCACTCTCACTGATACAAAGGGGATTGTTTGACCTATAATGTTTGGAGGTTCTCAGAGAGGTATCTCAAGATGTTGTGGAGAAGCACATATCCTTTTGCCATTTTACTGGAACATTCTCCATTTAGATGCCCTTCACACTCCCCCTCCTTATCTCCTGCAAAACAGCTTAGCAAACCCCTCAACCAATATGGTAGCCAGTAGCCACATACAGCTGCTGAGCACTTGAAATGTGGCTAGTCCAAATGGCGATTTGCCATAAACATAAAATACGCACTGAGTTTCAAGAACTTTGTACACAAAAAGAATGCAAAAATCTTATTAGTAATTGTAATATGATAATATTCAGATATATTAAATTAAATTATTTCACTGTTTCTTTCCAACTTTTAATGTTACTAGAAAATTTTAAACTTCGTATGTAGCTCACATTGTATTTCTACTGGACAGCATTTATCTAAACCACTGAGCTCACCAATGGCAGTTGTCTCCTCAGGAGAAATTCCAATGCCGAGGTTTTAAGATGATGTTTAATATCTACATCCCCTTCATACACTATCAAGTGAAGACACTATAGCACAAAAGTTCGTCTTCTCTTAGTCTGTTTTCCCAGTGATAAAATAAGGAAGGTTGTTCATTTGACAAACAGCTCTGGAACTCGACAATATGACTGGCACTGGGGATACAGGGGTGAAGGAAATGGAATAGAGCCCACACTCAGGGCTGGACCAAAAGGTGCTTCATGATCCCTTCTATCTCTGAAATGTCCATGTCACCTCAAAGCTCCAATTTTCAGTTGCACAATCTAGAATTCCTGTATTTGTGGTCCAAACACGAGAAAGTCAGGGTCTTGTAACTTGAAAGCTATTTTTCCTTAGAAGATCCATTATAAAACATAAAATATAAGGCCCCAGGCTACCCACACATAAATTTATTTAATTAATAATTACAGTAATATATTATTGATTCTGTAAACACTGAATTTTTAGGAATTGTCTCATTTAATTTTCACATCAACCGTGAGAAGTTGACGTTAATATATTGGCTTTTCAAATGAAGGAACTGACGTTCAAAGAAGTTTAGCAATTGCCGAAGTTCACAAAGCTAGAAAATGCTAAAACTGGTATTTGAAGAAAAGTTTGTGCATGTGTGGAGGAGAGGGGGGCTGAAAACCATGGCACGTTTCATTAAGCCAAAGTAGAACTGGAGACAAAAGCTCTTCTTCCTTTCCCTCTACCCTACCCGCCATTAGATTTTCTTGCCGGGTCCCCTGGAATTTGATCCAGAGCATGAAAGCTATAAGGATCCCGAAACAAATGGGACTTTTTCAGTTACAACTCGTAACTTGTAAGGGATGGAAAACCCAACATACCCAGGTTTAAGCCAAACAAAGACGAAAGTGGACTCAGAATGACTGGCGCAGCAATTTCAAAGTTCACGAGTATTTGGCTTCCAGAGTAGCTTTCAGGAGTTCAACCCATGTCATCAGGCCCTGGTTATCTATCCATCTCTTGGCATCTTGTTCTGCTGAGTCCTCTCCACGCTCTTCCTTCTCCTATGCTCTAAGCTCCTACAACCTCTAGCCTTCATGGCAACAAGATTCTCTTCCCTGGAAGTGCCACCAAAACTCCATAATTAGCTCTGATTGGTTTTAAGTGAGTCACATGCTCATTTATGAACCAATCTTTGTGGCAAGGGGAATGGAGTGTTCTGATTGGCCAAACTAGATCACATGCTCACTCTTGGACCTGGGGAATATGGTCAGTCCCACCCAAACCACTGGCCTGAGGTGAGCGGGCCAGCTCACCAGATATTCTTTTTCCTCAAAGAAAATCTGCTGTTACTGGAGGAGGCAAAGGAACTGATGGTGGACAGGCAAAACCCGCAAATATCAACTGTAGTTGTTATGAACCAGTATGCAGGTAAACTGGCTCTCAAGAAAACGAACAGACCCTGATTTGTAACATTTGAAGATGTCATTGATGTAAATAATCCCACCATGGCTAATTTCAAGCTACCAACAGTTTAATAACCGCTTCCAAAATTCCTGAATATTTAACAGTGTGTTCTCATAAGCCCGTCAGACCCGGCTTTACCACACCACTGCATCCTCTAAAGGAAGAAGAAAAGAACCCTTGCAGAGAAAGGTATTATAAGAGGAAAGGGATTTTTTAATCCCCTTTATTTTTGGTATTTTATTAAATAAAAGTATGTCTCTCATAATCTCAGAAAATGTCCTTTCTCTAATCCTCAGAGTTCATGGAGAAGCAGGAGACAGCTCCAGTGACCTCAGGATAGCCAGCTCTAACTCTTCAGATACTGTAGAAAGCTCCGTCACCAATTTACCCAGAATCTCTCTGCAAAAACACTTATGGGCCAAACTAAAGCTCCTCTTTCTACCTTAGGATTTGTGTTTAATGTTATTATCAAAACACCAATTCAAAGAAAATTCTGCCATCTGTGAACATCTGTTGTCACTGATTAGAAACCACTCAGAATGAAGCCATTTCCCATCTTGCCCAATATTAACTGCATACAGACACCATGGCCAAAGTTCTTCTAAATAACTTGTAATAAACTGGGATGTTTCCTTAAATGTACATGCAGATGAGGACTCACCATAGCAACTATGAGTGCCAGGATGTGAAATGCATACTGCAAACGTGGAGGTAGCTGTATTAGTCTGGGTTCTCAGAGAAATAGAACCAATAGGAGATAGATATGGATATAGATATTAATGATAAAGAATTGGCTCACATGATTATGAAGGCTGAAAAGTTTAAGATAAACTGTTGGCAAGCTGGAGATCCAGAAGAATCAGTGATGTAAGTTCCAGTCCAAGTCTCAGTATTGATGGTATAATTTTCAGTCTGAGTCCAGAGGCAGGAGAAGACTGATGTCCCAGCTCAAAGACAGTCAAGTAGAGAGGATGGATCCTTTCCTACTCAGCTCTTTATTCAGGCTTTCAACAGATCAGATGAGACCCACTCACTCTGGGGAGGGCAATCTGCTTTACAGTTTTCTGACTCAAATGCAATCTCATCCAGAAACACTTTCAAAGACACACCCAGAAATGTTTAACCAAATGCCTGGGCACCCCCATGGCTCAGTCAAACTGACACATAAAATTAACCATCACAGAAGCCATTTCCCCTATATTCCAAGTGCCCAGCAATAGTCTGTTAGTCTGAGACCTTATATTACACATTTTATAATGGAGTCTCTATAGAAAAATACCCCACAAGTTCGAAACCCCTGACTTCCTCATGTTTGGATCCCCAGTGAGTGGAGGGATTCCTAGGCTGCACCTCGGAATATCAGAAATTTGAGGTGAGATGGATGTTTTCAAGCTGGATGGGACCATAAAACTTTCTTTTCATCCAGCCCTTAGGGTTAGCATAACAAAGTAATTAAGAAGTCAGCTTTGGGGTTCAGATAGACCTGGGTATACATCCCATCACTGTCACTTTCTAGCTGAGTGAACCTGAGCATATTTCTTAACTTCTCTGAACTTAAGTTTCATATCTATGTGCTGGGAATAATACTACTACTTCCCAGATAAGAACAGTTTGAGAAGATACAAAGAGTTTTAGCACTGAGTCTAGGGCTCCCAACTGATAGGCTCCCAAAGAATACCAAATAATTTTTAAATAGCTTTTTTTTTGCATTTTATTCTCATTTTAATGAGATTTTCAACAGCTGCCATTTGGTTTGTAGAGCAAATCTTTTAAAAAGTAACTATTTTTCCATTTTTGATATTCTTATGAAAAGTATTTTCTTCAATTTTAAAGCCCTGCCCCTCTCCCGAAGAAGTATGAATAGCTATGATGTAATGTGTATTTAGGGGAAAAAACGAACTAAAACAGCTTTTAAAACACTTGAGAAATAGGGATAAAGGTCCAAAGTCCAGGCCTGGGCCTGCTTTAGGTGCTAAGCTGCCCTGGCATGCTCGGCCCTTCACCATCCCCAACAGCAGATGCGTGGGCCGTGCACAGACCTCCTGGGATGTACCACAGAGCCCAATCTCAATGTTATTCCCTTATTGAAAATGCCCCTGTGACTTAGGTGTTAGGTCGCTGAAAAGAAAGTTGAGAAACACATGAGCTGTGTTTAAGGGGTCTATAAAAGAGGATGTTTCACAGCCTGTTTGCTTTAAGGAATACAAGACTTCAACACAGGTGAGTTTTGAACTTCCTTTGCTTGTGAAGTGTTTCTTTCCATCAGTATTTATTATAATTTACTACACTAGGTGCTGTAGGGGTCACAAAAGAAATAGAAGACATGGAAGATGAGGAAATGTAGTGACCAGTGTGTGGACTTGGAGAGACAGCCTTGGATTTAAAGCCCAGCTCTACCACTTTTTAAACGTGTGACCTTGGGCAGGTTATCTAACCTCATCAGGAAAATGAAAGGTGTCCCTACCTGGCAGCACGATTTTGAGGACTGAATGAGATAATGCCTGAAAAATATATGGTACTCGGTTAAGAACAATGTTAGAACCCTTCTCTGCCCATAGGTAGGAGCTGATTTTCTAGGAGAGAAACTAAGATACACAGAGAAGTTAAAGCTACCATTTGTGTTATGTTTACAATGGACCAGGGTTTTGCATGTTGATTTTTCATGTTCTTCACGCTGTCGTCGCAAAGGAAAAAAAGGTAATTTCCCTGCCCCCATCCATGCTGGAATAAAGGGGCCTTGTTGGAAAAAACGCTGCCCCATCAAGGAATCAAGCTGAAGCGACCTTAGAGGGGGTGGAAGGAGAGCGAATGGAGCAGTAGCAGAGAGGGAGGTACCCTAAGACGGGAAGCACCCAAGGGCGCGGGGCGATCTCCTCAGGAGAAGAGTCCTGGGCCTTGTTAGCACCCCGCCCCAAGGAGTCAAGACCCCACTCAGCAAAAACAACTTCCAGGGCCTCTTGGTTTGGGCAAGGCTGGACAGGCCAGGTTAGCCCTGGAAAGAGCATGGCTAATGCCTTAGCAGGAGCTCCCTCAGAGGTTGAAGGACCAACACTCAGCTAGGAAAACCACAAAAGCAACCTCAAGGAAGAAAGACCGAACTCCATCAACCAAGCAGATGAGCCTTGAAGATTGATTTGATTTGTTTCAGTAATAATAATAATAATATATTTCTTGAACCAGAATGTCATTTATAGGACTATAAGGCTTTACTAAGGACTTCCATTCATATTCTGTACACCAAATTGTTCAAATCATCCTGTGAGACAGGCTTCAGTACTTCCGTTTGACAGAGGAGGAAACCGCGGCTACAAGGGTTGCAACAAATTGTTTTGGGTCACAGTCAGTGAGAAATGATTAAAGACTATTTATAGCACCAACTACATATCTGACATGGAGTAGGTGTTTAATACATACGTGTTGAATTGATTGAATGAACAAGATACCTTCTCAGTAAAGTCCAATTGAAATAGCAAAACTAGGGGGCTTCCCTGGTGGCGCAGTGGTTGAGAGCCCGCCTGCCGATGCCGGGGACACTTAGTGGGACGCTTAGTGGGACAATTGGGGAAACTTGACCATTGACTGACCATAAGATGAGAGTAAGGGAATATTAAATTTTCTTTTATGTGTGATGATTGGTACCGTGGTTATGTTTTTTAAAAGTGTGTATCTCTCAGGCATACAGAAGAGTCTACAGATAAAATGATATAAAGGCTAGGATTTTGCTTGAAAATAATCCAGAGATTTACAGCAAAGGGATAGTGTAGAGGACATAAGAGTATGCAAAGGTTAATGGTTGTCAGGGCTAGGTGGTGGGAAGGTTCATTGTACTATTCTCTATTTTGGACTGTGTTTGAAAATTTCCATTACAAAATGTTAAAAAGGAGGGGAGAATAACAAAGGGATCCAATGGGACTTACGTTAATGATCTGTTCATGGAGCAGTCTGATCATAATCTTCCTTCCCTCTGTGATCTGCCAGTAAAGCTAAGTGATGATTCTGGAAGAGAAGAAAAGAAAGAATGGCAGGGCTTCCCTGGTGGCACAGTGGTTGGGAGTCCGCCTGCCGATGCAGGGGACACGGGTTCGTGCCCCGGTCCGGGAAGATCCCACATGCCGCGGAGCGGCTGGGCCCGTGAGCCATGGCCGCTGAGCCTGTGCATCCGGAGCCTGTGCTCCGCAACGGGAGAGGCCACAACGGTGAGAGGCCCGCGTACCGCAAAAAAAAAAAGAAATAACAAAACTGGGTAACAGTAATAGCTGGCATGTGCCAAAACTGCTTTAGAACTAAACTCATCTAATCCCCAGACAACATTAAGAGATGCATTGTCCCCATTTTACAGATGAGCAAGCCAAGGCCAGAAAGGTTCAGATGTTTGCTCCCAGTCACATATCCAGGAAGTAGCAAAGCCAACATTTAAACTCAAGAGGTCTGGCTCCACAGGCTAAGTTTTTAAGTAATGTACTATCTGGTGAGTGGATGCCACACAGAGTGAAGGAACAATCCTCGGAATTGGCACCAGGACCTCACTTTTTCTTTCTAAGATTGGGAAACTGATAACATGAAGGTTAAGAGCAAGAGCTCTGGGGAGAGAGAAACTTAACCCCAAATCCCAGTTCCAACACTTTCTAACTCTGTGATCTCAGGCAAGTGACTTAGCCCTTCTGAGACTCAGTAGGATGGAGGAAACAATAAACTGTGGAGAGAGGCAAATGTTAGAGCCTCATCTCAGTGCACAGGGCCTGGTGGAATGGCAATCAACGGTGTTAATCATCATAATAATAACAATAACTAGAATGGCAGCTACGATAACGTCGTTGATGATACCAGTGATGAGGAAGGAGGACGAGAAGGCAGATTCCAGGAAGAAGGGACTTCTAAGATGGGTTGTGAAGGTAGGGAGGAACACAAGATCAGAACATTCCCCAAACTGGGCAGGGGTGTCGGGGTGGATAGCACATCAAAAGGCACACACATAAACCTTGGAACACACTCTTTGACAAGCACGTGTTAGACACCGTGGAGAGGAGAGCCCCAGACAGGTAGATGGAAGAGGTAGCTCCTGCCAACACAAGGCCCAGCAGCCCTAACCCCTACAGCCATTTTTCAGTGAGTCCGCGAGTACAGCCCAGGTGACTTCACTCAGGGACATCAGCTGGCACACGCCTCCCTCAAATCATAACAAGATTGAACCTCCAGCCACATCCTCCACATCCGTTTTGGCAGAGATGTTATTTGGAGGGACCCATCAGAAGGGGCATCTTAAATGCAACCCCCTCAATTGGAGTGACCTCCTCCCAGGGCCCTGAGTGCCTCAGCACACCCACACAGACACTGCTTGTGTTTGAAATGTTAGGTTTGCCTGAAGCAGTTGAATGGAAACCCAAATTCAGAGAACAGTTTGCCACTCGTGAGGAGCCATCACTCAGAAATGCAGTGACCGGGCTTGAAGATTCAAGGCCATCACCCGTGGCTCCTGTGTTGCTCTATTTAGCTTGGATGACCTGGAGGCATGGGGCCTCCAAGATTCAGAGTCTAACAACATTTCCGTTAACTCGACAGAGACCCCATCCACTGGGGCTAGGAGCCAGAGAAGCCAGAATGAGAAGCAAAAAGTCAGGAGAAGACAGATTGAGTCTCATGCTTCTTCTTCCCTCTTCTGTCAATGGGATTATGACTTGCGGTCCTCATAGACCTTGGTTGTTCAAAGCCTGGTCCTGGACCCGCAGTGGCAGCCTCACCTGGGAACTTGTTAGAAATGCAGAATCTCAGGACAACTCCCAGACTTGCTGAATCAAAGTCTGCATTTTAACAAGATCCCAGGTGATTCCTGTGCACATTGCAGTGTGAGAAGCATGGTTTGGGGGGAATCACAGCCTCTGAACCCATGTACATAGCTGGAAACATATCACTCTAAATTTAATTAAAGGCAAAGCAGTCATACATTTATGAAAGAATCAGGACATTTAACAAGGGCCCCTGGCATGCCAAGGACCTTCCACATATTTTTCTCATCTGTCCATCTCCCCACTCTCCAGATTCAGCACTGAGACTCAAAGCAACTTGCACAAGGTCATCCATGTAGTAAGTGACAGAGCTGGGCCAGTTATGGTTCATCTCCAGGGGCAAGGGATACGGTTCACTTTCCCAGAGCACAGGGCCACAGGTTTTATTATCAAGGAAGAGGGAGACAGCTCTTGGATGGGAGACCAGTGGTGTAAGCTACGGCTGGACTGCAAGAGTAGAATTCTTCCACAGAGCCCTGAGGCTCATGAAATGAGAAACACATCTCTCAAGAGAAAGAAGTCATTGTCTGAGAGAAGGGAGGCTCTAAATCAGGGAGTGAGCCCTCTGCTAGTGCCTGGGCACCTACGTGCTGAGCTATCGCCAGTCCTTACTGTAGCACAGGAAGGAAGGGAACTAACCATGCTGGGTGCTTGAACCACGTGATCTCACTTCTTCCTCAAATAGGCTCTGTCATTGTTCTCACTATATAGAGGAGTAAATGTGGTCTGTAGAGGTGATAGCGATTCCCCAAAGAGAGCTGAGGCTCAGATCCTGTCTGGTATGATAGCAGAACCCAAGCCCGTTTTCCAATATGGCACACAGGATGATAAAATCCTGAACTAAGAGAGCAGCATAAGAAACGAGAAAGGAGATAAATGGAGGAGACTCCACAGAAGTAGATTCTGCCAGCCTGGGTGTTTCTTTGGATGGGGAGGCAAAGGCAATGTTACAGGTCATTCTGAAATTTCAAGTTGACCACTGTTAAGCATGGTCAAGAGACTCATTGTCTTTATCAAAATAAAATGCTTAGGATTGAATTCCCAAGAGTTTGAGACAGATATTGACCCGTTCAACCACAGGGCATCCGCTTCCTTCATGTCCTTCTCCCTAATGCTTGCAGTAATTTCCAGAAGGAAGATAAGTGAGATCAGAGGCAACAACCCCCAAACAAAATACCCCTTGTCCATGGGGAAGACATGGCCAAGAGAGCCTGCAACATCCCCTACCCGCCGGAGAGGCCTAGGCCTAGCCACACCCGGCTCCACCCGCCATGCTATTACTCATCTGATATCCACATACACACTTTTCTTGCCTCACCATCTTTACTTGCATTTCCTCTCATGAAATTGGCCATCCATCTTAAGGCATATGGAAATTCCTCCCACCTCAACTCCCTATCTCCTCCAAAGTTGAAGAATCCTTTGGACCAAATATTTGAATATTAAGGAAGGGTTTTTCTCTAAGCACATAAAACTACTGTATTTGCTAAGCCTAGTTCCCAAAGGAAAACAAATCCAGAATGAATGTTAACATGTCCTCCCACGTATGGAACCCTGGTCAAAGCTGATGCGTCTACAGAAAAGCAGAATCTTGGATGCAAGACACTGTGGTGATGGCCTCCTAATTTCTCATTCAATTCTCTATTGGTTGAGAATTTACATCTACCATTGCCTCAGTCAAATCGCTCTTCCACACAACTTTCAGAATGATGTTTTTTAAAAATCCAAATCTGATTATGTCATTCTTCTGCTTAAAACATTTCAATGGCCTCTCATTGCACTTAAGATAAATTCCGAACCCCTTAACATGGCCTGTGAGGTTCTACGTGATTGGGTCCCTGCCTACTTCTTGCAGATTCTCTGGTGCCTCTTTATAAGTAAGTACCACCCTTGGATCTGGAAAAAGAGGGGTCCTCATGCTAGGCCCTCACAATGTACACAGCCCACATACCACAAACACTGAAAAATAAATTATTAAAGAACACTAGGGCGGGCTTCCCTGGTGGTGCAGTGGTTGAGAGTCCGCCTGCCTATGCAGGGGACACGGGTTTGTGCCCCGGTCCGGCAGGAAGATCCCACATGCCGAGGAGCGGCTGGGCCCGTGAGCCATGGCCGCTGAGCCTGCACGTCCGGAGCCTGTGCTCCGCAACGGGAGAGGCCACAGCAGTGAGAGGCCCGCGTACCGCAAAAAAAAAAAAAAAAAAAGAACACTAGGACCTATACCCTAAACATCCACTCTCATGACTAACACCATTCAAGCCCCAGGGAAATGCTTCTCTGCATCCTTTGCTCTGTATCTTTAAAAGAAAAGGCAACTGCTTTCAAATGCCATGAAGGATTGTCTCTGATGCCCCTGCTGATTTTGGAAACAAACGATGCCTTGGAAGGCAGAGATTTCAGCATTGAAAACACTTAGGTAAGAGAAAATGGGAATTAATTAACTTGTCACATCCTTCCTCTCAGATAGCACAAATGGGACACATTCTTACAAAATGAAGCAGTGTTTCCTAGTAATGCCAAGCAACCGTTTTCTTGCTTCCCTTCATGTTTCAATTCATGAGTCCAGAGGTACTCACAGATTAGTATAGTATTTGCAATGGTTGGACACGGTAGCTGAGAAATATTCTGCAATGTTAAATGATTTATATTACTCTGAAGTTTATATATATGTGGGTCTAGAGTCTATTCATGACAAGCAAAAAGCATGATATCTAATCTTTACATTGACAACTAGCTAAACTTTGAATGTTAAAATGAGTTAATGAATTTGAAAAGTTCTTAAAGCACTGATTTGTTTTACTTAAATCATTTTGATTTGGATTTTGATATTCATTATAATTCATATTTTACTGGTTAAATTTAATAAATAATTGAAAATATTTAGGCATAAGTTACACTGGCCTCCCTTGGGTTCTGAAAATTTTGCCATTGGGGCTGCTTTACATCTCCAATCTCGATGGAATTCCTTGAGTTCCTCAAGTGCACTGTCCTTTCTTACCTCAGGGCCTTTGCACATGCAGCTCCCTCACCTGGGTCATACTTCCCCTCAGTACCCTTCACCTGGACAACTTCTCCTCACACCTTATATGTCGCCTTAAACTTCTCATCCTTTAGGAAGCCTTCCTTGGTTCCCCTGACTGGGTTCCCTTATCGTGCATACCCATAGCACCTGTTCTTCTCTTTTCTATGTTTTGGTTCAATATCTGCTTTCCCCAGGAGACTGTAAGCTCCTTGAAGGTAGGGACTGTCTTGCTCACATCATTCTCTCTAGCACCTGGAAGAGAACCTGGAGTACAGCAGCTGCTCAGTAAATATCACGCGACTAAACAAATAACAGGGCAGAGCGTCAGCTCTGATCACACTGAATTGTAATTACTTATTCAGGTCTCTCCAGTTACCATGAGGCTGAAGCCAAAAACTGGCAACCCCCGGGCTACATTTGGCACACAGTTTGATTAGTTTGTCCTGCAAAATATTGCCCATACCATGCCTTTAAATTTTTGAATGAACTGCCAATGTTTAAGAAGTGGGAAATTTCACTTGAAAAATCCATTATTTTTGGCTTCTCTTGAAAAAGCCAAAGATTTGGCAACATTTCCCACATGGCAATGACCCTCTGAGCTGAGACACATCTGCTCGTAGACAGAGCTCAGTTGTCCTGCCTGCCACAGTCCTGATCTACTCTGCCTCACTCCTTCCATCACACTCCTATGGCCGCGACTAATATTCCATCACCAAACCTTTCTCCTCTTCTCCCTGAGCTCAGAGCTGTATTACATTTGGCAGCCTTCCTTGCAGCTAGGAGAGGCCATGTGACTGAGTTCTAGCCAATGAATTCTGATAACATGTAATGAGGATCACGTCTGGTTCTGGCCCATAAAAGACTTCCATGCAAGGTCCTCTCTCTCTTCCCTCATCTGTCAGCTGGATATTGATGGCCAGGGAAATCCTGGAAGGCACACGTTAAAGATGGAAAAGCCCCCATAAGCCTAGGTTTCTGAAAGATTGGGTAGAAACTTCCCCATCTACCTGCTACCCACCAGGAAGAGTCACATGGGACTGTTTCGTTAGAGAATAAAACATTCTTACTGTCTGAAAACCACTGAAATGTTGGGGTTTATTTTTAACAGCAGCTAATGTTACCCCAACACAGCCTCCATAAAGCATTTGAATTTGGTATCCCTGCATAAGCTTCTGGAAAACAGAGATGATGTCTTGTTCACTCCTTTATCTGCAGTGCCTGGCACAGTGCTGGGCCCATAGTGGATGCTCAAAACATGTTTGCTGAATGAATGAATTACAGGAACACAAAGAATCCATGTAAGCTGCAATCAGAGCTGAGACAGGCTAACTCTACCCCACGACCCTCATTAATGGCAGCAGCATCCCTGCCCATCACCAGCCCCTAACCTTGCAGCCGAGCTTTCTCCTATAAGACCCTCTCCAGCTGGCCTCAGATCTCCCTTATCTCCTGAGCCTTCATGGCCTTCACCCGTGCAGAAGACAGCAGGAGGTGACATGTGGAATTGGTAGGAAGAGATAGGCGTGCAGTGTTAGAAGCTGCTTGGAAAGTAAATTTCATGGAATCACCTGCTACTCCTACTCAAATCTCACCCAGAAACTGCACTCCCAGTCCCTGATTCAGCTCCCTTCTCTTGGTTGCAGAATGCCCTGAAAAAAGAGTTCCATTGGACAAGAGGAAGAACAAAACAGAATCTACCTTCAGAATCGTGCATCAGCAAATATTTATTACATGACCAGCTCAGATAACAGTGAATGCTGAGCAACTTCTGTGCATGCCTTCTTATCTAGAAATTGAGAATAGTAACAACTAATATTTTATATCACATCTTTAAAATCTCATTCACTTACATTATTTCATTTAATATTCAAACATCTGTGTGATAACACGCAGGCAGGATAAGGATGAATGCATTACACAGTTGCAAGAAGTTCTCAAACTTTTGCTTTGTATGTGTCAAGCACTCTGCTAAGGACGTTATGTCCATTATTTCATTCAAAGCTCAACAGGGTTCTATGAGGCATGTTCTATTACAATTGTGTCCAGTGCACCAATGAGGACTCTGAGGCCTAAAAAGATGAAGTGAGTTGCTCTGAGCCATGAGATAGTAAGAAGTAGAGCCAGAAATTGAACCCCTGTCTATCTGACTCCAACATGCTCTATACCCCTTAGCTTAGGGTAACACTGAGTTATTTTTGTTATGCATATGTCTGTCTGCTCTAGCTTATGAGCTCCTCCAGGCAAAGACCGAGCCATAACACTCTCCCCGGTGAGTACCATGCCTGACACTTCCAACAGTACATATGTGGAGGATGACACACAGAGAAAAGAAAGAGTGAGTGAGGGTTTAAATAATCTGTCCACAGCCATGTACCTAATAGCTCCCTGACTTGAGACTCAGAGTTTGGAATCCAAGAACTTTTCAATAATAAGAAGAATAGCTATGATTTATTGAGAACTCATATCAGGCATTTTTATGCCTATACTATTTCATTTAATTCTTGAAAGAACCTTGTAAAATGGGTGTCATAATACCCTCATGTTGATCTCAATGAGATTCAACACCTTGCCTAAGGTCACCCAGCTAACTAATATCGAAGACTCAGTTTGTCATATCTGGGTGACTTAATGCTTCCCACCTTCCTCCTCTGAGAACTGGACCCAGTCTCTGTAGCTGTTCCAAGCTGATTGAATCCTTCCCACCCCATATCCCAAACCATGACCCCCGCCCATATGACTATAAGAACCCCACTGCTCAGACGTTCCTGTGATGGAGCTCCACCTCCAGAGGAGGCCTTTCAGATGTGGGGGACACTCCCCAGAATTATACCAGAGAGGCCAGGAACAGGAGCTTCTGCATCAGGCAGACCAGGTTCCAGTGCTCTGCTGCCTTCTCACTGCATAAATGGTTGGAAAAAAGAAAGACAGGACTTACTGCAGACTACTGTTTCTCTATCAAGTGTGGCCTGGGATCCCTAGCACATCTTATGTCCCCACTACATATTTCATAGTGCTCCGTCCATCCACCCATCTATGCACCCATTCTTTTTTTACCTATCAATCCATCAACCTTGCATCCTTTCCTTTCTTTTATCCATTCTTTTACCAATGTCCCCTTCCATCATCTTTCCTTCTTCCTTCATTCACCCCTTCCTTTATTCCTTCAATCCATCCACTCGACAAACATTTGTCAACTGAAAAATACGCACAACCTAAAAGTTGAGAATTATGTCTTATTCGGTAGACATACTGAGGACTTAAGCCCAGGAGCAGCCTCTCAGATAGCTCTGAGGGACCTTTCCAAAGAGGTAAAGGAGGAGCCAGGATATATACGAGGTTTTGCAAAACAACAACAACAACAAAAAAAACCAGGTAGTCAGAACATCAGAAGATTACTGTTAATTAAATAAAACCAGACATCTTAAGTTAAAGAATTTAGCGCTTTTCTATGTATGGGAAGATGCAAGAGCCTGGGCTCACTGAAATCATTCCTTTGATATGCACCTCAACTATCTAGGGCAAATATCCTGTTTTCTCCATCCTGAATCTCTTCAGCGTACACAGTCTGGGGCAGCAGCAGTGGCTGCTGACTTGATGGCCACAACATCCTTTGTTTACTGGTATGGGAGGTGACATTCTTTGTCCACACATTATTGACCAACTACTGTATTCCCAACATTGTACTGGGCTCTGGGTTTACAAAGAAAAGACACAGCACATGACGTAGTATAGTGGTCAAGAATGGGGTCAGCAAGCAGAGAGGACTAAGTTAACATCTGGGTTCTGTCACTTGCAAGCTGAATGCCCTTGGACAAGGCCCTGAGCTTCTCTGAACCTCAGTTTCCTCCTATATAAAATGGGGGGATGGGAGTGTAGTACATAACTCATCTGAGTTGTTTGTGAGGAGAAGACAAGATGAAGCATATAGTGAGTGCACAAACACCATCAGTTGGCATTGTTATTATAAAGCCAGTTCCTGCCCTGGAGGAACTCAGGAAGGCACACTGGTAAATACGTTAAGACTTACGATATGAAACCATAAGTAGTGGGAGGTGACTAAAGTCAGCCTGAGGCATTAAGGCCTGTCTCAAGGAAGACGAAGATCCCAGCTTCTTTTCTAATAAAAAGGCACCTCTTCCAGGAGAAGATTCATCCTGAATTACTTGATGACTTTGAGGCATTTAAAATGACTTTCCGAATAATCACCTCTTTCCTCCCCTTGACCAAGGTCTTTGCCAAAGTATTTTCAGCACTCTGGTTTTGTGCTGGTGTCCTGTGGCTGTTTCTGAATTTAACAGATCTTCATTCTCCCATAGATTGCTTCTAGAATGTCCTTGGAGCATAATATATCTTAGATTCATCATAAAATTACAGCAGTGAAAAGTACCTTAGGTACTATCTACCCTACACTTCTGCACTCACTAGAAGGGAAGACCCAGAGAGGTTAAGTGAGTTGTCTGAGATCACACAACTAACCTCGTGACCCAGTTGAGATCAGATACAAGGTATAGTGAAGCCCACTCCAAGGTTACTTCCAGACTACCATGCTGCCTACTCCTCTAATTTCTCATGCCACCTAACACCCACCCTGTAGTCCTCTTTCTGTGTATTTCTTTATCTCTTTCTCATCCATGGTGGGGAAGCAAGTTGAGGGCCAAATTATCTTGAGAAAATTACTTTGCCTTGCCTCTCTGAGTCTGTTTTCCCATCTGTAAAATTATGTTGATAAGACAAACTTCACAGGTTTGATGTAAAGATTAAAGGAGAGAATTTAAGTGAAAGTACTTCAAGAAATGCTATATATTGTCTTTGATTCCCAGTACAGCCTATAAGTGGTGGAATCAGGACTCAGACTTAGCTGGATCTGACGGCAATGTGTATGTGCTTTACACTACATTTCTGACACTTAGTAGATGCTTAACAAATAAAAGAAATTAGCTTCCAAGAAGGTCAAGTAGATG
This sequence comes from Orcinus orca, assembly GCF_937001465.1. Classification (NCBI taxonomy): domain Eukaryota; kingdom Metazoa; phylum Chordata; class Mammalia; order Artiodactyla; family Delphinidae; genus Orcinus; species Orcinus orca. The sequence goes on along the minus strand of NC_064574.1, from coordinate 65,336,567 downwards.
TACTTTTCCCTATTCCTCCTGCTAAGTACAACTGAAATGCATGGACAGTATATATAAAACAAACATAAGTACAACTTCTACTTCTACCTGAAAGTAACAGTGCAGCACCACTCATTTCCCCTACCAGAGCAGTGTCAGAGAAAATCAGCCGGAACCAAAGGCTTTACGAAGATACAGGGTGACAACTGCTGAACAACCATTGACAGTAAGACACTGGAACTCACCAAAAAATATACCCCACATCCAAAAACAAAGGAGAAGCCGCAATGAGATGGTAGGAAGGGCGCAATCACAATAAAATCAAATCCCGGAACTGCTGGGTGGGTGACTCACAAACTGGAGAACAATTATACCACAGAAGTCCACCCACTGCAGTGAAGGTTCTGAGCCCCATGTCAGGCTTCCCAACTGGGGGTCTGGCAACAGGAGGAGGAATTCCCAGAGAATCAGACTTTGAAGGATAGTGGGATTTGATTGCAGGACTTCGACAGGACTGGGGGAAACAGAGACTCCACTCTTGGAGGGCACACACAGAGTAGTGTGCACATCGGGACCCAGGGGAAAGAGCAGTGACCTGATAGGAGACTGAACCAGACCTACCTGCTTGTGTTGGAAGGTCTCCTGCAGAGGCAGGGGGTGGCTGTGGCTCACCACGAGGACAAGGACACTGGCAGCAGAAGTTCTGGGAAGTACTCCTTGGCATGAGCCCTCCCAGAGTCTGCCATTAGCCCCATCAAAGAGCCCAGGTAGGCTTCAGTGTTGGGTCGCCTCAGGCCAAACAACCAACAGGGAGGGAACCCAGCCCCACCCATCAGCAGACAAGTGGATTAAAGTTTTACTGAGCTCTGCCCACCAGAGCAACACCCAGCTCTACCTACCACTAATCCCTCCAATCAGGAAACTTGCACAAGCCTCTTAGATAGCCTAATCCACCAGAGGGCAGACAGCAGAAGCAAGAAGGACTACAATCCTGCAGCCTGTGGAACAAAAACCACATTCACAGAAAGATAGACAAGATGAAAAGGCAGAGGGCTATGTACTAGATGAAGGAACAAGATAAAACCCCAGAAAAACAAATAAATGAAGTGGAGATAGGCAATCTTTCAGAAAAAGAATTCGGAATAATGATAGTGAAGATGATTCAGAACCTTGGAAAAAGAATGGAGGCAAAGATCAAGAAGATGCAAGAAATGTTTAACAAAGACCTAGAAGAATTAAAGAACAAACAAAGAGAGATTAACAATACAATAACTGAAATGAAAAATACACTAGAAGGAATCAATAGCAGAATAATTGAGGCAGAAGAACGGAGAAGTGACCTGGAAGACAGAATGGTGGAATTCACTGCCACAGAACAGAATAAAGAAAAAAGAATGAAAAGAAATGAAGACAGCCTAAGAGACATCTGGGACAGAATTAAACAAAACAACATTTGCATTATAGGGGTCCCAGAAGGAGAAGAGAAAGAGAAAGGACCTGAGAAAATATTTGAAGAGATTATAGTTGAAAACTTCCCTAACATGAGAAAGGAAATACCCATCAAAGTCCAGGAAGTGCAGAGAGTCCCAGCAAGATAAATCCAAGGAGAAACACACCAAGACACATAGTAATCAAACTGACAAAAATTAAAGACAAAGAAAAATTATTAAAAGCAACAAGGGAAAAACGACAAACAACCTACAAGGGAACTGCCATAAGGTTAACAGCTGATTTCTCAGCAGAAACTCTACAAACCAGAAGGGAGTGGCATGATATATTTAAAGTGATGAAAGGGAAGAACCTACAAGCAAGATTACTCTACCCAGCAAGGATCTCATTCAGATTTGACGGAGAAATCAAAAACTTTACAGACAAGCAAAAGCTAAGAGAATTCAGCACCACCAAACCAGTTCTACAACAAATGCTAAAGAAACTTCTCTAAATGTGAAACACAAGAGAAGAAAAGGACCTACAAAAACAAACCCAAAACAGTTAAGAAAATGGTAATAGGAACATACATATTGATAATTACTTTAAATGTGAATGGATTAAATGCTCCAACCAAAAGACACAGGCTTGCTGAATGGATACAAAAACAAGAACTATATATATATATATATGCTGTTAACAAGAGACCAACTTCAGACCTAGGGACACATACAGTCTGAAAGTGAGGGGATGGAAAAAAGATATTCCATGAAAATGGAAATCAAAAGAAAGATGGAGTAGCAATACTCATATCAGATAAAATAGACTTTAAAATAAAGAATGTTACAAGAGACAAGGAAGGACACTACATAATGATCAAGGGATCAATCCAAGAAGAAGATATAACAATTAAAAATATATATGCACCCAACATAGCAGCACCTCAATACATAACGCAAATGCTAACAGCTATAAAAGAGGAAATCGACGGTAACATAGTAATAGTGGGGGACTTTAACACTCACTTACACCAATAGACAGATCATCCAAACAGAAAATTAATAAGGAAACACAAGTTTTAAATGACACAATAGACCAAATAGATTTAACTGATATTTACAGGACATTCCATCTGAAAACAGCAGATTACACTTTCTTCTCAAGTGCACATGGAACATGATCCAGGATAGATCACATCTTGGGTCACAAATCAAGCCTCAGTAAATTTAAGAAAACTGAAATCACATCAAGCATCTTTTCCAAACATAACTTTATGAGATTAGAAATAAATTACAGGGAAAAAAATGTAAAAAGCACAAACACATGGAGGCTAAACAATATGTAACTAAATAACCAAGAGATCACTGAAGAAATCAAAGAGGAAATCAAAAAAACCTAGAGACAAATGACAAAGAAAACATGATGATCCAAAACCTATGGGATGCAGTAAAAGGAGATCTAAGAGGGAAGTTTATAGCAATACAATCCTACCTCAAGAAACAAGAAAAATCTCAAATAAACAATCTAACCGACACCTAAAAGAACTAGAGAAAGAAGAACAAACAAAACCCAAAGTTAGCAGAATGAAAGAAATCATAAAGATCAGAGCAGAAATAAATGAAATGGAAACAAAGAAAACAATAGCAAAGATCAATAAAACTAAAATCTGGTTCTTTGAGAAGATAAACAAAATTGATAAACCTTTAGCCAGATTCATCAAGAAAAAGAGGGAGAGGACTGAAATCAATAAAATTAGAAATGAAAAAGGAGAAGTTACAACGGACACTGCAGAAATACAAAGCATCATAAGAGAATACTACAAGCAACTCTATGCCAATAAAATGGACAACCTGGAAGAAATGGACAAATTCTTAGAAAGGAATAACCTTCCAAGACTGAACCAGGAAGAAATAGAAAATATGAACAGACCAATCACAAGCAATGAAATTGAAACTGTGATCAACAATCTTCCAACAAACAAAGGTCCAGGACCAGATGGCTTCACAGGTGAATTCTAGCAAACATTTAGAGAATAGTTAACATCCATCCTTCTCAAACTCTTCCAAAAAACTGCAGAGGAAGGAACACTCCCAAACTCATTCTACAAGGCCACCATCACCCTGACACCAAAACCAGACAAAGATACTACAAAAAATATATATGTACAGACCAATATCCCTGATGAATATAGATGCAAAAATCCTCAACATAATACTAGCAAACAGAATCCAACAACACATTAAAAGGATCATACACCATGATCAAGTGGGATTTATCCCAGGGATGCAAGGATTCTTCAATATATGCAAATCAATCGATGTGATACACCATATTAACAAACTGAAGAATAAAAACCATATGATCATCTCAATAGATGCAGAAAAAGTTTTTAACAATATTCAACATCTATTTATGATAAAAACTCTCCAGAAAGTGGGCATAGAGGGAACCTACCTCAATATAATAAAGGTCATATACAACAAACCCACAGCAAACATCATTCTCAATGGTGAAAAACTGAAAGCATTTCTTTTAGGATCAGGAACAAGACAAGGATGTCCATGCTTGCCATTCTTATTCAACATAGTTTCGGATGTCCTAGCCACAGCAATCAGAGAAGAAAAAGAAATAAAAGGAATACAAATTGGAAAAGAAGTGAAACTGTCACTGTTTGCAGATGATATGATACTATACATAGATAATCCTAAAGATGCCACCAGAAAACTACTAAAACTAATCAATGAATTTGGAAAAGTTGCAGGATACAAAATTAATGCACAGAAATCTCTTGCATTCCTATACACTAACAACAAAAGATCAGAAAGAGAAATTAAGGAAACAATCCCATTCACCATTGCAACAAATGGAATAAAATACCTAGGAATATAGCTACCTAAGGAGGTAAAAGACCTTTACTCAGAAAACTATAAGACACTGATGAAAGAAATCAAAGATGACACAAACAGATGGAGAGATATACCAGGTTCTTGGACTGGAAGAATCAATATTGTGAAAATGACTATACTACCCAAAACAACCTACAGATTCAATGCAATCCCCATCAAATTACCAATAGCATTTTTTGCAGAACTAGAACAAAAAATCTTAAAATTTGTATGGAGACACAAAAGACCCCGAATACCCAAAGCAATCTCAAGGGGGAAAAAAATGGAGCTGGAGTAATCAGACTCCCTGACTTCAGACTATACTACAAAGCTACAGTAATCAAAATAATATGGTACTGGCACAAAAACAGAAATATAGATCAATGGAATAGGATAGAAAGCCCAGAGATAAACTCACTCACCTATGGTCAACTAATCTATGACAAAGGAGGCAAGGATATACAATGGAGAAATGACAGTGTCTTCAATAAGTGGTGCTGGGAAAACTGGACAGTTACATGTAAAAGAATGAAATTAGAACACTCCCTAACACCACACACAAAAATAAACTCAAAATGGATTAAAGACCTAAATGTAAGACCGGACACTATAAAACTCTTAGAGGAAAATATAGGAAGAGCACTCTTTAACATAAATCACAGCAAGATCTTTTTTGACCTACCTCCTAGAGCAATGGAAATAAAAACAAAAAATAAACAAATGAGGCCTAATGAAACTTAAAAGCTTTTGCACAGCAAAGGAAACCATAAACAAGACGCAAAGACTACCCTCAAAATGGGAGAAAATATTTGCAAATGAATCAATGGACAAAGGATTAATCTCCAATATATATAAACAGCTCATGCAGCTCAATATTTTAAAAAATAATAATCCAATCAAAAAATGGGCAGAAGACCTAAATAGACACTTCTCCAAAGAAGACATACAGATGGCCAAGAGGCACATGAAAAGCTGCTCAACATCACTAATTATTAGAGAAATGCAAATCAAAACTACAATGAGGTATCACCTCACACCAGTTAGCATGGGCATCATCAGAAAATCTACAAACAACAAATGCTGGAGAGGGTGTGGAGAAAAGGGAACCCTCTTGCACTGTTGGTAGGAATGTAAATTGATATAGCCACTATGGAGAACAGTATGGAGGTTCCTTAAAAACCTAAAAATAGAATTACCTTATGACCCAGCAATCCCACTACTGGGCATATGCCTAGAGAAAACCATAATTCAAAAGGACACATGCACCCCAATGTTCATTGCAGCACTATTTACAACAGCCAGGTCATGGAAGCAACTTAAATGCCCATCGGCAGATGAATAGATAAAGAAGATGTGGTACATATATACAATGGAATATTACTCAGCCATAAAAAGGAATAGAATTGAGTTATTTGTAGAGACATGGATGGACCTAGGGACTGTCATACAGAGTGAAGTAGGTCAGAAAGAGAAAAACAAATATCATATATTAACACATATATGTGGAATCTAGAAAAATGGTACAGATGAGCCAGTTTGCAAGGCAGAAATAGAGACACAGATGTAGAGAACAAACGTATGGACACCAAGGGGGGGAAGTGGGGGAAGGGGCGGTGGTGGTGGTGTGATGAATTGGGAGATTGGGATTGACATATATACACTAATATGTATAAAATAGATAACTAATAAGAACCTGCTGTATAAAAAAATAAATTAAATTAAATTAAAAAAGTAAAGATTAAAAAAAAGCAGATACAGAGTCACATAGCATAATACAAAAATGTATAGGCTTCAAAAAAAAATGTATAGGCTTTAACAAAAACTCACTCATCAGACCAAGAACCAGTATTATTTCAAACTGAATGAAAAAATACAATTAATAAATGCCAACACCAAGATGCCAGAGATGTTAAAATGATCTGACAAGAAATTAAAGTAGCCATTGTAAAATTGCTTTTTTTTTTTTTTTTTGCGGTACGCGGGCCTCTCACTGTTGTGGCCTCTCCCATTGCAGAACACAGGCTCCGGAAGCGCAGGCTCAGCGGCCATGGCTCACGGACCCAGCAGCTCCACGGCATGTGGGATCTTCCCGGACCGGGGCACGAACCCGTGTCCCCTGCATTGGCAGGCGGACTCTCAACCACTGCGCCACAAGGGAAGCCCTATAAAATTGCTTTAACGAACAATTACAAACACACTAGGGAAAATGAAAAGATAGAAAACCTTCATAAATAAATAGAAAGTGTCAACAAACAGAAGATATGAAAAAGAAGACAGGAATAAACACACAGACCTACTAGAGAATGGATTTGAAGATATGGGGAGGGGGAAGGGTAAGCCAGGACAAAGTGAGAGAGTGGCATGGACATATATACACTACCAAACGTAAAATAGATAGCTAGTGGGAAGCAGCCACATAGCACAGGGACATCAGCTTGGTGCTTTGTGACCACCTAGAGGAGTGGGATAGGGAGAATGGGAGGGAGATGCAAGAGGGAAGAGATATGGGAACATATGTATATGTATAACTGATTCACGTTGTTATGAAGCAGGAACTAACACACCATTGTAAAGCAATTATACTCCAATAAAGATGTTAAAAAAAAAAGAAGCAAATGATATTTTTAAAATGAAAAAGCCAATAACCAAAATTTGAAAACTCAGTGAATGGGATCAATAGCATAATGGATGGGAGAGGGGAAATAATCAGTGAACTGGAAGACTGAACAATAGCAGTTACCCAATCTAAACAACAGAGAGTAAATAGGCTGAAAAAAGAAAAGTGAAAAAAGGCTTAGGGACCTGTGGGACTGTAAAAGGTCTAAGATTCATGTCATTAGAGTCCCAAAAGGAGAAAGAAGGTGAGTCCAAAAAAGTACTCAAAGAGATAATGGCTGAAAACTTTTCAAATTTGGCAAGAGCCAGAAACCTTCAGATTCAAGAAGTTAAGAAACTCCCAAACCCTGGGACTTCCCTGGTGACACAGTGGTTAAGAATCCTCCTGCCGATGCAGGGGACATGGGTTCAGTCCCTGGTCCAGGAAGATCCCACATGCCATGGAGCAACTAAGCCCGTGCGCCACAAAAACTGAGCCTGTGCTCTAGAGCCTGTGAGCCACAACTACTGAAGCCCGCACGCCTAGAGCCCGTGCTCCGCAACAAGAGAAGCCACCCCAGTGAGAAGCCCACGCACCGCAACGAAGTTTAGCTCCCACTCACCACAACTAGAGAAAGCCCAGGTGCATAAATGAAGACCCAACACAGCCAAAAATAAACAAATAAATTTATAAAAAAAAAAAAGAAACTTCCAAACCCAAAGAGAGTCACACTTCATAAACAACCTTCTGGAAACTAAAGACAAATAAAAAATCCTAAAAACAGCCAGAAAAAGGACACTTTACTAACAGGGGAAAAAAACAATTCAGATAACATCAGATTTATTACCAGAAAACATGGAGGCTGAAAGGAAATGGCACAACATATTCAGGTGCTGAAAGAAAAAAAATTGTCAATCCAGAATCCTATACCCAGTGAAAACATCCTTTAGGAATAAAGAGGAAATCAACATATTCTCAGGTGAAGGAAAACTAAGAGAATTTGTCACCAGAAGCCTAAAGAATGGCTAAAGAAAGCTCTCTGGACAGAAAGGTAATTTTTAAAAAGGAAACTTGAACAATCAAGAAGGAAGAAAGAACACAGTAAAGACGATACGGGTAAATACAACAGGTTTTCCTTTTCCTCGAGTTTTCTAATCTATGTTTGATGGGCGGAGAAAAATAGATAAATCATCATCATAAAAAGAGAAAAATATTTGGAACTTAATTTATAAAAATTTGGAAATTTCTTTATTAAAATGCCTCTTGGGGCTTCCCTGGTGGCGCATTGGTTAAGAGTTCACCTGCCGATGCAGGGGACACGGGTTCGTGCCCCGGTCCGGGAAGATCCCACGTGCCGCAGAGCGGCTGGGCCCGTGAGACATGGCCGCTGAGCCTGCGTGTCCGGAGCCTGTGCTCTGCAATGGGAGAGGCCACAACAGTGAGAGGCCCGTGTACCGCAAAAAAAAAAAAAAAAAAAAAAATGTCTCTTGATATGTGCATTATTTAGAATTTCCAAAAACTTCATTACTTCACTTTACACTTGCCCTCTAAGAAGCACAAGTCTCAAGAAGATCTATCTGTGATACATCACTTCTCCCTAGTCAGATCCCACCCAGGTAAGGCACAATGTGCTCAGCACCCAGAAAATTCTCCTTTGTCTCTCTAAAAATTTTCCTTAAACATGGCTAAATTAGAACTCTTTGATTGCAAATGACAGATACTCAGTTTGAACTTTTTTAAGCCAAACAACAGGAAGGTCAGGGCTGGTGCTAAGAAATGGCTAGAATCAGTGTCTCCAATGCCATCAGCTTACCCTCCATCTCTGTCTCTCGTCATGAAATTGGTATGCCTCTTTCTGCATATCAATTTCATGATCTCCTATCTGGGCTTTCTCTGAGTTTACTTCCTCACAGCCCTGGGCCCAGTAGAAAAAGATTTTTCTCCTCTGCCTCCCATTTGAAAAAAAAAAAAAAAAAAATCTTGGGAATTCTCTGGCAGTCCAGTGGTTAGGACTCGGCATTTTTACTGCCAGGGCCCGGGTTCGATCCCTGATAGGGGATCTATGATCTTGCAAGCCACCGGGTGTGGAAAAAAAAAAATCTCAAGGAAGGACTCTGGTTACTCCTGGGTCTTTTCTTCCCTTTTGACCAATCTCCTAAACCTATTTCTAGGGGGTGGGATCTGTTAGCAAAAGAGAGCCTTAGATGCCGGTCAAACAAAATCTGTGGCCTGTGAAATACTTTAAAAGCATGAAATCAAAACAAGCCTTGACTATTCTCCTCCCACTGACTTCATCTTCCTTAGTTAAGAATCCTTAAGGAATCTGATCATAGCAAAGCAGGGTTTCTCAGCCCCAGCCCCAGCCCTACTGATGTTAGTTGCCAAATAAGTCTGTTGTACGGAGCTGTCCTGTGCGCTGTAGGATGTTGAGCAGTATCCCTGGTCTCTCTACCCACTAGATGCCAGTAGCAGTGCTCCATCTCCCATTTTGAAAACCCAAAAATATCTCCAGACATTGCCAAGTGTCCCCTGGGGAACAAAACTGCTCCCAGTGTAGTCACTGCAGTAGAGGGATGTGAGATGGGAGAACAGAGGGCATTTTCCCAGAAGCTATTACCAAAGTGGACATCTTGTGGGGTGAGGGGAAGATAAGGGGAAAGCCATGGAGGAAGGGAGGGAGAGGAGGATGGAGATGGCAGTGCTTCCAGCACCTGTCATTTTTCCATTAGCACCTTAGAACCAATTAATTTATCATATTATCTAGCTGTCAACTTGGAAGAAGAGCTAGGGCACCAGGGCATATGAAATAGAATGAGGCATAGAAATACTTCAGCCTGCGGGTGTGGGGAGGGAAGGATGGACTAAGGATTCAGACTCCTTAATGGAGCTGGTAGATGGTGGTAATTCAGCATCAGTGACCATAAACTGAGGGTGCTGGACTATGTTTCTTGTGTCTACTACCAACTGTTATCCATATTAACAAAAGCGATCACTTGTAGTTCAGAGTTTTCATTGGGGTTTCTCAGACCCAATCTTATTTGATTCTCCCCTAAACCATACGAAGTGGGCAAAGGAATGTCTTGTTATGCCCATTTTCATATGAGGAAACAACCCATTGTATAGGAAATAGAGACACTATCACGTGGGCACTAAAAGTGTGGGGCTTTTAATACCACAAACCAGGCTTCACTTCTTAGAATCACGTTCCTTGTAGGAACTTCCTGTTGTGAGACAACTCAGGCAAGCGGGCCTGGCCAAGGCAGCTGGTTTCAGTCAACCGTTCCCTAACAACCTGCCCCCTGAGAGACTTCATACTCAAGATACTTCTTGGGAATTGGGGTGGAGGTCTGTTTCTTCTGTAACTACTTCCTGCTGGGAATGGGTGCCGTCCTGCCTAGTAGAGTAGAAGTCTCTCTCCAGCTGTTCTATCCTTGTATCTTTTTTTTTTTTTTTTTTGGTGGCTCGTGGGCTCTAGAGCACAGGCTCAGTAGTTGTGGCACACGAGCTTAGTTGCTCTGCGGCATATGGGATCTTCCCGGACCAGGGCTCAAACCCGTGTCCCCTGCATTGGCAGGCAGACTCCCAACCACTGCGCCACCAGAAAAGTCCCTCTCCACCTGTTCTAAATCAAGGTATTCCGTGTCTGAAACTGGCTTCCACCCTCATAGTAACAACAATTTAGCCTGAAACTGTTGGACCCTATTAGATATAAACCTTGTAAGCAGACAGGGACCAAACAGGAGGCCTAACAGAATGTTCATTGCCGAGCCCAGAAAAGGAAGGCAAAACTTGGGGTGAGGGCTGCAGGGGGTGTGACTTTCTTCTGATTGGTTAGTGGTGAGGTAACAGGGCGGTGCTCCAGGAATCTTGCACTCAGCCTGAAGTTACCATCCTCCACCTGGGTGGGACCCCCAGTTCTACAGAAGAGCTCAAAGATATTGTTATGCATACTCCTGAGGAGGAAACAGGGCCCTGCCCCAGGGCAGCACCACCACTTACTGCTCCTCCCCTGCTTCTGCATTCCCTACCTTCCCTGATTAGCAACTGTTTGAATCTGCTCTTTTGAACTCAAGGAAGGTCAAGGAGGCTGAAAAATGGGACACAGAAAGGATTTGTACCTGGGAGCTCTACAGGGTCCTGCTCAGTTTCAATTCCCCCTTTTCTTTGAAACTCCTCAGTCTCTCCGGGAATGGAGCGACAACCACTCTGGCCACTTTTTGCCGAAATGGGGCAGAGTCCTGCCTCGATCTGGGGAATAGACACCAAATTGGAAATATTCCTGAATTCCAAGTCCTGGATCTGAGTCTTTTATGATTAAGATCTCAATTCCTTGGTCTGTCATTTTGGTGTAACCGACCCAATTAGAAGTAGTTGGAAGAGTGACAACTGGAATTTTAATAGACAAAAATACATCTCATTCCCCAAGGAATTCAGAAGAATAAGCTTGAAACCCAGTCTGAACCTCGCATCTTGGGGAGACTTATAGCCAGGTAGCCAGTTGTCTAATTTTACCTAAGTAGGTTTTAACTTCTGATGTAGTATTAACATATACATAACAGGAGCTATTGGCCACTACACGTATGTCTCCTCTTTTTGTTACTATCTGATCTAAAGCAATTTCATTGTCTAAGAAATTTAATAGTTACAGGAGGATATCTTGAAACCATAAGGTTGCAGCTACCAGAGGCCAGCAGATATTGTTTTGAGAATGGCTGGTGGATCCCATGTCTGATGCAGCTCAGAAAACTCAAGTTCTCAGCAATACAAGGACTTTGAAATCATGTCCATAATGCCACCTAATATTACCTTGGATGTCTGAACCGCAGCTACCCCATTTTGACTTTCAATTGCATTTCTCTCCTTAATGGCCAAAGCAGATGTCACTGTTAATGATGTCAGTGCTTTTCTAGATATGAGAAGATGCAAGAATTTGGGCTCATAAAATCTTCTCCTGAAAGTATCTAACTATCTGAAGGCCTGTTCTGCCAGTTTTTCCCAGAGCACAGAGCACCTCATTCCTGATCTCCACCCTGAATTCCTTTCAGGGTGTGTTGAAGGTCAGTGACCACAGTAACCATAGACTTAATCCTTGCAGAGGCAGTTGACAAGTGCCAACTTTCAGCTGGCACGGTCCCATCATGGTCATAAACTTTCAGCTGGCAGGGTCCCATCATGGTCATAAATTCGACCATGGTTTGACAGGTATTTCATGACCATTTTGTTCCACGGTGCTAGGAATGCTCATTCCCAGGTCTGGCAAAGATTTCGCTAGTAGGCCCCTCAATGTGCTGTTACTGGCCTAGGCCTTATTAACAGTAGCCAAAGGTCTCTAGACCACCTGTCTTACTAGTCTCTTATGGAAAATAGTCCCTCTTGCTGCTTTTTCCCATAGCTGGAGTTACACTATTACAATCCTTGATCTCACAGGAACATACCATCATTTTATCAGAGGCTCAGTCACACGTTTGATAATGCAAGAGACAACAAGTTTATAAAACAGGCACTGTAAAAAATAGTACAGCTAGCAGTATTAGTGAGGTCGTAAGCAAGAATTTAAGTCAAGAACTTCCATTAGGTGCAGCCCAGTGTATCTCAGGTTGTCTGACTTAGTCTGTTCTGTACCAATCCTTATCTATAAGGTAAATTTTATATTGGCATTGTCCATAAAGCACCCAGCCCAATTTCCTAGTGTTACTAGGCTGGTTATCACAAGTATGGTTTGATTGTTCCCAACGTAAGGGAGCCTTTAAATTTAAATGACCATAGCCTGGTGTTAATCTCCTGTTTGCAAATCATGAAGCATTTGATCTTCATTCAAAAACAGATTACTGAGTTAAGCTTCAGAAACAAACTTAGAGTGCCCATTTAATAATTCAATTAAACTTTACAACAATATAACCTAACAGCAAGGAACTATCTGGGAAGTGAATCTTAGTGAATACAGACCTCAATCAACAGAATTAGAATTTGATATCCATTGATACACCTCTTTCTCTCTAATATTACCCTCACTTTTGTCAAATCAAGACTGATTCATCTGCAAATTAAGTCTGATTAATGGATAGAAGGTCCCCTAGGGCCAGGAAAACCATGCCAAGGGCTTCTCACAGATTCTGCCTTACAGATTTAGGTGAATTCCTCCCTTTTGAGGTCCACAAAATACCTTCAGATTCCTGCACCTGTTAGGAGGTGGCCTTCCTAATTTAATTTACCTTATAAAGCTGCTGGGAACCTAAGAATTTCCAATCTCTGGAGGGATCGGGGAGAGAGAAAAGAGAAATGCCGTGATTTTGCTCACAGAGGTGTGATTTACCAAGTTGTTGTTAAGTCATAAGTAACTTGAGGGGAAGGCTTCCCTATATCTGGAAGACACAAATCAAGACCAGTATAACCATATTCACCAGTTCACTCAGTAAACAATCCTCCTGTTAACTTTTTATGAGCTATCAAGCTTTCATTTAGGACTCTTTAATTTCTCACCCAGTTCAGCATTATGGTCTGAAAGTCAGAAACTTGTATTTATCCAAAAGTTCTTTCTATAAATCTTCTTGAAGAGGAAACTTTTTTTGCAAAAGCATCAGAGTAAAACCATAGCTATCTAAAATGACAAAAGACCTAAGAAGGCACGTTTAAAATCTGATTACAACGCAACTGACAAAGAAACTTGATTACTGCTGTGACATACACTTTCAGATAATAACTATAATTATGACTGATAACATTTTACCAGGACATATCAGATTCTTAGGAACCCCATATAATTTCTAGGATATCTCTATTAATAACATTTACCATACAATAGAGCCTAAGAAGATTTATTACTCATTTGACAATACTTCCCATGTAGTTTAACATACCAAGCGAACCTAATAGAGTTTAATATCTCTCTTTGGGATGTTTCAGGGGCCCTTTGAAGCATCCCAAAGTTAGCTAGCAGTCAAAAGGACTTCATTAGAATTTGATTTAGGAAGTTTTGTCCAAAATTAAAAATACCAAAAAGGATTTAAAACGCTTGGTCAGATAGGATCATAGGTCACTGTGAAACAACAGTTATTCACTTAGCCAAAGTGACAATGAAAGATTTCAAAGGTAAATACAGAACTCTTCACTTAAAAGGTAAAGAAACTTAAAATCTGTTATCAAAGTCACTTCAACATTTTAAGAAAACTTGTTCTTTTAAAAGAGAGAAAAACCAAATTCAAGTTTGGCACCAGCTTACTTTTAAAATTCATTTACTCATTTAAATTCATTCTAAACTCAGCCAGTCCCAACCACGCACAAAACTCAGTGTACGCTTCCCACAAACCTTCCATCACTTTCTGTATCTATACTAGCACATCCCTCATTTTTCCATCCCAAAACAACCAGCTCCAAGATAGAATCACTTTCTTTTTCCTTAATAAAATGTAATTCCATTCCTCATACCTTCTTTACTGAAAACATACATCCTACTTTCCTTAAGCAACCATGAACTGTCTTTTACATTAGCCTTAAACATAAATGCCAGTGATAAATTCTAAAAACATCTCAGGGAGGCACCAAACATATTCATTAATAGTCCAAAATACCTTTAGTTTCTCTGTTTAATAATTTTATTTGGGAATGACCCAGCTATTCAATAAACTTCCACCATTTAACTTAATTTAACACAACTCTAAAATTTAATGTTGCCAAATATCTGGAGAGATCATCCTCAAGTAGACATTCCTAAAACAGAATTATTCCTATAGAGTTTACCTAAAAGCTCTTATATCATTTATATTTACTTTCCTTAAAAGGTTTTTTTTTAGTTACTTTCCTTGTTGACAGATTTGTAACAGATATAATAAGGTTTTATTTGACTTTTATTAAACTTAGGTATAATAAAGGTATTATACTTAATGTCGATGACTCTAAAGACATGTTTATATTAATTAAATTTACAAACTTAAACTAAGTTTAATACCATATATTAATTTAATACTGAATATTTCCCAGTTCACGTGAACCTGAAATTAATTCTGGCCAGTTACCTTCCGTATTTTTAAGAATTTATATAAGCGCTTAATTTCCTTTAAGCCAATTAAGTAGAACTCATTGACAAATTAATCTGATAATACCATCCAAAGGTAAGGACATATATATAATGCACACAGGCATATAGAAAAACACAACTAGAGATCTCATAGCTTCATTTTCTAAACTTAGTCATGAATTGGGTGTTAAAATATAAAACTCACTAGTTTATAAATAACAGTTGGAATAAGTAAAAATTTTAAAGGCTTTTTTTCCCCTATCTTTTTTTCCTCAGTCTCAGGAATTAGGGATGATCTAGGTAAGTGATCCTGAGTGCCCTGGTCTCAAGGCACAGGGTGAGAAAAGCAAATTCTTCTAGAAGGACTTATTCCCTCAAGGTCAGAATTCTGAAAAGATGTTTTATCAAGCTTGCTTTTACTAACTGTACATGCAAAAAGAACCAGTTTGGGAATTTTCAAGAGTTTTACCTAAACCAACTTTCTCTGGAGTCTAAAGAATATTGTGGCCACACAATGTTATAATAAAATATCATCTTTTCTTAGTCATAGGCTCATAGCTAAAATCTTTCCAGTCAGGCAGAATTTGCCCAAGAGGGCTTCACAGTAGAACAGAACCAGAATTTCCCATTTTACGAGGCAGAATGGCCATCACAAATCACAGCACAGAACACAAAGTATTAAACACACACACTCACAGCTGTCCTAACCAGAGATTCCCTTAAATACAAGGCTGCGGTTTCTCAGAAAACCTCCTACAGAGACACAGAACTTCAGATCAGAGTATTGACAGAGTAAACGGAAATATCTCGGGTCTTCAATGATTTCAAACGGAGGGAAGAAGGCCAGGTTGAAAGAAGAAGGGAAGGAGGAGAGACAAAAGGGGTGGCCTTACGGACGTCTCCTGCCACCCGCAGAAGCCCAGGCATGACAGGACTTTTCCCTGGGCTTACAGGAAGGGAGGACGGGAACTCAGCCCTACCAAAAACCAGAAACCAGATACCAGATAATTTGAGTTCTCTGCCCATCGGAGGTGATCAGTCTCTGGCCCTCAGATCAGGCTGAGGCCCTTCAACCAGACTCCTGTGTCCAGGACAGAAGAAAGGAGGGGACAGATAGGAGGGGTTGAAAAGAGGAAAGGGAGAGGGTAGGGGAAGAGGGCAACAAACTCTCTTGTTCCTTACCCGGTTGGGGCACTCTGATCAGTCGTCCATGTCAGGAGGAGACCAGGGACAAAAGGGTCCCGGTAGCAGCTGTTGGGTCTGGTCCATCAGTGGGTGAGCTGGTCCCCAAGAACCCTGAGTGGTCGGGATGTCAGTTGTAGCAAAGAATGGGTCCCATCAGAGTCATCAGCTGTTGCAGAAAGGGGGATCCCTTTCAGAACCTGAGAGTGGGCTCTTGTCTAACACTCGGAAATGATTGTCCGAGGAGTCACACATGCTGACAAAGCAAAAACTTTACTGGGGGGCTTCCCTGGTGGCGCAGTGGTTGGGAGTCCGCCTGCTGATGCAGGGGACACGGGTTCATGCCCCGGTCCGGGGGGACCCCACATGCCGCAGAGCGTTTGGGCCCGTGAGCCATGGCCACTGAGCCTGCGCGTCCGGAGCCTGTGCTCCGCAGCGGGAGGGGCCACAGCAGTGAGAGGCCCGCGTAACGCAAAAAAAAAAAAAACTTTATTGGGAAGGGGCGCCCAGGTGAAGAGCAGCAGGGTAAGGGAACCCAGAAGAACTGCTTTGCCGCATGGCTTGCAGTCTTGGGTTTTATGGTGATGGGGTTGGGTTAGCTTCCAGGTTGTCTCGGGCCGATCATCTTGTTTGGCCCATTGTCTGACTCAGGGTTCTTCCTGGTGGTGCGCACATCTCTCAACCAAGATGGATTCCAGCAAGAAGGACTCTGAGATGTTGATCATCTCCTCCCTCTTTTGGCCCCTCCCGAATTCTCCAGGTTACTTGTCAGCAGCTGCACCATGTTCCTTATAGGAACCACCTGTTGTGAGACCACTCAGGCAAGTGGACCTGGCCAAAATGGGTGGTTTGGGTCAACAGTTCCCTAAGAGTATGAAGCCCTACCGCTCATGCTTTTGCAATTCTAGTGACTGGTTGAAGTGTGGGATGGCAATACAACTCTGGCCATGAAGACCTGAAAAGTCTCAAAGACTAAGGGAGCTTTTAAAAAAGCTTTCCTTCACTGAAAAAAATAAAGGTGCACAGGGGAAGAAATGGCCCCTCTTTGGTGTGATATGCACAGAATAGCTGCCACCACCTTGCAAGCATGAGAAGAACAAACTGGAGAGGAAAGTTGAAACATCAAAGACAGCAGAGCAGACGATAAAGATACCTGGGCCCTGACGATATCACTCAACCAAGCACTGATTTAACAGCCCTGGATAGCTCTGTCTTAGGACTGGTTTTCATGGGAGAAAATTAATCTCCTTTTTGTTTCATCCATTTGAATCAGATTTTCTGTTATTTTCGGCCAAATTCATCCCGATAAAATCAGCCATAATGATACCTGCACTACTAAGAATAAGATTCATTGTACACTTACTACGTTTCAAATACTGTACTAAGCTTTTTAGATTTGATATTTCCTTTGAAATATTACATGTTTCACCCTTACAACAAACTCATAAAGTAAATACTATTATTAACTCCATTTTACAGATATGTAATAAAGCGGAAGAGAGAAAACCAACATTTGTAGATTACAAGCATACATACTTAACCTCTTGGGACATTGAGGAGATGGCTAAGAGTGCAGACTCCTGAGTCAGACCATCTACATTCAAATCCAGTTTTATCTCTTACCAGCCCTGTGATCTTGGGCAAGTACTTATAAAATATTATCTTTGAGCCTCTGTTTCCTCATCCTTAAAATGGAGATGATACTTGCATCTATCTCAAAGTGTTGTTAGAATGAAAGGAAATTCATTGAATCAACAAATATTGTGTGCGTGAATCAGGGTGCTGGGATTCAAATCTAACTAGGTTTCTTTTGGTTTCAAAGAAATTGGTGTGGCTACATGACAAAGGCTGTTTGGGTCTGAGATTGGGACAGAGAAGTGGAAGGATGAACTAAGCACTGGTTGTGAAGAGCTCTTCATGTTTGGTCAAGGAATGTGGGGAACACATTTCTGAACTGAGGCTGTGGGACTGTGAGAAGAAGGCAGCATGGTCTAGAGCTGGCAGTGGAGAACAGGAGAAGGTGAGCGCTGCCAGATGGGTGACCCTCAGTCTCCAGAGATGCAGTCAGTCTCTGGGGATACACTCTCCAAGGATGGCTATGGGATTCCCTCATTAATTATTAGATTTGCTTGTGCACTGTGATATTGTGATTTTTAATAAGAAATATGTATTTGTCTCTGTCCTGTTTCTGGCACAGAGCTCCTGAAACCCTTAGAATTTCCTAAGTGTTAGGAGTGATTAAGGTGTCTTCTGTTATGTAAATGAGGTGAGTTTTGGACCGCATCTAGATGAGGGCTGGTTACCAGAAAAACGAACCCTGTGATTGAAGGATTGGAACTTTCAGTCCCACCCTGCTGACATCCAGGGAGAGAACTGGAGACTGAATCACTAGCCAACAGCCAATGATTTAACCAATCATGCCTATGTAATGAAGCCTCCGTAAATACCCAGAGGGAGGGGGTTCAGAGTGCTTCCAGGTTGGTGAACATGTGGAGGTGCTGAGCTCCATTCCCCCTCTCCCCATACCTTGCCCTGCGCATCTCTTCTACCTGGCTGTTCCTGAATTCTATCCTTTTATAATAAACTAGTAATCTAGTAAACAAAGTGCTTCTCTGAGTTTTGTGAGTCACCCTAGCAAATCAATTGAACCCGAGGAGGGGGTTGTTGGAACCTCCCATCTATAGCCAGTTGGTCAGAAGCACAGGTGACAACCTTGACTAGCGATAGACATGTGGAGTAGGACAGAGTGTGCACGAGGGACATCCTTGTGGGACTGAGCCTGTAACCTGTGGGACCTGACATTATCTCCAAGTAGATAGTGTCAGAATTGAGTTGAATTGTAGGACACCCAGCTGGTGTTGGAGAATTGCTTGGTGTGGGGGGAAAACCCCTACATATTGGAATGGGTATCAGAATATTATGCACTTTTGTTGCCCCAAATCCATGAGATGTTGCTGATGGTTACGGTTCAGTCACCTCTCCACCAGCCAACCTGGGCACAAACGGACCTTGAGTATTTGGGCAATCAGGGCCTCTGAAGTCTCAAACTATCTTATTCTAAAAAAACAAAAACAAACAAACAAAAACATGATCAGGTAGCTACAGTAGGAAATTTGGCGTCGGCCAGAGCTGGCCTGGAATCCTTCGGATCTAGGTGACCTTACGCACAATGCTCGACCCTTAGGCCCTCAGTATAATTGTTCTGGAGTCAGACTATCTGGATTCAAATCTTGGGTCCGCCACCTACTGGCTGTGTAACCTCAGATAATTTACTTATAAGCTCTCTCCGGCTGTTTCCTCGACTGTAAAATGGGGAAGATAGCTTTACCTACCTGTTAGAGTGGTGGAGATGAAATTATATGAGTCATATATTCAGTGAGTAGTTACTGAGAACCTCCTGGATGACCGTCACGTTCTGGTGGTGACAAGACAGACTAGATCCTCGTTCTCGTGGAGCTCACACTGGAGTGTGAGGTAAGACATGATACGCGTATAATTAAAATAAAAAATAATATCAAGCAGTGATCAAACTAGAGCTGCTTTTGACAGAGAGGGAAGTTTGAACAGAAAGTTGAATAATGGTGGAGCAGGGGCAACAGCAAGTACAAAGGCCCAGAAGCAAAACTGTGTTTGGCACAATCATGGACGAAAGTATTAAAAGGCCACTGCATCTGGACTGAGCAAAGGGAAGTGAAGTGCGAGAGGTAGACAAGGGCTGGACCCTGGGAAGCCTCATCACTCTTATTTCGGAGTTTACTTGAGAAAGGAAAGCATTGGAGGAGGTTTTTAAATAAAGCAATTTCTTACCAGATTGCCATCTATTCTAAAATTCACACCCAGGGTTTGTTTTAATGAGGTATGGTTAGGCACGCAGACATGGAAATGACTGTCATGAGGGAAGAAGTTTATACTCACAGATCCCTAGAAACAGGAGGCAGGGCCACACAGGGAAGCACCATGGTCAGTCAGGAGTCAGAGGTGGGATATGGCAGAGTATGGCCCAGAGCCTTTATTGGGGTACTAGCAGGAAAGAAAGGGTGAGGCAGGGTAGGTATACTGAGTAACTTTAGAAACAGATGATTGAATAATTTTGATGGGCTCTGGAGTATAGGGGCAGTCCCTAGTTGTCTAGTACCTGGCCCTGGAGTGATTTAGGGCAGGGGGAACATTGGTTTGGTATGTGAGAGTTTGATAAAGGAAATGATTGGGGGGTATGGGATCTGTATTGGTTGGTTTGTATATCAAAAGCACACTCAGAAAGAGTTGTTTGCTGTTTCTAGGAATTAGCTAGCCCTGGAAGGGGCCATATCTCTAGCATCAAGGCCCTAGATGTCAGAACATCAAGAATACAGAAGATAAGAAAATATAGCCAATACATTACCACATAACAAGATTTCCATAATTGATATCTATAGTATTATCTAATAGAGAGGTGGGGGCAATGCATCCTATTTTGAAGAATTGTGAGAAATGATTGTGCAATGTGTGCAAAGAACCAAAAACATAGGAAGTCCTCAAAATTGTTATTTCTTTCCCTTTCCTGCTACAACACATTTTGACCTCTAATGCTGTATTTAGACCAGAAAATACGCTATAGCAGATGGGTTCTGACCTGCATTTTAAACTGAGAACAAAGTTTCACCTTCTACAAACCAAATCAGCCCTGGCAACTGATTTAAAAAAAGTGTATTCATCATTGGATGTGTTGCCACCATGTTTGACCCTCTGACAGTCACTTAAAAAGTAGCAATGACAAAAGGACAAGGGAAAGAGAATAAACATGTGTTAAGTATAGTCTATGGGCCAAGCACTACGTAAGACAAACATCATCACAATGTTTCCCCAAATATAGTCACAAAAATGCTATGGTCTGACCGTTGTGCCCACACTTCAAATCCATGTGTTGAAATCCTAACCCCCAAAAATGATGGTGTTAGAAGGTGGGAGCTTTGGGGTTGATTAGGTCATGAGGGTAGAAGCCTCATGAATGGAATTAGTGCCCTTATAAAAGAGGCCCCACAGCGCCTCCTAGCCCTATCCCATCATATAAAGACACAATGAGAAGGCTCTGGCTGTGAACCAGGAAGTAAGCCCTCACCAGCCAGTACACCAAATCTGCTGGCACCATGATCTTAGACTTCCCAGCCTCCAGAACTGTGAGAAATAAATTTCTGTGGTTTATAAGCTACCCACACTTGTGGTATTCTATTATAGCAGCCTTACAAACTAAGACAAGAGACTATGGGGAAGATAATTTTAGAGGTTCCTATACCCAATATTAAATGACATTGAATCACAAGGAGAGAGAGTTCATTCCTTTCCCATCATTCCAATTGCAGCAAGGGAAAGTCTCAAGTGGGTGCTAGCATACCTTTAATGCCTCTCTAACACTTAACAATCTCCCCTTTCAACAAAGAATGAGTTAAGCCTTAGACTCAGAGCCTTGGCAGGCTACAACACTAGCTAGAATGCTAATGACATTAGTTTTTTTCCCCTTTGATTTCTTAAACGATTTCCTTCTTTATGAGCAAGAGAGGCTAGTTTGACTATATGTGATAAAAACTAATTTAAAAATTAATTTTAAATATCTAATTTTTAAATAGAAGTATTTCTAAGTGAATCAACTTAAAGAAAAATACTATGTAAAATAATAGTACAAGCAGCAAAAATCATGCACATGGTACTCAAATTGCTAAATTTCAGGAAATACTAGGTTATTTCTTTTATCTTAAACCTATGAGGCAGAAGCCTTATTTATCTCTGGTTTACCTGGAAACTGGAACACAGAGAGGAGAAATGATTCAGCCAAGGTCACATAAGCCTCTTCAACACAATTCCTTCAGGCTCCAAAGTTTGAAATCTTACAACACTGATAGATCATGGTGTTTATTTCCAGAATCAGAAGTTATCAATTTGGGAAAGCCTATGTATCTCTTAAGGAAGCTCAGGGACCTGCCGGCTTTAGAAATTAGCAGCCAGGTGTCTGGGTAACCCTCACCTGGGAAAGCCTGGGCAGATCATTCAATTCTCTCTTCAAGTCTGCTGCAGCTTCTCCTCCCACAGCACAGCTATAGAGAAAGGCAGAGCAATACTAGAACCAGACATTTCAGGTATTCAGGACACTCTGAAACTTTCCCGAGCAGGACAGCTCTTTCCTCTGCCCCCACCTAGCCTGGTCCAGCCATTAGATGACCTACCTACTGGCCTTTCTAGCTGCTCTGCTTCTGTGCCCATTGCTGCGTGGTGGAACTGGCCTTATCTGTACATTGATGAGTCATGCTTTCTGTACATTTCAATGTTTTATCCCTGCGGGAAAGATTCTGGTAAATACCTTCACTCTCACTGCTCTCAATACCCTGTGCCTCCCTCTTAGGACTATTTCTAAGGCTCTTAAAGAAAATTGAATTTTTGGCAGTTATAGTGCAGTGATTGGAGGAAAAAAAGCTCAAGGAATAGGGGAATGTTCCCATGATAGATGGCTGGAAAGGATATTCAAACCCTCTCTTCTAGTTTGACAACCTGAGTACCTGGAATGTTCTAGGTGTTATATGGTGTGTGAGAATTCTTTGCCTCTGTAACTCTGCAAATCAAATGAAAATGACATTTGGTAACTTTTTACTCATACAATACATAGACATGATGGTAACTCTACTGTTATTGTCTCTTTTGAAGCCAGCTCTCCATCGTGCCAAGAATGGATTCAGCTTTGAGTTTTAAAAGCTGCATTTGTGTTCCAGCTCTGACACTAATACTGTGTGTGGTCATGGACACCTCACTTGATTTCTCTGGACCTCCATTCTCTCAACTGTAAAGTGGGGGAATTGGACAGAATTCTCTCTGTGGGTCCCACAGCTCTCAAGCACCAGGTCATCATGGGCACATTGCTTCCTCTCTCTGAGCCACGGATTTCTCATGTGCAAAACGAGCTAATTAAGCCCTGGCCCCTTCACACAGTAGTGATGAGGATTCACACAGGCTGGTTTATGCGACCACACAGGCAAACCTGGGAGATATTGCGGGTTCAGCTCCAGACCATAGCAATAAAGCAGATATTGCAATAAAGTGAGTCGCATGAAGGTTTTTGTTTCCCAGCGCACATAAAAGTTATGTTTACACGAAACTGCAGTCTATTAAGTGTGCAACAGCATTATGTCTAAAATAATGCACATACCTTAATTAAAAAATACTTCAGGTAAAAAATGCCAACCAACACCTGAGCCTTCAGCTAGTCGTAATCTTTTTGGTAGTGGAGGGTTTGAAATATTTCGAGAATTACCACAGTGTGACACAGAGACACGAAGTGAGCAAATGTTATCGGAAAAATGGCGCCGATAGACTTGCTCAATGCAGGGTTGACACAAACCTTCAATCTGTTAAAAATGCAGTATCTGCAAAGCACAATAAAACAAGGTATGCCTGTACTTTGTTAAAAGTAAAGTCCTATCAATTATGAAGTGTTACTGTAATGAGAACAAAGAATCTAAAAAACAAAAAAGCGGATATATGTATATGTATAACTGATTCACTTTGCTGTACACCTGAAACTAACACAGCTTTGTAAATCAACTCCAATAAAAATTATAAAATAAAATCTTCGAATTCTAAAAAAAAAAATGCTTGGCTGATCAGTGCGTGTCCTTTAAATGAAAGGGAGGGTTTTAGGGGCTTTTTTGAGAAGTACTCCTCACATCTCTACAGAGCCTTATCTAGACCATCTTTATGTTTGGGGGATTTTTTAAAAAAAATTGTGGTGAGAACATTTAACATAAGATCTACCCTTTTAACAAAGTTTTAAGTGTATAATACAATATTGTTAACTACAGGCACGAGGTTAAAGATAATATCTCTAGAATTTATTCACCTTCATGCCCCTTGAGTAGCAACTCTCCATTCCCATCCACCCCCAGCCCCTGGCAACCACCATTCTACTCTGCTTCTATAAGTTTGTTCTTTTAGATACTCCATGGAAGGGGAATCATGCAGTACCTGTCTCTCTGCACCTGGCTTATTTCACTCAGCCTAATGTCCTCCAGATTCATCCATGTTGCCACAAATGGCAGGATTTACTTCCTTTTTAAAGATGAATAATGTTCCGTTGTATGTATACACCACATTTTCTTTGTCCATTCATCCATTGATGGACGTTAGGTTGTAGCCACATCTTGGCGACTGTGAATAATACTGCCACGAACATGGGCGTGAGGAGATATTAGAGGGCTCACAAGGAAGCTGGAAGCCATAGATCTGGGAGTGACCAGGAAACATGAATCACAGAAATGGACCCAGAGCAGGTGAGTCCTCTTGGGCCGTCCCCACGGAGATGAATGAAATCTAGCTCTCCTGCCCATGTTCTACTCATTCAAGATTCTAAGCCCCGGAGGACGGAGTCTAATTGACCAAATTGAGGATACCTGTGTGCCCCTGGCTGTCCTGGCTCAAAGGATCTGGCCTCTTCTGCTTCCGTAAAGTGTTGGCAGCCTCCTGAATTCACTCTCCTGAGAGCACATCCAGCGGGGAGGCTCACGCTCTAAAAGGAAATCAGGATGTGTTAAGAAGGGGAATAAGATTCTGCACAGCCCCTAAATGTGAAATAACCACTGCCCAGAGACTACTTAAATGCTTAAGTAATCACCATGTGTCACTCTCAGATATGACTTCTTTGTTTTACTTTTTGCCAATAAACACGTTTCCCCACCTGATAGGAAACAGGTTATTCGGTGAGACAGACTGGTTTTGTTTCTTTCCTCCATCTCCTGTCTCTTTTCTCCCTCTCCTCCAACTCACTTCTGTCAGGTAAGATGACAGGAGCAAAGTGAGTCTTAAAGGCTATTCAGAAGTCTCACGTGTCTCTCTGAAGGAGAGAAAAGACTGTGCTCCTCCTGCTGCAACAGTCTGGTCAATTACACCCTCCCTCAATCTACCACCCACACACACCCGTACAGACACACACACGTGCCCTCCCTCAATCTAACAACTACACACACATACACCCGTGTGTGCACACATACACACACATATACACGTGCAGGTACATCACACAGGCATGCGCACACATGCACACATATATAAATACCTGTGCGTGTATACACGTGCATGTACATGTGCACACACACACACACACACACTCTCTCTCTCTCTCTCTCTCTCTCCTAACCCTCACCTCCCTTCCTCTCAAAGGCCCATTTCCTTCACCTCATCAACAGCTATTCTTTGCCTGCTGATGAAATTTACCCAGCTGTGACTTGGACTCTTTTATCCCCCCACTGGGCTGTAGGGGGAGAGAAGCACGCAATTGCGGAAATATTCTCTTCCTGCTCTGTGGCAGCCCCTGACCACTTGACAGGTCAATGACAAGCAACAAAAGACTTTATCCAAATTCTATGAGAATCGACGCACCTCTCAAAGAACTTAGCCCATGGCTGTTACACACAGTGCTGGAATGAATCCTCAGCAGCTCACCAAGACGGCCTCAACCACAAGCCATGCCTACGGAGTAAAACCAACACAGCCCCAAAACGCAAGGAAAGCAAACAAGAGGCTGCAGACAAACTGGTAAGAGCTCTAGCAGAGCTGGCCAACGGCAGCAGAGAACCCGGAGCATCAGGGGAAAATGCCAGGTACCATTCTGACAGCGTAATAGCAGGGACGGAAGGGTCTCCCGCAACATCTCTGAAGGCTGGATGTCTAAAGAGCTGCACCACCACCAGGAGGGGTTGGTTTCAACAATAGCTTGTAATAACCTGCTTGGCCAAGAGAACTTACACAAGATATTTTTTCCTATATTTTACTATTAGAATTTTCAAGGATACGTAAAAAGTGAAAGAGAGTGAAAACTCATATACCCATGACCTAGACTCTACTATTAATATCTCCTGCTTTAACACTTATCTATCCTCCCTTCCCTCTAGTCACCAATCCATTTCATTTTTTGTTGCATGCTACTCACAGTGACACACTTAACTCCAGAATTTCAGTATGCATGTCACTAACTATAGAGTTCAGTGTTTGTTTATGGTTCATACACAAGATACTTTTGACATAAAAATAAAAGGGGGGGTTAGGGAAAGGGAGAGAGGAATAGGTGAAGCACAGAGAATTTTTAGGGCAGTGAAAATATTCTTTATGATGCTACAATGATGGCTAATGTCCTTATATATTTGTCCAGACCCATAGAATGTGCACCACCAAGAGTGAAGGCTAATGTAAAATATGAATTTTGAGTGATAATAGTGTGTCATGTTCATCAGTTGTAACAAATGTGCCACTCTGACAAATGTGCCACTCTGGTGCGGGATGTCGATGATGTGGGAGGATCTACATGTGTGAGGGCAGAGGAGATATGGGAAATCTCCCTGCCTTACGCTCAATTTTGCTGTGACCTAAAACGGCTCTAAAATATAAGGTCTGGTTTTTAAATTAAATAAATCATTTTAAAATGGAACAAAACCTATGACTTCGCTATGACAGAGGACTAGCAAACTGGCATCCCATGGGCTGAATTCAGCCTGCAGATGTGCTGGTTGTACCTGCCCAGCATTTATCCCCATTTCTCCTGTTACAGAATTCCAAGTTTCCTTTGGATACATGGTCTACCTTATCTCACAGTCCATGTGGTTTGGGAAGAACTGACCCCTTCTTCTGGCTCCATCGCTGGACCCGTGAGCCCCACCCGGCCAACCAGTGCGTTTGGGTCTGTCTTCAGAAATCCAACTCAACTCGTGCGTTGGATTGAGATGGGCACATGAGAAGGGCTGGTCCGACAAGAGCGAAACTTCTATTTTAGCTCAGGTTACTAAGCTGTTAGGATACATCCAGGGATGCTGGAGTCCATCTTTTTATGATGTTGTAAGAGCCTGTATAAGAATGTAGCTAATCCAAAGCAAAGCAGGGCCCATTGGTGGAAAGGGACAAGTACTTTTTGCTCCTGGATCCAGCAAGTCCTAAAGTTCAGCAAACTTCTATATTTTTCAGTTATGAGTTGATACATTCCTTTTTAAAGTTTAAGCTGGTTTGAGCTTTGTTATATTGATTTCAATAAAAAGATTCCTGATGAATACACAGTAGTGAGCTGATCTGGGATTCACGCCCAGGTCTATGTTCAAGGACCCACTACACACCCCTCAGTGAATTCCTACATTAAGAATTCAAAAGGGAAGGAAATTGACCTTGCCCATGAGGCCATCTGAATCCAGGAACTGCAGGTAACAGGTAACGCCTGAGCAGCAGAAGGGTGTGGTGTTGTAGAGGAGGGGGGATCTGTGCAGGGAGCTACAGGGGGTGTGCAGACTAGGAAAGGCTTCGAGGGTGAGAAGTCTGTAAAAGGGAGGAGGGACCAGCGGACAAGTTACACTCTTATGGGAGGTGGGGGACTGGGCAGGTCTGCACCGTGGGCCTAGGGTGCTCTAAGCGCCCTTTCACCAGCCCTTCCATCCTGAATAATTTCAGTCATAATCACTATGTGTGTCTCTCTCCCTATCAGTCTGTCTGTCTTTCTGTCTATTCGTCTATTCCTTGCCTCCCTGTGTCTCTCTCCACTTCTTTGTCTCTCCCTCACTGTCTCTCTTTTTCTTTTCCTCTCTGTCTCTCCCTCTCTGTCCAGGTGTGTCCCCCTCCCCCTCCCCTTCCTCCTCCCCCCACCCACGCTCGCTTTCCTATAACTGCTGGGAGGCAGTCCACTCCATCACCATCACCACCAGAGTTCAACACAACATCAGTTCTCACATGTCCAACTTGACAGCCTCATGACTTGTCTTCCCACCCCCATTCTTGTCTCCCTTCCATCAGTCCTCCACCTCTCTGACAAAGCAAATGTTTTAAAATGCAAATCTAAACCTGGCACTCCCCTCCTGAAAACCAGAGGTAAAGACCAAACTCCTCACCACAGGCCACAAGGCCCTTCCCACTCTCCAACCGCAACCGGCTCCATGTACTCTCCAGCTCACTGCACCCCAGTCTCCCTGGTCTTCTGGTTCTTCAAAGAGTCCTTCTCACTCCCACCCCAGGACCTTTTCACTTGCTCTTTTTTCTCCCTGAGATGCTCTCCTCACTCCCAGCCCCGCATCCCTTCCTTAGTTAACTATTATTCATCTTTCACATCTTTTTTCAGGTCTAAATATTGCTTCCTCAAAGAAGCCTTCCCTGATTGCCAAACCACATCGGATATCACTAGTATGTGGTTTCTCATTCCTATGACTTTTTCTGTAAAGCATTTATCTAAGTTTATAATTATGTGTGTGTGTGTGTGTGTGTCTGTCTGTCTGTCTGTCTGTTTATGGTATCAGATGGATTAATTCATGCCTGTCTTTTGCACTTAAGATCCAGGAAAGCAGAGACCAACTTTTTAGAACAACTGTATACCCTGAACTCAGTACAGTGGCTGGCAGACAATTCTAGTTTGTTATAGTCCCCACTTCTCCCTTTTGCCTTCCCAACACTGAATAAAGTGTTAGTTACAATTTATATTATATTTGTGCTACTGTTTTTCTTAAAGAATTATTACTTTATACCACTGTCTCTGTCAAAGGGCGGAGAAATGAAAGCTCGACCAAAAAGGCTAGGTGTCACCAGAAAAATGGGAAATAGCCTATTTCCTTATGGAACTGAAGAATGAACAATGGTTCTGCCTCACTCATGTTTATTACCTGCCCAGGCTCATAGGTATTTGAGTTTGCAACCCCCGTCCCTAACATTCTCCATATCTATCTATTATATTTATTTACTCATTCATTTAAGATTTATCGCTGGACACCTACCTGGCACTGTTCTTAGCACTGGGATACAGCAGAGGACAAGACAGATGAAGTCCCAGCCCTAGTGTCACATGGAGCCCACCTTACATTGTGTAATAGTTTTCTGTTGGATACATGTCTCTCCACTAAACTAAGCTCCTCCCAGTGGTTACAGCACAGGCTCTGAAGCCAGACCACCTGCAACCTAATCCCAGCCAGGTGGCCTTGGCAAATTACTAAACTTCTCTGTGCCTTGTTTTTCTCACCTGTGAAATGGGGCTAATAACTGTACCTTCCTTCCAGTGTTATCATGAGGATAAAATGAGTGAAGACATACCTGTTTCATAAGTCCCCAATCAATGTTAACTCTTATTACCCACCTCTGTACCCTAAGCAGGGCCAGGTTCATGCGCGTGCTGTCACACAGGCCCCTCGCTTAGAAGGGCTCCATGTTTGGTTTAATGCTCTGCTGTTACCACTCTGAAATGCTTAATTTTTGAACAAGGGCCCCACAGTTTCATTTTTGCAACAGGCCCTGCAATTATGTAGCCAGTCCTGGTCAACACATGTCAAATGTCCAGTGAAAGTCTGTTGAAAATGAATAAGTATATGAATTTCACCAACCACAGTTGTCAGCTCACATACTCCATTGTCTTACAGAGCCAGTCAAGTGGGTCAGCGCTTGAGCAAAATTAAACAGACTTTGTTGTTGACTCATCATGTCCCTCCCCCAGGACCAAGAACACCCAACGCCTGACTTTGGACCTTAAAGTTCTTCTCTTCCCACCCATCCATTTCCCAGGAAACCTGGACATTGACAGGCTGCCAAGGCTCTCAATAGAGCAGCAGAGAACCCAGTCCAATTCCCTGCTCTCCAGAACTGCAGTCTGCACCGTCTCTGCTACTCCATACCATTTCTCCCTGCTCCGCATCCCTAGAATGAGGCATACCTGGTTTCCTTCATCCCCATTTTACAGATGGGGAAAGGGAGGCTCAGAAACAAGACGTGTTAAGATTCCCCATGCAGCCCAGTCCCTCTGCCCAGTCAAGTCTCTAGTTTTATAAAGAGTCTCTAACTAGAGTCCCAGAATCAAACCACACAAATTATTTTTAAAGTAGCAGCCATATATGATAACGACATGCTAAACCTAGGATTGTGCCCTACCCCAACCCTATCAGCATCCAATGTGCTGACACTCCACAAAGACAAAGATAAACTCATTTTCCCCTGCCCGGCACGCCCTAGGTCAGTTGTGCTGGGACCCTCTATTCTTTCCATGTTTGTTGAGAATCTGCAAAATGCAAGCTCTGTGTAGAAGCACAGACAAGAAACAAACTAAATAATTAAATTGTATATTGTATGTCCGTGGTGCTAAGCGTATGGAAAAAAATCAAGCAGGGAAGGGGCAGAGGAAGTGAGCGTTTTGGACAGGGGTTGCGTGAAAATTTCCATTTTAAATAGTATTGTCAGGGAAAGCTTCAATGAGAAGGAGACGTATAAGCAAAGACCTGCAGAAGCAGGTTAATTCAGCTTTATGGAGAAAGAGCACTTCACGCTGAGGAAAGAGCCAGTGCAAAAGCCCTGAGGTATTATCCATGGTTCGCAAGGTAAGGAGATCTCTGAATAGACGGGGAGCTTTGTCAAATCACATACACCTGCCCCTCCCCAACCCCAGTTTCGCATCTCAGTCTAGTTGCCTGTAGACACATCTAATCTATAGGTTCTTGAACAATTATTTGTCAAGCCTCTATGATGACACTGCTTTATTTATCAATGCACTGGGGTTCTTTGTTTTGTTTTTGTTTGGGGCAGTCACATTTAAATGGGAGAGTGCACAGCAAACTTTTGATATCTAACTTGGCTTGAGATATCAGACCTGGCCTCACTGGGCCCACATGACTGTGTAATAATCTAACAACGATATGTAATGATCTAAGAATCCTAGCAGTGATGGGAACTGGACACAGGCCCCTTGTTGGGCAGAAGGGGCAAAGGTCCCCTCCATCTTGGGAGACCTGGAGAGGCTGGGGAAAGCCCACCCAGTCCCCTTCCCCCTGCAATAAATGTTATTGAGGGGGGTGCTGTCGGGGCACAGAGTGGGGTCATAGTCTTTTCTGAGCCCATCACATGCTCCTGGGATGACAGCTGCTCAGCCCCACCTCTCCTTGGGATTTCTGCAGAATCTTTAACTCTCTCACATGCACTGCCTTGAGCCCCAGGTGTATCTCCCTTCCGAATTCTCTTGTGGCCCACAGAATAGCTGCATGGGGAACTCTCCCCCTGTCTACCCTGAGGAGAAGGGGGTGCCCATTCACCCCAACTCTCCAAGATTGCCTAGATCCCACCTGCTTTACCTCTCTTATCCTTCACTCAACCCTCAAACACTAGACCACCCCCAGGTAGCTCCCACGTGAGTCTGAGTGTGTGTTTGGTGTGTCGCATGAGTGTGGTCATTGTGCACGTTGACAAGGATGCCTCTGTGTTTTCACGTGTCTGGATGTGGGATGAGAGGGCTTCCACATGCCCCCTGAGAGTGTGATTGTGTCCCCATGACTGAGTATCGTGTCTGTGTGAGTGTGGATGAGTGTGTCTGAGTGGCTGCAACATCCCATCCCTGGCAGGAGGGCTCCATGTGGAGGGCTTCTGCAACCCTGCCCATGTTCCATTCAAAGGCACTCAGCTCAGGGACAGTCCACCTCTGGCCTCCCCCAGAGCCAACACACACACTCAGATGAACGCACACTTCCTTTTTTTTTTTTTCTGTTTGTTTTCTTTTTTTTTCTTAACATCTTTATTGAGTATAATTGCTTTACAATGTTGTGTTTGTTTCTGCTGTATAACAAACTGAATCAGCTGTACATATACATATATCCCCATATCCCCTCCCTCTTGTATCTCCCTCCCACCCTCCCTACCCCACCTCTCTAGGTGGACACAAAGCACCACACTGATCTCCCTGTGCTATTCAGCTGCTTCCCACTAGCTATCTATTTTATATTTGGTAGTGTATATATGTCCATGCCACTCTCTCACTTCGTCCCAGCTTACCCCTCCCCCTCCCTGTGTCCTCAAGTCCATTCTCTACGTCTGCATCTTTATTCCTCCTGCCCCTAGGTTCATCAGAACCTTTTTTTTTTTTTTTTAGATTCCATATATGTGCGTTAGCATATGGTATTTGTTTTTCTCTTTCTGACCTACTTCACTCTGTATGACAGACTCTGGTCCGTCCACTTCACCACAAATAACTCAATTTCGTTTCTTTTTATGGCTGAGTAATACTCCATTGTATATATGTGCCACATCTTCTTTATCTATTTATCTGTGCGTGGACACTTAGGTTGCTTCCATGTCCTGGCTATTGTAAATAGTGCTGCAATGAACATTGGGGTACATGATTTTTTGAATTACAGCTTTCTCAGGGTATATGCCCAGTAGTGGGATTGCTGGGTCATATGGTAGTTCTAAGCTCAGCTCCTCTGGTCCAGGAGAACGGACAACCCTAGAGCATCTTCGCTCCTACAGCCTCCTCTTCCCACCTCCTGCCCTGGGTGGAGAATCCTCAATATGGAGATGGACTCGAAGCCCTGGCAGGGGGTGGCGCGCGGGCGCTTGGGGGGAAAAGAAGTGGCTGGGGGGAAGGTTGAGAAAGGCAAACTGAGGACACGCTGGAGGAGTACGGAGCCTTTGCGGGAGAAGCAGGTCCCACCCACACCACGCCCCTCCCATGCGGTGGGGAGATGAGGGTAGTCTGTTCCCACCCAGACTTCCTCTGGTGTTCCCAGGTCTAACTCCATCTCTAATCCAGAATCCGAAGCCGAGAGAGGCAGCTGGGACCCCCTCCTCCCGAGCATCTCCCCCCTCCACCTCCACCGCGTCCAGGCATTGCTGATTGGCTGCGGGGAGCGGCGTCCCAGCCCCCCGGCTCCGAGGCGGGAGCCTAGAGGGTCGGAGGTGGGAGGTGCACAACCGGGCTCCGGGAACCCCTCCCGAGTCCCTGCGCCCTGCGCCCTGCGGGAGGGCTGAGCCGGGACTCCAGGCGAGCAGGTGCGGAGGGAGCAGAGGGGACCACGGCCGAGGGTAGAAGCAAGTCCTGCAGGGAGAGGCGCTGCTGCTCCAGCTGCTGCCTCAGCGGCAGCCACCACCGAGCCGGCGCCCAGAGCAGGGCTGGCAGGCCGGGCGCAGAGCTGAGGCGAGCGAGGGGCGCGCTCATGGAGCACACGCACGCCCACCTCGTAGCCAACAGCTCGCTGTCCTGGTCCCCCGGCTGGGCCTGCGGCTTGGGCTTCGTGCCCGTGGTCTACTACAGCCTCTTGTTGTGCCTCGGTTTACCAGGTGAGGGGCGTGGGGGACAGGGAGGGAAGACGGGAGCCCCGAATGCGGGGTGACCCTGCCCGGGACCCCCAGGCCTAGCCACCTTCTCGGAGCGATCCCTGACGCCCCCTCTGAAAAAGTTTACGCCTTAAGGGCAACTGCGGACATTTCCAGGCTGGGGGAAAGGAAGTTGCGGTGGCCTGGCGGGGACCGTGCGTGTGTGCGTCTCACGAGTGTACGCGGCAGGCGATGGGCAGGGTGTGAGTGGGGTCGGTGTGAGTGCGCGGGATTCGAGCGTGTCTGTGTGTATTTGTGTGCGCGACTGAAGCGGTCGGCGCCCGTGAGGGGGTCCAGAGGGGGCTGTGCGTGTGACTCGACTGCAAGTCCGGACAGATGGTTTCTCGGGGGCCTCCCCTCTCCCGTCGCCCCCAGACTAGGGGCACCTCTGCCCCTCTGCCCCGCGGCGTGTCGCCGCCTGACCCGAGATGAAGCTGGAACCCCTGATCCTGGGCACTCTCTGGCCCCCGGGGGGCGCTGGGATGGAGCGAGGGATGAGCCCCCGCTGCCACCCTGAGGAACGCGTCTCCAGACCGGCTAGAAAGAGTCGGGGCGGCTCCGGAGCCATGCCCTGGACAGGGCAAGGGTGCAGAGGTACACGCGGGCTGCCGAGGCCGCCACCTCAGGGGGTCACAGTCTCCTTGAGGACATGCCTCACCCCTGGGCTTTGCCTCCTGGTCCACCCACCCTAGGCAGCTCAGAGCTGCTGCACATCTCTGGCGGGTCCCACATCCTAGCCTCCTGTCCAAAGTATAGCTGAGACTTGTCCTGAGTTCCTGAAGAGAGCTGAGCTGTTGGGAAGGGGCTTACTGAGGGGGGAGGGGGGAGTTGGTGCTTGCCATGGTCGCCTGAGGCGGGGGCGGGCTTCCTGAGGCTCCAGCTTGAGAGGGACCTTTCTTCCAGCTAGTCCCTGAGACAGTCTCTGTGGCAGAAAGATTCCTAAAGGTCACTTCCATGCAGATGGGAGAGAGCGACAGAAAGAAAGGAAAAAAAAAAAATCCAATCTATGTAAAGCCTAGAATCGTAGCTTCATCAACCCCACTGTCTTTAGCATCCTGGGATCCTGGGAACTTGGGAGCTGGATTTCTGAGAGCCTTGTGAGATTTCCTTTCCAAAACATTCATCTTGGTAGTCACGGACCCTGCTAAGGTTGTTTAAATAAATCCTCCCTCCCAAATTTGGCAGGTTCGAGAAACCATAAGTTTGCTAAGGCTGAGCCTCTCCCCCAGTGAGTGATGGGAATTTTATCACTAACATTGCTCTGGCTGCCCTTGCAGAGAGGCTAGCCTAGTTCGCCCTGCTGGGGTGGTGATGTGTCCTGTAATTACCTAGAGCTGGAATTGATTTCGGCCCAGTTCCCACCTCCCCATGTTGGCCCCCCTGAGCCTCTCCAGAGCTCTCCTTTGGGGAGTGTTTTTGAGAAGGTTGGTTATTTGCTGAACCAGAGAAGTGACAGGGCCCCTTTCTGACTCCTACCCTTCACCCCTCCATCTCCTCTTTGGACTCAAGAGTAACTACTCTCTCAGGCTTTTCTGAAAACCCCTTAAGGGACAGAACCGTAAAGACGAGGAGAGACTCTAAGGGTCCAGAGCAGGGAAATGAGGATGGGGAGAATGAAGGAAAGCTCAGACCTTCAAACACCTCAAGGTGGGAGTCAAGGTACCACACACCTTTACGGCTTAACTCCTATGCCAGCTAGGACCTTCCTGACCCATTGACATCGGCACCTATTATATACCAGGCACATGCTCTTCAAGGCTGAGCTCAGGACTTAGAGACTTAAAAGAGTGGGGGATTGTGATCAGAACTTGAAGGGCATTGATGTGTTCATACATTCAGAGTTATGACCACCTACTGTGTGCCAAGGGCTAAGGAGGTGTAAAAAAGGGACTCAGAGACCCCTGAGATGCAGCCTCTGAGGTCAAGGAGCTCATACATGGAGCTTGTGATGGATGCAGAAGGACGAAACATTC
This sequence comes from Orcinus orca, assembly GCF_937001465.1. NCBI lineage: Eukaryota > Metazoa > Chordata > Mammalia > Artiodactyla > Delphinidae > Orcinus > Orcinus orca. The sequence continues at coordinate 65,301,413 of NC_064574.1, read as the reverse complement.
TGGAGAAAATCGATTGGAGAAGCCAGGCTTGCAGGAAGATCATGGGTTTTGTTAATGGCTTGCAAGGTGGTTCAAGAGTGAAATCCTTAAGTCATTCTCTCAAAACCGTAAGGGCAGACAAGTATGTCCTAGTGACTAAGAATGCAGACTGTAGAATGAAGCAGAGCTGGGTATTAATCTATGAACCTTTCATGTCTCTGTGCCTCGGTTTCCACATCTGTAAAATGGGCATTATGAGAGTACCTACCCCTGAAATTGTGGTGAGAAGTAAAGATGTGGATGGAGGCAAGGGTGCAAGTGAAGCGCACAGCTCAGTGCCTGACACACCACACATTGATTGCTGCTGTGCTGCTGTAGTTGTGGTTATCATAAAGCTGCCTTGGTTATAAGGAGGAGGGGAGTTGCTCAGCCCTGCCTGAGCCAGAGAAGGGACTGGGAAGCATGCTGAGAAGAGCACTCAGCTCAGTGCAGTGCTTCTCTGTCTGAGCTCACTACAGTATTCCCTGCCCTGCCCCTAGCCCCAGCAATTCGCAAACCCTTGCTACCTGGCCTCCGACTGGAAGGCTCAGCTATGCTGGGTGTGAAGTAACAGACCACAGGGCTTGGTAATATTGTTGAAAACTGAGATTTTAATTGAGTCACTTTTCCTGGCAGTGGACTCACCCCAATTCCAAATTCTCGCCATGGTGGTTGGAGAGTGAAAGAGCGATGGGGAATGGCTGTTTGGCAACAGGGGAACTAGTAACTAGGGGAAAGCTGGGCTGTTTCTTAGCACTTTCAGCCTCTAGATTGAAAGGAAGAGCTTGGGAAAGGCCATGTGGTCCAATCCCCTGCCTCTAGGAATTACCCCAGACAGTCCAACTTAACTGGTCTGGTGTGGGATCCAGAGGGTTCTAATGTGAAGTATAGGCAAAGTTCTGCCACTTAAGAATTCTTATTCTCTGTACCACAATCTTCCCTGCCTATAAAATGGTGGTAACGGTAGTGCACAGGCAGTGTATATTAAATAAGATAACCTATGTTAAAATGGCTTAGCACAGGGCCTGGACTGTGGACCACGCTGGATCTTTTCCTGTATTAAATGCTTATATTATTGCAGTGAATCCCCACCACATCCCTGTGACCTGTATGTGCCCTGAACGCATTTTACAGAAGAGCAAACTGAGATTCAGAGAAGTGGAGCGTCTCATCTACAGTCACACAGTCCAGCCAGCGTGCAAACACCTTTCCATTGCATCCAGTGCCTTCATTACTGCCTTCATTACTACTAGTTCTTTTAACTAACTTCAGTTCTCCGTGCTGTGGGCTCACTGGAGAAAATTGGTGTCCCAGCTGTTCCTAAAACTCCATCTCTTTCCTCCTCCATTTTAAATAAGCAAAATGTTTCCAACTTTTCAAAACACATACAATAAGCCAACAAAGCAGAGTTGGGGACATTGATTGGGCCACAGCTGGGACAAGACAGTGCAAAGCAAAAGGCAGTGCAAGAGGGAAAGATGAGCCTGAATGCCTGGGGGAAGAGAGTGGGAGGGAGGACGGCTGAGCCCCCCTGATAAGGAAGGAGTAGTGGAAAATCAAACTGAGATTTGAAAGACATTTTTAAAATTTTACCTTCTGAAAGGCACAGTGGATGTTAAGGGAGACAAAGTGAAGAAGATGAAGCCTGAAACTGCATGCCACCCAGCAGAAGGGAGCATTTCTACAACTGCCTGCCTGCCTCTGAGGGCTGGTGCAAGATGAAAGGAGATGATGAGTCTGTAGCCTGGCAGGTAGTAAGTGCTCTGACATGTGCTAGTTACTGTTGTTGTTAACCACAGGTGGAAGAATGGTGGCTGCTAAGCTGGGCTGAGCCCTCCAGATGTGTTCTCTTTCGCCTGTAAAATCTTTAGAGAAGATGTAGTAAACAGATTAAGAGTACAAAGTCTGGAGCTGGACTTCTGGAGTTTTGAGTCTTGGCTTTACTACTTATAAGCTGTGTGACTTTAGGCAAGTGGCTTTAACTCCTCTGTGCCTCAGTTTCCCCACCTATAAAGTGGGGATGATGATGATAATGGTACATACTTCATAGAGTTTCTGTAAGTATTAAATAAGTTAAGCACGTAACACAATGCCTGGCACACAGGAAGCACTCTATAAGTCATTTTTTCACCATTTAAAAATTAGGGAAATCAAGGGAAAATTCCCTACTTGCTTTATGACATCAGCTTTACCCTAATATCAAAACCAGACAAAGACATTACAAGAGGGCTTCCCTGGTGGCGCAGTGATTGAGAGTCCGCCTGCCGATGCAGGGGTTGTGGGTTCGTGCCCCGGTCTGGGAAGATCCCACATGACGCAGAGCGGCTGGGCCCGTGAGCCATGGCCACTAAACCTGCGCGTCCGGAGCCTGTGCTCCGCAACGGGAGAGGCCACAACAGTGAGAGGCCCGCGTACCGCAAAAAAAAAAAAAAAAAAAGACATTACAAGAAAACTACCAGCCAATAGTCCTCATGAACATAGTCATAAAAATCCTCAACAAAATCTTAGCAAATCTAATCCAGCAATATATAAAAAGGATAATATGTAAGACCAAATTGGGTTTATCCCAGGAATGCAAGGCTAGTTCAACATTTAAAAATCATTCACCATAGTAACAATGTGATTCACCATATTAACTAAAAAGGAAAATCCATATAATCATTTTAACAGATGCAGAAAAATATTTGACAGAATTCAACATCCATCCATTTGATGAAACCTTATCAAACTAGGAACAGGGAGAGAACTTCTTTAACCTGATAAAGGACATCTATAAATAATCTACAGCTAGCATCACATTTAATGATGAAAGTTGGAATGCTTTCCCCTCAAGATCTGAAACAAGGCAAGGATGTTCTCATCACTCCTATTCAGCATCATACTGGAAGTTTTAGCCAGTGCAATACGGCAAGAAAAAGGAAAAAAAACCCAGGTATACAGGAAGGAAGAAATTAAATTGTTTCTATTCACAGATGATATAATTACCTTCATAGAAAATCACAAAGACTCCACAATAAAAGTTCCTACAAACAAACTGAGTTCAGCATGTTTGCACACTGTTAATATGCAAAAATTCTATTGTATTTCTACATATTAACAATGAACAATTTGAAATTAAAAATTGGGATTTAAAAAAAAAATAGATTTCCAGGTTCCCTTAAAAAATCAGAACTGAAAACATTAAGCTCATGTTCCCAGAAAGTAGCAATTGACTAGAGCTGAGTAATAGGCTGCTTTTCCTATGCAGCTGTGTGTGTGTGTGTGTGTGTGTGTGTGTGTGTGTGTGTGGACATACACACACATTAAAAAGGTAATAACATTCATATTATTTGAAAACCTAAAAGTATAAAAAAGGCACACATTGCAAAGTCTCCCTCCCATTCCTTTCCCCTGCTCACCAGTTCCCAAATCCACCCCATCATCACCACCACCACACAAGTAACCACTGCATTAGTATCTTAGTTTCCTATTTATTCTTTCAGAGTTTTTAAGTATATATACAAGCAAATATGAATAGAGGATTTCAACTCTCCCTTTTTTTTACTCTCTCCAAAATGAGCACATTATTCACACCATCCTATATCTTGCTGTTTTTTTGCTTAATATATCACCAAGAACAGTATATATAATGCTTTTTTCATTCTTTAATGAAGCTGCATAGTATTCCATTGTATATTTGTACCATAATTTAGTGGTTGCCCCCTCAAAAGCACACATGTACCCCAGTTCGAAACATTCCCTACATGGTGCACCTAATTCTCCTCTGAAACCTGTCTGGCCCCTCTTAATGCTCATTTGGCCTTAGGATTCTTGTTATAACAGTGGGAGAAAGACTACTACATGAGGAATCCTGAATTCCAGGATTGGTTCTGGTAATAAGTCACTGTGAGACATTGGACAAGTCATTCTTGATGGGTCTGTCAATGGCCCAGGAAAGCTGGGCTCTGCTTGTGTTACTCAGTTGGAGACATGGCCCGTAGATGGGATATAAGTACAGACCAATGACGTATCTATGCCGGAGGCTGCCTGGGCTGGCCTTGGGTTGGGGTTCAGAACAGTAGCTTTGTAATCCTTGTCTCTGACTAAGAGTTCAATAAATGTTATTAAACTTCTGTGCCCTGCATTGTTTTGTGGCAATTTGAAATAAAACATGCAAAGGCTTCTTTTGTTTTTTTAATTTTTATTTATTTATTTATTTTTGGCTGCATTGGGTCTTTGTTGCCGTGTGTGGGCTTCTCACTGCAGTGGCTTCTTTTATTGAGGAGCACAGGGTCTAGGCGTGCGGGCTTCAGTAGCTGTGGCACGTGGACTCAGTAGTTGTGGCTCACAGGCTCTAGAGCACAGGCTCAGTAGTCGTGGCGCACGGGCTTAGTTGCTCCGCGGCATGTGGGATCTTCCTGGACCAGGGCTCAAACCCGTTTCTGCTGCATTCGCAGGCAGATTCTTAACCACTGCACCACCAGGGAAGTGCACAAAGGTTTCTCATAGTCCCTCGCACATTGTAGAAGCTCAACAAATAGTAGTTCACATTGTTTTTATTGCCTAACATGTCAATGTGTTCAAGCCCTGAAGCCACACACTGCTTTGTACATAGGTCTTTTCCATAAATGCACAATTCCACTCCAAGTGTACCCACCAGATATGAAGCTCCATGTCCTGGCAAACTAGGAGAGAATGATCCAGTGGATTAAGCAATCAATGCCATCATAAGCCTAGGGAATTTGTACCCCTAAGAGGGCTGCCTGTGGTTCAGTGAAACCTCCAGAAATAATATCAGTTCAGAACACGAAATGGTCTTCAGCTAAAGCTAGTGCAGGGAATGACAAGCACCACCAGCAAAATCACCCTGTATGCTGCAGCCGGGATTGCGAACAGAAGTGGAGCAGGGAGGGGAACACAGATCCCGCCACTGAACCTCCATGTAGATCTGAAATACGTGGACGATGTTTATAGGGGAAGCAGCCCTGCAATGCTAGGGGTTGGGGAGGGCAGGTGTCTTGAATTCAGATACCTGCATGGGGCAGAGAATATAAATGAACAAAATGGGCCAGTTTTAAGAACTGCTTCACTTATCCATAGAATTGTGCTTCCTTGCTGTTTTTCTGAAAATACGTGGCTCTCAATGATAGAGACATATGCCAAAAACACTGCCCTTTCCTCTTAATAATTGCTAGCACTTATGTAGCACTCATTATGTGCTAGAGATTCTTCAAAACACTTCACATACATTAGCTTATTTAATTCTCACGACAACCCTTTGAGGCATGGATAAATATTATGCCCATTTTCCAGATGAGAACATTGAGACACTTACCCAAGGTCACATAGCTAGAAAATGACAGAGCAATATTCAGTACTGCTGTCCAGCTTTATTATAAGAAAATGGCAGCACACGTGTAATGACAGCTGACAACTGACAGTCAGGCTGGGTTGAGGGGTGGGGGTGATAATAGGGAGGAGGGGGACCTGGGGGAGTTAGAAAGAGCTGCCACCACTCAGCTTTCCAGCCAATGGTCCAGTGTTGCCAAATTGTTCCCAAAACTCTAGAAATCCAGATTTTTATTTGAAATGTCCCAGTGTTTAAATGTTGGTAACTAACTCACAAATTTTAAAAACACTATGTGAGCCAGCATCACCTGAGCCAAATCAGACATGTCTGCAGGCTTGATACGGCCCACCAGGCTGCAGTTCACAAACTCCAGAGTGGGTACATCTTCCAGAAGCACCAAGAAACACCAAGGGGGTAACAGGGAGTGGAGAATAAAAGCAAGAAGCTAAAAGGAGGAGCAAGAAATAACAGAGATGGAGACCCAAAGAAAATGTGGGTAAATCAGAAAAGCATGCCAACTCAGGAAACCAGGGACGTGGCATAAGCTGGAAGGAAAAGCTCCAAGAAATACCGCACATTTCATGTTGATTATGTTTTGAAACACAAACCTACCATTTGGGGGGATGGGAGTTGCCCTGAGAACCTGACAGCGTGGGCTCAGTGGTCCTCACACCTGGATCCAAGTTCTAACTTTGTGGCTTCTATTGGTGGGGCTCTGGCAGGTTGCTCAAATCTGTCTGAGCCTCCACGTTTCCGCCTGCAGGAGTGGAACAGTGCCTTTCTCACAGGGCTTATGCTGTGGACAAAATGAGACAGTTCGCGGCTAGCCAGGGCCCAGAGCCCGCCACTCCATGGCTGCTGGTATTTGGTGAGTCCAAACACTTCCGTTTCACAAAATGAGGAAACTGAGACCTCACCCAGAGTCACAGAGCTGGCAATGACAGAGTCTGAACCAGAACTTAGTTTTTCCAAGTCTCGCTTAGTTCACTTTTTGCAAGATCACATGCTAGTGGTCTCTGAAGAGGAAGCAAAGTGATAAGAGTAAAGGAGCAAAAGGCTACAGAATTTCAGAGTGCAGAGTGATCATCTAGATTTGGGTGGTCCGTTGATGTTTTATGCAGGATTATTTTAGGTGGTACAAGGCTGCAGCATTCAATTCCTTTTCAGTTTTCTTAATCCTTTTGATTCCATCAAAAGGAGAGTCTCAGCTAGGTGCCAGTGTGTTTTTAACACCTTTACATATGTGCTAAATCTCCCTTTTTAACAGACACAGAGCAGACCTAGGGCTCGGCACCTCAGCAGGCAGCAGTATCTAGCTAGAATTTAATGTCACTCTTGTATTGTCATTGTATTTATTTTTAAGGCTACCTTCTGTTTACAACAGGGAGGCGGGTTTGTTATCCACGATTGTCATATGTCCATGCTGTCCACTGTAGTCACCACCAGCCACATGTGGCTGTTGAGCACGTGACATTTATTTATTTATTTAAAAAAAATTTTTTTATCTATTTATTTATTTTCGGCTGCATTGGTTCTTTGTTGCTGCACGTGGGCCTTCTCTAGTTGCGGCGAGTGGGGGCTACTCTTCGTTGCGGTGCGCGGGCTTCTCATTGCGGTGGCTTCTCTTGTTGCAGAGCACAGGCTCTAGGTGTGTGGCCTTCAGCAGTTGTGGCACGTGGGCTTCAGTAGTTGTGGCTCGTGGGCTCTAGAGCACAGGCTCAGTAGTTGTGGCGCACGGGCTTAGTTGCTCCGCGACATGTGGGATCTTCCCAGACCAGGGCTCAAACCTGTGTCCCCCGCATTGGCAGGCGGATTCTTAACCACTGCGCCACCAGGGAAGTCCTGCAGTACAACCTGCAGAACTCAGTTTTTTATTTCATTTCGTTTTAATTAATTTACAATTAAAATTGATACTTGACTCAATTATTAGAAAATAACTGTGTGCTTGGAACAACTTGAGTATGTGAGTCTACTCTTTCAACTGTACATTTTATGACATCTAAACAGAGATCAAGGATTTCCAGTGAAAATTAAGCATCCATAGAGAGATCTGCTGGAAGTGTAAAATACACAGCAGACTTTGGACATTTAGTATGAGAAAAAGTTAAATATCTGGGTAATTTATAGTGTTACATTTTTGGATGAACATGGTTAAATAAAATATATTGTTAAAATTAATGTCGGAACTTCCCTGGTGGTCCAGCGGTAAAGAATCTGCCTTCCAATGCAGGGGACGTGGGTTCAATCCCTGGTTGGGGAACTAAGATCCCACGTGCCACGGGGCAACCACAACTACTGAGCCCGTGCACCACAACTACTGAGCCCTTGCACCTCAACTAGAGAGCCTGCGTGCTGCAAATTACACAGCCCACACACTCTGGAGCCTGCATGCCACAACTAGAGAGAGAAAAACCCACATGACACAACTAGAGAGATGCCCACACACCACAACAAAAAATAAATAAATAAAAATAAAATTAATGTCACCTGGGGCTTCCCTGGTGGCGCAGTGGTTAAGAATCTGCCTGCCGATACAGGGGACACGGGTTCGTGCCCCAGTCTGGGAAGATCCTACATGCCGCGGAGCGGCTGGGCAACGGGAGAGGCCACAACAGTGAGAGGCCCGCGTACCGCAAAAAAAAAAAAAAAAAAAAAAATTATGTCACCTGTTTCTTATTGTTTTAAATGAGGCTGCTAGAAAATTGAAAGTGCATATGTAGTTCATATTACATTTATATTGGAGAGTAGTATTATATAAAATATAAATTCAAGAAAAAAATGGCAAACCACTTTAAAACAAGATGTTAAGTAAGTAACAGTACAGGGGACATAAGAACATGGCAAAAGTCACAACACTGGTGGGCCAGTTACTAAAATCTGGGGAACACTGATCTAGTACAATGCTCTTGATGAAAAAACTGAGGCCCAGAGAGGGCAAGGAAGTTCCCCCAAGGTTTCAGAGCTAATTAGGGGTGACCTTGACCCCAAACCTTCCAGATTCCAAATCAAGTGAGCTTTGGCCATTGCAGGGGGGATAATCCTGCCATTTCTACCCCCACCAAGGGAAACGTAAGGAAGGTAGGGTCAGGGTGTGGGGAGGAAGTGGCTACCCTGGGCCCCGGTGGGCTTCAAAGGGAGGGAACTTCTCTGTACGGACGACCCAGGAGCTTGGTCTTCCTATCAAGTGGAAGCAGAATGACTGGGGCTTCTCTTGAGGAAAGGCATGACCAGCTGAAGTACACTGAGGGGAAGCTAGGGCTTTTAACCCAAAGGTATGTTTTCATTTTGCCCCATGATGAAGAAGGATGAGATGAGAGACCAGAGAGCACAAAATTCAATCCAGAGAGCATCTGAATTCATTGATTCACTTATCCACCCATCCGTCCATCCATCCATCTGACCATGTGCCCGGCAGTGCCAAGTACCAGGCACTGTACTAGGCATATGGCAAACCAAAGAAGACCCCTGCCTTGCCTTTGTGCGCATGTGCACACAACTACACACACACACACACACACACACACACACACACACACAGATGGGGAAGACCAGCATGATCAGAAACCCGAATAAATGTAAACAGTCACCTGTGAAAAGATCATGAAGGAGAGAGAGGCACATGGAGAGCTCTTTATGGGGTCCTGCCCAAATGGGGAGCCCAAGGATGGGGACCCTCGAGGGGAACAGCTGAAAACTGAGGCGGAGGAAGGGAAGGAAGGAAGGATGAGGGCGACGGGAGCGGGCTGTGCAGCCACCTGTGGCAGGAGGGGAGCTGGTGCCCGCACAGCGGGACAGAAGGGTCACCCAAGTCTGGGGGCCAAAAGGTGGCTGAGGTGGGGGCAGAACGTGGTGTGAGATGAGAGCCAAGGGGAACAGGAAGCCAGAGCTTCATAAAAACCACGCACGTTGACCCTGAGTTGGGACCACACGCTCTGCAGTGTGAGGACTGACGGGTCCACCAGCGACTTCTTTCCTTGCCCATTGTTTGCCATCGATAGAGCTCAGGGAATTGCTTTTCTGCCACAGACATTTCTTACCATTTTCAGCTAAGTGCAGAGCAAACTATCAGCCACATCCCTTCAACTGAGGGCCTCTACACACACACAGATACACAGAGATGCGCAGACACGCACACGCAAACACACAGACATATAGACAGACACACACACACAGACACGCACACAGATACCACACTCCACAAAGTCATAGAATGGCCAGCGATTCCGTCCTGGCTGCAGCCCTTGCTTTTAGCATTCCTCGCCTCACCCCACGGTTCAGCTCCACAGAACCGCTGACAAGAACCACCATCTGCCTCTTGAAAGAAAAGCACCAGCTTCCCTGGAAGGTGGTAGAACAGAGCAGTGACCGCAGAGGGAACTCGAGCCAGTGGGGCCAGTTTTTGAGGAGGGTGGGGATGGATGTTCCTTAAAGGAATCACACGACCCATGCTCTTGACCTTCACAGAACGCGGTTCCTACACATGTCCGCCCTCCACACGCAGGACCCTTCCAGAACTCCACTGCTCCTGGCCAGAGGGATCAGGGAAGTAACATTGGTTTAGGAATTGAGTTCCACTTTGCTAGCTGTAAGGTCTGGAGCAGGTAGTTTGCCCTCCTTCGAGCCTCCACTGAGCGTATGCATGTGGAGGCCCTTTCACGCGCCAGGAACCCTTGTTGTCACTGGAGGAAAAGCAGAGGGACGAGCAGTCAGCAAGTAAACCACGCGTCCACAGAGTCATGTTAGCTAGTGATGCGCGCTACGGGGATAAGAAGACGTGGTAGAGTGATAGGGGGCAGGCAAGGGCTCTCCAGAGAGCTGATGTCTGAGTGGAGATTGGAATGACGAGAAGGCGGGAGTGGCAGCGGGGAAGGAAGGGCGTGCGGGCAGAGGGACCAGGAGGGTGAAAGCCAGGAGTGGGGACTGCACGCTGCCTCGGGGCTGCGATGTGACGAGCGAGAGGTGGGGACGAGGGAGTCACCGGCTGGATGCTGCGGGCCCTTCGGTCCGGTGAGGAGCTTGGATTTTACTCTAAGTGTTGCAAGACACACTAAGCAGGTGACATGACCTAATGTGAGGTTTTCAAAGGCCTGTCTAGCTGCTGTGAGAAGAATCGACGGAAGGTGGTACGAGGGGAACAGCAAGCAGCTGAGGAGGTGGCTGCCGTGGGAAGGGATGTGAAGGGTTTGGGCGCCGGCACAGGGCACACGGTGGGAGTGCAGGTCAAGGGTCACGTTCACAGCCCTCACATCCCACTCCTGCCCTTTCCACCATCTCCTCCGTCTCCAAGTAAAACAGAAGTAGCCAAAAGAAGTGAGCCAACTAACGATGTTCTGGGACGTGTGCCCGCCCCGGGGCCATGGGGGGTACCCGCGTTGGGAGGGCCATGGTCTCGGTCATGGCCATGGGCAAGTCCCGCTGATGACCCAGCTGTCAGCTGCAAGAGTCCTGATCAGAAAGGAAGCTAGTGCCTGGGTGAGAAGAATGGGGTCACCTTCAGCTCTGTCACTTGCAAATGAACGGGAGCGAGCTGTGGCCAGTTGTGGCAGAGGGACATTGTCACTGTGACTGCATTCAGTTCTGAGGACCAGGGTCCAGCAAGAGGAAGGGAGTAATGTCCCCAAGACTGAGGTGGAGACACTGAGGACGTCTTGACAATGAGCAGAGGGAGCTCGTGGAAGAGGGAAGAAAAGGCTGGTCGCCTCTTGGATTTTCTCGGAATAGACCTTCTGGCCAGAAGAGGTGGGCTCTGAGAAAAGAGAGGGCTTTCTTTTCTTAATCACTGTCAGCACTAAATGCTGGTCAGATGCTTGCTGGTGAACACCCTTCTCAAGCCCCTCATTCACTTTCCAAAGAGGCCTGGACTGGGGGTCACAGTCTCAGAACTTTCAGAATGTGAGAGAAGCCTGTTCAAGGTTTTCTTAAAATGCAGCACCTTCCCTATTAACATTCAGAGACAAGCTCATAACAATTCCGATTTCTCATGACTCTTGAGAAATTTTAAAGTCTGGCAAAACTGAGCTCTCCCCGACTGTCATCAAGTGCCCAGAACAAGGCAGCTCTGGTCCCTTTGCATGGAGCTGGTGCCGTCCAGTTCGCCTCAGCCCCTCCTCTCCCTACTCATACCCAGCACAAAGATTATTTTCTTCTATCTGGCCTGCTTCTTTCACTTACGTCTCCTGCCTTGCCCTCTGGGATTTGGAATTTTCTGTGTTAATGCCTTTCCTCAAACTTAACTATGTGTACAATACACACACACATGCCATATCCGTTTACACCATCACACGTTTGGCCTCACAGCCACTTTCCTACCACTCTAAATGCTTTACTGCAAGAAAGGAAGCTGGTAAGACCTGGATTTGAGATCCACTGGACTTTCTAGGTGTGTGTAGTTAATTTCTCTGAGCCTCTATTTCCGTATCTATAACATAAGGCTACCCACCTTGCTGAGAATACATGAGACGATATACATCATGGGCCTGGCATATAGCAGGTGCTTGGGGCCAAAAAACCAAAACATAAACCAAAAGCAATGCAATATTGTAACAAATACAGACTTTTAAAAAGTGGTCCACGTCAAAAAAAAAAAAAGGAGAGACTGACAAGGATTTCTCATCTGATCCCCACTGGTACTCTTACGCTGCATAAAGGATCAGGCTCCATTTCATGAGGCCCTGCTTTGTGCCGAAGGTTATAGGGGATAACGATGTGGGAAAAGACAAAGATGATGGTGAAATGGTCCCTTAAAGCACTCACACTCTAGTTAGGTAGGAAGGCAAATCAATAATCATGATACAATGTGACACATTCTATAACAGAAGTGAGGGTGAGGCATTTAAATTCCTGTAGGGACTCAAACTTATCTCTGCCTGGGAGCATCAAAAAGATATTGAGGGCTTCCCTGGTGGTGCAGTGGTTGAGAGTCCGCCTGCCGATGCAGGGGACGCGGGTTCGTGCCCCGGTCTGGGAAGATCCCACATGCCGCGGAGCGGCTGGGCCCGTGGGCCATGGCCGCTGAGCCTGCGCGTCCGGAGCCTGTGCTCCGCAGCGGGAGAGGCCACAATAGTGAGAGGCCCGCATACTGGGGAAAAAAAAAAAAAAAAGATATTGAGTCAAGCGATGTGCCCTTAACAGTAGGCATAGAGTCTAAGTCATCTCTTTGACTCCAATGCCCTCTGGCATTGGCGCATGGCACGTGGTAAGAGGCTTGTTAAGTAGTGGATGGGTGGATGGATGGGTGGATGGATGGATGGATGGATGGATGAATAAGCAGATGACTGCCTTCTTAATTCCTTAAGTGTAATTTCCTTACTAATCTTGACGAGACTGAAGAAAACATCTTGACTATAACCATCATCATCACCATCATCATCATCATCATCGTCATCACCACCACTACCATTTATTGAGCACTTACTCTGAGACAAACACTAGATCAAACATTTTCTCCACGATGCCTCATTTAATCCTCACGGCAGTGGCTGTGAGCCTGGAAATTCTAAGCTCACTTGGCAGATGGGGAAAGCGAGGCTCTGAGAAGTAAAGTGAGCTGCCCAAGAGAATTCAGCCACTGAGCGGCAGAGCGGAGCTGTGACAAGCCTGTGCACCCCTGCTGGTACCTGTGCTGCCGCTGGGCCTGCAGCGGACATTGGTATTCAGAGCACTGGAGAAGACAAATGCTGTGTCTACAGACCTCTGCCTCGGTTCACCCTTCCAGCCTGGTCTTTGCAGGCATCTTGAGGGACTATGTCTTCCTTCGTGATCGAGGACTCTCCCGGCGTCCGCATTGCCCTTTCCCCAAGCAGAGAGTTTAATTACTTGAAATTATTTTTAAGCAAGGACAGGAAGGTGAATTCCCTCTCCACTCCACACCTAATCTACAAAAAGGAAATTGAGTTGCTTCTTTTCTTTTCAAGTGGCACATTTTGATGAAACAACTCCCTGGAAAACTCTGCCGTCTTCCAGAGCCTTCCAAGGTCTCCTTTATCAGCCAGAAGTGGACTCAATTCAATCAAGTGCTCAGAATTCCAAATCTAGTCCATGGGGTAAATGTTTATTGACCACCTATTATGTGCCAGGCTCTGATTCTAATGCTTAAAAAGAGTCATCAGTAATAGCTATTAATGTCAATATAGTGTTGGCCAATATGCAAAGTGAATTAAAATTTACAAAGGGCTTTCTCATCCATTATGAAACTGAAGTTAGGAGGAGTCAAATAGCTTTCCCAAGTTACTCCTAGTAAGCGGGCCTGAAAAACCAAAGCTACATCCTTGGACCTCAAACCAAGGGTTCCTTGTTTCACTAAATATACAAAGCTGTTGAAGATAGGAATGAGTCCCCACAAAGGGAGCCACCCCACTGAACCCTGCTAGGACTTTCCAGTATTCATTCATTTGAGAACTGAGCACTTCCTACAGGTGCCACAAATAGATCTGGGACCCTGCTCTCAGGGAGAGCACAGTCTAGTTGGAGAGATGAAAAAGCAGATACCTCAATGTGAAGCTTGAAGTGTGATATACTAGAAGGGAGCCTGTGTACCATGGGACAGAGAGGAAAGCATCAACTCCCATCCTGGGGTAGGGGCAGTGCTGGGGATGGGGTGTGGCTATCGGGGCAGATATTTGCCCCTGCTCTCTGGAACTCCCCTTCCTCCCTTCTGGGATGGACATGCTGTGTGTGTTCTGACCACAAGTCTTTTCTTCATCACACACACGCGCTGAGCACCTCCTTCAGCATCAGAACCATTGCCAAGGACTGGGGACCAGAAAGAGGAATGAACTTTTGCCCAGGCTTTCAAGACATACACAGTCCAGTAGGCAAAACAAGTAAATTGAAATGATTAGGCCACTTTTGGGCCACTTTTTGCCTTTTAAAATGTCCATTTTGTATGGTTCAACCTATTACCCTATAAATGTAATAACTTGCTGTTCTGAAGAAAAACTCAGGATGATGTGAAAGCCCCACACCCTCAGCCGAATAAGGCACACGTCCTCCTCCACCGCCCCCTGCGGCAGTATCCATGGCTGAAGCTTGGAGAGCACGGCTGCTGAAGCCTTGATGGTAGAATCATAATGGACACTAATCGAGTGCCTGCTACCTACTGGGCACTGTTTCAAGCACTTTCCATGAATTAACTAATTGAATCCTGATAAGCCCACAAAGTAAATTCTATTATTACCCCCATTTTACAGGTAAGGAAACTGAGGCACATGGTAAGTTGTTAAGTGGCTCGAGGTCACGCAGTTAATGCCGTGGCAAAGACAGGTTTCTGACCCAGACACTGGGAGCCAGAGCCTGTGCGCTCCTTGTTAGCTGCAGCAAGGGATGGAGATTTCCATAGCGCTTTCCATCAGTTCTGTGAGAGACTTAGGGAGATTTCAGGCACAAGCAGGGCTGCTTCGGGACCCAGGAGACAAAGTACCACCCAGAGTCATCGCAAAGGAGGCCATCCTCCCCACCTGTGGGCGCTTAGAACGCTGTGAATGGAATCTGCTTCCCATTCCATCTTCTGATCAGCCATTGCTGTTATGTTTGGGCTTTGATACTCTTGAGGTCTCACTTACTGGTTCCAATAAAGTTTTGACTACTTGTCTTGAGTTCTCTAAGCATACTATTATATAATCAGCAAATAAGAATAATTATGCTTTCTTGAATAGTTTCACCTCTTTGTTTAGTTTCCTACCTTACTGTTTTGGTTAAACTGTAGATTTGGACTCTTCATTAGTAGCATTAGTATGTAACATTAGTTAAGTTAGTTTTACGAATAGTATTTTATTAGACTGAGGAAAATGTATGAGGTTTTGAGCACATGTAGACAAATGGCTTCGGGAACAGAGGGGCAGGGGCCAGGGTGGAGCTAAGAAGTCCCTGCAGTAACTCACGTATAATATGATGCCATTCAGACTTGGACGCTGCACTAAACAAATATTTATCAAGTGCCTACTGTCTGTCAGACACTGTGCTAGTGACTAAGAATATGTCCCAAAATGAAGGAGACATAGACCTGTCCCCCACCCCAGTGTCAGAGGAAAGAGAAGAGACAGGGTGCATCTAAGAAGTATTTGGATAAAGAATTAGCTGGATGTGGCCTTATGGGTGGGGAACAAAAATTCCTACAAGTCTCAAAACCTGCTAGTGTAATTGATAATGACCAGGAAATTGACTGAATTTTTATTAGAGTCCAAAATCTATTACAATTTACTAACCTGAAAAACAGATGAGAGCAATGAAATGAGAATTTTTCATTTATGAATTCTTTTGAGAATGTGGATTCAAGAGAAGTTAGCAGGTATTTTAATTTTCTGCTCTCTCTTTCCCGATACCAATGAGGCTTCTCCAAAATATCTTGTGATAATTAACATTTGCCTAACGTCTTTCCAGTTTGCAAAGCCGCTTCCGTGCAGCGTCTCCTTTGGTCCCCACGACAACCCTGGGAGTTTGCAAAGCAATTTCACTGAGGTTATCACACTGGAGACTTGAATTCTCAAACCTCATTTCCCTGCGGTCCACATGCCAGCCAAGCCTGTCACTTTACAGTTCTGCAAACACAACATGGTTTCACATTGGCTTGATTTTGTACTTGTAGTTCCCTCTGCCAAGAAAGTAGCCCATCCCTTCCCCGTACAACCAAGGAGTGCCCTCTTCATTCTGGAAAACCCTGGGCAGGCAGGGAAAGGCCTTTTTCCCTGGGACACCCTGGAGTCAGGAGCCCCCAAGGATGGGGCCCATGTCAGAGGCAGACCAGCAGGCCAATGAGCACAGGGCCTGTCCTGCAGCTGATTTGGGTGTCATTAGAAGCAATGGTCCCAAGGCCTTCTGACTTCTTAAAGAGTGTAGCAGTTAACAATTTGAAGTTGGACAGATCCGAGTTCAAATCCTGGCTTTGTGACTTACTAGCTGTGTAAACTTGGGCAAGTCTCTAAACCCAGTCCCGAACTCCCTCCTTTATAGAAAAGATCTGATAATACCCACCTTTAAAGTGAGGGGAGCAGCAGAGACTTTTTTTTTTTTTTTTTTTTGGCGGTACGCGGGCCTCTCACTGTTGTGGCCTCTCCCGTTGCGGAGCACAGGCTCCGGACACGCAGGCTCAGCGGCCATGGCTCACGGGCCCAGCCGCTCCGTGGCATGTGGGATCTTCCCGGACCGGGGCACGAACCCACGTCCCCTGCATCGGCAGGCGGACTCCCAACCACTGCGCCACCAGGGAAGCCCAGCAGTGACTATTAAGTGTAAAATGCTTATCACAGTTTTTAGCATATAATAGATTGCTAAGTGGAAGCTATTCTTTTTATTATTAAGACCACTTCTGTCTGCATCTCTGTTCCTGTCCTGCCGCTAGGTTCTTCAGAACCTTTTTTTTTTTTTTAGATTCCATACATATGTGTTAGCATATGGTATTTGTTTTTCTCTTTTGACTTACTTCACTCTGTATGACAGACTCTAGGTCCATCCACCTCACTACAAACAACTCAATTTCATTTCTTTTTATGGCTGAGTAATATTCCATTGTATATATGTGCCACATCTTCTTTATCCATTCATCTGTCGATGGACACTTAGGTTGCTTCCATGTCCTGGCTATTGTAAATAAAGCAATTATACTCCAATAAAGATGTTAAAAAAAAACACTTCCAGGAATTCCCTGGCGGTCCAGTGGTTAAGACTCCACGCTTTCACTGCTGAGGGCCCAGTTTCAATCCCTGGTTGGGGAACTAAGATCCCACAAGCCGTGCAATGCAGACAAAAAAAAAAAACAAAACAAACAAACAAAAAACAGCCTGGAGAGCTGGGTTGAATTTTTTAAAATAGTAATATTATTAAGCAAAACAAAACACTTCCCTCATGGCAGAAAAAGGTATAGAATCACTCATCATCCTCATCCTCACCGTTACTACCACTACTGCTATTATTATTTACATTTTCTCTTATTTCTAAAGGGAGAAAAAAAAACCACTTGCTTTTCTACTGACACTTTCCCTGTCCTCTCTTGGAAATGATATTTCTGCTCAGAAAAAAAAGGGAGGCAGATTGTTTTGTCATAAGCAGGGCTACAGCAAAGCATGGGGGACATCAATCCAGGGGGCTGGACAAGCTGACTCCTGAAGGGTCAAGGACAAGGGTCAATCAGATAAAGTGGATGAAGAGTGTTCTAGGAAGAGACAACTGCATAAGCAAAGACCCAGAGCCGGAGACAGTGAGGCTTGTTTGGGGAGCTGCAGTCCTTTGGTTCCTCTCCGCTGGGACAGAGGGAAGGCAGCACTCGTGAGTGAAATGGGATGGAGAAGGGAGCCGAGGCCACAATTCCAGGGGTGTCAACTCTGCAGCCCTGACTTTTGTAAGCACTTTCTATGCATTGACTTATTTAGTCCTCACAATAGGCTTCATTTCACAGCTGAGCACATGGAAGCACAGAGATGTTAGGTAACTTTCCCCGGGGTCACACAGCCAGTAGGAGTCACATCTGGATCCAGTGCCCATGCTCATCACCACAGCACTAGGAAGGGCACTGCTCCTTTTCTTCTGTGACATTCAGGTGTGTGTCCCCAAGCTAGAAAAGAAAGAGACCCCCTCAAAATCACAAGGAAGCAAGCCGACTTTCAGCTGCTGAACCCAGCTTGGGCAGAATGGAAGCTACGCTCTCTCTCTGCCACCTCCCAGCGTGCAGAGGTGGGTCCTTAGAAGTTCCCAAACATAAATCCATTTCCATATAATTACACCTCCTTGACCTACATGTCATTCGGCCGTGTGGCACAAAAATCAATTTCTCCAACCAGAGAAAATTGCTTCCTGAGGCCCCCAGGTAATTAGACATTGTCTTCTGGGCATGGCCTGCTCCCTGTCCGTCCATGTCCTCTGGCACAGGTGCTGCCGCTTCAACCCCGCATCTGCTGGGAGAATGCAGGTCCCGTCGTGGAACACAACAACCACCAGGACGCTGGCCTTGGAGAAAGTGCAGCCAGGTGGTGTACATCAGGGAATTTTCCAATGTTCTTGGACATCCAGATCCCATGGAACTTTCCCCTGCCGGCCTAAGAGGGGAAGGGGACACGTTTTGCAGGAAGATGGTACCTCTCGGCATTTCTGCTGCTCCTGTCAAATTTTATATAGGAGGAAGCTACAATACCAACCCATGTTTGAAAGTTTCAATGAGTTATATAAAGGACCCTCTGTTCTCCACCACCCCCCTCAACTACCTTCAAGGACGTCTAAATAACAAGCATCTTACTTTGTAAAACCCTTTAATGCTTAAAGCCCTTCAATGAATCTCTATCACCTCAGGACAAATTCAACTCAAACCCAGTTTGAATCATTAGAATCAAGTGCTGTTACTTCTCTACCTCTTCTCCCGCCAGGCCTCCCTCCAACTCCCTCCCCGGCTCTGGGCAGGGGCAGGCAGATGGCAGAAATGAGTGCGGCCCATGGGGACTTGTTGAGCTGCAGGGTAGCCCCAAGTGGAAATGTGGGCCCAGTGTGG
The DNA here is from genome assembly GCF_937001465.1 of Orcinus orca. Lineage (NCBI taxonomy): Eukaryota > Metazoa > Chordata > Mammalia > Artiodactyla > Delphinidae > Orcinus > Orcinus orca. The sequence continues at coordinate 65,282,595 of NC_064574.1, read as the reverse complement.
CCTCTCCTTTTGATTTTCAAAAGAAGTTCAAACCCTCAATTGGACGTGAAATACTCCAATTTGTAAACATGGCAACTGATTCAAAAGTCTTAAAAACACATCTGCAGCCTGGAATCAGCCCCTTAAGCCCCCAGTCTGTGGCCTCCATTCCATGCTGAGCTTAGGAGCTGAGCTCCTGCAACGGCCACCCTCTTTCTCTCGCCTCTTGGCCTTCGCACATTCTGTTCCCTCTTGTTGACACACTTTGCTCCCCAGTCATTCGACTGGCTCCCATTCCTCCATGTCACTGCACGCGTGCCACTTCCTCCAAGAAGTCTTCCGTGATCCTCTAGGCTAGACTCGTTACCCCTTCCTAAGTGCTCCCATAGCACGATGCCTCCTGCTGTCATGGAGCTTCCCTCTGGTGATCTATCTGGCTTCTGCCAGGATAGGAGCCACAGAAAGGAAGAAACCATTTCCTCGGGTTTACTATGACGTCCACGGCTGTAGCAAGGTGGCTGAATCCAGCAGGGAGTCAATATCTATAATAGAAGGAAGGGTCTGGAAGTCGGCCTGAGTAGTCTTGGTGAATATGCAAAATTCTCCTCAGCCCTGAGTCTCTTGGGTTGGGTTGGTGAGCGACAAAATTAACACTTACTGAGCACTCACTATGTGCCAAATACTCTTCTAAGCCCTTGATTTAATTCCCATAAGAACGCTAAGAGAGAGGTATCATTATCCCCATTTTACAGATGAGGAACTTTAAGGCAGAGAGTTATTTAAGTAACTTAGCCAGGGTCACAAAGCTAGGAAATGACAAACTTGGGATTCAAGCCCACGAAGTCTGGTTTCAGAATCGGTGCTCCCCACTTTCCAACAAGGGAAAGAGTCAGTGCTCTAAGAAAGAAACTATCACACCCAATAGAGAAATGAATAATACTTTTGAGTACATACTAAATGCTAGGCATAGTAATAATGCTTTTATATATGAAGTTACTCAGTCTTCTCAATAAGCCCTTTGGGGAAATGGTATTTTCCCCCTTGCACAGGTGAGGAAACTGAGTTAAATCATGCCTGGACAAGTAAATGGGGAATTTGAGTCCAGATCCATCAGCCATCATAAGAGGAAACAGGAAAATGTTCCCGAGAGGCTACCTAGAGAGACTGGGTTTAGAGAGAAGACAGAGGGAAGGGATAAGATCAAGTCGTCATGGATATAATGGAGTACCACAGAAGTGACAGCCAGCAGATGAATACTCCACAGAGAGCGCCTTGGGTAACCCATTCATCCACCCATCCATCCATCCATCTGTCACACTTTTATTCCTCTAACACTGACGGAGTACATACTCTTTGACTGCCCTGTGATAGGCCCTCAAGGTTCAGAGAAAAAAGATACAGTCTCTGCCTTCCAGAGAATGGGTGATAAAGATTTTGAAGGAGATCAGTACCAAAATGTTCTAAATACTCTACCCAGTGAGGTGCTTACCTCAGTGCACTGAGATCAGGAAAGGCTTTAAAAATAAGAAGTCTGCCAGGCAAAGTGCTGTAGGCAGGGAAGGCCTTCCAGGCAGAAGAAATAGCCCATACGATGCTACAAAGCCGAGAAAGAACACTGCACATTTAGGCAACAGCTCATAAAGTGAAGAGCATTTGCATGGGATGCAGAAGGGCGCTGATGGTGTGGGGGGTATCCGGTCGGCTGTACAAAGACACTGGATTTTGCTACAGAGCAGAGGTCTCAAACCCATGGGCCACACCCTGTGTGTGTGTGTGTGTGTTGCCTGCAAGCCTCTCTTGAAACATTGGATGACCTGGCCACAGTTGGCTGTCATTCCCTCCTGAGAAACCACCAGGGGGAACTGAACAGTGGCTGCCCTCTTGAAAGGGGGTATAAGCTGGGCCGCTCACTAAAGGCCCCCGCAGGCTCACCTCACACATTGATATCACCTACCTGGTCCCTTGTGCCATTTGAGTTTATAAGCCCTGGCATAGAGCCATTGAAGGTAGCAGGGAGTTTGAATGACTCCTCATGCTGCCTTGGGATGACTTATTCAGTAAGTTCTCAGCACCCTGAGTGCAGGGTCTTGTACTCCTTGAGAGTCTGATCCAGGCTTGGCTACATAGTTGAGCATCACTAAATTTATGTTGAGCTGAAATTGGATTCACATGGAAGATTCTGGCACAAAACCTCTTCTGGAGAAGCTGATAGTCTCTAAAAGATCTCACACAGTGAACACTAAATTAATTTCCAATTAATTTCCAGTTACCCTTGATCACATCACCTGACTCATTTTCTGCAGTAAACACTTAGCAGTCTTCCAGTCTATTCAAAACTATGACAAAGCCCTTCTGCATGTCTAAAATGCCATGTTAATCTATGTTCGTAGTCATTCATTCATTCATTCAACAGATATTTAGAGCACCTACCATATGCCCAGAACTGTGTGAGAGGTTGGCAATATATTAATAAGAAGAAGAAAAGAAAACACACTTCCTGCTCGTCTGGATTTCTAACCTAATAGTTATGATGGTAAAATTATATAGCCTGTATGGTACCAGGCACTGTGCTTGGTACTTTCCATATATTAATTCATTTAATCCTCACAAAAGCCTATGATAAGTGCCGTATCATCCTTTCCATAGATGAGCAAACTGAGGCATAGAGAGGTTAAGTAGATTGTCCAAGGTCACACAGCTAGAGTGGCACAGGCAGGTTTGAACCCTAGCAGCATGGCTCCGGAATCTGTACTCTTTGCCTCTTACCCTTCTGGGATGACACTGGGAGTCCCTAAAGTGACTCCCAAATCATCAAAGTGATGGTTGTGATAGTTGTGGTCAGCACTGGTGGTGTCTATAGCAATGGAACCCTGGGTAAGTAGATTAACCATAACAACATGTTCTGGGACCTTTGTATATAATAGTGAGTGTTTTTTTTTTTTTTTCCTGACATCACATGGTATTGCTTTTCCTTCTTTTAAGTTGGAGACACTTGATGCAGACCTAATACTAGAAAGCAGCTGGAGGCGCGAAGTGACAGCTGACTGCTGCAGTTTATACGTGGCCTTAGCTGCAGGGCAGCCAGCTGCCCCTCGGAAGTGGCCCCTGGGAAGAGAAGCCTTCAGGCTAGGAAGACAGCTTGGGTCTTTAGCTGAAGAATTATTTAATTTATCTGTTATGTTCCTAGTTCTTGACTGTGTTGCCCACCGTCCTGCTTCCTTTGCCCATGTGGCTCCTGGATCCCACCAGCCCCTCCTTCACGCTTCCGTGCAACTTTCCCAGGCCCCGAGGTCAGAACTCATTGCCATTTTCTCCCATGGGCCTGAGAAAATGCCTGGGCCACCTGGGTCATGCTCGCTGCTTGGTCGTGCAACCTCTTTCCCTTTCTACCTCGCTTGCTAGTGGGGAGAGACTTGTCTCTCCACACCAGCAACCTCAGTGCTGTGAATGGCACACAGTATATGCCCAGCACGTGCTTTTTGAATGAAAAATGGTCCAGAGAAATGTGTGACCCACCAAAAGCCTCAGAGTTAGCAGGCAGCAGAGCAGACCTCAACTCTGTCAACATAGATCGTAAGCTCCATGTGGACTCACGCCACCTGTGCGTTTGCACATTGCTGCATCCACAGTGCCTGGCCCAGTGCCTGGTGCACGGTGGGCAGCTCGGTAAATGTTTGTGGAATGAGCAAATGAGTGCCAACCTCCTTTAATTCTTCTGTTGTCCTTGCCTGTGTGGAAGAAGACAGGCAACAGGAATGAAGGCTTTGTGTTGGCTGCGTTTTGCATGCACAATTGATAAGCTATTTGCCCACAGCTAAAAATACCTACCCCCGACAGCCAGTGGGAGACGAATGGTGCTTAGTGCAAGACATTTAATCAAACAGCAACAACCCGAGCAGAGCCACAAAAGCCTCTGACACCACGGTGAACTCCAGACGAAGAGCCCAGAAGCCTCTGACTTCCTGTTGGTCCCCTGACACCCAGTGACCATCACTCTGGGTCCACAAAACAGCAAAACAAATGAGCATTCTGTGCACATGGCAGCCACCAGCTGCAAGTCTGGGGACGGCCATGTGGGCGGAAACCGTGCACCTGGGGTGAATCCCAGGGAGAATTAGCCTGCGCGAGCACCATTCCATACGGGAGGCGCCATGGAGAGGGTCTCGGTGGTAAGCCCTGGACTTGGAGGAAGTGATTAGACCCTCAGAGGCAGAGATGAACCCCCTGTCTCTTTACCCTCGCTTATTCCCAGGGACTGTGAGTGGCGGGTGTTCTTGAAGGACCTACAACTCCTCTGAAGGGAATTCTTCCCTCAGCTACCTCATGCCACCATACATGCCAGCTGATACACACTGTTAAAAAAGAAAAAGAAACAAAATACTGACCCATTTCTACTTAATAGTTCCCTCAAGCTAATGATGGAAGCATCTGGATGAGCAGGTGCATTGAATGGGCTCTAGAGTCTAATAAATTGTTTTTGAATCCTGGGTCCAGCATACATTTGATGTCTGATCTGGGCCAGTCTCTTAACCCACTGGGCCTCAGTGTTCTCACCTCTATAATGGGGATATTAATAGCATCTATCCCTTTATGTCATGTGAGGATTAAATTTGATGCCAGTAAAACCTTTAGCAAGTGAGTCACACATAGCAAGTGCCTAATAAAGGGAATTGTTGTTAATAAATGTACCAGTTATTACTGCATGTGCTCAGCCCTTGTATTACAGGTCTGCGTGAATGGAAGAACTGGAAGAGGCATTTGACACTTTTGCATCCAACCTCAGTCAACTTCTTCACCCTCTGAGCCTCAGTCTTTCTCATCTATAATAGGGGATGAAAATAGTACCTACTTTATTAGCAAGGATTACATACTGGATATTTAATGTTAGATATTATAATATTAGATAATGTTTGATATTGTAGACATGAAATATGCTTCATGTATATGAAGCAGTGAGTTCAGGGCCTGACAAACAGCAAACAGCTGCCCTGAGGACCTTCCTCTTTCCTGCCTTTGCACGTGCTATTCACTCTCCCTGGGAGCCTCTCCTTGTCTTGTGTGCCTGTTTAACCCCTGCCCACCTTTACCAAACGGGAGCTATGATACTATTTTTTAAATTATTTCTTTACTATTCACCGGCTCACTTTGCAGATCTGGAAACTGAGGCTCTGAGAAGGGAAGGGGCTTGTCCAGGAGCACACAAGCGTCTATGTGAGAACTCAGTCTAACCCGAGGGGCCTCCTAACAAAAATGGAAAGGCTAAAGATGCTTTCTTTTTTCTTTCACAGTTTTACTGAGATATGGTTGACTTACGTCACTGTGTAGGCTTAACATATACACATGATGATCTGACTTACAGATAGTGTGAAATGATCACCGCAATAGGTTTAGTTGGCATCCGTCATCTCACAGAGATACAAGAAAAAGCAGAAAAGGAAACGAAAATGTCTTCCTTGTGATGAGAACCCTGAGGGTTTACTCTCTTAACAACGGTCACCTGTAACGTACAGCAGCATGAAGGACACTTTCACCGACCGAGAGCGAGAAACAAGTTAGAGGTCGTTTCTACAGCCAGTTCTCCCATCCTCCGGACTACACCAGGAGAAGCCCCACCTAGATCGCGGGCGCTGCTTCGCCTGCACCAGCCCGTCGCCTGGCTCAGTTTGTCACCTTCACGGGACTGGTCATCACACTCGCAGACAATAACTGTGACCACTTATACTGCACACTCTCCCTGGGCCAGGCGCCGTGCTAAGAGCTTTGTGTGTGCGTGAGATTCCCTCTAACCCTCACAACAGCCCTCTGAACCGGACAGCATCGTTACTCCCATTTTATTGATTGTTCCTTGTGTTTACTTGCCCAAGAGTGCTAGCAAGAAATGTGCAGATCTGGGGTGTAACCCAGCTCCTCCAGACTTCAAAATTCATGCCTCTCTAAGGAGCCTGTCCTTTCTGATAACTCTTCTGTTCTGTGTTTGCTGGAGAGCCACCTCAAGCCCTGCCCCCATCTGTCTCTGTGACAAACCCCCAGAGCTGAAAAAACACAGTCGCATCCATCACTTAGTACAAAAGTTGACCCAGAATGGCACCGTCAAGTGCTTTCAGAATGCTTCTTTGACTTCCCAGCTGTGCCGTCTTGGACAGGTGGCTAAACCTTTCTGAATATTAGTTTCTCCTCATTTGTAAAATGGAGATGAGAGCCTACATTCTGCTTGCACTGTCATCTCCTTAAATATTTCTTTAAGTCAGTTCACTTTTTGGATAAAGTTATTTTATAAACAGGCTTTTATCACTACCCTAAATGGAAAAATAACATTCCTCTAGTACCACTTAAACTAAATGTATAACTTTGAAAGTAAAAATGTTCATCAGCAAATCTCATAAAATCATCTCATCTATACAGAGCCACCCAGCACACAGTAGGTGCTCAGTGTATGGTAGTCATAAGAAAATGAAGCTTGGCATTGAGAAGTATGGTTTGGAAACTTTTGAGTCTGTTGGCCAACTTGAATGTGGTTTCCCAGTTGAGAATCTAGTTGTTGTCATGCTTACCCAAAGAAGCTGTGCATAGTCAAAAAGCCAGAAGCAATTTTACTGTCAAGAGAAGGCCAACCGATTGGCCTGTAGCCTGGAGGAGGACTCACTTCTCCCCATCGCCCTGAGTCAGACTGCCCTGGGGTAGCCATCTTAGCTCTTGCTGACTACTCAACCACAAGGGCAGGCTTGCTAGGTCTCAACGAGTCCTGGTCTATACTGGAAAACACTACTTTATTAAGTTCTGGGAAAAAGGAAACCTGCACCATGTATCCAGGTCCCAAGACTTCCTTGTGGCAAATCCACAGCATTTCTTCTACCAAGGCAGGCATCACCAATTCATTGCAGCACTGCTAAACCCAGATGTGGTTTTGGAATGTTTCAACATGGCACCCAGCAGCCCCTACCAGTCAATTGAAGAGTAAACATTTTTGTCATCCCTGCCTCCGGCTATGCTGTCACCCTGGGCAGGAGATCCTAGAAAGGGAGATTCAAAGAAAGGAAGAAACACAGATCCTAGCTTTGAAAAGGAGCCACTCAAGTGCTAAATGTGGTGACAAGTAGGGTCTCCACAAAAAAATAACAGTGAAGGGCATGATAGTAAAGCTACAAAGAAAATTAAAGAGCTGTCAAATAAGAACTAAAATTTTAAAAGAACAGAAGCTGTTTCAGAGAATGCAAGAAACAAGTGAGTTATCATATAGTAATGGCTCTTAAGGGTATAGTTCCATAGATAAAGACCGATGTTTTTCTCCACCAAGCAGAGAAAAATAGAGAGGGGTTGTTGGTGGGACACAGCTGCAGCTAGAGGAATTGGGAATGAAGAATTTCCAGGGCTTCCCTGGTGGCGCAGTGGTTGAGAGTCCACCTGCTGATGCAGGGGACACGGGTTCGTGCCCTGGTCCGGGAAGATCCCACGTGCCACGGAGCGGCTGTGCCCGTGAGCCATGGCCGCTGAGCCTGTGCATCCGGAGCCTGTGCTCCGCAACGGGAGAGGCCACAACAGTGAGAGGCCCGCGTATCGCAAAAAAAAAAAAGAATTTCCAGATAAGGTGACAGGACTATAGTGCCTGGAATGATCCATGGAGGTAAACGAGAATCTTCCATGGATTCCTTGAGAGCTCAGACTCTCTCCTATTCAGCTCTGCTTCCAGCAAAGTGTCTGGCCTCTAGCTCAATAATTGTCTGCTGAACTGAACTGGCCAGGTGTGAAAAGTAACAAAACTAACATTTACAGAGTGCTCACCATGTGCCAGGGGCTGTACTAAGTATTTTACACGTTATTTCCTCTATTTTTCTAATAACCTATGAGGGTGCTATTTATATTGATGCCGATTTCACAGATGTAGGAATTGAGGTTCAGGGAGATTAATCACTACACTTCACAACCTCTTCCAGCTACGATAGGTTCCTTTTTTCTTTTTTTTCTTTTTAAGTGAGAATTTTTTAAATTATTTATTTATTTTTTGGCTGTGTTGGGTCTTCATTGCTGCGCGGGGACCTTCTCTAGTTGCAGCGAGCGGGGGCTACTCTTCGTTGCGGTGCGCGGGCTTCTCATTGTGGTGGCTTCTCTTGTTGTGGAGCGCGGGCTCTAGACCGCAGGCTCAGTAGTTGTGGTGCACGGGCTTAGTCGCTCCGCAGCATGTGGGATCTTCCCGGGCCGGGGCTCAAACCTGAGTCCCCTGCATTGGCAGGAGGATTCTTAACCACTGCGCCACCAGGGAAGTCCTATGATAGGTTCTTATGTACCTGGATATGTGGGGTGAAGTTCAGCCTGCAAAGAGGAAAAAGAACAAATGGCCCTTCAGAGCCCTTGCAGGAACCTGGAAGCTATCCCTCAGGGATTGCCTTCACATGAGCTGGGGCCCCACTGCCTGACCTCCACCCCACTAGTCCACAGTCAGTTTCGTGCCCCTAATAGCCAACTTCAGGAAGTATGTTCCACATTCCCTGGCTTCTGCCCTGGAGCAAGTGGAACAATGGGAAACAAGGTTGGCCACTGGCCAGCAGGCAGTGCCTGGGGTTGGGACCACATGGATGGACAGCTGCCCTTGGGAAACCCTTCCCTGCTCCTCTCCTAGAAGCCCTCAGGGCACAACTGCCTGAAGACCTCCTGGCACCATCCACAGAGGTCAAAAAGACTGAACACCAAGTCCCGTCAGCATCATCTCCCCCCATCCCCCACTGGAGACGAGATTTTAATAATGCTGATGGGGTAGGAAAGGCCCGGGGGGCATGGGGGGCTGAGTCAGTCAGCAAATGCCTAAGACCTGGGCATGTGGGAGTAGGTTAGGACATATTCACCGTTCTTGGGTTCCGTGGCTCCTTCTTTGGGGAAGGAAGAGAGCATCTAGAGGGGAACCAGTCAAAGAGCAGTGAGGGAGCTGTTAGGGACTGGACAGCTGAGAGCTCCTAACCTGAGAGGACGCAGCACAGAGGCACCAACGTCTGTGTGGGGAAATGGGGAGGGGCAAGGGTTGGCTTCTTGGGGAGGGAGCCAACCTTGGCCTGGGTGAGCTCTCGAGAATACCTGGTGTTCCCAAGCAGAGTGGGGCAGGACCCAAGGTCCCCTCGCTGTGGGCCTCCTTAAAGAGAAAAAGGCATTCAGGGAGCACCCCCCCCCCAAGGGGTGCTAGAATTGTCCTTCAGGCTCAGCTGGGGGCAGACAGGGCACCAAGGCGCCAGTTGTCCGGGGTGGGGCAGGGGCAGCCTCCAAGCTGAGCGCCGTCCTGCTGCCAGGTCAAGCCCTCCAGGGAGCGCACAACGTTGATCTGCTCGGCCAGCACCTGGCCCTGCCCTTGAGGCGCCGCAGGTGTCAGGCTGAGCTTTCAGGTCCTTCCTGGTGCCCAGCAGGAGGATGTACACCTCAGGGCAGTGGTGACACACTTCTGGATGCCACTTGTGCCGCACGTTCTCTGGCAGTGGAGACATAGATGACAAAGACGTTGGGCTGAGGGTGGGAGAGTGTGCGAGACGGTCATGCTCCTGGACCCGCGTCCCACAGGTTCGGGCTCACCGTGCGCCAGTCAGGTGCACTTCGGGCACTGTAATCGTCGAACGCCGCAGGGTGGACTCCTTGGGGAAGGCATCAGCTGTGTAGCAGAGGAGCCCCATCACCTACCACCACTCGCTTGATGCTGTGCATGATGGGTGCAGCTGCCGCGTCGAGGCCACGCCTCCCTCCCCTTCTGGCCCCTCTGGACGCAGCGACCTGGTGCCCTGCCCACCACGGGGGAGCTGGGGCAGCAGCAGCGGCTTGGTTCAGGGTTCCAGAGCCAGCACCAGCATCTTATTTCCCCTTTCCCCTTTATCTCCCCTTGGTCCAAGATCCCTCCGAGACCTGTAGTGGAGCAGGTAACAGTAAGGGAGATGACAGCCCTCAAGAGCAATGCCCCATCACCCAATTCAGTGCCCACTCCCCAGATGATCTAAACAAGGGCAGTGCTGACTTCTTGCCTGCGAGGCTTAGAAATGGCTTTTCCTAAAAACCTGTCCTTGAGGCACCTTCCAGCAACCATATAAATAGCACCACTGGAATGGCTCACAGTGTCAGGGGTCGTCATGTGTCTGTAGGACATGAGGGCTGACTCTTCTAGTACAAAAGATAGGCACCTTGAAGGAGGGAGGGATGCATTTAAGTCACAGGGGATGGGGGCTGAAAGGGGTGAATTGCTCTCTTTTTGGAAATTCACGAAAATATAATTTAGGATGCAGAGAAAGAGGATTTGCAGAAGGTAACGCCAGGAATTTAATCAGCCCAGATACACAACTCTTTGTTCTTTTCAGAAGACCTGTGTGGACCAAACAGCTGTGGTGTCAGTGGCCTGCTCTCGTTCACATAACTACCACTGTAGTCAGAAAGTGCTTCTTGGTGTCTAAACTAAATCTTTTTGTAGCTTCACCTTGAGCTCTTTCCCTTCTTACAAATTCTATTAGCTGCCTTTAAGAAGAAAGGAGGGAGAGAGGGAGGGAGGGAGAGAGGGAGGAGAGAGGGAGGAAGGGAAAAAATGTGTGTTACCCTTTAAGCCAGCATTTCTACTTTTGAGAATTTATTCTACAGAAATATGCAAAGATGTTTAATGAAGCTCTGTGGTGGCCAAAATAATAAAATAAAAAATAAAATAAGTAATGTCCAGCCATAAGTGAATATTTCATGAATATAATTGACATAGGAAAAAATTCACGATTTATTTCTAATTGATTAAAAAACCAACTTGGGGCTTCCCACATGCCACGGAGCAACTAAGCCCGTGTGCCATAACTACTGAGCCTGCGCTCTAGAGCCCACGAGCCACAACTACGGAAGCCCACACGCCTAGAGCCCGTGCTCTGCAACAAGAGAAGCCACCGCAATGAGAAGCCTGCACACCGCAACGAAGACCCAATGAAGCCAAAACTAAATTAATTATTTAAAGTTTTTAAAAAAGAGAGAGAAGAAAGATAATAAAAAACCAACTTGCACAACAGTATTAGTGTATGATCTCATTTTGTGGTGATAATCTTATTACTAATTATATTTATAATTATAGGCATATAAATATCCTAGAGATAAAAACACCAAATGGTTAATAAACCTCTGTTCTGGTTGCAGCATTGCAAACCACCCGAACACTTAGAGGCTTAATACAGCCATTTAGGATTATTTGTCCTGGTTCTTAGGCTGACTGGGCTCAGCCGGATGGCTCTTTCTCAGGGTCTCTCACAGTGGCAGCCGCAGGGCACTGGGACTGCAGTTATTTGGGGGTTCCATGGAGCTGGACATCCAAGAGCGCTCACTCACATGACAGACACATGACAGACAGTTGATGTTGGTTGTCGGCTACGAGCTCACCTGGGGCTTTCAACCAGAGTCCCTACACACGACATCTCCATGTGGCTTGGCCTTCTCACAGCTGGGCTCCAAGATGGAGCGTCCCAAAGCAGGTATTCAAAAGGCCCACGTACAACCTGCTCATGCAGTGTCACTCCCACAGTAGTCTATTGGTCGAAAGTGAATCACAGGGACTTCCCTGGTGACGCAGTGGTTAAGAACCTGCCTGCTAATGTAGGGGACACGGGTTTGAGCCCTGGTCCAGCCTTGGATGGGGGAAGATCCCACATGCCGCAGAGCAACTAAGCCCGTGTACCACAACTACCAAGCCCGCATACCACAGCTACTGAAGCCCGCATGCCTAGAGCCCGTGCTCTGCAACAAGAGAAGCCACCAGAGAAGTCACCACAATGAGAAGCCCGGGCACCGCAACGAAGAGTAGCCCCCACTTGCTGTAACTAGAGAAAGCCCATGCGCAGCAACAGAGACCCAACGCAGCCAAAAGTAAATAAATAAATTTATTTTTAAAAAAAAGTGAATCACAGGACAAGCTCCAATTCAAGGGGAGGAGACTACACAAAGGCATGAACACCAGGAGGTATGGTTCACTGAGGACCATCTAAGAGACTAGATACCATAATATCTCTAGAAAATGCGATTCGGACAGACTTTCACTTTCCAGTGTCTAATGTAACAGTTACATGTACAAACTCAGGAGACAAAAAGCCTGGCTTAATGTCTGGGCTCACCACTCGCTTGCTCTGTGACCACAAACAAGTTACTTATAACCTCTCTAAGGCTCGATGCTCTCAGATAATTGTTCCAACCTCATAGGGTGGTTGTAAAAATTAAATGAAATTAAATGTGTGTAAGATGCTTAGAAGTAAATGCTCAATAAAAGTGAGCTAATAATATTATTATACACTGATATGTTTAATTTTTAAAGGTATATTTTACTTTTGTAATTAAAAAAAATAATTTTCAAAGACCAAAAAAAAACAACCAAAAACCAAGAAATGTAGCAGAATTAAGAGATATAAACTCAGAACTCCCAGTCAGGGCTCTTCCAAGGAATCTCCAGGAACTTCTTAGTCCTCATAGACACAGAAAATACCTCTGGAAGACCTTGACCCTTTCCCTCTGCACCAGTCAACCGTCCAGTGGTGGGGTCTGACAGCCCAACCTGTGTTGATCTTTTAGCGCCCCCTAAATCCTCTCAAGTTTGAGCATGGTAAGCTGCAAAGCATAGGAAATGAATTCCCCCAAGAATATAACCAAGAAGCTTTGCAATCACAAAACATGGGCTTTATATTACCCACCTGTCCAACGACACCATTGACAGAAAAGATTTGCTTTTTAGCAGCACTGACTTTTTTTTTTTTTTTTTTTTTTTTTTGCGGTACGCGGGCCTCTCACTGTTGCGGTCTCTCCCGCTGCGGAGCACAGGCTCCGGACGCGCAGGCTCAGCGGCCATGGCTCACGGGCCCAGCTGCTCCACGGCATGTGGGATCCTCCCGGACCGGGGCACGAACCCATGTCCCCTGTACCGGCAGGCGGACTCTCAACCACTGCGCCACCAGGGAAGCCCTAATGCAATATTTTTTAAAGTAAAAATGCAATGAAATGGAATTTCAGGTGGTGATGACTTGGGTTTCTTCGCTTATTCACCCTTTATAAATACACACAGACCCTGTCAACACCACTCCTTTTCTTTGGGGAAAAAACTGTCACAGTGGAAATGAAAGGATTTTTCAATGTGGGGAATTATAGCAAATGCCGACCTTGGGAGTTGAAAATTCTACCTTCTCATTTCTTTTTCAGAAAATCAATACACAGGCATTGTTCCATTCCCCTCTGGGTCTCTGTGGCTCACACATCTCTCTCATCCCAAGGATGTTCTAAGTGTTCTTGATATTGCCTTGGGAGCAAATCGACCTGCACGAAAGCAATGGGAAACTCAATGTCTGCGGGTTAGTTTCTCGAGAGACGCAATTACTAGAAACTTAAGGAAATGTCAAATATGAATAGCTGGAAATTTAATTTGGAGTTGATGACTTGCCTGACTTAAAGCATTAATTAGATGGAGATGGAATATTTTTGAAGAGTTTGGATATGGAACATTTTTAGCACCACATTACAAACAGGGTTCGATGAGGAAGTAAGAGATGGTGTTGGAAAGTGACTCTCCGCAGAATATATACAGTCAGCCCTCTGTATCCGTGGATGCGGAACCCACGGAGACAGAGAGCCATCTGTACTCTACAATTTTATTTAAGGGACTTGGGCATCTGCAGATTTTGGTATCACAGGAGGGTCTTGGAACCAATACCCTGCAGATACTAAAGGATGACTGTATAACATTTTTTTCTGGGGACGCCCCAGCATTTATTCATCCCTACACCCCTTATAAGCTGGGGAGCAGAGCAGGGACGTGAGAGAGTGTGTGGACATTGTTTAATGAATGGAAAAAAGAGGTTCTGAGAAATGACGGCACTTTTCTAAGTCCAGGGCAACTGAGAGAACAGGAATCACTTTCCTCCGGCTGGAAACGAAGCGGAACTTGATATGCCATAAAGTCAGAGAGAGCTGGAGTCAACTTCAGGCTCTCCCACTTACTCAGTTTGTGGCTATGGAGAGATAACCTAAATATCAAAGCCTCAGTTTCCTCCCCTGTAAAATAGGGATGATAATAGGACAGATGAGAGTCCTTCTTTCAGTTCCATGAATACCAAGTTCTTTCCTACCTCAGAGCCTTTGCACTTGCCATTCCCCCTGCTTAGAGTTCTTTTCTCACGGATCTTTTTATGGCAGATCCCCTCTCCTCATCCTTAATTGAACTCAAATGTCCAATCTAAAAAACAACACCCCCCACGACTTGTCTCATCCCTTGGTTTTATTCTGTATAGCATCACTATCTGAAATGCTGTTGTACATTTTTGTATTTATGTGTTGTCTCTCTCACCCACTCTACTATAAGCCCCATGATAAAAGGGAACTTGTCCATTTTGTTAATTCCTGCATCTCCAGCACCTCATACAGTGCCTGACACACAGTAAATGCTCCGTTAATAATTGTTGAATGAGTGGATTCTCAGTCAAGAACTAACATTCATTGAGAACTTACCACATGCCAGATACTGTTCTAACCACTTTATAAAAATTATCTCACTTAGTCCTCAGAATAACCCTATTAAACCTATTTTATGAAAAAGGAAACTAAGGCACAGCGGGATTGAATAAATTTGCCCAAAGCCAAAGAGTCAATAAATAATAGAGCCAGGACTGAACCCCAGGCAGCCTGGCCCCAAACTCCACATTCTAAATCACTGCTCTGATGCTCTTGGCTTGATGGGAAAGCATCAGACCTGGTTTTTTGGGTTTTTTTTTTTTAACATCTTTATTGGAGTATAATTGCTTTACAATGGTGTGTTAGTTTCAGCTTTACAACAAAGTGAATCAGTTATACATATACATATGTTCCCATATCTCTTCCCTCTTGCATCTCTCTCCCTCCCACCCTCCCTATACCGCCCCCCACAGGTGGTCACAAATCACCAAGCTGATCTCCCTGTGCTATGCGGCTGGTTTTACAGCTTGAGTTCCATGAAACTCTGACTGTCAGGTCGGAGTACCCTAACTTTTGACCCATAACCTCCTCCAAAGCCTTTGCCCTTCATTCTGTATCTATGCACCTGTGGCTCATGTATCACTGTGTGTATTCTTGTTTGTCTCTTTAATATTCAGCCCCTTGCATGCTGTTTCTACACTCTCTGAGTGGAGACTCTGAATGTCTACAATACTAATTTGTATCCATCTTGGGCCCATGTACACAGAAGGAAGATGCTAGATGTTTTCTGAAAGGATGTCTACAGGAATAAGACATTTTCGAACACTTTTCAACAGGCTGTTTAATAAAAGAGAGCTATGAAGTGCAAAAATGTATACAAAGCAAGTAGAAATCCATATGAGTATTCCTTGCCTTAATAAACTCAACTCTTCATGCTTTCCCCACCTCAGGGCCTTTGCACATGCTGTTTCCTTTGCCTGAAACACTTTCTCCAACCACCTTTTTTGCCTATTTACCTCCTACTGGGTCTCCAAATTTCAGCTTGGATATCACTTCCTCAGTAAAAATTCTTCTGATCACTAATAGCACTTACTAGAGCTTCCAGTTACACATTTTCTTCTGTGATTCTTCGGTTGAAGCTTTTCTTGCATAGTAAACTCTAAGCTCCATGAAGTTAAGACGGACCATGTCTATTTTGTTCAACATCTCCTTCCAGGGCATAGCTCATAGTAATTATGGAAAAACACTGTTGGATGCATAAGTAAACTTTTGAAATTCCAGGATTAAGAATATAAAGAATTTTGCTTTAATGGACCTCTTTTCTTAGATATTGACTTAAAGTAAAATTTACTCATAATTTTTCGTTATTGTCCAGGGTGTAACATACTCACATGGTGCCCTCACTCCCGCTTAGAAGTACTGATATTGCCGAGTGGTTTAAAGCATGGGTATTGAATGCTCTAAACCACTGGGAATGAATACTGGATAATTAATATAATTGGTACCTTAACTCTCCACCACTTCAAAATGTTATTTCAAAGTGCTTTGAGCAAGAACAAGGACAGCACAGACTTAAACAAACAAACAAAAAAACTGACAGTGCCAAGTAATGAGAGGTTATGGAGCAACTGGAACTCTCATACTCTACTGTTGGGAGTGCAGATTAGTAAAACCACTTTACAGAGCAATTCAGCAATATCTGGTAAAGATGAAGATGCACATATTCTAAAGCATAATAAACACCCTTCTACATATGTATATACTACCTGAGAGAAACTCTGACACATAGCTACTTCTCATGGAGAGTCATATCAAGGTATTAACTATAGCAGTTTATAACAGCAAAATCCTGAAACCAAGTTAAATGTGTGTATATATATATATATATATATATATACATACACACATATATACATATACAAAGACACATAGATGTCTATATATAGTATATGTGTATATATATACACATATAGACAGCTAGATGTATATGTCTACATTAATATGTGTATATATACATATATAGACACGTGTGTATATGTATAAATATGTCTGTGTATATATGAATAAATTGCAATAAGGTTATTAATAGAATTGCTCTATAGTTGTTAAGATGAGTGAAATAGATCTACATGTATCAAAAAAAAGAGGTCTCAAAAGCAACTTGTTTTGTGAAAAAAAGCAGCATGTAGAGTGGCAGGTTCTGTATAAAAGAATGTTAAGAGTATGCAAACGTGGCCCTGAAGACCGCAGCACTGTGGTTGCCTCTGGCGGGGAAAGGCGGAAGGGAAATGATGGGCTGGAACAATTTCAAAGAAGACTTCAACTGCATCTATAGTGTCGTTTCTTTATTTAAAAAGAACTAAAGCATATGTGGCAAAGTGTTAAAATTTGTTTAACCCGAGTGATGAATACACCAGAGTGTGCATATTAAAGACATTTTCACATGTGAACTATTGTGAAATAATTTTAAAGGCACATGTAAGAAAGAGAGCCCTGGATTCCAGCTCTGCCACTGCACTTCAGACAGGGGACATAAATTCTCTCAGACCCTTGTTTGCAAACTAAGATTAATAATGTTCAAATTTCAGGTTTGGTTGTGACTTAATGAGAATAAATGTGTAGAATGACTTCCAGATGTTATCCATTGGGATATCATTTTAGAGTGAGTTCCTAATGACTTTCCAGATGTATCTTATTCAGAGAGACATTTGTTTTTTTAAAACTGACCAGAATTATGTGGATGCATTCCAAAACAATTCTGACCCCCAGAAAAATAATCTATTGCTACTATATTTGCAAAACCTATATACACACATATTATACAGACATGCATAAGCACAGATTATTTATTAACTATGATTGCCCTGAGGGAGGGGTATTTGGGTGGTTGCAGAATAAGAGTGGAAGGAAATTTTACTTTTCTATTAACTTTAATTATGTACCATGTGTACTGACTCTAAAAATAAATATAATTTATTTTTGAATTAATCTAAAGGTCATGATCTTCTCCATTCCTTCAATTCTGAACCCACTTAAAAAAGAAAGGTCTTAAAATCCAAGTTCTAAAGGTTCTTAAGAGGTTGTATAGTCCAATGTCCTACTTGAGCACGGGAAACAGGAAATGCCATCCCAGCCCCATATTCTCCATGCAGTCAGACAAAAGAAAGAGCAGAGGATTGGGGATTAGAGGATCTGGGTTTGGTCCCTGTCACCATGAATGACTAACTCTGTGGCTCTAAGTGAGTTCCTTAAGTTCTCTGAGACCCAGTCTCATTTCTGAAGTGAGGACAACGGCAGCACCACTGTCATGACTGTGTGAGGGACAAATTAAGTACCATGTGAACAGGAAACTTTGTCAGAATCGTATCCAGATGTTTGTATGAGGTGCAATTGCAGTGCAGAGATTGTCCCTCAAGAGCATGGGTTCAGTCCCTTTGATTTCCGTGGGAGTGCCTGATACACTATGCCTAGGGGCCCCTAGTAGGCAATAAAGTCATCTTGCTTCAGATGTAAGCCAGATTCTCTTCTCTCCACAGCAAATATCCTAACCGTGATCATCCTCTCTCAGCTGGTGGCCAGGAGACAGAAGTCCTCCTACAACTATCTCTTGGCACTTGCTGCTGCTGACATCTTGGTCCTCTTTTTCATTGTGTTCGTGGACTTCCTGTTGGAAGATTTCATCTTGAACATGCAGATGCCTCAGGTTCCCGACAAGATCATAGAAGTGCTGGAATTCTCATCCATCCACACCTCAATTTGGATTACTGTGCCATTAACCATTGACCGGTATATTGCGGTCTGCCACCCGCTCAAGTACCACATGGTCTCCTACCCAGCCCGCACCCGGAAAGTCATTGTAAGTGTTTATGTCACCTGCTTCCTGACCAGCATCCCCTACTACTGGTGGCCCAACATCTGGACTGAAGACTACATCAGCACCTCCGTGCACCATGTCCTTATCTGGATTCACTGCTTCACTGTGTACTTGGTGCCCTGTTCCATCTTCTTCATATTGAACTCAATCATTGTATACAAGCTCAGGCGGAAGAGCAATTTTCGCCTCCGTGGCTACTCCACAGGGAAAACCACTGCCATCTTGTTTACCATTACCTCCATCTTTGCCACACTCTGGGCCCCACGTATCATCATGATCCTCTACCACCTGTATGGGGCACCCATCCAGAACCGCTGGCTGATGCACGTTATGTCCGACATTGCCAACATGCTGGCCCTTCTGAACACGGCGATCAACTTCTTCCTCTATTGCTTCATCAGCAAGCGGTTCCGCAAAATGGCGGCCGCTACCCTCAAGGCCTTCTTCAAGTGCCAGAAGCAACCAATACAGTTCTACACCAACCATAACTTTTCCATAACAAGTAGCCCTTGGATCTCGCCGGCCAACTCACACTGTATAAAGATGCTGGTGTACCAGTATGACAAAAATGGAAAACCTATAAAGGTATCCCCATGACCTCATAGGTTTGGCACCTCGTGTCTCTGCATAATCCATTTCCAGATGGGAATGTGGCCCATCCTATGGCTGAACAGCTCTCCTTAAGAGTGCTAACCTGATTTCCTGTCTCCACAGATTGAGCAACTCTCAGACTGGTAGATGAGGAAAGATGGAGGAGAAGAAAGAAAAGCATGAATCTTGTTTTCATTTATGCATTCATTTCTACAAGTCATGCTGACAGCAGAAGTCCCTACCAGTTTGAAGATGTCATTGGAGGTTGTGTCATTATCCTGTGGCCTGTAAGGACACACAGTAGAGAAATAGTCTATGACTTAGCCTTGGCACCATCCACAGTCACTGGAAACCGCTCATTTATGTGACACATCAAGCCACAGTAGCACATAGCTGAGCCCACACTCTTCTTCCAAGAGCTGAGGTCATCCATCATTTCCCTGTGTTGTTACCAGCAGCTAACGATGCTGACCAATTCGAGAATTTTCCAAGGTGCCCTTTGTCCTAGTGAGGGTTTTGGTCTTGAAGTGGCCCTGGCACCCCAATCTGTAGAATGAGATTCTGGGGGCAGGCGAGGATTGGATCTTACTCAAACTCTGGTCAGAGCTTCTGTGCAAAGGCTCCTGACCCACATAACCACGACACTCAGACCTGGGGTCTAAGATGCAGCCTTTCTATTTGCCATTATGTATAGATTTTAACTAGTTCCTCCAAAACAAAGACCCTGCCTGGTGTGTGGGGATATAGGAGGAGTTCTTGAGCCCAGAAAAACAAAAAAATAAGCCCACTATTGCCATTGTTTCAATCCATCCTTGTGTCAGCTGTGTACGGTCTCCTTACTCAAATAGCTTCTTGTTGCGGTGCCGCTCACGCTTCCTGGAGAAGCCTTTATGTGTAGAGTTGCCAACCCTGCCTCCTTGCTTGCTGAAGCCGTCACCAAACTTTTATTTGAAGTGATTTGGAACTGGGTTTAGTTTTTGAGGGTCAGGAACTGTAGCTCTCCAGGTGTGAAGGGAGACATTCTCAGCTCTGCCCCACTGTCCAGCTGGCATTGCCATTCGGCCGCAAATGGCAGTGGAAAGGTATGCGTGTTGTCTGCATGTCTGCGCTTTGATGCACATGGCTCAAAAGGGTGGTGCCCGTTTTTGGTGATGCTATTTAACCCAGATCCTTTGCAAAAATAATAAAATATGAATTTATTTATTCTGCTTTTGTCTGTCCAAGGCAAGAACAGTTCTACGGTGTAATTAATAGAGGCTTCCCTGGGAACTACAACTCATGTGTGCACACACACAGACTTGATTACATTAGGTTCCTATGTACCCCATGATGTGTTTTGAAAGAAAAATCCATGCTGGAGTTTTTCTCAGTTACATTTTCTTAAAAACTTCTCTCCCAGATTCCCAGTATTTGAACTTATCCCTGTTCTAGAAGAAGTCTTCCAAAATGATTTTGGAATTGTATGATATTTTTGGTGACCCAACAAAAAGCAGACAGTCCACCTGGAACACTAGGTTCCTCAGGCTGAATTTTTACTGCACTTTTGTCCCTAAATTGGAAGACATGTCTACCCTCTTAAAGGGAACTTGCAATAAATGAGCAGGGTAGAGAAGGCTCCGATGCCACGCAATCCCTAAACTTCAACCAATGTCCTCAACACTAATTCAATCAACTTTAGGTCACATTCATCCTGATGATCCGAATTCCTACTCCTTTTTTTTTTTTTTTTTTTTGCAGTGCGCGGGCCTCTCCCGTTGCGGAGCACAGGCTCCGGATGTGCAGGCTCAGCGGCCATGGCTCACGGGCTCAGCCGCTCCGCGGCATGTGAGATCTTCCCGGACCGGGTCACAAACCCGTGTCCTCCGCGTCGGCAGGCGGACTCTCAACCACTGCGCCACCAGGGAAGCCCCCTACTCCTTTTAAATAATTGCAGTAGAGTCTCATCAAAAATCTGGCAGAGCCAAAGTTATTTCTGCAAAGTTCTCAGGAAGGAGCCATGTTGGAGACCATATTCTACCCCTTAAAAACTTAGCTAAGTTTTCTTCCAGCATTGGAACAGTTTGCTGTTTCTTCTGTTGAAGACAAGACGGAGTTGGCTTGCATTTAGGGACCATATGGTATGACTCTCATGTACCCAAGAACATTAGGATCACACTGGTGCAGCAAGATGCTCCCACTAGAAGAGGTTCATGGCAGTTGCTTGACTGAGGGACAAGCAGATTCGTTATCTCCCAGGTCACACTCTCCCCAGGGCATGTGCACATCTAGTGGAAGAGTGGCCTGATTTCCCCACAGATTTCCCCTTAAGTTGCATTTCCCTCTGTTTCTTTTTTGCCAAGCATGTGTAGTCAGGCACCTGTTCATTAAATGTGTGTATGATGCGACTCCACCACACCCCCTTGTGAATGAACATTGACCAAAGGCTACCTACACCTAATATATATACGTATTTATTTAATTATTTATTTTTAAACACATAGCTCTGAAAAATGCTAGTTTGAACTATACATGAATGAGTCACAGTGCAATATCTATAAAGGTTAAGCAATTCCTTTTTGAGAATGTATGTAAGATGAAAAATATGTATGTGGATCTCAATGCTCTCTGCTCCACGTTTTTAGTTGTATGTAACAATTATTTATTGATGTTTAAAAAGTAAAAAACGGGTGTGCATTTGGAATGTTTTCCTCATACACTCGTTTATTATTTCTCTTAACAACTGAGGCTGTACCAACTAGTATTGTGATCATTCTTCCTTCTGACTGTATTTTATATTTTGATACAGTAATGTTTAAAAGAGGTCTGATTTTTGAAGGCAGCCCAGAGGTGTTGTCTTCTGGTTAAAATGCATACAAACGCCTGTTGGCTTAGGTTGATACATATCTCCTAAAGTTTATTTCAGATAATCTAAGGACTTTTAATTTATTCTTATTTATAGTAATAATTGTGGACAAAAATGAAAAGTTTTTTTAAAGAAAAAAACAAACTGTTAAGCCTTTTCTTTCAGGCCAGTTTTAGAAATAAAGCCTTGAATTTTGAAGCCTGTCACGTAAACAGCTGCTGTTGATTGCACTCAAGCAATTGCCTTATATCAGGATTTTGTGATGCCTCCTTCAAAGACTGTTAACTAGCATTCCTCTTGTATGATTTGTGTCCTTGGTTGGGCATGCAGTGATGCTACACATGTACACACTGTATCTTTTTTATTGAACAACTCAAGGACTGAACTGTCTAATAGGAAGGAAATACGGAGGATGAGAGACAAACCATAAAAAACAGACCACGAGAAGGCATGAAGTTTCATTTTGCAAACACTCTGCAATTAGAAAAGGTTACTTTGCACAGTTGGTGCCTACTGGTCCAAACTGGGGGCCTATCTGAAGTGAATAAGAGACTCTAGTGTTGGCTATTCCAGTTGAAAGAATGGAATAAAATGTTACCATAGAAAAATAGTAGATGTTCATATTTTCTTAATTAGATATATTGTGTTTGGACTTGTTTGTATTATAATAAATTCTAATATGGTGCACACTTGGTGTTTGGTAGATGCATATATGCTCAAGCAATGGCAGAACTCTGATTAAAATTTTTAAATAAGCATCTCCCTTATGCTTTGTGCTGGTGCTAGAATGAGACCTGAGTCCCACCTGCCCCTGCCACTGAGCTCTGCTTCCTATAATCCTAAATTAGGTAGCTTACTGGTTATAAATCTGAATTCTTTTCTGACTACATCGTCTATGCATCTTCGAGACTGTGGTGGCTGTTATCATAAGTGGAGATCTAGCATAATGGCTGAGAGCTTGGGCTTTGAAGTCAGACAATCACAAATTCATGTCCTAGTTCCACAATGTACTAGATGTTTGACCTTGAACAAGTCCTTGAAGATCTCTGAAAGATTGTCCTCATGTAGAAAGTGGTGTAAAAGTCAAATTTTCCCAGGTGCCTGAGAGGTAAGTAGATACTTTCAAGGTCAGGACACCAAAGTTTGGAGTGAGTTATTGTCAGCTATAACTTTGCAGGCTCTGCCACTTTCTAGCTGTGTGGCCTTGGGCAATGTTTTCAATCTTTCTGAGTCTCAATTTCCTCTCCATAAAATCGGGCTAATAGTAATTCCAGTACGTACTTCATGGGGTGGTGATTATTAATAGTAGAGCTAAAAAGAGCCTCCAATTGTACATCCTCTTACAGGTGAGGATGCTAGGCCCAAAGGCTTAAATGATTTTGTCCAGAGTAGAACCCAAGTCACCTAACACTTCATCCTTTCCACTCTACCTCATTGCGTCTCTGCAAGATTCTGATTCATCCCTCCAAAAGTTCACATTATTTTTGTGCCCTTTTTAGAGTTGGTTATATTACATAGTTTTCCAACTCTTCAAACCCAGGTCATCCAAGCGTAAGATATAGTATAACAGCATCATAATTAAAACACTTGATTTGACCTTTCCCTGTGAGGTGTAATTTTTGTTTTTAATTGACTCTATCAGGAATTCTAACCACAGCTCTCAAACTAGCTATGCATTTCCCAGACAAACCACTGTCAATTCTGACAGCCACCCACAAACTATTGCCATAATCTATCTTTGCATCAACTTGGAGCATGAAAGTAACTTGTAAGTTGAGAGGGAAGTACAGAAAAGCAAAGATTTTGATAAGAAGGTTGCAAACAGAAGCTGGTAAGCATGACCACACTGTTCTCATGAATTTTGTTCACCAACTCAGGGAAGCAGGATAAAAGTGAGTTGATGGAAGTTGAACTGTTAAATAATAATCCTTTTATTACATTTATTGGCTAAATGTGATGGCTCAGCCTCTGCGAGGGTGTGCAATTAGTCTGAGTACTTGCCAGACACAACAAGGGGGATGAGAGGTTTGTGTCTATGGGATGAATAGACACAGTGGATTTCCTGGGTTTATTGAAAGAATGTGTCACTGTCATGCCAGAAAAAGAAAAAGAAAACTTTTCTGATTAAAAAGGAGCAAAACAGGGCTACGGGGAAGAGAGATGCCGTCTCACCAACTCTGCTTGAGGAGTTACCATGTCTGCGGAACTTTGTTACCTAGTGAATGGCGGTAACATGATATTTCTCTCCACTGGAGATAAAACAAGAAGGAATGAGACCTAAACCGCAGTATAAGGGATTCAGATCAAACCAAAGAAGAAATCTTCACAGTGATGTCTATTAAATCCACAAATGGTTTTCCATGGGTGTCCTTAGAATCTGCTTCTCTGTATATATTTCCAAATGGATTGTATATCAATCACAGTCTTGGAGGGAAGCAAATCTCACTCAGATGATTTCAATAAGAAGACTTTAACCAAGAGACTATTCAGTAATGATCTGAGCAAGAATAAGAGCTATTGAGGCACCCGGGAACTAGAAACAATAGGAAGCCTTACCTCCCTATGCCTGATGGGGCAACGGGAGGAAATAGCTGCTACTGCAGCTCAGAGTAGGATGTGCTTTGGAGAAGGGGCCTTCCAGCAAGCAGGTGCCACACCGCTGCCAGAGACATGATGCCAGAGAGGAAGGAAGGGGTACCCCAACCTCCTTCTTCCTTCCCTCTGATATCATGCTGATGCCTCCACCGGCCGAGCTCAAAGAGAAGTCAGCGAGGAAGGGAGTGCAGGTGATGCAGTCCATAGTGGCCGATCGCAAGGCACAAAAGAGTGAAAAATCAAGGGCGAGGTAGACAGGAAGTGATTACAGGATAACCAGCAAAGGGTGGATTCTTATTTTACTATCATAGGATGCTGGAGAGAATCTTAGGGATTATTTCACCCGAGTATCAAAAAGAAAGAAAGCTAAGGCCCAAGAGATCCCTTTGCCCAAGATTATAAAACCTAGATGTTGGTAGGTCCAACTTCCAATGATTTCCTAGCACATTACAGGAAATATGTTATAGACCTTTACAAGCTGGCTTTCTAACCATCATCATTAGAAATTTCCTTTATTCATCTTCAGCATCTCCAATGACTAGACTATCAACTTGAATATGTCTAGGAATGGAAATAAAGAGCGCCAAGAGAGTGGGCACTCATTTAACAACCATGTGTCCCAGCACTCCCACGGTCATTGATTTATTTGACTCATATGTATTTAAATACACTATGTGGCAAGATCCATTCTAGGCATAGTGATTGAAGACAGATTCAGTGAACAAGACAGATAGGGCCCCTGCCCGAGTAGGAGAGACAATACACAAGGAAGCCAATAAAATCATTTCAGGTAGTGATAATTTCTAGGAAATAAATGATAGTGACTAAGGTCAGGAGGAAAGAAGAGCAGACAAGTTAGTCAGGGAAGGCCTTTTTGAGAAGGTAACAGAACTGGAATCCAAATTAAAAGGAAACAGTCATATAAAGAACATTCCAGGCTGAGGGGAAAAAAGGACAGAGGCCTTGAAATGGGAATAATTGAGTACTCAAGGAAAAAACAGAAGACTAGGACTGCTGAAGCACAGTGACCCAGCAGAGAATGGTATTGGACAAGGCAAGGGGGGGTGGGCAGGAACAAAATCGTGCAGAGCTCTGTGGGCCCTGGTGAGGAATTTGGTGGTAAAAGGCAATGGAGAATTTTAAGTAAGAAATTGATGTGATCTTCTTACTTCATTTAATCATCATAACTCTTAAAATGCTGTCACTTCCTTTTTTCAGATGAGAAAACTGTCTCGTGGGAATTAAATTAAGCTTGTTCAAGGTCACAGTGAGTAACTTATGAATTGTTATTTAAGCCCAGTCCCGTCTGGTTCCATGAGCCACTTCATCAGGCCACTTTGACACATTTTCCTTGACATCCCAACACTCTCCTGAATTAGCAGCTTGTTCCCATTCACCTTTTCAGTATCCAAGGTTGATATTTAGGCTAAAGTCATCCTCTAATTCCAGTAATGAGGATTTAGAGATCATCAGGTCATAATATTAAATGGTTCTATTTCATGATCCATTTCATGTGTCTAATGAAATCAGGCAAAGTAGAGTATCAGCCCCACAAGATTGTATTTGAAATAATATACACTCTACTAGCAGGAAGGGCATTAAAAATGTATATACTTTTTAAAACTTTCCCACACAACCCGCAGTAATGTATTCGATATCATTGTTTTGCAGATGCTTTTGTATGCAGATTTCAAATCTTGGTCCTTCCCTAGTTTATGCACTGGTCTTTCAAAAAAAAAAAATTGGACTTCCGGGAAGATGGCGGAAGAGTGAGACGCGGAGATCACCTTCCTCCCCACAGATACACCAGAAATACATCTACGCGTGGAACAACTCCTACAGAACACCTACTGAACGCTGGCAGAAGACCTCAGACCTCCCAAAAGGCAAGAAACCCCCCACGTACCTGGGTAGGGCAAAAGAATAAACAGAGACAAAAGAATAGGGACAGTACCTGCACCAGCGGGAGGGAGCTGTGAAGGAGGAAAAGTGTCCACACACTAGGAAGCCCCTTCGCGGGCGGAGACTGCGGGTGGCGGAGCGGGGGAGCTTTGGCGCCGCGGAGGAGAGCACAGCAACAGGGGTGCGGAGGGCAAAGCGGAGAGATTCCCGCGCAGAGAATCAGGGCCGACCGGCACTCACCAGCCGAGAGGCTTGTCTGCTCACCCGCCGGGGCGGGCGGGGCTGGGAGCTGAGGCTTGGGCTTCGGTCGGAGCGCTGGGAGAGGACTGGCGTTGGCGGCGTGAACACAGCCTGCAGGCCGTTAGTGCGCCGCGGCTGGCCGGGAGGGAGTCCGGGGAAAAGTCTGGACCTGCCGAAGAGGCAAGAGACTTTTTCTTCCCTCTTTATTTCCTGGTGCGCGAGGAGAGGGGATTAAGAGTGCTGCTTGAAGGAGCTCCAGAGACGGGCGCGAGCCGCGGCTAAAAGCGCAGACCCCAGAGACGGGCATGAGACGCTAAGGCCGCTGCTGCCGCCACCAAGAAGCCTGTGTGCGAGCACAGGTCACTCTCCACACCCCCTTCCGGGGAGCCTGTGCAGTCCGCCACTGCCAGGGTCCCGTGATCCAGGGACAACTTCCCCGGGAGAACGCACGGCGCACCTCAGGCTGGTGCAACGTCACGCGGCGCGCCTCAGGCTGGCGCAACGTCACGCCGGCCTCTGCCGCCGCAGGCCCCACCTCCGTGCCCCTCCCTCCCCTCGGCCTGAGTGAGCCAGAGCCCCCGCATCAGCGGCTCCTTTAACCCCGTCCTGTCTGAGCAAAGAACAGACGCCCTCCGGCGACCTACACGCAGAGGCGGGTCCGAATCCAAAGCTGAGCCCCTGGGAGCTGTGAGAACAAAGAAGAGAAAGGGAAATCTTTACCAGCAGCCACAGAAGCAGCGGATTAAAGCTCCACAATCAACTTGATGTACCTGCATCTGTGGAATACATGAATAGACAACGAATCATCCCAAATTAAGGAGCCCTGTGGATGAAAGGCTCTTGGTGCTGCAGCCAGGAGTTAGTGCTGTGCCTCTGAGGTGGGACAGCCAACTTCAGGACACTGGTACACAAGAGGCCTCCCAGCTGCACATAATATCAAACGGCGAAAATCTCCCAGAGAACTCCATCTCAATGCCAGCACCCAGCTTCACTCAACGACCAGCAAGCTACAGTGCTGGACATCCTATGCCAATCAACTAGCAAGACAGGAACACAACCCCACCCATTAGCAGAGAGGCTGCCCAAAATCATAATAAGTCTACAGACACCTCAAAACACACCACCAGACGTGGACCTGCCCACCAGAAAGAAAAGATCCTGCCTCATCCACCAGAACACAGGCACTAGTACCCTCCACCAGGAAGCCTACACAACCCACTGAACCAACCTTAGCCACTGGGGACAGACACCAAAAACAACAGGAACTACGAACCTTCAGCCTGCAAAAAGGAGACCCCAAATACAGTAAGATAAGCAAAATGAAAAGACAGAAAAACACACAGCAGATGAAGGAGCAAGATAAAAACACACCAGACCTAACAAATGAAGAGGAAATAGGCAGTCTACCTGAAAAAGAATTCAGAATAATGATAGTAAAGATGATCCAAAATCTTGGAAATAAAATAGACAAAATGCAAGAAACATTTAACAAGGACCTAGAAGAACTAAAGATGAAACAAACAATGATGAACAACACAATAAATGAAATGAAAAATACTCTAGATGGGATCAATAGCAGAATAACTGAGGCAGAAGAACGGATAAGTGACCTGGAAGACAGAATGGTGGAAATAACTACTGCAGAGCAGAATAAAGAAAAAAGAATGAAAAGAACTGAGGACAGTCTCAGAGACCACTGGGACAACATTAAATGCACCAACATTCGAATTATAGGGGATCAAGAAGAAGAAGAGAAAAAGAAAGGGACTGAGAAAATATTTGAAGAGATTATAGTTGAAAACTTCCCTAATATGGGAAAGGAAATAGTTAATCAAGTCCAGGAAGCACAGAGAGTCCCATACAGGAAAAATCCAAGGAGAAATACGCCAAGACACATATTAATCAAACTGTCAAAAATTACATACAAAGAAAACATATTAAAAGCAGCAAGGGAAAAACAACAAATAACACACAAGGGAATCCCTGTAAGGTTAACAGCTGATCTTTCAGCAGAAACTCTGCAAGCCAGAAGGGAGTGGCAGGACATATTGAAAGTGATGAAGGAGAAAAACCTGCAACCAAGATTACTCTACCCAGCAAGGATCTCATTCAGATTTGATGGAGAAATTAAAACCTTTACAGACAAGCAAAAGCTGAGAGAGTTCAGCACCACCAAACCAGCTCTACAACAACTGCTAAAGGAACTACTCTAGGCAAGAAACACAAGAGAAGGAAAAGACCTACAATAACGAACCCAAAACAATTAAGAAAATGGGAATGGGAACATACATATTGATAATTACCTTAAATGTAAATGGACTAAATGCTCCCACCAAAAGACACAGATTGGCTGAATGGATACAAAAACAAGACGCATATATTTGCTGTCTAGAAGAGACCCACTTCAGACCTAGAGACACATAGAGACTGAAAGTAAGGGGATGAAAAAAGGTATTTCATGCAAATGGAAACCAAAAGAAAGCTGGAGTAGCAATTCTCGTATCAGACAAAATAGACTTTAAAATAAAGACTATTAGAAGAGACAAAGAAGGACACTACATAATGATCAAGGGATCAATCCAAGAAGAAGATATAACAATTGTAAATATTTATGCACCCAACATAGGAGCACCTCAATACATAAGGCAAATACTAACAGCCATAAAAGGGGAAATCGACAGTAACACATTCATAGTAGGGGACTTTAACACCCCACTTTCAACAATGGACAGATCATCCAAAATGAAAATAAATAAGGAAACACAAGCTTTAAATGATACATTAAACAAGATGGACTTCATTGATATTTATAGGACATTCCATCCAAAAACAACAGAATACACATTTTTCTCAAGTGCTCATGGAACATTCTCCAGGATAGATCATATCTTGGGTCACAAATCAAGCCTTGGTAAATTTAAGAAAATTGAAATTGTATCAAGTATCTTTTCCGACCACAACGCTATGAGACTAGATATCAATTACAGGAAAAGATCTGTAAAAAATACAAACACATGGAGGCTAAACAATACACTAATTAATAACGAAGTGATCACTGAAGAAATCAAAGAGGAAATCAAAAAATACCTAGAAACAAATGACAATGGAGACACGACGACTCAAAATCTATGGGATGCAGCAAAAGCAGTTCTAAGAGGGAAGTTTATAGCAATACAATCCTACCTTAAGAAACAGGAAACATCTCGAATAAACAACCTAACCTTACACCTAAAGCAATTAGAGAAAGAAGAACAAAAAAAACCCAAAGGTAGCAGAAGGAAAGAAATCATAAAAATCAGATCAGAAATAAATGAAAAAGAAATGAAAGAAACGATAGCAAAGATCAATAAAACTAAAAGCTGGTTCTTTGAAAGGATAAACAAAATTGATAAACCATTAGCCAGACTCATCAAGAAAAAAAGGGAGAAGACTCAAATCAATAGAATTAGAAATGAAAAAGGAGAAGTAACAACTGACACTGCAGAAATACAAAAGATCATGAGAGATTACTACAAGCAACTCTATGCCAATAAAATGGACAACCTGGAAGAAATGGACAAATTCTTAGAAATGCACAACCTGCCAAGACTGAATCAGGAAGAAATAGAAAATATGAACAGACCAATCACAAGCACTGAAGTTGAAACTGTGATTAAAAATCTTCCAACAAACAAAAGCCCAGGACCAGATGGCTTCACAGGCGAATTCTATCAAACATTTAGAAAAGAGCTATCACCTATCCTTCTCAAACTCTTCCAAAATATAGCAGAGGGAGGAACACTCCCCAACTCATTCTACGAGGCCACCATCACCCTGATACCAAAACCAGTCAAGGATGTCACAAAGAAAGAAAACTACAGGCCAATATCACTGATGAACATAGATGCAAAAATCCTCAACAAAATACTAGCAAACAGAATCCAACAGCACATTAAACGGATCATACACCATGATCAAGTGGGGTTTATTCCAGGAATGCAAGAATTCTTCAATATACGCAAATCAATCAACGTGATACACCATATTAATAAATTTAAGGAGAAAAACCATATGATCATCTCAATAGATGCAGAGAAAGCTTTTGACAAAATTCAACACCCATTTATGATAACAACCCTGCAGAAAGTAGGCATAGAGGGAACTTTCCTCAACATAATAAAGGCCAAAAATAATTTTAATTGACTTTGATTAAAATAAGGATGCCAAATAACACTTTTAGGAGTGAACAAAGGTGGTGCTAAAATCAGACACATTTATAGCATTGCAACCCCCAAGGGCAGGTTTCTGGTTTGCAAGGATGTGGGTTGTGCAGATCTGGGTTCAAATTCTGATTCCACCACTTTCTAGCTGAGTGACATTGGACAAGTTATTCCCAGTCTCTGAGCTACTGTTGCCTGATATGTAAAATGAGAATAACCATAGTACTGACTTCAAAAGGAGGTATTGAGAATTATTTGTAATATGATTAAGTGTATAGAACATACTTGTATTATTCATAAACAGTATTATTATTATTTAGTTCCCTGTGATAGGGACAGAGAACATGGCATATTCTAGGACTTCTCTGGGAAACTTGGTCACCTTTGCAATGAAGAGGACACTCCCAGGAAGAAAGGGTTTAGCTACGTCATTTTCCAGCTCTTTCTCTTTTCTAGTGTAGAGAAAGCATGTCATTCATTTCAGTTATCCAATGACAGTCCCTGAAAAAGCTATAGCATCAAAGATTTGGAAGACGAGAGGCAGGCCATCAGTCACTCCATACTCAATTTCAATTTTCAATGAAATGTGGCCTCTAGTTTTACGCTAATTATTTCTCTTAGTCAGTTTGCATCCACTGTCAATCTCTGGAGCAAAACTTTAGCCTTTGGGATGATGTGATGGCAGCTGCATAAAGGCCAACTCGCCTGTCTTGTTAGATTTGCTATCACTTGGTTCCAATGATGAGAAAAAAGGAAATAGTCCTTCCTGCTGGTGGGTGGAGGTTGATACAGGTGACCTGTACATCCCCACTATGTCAAGAATGTCTCTAGGGCTCTGAAAGAGGATACAAATATTCCTCAGCTGGAGGCAAGGCCTTCTTGTTATTGTAAATTAATCTTGTAAATATCTGATTCCTAAGAAGCTGTAAGGAAATGACTCCCTACTGCTATATGTGTGTGCCTCTTAGTGTATCTGATTGCTGGGACATGGTGATGTGTTCTGACATTGCTGTCCCAGTGAGGTCTGCAAGGGAAAGGCCACAACCATGAGGGGAAAGGACAGGGCCTTTTCCACAGATGAGGTCATCATAGCATCAGTCATCCAGGGGAGAAGCAGGTCATCTTCTGCTTTTTCACTGGGAAACAAAACAATTTCATGTGACTCATTTTATTGAGATATTGGCTTTACTGCCAACGATGGTAGTAGTCTGTGTAGTTTGGTAGTTTGGTTCCAGTGGTCTGGAACCAAACCCACAGTGTCTCTGAGGTCTGCCCATATCTGGTGTATATCCATGCTATAAAGTACTATTCGACAATAAAAAGGAATAAAATATGAATACATGCTGCAACATGGACGAACCTCATGAACATTATGCTAAGTGAAGGAAACCAGACACAAAGACAACACACTGTGTTATTTCATTTACATAAAATGTCATATACACAAAAAGGCAATTCTATAGAGAACGAAATAGATTAATGGTTACCTGAGGTAGAAGGTGAAGGTGGTTATCATCTGTAAACTTTTTTTTTCTTACCACTGTTGCGTTAAAGAGACTTTCTCATCTCATTTGTTCCCAGGTCCTGGCTCCTGGGGGTCCACCCTTCTATTGGGGTAACATCCTCTCTCCAGATGATCCTCGCGTGTGACATGCCTTTGAGGATGACCCATAGCCAGCTTCCTTCCATGGGTAAGGTGGGGGCACCCTTGGCTGTGAGACTCAGGGGAATACAAAGGCAACCTCATCTCATGCTCTGCTTCGAGCCGGCATCCTGGCTCTGGATGGCTAGGAATGCAACAGGTAACAGTTACTGTACTCCTCAGGTTTCAGGGGATTTAATTCAACCTATTCAAGCAGATATCTTTAATTCCACTACCACCGTCTTCTGCCCCATGGTTGGAAGAGGAGGGAGAAATTGTTAGATCAACAGTCTAAAACTTCTCTCCAAATACACCTTCACTCTTTGGTTTATTCACGCTCTACAGTCTACAACTGCTGAATGAAATTTTAGCCTTTTCCCCTGGAGGCTGGGGATGAGCTAGTGCTAGAAAACTCTATTTGGGGGCCTGCCAAAGTTCTCTCAAAGGAGTCTAGCACCTCACTTTAAAATATAAGGATCCTTGGTCCCCATTTATCTCAGCTTTGGGGACTCATCCGAAACTCTGAGACGAGATGACTGACCCGTATGAACCATCTATTTTGTCTTTGTTGGCTGTCTGAAACATCCAGGTTGTGTGAGGACCCAATTGTAATTTGAGTGTGTGTTTCTTCCAGGTAAAGGCACAAGTAAATGGATGTGTTACACTGAAGGGAAAGGTGTGCTCAAGGTGTTAAAGCATTGGGTTTTAACTTGGACATCATTCAGATGGCTATGCCATGATTATCGTGCTGAGTGGGTGTGGGCTGTTGTGAAATATCATCAACCTCACCCAGCTTTGCTCATTCAAAACTACACACTGCCCCAGTTCACTAACACAGGCAAAAGTGCAAGAGTTGGATTGGCCACACTCCACATCCAATGTGTGAGCCAGACCTTGATCCATCAGACTATGGTTGTTCTGGCCTGTGGCCACATTTCTATTCAGGTGATGGTTCCAAACATGGGACAAATTTGTAGCAGCCCATATCAATTATTCATCTTGAAATACACATTTGTTCTTCTCTAGCACAGGAGTCAGCAAACTTTTTCTGCAAAGGGCCAGATGATAAGTACATTTTGACTTTGAGGACCATACCAATTCCATTAAATTACTCAGCTCTGCCATTGCAACATGGAAGCAGCCATAGATGGTACATAAATGAATAAGCATGGCTGTGTGCCAATAAAACTTTACTTACAAAATACAGCCAGAGGCCATACTTGAGCCATGGGCTGTAGTTTACCAAGTCCTGTTCTAGCAGATTGTCAAAAGATAGGTAATCAGTGACTCCAAATAACACAGGAGATATTTTGCCAAATAATCTTGTTTCCTTATTTATTGCCCAATAAATTGTACATTTATGGGAAACAACTTGTGGTGGAAAGGAATCAATACAGGAGAAAAGTTGAAACTACTGGAAAAATTGGGAATAATTGATGGAGCATAGACCCTGAGAACCCAAGAGGGGGGATTCCAGAGCACAAGTGAGACACCACTTTGACCATATGAAAGAGAAGGAGAAGATGCTCAGTTGGAAAGGAGGACCTCCCCTTGACTGATGGCTTCCATGAGCATCTGCTGAGGGATGGTAGATGGTGGGAGGAGTAAGAACAGAGAAGGTTAAATTGCCATCGTGGAGGATGGACATGAAAGCTGAACAGGGACGTGGAAGGCATGGGGGCCAACCACAGTGAGGCTCAAATTAGCTCATTTTTAAAGTGAAACAGTGCCACCTGCCTCACCAGATGATGGCGGACGTGTTAAAACAGCCATCTAGGTATTCAAGAATCCTGGAACGTCTGACCAAGAAGGGACTTTGAAATCATGGAGGCTTCCCCAAATGAGTCATGATTATCACTGATGAGGGTAGAGATTGGTTTTTAAGTGGTACCCAGCCATGACATTAAATAATATCAATTCATATACTGGGGCAGTACTTTCCTTCTCTGTTCTTTTTCTACCTTCCTAATCACCTCACATAGACAGTCTCCATCTGGTTCCGGCATGTCTATAACATCTCTCCTAAACGTGCTATTTTCCTATTTAACAAATCATGGCAGGTGCCAGATTCAGAGCTTGCAATGGGTAATAGCATCTGAATAGAATTTAATAGTGGGTTTTTTTCCTCCTATTTATTTTCATAGTTGTCTTCTACTTACGGCAATTGATTGGCTTTTCATTCATGATATAAAGATTATATAATTTTTCCTTTTAAAGTAAATTTAAGGTGAGTCATTTTAATAGAAAAAAATTCAAGTAACTCAGTCTCAAGGTAGTACACAAATAGGGAAACATAATGAAGATGTTGATAGAATCAGACATCACAGATAGGGCTCCCCAGAGGAAAGAAGTTTCTCCCAGGTCACACAGCATGCTAGAGCTAAGCTGGAATCAAACACCAGGTCTCTCCATTCTGAGTTTCTTAGTCTTGCTGGTAAACCAGGCCTCACTCTCACTGAAAAGTTCTCATGTTTTGCATTGTACAGCCCCAAGCTGAGACCCCATCAGTAACCCTTTCACGCTCTCTTCTCAGAGGCGCACCTTGGTAGGATGCAGTCACCAGTCAACACGGTGGACAAAAGTGTTCTTGTCCGTCAGCTCTGGGCTTTCATGCAGGAAAGAGGAGCAGCACCGTGATATGTGTGAGGAAGCAGCTAGTGAAGGGGCTGCAGGCTGCTTTATCCCAGAGTCTCGTGAGGAATCAAGATGCTCCGGCAGCCACTTGTGCTGATGAAAAAATGTAAGGGAGAATTGGGAAGGATGCTGAGGGTCTGGAGGGGACAGTGAAACTTGATCAAGGTAGCAGGCGTTTCTGGAGGCCAAGGGGCCAGACCCACTCAGAACTCAAGGGCAGAGCCCCACTGCCCACATCTTAAATGAAAATCGCTGCTGTGCTGTTGGTCACGAGTGGTCCTTGTTTTGTTCTCTGCTATATCCCTGTGTCCTGGCACGTATTAGACACTCAGTGAAAATCTGCTAAATGTCTAATGAAAGTGAACCTTGAGTAAGAGAGAAAGGAAAGGGGGAGGGAGACAGGAGAGAAAGAAACACAAAGGGGAGGAGAAGCAAGAAAGAGGAGACTGCAATTTCCGTGCAGGCAGGAACTGTGTCTAATGTCTTTCACAACATTTCCGCAACTGGTAAGACAGTACACAGCGCAGGGGTAACTCTCAATGGATACCTTTTAAAGAAATGAATGAATGAATGAAAGCAATATAAGAAGCATTCATAAATAACCATGATATAATTACGAAGTGGGAATAGTCAAAACGATTCTAATAGATAGCATTTATTGAGCACCTACTATAAGCACTCAATGGATATTAATGATGTTAACTGTTGCTACTATAACTAGTCTTACTGAATACCAGCCACAATGCTAGGAGCATTTACATGATTATCCCAGGTAATCCTCAGTATTCCTCGAGGCAGGACCTCTTATCAACCCCATTTTACAGGTGAGAGAACTGAAACCTAGAGTATCTTGCTCAAAATCACTCAGCTAATAAAGAGACTGGTGGAGGCAAGACCCATGTCCAGATCTATATGGCCCCAAAATCTGGGATCTGTCCCTTATATGACACCCAGATTAGTAATATGACACCCAGAAGGCTGGATAGATTTGACAGGTGTTTGAAAAGAATCGATTAGACACAAAGTAGAAAGAGGAAAAGAGACACTGTGGGAGACATTACTAGGATTCACCAAGATTTGGGGCTCCCCTTTCTTTCTGGGCAGACCTTTCTTAAGGTGAGGCATAGACGTATGACTTTCTTTGGCCAATGGAACGTGAGCACGAGTTACATATATCACTTCCGGGCATTTAAGAGCTACTCGGTGATCTGTCTGCACTCTCTCCCTGCCAAGCCATTGTTGAAAGAATCTGGGACGAGCCAATATATGGAGGTTGGGCACCCAAAGCCACAGTGAATTTTAAATGAGTAAGAAATGAATTTGTATTAAGCAACTACACTTTTGGGGCCGTTTGTCACTGCAGCATCACTTTGCCTACCCTGAGTAATACGGTGATAACTATGAAAGAGTTACAAAGCAGTGGTACCTGTAAAAACTGAAATGTAGGAAACAATGTTCGCATAGAAGAATCTATTCATGGATGTCAAATCAAAGAGAGAGGTTTTCAGTCTGCTTAAAAAATAAAGCAGCAATATCAACCCCTTTGAAAAGGTTGTACAATGTGGTAGATAAGTGGTGTCTGATCAACCTGGGATTAATTCCGGTCTTGGACACTCACCAGCTGGGTAGACTCAGCCTCTCTGAGTCTGTTTTCTCATCAGCAACATGGAATTGACAGTAACATTAACCTCATAGAGTGGTTACAAATTTTAAGTGATACTTTACCCATAAATTACTCAACGTACCTGGCACAGGGTAAGCCCTCAAGAAATGTAACTATTATGACTGAAGCAGGAGGCAAGAGTTACTGGCAGGAATGAAGAGTATGTTTGCCCCTCCCAACAATGCCCCATGAGTCCTGCAGGGCTCAGCCCGAGACACACACACACACACGCACGCACACGGTCACATGTGCAGGTACATGCAGCCGCACGCACTGCCCTATGATTCCTCTCCCAAGGCAGGAATGGAGATGAAGTCTGCCAACTGTGCAGACTTAATTGCATTTTCTTCCTGAAAGAGGGTCTGGTGCAGAACACCTGCGGTCCAGCGCTACGTGACCGCCAGGCTGTCGTGCAGGCAGCAGTGGCACAGGCAGCGTGCAAATTTGGGGCCTCTGGGACCTGAGATGTAGCCTGACCCCTGGATGCCCTCCCAACCGCTGCACCCACCCCGGAAACAGAGCTTCCTGTGCAAGGCTGGGGGCAGTCTGGAATTTTGCAACTAATCCCCCTTTCAAGGGCCCTCAGGTGGAGAAAGGGGAGTACAAATCTTTCCCCGACACCCTGGAAGGCAGAATACAAACGTGGTGTAGAGAGCAGAGGGATTCGAAAGGGAAGAGTCAGACCCCAAATCAAGCTCTGACATCACTAGCCGTGCAACTTAAGCAGGTGTGACACACTCTTCCAGAACTAGTTTCCTCAGCTGTAAGACCTGAGATGGTAACATTTGCAGGTCTGTGTGGGGCGATGTATCTAAGGTGCTCAGGCAATACCGGACATGTAGTAGGTGCCCGATCAACTGTAGCCATTATAATTAGGGTGATTCATTCATTCATTGGACCAACATTTATTGAGTTTTACCATGTGTCAGGTACAGTTCCAGCTCAATGGTTTGCTAAGGCAAACCACTTAGACCAGGTCTCTGCCCATGCAGAGCTTACAGGGCAGAGGAAAATAATCATGCAAACCAATTAGATAAATTTAGCCCCGCATAAGTTCTCTGAAGGAAATAACACAGGATGACAGGATAGAAGATAGCTGAGAGTAGAGAGCCCTACTATAGCCACACTCTCCAGGGAAGTCTTCTCTGGGGCACCTGAAGGAGAACATGTTGGCAACTATGAGAAGATGGAGGGTAGTGTGTTCCAGGCAGAGGGAACAGCAAGTACAAAGGCCCTGAGGCAGCCTCTCAGTCATCATGTGGAGAGGTGGCAAAGAATGTCTCATAAACCACAGCTACCAGCACTCATTCAGGTTTACAAGAACTGGGATCCATCTAGAAGGTTTTCAAATGTTCCAAGGTTCTGAAGCCCAGAGCAGAGGGGGCAGATTAATATTCCATAAAAGGTAGTCTAAGACTGCTTAGACTCTACAAATATTTACAGAGCATCCTCCATGAAGCAGACAGTAGGCTGAATACTGGGGAATACAAGGGTAAATCGGGATGGCTGTTGCCTCCTATACCTGTGACCTCCCTGTATCCCAAGCTCGAAACCCAGGGTCTGGAAGATAGAAAGTAATCGGCAAATATTTGTTGACAGAAGCAACAAGAATGATGACATTTGTTAAGTTCTTATTCAGCTCTTCTACACCATTAACATATTGGCTCATTTAATCCTCCCAACTCTAATATTAAATACTATTATTATCCCCATTTTACAGAAAGGGAAAGTGAAGATCAGAGTGATCAAGTAGCTTGCCCAGAATCACACAGCTAGTAAGTGGTAGAGCCACGATTCAAATCTTGACAGTCTGGTTCTACAGCCCATGCTCTTAACTGACAGCAGCATGCCCAACCACCCTGATTTGCCTGGAGCAGTCCTGGGTTTAGTGCTGGAAGCCCCATGTCCTTGGAAACCCCTCAGACCTGGGCAAACCAGGACACCGGATCATTCTACCTAGTACTGCCTTTCTAACAAGATATATAGCCATGAAATAAAATAAATTTCAACATGGTGAGCCAAGTAGAACAATAAATGCACGTACACCTCCAGACTAGCAAAGAGAGGGAACCTAGACTCCTTCTGGATAGAAGGGAGGTTTCGTATAAGACTCCTTATACGAAAGGAGGTGGGGTTCCACAATCCCGCCTGATACCCGGTTTGCTCCTGTCAAATGCCTCTTCTCTGTATTTGAAGGACAGCATCA
Source organism: Orcinus orca (assembly GCF_937001465.1). Taxonomy (NCBI): domain Eukaryota; kingdom Metazoa; phylum Chordata; class Mammalia; order Artiodactyla; family Delphinidae; genus Orcinus; species Orcinus orca. The sequence continues at coordinate 65,243,819 of NC_064574.1, read as the reverse complement.
CTCACTAAAACTAACTGTTCCCAACTTTACCCACTTGATCACTCACACAGTCATCTAATGAACAGTACCTACTCTTTGCTAGGCACTGTACTAGTCATGGGCATTGAGGATTTGCAGCTAACCAGACAGATGTGGTTCCACCCTCCTGTCATTCTTAGTCTAGTGGGGACACAGGTACTAAACTACCAAACATAATTAACTAAAGAATTCTAAATTGTCAGAAACCATGAAGTAAACCAATACCCATAAAGTACCAAAGGAGAGAATAGTCCCCGTTTAAACTAGGAAATCAGGGAAACCCTCCCTGACCCCAACAATGGTCAGCAGTTAGCCAGGTAACAGTAAGGCAGGTGAGAATTCCAGGTAGAGGAATCTGTGTGTGCAAAGGCCCTGAGGTAGGAAAAGGCTTGGCTGGGAACTTCAAGAAGACACATGTAGCTGGAGCAAAGTGAATGAACTGGTGAGAGGCATGAGATGAGCTGGAGAGAGGGGCAGGAGACAAATCATTAAGGGCAGTGAGTTTGGATTTCATTCTAAGTGCAAAGGAAAAAGCCACTGGAGGGTTTAGTTCACACTTTACAAAGATCTTTCTGACTATTAGATGCAGAACGGATTGGAGATGAGCAAAAGTGGCTGCAGGGATGTGGGTGAGGAGGGAACTACAGGGGTCCAGGCAAGAGATGATGCAGGTTGAACCAGGCTGGTGAGTGTAGACACAGACATGTGGGTACAGTGGAGAGTTATTTAGAGGAAGGTAGAATCTACCTATTTTTAAAGATCACTTTGAGAGGAAGACCTTAACAAATGGCACTACCATCCACCCGGTTTCTTACACTGGGAGCTTAGGTTGTCTTTTTCTAGAGAGGTGGCTCTCCACTCACGGGGAGTTAATCACGGCTCACATTCCCCTGTGGCCCTGATTTCTCATGGAAAATAAAACCATTTCCCAACACATTGATCTTCCTCCCCTCCTGTGATGGGTTGAATTTTGTCTCCCAAAAAGATATGTCCAAGTCCTAAACCCTAGTACCTATGAATGTGACCTTGTTTGGAAATTGGATCTTTACAGATATCATCAAGATGTAAATTAAAACAAAATTATACTGGACTAGGGTGGGCCCTAAACCCAGTCACTGGTCTCTTCGAAGAAGAGACACAGACACAGGGAGAATGTCATGTGATTATAGGGGCAGAGATGCATTTACAAGCTAAGGAACACCAAGGATTTCTGGCTACTACCAGAAGCCAGAAGGGACTTCCCCGCCACCCTCTGTTGGTTTGCAAACTGGCCTCTGTACACAGAGGACAAGGAGAGACCAAAGAAAGAGACAGTCACTCCAGATTGGTAGGGTGCAGGTTTAACAAGCAAGGGAAATTACAGTAATACGAGGCTTGTCTTTGGCACCACAAGACAAGTATACATCTCCGCACGTGCCCACCAGAATCTTAACGGTTTATAGAGAGGCCTTAACAGGGTTCAGTCACATTTACAAGTCCAGATGGTCTCATCAACACGTCACTCTCTCAAGGCTGCATCCTTGAAAATGGCCCCAGTGTGGGAACAGTGGGCAGAGTATACATTCCAAGGACAGGGGAGGGGTGAGGAGCCTCCCATTGCCCAGGTCCAGCTCAAGGGTCAGCCAGCAGCCACGTCCTCTCCATGACCTCCTCCAACCCCCTCCAGAGCTCAGGAAGGCACCCCTTTTGACTACCTTAAATACAAAGAAACTGAAGCAGAGAAGAGCTCTCATTAGACATCTCACTGTCTCAGAAGACAATGGCAGGATATACTATAATAGTTGCCACCAGTAAGGGTCAGGGGCTGGCAAACAGCCAAATTCAGCAGGCTGCCTGTTTTTGTAAACAAAGCTTTATTGGCACACAGCTAGGAGAGATGTTGTTTAAAGGCGCAAACTTGCAACTAGTAGATAAATAAGTTCTGGAGATCCAATTTCAACGCACAGCAGAATGATTATCGAAGTTGCTAAGAGACTAGGTCTTAATTGTTCTCACCACAAAAAAGAAAGGATAATTATGTGGCATGATCAAGGTGTTAGGTAACACTATGTGATAATCATATTACAATATATAAATGTATCAAATCAGCATGTTGCACACCTTAAACTTACACAATATTACACACCAATTATATCTAAATTAAAAAATAAAAATAAATAAAGTAAATAGGAAGGTCCTTCTTTTTCCTCTCTCCCCTCTGGGATATATACAGTTTCTCACATGGCCTTCAAATCATCTTCTACACATAAATATCCTTTAAATACACACACACACACACACACACACACACACAATGATCGCATACTATACCTGCTGACAAAAACTTGCTTTCTTCACAGAGTGTGTCCTGGATATTTTTCTATGTCAGCACACATGGGGTGACCAAAGTATTCCGTAGTAAGGAGGTACCATAATTTATTGCTAAACTTGCAGTGGCTTTCAGTATTTTACTCTCCAAATGATACATCAGTTGGATTGGTTTTCTCCATGGCCTTCAATGAACAGCATTCAGGCAACAGCTAATCTAACACCTGATATGAGCAAAGCACTGTGTTAGGTGCTGGGCTCCAGAAGTGAATAAACCATGGTCCCTGTCCTCAAAGAGCTCACAGTGTCTTCCAATGATAATGTTGATAAATTTAATGAGCATCTACTATGGGCCATTCCGTGTAATGATACTGACATGCATTATCTCACCCAATCTTCACAACAAAAGCAGCTTATGAGGCAGGTACAACTATGAGCCCCACTTTACAAATGAGACTGAGGCTCAGAGAGGTTAAGTAACTTACTTGAGGTCACACAGCTAGCAACAGATTGAGCTGGAATTCAAACCCAGGCTCTTAAGCACCCAGCCTACACTCAGGAGACAGGATTAAAACTAGTGCAAGTGAGAGCTTCGAGGAAGGAACGAAGGACTCAATTAAGGAGATCAGGGAAGGCCCCACGAAGAAGTGACAACTTAGCGGCATCAAAAAGAACAAGCACTTTCCAGTGGACAAGGAGGGACAGGGAATCCCAAGCAAAGAGATTAGCATGCACAAAGCCATGGAATTTCTGGGAACCGGTATATTCAGCATGATTTGGGTGCAAAGTGAGGCAGATGAGGCTAGAGAGAGGCATGGCAGGATCACAACTCCTCATCCTAGCTGAGACTCTAAACTTTATCCTAAAAGTTATGAGGAGCCATTGAAGGGTTTTTAAGCAGGAAATTCAAGATCAAAGTTGCTGCTGGCTGCAGCATGGAAGGTAGATCAGAGAGGAGGGAAGGGGTGGAGGCCAAGGAGACTGATGAAGAGGTGGCTGTACATCCATGCTGTACATGGAGAGTTTGTCTTCTCGGGGCCAGCTTTTACCCGTATAAGACAGCACGGTGGTAGTGAGGACAGGACACGCCGATCCAGGGAGACTCAGGAGCTCCTGGCAATGTTAAAGGCAGACTGAGTCCCTGTTTTCCCCTGGGATGTGAGAGCTGATGGCTGACTGCCCAGTGGGGGAATCTGACTTAACCCTGGACTATTTCACTCCATGTTCAGACAGCTTCCAGCAGCCGAGAGACTTCCTCGGGTCGCCCAGTCCTGGTGAGAGGAGGACATCTTGAGCAGTGGCCCGTCCACTTCCACCACCCCCTCAGCTGGCACCATGAGGCTGTGGGCCTGCAGAGAGCCAAGCCATGAGGCCACCGCATCGTGAGTCATCCCAGCTGGTTCCAGCTATTTTCCCTGGGATGCAAGAGAGCCAGCGGAAGCGTGTCCTGGCGAGGCCAGGCGGGAGACCAGTGGCCAGCCTGCCAGGGGCTGCCAGGCATGGCCGTGGCCTAAGGGGAGGATGGATGCCTACAGCCACCCGCTGACCTTGTGGGGAGGAAGAGAGCCACTGGGAGGGCCTTGCTCACTTCCACAAAGCAGGCAGAGCCATCAGCAGGTCTGGCTCTGAGACACAACATACACCAAAGGACCCTGATCAGGGCTGGAGCATAAAGCGCGAGGGAGTGGCGTCAGGGTGGCAAATAAAACAGCTAACTATTACTGAGCCCGGACTCTGGTCCAGGAGCTGTGCTACACACTTTACAGCATCATCATGTCTGCTAAAATACTTTATAGCTATTACTTCATTGAGTCCACTACAACAGGGGTCAGCCAAAGCCAGCTTGTGACCTGTCTTTTTATGGCTCACGAACTAAGAATGGTTTTTACATTGTTAAAGGGTTTTAGAAAAAAAAAATGTGATAGAAACCATCTGTGGCCCACAAAGCCTAAAATATTTACTATCTGGTCCTTTAATGAAAACGTGTGCCAATTCCTGCACTAGAATATAAGCTCCAGGTGGGCAGGTAGGGTGTGCATTGTATGTGTGCTCCACTCCTCTATTCCCTGACACCTAGAAGAGTTCTTAGCACATAGTAAGTGCTCAATAAATGTCAAGTGAACAAATGAAGGCATGAGTGAATAAATTTTATTATCACCTCATCAGATAGATACTACCATTAGCCCCATTTTACTAATGAGTAAACTGAGGCTCACAGTGGTGAATCAACTTGCCCAAGTGAAAGAGATTTGCCAATACTTTGGAAAAAAGTGGATTGAGAACTAGGGAGTCAGAGAAGGGAGAACTGATTCCTGGTAAGAGCACGATCACGTTGCACGTGGAAATCCAGACTACACGTGGCCAAGACCCAGACACACCTATAACAGAGCTTGAGCATTTGGGTACAGAAGATCTCCACTGGGGCACAGAACTTGCCTAACTGAGGACATTAGGGGGCAAAAGTCACAGTCATGAGCCACACCCCACTTAAAAGCAATTTAACTTAGTTTATTGTGTTTTTCTTCTTAAGTCACTTTGTTTTTAAATCACCAACAGATTTAAGTCATTCAGTCAACATAATCATTACAATTAAGCATCTCTTCTTTTTACAGCAAAAGCAGTGAAAGTAGAGAAAGGAAAAGGAATCTAGGAAAGAAAGCAGACTGGGGCAGAGAGCAGAGAAGCCAACAGGAAAAAGGCTGACAGCCCACCCACCTAGACCAGACACACAAGGAGAGCAGAGAGGCAGAAACCAGGGAAGCACGGGGCATTGGAAACCACACAGACCTCGTTCCACCACTGGCCAGCTCTGCATCCTTGAGCTGGGCACTAATTTCAGTCAGAGTTCAGTGAGAGGAGCCAATCTATAAATATGATGCAGATGTGGATGTAGGTGCAGATACCGATAAGGATACAGATAGAGTTAGACTTGGGGGAATCGATGTTCAGCAAACATTTAATTTGCACTTTAGTGGGGATGCAAAGATAAAAGTGCTCCTTCACTCAAAGAAACAAAAATAGATACTCATGAAATAATATAACTACTTATAAACTATTTTAAACTCAGTGGTAGAACTGTGCACAGGGTACAGTGAGAGCAGTGAAGAGAGTCCCTAACTCATATGTTGGACCATAAGATTAGAGAAGGTTTCTTGGGGGGAATAGAGGGGATGAGCTTATCCTTAAAGAATGAATAATTGTGAAGGAGACACTGAACCTGCCAGGACAGAGTAACTCAAAACATAGATGCTGTTGGTGAAGAGTCAGGGCTTCAGATTTACCAGCAAAGAAAATATTCTTTTCATCACACTGACAAACAGGGGAGTCAAAAGTAAAACCTTTTTTGGTGAAAATATGTGAATTTGAGATAGTAGCACAATATCCAATTAGAAAAGCCTAGCAAGGACAGAGTCTGAAATGAGTATAGTTTGAAATGAGAACACAATTGCAGGTAGATTTGGGAGGCAGACACAGTCACCTAATTTACTATTCTTCTGGCTGTGTTTCTCAATCCATTTCCTATGCCCTGCCTGTGTATTGAATGCTTATGCCTTTGAGTTCTTTTCTTTACTTCTTTTCTTCTTACATTAAGAAAGGAAGGGAAGAAGGGAGGGAGGGAGGGAGGAAGCAAGGAAGGAAGGAAAGAGAGAAGGAGAAGGTATGGGGGGCTGATCAAGAGCAGGCTGGAAGCCACAGGCACCAGCCGAAGCCCATGTCAGTTCCTGATGGCTCTCACCTTGGTAACTTCACTGTGGAGGTGAACAAACTCCTGCCAGGAGAGGGAGAAACTAAGGAGGAGCCGAGGGAGGGGGGCAGCTGTAGGCCTGGCACTGCCTGACATGAAGGAGGTGATCCAGGGAAATCAGCAACAATATGGGGAAGCTACGAATAGCTGCTGCTCCCCACCGGCCTCCACATCTCCCACCAGAATCCAGAAACATGCAGGAAAGAGGATTCTGGGAAATGTAGTTCAGTCTAGACAGTCTTCACATTACAAAGCCACCACAGCCCTTAAAGAAGTTTCCTCTGTTTTGGGAGCTAAGATGTGAGGTGGGGAGCTGAGCTGTAGTTTCTTTCTTTATGAAATGGAACAAAAATAGCACAAACTATTAAAGGATAATGTTTTTAAAACAAGTGAAATGTTGACTCATACAAATATAAACACATGTCAAAGATTTTATTTAACTCATTCATTAATGAGAAAACCAGGAATATGTTAGCAGTGGTTCAAAGGAGAAGCCAAAGAACAGATACACATATAGGTAATCAGCATTCCAGAAATAAAGTTGGCTTAATAAATTCAAATCTGGTCAATATCCACAGAACAGAAGTTAATTGCATTCTACTAGACACAGTTCATTTGTGTTTCTATGGACAAGAATAATTTGCATTATCGGTTTTCTGCAACTTACAAAGGTGTAAAATAGATCAAAGACAATGAAAGCTGGAGAAAATCCAGAAAAGTGCACTAGCTAGGACACCCAGGCTTATCTTTTTGCTCATCCCAAGTCTTGCACAATTTTCCTGACACTAATAATAGGCAATGTTTGTTAAGTGCTTACCAACAGCTCCAAGTAAATGGCAAGTATAACTTGTATAAAACTACCAACAACACCTGAAGTTGTATGGTACTCAGTTCACAAGTGGGAAAACGAAGGTTCAGTGAAGTGGAATAACTCACCCGAGGTCACACATCTAGTAAACATAGGAGCTGGGATTCAAGCCTGGCTGTCCCACTCTGGATTTAAACATTTTCCCTTCTCCGACTCCCTAGTTCTCAATCCACTTTGTAGTGGCACTGGCATGTGGGGAGGGGAAAGTGTTTTATCACAGACATTGCTTAAAATTTCTGGCCAATGCTTGTTGATAAAAAAAAGGAAAAAAGGATGCCCACTTGTCATTTCAATATCGATTTGAATTCTCTGCTGACAATGACACCCCTTCCCCTTTCTTCCTGGGGCGGACTGCCCCATCACCCCTCCCCTTGATAAGTCATCTTCACCTCTGCCCCTATCCTCACCCCCACCCCTGCCAAGGGTGGCCTTTACAGCTGATCTCCAGCTTTTGTCCTGCTTACAAGGGGATGCTGAGTGTGGGAGTGGAATTCCTCAGGACACCAGAGGGGCTTTGGGAGGCTACAAAATGGGAGAGGAAGAGGAGGGAGAGAAGGGGAAAAGGGGAAAGAAGAGAACACAGGTGGGGAGAGATGAGTCCCCTGTTGGGAAGAAAATTTGGTGGGCAAAACACAGATGTTTAATGAGGAATCTGGTTGGGTTTCTGCAGAATGGAGTGCAGTGTGAACCACCTTCCCTACATCCATGACATCTCCAGGAAAAAAGGATGAAGAACTCAACCCTTGGCCCCTGGGATCCAGAAAGAACAAAGACAGAGAGGAAGGAGAGAGAGAGGAGGGAAGAAAGAGGGAGGGAGGGAGCCTGGGTGGCTGTTGAATGAATGACAAATTCTACCAAGAATAATGGTTGGCTGCAGGGAGAAGGTGGGCTGAGAAAGTTTCTCCAAGTCTTGAAGTCAGATTAAGAGTTGGCCATGGACAGGATGGGAATAAAGGCGCAGACCTACTAGGGAATGGACTTGAGGACACGGGGAGGGGGAAGGGTAAGCTGGGACAAAGTGAGAGAGTGGCATGGACATCTATACACTACCAAATGTAAAATAGATAGCTAGTGGGAAGCAGCCGCATAGCACAGGGAGATCAGCTCGGTGCTTTGTGACCACCTAGAGGGATGGGATAGGGAGGGTGGGAGGGAGGGAGACGCAAGAGGGAGGAGATATGGGGATATATGTATACGTATAGCTGATTCACTTTGTTATAAAGCAGAAACTAACACACCATTGTAAAGCAATTATACTCCAATAAAGATGTTAAAAAAAAAAAAGAGTTGGCCACAGAGAAAGGCAAGCTGGGATGGTCAGCTGCCTCAGAGGAAAGTAGCTGAGTGTCTGTGAAACTGAGGCCCCTAAAACTGACTTTCCCTGCCTTTATAATTAACCTCTCTACCCAAAACTTTAACCCCTTTCGTGTCCTGCCCCGTTCCCCTCAGGATTGAGGACTCTCCAAAAAAAGAAGGGGGTGGGGGGGAGTGAAACCAAGCAGGACCCTGTGGGGACCTCCTTGGTCCAAAAGCCCCTCCACGTCCCCCATTTCTTGTTCATAGAAAAAAAGGCTTTAGTCTCAAGGCCTTCCCTGAGTTTCAGAGAATAGCCTCAAGCAGTTAATGATGAGGACAAGAGTCACAAGACTCCTAGTTCCTGCTGAAGGGACACAGATAACAATCTGATGCACATCTTTGAGCTGCTCTAATAGAAACTAAGACTCCCACCCAGGTGGAGGACAGTGACTACATGCCGACCACGGGCACATAGACCACAGGCTGGTTGGAACCAGAAGGTTGAGACTCCTGAAACATCACCCTGTTACCTCACCACCAGCCAATCAGAAGAAGGTCCACAGCCGATGACCATCCAATGACCCTCTCCCCTAACAGTCTTTAAAAACTCTTGCCTGGGGCTTCCCTGGTGGCGCAGTGGTTGAGAGTCTGCCTGCCGATGCAGGGGACACGGGTTCGTGCCCCGGTCCGGGAGGATCCCACATGCTGCGGAGCGGCTGGGCCCGTGAGCCATGGCCGCTGAGCCTGCGCGTCCGGAACCTGTACTCCGCAGCGGGAGAGGCCACAGCAGTGAGAGGCCCGCGTACCACAAAAAAAAAAAGTGCAGAGGAAGCACGCGAGGTCTCCTCCCAATGAGCTCACCTCCCCCTGGCCCAGCACTTGAGCTCCTCACCCTTGCTAATGATCCCTCACCACAAGTGAATCGACTCTGCCCACAACAGCTAACAATGAGCCGATGGTGTGTTTGCCTGCTCCGGGTGTCCAATTTGAGGAGTGTATTCAGGCTAAGGGAGCTTGCAGCATCCTGACCGTTCAGGATGTGAGGCTTTTATGAGGGGGTCAGACAACAGCTGCTTCTCCAGAGGCAACTGGGCAAACAGCACATCCTCCTCCCGCCCTGCCTTCTGTCTCCAGCATGAAAGCCTCAAGAACCAGGTCCAGCCTGAATCTAATGTGTCCCTGAGGAGACTCCTCTTCCTTATAAATATCTGTCCTAGACCCAGGGGTCCACTGTCTGCAGCTCTGTCATAGACAGCCATTGTGCACTGGTGGCCCCCAACCACAGGGTGAAGCACAAACCTCAGCCAAAGGCTCACAGGGTCTGACCCCTCGTCAGTTTCCCCCACACTGAATCAGTTTCAGATCCACACCTCTCTTGCCTTCTGGGCTGTGCACATGCAGATCCTTATGCCAAGAATGCCCTTCCATGACAGGAGATTGGTTCAATAAACTATGGTACACTCTTACCACAGAATGCCATGAAGCCATTAACAACAGTGATGGAGAAAAATATTAGGTGCCATGGAAAATGTTACAATATATTAAGAAAGTCCAGTTATGAGAATCATAATAGCAGCTAACATTTATTGAGGATTCACTCTGTTCTACAATTCTAAGCACTTTACACGTAGGAACTCAATGAATCCTCAAAACAACCTCAGGAAGAGGATACGTTCTTATCCACCATTTTACAGATGTGGAGACTGAGGCTCAGAGAGTTTACATAACATGTCCAAGATTACAGGCCCTGCCCGTGGCAGAGCTGGGATTTGAACCCAGGCCATTTGTCTTTAGTGTCTACATTCTTAACCACCACACAGCAGTGTATCAAACAAAAAGCGTTTGTGACCCTGGTTTTGTAAATACAAAGCAAAAAGGTATACACGTAGTAAGATGTCGAGTTTTAAAGCAACACCTTGATATGTACCAGGATGTTCACAGTGGTTATCTCCCGAGAATGAGATTGATGAGGGGCGATGTTGCTGGTGGGTTCCCCAGGAAGCAGCCTCGGAGGTGGAGTTTAGCAAGAAGCATGTTTATTGAGAAGGACTCTTAGGACCAACACCTTTGGGAGAAAGAGACAGGAAGCAGGAAGAGGGCAGAGAGAGAGCGTGGGCTTTGCTGCAGGGAGCTCTAGCTCTAGAACGGTCCTTCAGAGTATCCCAGGTTGGGCTGAGGTAGCCAGACCTTTACGCCTCCCACATTCATCAGTCATTTGACGGTGCTGGAAGGCTGGCTGCTAGCAGCACGTCCAGCATCTGGACAACGTGTGCTTCCTTAGGAGAGTCTGAGGGGTGCAGTGATTTTAGTTTTCTTCTGTTCGTTTGTCTATATGGGCTATGATTAATCCATATCACTTGTGCAGCAAGGGGAAGAAGCTACAAGAAGAAAAGAAGTCATCAATCTTCAACCGCATCGAGGCCAGAGGCAAGCTTCGCTCTGGCTTTAGAAGTAAACAAGGCCCAAGTGGAGGATCACGCCCGCATCAGAGAGTAAATAACGCGTGCCTTCTGGGATTGCTTGGTGTGAATATTAGTTCAAATACTGCACGTGAATTAACTGGTAGGGTTCTAAACACAGAGAGTTGCAGAAGCTGACTGGTGAACAAGAAAGACTTTGACCAAGAGCCTGGCTGATTATCTGGCCTTAGGGAAGCACGTAGCAGCTGTCTCTTCACCCCAAAATGCCGCGATGGTAAACAATTCCATCGCGGCCACCAATGAACCACACTTTTTGGTTTGTATCTTTGGTTTTGGAATTGGTCATGGGGCTTGCATTGACCAATGGGACCATAGCAAGTGTAATGCAAAGAGCTTTAATAAGCATTTGCACACCGGGCTTATCTTCTTGGAACACTCCTCTTGTAACCCAGCTGCCATGCCGTAAGGAATTCCAGGCTGTCCTCCACGTGGAGGGGTCCTAAAAGGGGAGACATGTGCTGAGAGAAGCCAGGTACAGAAGAGCCCAGTAGAGCTCCCAGCTGAACACACCACCATGAGTGACCCAATCAACACTATGTAGAACAGAACTGCCCAGTCAATTCACAGAATCATGAGAAATAAGAAACTGTTACTGTTTTAAGCCACTAAATTTGGGCTTAAAAGCAACAGAAAAGTGAAACAGCAGGGCTGGGCTGGAAAAGAGGTCACTGGATAAGTCTGATCGCCCCAGCCTGCCACAGCCTGGCCTGTCCTATAATCCACGTGCTCAATGTCTACTTTCAAACCAATCCAACCTGCCTGCCTACCACATAGCCATTGACACATAAAGACAAGGATACCTCAAGGATATTCAGAACAATATCCTTGAGGTCTCTTTCTGTGTCCCAGAAAGGCAGCTGAGAACATGAGCTCTGGAGTGAGTCTGCCCGAGTTCAAATCCCAGTACCCCTACCTACAAGCTGAGTGATCTCTCCGAGCCTCAGTTTCCCCCTATGCAAAGTGGGTTCATAATAGTCTGTATTGGGTTGAATAGCATCCCCCGTAAAATTCACGTCTGCCCAGAACCTGTGAATGTGACATTGATTGGAAACAGTCTTTGCAGATGTAATCAAGCTAAGATGAAATCATACTGAATCGGGGTGGGCCCTAAGTCAATATGACTGGTGTCCTTATGAGGAGAGGGAAATTTGGACACGAAGACATCAACAGAAGGAAGATGGCCATGTGAAGACAGAGGCAGAGATTGAAGTTACGCTGCCACTAGTCAAGGAGTACCAAGGATTGCTGGCAACTACTAGAAGCTAGGAGAGGCAAGAAAGGATTTTTCCCTGGGGTCTTTGGAGAGAACAGGGCCCTGACAATACCTTGATTTCAGACTTCTCGTCTCCAGGACTTTGAGATAAATTTCTGTTGTTTTAAGCCACCAGTTTGTGGTCATTTGTTCTGGCAGCCCCAGGAAACTAATACACAGTCCTTGCTGGGTGGTGATTGAATGAGTTAATATAGATAACCTTCTCTAGCAGAACTCTCACTATGGAAACTAAGGAAATAAATAGATTTGGATAGTGGGGGACACCTGTAAGGTACACTTACTATCACCCAGCACCCAGTAAGTGCTCAAGCAATGGTAACCATTACTATTGTTGACCAACTCTCCTTCTAGTCTTGTCCTGGACAGTCTCTGAGCTTAGGGCTCCATGTCCTAGATCTGTGATTCTAACTTCAGGGTATTCAAAATCACCTGGAGGAGCTCACTAAAAACACAGCTAATGGGACCCATAACTCTAGAGTCTGATTTAATCAATTGGGACTGGACCCATGAATAGTCATTTTTTAAAAGTACCCCAGGAACTACAGAAAAGGATGGTCCATAGACTATACTTCGAGAAATGCTGCCTGAGGACTCGGGGTATACACCCATTCTCTGGATGTGCTGTTGACTTGTCCTAAGGGATTCCAACGTGGACTCACCCTTCTGGCTCCAGTCCATCAAAAGTAGAATGTTCTACCCTGGCACTAGCTAGATGCCAGCAGCTTGGCCAAACCTCCACTCCCTGACACCACCCAGACCCTAGGACATTGGAATTGCTAACACTTGGGCAAAAGGCTTGAGGCTGCTGAATAATAACTACAATAACACTTACCACTTATTGAGCATCTACTGTATGCTAGGTTTTTACACATATTATCCCTAATTTTCACAATAACTCTGAAAGTTAAGTTTTAGACATTATTATTGTGCATTTGAGAAGACGGTCTTTTGTAAATGCAAAGCTGTTTTTTGTATATACTGTTGGGTTTTGCAGTCATGCAGCCAGTAACCATGTCTGACCCAAAGTCCACATCTTCTCCTAGATACCATAATTACTTGGTCCCTCTCTCTTCTGCCCTCATCCTCCTTCTAAAACAGAGAATAGCTGGCAGTATCAGTCAGGGTAGTTGACAATAGCTGCTATAACAAACATCTCTGAAATCCCAGTAGCTTAACAAACAAAGGTTCATGTCTTACACACACCACAGTCTGATGAAGGTTGGGAAGCTCTTTTTCACAGGTCCTGGCTCATTGCACAGTATAGTGTCATAATCTTCAAAATGTGGCTTGAACAGTCACTACCAAAGTCAAAAAGAGATCATGAATATTTAATAGGGAGGTTTGTGGCCAAGCGTAGAAGAGGGTCAAATCCCTTTAACCCACTTTCATTGGACAGAAACCAGTCATATGGCCCCAATCTCATTGTATAGGAGGCTGGAAAACACTCTTCCTGTGCTCCCAGGAAGAGGAAATGAGATGGGTATCTAGCCAGATTCAATCATACCTTGCAGGGGCTCCCATTTTCTAAGTCATGTGCCAGATAGTATAAACCATGTGCCAGGCAGATGCTTTACATGCATTTAATCCCCACAACAACACTATTATGTAGGTACTAATATTATTCCCATATATGGTTGAGGAAACAAAGCTTTGGGGCAGTTAAGTGACTTACTCAATGTTAAATACCTAGTAAGTGTATAAACCGGGATTTGGATCCAGGTCTAACTGCACAGTCCATGCTGTTAACCACTACTCTATACTGCCTCCCATTGGCCAATAAAAGAAATTGCACCTGTCTCAGTTAAACTGTCCCAGCAATCAAGTTAGATTCCCAAATCTAACTGTACCCCATAGGGAAAAAAATTTTTTTAATTAAAAAAAAAAAAGTAAAACCATTGAAATCAGAGTTAAATTAGGTCCAGTGGGAGGATAGGAAGTTGCAATATACAGAACACACTCAAGTATAGATACAAATGAATAAGAAGAATCCAAGCACATCCCCAGTGAATGCAAATCTATACAAATGAATGTATTTGGCTATGCCAGTCTACATAAGTAACAATGTCCTGAAAAGCAAAAGTGGGTGGGGGTCAGCTTTTCGGAAGGCAGTGCCCCTGCTCTTGTCCTCTCTTGGTATAAGTGTCACCACTGGGAAAAAGGGATAAACCTCCATATTGAATACTGTAAAGAAAAGATATACCAGGGATGACACCCAGACCTTTTCAGGAGTTCAGATACCTGAGAGGAGGGAGGCCCAGCTTATCCAGCTCCCGGTGAGCTGCCACATTCAACAAATTAGTAAAAATCAGTAAGGAAAAATCCTCTTTGCAAACAAGTGCCCATTTTCTTGTCCCAAAGGTAAATCAGCAAAAGCTGAATTGGAAATCTATCCTTCCAATGCAATCATCAAACTTTGGTGTCCATTAGAATCACGAAGGGCCCTTACTTAATGTGCACATCTCTGTGCCAGTCCTCAAGACCTCCTGAGTCAGGCAGGCTGGAAATCTGCACTTTTAAAACACATCCCTGATGATTCTGAATCAGGAAGCACCTGGATCACCCTTTTAGAAAGCTGCCACTTAAAAAACACAGGTTTCAGGGCAGATAGACCTGGATTTGAGTCTCAGCCTGACATGTACTAGCTGTGGGACCTTGGCTAGTCGAAAAGGTGTCACAGCCCCAGTACCCTCATTTGTAAAATGGGTCTAATTTTATTCTCCCTTTCAAAGGATTGCTGTGATGACTAAATGAGATAATTCATTTAAAAGGCTTGGCGCAATGCCTGACACACCGTAAAAACTCAGTAAATATTTGGTATAATTACGATGATCATTCCCTGATAAAAGGCTAGAACTAGAGTCTCCTTCACCCAGTGTCCAGGTTGATTCATGAAATAAAGAGTTGTACCATTACTGGGTGAATAAGTCTTTACCTTCCCTTCTACCTCTCACTGACTCCTCCCCCTGAGAGGCGGAGCAATGATCTGATTGGTTAGTTAACAAGAGTCTGCACTCCATTGGTCCATTGTTACCTTTTGACATCAAGTATCCCTCTCCCTCCTCCTCCACCTCCTCCTCTCTCTCCTCTTCTCCCTTCTCCTCCCTTTCTCCTTCTCTTCCCCCTTCATCCCCCTCCCCCACTTCACTCCCAGCTCTCCCTATAAGAGGGTTTCAAATTCTAGACCAGAGGAGGAGTATTAAGAAGGATGATTAGAGCCACAGGTCCAAGCTATATTCTTCAACCCAGATTAGCCAGCAACAAGCTTGATATTTTTATCCCTGTCTCACTCCTGTGTCTATTAGTTTCTCAGTTGGTCTGAAACCCATAGAACCAAGGGGTGACCATCCGCCTAAAACCCCAGCACCTAGTGTGTACTTTCTGGGTGCTGTCCTCAGCGCACAGTGGGTAAGTTTCCTTGATATCCATTGTCTAACGTGGCAGTTTCCCACTGAGACCAGTTATTCAGTCACGATTAAGCATGGCAACCATACTCATGCACTAATTTAATGGTGGTCAAGATTTCCTCTCATGGAACAACTTTATTTGCTTGAATTACTATTTTTCATCAATTCTTAATCAAGTGGGTTTATGTGTGCAAAATCAACAAACAAAACAGTCATCATAAATGACACCTCAGAAGGAGCTCCCCAGACTCAGACCCTTAACAATTAATAACTGGGTTTTGAAGAACCTTTCAAAAGCATGGAATACATGTTTATACACAATGTCACTGCCCAGCCAACTCCCCTGAAAACAGCAGCTGCATCCATGGGGTTCAGACTACTTGCTGAGCACTCTGAGCAGCCCTTTACCTCCATTCGTTATCATGTTTAATCCTCACGACAACCCCATTTGCAGATGAGAAGACTGAGACTCAGGAAGGATCACTGGAGGCAGTGCCCAGAGTCATACAGCAAGCAGTTGCAGGGCCAGTATTCAAACTTAGGTCTCTTGCCACTAGCATCCTCTTCTCTTTCCACCACACCAGTATGCCTCTTTGAAACACTCCCATCATGGCCTCTTATATTTGAGAATATGTCAAGCAAACCTCAGACTGAATGGCCTATTTTAATGCTTAAACTCAGAATAATTCCTAGATTCTAATCCTGGCTCTTCTTCTTGCTGGCTGTGTGATTTTAGGCAAATAACCTCTCTGAGTGATTCCCACTTCCTGGTATTCACCCCCATATGTAAACTCCTGCTTTTGAGTGTACATAGGACCCGTGACTTGCTTCTAATCAATAGAACACAACAAAAGTGACGGAAAGTCACTTCCATGAATAGGTTACAAAAGATTGTAACTCCTGTTTTGCTAGAAGACTCTGTTATCTTCTCAGCATGCACAT
The DNA here is from genome assembly GCF_937001465.1 of Orcinus orca. Classification (NCBI taxonomy): domain Eukaryota; kingdom Metazoa; phylum Chordata; class Mammalia; order Artiodactyla; family Delphinidae; genus Orcinus; species Orcinus orca. The sequence goes on along the minus strand of NC_064574.1, from coordinate 65,227,486 downwards.
TTTGATAAGGCAAGCAGCCATTTGGAGAGACCCATTTGTCAATAGACAAGAGGAACTGAAGCTCTCATTCCACCAGCCATGAGGAATTTAATCCTACCAGTAACCACATGAGTCTGAAAGCAGATCCTTCACCAGTTGAGACTTGAGACCCTTGAGACCCCATTGACAGCATGATTGCGACCCAGGAGAGACCTGAGCCCCAGGATCTGAGCTCTGCCTGAATTCATGACCCACCAAAACTGTGCAATAATAAACGTGTGTTCTTCTAAGTCACTAAGTTTTACGGTAGTTTATTAAGCAGCTATAGAACCAATACATCACTCAATCATTGATTCATTTAAACATTGGCTGAGCCCCTACTACACACCAAGCACAGCTCTGGTGCTGGGGGTACAGGAGGAACTAGGTCACAGTCTGTATCCCCAGGCTGCTCAGCCTAGTGCAGGACCAGACATGCTTCTACATGAGGCAAGACACACGGCCCACAAGAAAGGATGCAGCCAACATGCGTCCTTTGTCTAAACGTATCCTGTCTTTAAAAATGTAAATTTTTAATTAAAATGTAAAGGTAGGGCTTCCCTGGTTGCTCAGTGGTTAAGAATCTGCCTGCCAATGCAGGGGACACGGGTTGGAGCCCTGGTCTGGGAAGATCCCACATGCTGCGGAGCAACTAAGCCTGTGAGCCACAACTACTGAGCCCACGCGCCACAACTACTGAAACCTGCGCACCTAGATCCCAGGCCTCGCAACAAAAGAAGCCACCGCAATGAGAAGCTCGCACGCTGCCACAAAGAGTAGCCCCCACTCACTGCAGCTAGAGAAAGCCGGCGCGCAGCCACAAAGACCCAACGCAGCCAAAACTAGACAAAAAAAATAAAATAATATAAATTTTTTAATTAATTAATTAATTAAAATAAAATGTAAAAAATTAGTTTAAAATAAAGAAGAAAGGAAAAACCTAAATGTCTTCATAAGCAGAGTAATGACCAAAAAAAAACCATGATTATATTTGTAATCCATGAAGTCCATGAAGTGCTTAACAGTCATTAAAGATAATGAAGTAAGTCTACCTCGATTGACATGGCAAAAATTCCAAGACACATTGCTGGTTGAACTTGAAAAAAATAATAGCAATAGCAATAGCAGAAAGAACAATTTGATAGGTAAATGATACCACTTATGTTTAAAAAATAATCCACTCTGCACACACATTCTCATGGACACACACAGCATTTATCGTCAATGAATATGTAAACAAGTATGTAGAAAACAATACAACAGGGGACTTCCCTGGTGGCGCAGTGGTTGAGAGTCCGCCTGCCGATGCAGGGGACACGGGTTCGTGCCCCGGTCCAGGAAGATCCCACATGCCGCGGAGCAGCTGGGCCCGTGAGCCATGGCCGCTGAGCTTGCGCGTCTGGGGCCTGTGCTCCGCAACGGGAGAGGCCACAACAGTGAGAGGGCCACGTACCTCAAAAAAAAAAAAAAAAAGAAAAAGAAAACAATACAGCATAACAGTTAAGGGCAGGACTCAACTCATACTTCCAGGACTCACCTTCCAATTATCTCATTTACTGGTTGTGCGACCTTGGGAACATTTCTGAAATCCTTTGAGCCTCAGTTTCCTCATCTGTAAAATGGGGTTGTGAAGATTAAATGAGCTAATATAAGACTGGTATATAATCAGTGCTCAGTGGATGTTTGTTATTATCAATACTAATGCAATGGGTATTATTATTACTATTATTCATCTGGAAAGATGTACACAAGAGTAAAAACAATGACTGCCTTAGAAGGGTACTGGGATGAGAATGGAGCACAAAGGGGTCTTGAGACCTATCTGTAATTTTCTATTTTTTTCAAGGACAGTATTTCAGGTATCATGTAACAAGCCATCCCCATGGATAGTCAAATAGGTACAGTGAAGCAGGACAGGCACACAGCAGGAAGTAGTCTGTTCCCTCCGAAGGTGGAGATGGTGTCAAGGCAGGCTGCATGGAAAACATGACATACTCCGGATCACCCCTTCCTCTGACATTTTCTCCATATACAAGTTTTCCTCTGGCAGTTTTTTTCTGAAGACCAGGATACCTTCCCATACATCCCCCGCCCAGATTGATGAAGGTCCTCCTGCAAGGCTGGGGAAGGGGCCCAGAGGCTGCTTCCAAATTTCCCCAGGGACCCAGTGGGATGGCTGGGCCATTTGCCAGCCTGATCTGACTGGCCTTCCAGGACACCCAGTGAGCTCTTCCAGCCCCACTGAACCATCCATTAATAAACTCATGATAACGAGCTGTCTTCCCATTCACGGATGCTACTGCTGATTGCCGCTGAGGGAAACCTGTGTCCTGTGAAGGGGGTTGGACAGTAGTGGTGATGGGTGACCACCTCCCTCTGCCTGCCCTCCCTCATCTACTCTGATCTTCCAGCTCCCCAGGTTGGCAGTGGCCGCTGACTGGAGTGAGGAAACTCACTACGGGGGCTTCTGAATATAAACAACTAAATCCCCCAACTCTTTGGGGATCAAACCACAATTGGGATCTCATTAACTACACATCTTAACCAACTGAACTAAATGCCTACTGTGAATGAACATCTCCTTTCAAAGCAACAGATTCACCCAGAGGAAGCAATTAACTGGATCAATAAAGGTAGGAGGGAGCAGAGAAGAAACATTTATCAACAGTCTCGTAATCACTTGTCTATTTCCCCTCCCATTTAATTTCCCCAATAGCCTTTTTGTAAATTATTTTTAAATTTTATTATATAATAAAAATATATTACGATGTATTATTATTATAAAAATATTATTTATTATATGATAAAATAATTTTATTATATAGCCTCATAATGTCTTCACTACTGTTATTGTCCATTTTATTGATGAGAAAACTGAGGTTCAGAGAGGTTCTGTGATGTCCTGAATACTACATAGCTAGGAAGCTAATGAATTTGGTCCTTGGCACATTATTACGTCCACTTTACAGATGAGAAAACTGAGGAGTCCAAGCTCGAGAGATTAAGTGGCTTTCCCAGGGAGGGGCATGTGGCTGGGAAGCGGTGTGGTCATTATTTCTGATCTCAGATGCAGAGTTCTTTCCTTGATTTGAGGCTCCGAGACAGCAGCAGCATCTCACCCCCTTAATCACCCACTTGGAGGCTGGATCAAAAATTTCCTGATCCCCTATATAGCACTGCTTCTTGAAAGGTGATCCTGGATTCACTCACAGCGGAATCAAACCGGGGTGCATGTTAAAATGCATATTTCTGGGCCCTGCCCAGGTCTTTGGATCAAATGCTCTCACCACAAGATCAGGAATCTGCATTTTATTTATTTATTTTTTAAACATCTTTATTAGAGTATAATTGCTTTACAAGGGTGTGTCAGTTTCTGCTTTATAACAAAGTGAATCAGTTATACGTATACATATATCCCCATATCCCCTCCCTCTTGTGTCTCCCTCCCACCCTCCCTATCCCACCCCTCTAGGTGGACACAAAGCACCACACTGATCTCCCTGTGCTATGCGGCTGCTTCCCACTAGCTATCTATTTTACATTTGGTAGTGTACATATGCCCATGCCACTCTCTCACTTCATCCCAGCTTACCCTTCCCCCTCCCCATATCCTCTCCCCCTCCCCGTATCCTCTGCATTTTAAATAAACATCCCAGAAAAAAAGGTCTTATGCACACTGAAGCTTGAGAACCACACCACAGGCATCCTTCCCTAATGCCTGGTACATCTTGATCCAAGAAAGGACAAGGCAGCTTTTGAAAGAGCAGTGTTTTATACAGTTGAGCCAAAATTTTAATCTGTCATCATTTCACATTTATGAAGTTCAGTTCTGTCCCCTTAATCAGAGGTCTAAACTTGGCAACCTAGAGTCTTTCTCTGGCCAGCTGTGTAGTGTGCCCCCCCACACACTCCTCACCTAGGGTTTTGTAAAGAATCTGGTCAAGGTCCCTAGGTTCAAATCCCGGCTCCAGCTGTGCCTCTTACACGCTCTGGATCTCAGTTTCCTCAAATGCCAAATGGGGTAATAATAGTTATGCCTCACAGACACCTGAGAGTGTTGAACACACTCATTAACATAAAGCTTATAGAAGAGTGCCTGGCAGAGAGTAAATACTCAGTGAAGGTTAGCCGTCAATATGAAAATGCAGAATTCTAGATTTTCTTGATTTACCCACGGCTGCATCCAGGTGGTGGACTGGAGGGTGCAGTCAGCCCACACAGCACTTAGTCACCTGGCCATCCCTCCTGAGGATTCTTCAGCTGGTCCTGCGGGCCCTTGTGTTGGTGGCACTGAGGGCTTAATTGAAAATACATGTCCAGTGCCCATCATCAGATGCATGGATAAAGAAGATGTGGCACATATATACAATGGAATATTATTACTCAGCCATAAAAAGAAACGAAATTGAGCTATTTGTAATGAGGTGGATAGACCTAGAGTCTGTCATACAGAGTGAAGTAAGTCAGAAAGAGAAAGACAAATACCGTATGCTAACATATATATATGGAATTTAAGAAAAAAAAAATGTCATGAAGAACCTAGGGGTAAGACAGGAATAGAGACACAGACCTACTGGAGAACGGACTTGAGGATATGGGGAGGGGGAAGGGTGAGCTGTGACAAAGCGAGAGGCATGGACATATATACACTACCAAACGTAAGGTAGATAGCTAGTGGGAAGCAGCTGCATAGCACAGGGAGATCAGCTCAGTGGTTTGTGACCACCTAGAGGGGTGGGATAGGGAGAGTGGGAGGGAGGGATATGCAAGAGGGAAGAGATATGGGAACATATGTATATGTATAACTGATTCACTTTGTTATAAAGCAGAAACTAACACACCATTGTAAAGAAATTATACCCCAATAAAGATGTTAAAAAAAAAAAAAGAAAACACATGTCCATTATTGCTCCCCGCCAGGAGTCGGGGGCTCCAACACCCTCATCCCAGAGCACCAGGCCAAGCCACATCCAGCCAGGGGCCACCCCAGGACTCAGCACCCACATTCCTGGGGATGGACCTGGAGCAAGAGACTCCTTCAAGCCCTTCAAGACAAACCCCTCCTTTCCTGCCCAGCCTCACGGCTCACGGCTCTCCATCCGCAGCATCACCTCCAGTGGGACTGGTGCAGATACCCAGCCATCACACCATCCTGTGCTGCAGGGAAGTATTGTAATACAAGCAGAGTGATAATTCTGGGACTGGTCCTTCTAAGGTCTTTTCCCCTGGCTAACTCACCCTCTCTCCTTCCGGTTCCAGCCTAACTCTCGCTTCCTCCGGGATGCCAACTCCGCCTGCAGAGGTCGCTCCCACTTCCCAGGGTTCCTGCTCTCCAGCAGTTATTGCACTGGAGTTGGGTTACCTGTTTATTGTTTCCCCTCATAGACCAGGAGGTCCTTGAGGCCAGAGTCTGTGTCTTGTTCACCACTGAATCCTCAGTACCTAACAAAATATTTAGCATCTAGTTGGCGCTTAATAACTGTTTGTTGAATAAGTGACTAAAAACAGGGATGCTGTTGAGATTCAGAAGAGGGACCAGAATTCTCTTTACAAAAGAAAAAGAGAGAAACGAACAAGCATTTATTGACCTACCGCCTGTGAACCTTCACAACCACCTTATGAGGAGGTTATCATAAATCCTTTTACAAGTAAGAAGTCTGCGTTTCAGAAAGGTTTAAACTATTTGTTCAAGGCTATAAGCCAAACAGGGGTCACGAAAGTCTTTCTGTAAAGTCCCAGGTCATGGTCATTTTAGGTTCATGGGTCACACAGTCTCTGTGGCAACTACTGGACTCTACAATGACAGCACAAAAACTACAACATGTAAACAAACGGGACTGTGTCCCCATCAAATTTTATTTACACAGCAGGCAACAGGCAAGATTGATAAACCCCTGAGGTAGGCACTGATCCAAGGAAGATCTGAACCCATGTTTGTCCATTACATACTCAAACGTTTCAGACGGAAAGTTGGAGAAAGAGGAGTAGTACAAATGGTGAAGGTCCAGGAAGAGGTGTTTGCTTTGGAAAAGGCCAGAGCAAACTGAGCAGATTGAGCAAATCTGATCATGGAAGCTCATGTGATTTAGTCCTCAAGTAGGTCCTTATTGAGCACCTACTGCTTGCTAAGCTTTCGCTAAGTACTCAGGGGACCCAAGCATGAATAAGACTGATCCCTGGCCTCTCCTAGCCTGCAGAGTAGTAAATGAAGCGATATGTATGCCCTTTCCTTTAGTCATTCAATATTGAGCACCTACTGTGTGCCGGGAGTGAGACAATAACAGTGGACAAATCAAGGCTTGGTCCCCTGCTTTTAGGCAGGTTAAAGCCCAGCTGCAGAAAGAACATGAAATAATAACCACACAGATAAATATTTAATTACAAATTGGGATAAATGCCACGAAGGGAAAGAACATGATGCTATAAGAGAGAATAACTAGAGAAAATACATTTAGGTTGAAGGGCAGGGGGATGGTCAGGGAAGAATTCTCTGGAGAAATGGTAAATGCCCCAAAACTGAGACAGCAAAAAGTAGAGGCAGTTCAGAGGAGGGGTTAGGAGAGGCTTCTGGAAGGCCGTGACATTTGAACTCTACTTGGAAGGATGAGTGGGACTTGGTGGTGCAGGAACCAGACCGCCATGGACAGCTGTGTAGACTGTACATAGCACAAGTCCCAGGGATACCTTCACATAGACAGGGTGGGAGTGGCACCCTCTATTGTTGTGCAGTTGTACAACTGTATGCAGCAACCTGTGCTGGGGTAAGGAGAAAAAGGATTCCTGTGGGAGGGAACAGGGAGCAAGGTGATGGCTGGGAGCCCTTAATTTCACGAGGACCATGGCCCTGGCTTGAACACTTCATGTTCTATATTCTGTCTCCCCTTCTCTTCATTGGGCTGCAATGTGTGCCTGGTGGGGTGTTCTCAGGTCTCCTCAGCAGCTATGATGGATGTCTTCTCCTTGCCTGTATCAATTTCCCCAGTGAGGCCCTTGTCTGCTTCCTCATCAACCCTCCTTCTGCCTGCAGTGTGTTAAGTAGGTACTCAGCCCCACACTTATTACTCCTGTTTAATGAGCTGGCGGCAAAAACTTGCTGATATAAAATTCATATTTATTTAATTTGATTGTCCCCGAGCCTGCTCCTGCACGTCTAACCTGCTTGTCCTAGTGGCTGGGACAACTCTGGATTATTGTGTTACAGTTTTATTGATGGGCAGTCTATCTGCTCATTTCTTTGGACAAGAAGTCACACCCCCCTCACCACCACCGATCTCTGTTGGTTGGATACCGGAGGGGTTTCCGCCTGGCCACACTCTAAGCTGAGCATGGGAGAGTTAAGGCGGGGGTTTAATTCATATGCCTGCCAGGACCCGGCGGGTATTGGGCTGGGGGGCAGGAGGGGATGAGGAAGCACCATCTAAAAGGGATGGCCCAACTCAGCCCCCATCCCTTGTTGCCACGTGCAGAATGGGATCCCAGTGTGAGCAGATCTGCAGTGTTCCAGGAACTTGGGAAAGGGGGATTTGTGTGTGTGTGTGAAATCTCTCAATTTTAAATACCTGCAATTAATCTTTAATAATGTTTTTAACACTGAGAAAGCCAAACAAATTACATCTAGAGGTCAAATCCAACTCTTAGGCCACCGGTCTGCAATTTCGAAGCAAGGAGAAGCTGAGAGTCTGAAATGAGACAACTTCTCCTGGTGGAAACCACAGATCCTTTTGCAAGGCAGTAGGACTTAGTAGTTAAGAATACAGGCTTTTGTCAGACAGACCTGAGTTCAATGCAAGATCCACCATGTGACCTGCTTTGACCAATGAAAGGTGAGCACAGTGGGGTGTAGCACCTTGAGGCAGAAACTGTAAGAACCAATGCCCTATTTGCGATATGCCCTTTCCTATGCTGTGACTACATGCCCAGATTGGAACCTCCATCACCCTGGGTCCCTCAGTAACTGTGAGGAACAGATTCCCCTGTTGAACCTGAGCAGACACATGGCATGAGTGGACTAAGTTCTTAACTGGAAAAAAATAGTAAGTTCTTAGGGCGCCACTGAGTATTTGGGGGTTTTTGTCACTGTAGCAAAACCTACCTTATCCTGACTGGCATGTACTTCATAAAGTCATTATAAGAGTTAAATTAATTAACAAATAAATACATGTGGAACAGTACCTAGAACATGGTAAGCCCTTGTATTAATCAGCTTTGTGAGATCTCAGATAACCCCCAAATTTCAGTGGCTTACAACCACAAAAGTTTACTTCTCAGTCTCATGATGAAGGGCAGCCCTATCTGGAATAAGCCCTTAGAGGGGCCATCCCTGTGGCTGAAGGAAAAGAACAAGAGAGCTGGCAGAAACAGGGAGCAGCCCTAAAGCATCAGACGTCCATTACATCCACTCACATGCCATCAGTCAAAGCAAGTCACATGGCCAAGCCCAGTGTCAGTGGGGCAGGAATATTGTTCCAATGGAAGGAGCAAGTAATAGGGAAAACATATAAAATCTAACACAGCCCTCAGTAAAAATTAGCTGTTAAGCTTTCCAAATGTGGCAGAAGGGGCCAGCAAGGAGAGGTTGGGCTCTTAGGGGCAAAGATATATGGAAGGATGGTGAGGATGGCTTGGGGTCTATCCCCACCTGGTCCCTTGGAGATAAGCAGTCAAAAAATCCAGTTTCGAAGGGGGTCTCGGATACAGAGACCCAAACACAATTTTATGTCCACAAAATTAAATATGATCCAGAGCACTGAGAAAGACCTTCTCCCTGCATTGTGACCAGGATACAGGAAGAACAGACTCAGAGGCTATGCTATTGCAGCACCTCAGGGATTTTTCGGGGGGGGAGGTTGGGCAACACCTCCATGACCGGAGGCTGGCATTCTTAGAGGTACCAGCACAGCAGCCGCAGTGAATGTCCCCTCCTCTCGTGCCCTGTCAGACAGCCAAGATGAGCCAGAGGACACAGGGAGGCAAGCGAGAGGACAGGTCAGGGTCATGTGAGATACCCCTGGGACTGCAGGAATGATGGGAAGACCCGGGAAAAGGCCCACGGCAATTCTGTGCTAAACAGGTAAAGCCGTGAGCCAGCAAAAGCCACTGTCTCAGTAAATAAGGTTCCATTGGTCCCCAAAGTCTGCTGAGCCCTGTAAAATCAGGTCACTAGGAAAACTATACATTGGTATGGATAAAATATACACAAATGAAAAAAAATCATCTCTACGCAGAAAAATGCAGAAAACACCACTTGATGCTTGCAGGCTTTTTCTTACCTTGGTGGGCTTGAGTAAAGGGGGCACACTGCAAAGGTAAGGCCAGGGTGGCAGCTGTGACTGCTGGCTGGGGTCAGATGGGATGGGTGAGAAGGTGACTTTTCCCCGTGGGAGCCCCCTGAAAACAGCCATAGCAAGGAGATGAGTAACTATGATTTGGAGATGAGGGTTAACATCAACATTATTCAATAACAATTATTAAAACCATTCTAAAAGCTTGTTATTAGGTTGAACCATATGAAATCTCTGATATCTGAACAGTTCTAAGCTATCAGAATGGCAGTCTCATATGGTTCAACCTAATATATGCCAGGCATTGTACTAAGAAGTTAACATGTATCATCTCATTTAATACTCATTCCAACTCTCTGAGGGGGTCCCATTATTATCTCCATTTTAGAGGAGGAAACTAAGACCAGTGAAGTTAAATTATTTACCCAAGGTAAAACATTGCAGACCTAAGACATAAACCCAGGGGGTCTTAATCTAGGAACAAGGGCCTTAGCCACTGGCTACTCAAAGTGAAGTCCAAGAACCAGAAACAGCAGTACCTCCTGGGGATTTGTTTAAAAGGCACAGTCTCGTTTGCATGCCCACGTTCATAGCAGCATTATCCATAAGAGCCGAAAGATGGGAAGAACCCAAAAGTCTATCAACAGATGAATGGGTGAACAAATGTGGTATACAAGGGAATATTATTCGGCCTTTAACAGGAAGGAAATTTTGATACATGCTACGATCTCAGTGAACCTTGAAAACATTATGCCAAGTATGTCAGTCGGACACAAAAGTACAAATGCTGCAGTCCACTTATATGAGCACCTAGAGTTGTCAAATTCATAGAGACAGGAGTAGAATGGTGGCTTCCAGGGCCTGGGGGAGGTGGATGGGGAGTTGTGTGATGAGTGCAGAGTGTCAGTTTGGGATGAGGAAAAAGTTCTGGAGACGACTGGTGGTGACAGTTGCACAACAGTATGAAGGTACTTAATGCCCCTGAACTGTACACTTAAAAATGGTAAATTTGGGCTTCCCTGGTGGCACAGTGGTTGAGAGTCCTCCTGCTGATGCAGGGGACACGGGTTCGTGCCCCAGTCCGGGAGGATCCCACATGCCACGGAGTGGCTGGGCCCATGAGCCATGGCTGCTGAGCCTGCGCGTCCAGAGCCTGTGCTCCGCAACGGGAGAGGCCACAACAGTGAGAGGCCCGTGTACCACAAAAAAAAAAAAAAAAAAAAAAAAGGATAAATTTTATGTTGTGTGTCTTTTTACCACAATAAAAATAATTATTATTATCCCTCCAAAAATGCAGTTTGGGGCCACACCCAAGACTAGCCCAGGCCCTGCCCTTTTTTTTAATATAAATTTATTTATTTTATTTATTTATTTTTGGCTCTTTGGGTCTTTACTGCTGTGCACAGACTTTCTCTAGTTGGGGCGAACGGGGGCTACTCTTTGTTGCAGCAGGTGGGCTTTTCATTGCGGTAGCTTCTCTTGTTGTAGAGCACGGGCTCTAGGCAAGTGGGCTTCAGCAGTTGTGGCACGTGGGCTCAGTAGTTGTGGCGCACAGGTTTAGTTGCTCCACGGCATGTGGGATCTTCCCAGACCAGGGCTCAAACCCGTGTCCCCTGCATTGGCAGGCAGATTCTTAGCCACTGTGCCACCAGGGAAATCCCAGGCCCTGCCTTTTTAACAAGATCCCCAGGTACACGTGTGCACATTAAAATCTGAGAAGCACAGCCACCAGACGCAAAGAAGCACTTGCAGGGACGGCTGTAAACAGGGTAAAGTACAGTGTCGACCTAAATGCAGAAAATAAGTGGGAAGAGCTCTGAGCACTGCTTCCCCCTCCGTAGGCCCCCACCCACCCTCAGGATGTGATTTCTGTCCAGCAGCCTCCCAGTCCTACCCAGCACCAGGGAAGGTGCTTGTGACTAGTGGGGTCCTGGCATGCTGGCTGTTAGCCGGGACAACAGAGCTCACCTCCCCACCATGTTTAGCTTGGCTGTTTTGAGCCCCTTGGCCACCAGTAGGAATCACTGTGGTGCCTCAGAGCTCCGCTACAGATGCAATTAATTCCTCCAGAGCAGGGGGAGCTGGGCGGGCAGGGAGCAGTCACAGGGGTGGTGGAGCAAACTATTTTGGCAGCAGCTGTTCCATTTGGGGAACTAATGAGACTCAAGGAAATACCTGCTGAGGGATGCCAGATACTTGTTTGCTCCTGAAGCTGATACAGCCTTGGCCAAATTGGACAGTGATGCAAAAGTGTCCATCATTTTTTGTTCCATTTTGTGGCTCCGTTTTGCGTTTCAGAAAGAGCAGGATTAAAACCATATCTGTCCCCAGGCTACCCCTCAGTTCTACAAAGACTCAGGGAAGACATGCACTTTGGGAACACAATGTTGGGTGAACACAATGTTGGGTGTTCCTAGGGTCACTTGTCGGGACCCCATACCGACCCACTCACCACCAAGCCCTGACACCACCACCCCCTTCAAACTGTGTGTGTCTGTGCTGCCTTTTGTAGCCAATGTATCTCTCTTGGCTCCAAGAGATAGCCAAGAGCTGGTATAACATTTAAAAGTCACAAGCCCAGGGGAGCAAACGTATAATCTTTCTTATTTCCTTATAACTGGATTTTATCATTTTCCAGAGTCCCCACTCTATCTGGCTGCAGTAAACCTAATCCTGTTCACTTGAGGATAATCTTGGACAATTCAGGAAGAACTCAGCAAATTCAAGGTTTCATTTGTTATTTCATGGTCTGTTCCCTTCTGCCTTCTCCTTCCAGTTGCATCTAATTTCTGAGAGGCTTACATAGCATCATGGCGTTGGTGGGGTAACTCTCTGGCCCTCTGGTATCCACTAAGGAGTACCTTGTCTTGTCTGGTCTTTAATCAGCAACCGTACTCCTTGTTGACACCACAGGGGCTTCTTAATGTTTCCTGGTATCCAGTCAGTGAGGGCCATTCCCCCTCACTCCCACTGCAAGGCTCTCAGTGCCTTAACCATGCCGACCTTGGATGACCTTGGGTACACAGAGTGTGTTCTGTGCTCCCTGGGAGATGCTGGGGACGTTCAGGACTCAATGAGCCTGCCCCTAACCAGTCTGCTCAGACAACACTCACAGCCACATCTTATGCACCATTCCAAGCCAGGCTGCATTGGAGCTTCTCTATGAGACTGAATAGATGAGGCTCAGCTCCCCTAAACCTACGTAGAATTTGTTCAACATCCTCCCCGTTGAGGCTCAGTGTGGGAGGAGACAAGGGACAAGGTCCCTTCTCTAAAATACTTGTGGCTGATTGGCTTTCCCAAAGAGAGGGCCAGCAATGGTCTCTCAACCCACATCTCTACTTACAGTGTGACCTTGACAATCCATCCACTGAGCAGTGGATCTGCATCCCTTTCCCTTGAAGCTGAGCAGAACTTTATGACGGCCTCAGCCAATAGTGTAAGGGTAAGAGAGACCTCATGTGACTTCCAAGATCAGATCACCTAAATGCTATGCATTTCCACCTTCTTCTCTTGGGACACTTTGCTCTTGGAACCCAGACCCCATTCTATGAAAAGTCTAAGCATCCCAAGAAGGGGTTCATGGAGAGGAACCAGATCCATGGACGTGGTCCCGGCCCCAGCTGAGCTCCCGACCGACAGCCGGCACCAACCTGCCAGCCATATGCATGAACCATCTTGGAAATGGACCCTCCTAACCACCCTCAACCTCCCCCACCCACGCCATTTCAGCTGAGGAGCTTCCACACCAAACTTGCAGAATTCTGACAAAATAGATGAGTACTATTGCTTTAAGCCACTAAGTTTTGGGTTGATTTGCTATGCAACAGTAAATAACTGATTCCATACTTATCAGCACCTGGTTTTTTTCTCTTTGTTTCTCTCTCTTCCCAGGGAGATTTTTTATCACTTCTGTAGTGATAAAACTGATTCTTCATTTACCCTTTCCAATTGTTTTTTTATGGCATAAACCTTACACCCCAAGCTCTTCAGGATTCAGGCTTTTGAAACTGTAAAAAACCTAGCTCTTTCAAACCAAGCCTTGGCCTTCAAAATCATTGTCACGTGCCAGGAGTTTCGAAAGCCTGTTTGGAAACTCAAAACCTAAGCATTGTCTTTTTTTTTCTTCCTCTGTGCATTCCTGCTGTTATGGCCTTTCCCTGAGGGTGATAAGGATGGAATGAGGTGGGAAGGACAGGGATATAAGGAATTTCCAGGAGGGCTGGAAAGCACAGAATAGCATTTTATCATATTATCGTGCCATTTTTACCAAAGCAGAGGCAAATCTTCAGCATGCAACATTATCCCATTCCTTTGTTCTCCTTAAATTAACTTAAATCCAACCCTGGGTCCCCAACCTATTGTACTGGTAGGAAAGTTGACCTCAGTCATTATCAGAACACCTTTCCTGAGCACTACAGCCCGCTAACCCTGAGGGTCATACAAAAATCCCGAGGTCTCACTCAGCCCAAACTCTTCAGGTATTACGCGCTAGTTTTTTGGCCTATGCTATCACTGCCGGCACATACATTGTCCAAGCTAGTCAGCACAGATTTTTGTGAAGGGCTAGATAATAAAGACTTTTGACCTTTCAGACCATACAGCCTCTGTTGCAACTACTCATCTCTGACGCTATGCTGCAAAGGGAGCCATAGGCTGTATAAATGTATGGTCACGGCTGTGCCCCAATAAAACTTTATTTACAGAAAACGGGCAGCAAGCCATAGTTTGCTGACTCTGGGTCTAAACCAGTGTAAGTCTCTTGAATTCCTGTGTTTCTCTGATTCTGGCCGAGAGAGGGGCATAGAAATCTTTGCCAGAGCTGGAATCCCAGACACTTAGGGTTCAGAATCCCAGGTGAATTGTACATCTGTGAGGTGTTGCTTCTGAGCGAGGTGGAAGTAACAACTGTATGGTTTTCTCCAGAGAAACAGAATGAGTAGGACATACCAAGACACACAGAAAGAGATTTATTATGAGAGATTGGCTTACACAATTATGGAGGCTGAGAAGGCCCATGATCTGCCGTCTGCAAGCTGGAGGCCCAGGAAAGCTGGTGGTGCAGTTCCAGTCCAAAGCCAAAGGCCTGAGACCCAAGACTGCTGATGTCCAAGGGCAGGAGAAGATGGACGTATCAGCCCAAGTAGAGGGCAAATTCACCCTTCCTCCACCTCTTAGTCCCACACAGGCCCTCAGTTGATTGGGAGATGCACATCCACAGAGGTGAGGGTCACCTTCTGAACTCAAGCCACAAAGTCAGAGGCTAATCTCTTCTCAGAAACACCCTTACAGACACACCCAGCAATACTGTTTGACCAGCTCTCTGCGCCTACTAGACCAGTCAAGCTGACACACATACATCACACCAACTCATCAAGTGACCGGCCAACCTTCAGCCTTCCCAGACCCCAGGAGCAAGTCCTTTCTCTAACCTTTGCCCTCCAGTGCCCTCCCTCCTCCCCCCTCATCTCTTCAGTGAGTTTAGGCATTTTACAAACGACAGGAAGAACCACTGACTTTAAACAGGTTCTTCTTTTAATCCTGTCCACACCTCCAAGGGTTAGAAATGCATGTCTAGCAATCCACTTGAAACAGCAAAAGAGGAAAACATAACGGTACAATGAACACAAATTAACACACCATGCATTACCTTGTCAAATAGTGTGTTACACTTATCTGTTTACTTGACTTTCACACACGCTATGAGATCCTAGAGGGCAGAGACCAAATCTCACTCAACGCTGTCCTTCAGCTCAGCCCCAGCACATCATAAGTGCTCCATACATAGTTTTTGAATTAAATAAAGTATTCATACATCCTGCAGGAATATGTGGTGGTTGAGTCCCAGAATCCTTCTCTGTAGCTTATTTAACAGTGACGTAGCTGAAGTCCTCCCTATTTGCAATCTCTAAAATTGTATAAAGCAATTCTGGTGAGCGCTGTTAATTAAAATATTAAATAAGAGGGCTTCCCTGGTGGCACAGTGGTTGAGAGTCCGCCTGCCGATGCAGGGGACACGGGTTCGTGCCCTGGTCCGGGAGGATCCCACATGCCGTGGAGCGGCTGGGCCTGTGAGCCATGGCCGCTGAGCCTGCGTGAACGGAGCCTGTGCTCCGCAACGGCAGAGGCCACAACAGTGAGAGGCACCCACGTACCACAAAATATATATATATATATATAAAATAAGAGAGTGTTAGGTTAGAGGCAGATGCCCTGCACGCAGTGTTAGATAGCTAGTCAGACATGAGCGGGTCCCCACCCCGCCCTGGACACGGTCATCCTTCCCTCCCCCACCTGGACACTGGTGATCAGAACACTCCCAGAGATCTTTTCTCCTGCGGTCAAGGACCACCGCTAGGTTTCCAGCCATATCATGACCAAGTGAGATAAAATTGCCCGCACAGGTTGGCACAGGTTCACCAAGACCTAAAAGGTAACTCAAAGTAACCCAGGGTTTATTATGCAGTATTTAATTTAATAAATTAGCATTGCAGTTTTTGCCCCACCTCCCCCCGCCATGGGTTTCACTTGGGTACTTATGGGTAAAGTGCCTGCACACTAGGAGAAAAGTTATATAACCTAAAGCTGTCAATCAACTTGTCAGTCAAATGACGCAAGACACAGGGAGGGATCACTACTACTCTAAAAAAACCGTCCCTTACCAAATGTAAAATAGATAGCCAGTGGGAAGCAGCCGCATAGCACAGGGAGATCAGCTCGGTGCTTTGTGACCACCTAGAGGGGTGGGATAGGGAGGGTGGGAGGGAGACGCAAGAGGGAGGAGATATGGGGATATATGTATACTTATAGCTGATTCACTGTGTTGTACAACAGAAACTAACACAACATTGTAAAGCAATTATACTCCAATAACGATATAAAAAAATTTTTTTTAATAAATAAATAACCCAACCCTACCCCCATTTCAGGCTGCTTCTGGTTTCCAGACAGCCCACTCTCATCCTTTCTCGTGAGCATACTTTCACTCTGCTTAGTAAAACTCTTGCTACTTAAAACTGCTCTATGTCTCTCGACTGAATTCTTTCTCTTTGAGAGGACCAGAGCTGTGGGATCGCCATTCTGCTGGTGACAACAGTAGGATGTGCATCATTGAGGAGGGTGAAAAGCAGGTTTAATTCACAAGATGACAGAGAAATCAGGGGAGGCATTCGTGTAGATTCTGAACTCAACCCTGGGCCCTTTCAATGGCTTTTGAGGTTGACAACGTGGCTCTCCGTGTTGTTGCTACTGTCAGTGAAACACCAGATTTTTCATCGAACTCAGAGAAGCAGAGTGTGGAATGGAGGGTGGGAGAGATGCGAAATGCTGGTCAAAGGTGAAAGCCTTCAGTGACAAGATGAATAAGCTCTGGGGATCTCAGGTGCAGCGTAATGACTGTCATGAGTAATACCATGTTGTGTGCTTGAAGTTTGCTAAGAGAGTAAATCTTAAGCATTCTCACAACCAAAAAAAAAAAAAAAACTAAAGTTTTTCCTTCACCCTAATACAGACATATCACCCAAAAAGCTCTACCATTTTAGCAAGTCTGTTTAAGACCTTTTGAGGCTGTCAAGTGAAAGGAAGAGAGTAAAAGGAAAGAAAGGAAGAGATTTTCCTAAAGCAGAAGAGTGTGGTGGTTATTTTTCTAGAAAATAACTAGAAAAAGTCTAACAAAGGAGTACTTGTGTGGTGTGTGCACCAAGGAAATTCCTGTAATAGAACTGAGATCTGTGTTCAAAGGCAGAGGGCAAGATTGTACAAAAATCCCCTTGTAGAAGAAAAGAAAAGCTTGTAAGACAAAAGTGTCAGACAATCCCAGGGTGGCCACTAGTAAGTGCTGTGGATAATACAGCTTGGGCGCTGTCCAGAGTTTTGTTGGGAGCCAAGGGAACATTATGGTCAGTGTTGGAAATCATCCAGCCACCCGTGTATCACATCTCCAGTGTCGCCTGGTATACCGTCTTGTCTCACTGAATGGCTCAGGCTAGATGCATTCTGTGTCCAGTGGTGGCCCTAGGCAGGAAGCCCATGACAGTCTCCAACACTGAAGAACAGTCTTAAGGTCAACCCTTTATTATTATTACCTGCTTTTCATCTCTGTGTCCACACTGCCCTCTCTCTGTTCTTTGATTCGGCCAAGTTAGTTCCCTCTGCCTGGAAGGCTCTTGCCCAGATCAATCCATGGCTGGCTTCTCTTCATTCAGCCTGAGCTCAAATGTGATCTGACCATCTTGTCTATGGTCATTTCTTTAGTCACTCTCTATCCCATTATCATGCTTTGGTTTCTTCATAATACTTACCAGCATCAGGAAATATCTCCTTTATTTACTTGATTATTTGTTTATCATCTGACTCCAAGAGAGCGAGCTCCAAGAGGACAAGGCCCTCTTCTGTCTTGTTCAATGCCATATCCCTGGATACAGCCCTTAGAGCAATTTTTGGCCCTGAAAAATGATTTGTTGATGGCGAATGGATGAATGGGGGCTGAAGGGTCCAAAGGACTAATCGACTTAGCTACCAGGAGCATCTGGAAGCAGCAGAATCAAAATCTCCTATTCATCCAGTGAACATATAATCGGCAGGCAGATACTAGAAAAAGTCACCTTATGCAGGGTACCATTGGGCCATGAATCAGGCTTGGTCCTGGATGTTACTTGACTCCCATAAGACACACTTTTGGCCTAATAAAATTTCCTATGGCTCTGCTGGCCACTGGCCTCGTATTAACTTAGTACCTTGCCCCGAGGACCCTGGAGGACCCACTGGAAGACAGTGTCCTTGGGAATGGGGACTGATCTGGTAACCAATGATCTCAACCAAGCTGAGTCCTTGGCACCTTCCGTTTGAGTAACTAGGCAATTCTAATCACTGCATCTCTACCCTTGGCTTTCATGAGACATAAGTCAGTGGCCCGAATCCACCACTTTCTCTGACTCTTCTGAGTATATTCATCACATTGATGTGTGTCAAACCTTTCAGCATCACTCAGTTAGGAAGGAGAGAAGACAAGAAATTGGATGATGGGGATGAGGGGTAGCAGTAACTCAAGGACAGATGAAATTACAGTTGCTGTCCAGAGTTCTTTCTCCTGCTCCAGGAAAGGTCTACCAGCTCATCCTGCCAAGCTCTGTCTTTGTGCCACCTGGGCACAAACATTTTTCCAGGGACAGGACTGAAGTGGAGGGACCAGAGGGGACAAGAAAGAGAGAGACCCTCCTGCAGTGAAGGTCCGGGGAATGCACTACTCTTTGACCTTCTGCCCTTTGGATGACCTCTACTGCTGTGATCTGTGAGCTGGGTGGAAGGAGTGTTAGCTGCTCAGTCCCTTCTTTTCTTTCAGACACAATGACCTCATCATTTAAGAAACCACGCCTCCCCCTGAAACTCATTCCCTTCCTGAGAACCTAAAGCCTGGAACTCTAAATTTTCTTACAGCACACCCCATTAATAAAATATTTTCAAGCATGCCCCCCCAGTATACATACATGTATATGTAGATTATATGTATGTCCTATTACATGGAAATGTGGGATGATTCTAAAACATCCATGGTGGGGGGGAAGGGGCGGACTTTCGAAGGATGGAATGAAAAATAACTAGAAAAAGTCTAATTTTTCTCCCCACACCCCATGAGATGTGTCAGTTTAGAAGTCCATTGCCCTAAACAATGAAGGTCCCCTAAAGAAAATCTGAATATGTCATTGTCATTTATGCAAAACAATATTCCTCAAGGGGATTCTGAACTACCTAACCCCCAATAAATAGCCTATGCAAATCAGCAGCCTCTTAAATCTCTTATGCAAACTAATGTATTCTTAAAGACCCAGCAGTTTAGCAACAGCAGTCGCCTAGGTGTGGTCTGTGAACCGGCAGCATGGACAACACCTGGGAGCACAGGAGAAATGCAGAATCTCAGGCCCTATTCCAGACCTGCTGACTCTGCACGTAAGATACCAAGACGAGTCTTGACGAGGACTGACCTAAAACATTGTTCCTCAAATTTCCCTGATTATAAGAATCACCAGTAATGTGTGAACAAATTTACATCTTTCAGTCCCACTCCAGACCTCCTGAACCAGAATCCTCGGTGCAGGGCCTGGGAATATGTATTTTTTATAAGAGCCAGCTAATTCTCAGATCAGAACTGCTGCTTTAAGGGGGTTCTAGCTATGGGAGAGCCCCTTCCTCTTTCAGAATGAAGAGTCTAAAGGGGCAGGTGCACAAGAGAAGGCAAGTATCAAGCCAGGCAGGTAACAACCATCCTCTGACCTGTGCACACACCTAGCAAAGCTCAAGGTTACAGGGCGGGAAAGGATGACAGGCATGAACACCATCTAACCTGGGCATTTGCCATCGGTAGGTGGAGGCTCACTTCAATGATTACCTTCACTTGCCAAGGGGGGAAAATGTTTTCTTTCCATGATCATTGATTAATAGAATGGATATGGTATGAGTTTTATGTAAAGAATCTGTCCTATCTTAAATGGAATGAAATCACAAACTGGGGCTTGAAAGGAAGATGGAATAAATTATTCACAAGGGAAGCTTCAACTTGAGAAGTTTGAGCTGGGGTCTGCCATTCACAGAGCCTGATTGGTGAGCGTGTGCTGCTTGTTCATTCTAATTGGATGCATCCAGCCTCCCCCGGAAACACTGTTGTGTAGATCAACATCACTTAAGTGGGTAAAGTGAAATCCAAGTAAGCCACTGTCTGACATAGTGATCAGCTGCTGCTGCCCCAAAGAACTTCAAGATTCCCAGCGAGTGAGCTGTGGAGTTATGGGGAAGGTTTCCTCTGCAGAATTTTGTTGCCTGGTTTATTGCCTCAATTCTACGGTGCAGTAGCATCTCCATTTCACAGAAAAGAAAAAGTGAGGACAGGTTCACCACCCAATCATAATAGCTACCATTTTTTGAGGGCCTACTATGTGCTACTATGTGTTGCCTGAAGATGCTATTATTACCACTATCACCCTGTTTTAACCTCTGATGCTCAGAGAGGTGCCCAAATTCATGCAGCCAGTAAGCAGCCAGAACTGGAATTCATCCTTGCTGATTCCAAAGTTTGGGTTTTTAACCCCTGTGTTATGCTGCCTCCTTTTCCTAAAAGTCACACAAATGGAGATGCCAGGTGCTGTCTTCATGTGATGATAGATATCCGGAAGCCCTCCTTCCATGAACAAAGATATACTGAGTGTTTACTAAGTGCTGTGTACATGCCAACTGCCGGGTACCCATAACCTCCACCCTCAAATATTCACAGCATTCACAGATACACAAGCACATAAGTATATTAAATGCGTAGGCACATAAGTATAAATTAAATGAGGTACAAAGAAGAAAGCTGACAACTCTGGAGTGGAGAGACTGGGACAGCTTCATGGAGGATACATGCCTGAAAGATGAGAAAGTGAGTGCGAGTTAGAGCACAGACTACATTTGGGACCAACATGCCAAAGTCTGAGCCTCACAAGCGTCCAAGAAACTCTTTTTGCTGCAATGTCTGGGTAGGAGGACCAGGACTGAGCATGGCAGATAAGCCCATTGTAGAGGGGATCTATTATTCTGTTTCCCCCAGAACTCTCTCTTCCGGTCATTGTTCCTTTCCCAGCTCTATCCATAACATTTCAACGAGAGCTGCCAAGTGCTTCTTTGGCCTCAAGCCACAATCAATTGGTGGGATAGGAACTTGACCCAAGTTGGGTCATTCAGAAGCCAAGAGGTGGCCCCTCTCTAGTTGGTACAACTGTGATTTGAAAAAGTCAACACCTGTGATCGCCAGGTTTTCCTACCACATGGAGTAAACTTGTCCATCACGAGAGAGGGAAGCTAACACTTGCAGAGGAGCCGAAACTGCAGAACAGTGGTCCTGCTTCCAATGGTTCATCAGGCCCATTGGATGGGCCTGTGAGGCAGCCCTTCCTATGGTTGTTCAACCCTTGCTTGGATTCCATGTGCCAAAATCCCCTATGGGCCTAGGCAACTTCCAGTTGGGTTTCTGTCACTTTCAACCAGAGCAAGGCATTCATGCTTCTAAGTTTCCAAAAGATAATCAGTTAGTGCCAATTATGGCTTCTCCTATTCCCTCTAGACTTGACTCCTTTCTGAAATATCTGTTGAGCACCTAGCATGTGTCAGTCCAAGTTATATCTAGGATGAGATGATTGAGATTTGCTCCAGAGCACTGAAATTTAGATTTGAACTTCAGTGGATTAAGAGGGCCTTGAAAAATTGGGTGAAGTTCTCAAACTTTGCAAAATAAAATAATAATAATCTTTACAATCATGTTGTCAGTCAAACCTGAAGAGAAGGGTGTCATATCATGCCGTCACTTAATTGTGGTTGAGAAATATGGGCAAAAAAAGGTGACTCACTTTTTGTTTATCCCAAGATTTAATGCAGAGTTGTTAGCAAAACTGAAATTATATTAAATACATCCAACCTAATACAAAATTTAGCTTTTCCAATTTTATAACTCTATCTTTCCATATTTTTCCTTCATTTTTTCCCTTCTGTCTACAGTGAAATTTTGGTCCCCTTTTAAAGGAGATGGACTTTCAGTAGGCTGAGCCTAGTGTAAATTATCTTTGGATAACTAGGGCCTTGTGCAGTTGAAATAAGCAATTACTAGATGGTGCATGATGGGAACATTTGTTCCACTTCCCAAGGATGAGAAATGACCAATTTCAGCCAGTACTAATGGATCCTGGGGTTCCAGAGTCCTTACCCTCATGGAACTCTCAGTCAAGCTGGAAGACTCAAACCCCTTCCAATCAAATCACAGCTTCTGCGGCCAAAGCTAGTGACAGAGGGAGAGATTCTCCAGGCCCACATTCATCCTCTCTCCGCCTTCCCCTACAAGTCCCCAGGCCCAAGCAGCTGCCCTCCTTGAGGAGGCATTTTTACCATAGATACCTTCCCCTAGAGCAGAGTCCTGCAAACTTTTTCTGTAAAGGGCCAGATAGTAAATATTTTAGGCTTTGCAGACCATATGGTCTCTGTTGCCACTGTTCAGCTCTGCTCTTGTAGCACAAACACAGTCATAGACAATATATAAACAAATGGGCTTGGCTGTGTGACAATAAAACTTTATTTACAAAGACATGCTGCAAGCTGGATTTGGCCCACAGGCCATAGTTTGCTGGCCCTTGCTCCAGGGCATTTGAGGGAAAGGGGTGGGCTGGTCTTAGGCCTGTTTATGACAGAGACACCCCTCCCCCTCCCCCTGCAGGCTGCATTTCCCAGGCTCCTGAATCAGTTAGCAGCTGGCCAGGTTAGCAGGACATGGGACGGTGGGAGGAAGAACAAAGCCAGAAAATTTCCCTCTCCCTGTCCCCCAGATTCAGTCAGCCTCTCAGACAGATTCCCTGCCTTTTCCGAGGCTCCAGCCCCTACAAGACATATGTGCCATGGTTTCCAACTTCTTCTAGAAGACCCAGCCCTGGGCTCTGCCAACCCCATTCCCTCCCTTTTCCTTCCAGCCTTCCTGCTTTGGGTTTCATCACAGGCCTCCACTTGTCTCCCAAAGCTCTTCCTTCTTGTGTGTTACCAATCCCCTGTGTATATAAATTCCCTCAGTTTAAAAAACTTGGAGTAGTTTCTTTTCCTTTTTTTTTTTTTTCCCTCTGATTGGACCTTTGCTGATCCAGGAGGCAATGATTATGCCCTTGCTCTCCAAAAGCAAAGAGTGCTGAGAAACATTGCTGGCTGGGCCCGAGCAGGCTTTAAGGATGCTATCCTTTCCTGGCTCTGTTGGAAGAAATGATGAGTTTAGCAGAGAAAGCGCTTTGCTTTGAGAGTGAACCTTTCAGCAGTGCTCGACCTGAGCTGATGGATGGTGTGCGGTGGAAAGCCGCACCGTTTGGCTACCGTGGAAGGGACAGAGGAGGGGGGTGAGGAGGGAAGGGGGGACGGAGGAGGGAGTGCTGTCCATAGGAGGCTGCATGGACTCCCCCCACGTCCAGGTTCTGTTCAACGCAAAAAATAGTAACTACCATAACGCTATGTGTCATGTGCTAAAATTTAAAGGATCATAAATACACTGAAAGCTAAGCACTTCACATACTTTCTTGGTGTTTCCCAAAACTTATTTATTAAAATTACCAATTCTCAGACCCCACTGCACTTTTATTGACTCAGAGATAAAGCCAAGAAGTTGCATTTTGAAAAACAGCAAAGTGACCAGCTGACCAAGGAAGCTGGGGACAGACTGTCATTTCATTTCACATGACGTCATATTTGCGAAGCGCATACTCTGTTCCCCATTTTATCGATGGGGAAACTAAAATGCAGGGAGGAAAAGGGGATTCAGAAGGGCCCCGCGGCTAGGGAGTAACAGAGCTTGATTCAAACCCAGGTCTGTTTCATTCCAAAGCCCAGAGGACTCATCCAGGTTCATCGGCAACTTCTGACCAGCTGCACGCTTTCTGCACATCTCTGTCCTCACAAAAACCTGTGGGGTGCGGGTTATCATCCTGGGAATAATAGGAGATGGAACGGGGGTTCCTGCCCTCACCCCACCCTTCTTTTGGTCCCTACTTCTCACCTGTGTTCCTGCTTCTCTGCACTTTCAGGTCCACGCCCATCACCTAGTGGATCATGGCCCAGGGGCATTGTCGGAACCCCGCCCTCTCCTGTGTCCTGGGACAGGAGACCAAGGAAACACGAATGAGAGGATTGTAGGTGGGTGCTAAATCTCCCAATCTTCCCAAGCCCATGAAGGAAGTACAATCAGCCGTCTCATTTCACAGATGAGGAAGCAGAGGCACAAAGTTTTCAGTCACTTGCCCAAGGTCACACAGCTGGGATTGAAACCCAGACAGACCAGATGCCAAGCCCACTCTTAACACTAGGGTGTGATGCCCTGGGGGAGTGAGGCAGTGTCTGGCCAAGTGTTAGAGAACATCATTCTAAAATGAGCGAAACCAAGGTCAGCTTTCAAGCTCCCTCCATGTCTCTCTGTCTTTATGGTGGTTCCTGAGCCTTTCATAAAATCTCTCCTAAATATTCCAGCCTCATCTCAGGCACACTACTGGGGGTATAAGGAATAGGGTCTCCAAGGTAGAAACTCAAAAGAAAGGAAGATATACATCAACACAGACTTCCCGTGAATGTTCACAGAAGTACTATTCATAATGACCAAGAAGCGGAGGTGACGTAAGTGCCTATCATGTAGTGAATTGTGGAAAAAAATAGATGAGCTACATACACACACTGGGAAACTACTCACGATGAAAAGGAATAAAACACTTATGCTAAATGAAAGAAGCCAGATAAAAAATAAAAAAAAAAAAAGGAACACGTAACTGTGTGATTTCATTTATCTAAAGTGACCAGAAAAGGCAGATCTATGGACACACACTAATGATGGCTGGGGTTGGAGATGAGGATTAACTGGAAATGAGCAAAAATGATCTAAAACTGAACTTTGATGATGGTTATCAGTGCTGTATATTTGTTTAAAATCATTGAATTGGGCTTCCCTGGTGGCGCGGTGGTTGAGAGTCTGCCTGCCGATGCAGGGGACGCGGGTTCGTGCCCCGGTCCGGGAAGATCCCACATGCCGCGGAGCGGCTGGGCCCGTGAGCCATGGCCGCTAAGCCTGCGCTTCTGTAGCCTGTGCTCCGCAATGGGTGAGGCCACAACAGTGAGAGGCCCGCGTACTGCAAAAACAAAAAAAAAAAAGTAAACTAGATTGGGTATGAGGTATGGAATATATGGGGGAAAACATAGTAAGGGATAGGGATAGGAAACATGGGGATATAATGGTAAATAATCAGTCAAGTCTTTGCTGAGAAGACAGCATTTCAGCGAGAGTAGAAGGAGGTGATGGCATGAGCCTGGTTAAAATCTAGGCACAAAGCCTTCTGAGCAGAGAGAACAGCAAGTGCAAAAGCCCTGAGGTGGGAGCAGGATTGGAGTGTTGAGGACTAGGAGGGAGGCTGGACTGAAGCGTGGAGAAGGTGACAAGTGATGACTCCAGGTGAGATGGGAGCTGCTACAGGCTTTTAAGGAGGGAGCAGGCATTGGATGAAGCCCCGTCACAGGGAACCCCTGAATTCTCCCACTCCACTCTGCCTCCTACTCCTGCCAGGAAGGGTGGCAGGGAAGGCTGGCCGAGGTCCAGACGGCCGGCTGGGCCCAGGCAGACAGGAGCGCATGCAGGACCAGGCACTTCCAGAGGTGGCCTGGGTTGCCTTGGCAACAGGGGCTTCCAAAAACCTCCCCAGGGACTTCCCAGGGCAGCAGCAGGCTGGGCTCATTTCTTGTAATCCAGCAGCATGAGGACATAAAGAAATCAATTTATTAGCACAAACAGTCCTTCGTGCTCACGCACTTACTCTCCTTAGAATTCAGTCTGGCACAGAGCTCCCCAGACTTCCGCATGCAGTGGATTCGTGAGCGTTAACTTGGTGGGAGTGGGCCGCCCTGAAGAGGACTGGACCGTCTCCCCAACACTCCATGGAATAGAGCCGAGGCTCTGTGGTGATGGCTCTGGGGTCAAATTCAGCCGTCACCTGCTAGCTGTGACCTCAGGCCAGTCACGTATCCTCTTTGACCTCCACGCTCCTCTAGGTCCAGTGTTCGGGAGGATTGAAGAAGTTGCTGTGCATCTTGTGCCCAGCCCCTCCTCCCATGTAGGACCAAAGCCCCTGTGTGCCCAGACCCTGACCCCCCACATCTTCCTCGTGTCCTTCACATGTGTGCCCAGCTGTCACCTCCTGGTGAGGCTCTCCCCACACTCCACATTTAAACTGCGACATCTGGAATATCCAAATGTCTTATCAATTGTAAAGAAGGGGCTAAGCTTCCTCAGTGACTAAGGAATTGCAAATTAAAACCGCAAGGCACACAGCCCCTTTGCAATCTACACATTTTTCATTTTCTCCCCTCTCGTCCTCTCCTCAGCCCCTTGCAATCTTGCTGCAGGCTCTAAAGCAGCCCTTCATGAAGACCACCAGTGACCTCCAGGTCACCCAAGGTTACTGAGCCACATTTGAATCCAGTTTAGATCCTGCCTTTTCCATATCCTCACACACAGAATGAGAGACAGATTCTACAAATGCTTCACAAGGGATCTCTTCCTAAGGCCAAAGTGAAAGTCATGTGAAGGTCATAAGCAAACTCATTTGGGACCATCCAAGATCTTTCTCTGTTCATGCCCCCACCATACACACCCCTGCACGCACATGCACACCGACACACACACACACACCCTGCTCCCCAGCCCTCCTAGAAACCAAACATCTCTGGATGGGGAGACACCCCAGAAGTCCTCAAGCTGGGTTCGCTCTTGATCAGACACCTCCTGTTGAGCTTCACAGATCACCACTGTGCGGTCTGGTTGGATTTCCTCAGATAGCTGCCTGCCAGAGCTCACACACAACGAGACAGAGCACCACAGCCTTCCCAGCCAGCCTCCCCGGGGGCTCTCCTCACTGTGTTCCCCTTGAAACCCCACTCAGGTCTTCCCCCGAGGGTCTCATGTTAGATGAAACAGACCACATATTAGTCCCAGGAGCTGAAGTCATCTTTCATTCAGCAGTTATACCCAACTGACCCAGGATGGATACTGGAGCTCCAGAAATGGATGAGACACAGGCCTGTGTGCCTGAGTTTCTCTATATGGAAGTGGAGCTAATGACAGTGCCTGCTTCACCAAGTCCCGGTGAAAAAGATTAAATGAGATTTAGCACAATGCCTTGCACATAGTAGGTGTTCAATAAACTGAAGTTCTGGTGTATATCCTTAGAAGGGACAGGCTTACAACATTAATACATTCTCATAGGGTGTCAGCTGAAGCTAAAGGCACACGTGGGCAGCACAGCTGGCTCTGTGGCTGCGGACCATGACCACTGCATCACCTACCAGGTTCAAACGCAATAATAGGTACCAAATGCATCACACAGGGTTTGGCACTAGTCATCACTTTATTACTACTGCTATGACTTTTAACTAATATTTATTAAGCACAGTTGCCCAGCACTGTTCTAAGTACTTTATTAACACATCTAATCCTCAAACAACCCTATGAGATGAGTATTATTATGATTTATTTTATTTTTATTGTTATTATCATAATCTTCCCCATTTACAAATATGGAAATGAAAACACAAAGAGGTTAATTTCTGTATGTATCTCAGAGAGTTACACAACAGAGTTGGGGTTTGAACCCAGGCAGTCTGACTCCCAAACTCTCAGTCATAACCACGTGTTCTGCTGTTATTTTTACACACCCTGCCTACCTCATTAGGTTGGGCAAGGATCAAACGGTAAAATCCAAAATCACACGGACATTCAGTTGAAAAATGGAAAAATCAGTATTTAAGCAAAATTCATATTTTATCCAAAATTCACCTTGAAAATCCCTTATATCATCCATAAAACATGGTTCTAAGTATGACTATACTACCTCACCCAGCCAGTTTTTCCTCCAGCATTGAAATAGAATGCTGATCCTTCAGTTAAACACCTAAGAAACACCTGGTTGGGGGTTGTTTGGCTGGGAGATATCTGGTCTAAGCCTGCACAGTTTAATTCCCACTGAATTGAAGGGGTGTGTGTTGCAGTTCCACCTTTCTGTGTGTGGATTTGCTGCTTATGACAATACTGCCTAACCCTTACCTGCCTCTTACCGGGTGTCATGTCTCATTCTGTGTGTTTCGCCTGTGTGGATGCACTTAATCCCCCCGTCAGCCCCAGGAGGTAGGTACTGTTATTGTCATTCTCATCTTACAGATGGGGAAACTGAGGCACGGGGTTTCAAGCACTTGTCCGACATCATCCAACTGGAGTTGACCCCAGACACTCTGGCTCCAGGGGACATGTGACAAGTCTTCTCTCCAAGGATCCCAAGGAGGAAAGTGATTATAACTCCCCTCCCCCACTTCTCGCCCCCAGCCAGCTTCCTCCCTGACCCAGTTGCCTCCAAAGAGCCTGTTGGTCTCTGCAAAGAAGCAGTCTTGTTGAATCTCCTCTGAAAGCTAATTCGGCCATTTACTCTCAATTTGTAGCAGATGCTGTCGTCTCTCAGATTTCAAAGAAGATGAATGCATGGGTCAAATTGAATTTAAAAATTTAATTGAATAAGACAGAACCAGACAGCTTGATGGAAGACTTTGATCCGATAAAGGGAGAGTAGAAATACGTGCTCCTAAGGCCGGGGTGTGATGGGGAGCTGTCTGGACCTTGTCTAGCCTCTCCTTATCTGCAGGAAAACCAGTTATGCCAATTAAGGGTGAGATTGCCCTGGGGTGGTGTAGGGAAGACTGTTCCAAGGCATTTACCAGATTACATGTCCCAAAACAGGCTGGCAGCCCTCCCACCTTCCCGTCCACCCCTGTCTCCAGACCAACCCAATTCTGAGCCCCTGCAAGTCAGGGACCTCGTCTCAGACCTCACAAGACCCCTGTGTCCTGGCCGCTATAGGACCCTACAGAAGAGATATTAAGAAACAGAGAGAGAAAGATTAAACCAGCAGCCCATGGGGAGATCCCCAGCCTACAGACCTTTTTCACTATGCATAAAGGTTTGTTTACTTTTTTAATTAGGAGATTTCCCATTTTAAAATCCATATTTGCAGCTTCTCTTTAAACATTGCTACTCAAAGTGAGGCCCACGGACCAGAAGCATTGGCACCAAGTTGGAGCTTGTCAGAAATGCAGAATCTCAGGTCCCACCCCAGACATTCTCTACTGGAATTAATATGTTAATGTTAAGGTTTGAGAAAAACTTGCTTTAAAACAGTGGTTCTCACCCCTGGCTGCACATCAGACTCACCTGAAGAGCTTTTTAAAAATCCAGATACTCAGGTCGCACTCCATCCCTTTCCTTCAGAATCTCTGGGGGTGGGCTTCCCTGGTGGCGCAGTGGTTGAGAGTCCGCCTGCTGATGCAGGGGACGCGGGTTCGTGCCCCGGTCCGGGAAGATCCTGCAGGCCGCGGAGCGGCTGGGCCCGTGATCCATGGCCGCTGGGCCTGCATGTCCGGAGCCTGTGCTCCGCAACGGGAGAGGCCACAACAGTGAGAGGCCTGCGTACCGCAAAAAGAAAAAAAAAAACCTCTGGGGGTGAGACCCAGGTATCGGCAGTTTTTAAAGCTCCCAGGTGATTCCAATGGGTGACCAAGCTCGAGAACCAGTAGATTAAGATGAGAATATCCAGCAACATTGGGTTTCTATTCCCACATAGTAAAAAGGGGCTGGGGATGAGGGGCCATTCACCAACCCCTCCTGGCCTCGACATGCATTTTCATAACCTGCCAGGTACCATGTGCCTGTGATGCCCGACCTAATTACATGCTTGAGGTTCCTGAAGCTCTTCTCCTCCTGGGACCCGCTCCCTACCTTCCCCATCCCTCCTTCTTTTAGGAGGGCCATTAGGAAGATGCAGCCAAGCAGCTTCTAATAAAGTAAGTGTGCATGAAATACATGCCCCAGCAATTCCACTCCTAGATTTACAACCAACAGAAGCAAATGCACATGCCCACAAAAAGACTCGTACAAGAACTCATAACAGCATTTTTCGTAATAGCTCAAGCTGGAAACAACCCAAATGACCATCAGCAGAAGAAAGGATAAGCAAATCATGGTACATCCATTCAATGGAATACATCTCAGCAATAAAAGGGAACAAACTATTGATCCATGCAAAACACGGATGAATCTCAAAAACTTTATTTATGTAGAGGGAAAAAAAGCCAAACACAAAAGCATACATGCTGGAGGATTTCATTTCTATGAAACTCTTTTAAACTGCAAAACAAAGATATGGTGAAATAAACCAGAATAGTGGTTGCTTCTGCAGTGGAAGGAGGGTGTTGACTGGACAGGGTCATGACAGAACTTTCTGGAGTGGTGTTCATATTCTGTACCTCAACCTGGTGATGGTTACATGGGTGGATTTATACATATTTCTCGGAACTCATCAAGCTATACTGTTAAGATCTGTGTAGATTCCCTATGGGAATTTTACTTCAATAAAGAAAAATATTTAACCACTAATTTTTAAAAAAAACTGTCAAGAGGCAGTGTGAGGTGGTGGAATGCGTGTGAGCTTAGGAATTTGAGTCTTGACTCCTCTACTTTCAGCCTTAGAGATCTCAGGCAAGGGAGACAAGAACTGGGAACAATATCACCATGTGAACACAATTGCTTAGCTACCCAGTTCCTTTCTCCTTTGCTGATTCTGAACAGGGATGAAAACCAAATATTCACTTTCCCAGCCTCCCTCACAGCTGGGAGTGGTTGCTACGTGAGATAGAGTCACCTGGGCATCACTGGTTTGAAGAGGGAAGGGGCCACAAGCCAAGAAACGTGGGCAGCCTGGCTGGAAAAAGCAGGAAAACAGATTCTCCCATAGAGCTTCCAGAAGGAATGCAGCCCTGCCAACCCCTTGACTTTAGCTCAGTGAGACCCATTTCAGACGTCTGACCTCCAGAACTGTAAGTTAATAACTTCGTGTTGTTTTACGGCACTAAGTTTGTGGCGACTTGTTACAGCAGCCATAGGAAACTAATGCAGCGTGACTTGGAGGCTGAAATGAACACAACAAGCAACTCCTGCACCCAGCAGGATGGAAGAACTTCAAGTGTTCCAGCCAGAAAAACCTTCTGAATCTTGATCTGGCTGGTGGTGTAGACATATGTTAACATATGTAAATTCTCTTTACTACATTTGTATTATACATCAATTAAAAAGTCAAAAAGACACAGTGAATGTCATAACCATACCTTTTTCAGACAGTTCCGGCTATTTCCCGCGGACATGTCAGCAGGCTGGAAGGGGGCAGGATGCTGCCTATATAAGAGGAGTGGCCAAGCTGTACCACCAGACAATAGGGACCCCACAGAAGCCAGGTTCACTTATGAGGCCTCCACCCTTTGACTCTCCTCTCTACATGCCTGTCAGTCTGACTTTCATCCCACTTCTTCTAACATCTTTTCACAAGCATGTTGCCACTATTACCTAGGATGATTACACAACTCTGCCCAGCAAAATCTTCAATCTGCTCCTGTTGTCTCAGTGCAATTATCAACAGCGTGTCCCAGTTTGACAAATAAATCATATAGCCGACTACTTTGAACAAACTGTTGAAAAAGTGGCATCTAGGGCTTCCCTGGTGGCGCGGTGGTTGAGAGTCCACCTGCCGTTGCAGGGGACACGGGTTCGTGCCCCGGTCCGGGAAGATCCCACATGCCGCAGAGTGGCTGGGCCCGTGAGCCATGGCCGCTGAGCCTGCGCGTCCGGAGCCTGTGCTCCGCAACGGGAGAGGCCACAACAGTGAGAGGCCCGCGTACCGCAAAAAAAAAAAAAAAAAAAAAGTGGCATCTAAGGAGATCGTACCCAGGGGAAGAAATCTCAGCCCCTGCTACACCCCATCACAGTGCTTATGGGTTACGGTGAAAGAGAGAGGAACAAGAAATCCCACTCACTGTTTGGGTCTGACCATGTGCATACACTCTGCCCCACTGACCACACTGGCCTCATCAGCACCACGGATGAGCTCAGAACAGCCGGGGATGTGGATCTATAAAACCTCACTCATGTCCTGCCCCTGGCCCAAACCAAACTGCCCGCTCCATCCTCCGTGGGCAAAATCCGCGTGCTTAAGAGCGTCACATGGGACCCATTCAAAGTAATTAACAACTTGTTCAATATCATAAACCAGCTCCACTCCCCGGATCTTTCCCCAACCTTGGGACTTAGATGAAAGGCAGACAAATTTGGTTTCCGTTTGTCTTTGGGCTGAACTTTTTTTCTTGCGCTGGTTAAATGACATCCTGCCTTCTCAGGCTCAGAAAACACAGTCTATTTTGTGTTCAGCGACTCTTGAGTCCCTGGGAGAGTCACCTTGCAGGAGCGGTCTGGCGAATTTGGCCCTGGTTTCCCAGTGGCATGAGGGCGATTAGACTCTGGTCTGTGGCTCAGCCGCCTCCTAAGGCTAGAGACACACAATAGTGGCCCGTTAGGCTCAGCTGACAGCCAGCAGCAACAACCAAATCTACGGGGGTATGATTCAGATGGTTCCAGTCCCCAGCCTTCAAGTTTTCCAGCCAAAGGCACAGACATCATAGAACAGGGACAGTGTATCCCACTGTGCCCTGTCTAAAGTCCTGACATACAGAAACCGTGAGAGACAATAAAAATTATTGTTATTTAAGCACTGTGTTCTGGGGTAATTTGCAGCAGTGGATAACTAGTAGAGAAAGAACCTAAATGATGCCATCTCACGCAGCATCCAGACATAAAATCTTCTGGAAGGACTGGGATTGGTACTGTCCGAGGTGTGCAACCACCTCTGGACCAATCACTGAATCCAGGAGAAAGCTATTCCATGATGGGTCCAGCCAGTGGCCCAAATGGGGCACCATGATGACAGCTCCACTTGCAAGGAAGGAGAGGGAGAGAGGTCCTCCCAAGTAAATAACGCTGGCAGACAAAACAGTGTCAAATGCAGTGACCTCACTGCTTATCTAACTCCCACTCCTGTTAGCTGCAGTGATGTCTTCTGCTGATGTCAAAATAGTTAGCCCATTACTATTAAAGATACCTCTCGGGCTTCCCTAGTGGCGCAGTGGTTGAGCGTCCGCCTGCCGATGCAGGGGACACAAGTTCGTGCCCCAGTCCGGGAAGATCCCGCATGCCGCGGAGCGGCTGGGCCGGTGAGCCATGGCCGCTGAGCCTGCGCGTCCGGAGCCTGTGCTCCGCAACGGGAGAGGCCACAACAGTGAGAGGCCCGCGTCCCGCAAAAAAAAAAAAAAGAAAAAAGAAAATTTCACTATTTTGAATTATGAATTTAAATTTAAACTATTATGAATTTAAATTTCACTATTTAAACTTAAATAGCCACACATGGCTAGTAGCTATCATGTTGGACAGCACAGTACCTGGATTTAAAGCATGCCAAGTTCTTTACCTCTCAGGGCTTTAGAACAACAATTCTCTCTGCTTCGGATTGGACATAAGTGAGAAATGTTTCCCCAAAGGAAATCAGGGGGAGATATTCCCAGATTAGGAGGTGGTGGAGAGGTAAGAGCAACAGGTGTCACCTCACTGAGGGGGAAATCAAGGATAACTCAGAGAGCAAATGATAGGGAATGGTGAGGGGACAACCCCAAAGGCGGAGTTCAAATCAGAGCAGTGCTCAAATGTGAATTTGCTACAGGGTAAAGTGGAAAAGCAAGTTGTGGAGAAATACACACAGTGTGAGTCCATTGATACAAAATCAGAAATCAGCACAACTAAACAATATATTATTTACAGCTGCAAACATATTAGGCAAAACCAAAAAATAAGCAACAGAACGATAAACACAACATTCACAATAAAGGTGACTTCTGAGGGAAGAGAAGGAGATAAGGGAGGGACAGTGCAGCCCACCCAGGGCGCAGGTGGCATGGGGATCACTGCTGTCGAGAACGTTAAAACAATAAAACAAGTTAAAACTCAGTCAGTCTGTTTTGTAATTTCACCAAGCTCCAGCGATTGTAAACAATGTCAGTGATAAAATACTCTTCCCCTAAAAAAGCTTTTGTTGATTTAGGTTCTAAAAATTGCTGCAATTACTAGATAGATAGACATAGATACAAATACAAATAGATATTGTATATACATACACATATATGTATATGTGTAAACTTCAAATTTTCATATTTTATTACTTATAGTTTGTGCCAGGTATCAACTTTTCTGTCTCTCAACTCCAAATTCATTCTTCTCTCACCTGCTTTGAGATTTTGGAGCTGGGCCTGCAAACATTTCTCCTTTGCCAGCTGACATAACGTTGGCTGTTAGCAGAGGGTGCTGGAGGGACACTGCAAAGGGAAGGGGCTTCTCTTCCCTGGTTCCAGCAGGAGGCTTCCAAGGGAGTTTCACAAGCACCCCAACAGGAGGCTTCCTAGTGAGTTTTGCCAACATCCCAACTGATTGTTTGCTGCCCACCAGCCCTGTCATGCAAGTACTTCAATGAACTATGCAGTGAACCTCAGCTCCTCCTCTCCCACAAGGTCTAATCGCAGCATCTTCCAACTTGTTCTTTCCCTGGTGTGGTAGGTAGAATTCTAAGGACTTCCCCTTGTGTACCTGCCCTGTATAATCCTCAGGATTTAGCATATCATAAATTCTAATCCTGTTGTTAGACAATGTTTTATGGGATAGTTTACTTGAAGAAAGGGCTATTATCTGGGTGAGCCTGACCTAATCACGTGAGCCCTTTAAGTCTGGGTCTACAGATTCAGAGACAGGAAAAAATAAAGATTCAAAGCACAGAAGGATTTGACCTTCCATTGCTGGCTTGAGGATAGATGAGGCCACTTGGCAAGGAATGTGAGTGGTAGCT
This sequence comes from Orcinus orca, assembly GCF_937001465.1. Classification (NCBI taxonomy): domain Eukaryota; kingdom Metazoa; phylum Chordata; class Mammalia; order Artiodactyla; family Delphinidae; genus Orcinus; species Orcinus orca. Next base: position 65,192,850 of record NC_064574.1, on the reverse strand, counting down.
AGGAGTTGAGGGTGGCTCCCAGCTGACAACCAATAGGAAATAAAGACTTCAGTCCTACAACCACAAGGAACTGAACTCTGCCAACAACAAGAATGAGCTTCCATATGAGAACTCAGTCCTGCTGACACCTTGATTCAGTCTTGTCATACACTGAGCAAAGAACTGATAACCTACAGAACTGTGAGCTAACAAATAGGTGTGGTTTTTTTTAAATATTCTTTATTGTGTAAAATATACATAAGATAAAATTTACCGTTGTAACCATTTTTATTTTTTTATTTTTATTTATTTTTTATTTTTTATTTTTTTGCAGTACGCGGGCCTCCCACCGCTGTGGCCTCTCCCGTTGCGGAGCACAGGCTCCGGACGCGCAAGCTCAGTGGCCATGGCCCACGGGCCCAGTCGCACCGCGGCACGTGGGATCCTCCCGGACCGGGGCTCGAACCCGTGTCCCCTGCATCGGCAGGTGGACTCTCAACGACTGCGCCACCAGGGAAGCCCCCCATTGTAACCATTTTTAATTGTACAGTTCAGTGTTAGTAAGTAAATTCACATTGTGTACAACCATCTCCCCTGTCCACCTCCAAAACGCTTCTCATCATCCCGAACTGAAATTCGGTACCCATTAAGTAGTGAATCCTCATGCGCCTCTGGCAACCAATATTCTTCCTGCCGCTATGAATCTGACTACTAGGTGCCTCATATCAGTGGGACCATAGAGTATTTTTTCTTCCGTGACTAACTTATTTCACGTAACGTATTTTCAAGGTTGATTTATAGCGTATCATGTGTCAGATACTATGGCCTTCCTTTTTAAGGCTGAAGAATATTCCATTGCATAGATATACCACATCTTGTTTAGCCATTTATCTGTTGATGGATACTGGGGTTGCTTTCACCTTTTGGCTACTGTGAATAATGCTGCTATGAACATAGGTGTACAAATCTCTCTTCAAGTCTCTATTTTCAATTATTTGGGGTATATACCCAAAAGGAGAATTGCTGGATCATATGGTAATTCTGTGTTTAATTTTTTGAAGAACCACCATACTGTTTTCCATAGCTGCTAAATAGGTATTGTTTTAAACTGCTAAATTTGTGCTAATTTGTTACTCAGCAACAGAAAATTAATACACTTGAGTATTCTGTCTCAGCCTTAGAAATAGTAAATGCTTCCTACATCTGCTACTCCCATATTGTTTAGAGTTTCTTTACCTCTCTTTGTAGCTAATCTCGTCTTCTAGTTAATAATTTTTCATAAAATTTTCCCTATTCAAATTACTGGTATGGTATGTGTCACCTGAGTGGTCCCTGATGGACAGAATCTTTAATAAATGTTGTGTTCTACATGGAAATTAATTTGTTTATTTTTTATCGAAGTATAATTGATTTACAATGTTGTGTTAGTTTCTGGTGTACAGCAAAGTGATTCAGTTATACATATACATATTCTTTTTCATATTCTTTTCCATTATGGTTTATTACAAGATATAACAAGATATCCCCTGTGCCTGTGCTCTACAGTAGGACTTTGTTGTTTATATATATAGTAGTTTGTGTCTGCTAATCCCAAACTCCTAATTTATTCTTCCCCTATCCCCTTTCCCCTTTGGTAACCCTAAGTTTGTTTTCTATGTCTGTGAGTCTGTTTCCGTTTTGTAAATAAGCTCATTTGTATCATTTTTTAGATTCCAGATATAAGTGATATCATATGATATTTGTCTTTCTCTGACTTACTTTACTTAGTATGATAATCTCTAGGTCCATCCATGTTGCTGCAAACAGCATTATTTCGTTCTTTTTTATGGCTGAGTAGTATCGCTCACTCTATATATCTATCTATCTATATCTATCTATCTATATATATATAGATATACCACATCTTCTTTATTCATTCATCTTTCGGTGGGCACTTAAGTTGCTTCCATGTCTCGGCTATTATAAATAGTGCTGCTATGTACACTGGGGTGCATGTATTTTTACATGGAACTTAATTTGGAGAACAAGTTACGCAGCCAGCCACTGACACATACAGCAGATTCGGCAACATCTACTAATTTTCAGTTGTAAATTAGTAATAGTCTGAATTAGTTTGGGTTTGTCTTGGGTGCATTTCATATCTCTAATCTTTGTGATATTACATATTCTTGTGTTTAAATAGTGTATTGGAAATAAACAATGATAACACAGTGATCTAAAGGAAAAGAGAGAACTTGAGTTTTGTCACTTCTGTCATTCTATCTGACCACCTGGAGTTTTCAATTTCTGTTCAAAATTTAAAACAATGAAAAAAAATTTTTTTGAAAAAAATTTACAAAGTGTAAATTTTTGGTAGTTCCAATTTTTAATACATATATTAAGTATTTTTTTGAATTTGAATAATATATTTAAAATAGAAATGTATACTTCTTTTTAAATTGTTTATTTTAAATCTAAGTATGAATCAAGAAAATAATAATTTTACTGATTAGTAAATAATCCTCGGGCTTCCCTGGGGGCGCGGTGGTTGAGAATCTGCCTGCCAATGCAGGGGACACGGGTTCAAGCCCTGGTCTGGGAAGATCCCACATGCCGCGGAGCAACTAGGCCAGTGAGCCACAACTACTGAGCCACAACTACTGAGCCTGTGCGTCTGGAGCCACAGCAAGAGAGGCCATAACAGTGAGAGGCCCGCACACCGCGATGAAGAGTGGCCCCCGCTCGCTGCAACTAGAGAAAGCCCTCGCACAGAAACGAAGACCCAACACAGCCCCCCAAAATAAATAAATAAATAGCGTTCCCTTTAAAAAAAAAATCCTTACTGAAAGTAGTTTGTTGTATAAAGGGGGGAGGTATTAAAAAATAATCTACCCTGGGTGTAAGGTACTAGGAGTGCCACTGGGGAGTACACTCAGTAATGATAACATTAGATTTGTACTCATTGTATTGTTATAAATATTGCTCTGTCTTTATTCAATATATTAAAGCAATTTTAAATCAAACAGTGCAAAGTAATACAGAATAGGTCTAATTCTACTTTCTAAATTCCCTTCTCTAATCTTGTCCTCCCTAACTTAATTTCCTTCAACCTTTCTGTGCAGACTCTTTGTTTCAAGCTTTCCTCTTACGACAGAATAGCAATACTGGGAATTTAAGTTTCCTAAACCTTCCCTTTTCTGGGTGCTTCTTCTAAAATAAAATGATGGAAGCAATAAATTACCCCAAAGAGAAAGAGATGAAGAGTGTAGAGGGAACTTTTCCTTCACACAGCTTTCAGCCATGGTCCCTTTGACCCTAGGGGTTACCCCTCCTAGGTCTGTCCTGCAAGATCTTTCTGAAGACCCACTGTCTGTCAATCACACGTCCTATCAGACCATGAACCCCAGGGCAGGCACACAGGGGCGCTGCTTCCCAAACCAAGTGCCCACGTATTGACCAGCTACCATGGCAACGAGAACTGAGCCGCATTAGGCCCTGAGCTGAGTCATCTGAAAGCCCCACTGGACCCCACAGGGAGGAGGGTTATCGACTCTCTCCCTGCCTAGCTCTCCTTCCTGCCACTGCTGCATATTTACTCCACATCAATACTGAGCAGAAAAGAGCCCCTGAATCATCGATGCCTGGATTCGTAAATAAGGGAGCACATTAGTGTCAGCTCGGCTGCTCTTTAGAATTGCCCTGACTTGGCACGAAAATCCCCAAGGCTGGGGCTGCATTCAAGTATTTAAAAGACGTCCCACCAGGTGAGTTTCAGGCAGAACCCCAGTTAAGAACCACTGCTGTATAGACCATGAGCAGAGTTTACAGAAGGACACGCCAAAGGACTTCAGACACAAGATGCTAACCTCACCCAGAGACAGGAACCCCGCCATACAACCGTATTTTTCTCCTATCAGATTGGCAAAGAGCAAAAGTTTGATACTCATGGACAAAGGGCTAATCCCTCTAGTTTATAAAGTGCTTCTACAAATAGATAATGAAGAGACCGATAATCCAATCCAACAGAAAAAGGGCAGGGGAGATGAACCGATAGTTGACAGAAAGGGAAATACAAATGATTCTTAAATGTATGAAAAGATGATTGTTTCATTTATAACAAGAAAATCTAATAAAACAATCCATCCGAAAGTTTGGTAATACACTGATAAGGTCATCTGGGAGCGGCAGGCTGGTGAGAAGGCAAATTGGTAGGGCCCCCAGCAGGCAGAATCTAGAAAATTACAAGCACTTTTAATCTTTGAGTCATCAATTCCACTCAGGAATCTAACCATTTGATGTAATTGTACATGTGTGAAAAGATTTAAGTACAAGGATATTCATTTTCAGTGTTGTCTGAAGATCAGAAATAACCAATTTCCCAATAGGAGACCAGTTAAATCAATTAGAGTTGATTACTCTGCTGGACAACCATTTAAACGAAAGAAGAGGTCAAATCAATGAAACAATCCCTAGACATTTTATTAAATGTAAAAAAATTACATGGTGTAAAATAGTGTGTGATTAATGACAAAATTATTTTTAGTAATGATCATTTAATAATCACTGTTTTCTCAACTCATACTTTAGATTTAAAATAAATATCTAACTATTATAAAAGACTAAATTTCTATTTTAGGGCTTCCCTGGTGGTGCAGTGTTGAGAGTCCGCCTGCCGATGCAGAGGACATGGGTTCGTGCCCCGGTCCCACATGCCATGGAGCAGCTGGGTCCGTGAGCCATGGTTGCTGAGCCTGCACGTCCGGAGCCTGTGCTCCACAATGGGAGAGGCCACAACAGTGAGAGCCCTGTGTACTGCAAAAAAAAAAAAAAAAAAAAAAGATAGCTGTTTCTATTGTGACTATTGCCTAGGACAGTAGACAGCTCATCAGAATTTCTTCCTGCCTCTTTCTTGACTGCTTCCCTCCATGCCAGCCAACCACAGATCTATCCAATCGTCAGGTTACCCACCTCAATAGCAAACCAGAAATGAGGGTGCCAGGGTGGGAAATGCCACCCCAGGGAGCTAACAGACCCCCGTGTGCTTGGTTAGAGCCCCAACAGTCTCTCTCTTGTTCAGGCTCTAAGAATGAATCAGCTCACCCCTGCTGCAGAAATGTTTACTGCACTGAACTTTGATAAAACCATGCTTAGACTCGAGGAACCATCGCCACTTATATCCTCTTTGACTTTCTAAGCCTATTTTTATTATCCCCCTTCTCGGTGAGGGTTGTATATATTTGGGGGCCGCGTTCCTTTCATAATAAGTAAACATGTTGGTAAATACTAATTAGAGTTAACATGCATTAAGTTATTGGTATGGGGCCAGGGATGGTGCTGGGGCATTGGCCTCCATTAGGTTACGCCACCATCACAAGAACCGAATAAGGCTAGCACTCTAATGATCCCCATTTAACAGAGGAGGAGACCAAGGTGCAGAAAGATGAGCAGAGTAGATGCTATGGAAACAGTCTGGTAGTTACTAAAAAAGTTAAATACGTGGTTTGCCATATGACCCAGCAATTTCAGTCCTAGGTATACACACAGAAGAAATGAAGACGTATATCTACACAAAAACGTGCCCAGAAATGTTCACAGCAGCACTAGTCACAATAGTCAAAAAGTAGGAAATATCCAAATGTCCATCCACAGGCCTAGGGATAAACAAAATGTTATATATCCGCACAATGGAATTTCATTCGGCCATAAAAATGAATGAGATACTGATTCAGGCTGCAACGTGGATGAACCTGGAAAACATGATGCTCATTGAAAGAAGCCAGGCACAGAGGCTACACACTGTATGAGTCCATTGATATGAAACGTCCAGAACTGGTAAACCCATCGAGACAGAGAGCAGGTTGGTGGTTGCCAAGGGCTGGGGATAGAAGGAAATGGGGAGGGGCTGCAATGGGGTGATGGGGTTTCTCTGGGGGTGATAAAAATGTTCTGGAATAGATAGTTATCATGGATGTACAATTCTATGAATTTACTAAAACCCACTGAATTGTGTACTTTAATATGGTGAATTTTATACTAAGTGAATTATATCTCAGTTTTGTTTTGTTTTGTTTTTTTGCGGTACGTGGGCCTCTCACTGTTGTGGCCTCTCCCGTTGCGGAGCACAGGCTCCGGACGCACAGGCTCACCGGCCATGGCTCACCGGCCCAGTGGCTCCGCGGCATGTGGGATCTTCCCGGACCAGGGCACAAACCCACGTCCCCTGCATCGGCAGCCGGACCTCCAACCACTGCGCCACCAGGGAAGCCCTATATCTCAGTTTTTTTGAGAACGAGGCAGAGCAGGAATTTAACCTCAAGGCTATCTGACCTGAAGTCTCAATTACCACGTTCTGAGAATCTCATGTGGCTACAAACCCAAACTCCACTTCACTTCCTAAATATCTTCCTTCACTCAGTCCCCACTAATCGAGCTTCTAGAGTTGATGTCAGGCCAGGCAGGGAAACGCTAAGTGCCTTAACAGAGCCAATGATTTGGACATGCCAATAGGCCTTCATTTCTGCTGACCACCAGAGCCTGGGGCCAGCTCCTCCCAGGCCTGAGACCCACAGCAGCATCACAGACAGGCTGCATTAAACAATGCTTTATGGCATTCTCAGCAGTCAGCAAGTTAATCACAACTGCCCCGAGTGAGGCCCGCTCCCCCTTTAATACCACCGAGCCGGTTCCCGAAGGAGGCGGCAAGATGGCTGGCGCTCGTGCATTTTGCTTCACTGATACAAAATAATATTTCTTCTCCTGCAAGTCTCCTCAATTTCCACCCAACATCTGCCCAAAGAAGACCCAAAGCAAAAGGCAAGATGGCTTAGCAAAGCTTCAGAAATCTGGGGTCGGATCCTGGCTCTGCCACTTACGACGGTGACCTCAAGGTGGAGCTTCATTTCTCTGAGCCTCAGTCTACCCACATGTCAAGTGGAGCTAATAACTTCCACCCTTTTCATGGTGATCCTGGGAACCAGGAGATGCTGAATTTGAATGTTCCAGCTTGCACTGGGGGCTCAGCACGTAGCAGCTGTTATTATTAACTGTCTTCTTAGATGAGCTGGGTTATTCCCACATCATTTCCCCCAGCACACTGAATTGTGGGGATGGCAGCAAACATGGGGCCCAGGAAGTGTCTCAAAATTTCAGTGCACCTGGACGCTTGTTTAAACAAAGACACAGCCCCAGAGTTTCTGATTCAGGAAGGAGACCGAAGATGCTGCCTTTATGATAACCAACTCAGGGTTTAAGACTTTTGGATAACGATTTTCAGTCCTGGCTGCACATTGAAATCACCTGGAAAAGGTTAGGTTTCTTTTTTTTTTTTTTTTTTTTTTCATGCCTAGACCCTACCCCCAGAGATTCTGATTATTGGGGTTTTTGCATGGCCAGGACATTGGGATTTTTTTAAGCTCCCAGTAATTGCAATGTGCAGCCAGGGCTGAGAACCCCTGCCATGAGCCAGGGCTTCTCACAGTGTGGTCCAGCATCCCTGGGAATTTGTTTAAAATGTAGGGCTTTCCTCGTGGCACAGTGGTTAAGAATCCACCTGCCAATGCAGCGGACATAGGTTCGAGCCCTGGTCCAGGAAGATCCCACATGCCATGGAGCAACTAAGTCCGTGCACCACAACTACTGAGCCTGTGCTCTAGAGCCCGAGAGCCACAACTACTGAAGCCCGCATGCCTAGAGCCCATGCTCTGCAACAAAAGAAGCCCCCGCAATGAGAAGCCCGTGCACCACAACGAAGAGTAGCCCCCGCTCACTGCAACTAGAGAAAGCCCGCGTGCAGCAACAAAGACCCAACGCAGCCAAAAATAAATAAATAATTTTTTTTAATGCAAATTCTCTCTCTGTCCTTCCCCAACACACTGAGTCAGAAATTCTGGGGGTGGGACCAGCGCACGGTGGTTCAATAAGCCATCTGGGAGATTCTGAAGCACACTCAAGCATAAGACACCCCACTACAAGGCACGGTCTCCCCTAACTTGCATGAGGATAAGAATTACTGGGTGGGGGTATCATTCCTAGACACCTCCCCACCCAGCCTCTGATTCTCAGAGGCTGCAATAGGGCCTGGAAATGTGCATTTTTACCATTTACCATTTACCATTTTTACCATTTTACTCTCCTGCTCAGTCTCCCAATGATTCCTACAGCCCTTGGAATTAAATCCAAAATCCTCTCCTCAGCCCATCCCTTCTGAGCCTCAGGCAAGTCAGGGCAACACTGGCTTAAAGAAATGCCAGGTAGGGAACCAGACACCCTACCCACCCCTACCTCCACCACCAGGCTTTCGCCTCATGGTCTTTATCATTCTGTTACAGAGGCTGTTGAGAGCACTGCACACAGTTTCCCTGAAGAGCTTCTCTAACTAAATAATTATTTTTACATCCAAACCAACATTACCTCTGTCACCTGTTTACTTAGACAATAACCTAAATCAGAGAATATTAAAATATACATATACACACCACACATATATATACATTTACATACCAGGCATGCATATACACACCACACGTGCATATGCATACAACATAGACATATATACCATACATGAATATGCATGCCACATATACATGTGGCTCCACCTCCTAGAGTAATGAAAATAAAAACAAAAATAAACAAAGGGGACCTAATTAAACTTAAGAGCTTTTCAACAGCAAAGCAAACCATAAACAAAACGAAAAGACAACCTACAGAATGGGAGAAAATATTTGCAAATGATATGACTGACAAGGGCTTAATTTCCAAAGTATACAAACAGCTCATACAACTCAATAACAAAAAAACAAACAACCCAATCAAAAAAATGGGCAGAAGATCTAAATAGACATTTCTCCAAAGAAGACATACAGATGGCCAAAAAATGCATGAAAAGATGCTCAACATCACTAATTATTAGAGAAACGCAAATAAAACTACACTGAGGTATCACCTCCCACCAGTCAGAATGGCCATTATCAAAAAGTCTATAAACAATAAATGCTGGAGAAGGTATGGACAAAAGAGAACCCTCTTAAACTGTTGGCGGGAATGTAAGTTGATACAGCCACTATGGAGAACAGTATGGATGTTCCTTAAAAAACTAAAAATAGAGTTGCCATATGATCCAGCAATCCCACTCCTGGGCACGTATCCAGAGAAAAACATAATTCGAAAAGATACGCACACCCCAATGTTCATTGCAGCACTATTTACAACAGCCAAGACATGGAAACAACCTAAATGTCCATCAACAGATGAATGGATAAAGAAGACGTGGTACATATATACAGTGGAATATTACTCAGTCATAAAAAGAATGAAATAATGCCATTTGCAGCAACATGGATGGACCTAGAGATTATCTACTAGATAAAGTAAGTCAGAGAAAGACAAATATCATATGATATCACTTATATGTGGAATCTAAAAAAATGATACAAATGAATTTATTTACAAAACAGAAATAGACTCACAGACATAGAAAACAAACTTATGATTACCAAAGGGGAAAGGTGAGGGGGAGAGATAAATTAGGAGTTTGGAATTAACATATACACACTAATATATATATAAAATAGATAATCAACAAGGACCTACTGTAGAGCACAGGGAACTTGACTCAATATTCTGTAATAACCCACATGGGAAAAAAATCTGAAAAAGAACAGATATGTGTATATGTATAACTGAATCATTTTTCTGTACACCTGAAACTAATACAACATTGTAAATCAACTATACTTCAATATAAAAAATTAAAATAAATAAATAATAAAAATATATATATACACAGCACACGTATATATACATTTACATACCACACGTGCATATACACACAACATACACATATATACCATATATGCATAATCACACCACATATACATGTCCATGCCACACATGTCTATACATGTCACATATACATATACACACAACACATGCGTATGCATACCACGTATATAGGCACATACCACATACACATATACGTACTCCATACGCACTTACATATACCTATATATACCACATATACTTACCACACATGCATACACATGCCACATATACAGATACACGGCACACATACCTATATACACCACGTACACCTATACGTATGCCCACCCATAACACTTCCTGAACACCAGCTCCCGCCCCTGCCCTGCACACACGCACACCTCTCTCCCCAGGTGCCACTCATACTCAATTGTCAGAAGCTTTGGTCTTTCTGAGTCACTCTGGGGCCCAGAATATTTGCTGAGACCCTGGACCCCACAATCAGTGGGGGACAGACAACAGTCTCCTACCCAAAATCTGCCCCCTTCTTCCTTGCCAACAGCTCCCCAGTCTTGTGCAGGATGGGATGGCCAAGCACTCAGGGAAGGTGGCCCATCTCCAGGAGAAACTTCCAAGCTAAGGGGTCACAACCTTTCAGACCCGATAGCTCCTTTTTTATTATAGAAATATTTGTAATCCCCGCATTACTCCCCCAAAGGGAAATTCAAGGATACCTACACACATAATTTTTTTGTTAAATCAGAATAATGACCTGGTTGTAATATAAAGAAGAAATTAAAGGATATCTATAATAAAAAATAATAGGCATTTCAATATATAAATGCCCAGACACCACCACCTGGACGACATCAGGATGAAGCAGACACATGCTTATAGCCCGACTCAAAGTCACCATAAAAGCAACGGCCACAAACACCAACAGGCACGGGCCTGTGGGGAGTCCCTCAAACACCACCGAGCTGGTTGCCACCAGTGATGTGAGCTCCTGAAATAGAGAGGGAGCAACTCTTGTTAACGTTCTCAGCAAAACAAAGTACAGTCTTTCTTTGTTACAGTCTGTAGCTGCATCCCTGGAAAAGTTGGTCAACATTAAAACCCTCAAAGCATGTTGTGTTTATATGCAAAGTGGAGTTAGGTTCTAAGTCCAGATGATTATAATGAATGTCTAGAAGGAACAATTTTCACTAGGGGGACTGCTCCATGCATTGCAAGATATGTAACATCTCTGGTCCCCGCACTCTAAATGCCTTTGGCACCCTCTGGTTGTTGTGACAACATCAATGTCCCCATGAATTTTCAAAAATACCCCCTGGGATCAGTACCATACCTGTGGAAAGCTACAGGTTCCAACAAGGAGACAGCCCCCTTGGTCCCTTCCTCCCACCCTGTGGGTTTTGAATGCTATTGTGTGAGGACATGATGCTTGGAACTTTGGCAGCCATCTTGGGGCCATGAGGTAAAGACTGAAACTTCACAGAGATATCACCTTATCGCCTAACAATCATTGCGTCAATTCCCCAACCCTCTAACTGCCTGCTTCCAGACATCCCATCACACAAATCAAATGCCTTTATTGTTTAAGCTCTATTGCTTGAACATTCTCTGACTTGCAATGGAACACATCTTTACTAATACAGGTAGACCCAACAGGCCAGCATGGGTGAATAAAACAAATATAAAAGATCCAGGCCATAAAATGATATGATGCCTCAGATTTTACTTTAAATACTCCCAGCAAAAACAAACAAACAAAAATGACTTCCGGGGCTTCCCTGGTGGCGCAGTGGTTGAGAGTCTGCCTGCCAATGCAGGGGACATGGGTTCGTGCCCCGGTGCGGGAAGATCTCACATGCCGCAGAGAGGCTGGGCCCATGAGCCATGGCCGCTGAGCCTGTGCGTCTGGAGCCTGTGCTCCGCAATGGGAGAGGCCACAAGTGAGAGGCCCGCGTACCGCAAAAAAAAAAAGACTTCCAGTTATAAGATGAATAAGTGCTGGGGCTGTAACATATAGCATTGTGACTATACAATCCTGTACTGTACATTTGAAAGTTGCTAAGAAAGTAGATTTTTAAAGTTCTCGCCACAAAAAAAAAAAACAAAAACTGTAAATATGTGAAGTGACGGATGTGTTAACTAACCTTATTGTGGTAATAATTTCTCGATATATACATATATCAAATCGTTACATTATACACCCTATACTTACACAATGTTGTATGTCAATTACATCACAATAAAGTGGGGGGGGGACGGGATGGGATTGACAAGATTTTCTTTTAAGATAAATCTTGAGAAATCCCTCTTGAGAAAAACATTTGAATTTTGGCTGTGGGGACAGATGAAACAAGATGGCAAATGTTGATGGCCGCCGAAGCCAGGCAATGGATACACTACACATAACATACTGTATACGACTGTGAAAAGCATCATAAGAAAGAGGTGAAAATATATAATATTTTTAAAGGGTAATTGTTTTTTTAAAAGTTGGCTCACTTCTCTCCTGAAGCTAGGCTATAATTCTCATTTTGTTTTTTTAGAAGAATTGGAGACTGTCCTGAGGGTTGAAATCTGCATCACAAAATGGGTCCCTGTAGATTTTATCATCTCAAGAGTACAGATTAGGGTAGCGGAATATGTTATAGCCCCGTGGCTGAGCCCAATGGCTTGACAGCCGGAAGTCCAGGCTCTGCTATTTATCGGGTGTGTGACCTTAGGCAAGTTACTGACCTCTCTGGGCCTCAGTCACCACTGCTGTAAAACAGGTTTAACAACAGTGCCCACCTCTTGCATGACTGTAAGAAACAAATGAAACTACATGTGTACTTAAGAAACAGTAGCTGCTGTGGCTATTATTTTATATTTACTTCGAGTCTAAAGCCTGGACTCTCAGCCTTCCCTTGCCACCCAGGGAAATGACTAGGTGTTCTCAAGCTTTTAACCTGACTATATTTCTGAGCACCCCCACCTCCATTCTGATCTTATCTCCCCTCCCCTCCCCACTCCATCCCAGTATTAATATGGAGTGAACATTTATAATGTCAAGCACTGGGCTGGGTTCTTTACCTGGATTATCTCATTTAATCCATGATATTATTAGACCCATTTTACAGAGGAGAGAACTGAGGCTCAGAGAGGTTAAAGTCGTACACCTCCCAGGTGGGCTCTGAAACCAGGTGTACCTGATTCCCTAAAGTTGGAGTCGTTTTAAAAGTTCTCCCACCACAGGTATTGATGGGTCAGAATAAAGGTCTCACCCCAAAGACTTGCCCACATTTGGTCTCTACACACAGGTACCACCCAATTTTTTAGACCCATTCTGCAGATAAGAAAGCTGAGTCCTACAGTCTATCCCAGCAGCAGAGATGGACCACCTTTCTGATTTCCACATCTCATGAGCTGGGTGTGAAGCTCACATCTCTGGACTCTCCATCCAGTGCTCATTGCACTCCTCTCCCCAGTCTACCCCCTACCCCTCAGCGCTGACCCCATTCTGCACCCCAGGCCTGGGGAAGCAGGGGGAGTGACACAGTGGACAACTGGTCCAGGGATCAGAAGATGCAGTTCTGGCACCAGTAAGTTGTGTGAACTTGGGTCACTGACTTCCCTTCTCTAAGCCCCAAATTCCTCATCTCACCCCAAACCCTACATCTGTGGTCATCTCAACAGCCCCCAGGGAGAGTCCCACTCTCCTCTCACACCCTGACCCCACATTCCTCACCCTCACCTTCAGAAGGTGGAGACACAAAGAGTCATAAAACACAAAGAAGCCTGCTCTTTGGAGCCCAAAGTTGCTGTCCTTTCAAGGACAAAGAGAAACAGACCTGCATTAACCACTTACACCTCGACCTCCCCAGAGCTGGGTGAGGAGCCATATCTGCGGGAAGCACTGCCACCCTGTGGTCACTAGGATCCACTGCAGGCCACCTCCAGGGGCTTGCAAGAAGTCCGCCATCTGCTGAAGGGCTGCGATTCAAAAGGGGAAGAGGAAGGCACCGTTGGCCCTTAGGGGTGGCAAAGTGCAACAAGGCCAGGAGGAGAGAGAGGGCGATATGGCACACTGGGACGTGCAAAGGGCGGTTCCCTGCCGGGCATGCTCTTCCCCAGATACGACACACTCCCTCTCTCACCCCTCCAAGCCTCCACTCACAGGTGTCGTCTCTCACCACCCTATTTAAAATGGCAATGTCAGCATGCCCCACAGCCCTGTGCTCTATATTTCCCTGTAGCGCTCATCCCGTCTAAGGGGTTATGTGCTTCAGTGCCTTCGACCACAGGTCTTGCCAATTGTGTCTCCCCAACTAGAAGGTGCGTTCTAACAGGACAGGAAGTTTTGTCTGTCTTGCTGGCTGCTGTGTCCCCAGCACCTAGGATAGTCCCTGGCCCCTAGCACATTTATTTTCAGTTGAATCAATGGATCAATGAATGAATGGGTTCAGTGGCTAAGGCAAGCCGCCAAGGGTGTCTGATCCTCAGTGTCCTCAATAGTAAATTAAGGATGAAAACAATCCCTCTATCTGCATCCCAGGAGTACAGCGAAGGTCAAATGAGCTCCTATTCAGTGGGTTCTGTAGTAAGTTGAATGCGTCCCTCAAAAATTCACGTCCACTCAGAAGCTCAGAATATGATCTTATTTGGAAATATGGTCTTTGTAGATGTAATTAGTTAGCACAGGGCCATCCTGGATTAGGGTGAGCCCTAAATCCAATGGCACGCGGGGAAGAAGCCCGTTCAAGGACGGAGACAGAGATGGGCGTGATGCTGCCTCCAGACAAGGAACACCTGGGGCCACCAGAAGCTGGAAGAAGTAGGGACAGACTCTTCCCTTCAGCAGAAGCATGGCGCTACCGACACCTCGATTTTGGATTGCTCACCCCCGCAACTGTGAGAGAATAAATGCCTGCCGTGTTAAGCCACCTAGTTTGTCACACTTTGTTGTTGCAGCAGCCACAAGACACTAAAACAGGTTCCTGTTTAACACGCTGGAAGGGGCGAAGCAGATGTCTGTGGTTGAATGACATGCATATCCTGTTCACCACAGCCCCGGTCAGCACGGATTCTTTATACGTATTTTTCTCTGGAATGTTTTCTTCTAAAACTAAAGGCTAGGGACTTCCCTGGTGGTGCAGTGGCTAAGAATCCACCTGCCAATGCAGGGGACACGGGCTCGAGCTCTGGTCCGGGAAGATCCCACATGCCGCGGAGCAACTAAGCCCACGCACCACGACTGCTGAGCCCGCGTGCCACAACTACTGAAGCCCGCGTGCCACAACTACTGAAGCCCGCGTGCCACAACTACTGAAGCCCGCGAGCCACAGCTACTGAGCCCGCACGCCACAGCTACTGAAGCCCGCGCGCCTAGAGCCCGTGCTCCACAACAAGAGAAGCCACCGCAGGGAGAAGCCTGCGCACTGCATAGAAGAGTAGCCCCTGCTCGCCGCAACTAGAGAAAAGCCTGCGTGCAGCCACAAAGACCCAACGCAGCCAAAAATAAATATAAAATAAAGAAATTTATAATAAAAATAAAGGCCTTTGCCTCACGCTGAATACAAATGTGCACACGGCCAGTGCGTGCGGGAGTCAGCCGGGGCTCCACAGTCTCAGCCATGGAGCGTGAACAGCTCTTGCTGCAGGTGGTCTCCAGCAGAGGAGGCTCCTAGGGTGGCGGGTTTCCCAATTGGTATGGCTCACTCTGCACCCACCTCTCTTTCTCCTGCTTCTCTTGGGTTTGGTGGACGATTCTGGCCTATCATGGAGTATCAGAGGTACACTGGTGAGAAAGCCAGACCTGGTGGTGAAGTAAAGGCTTTCCACCAGCTCTAGGCTCCTCCAAGGAAATGGGTGTGTTAGTTTCTTACTGCTGCTGTAACAACTTACCACAAATTTATGACTTAAAACCACATTTATTTATCATTTCACATTTCTGGAAGTCAAGAGTCTGAAATAGGTTTTATTAGGCTAAAAGTAAACGTGTTGATTGAGCTGGTTCCTTGTGGAAGCCGTAGGGGACAATCCATTGCCTTGAATTCTCCAGCTTCTGGAAGCCACCCGCATTCCTTGGCTCGTGGCCCCTTCCGGTCAGCAGCCTCTACACTCCATCCTCTGCTTCCATCGTTACATCTCTTTCTCTGACTCTGACCCTCCTGTCTCCCTCTTTCCCTTATAAGGACCCTTGTGAGTCCATGCCGCCCACCTGCATGACACAGGATCATCTCCCATCTCAAGATCCTCAACTTAATCCCGTCGGCAAAGTCCCTTTGCCATGTAAGGTAACATTCACAGGTTCTAGAGATTAGGACGCTGGCATCCGTGGAGGTGGGGGCCATTGTTTTGCTGACCACAGGAGTGAAGGGAGAAAGATGGTCAAGACCAGCCAGCAGTTTGGGTCAGCTGGAAGACTTCTGACATTTCCCATGGCCCCCCGGGCATTCTCTGCCCAGCAGAGGAGATTTCCTCAATACATAGAACAGATAATGCCTCTGCCTGCTGTCAACCTCCCATATCTTCCTGTCACTCAGAATAAAACCCAAACTTCTGACTACAGGGATCTCCCGATCTGACCTTGGCCACTTCACCCGACCTCATGGCCCAACACTCTGCAGCTTGCTAACTGTGCTCTAGCCACTCTCTCCTTCTTTCTGTTCCTCAAACACAGAAGGTCATTCCCACCTCAGGACACTTGCACGTGCTGTTTCCACTGTGTGAACTGCTCTTCCCTCTTCCCTTCCACCCAGGCAACTTCTCGTGCTGCAGGTCTCTGCTCACAGAGGCCCACTCGGACCACCGTATCCAAAGGAGCCCCCCCACCCATGCCCATTATTCCAATGTGATTATTCCATCACATTCTTTTCTTTTCCTTTCTTCATAGCACTTATCACTATCTGAAGTCATCTCAACTCTTTTATTTACTCGCTTCCCTTCTGTCTGTAATGAAGGTAAAGCTCCAGGAGACTAGGAACCTCACCTGCCTTCGCTGCTGCATCTCCAATGCCGAGCACTGTGCTTGGCAAGTAAGAAGTGCTTGTTAACTGTTTGTTGTATCAACAAGTCTCATAGGTAATCATACTTACAGGTATTATTATTACCCCTATTTTACTGAGGAGAATACTGAGGTACAGAGAAGTTCGGTAACTTGTCCAAGGTCACAGAGCTATGTACTAGCTTCCTAAGGCTGCTGTAACAAAGTACCATAAACTGGGTGGTTTAAACAACAGGAGTTCATCGTCTCACAGTTCTAGAGGCTGCGAGTCCAAGGTCAAGGTGTCAGCAGGCTTGGTTCCTCCTGAGGGCTGTGAGGAAAGGATGTGTCCCAGGCCTCTCTCCTTAGCTTGTGGATGCCATCTTCTCCCTGTGTCTCTTCACATTGTCTTCCCTCTTGCATGTCCGTGTCCAATTTCCCCCTTTTATTAGGACACCTGTCAGATTGGATTAGGGCCCTAAATGACCTCACTTCAACTTGATTACCTCTGTAAAGACCCGATCTTCTAAGAGCCCACATTCTGCAGTCCTGGGGCTTAGAACTTCAACATATGAATTTAGCAGTGTGGGAGGACAATTCAGCCCATGAGAACTAGTATGTGGCACAGGCAGGATTCAAACCCAGGGCTGTGTGACACGACATCACCGCAAGAGAGAGGAAGGTGACTATAGTGGCTGGTGGTATTGGTGGCCCCTACTGTCATGCAGTCTGACTTCTCTCGCTCAACCCCACCTACTCATTTATAGCAAAGCCCAAAGCATGAGGCACACCAGAGACACTGGCAGAATCAAAACATGAGATATCTGCCCGGAGACACTTTTAACAGGACAAAGAGATGTCTCCCCCTAGTGGGAGTCGCAGGAAATGCCATTGGGAGGAAGGAGAAAAGGGAGCCTTGTTCAGGTTCCTCTTGAGTGAGAACTTGAAAGTGAAGCTGGACAACAGTCATGACGACCCTGGGGGGCAGGGCAGCCACTGCCGCTCAGTTCCAACTCTGGGCTCTGCAGGATGGTGGGGTCTCGGCTCCCAGAGAGGACATCTCCACCAGGGGGCAGCAAAGGTCCCATTAATTTTCAAGCTACAGCCGCCATCTGGTCCCTTTGAGCTCCTTGTGGTGAGAGATGAGCAGGCAAAGAAAGGAGCCGCCGTCCAGGCAGCAGGAATCACGTCTCGGATTAGCGGGAGAGGCAGGGCTGCCTTCCCACCAAGGGGTCGGGGCAAGGATGTTTAGCATCCGCATGACTTCACCTGGGCACCTCGTGCCAGCTTCTGATAGTCTCTTAGTCAGTTCAGCTGCCATAACAAAGTACCACAGACTGGCTTTTCACCAATTTATTTCTCACAGTTCCGGAGGCTGGAAGTCCAAGATCAGGTTGCCAGCAGGGTCGGGTTCTAGTGAGGGCATCTTCTAGGTTACAGACAGTCAATTTCTCATTGTATCCTCACATGGCAGAAAGAGGAGGCTCTCTGGGACCCATTTTATAAGGGCACTAATCCCATCCCTGAGGACTCCACCCTCATGACTTAATCTCCTCCCAAAGGCCCCACCTCCTAATGCCATCACATTGGGGGTTAGGATGTCAACATATGAATCTAGGGGGACACAAACAGTCCATGGCATGTGGAGAAGGCTCAAGTGCAGCAGCCACAGCCTGAGTAGGGGATGGTGACCTTGAAGATGAAGATCTCGGTCAGTCCCAAGTAAACCCCTGGGCCAGCAGGGGACATGGCCAAGGCCAAGGAGATGGAGAGTGAATAAGAGAGAACAGAGACAGGAATGCCTGCTGGAAGCTGAGTCTCCCTCCCAGCCTTTTCCCTTCAGGAAGGAGGTGGGCAGACACTGACACGGAGCCCAGGACACAACTCAGACTCCAGTTTCATGGAATACCATCCTAATACATGAGAGAAGTTCTAATCTCTTGCAATCATGCAGAAGGGATATATTAAGTGAAAAGAGTGAGAGTCCATATTCATATCTGCTTGTAATGATTCTGCACCCAATTACAATGTGTTTTTCCCACACCACCAAGCAATTCTTTGACACCAGCTGTGTGTCCTACAGTTCAACTCAATTCTGACACTCTCTACCTGGAGATAGCACCAGGTCCCACAGGTTGTGGACTCAGTCCTACAAGACCCCCACTTCCACCCCCACCCCACCCCAAGATACCAATCATATATCCAGTTTGTCTCCTGTGCTTCTGACTGATCAGTTATACATTGGAGCTTCTTCATGTTCGATTAATTTGCTAGAGCATCTCACAGAACTCAGAGAAACATTTTGCTTACTAGGTCACGGGTTTATTACAAAAGAATATAACTCAGGAACAGCCAGATGGAAGAGACACATCAGGCAATGTATGGGGAAGGGGCGTGGAGATTCCTTGCCCTCTCCAAGCACACCACTCCCTCCAAATCTCCATGTGTTCACCAACCCAGAAGCTCTCTGAAACCCATGCTTTTTGGGTTTTTATGGAGGCTTTAGTATAGAGGCATGATCGATTCAATCATTGGCCACTAGTGACTGATTCAGCCCCTCTCCCCTCCCTGAAGAAGTGGGACTGAAAGTTCCCACCCTCTAATCACTTGGTTGGTTCCCCTGACAACAAGCCCCCATCCTTAGGTGCTTCCAAAGTCACCTCATTAACATAACAGAAGACTCCTTTCTGCTCTCATCACAGGAAATTCCAAGGGTTTTAGGAGCTCTGTTCCTGGAACAGAGATGAAGACCAGATATATATTTCTTATTATAAATCACAATATCACAGCTTGAACTTGAATTTGTAGAAATAAAAACTTCTGGAATCCCGCAGAAGAAAGGAAGAGCAGTGGTTACCCGTGAGGGAGGTTACCTGGGTGCATGGCTGCAGAAAGGAGGACAGAGCTGCAGCAGACAGGCTGAGGGGAGAGAGGGGCTGAGATGGAGGCTGTAAGGCACCTGCCAACCGCGGTCATCAGCACAGAGCCAAGTGTCCCAGGAGGAAGAGATGCCGTTTTCCTCTCACTGAGCCCATGGAAAGCTCTCTGCAGCCCCCCTAAAGGATGGGGTTTTACACTGGGTATCTCTTTACATTGCTGTTTTTTTGTGGGTTTTTAAAAATTAATTAATTTAGTTTTGGCTGCTTTGGGTCTTCGTTGCTGCACGGGCTTTCTCTAGTTGTGGCGAGTGGGGGCTACTCTTCATTGTGGTGCGTGGGCTTCTCATTGCTGTGGCTTCTTTCTCTTGTTGTGGAGCACAGGCTCTAGGCGCACTGGCTTCAGTAGTTGTGGCACGCGGACTCAGTAGTTGTGGCTCGCGGGCTCTAGAGCACAGGCTCAGTAGTTGTGGCGCACGGGCTTAGTTGCTCCGCGACGTGAGGGGTCTTCCCAGACCAGGGATCGAACCCGTGTCCCCTGCATTGGCAGGCGGATTCTTAACCACTGTGCCACCAGGGAAGTCCTACATTGCTGTTTTTTAACTGCTTGAACATATTATCCACCAAGAAGTAAATTTTAAAAATAACCTTAACTATTTTAGAGCGCATGTATGTTGTTACAAATTTTCTGGGTCTTACAAGTCTTCATACACTTCAATATAGAGAATCTGCTTTTAAAAATCAAGCTTCAAGAAATAACTTTTTGAAAAATGCAAATAAGTACCTTTCCTGCAGGACTGTTGATAAACAGGGGAAATCTAGAAATAATCCAACTGCACAATGATAAGAAGTAGTTACATAATCATGGATCCAGGCTTAAAAGCCATGCTTATAAACTAGTTTTTATAAAATTCCATGTGTAAAACTTGTTTTAAGAAAACATTGTCAAGAGGTAACAAGCGTTGGTGAAAATGTGGAGAAAGGACAATCCTTGTGCCCTGTTGGTGGGAATATAAATTGGTACAGTCTTTACAGAAGAATGTATGGAGACTCCTCAAATATTAAATATGATCCAGCAATCCCACTTCTGGGTATATACCCAAAGACATGCAAACAATCTGTGTCTACTGACAGATGAATGGATAAAGAAAATGTGATAGATAGATAGATGATAGATAGATAGAATTCGAACATAGAAAGAATGCCATTTGTGACAACATAAATGAAACTGGAGGGGATTATGTTAAGTGAAACAAGGCAGACACAGAAAGACAAGCTATATGATTTCACTTATATGTTAAATCTTTTTAAAGCCAAATTAACAGAAACAGCAAGTAGAATAGTGGTTGCCAGGGGCTGGGGTGGGAGTGGGGGTATGGGAGGGAATGGGGAAATATTGGTCAAAGGGTACAGCTTTCCAGTTATAAGATGCATAAGTTCTGGGGATGTAATGGACAGCATGGTGACTATAGTTAGTAACACTCTATTGTTTTCTTGAAAGTTGCTGTGAGAGCAGATCTTAAATGATCTCTCCACCACCACCACCACCACACAAAAATGGTAATTATGTGAGATAATGGAGGTGCTAACTAACTTTATAGAGGTAATCATTTCACAATATATACATGTAACAAATTATCATGTTGTATACCTTAAACTTACACAACGTCAATTATATCTCAATAAGACTGGAAGAAGAGAGAAAATGTTGTCAGGTTAATTATCTATCTGGGCTGACAATGAAATATGATACAGTCGTTTAAGTTTTTTCAAATAACATTCAACCATGTGCCATGATATTTAGGATTTATAGTATTTGTTGGGTTTTCTGCAATAAGCATATGTTAGTTTTATAGTGAGAGAAGCTGTTTTACCATAAGCTGTATTAAAGTAAAATAAGGAAGTGAAGGGGTTTGGAGGGTCTTGGACCTCCCAGGACCTCCTCATCCCTGTGTGGCCACACTGGTCTTCTCTGTCAGCCAAGTTTGACTATTTCACCAGGTAAGATTTACTGAAATCCAGACATCAGCTCCACATTCTCTCTGTAACTGCAGATGGGTCTCTCCCCAATCTGTCTCCATCATGGACTGAATGTTTGTGATCCTCCTAAATTCATACATTGAAGCCCTAACCCACAATATGATGGTATTAGGAGATGGGGCCTTTGGGGGGCAATTAGGTTTAGATGAGGTCACGAGGGTGGGGCCCCCATGATGGGATTAGTGTCCTTGTAAGAAGAGGAGAGACAACAGAGCTCTCTCTCCACCATGTGAGGACACAGTGAGAAGGCAGCCAACTACAATCTAGGAGGAGAGTTTTTACAAGAACCCGACGATTCTGGCACCTGATCTTGGACTTCCAGCTTCTAGAACTGTGAGAAATAAATATCTGTTGTTTATAAGCTGCCCAGTCTATTGTATTTTGTTACTGCAGCCAGAATGGACCAAGACAATCTCCCTCCTAGCAGCCAGAGGAATAATTGCAGAATTTGCCTCTGATCGTGTAGCCCTGCTTAAACTTTTTGGCTGGCCCCACTGCCCTCAGGACAGACCTACACCGCTTACTTTCCACCCTTCCACCCTCCTCTAGGGCCCCTACCATCCTGTTCCCTGTGCTCCAGCTACCTTGGACTACTTTCAGCTCTTCAAACACTACCTAGGCCTTTGCTCATGAGGTTTCCCACACTGAGAGCCCCATTTTCCTGATCTTTCACCCAGTTAGCTGAGAGTCAGCCTCCAGGGGTCAACTTAGGTGTCATTGCCTCTGACCCCCCAAGTCAGAGGTAAGAACTTTCCTCTGAACTCCTGGGCCCTGCGCCAGCTCTCTCAGAGCAAGTACTACATCTATAACTGTCTATTCGTGATTGTATGAGTCAGTCCCACCAGAAGAGATGATCCTCTCCAAACAGGACAATGTAGAAAATATTGCTTGGGTTAATATTGCCAGGTAACAAAGAATCCCAAAACTTAGTGACTCAACGTAACAACACAGTTTTATTATCTCTTTTGATTCTAGGGGTTGACCAGGCTCAGCTGGCAATTCTTCCGCTCTACATGTTGTCACCTGGAACTGCAGTCATCCGAAGGCTCAGCTGGGCTGGATGTCCGGGTGGCTCACTCACATGGCTGGCGGCTGTAAGCTCAGCTGGGGCTGTTGACTAGAGCACCGAAGCTCTCCAACCTGTGGCCTCTCCATGCCACTTGGTGTTCTCACAGCCTGGCAGCTAGGTTCTAACTGAGAGAGTCCCAAGCAAGTGAAAGCAGAAGCTGCAGGTCTCTACAGGTCCAGCCTTAGCGGATACGCAGCATCACTTCTACCACATTCCACT
Source organism: Orcinus orca (assembly GCF_937001465.1). Taxonomy (NCBI): domain Eukaryota; kingdom Metazoa; phylum Chordata; class Mammalia; order Artiodactyla; family Delphinidae; genus Orcinus; species Orcinus orca. The sequence goes on along the minus strand of NC_064574.1, from coordinate 65,169,956 downwards.
GAGCAAAGAGATTCGCAAGGCCAGCCCTGATTCAGGGGGAAGGGAAACAGACTCCACCTCTTGATAGGAGGAATAGCTGGAATTTACAGCTTACCTTTCTTTTTAATTGAAATACGTTTGACATATAACATTGTGTACATTTAAAGCGCACAAGCTATTAGTTTGATACATTTATATTTAGTAATATGTTTACCATTGTAGGGATAATTAGCACCTCTATCGCATCACATAATTGTCATTTCCTTTTAGCGGTTAGAATAAGTTCTAGTCTCTTAGCAAGTTTGATGATGATAATACAATATTGTTGTCTACAGAGTCATTATCCTGTGCATTAGATCCCTAGGACTCACTACAAGTTTGTACCTTAAACAGCATCTATTCTGTCTCCCCAACCACCATCCCCTGGGAACCACCCTTTGACTCCGCTTTTATGAATTTGGCCTTTTTAGATTCCACATATAAGTTACATCACGCAGTATTTGTCTTTCTCCCTCTGACTTACCTCACTGAGTATAACGCCCTCGAGGTCTTTAATCCACTACAAGTGTTTGTTTACAAAAGGGCTAGTGACAAAGGTGTAGGATAGTGTGTCACCTGGGGTTAGTGGTCACAGGGAAGGAGTGGTTACCAGAATCCAAAGGAAAGAGATTTGCATGGAAATGGCTGCCTCCCAAAGAAGAGTGACTTTCAGTTGAAGGCTGTCTCCAGCCCAAGGCACAGGAATAAAACCCTGGCCTCCATCGCCTTCCTCTCTCCAATCTCCTGCCAGGGCTCCCTCTCGGCCGAACCCAACCAGAAGCCGGATGGCTGTGAGCGCATTGAGATAACCTACAAAGGCCAGCTTCCTGGGGCAAAAGAGGGATGGAGAGTGGATCTGGGGGGACAGACAGAGATTCAGCATATGTGTCCACCTTCCTTACCAGACTGTAAACCCTGGAAGACCAGCACATTTAATCAGTCAGGTGAGGCCGGGCTGTGTTTGCAGAAACACACAAGCCTCAACCCTTAGTTGCATAAAAGAGTGAAGTTTCTTTCTTCTTCATGCATATGTACCTCGTGGGTCTCTGCTCACCGTGGTCACCCAGGCACTCCGAGACCCAGAAGGTCCCAAGGCTGGCAGGGACGCCACCATTTTGCACAGTGCCACAGGGAAGAAAGCACGGGAGGGCCTCTTGAAAACCATGGAATCTTTCTCCTGGAAATGACACCAATCACTCCCACTACAACTCGCTGGCCGGGAGTGGTCACCCACCCTCCCACAAAGAGACTGATGTGCAATCCTACCACACGTCCGGAAGTCAGCAAGCTGGAAATATTGGGTCAACAGCACTAACATCCTGTTCTTGTTTGCATCCCTGGCCCCTAGTGCAGCACCCTGGTAATGTTTGTCAACTGACTAAATGACTGTCATAGCAGGACCATTCTCCTGTTGGTGGCAGAGAATAGAAGGGTGAGAATAATCCACTGGGCTACTTGTCCCCCAAAGTGACCTTCAGGTAAAAAATATGACAGTAAAACGATTACAAGAAAATGCATAAATAGCCATTGTTCACTTACTCATTCGACATGCATAGTGAGTGCCTAGAAGTTTCCAGATTCCCATGGATTCTGGTATTTGGACAGGAAAGGGCTCTGTATCACTCAAGTTTTTGTTTGCAAGCAATAGAAACTGGCTCTGGTTAATTAAGCAGTAAAGGTGTTTGGTCAAAAGTTATTGGAGGAGTTTTGTAATCGTCTGGACCCAATGGGGCCCAGAGAGGGGAAGCTGGGTTTCCCAGGGCAGGGGCACTGGGAAGGGGACACGCCAGAGGAAGGCCCGCCCTGAGCCTGTTCTGGTTTCCCCCTTGCATGGCATCTGCCCAGCTGGCAATGGATACATTTCCTCTGCTCTGTCCTCTTTCTTCTCCCCCAGCTCCTGGTTTCTTCCTCTGCCCTGACTCACTTTCATCCCTGCCTGCCCCCGTTACATAACCGTCCCCTGTTATGTAACCCAAGTCACCCCAGGCTCCCGTCCCCTCCTTGCAGCTCCCACTTCAGCCTCGCCTGTCAGGTACAATCCTTCACAGTTGGCTGGGCCAAACCCTCAAGAGGAACATGAAGAGAGGGAGGAGGGGGAGGGAGGGGGAAGGGGAGAGGGAGAGGCCATTCCTCTTCCCAGCAGGGGCTGGACGAGGCTCCCTGGGAGGAAGGAGCTCTGGAGGGTCCTGTTCTGCACATGAAGCCCTGGCCCATGGCCTGCTGTCAGGGGACACAAACTGGTTTCTGTGCCTCAACTTCCACTTCTGTAAAATGGGGATAGAGATATAGTTAATAATACTGTATTGCATACTTGAAATTTGCTAAAAGAATAGATCTTAAGTGATTTGACCACACCCCCCTAAAAAAAGAAATAACTTTGTAAGGTGATAGAGTGTTAATTTGCTTAATTGTGGTAACATTTCATAATGTATACATATATCAAATCATGTCATATGCCTCAAATACAATTTTTATTTGCCAATTATACCTCAAAAAAGCTGGAAAAACATTTTGATAAAGGTAAATGTGGATATATTTTATCCCATGGGATTATCACAGGATTGGAAAAGTTTATATATATATATATAATTTAGAACAGTGCCTGGCACTCCATAAATACTAAAGAACTATTTGCAGGACTTCCCTGGCAGCCCAGTGGTTAAAATTCCACGCTTCCAAGGGAAGGGGTACAAGTTTGATCCCTGGTGGGGAGACTAAGATCCCACATGTCACACAATGCAGCCCAAAAATAAATAAATAAATTAAAAAAAAAAAACAGCTTTAAAAAAATAAATGCATAACTATCTGCTTTCTTTTGGTGAGATGGATTCTAAATGTGTGTCTTGATCAGTGGTTCTCAAACTTTATGTTCTCGGAACCCCTTTACACTCTTAAAATTGATAGAAGACTTCAAAGAGTTTTTGTTTAGGTGGGTTATACCTACCAATATTTACCATATTTTAAATTAAAGCCAAGCAATTTTTTAAAATATTCATTCATCTAAAATTAATAATAATAAACTCATCACCTGTTAATGCAAAATCTTTTTACCAAAAAAACCCCTCGATTTCCCAAAACAAAAAGCACTAGTGATATTTTACATTTTTGAAAATCTCTGTTATGTCTGACTTAATAGAAGGCAGCTAGCTGTATGCCACATCTGCCAATGCATTCAACCTGTTGCAATATCAAGTGTCTTGAAGATGCTAGAAGATTTCACTGTATACTCATGACAGAATGATAGTGAAAAGGACAAATAAGACTTTTGTACTATTATGAAAACAGTTTTGGTCTGGCAGACGCCCTGAGAGGTTCCCTGGAACACACTTTGGGAAAAACCTGGTACACTGAGGAGAGGAAGAGGGCAGAGAAAACAGGCATATTTTCATGTCTTCACCCAATTTGTGAAGCCCTACTTGGCACCAACTCCATTCAGGCAATGATGCAAAGCCCTTGACAGGTATCAGCTCAGTTACTGCTCATTTAACTCTGATGGGTGGGGCCTGTTATGATCAACCTCCACTGCACAGATGCAGAAACCAGCCTAGACACTGAGACACTAAGTGACTTTTCCAAGGTTGCTCAGTGATCTTGATATTCAGTGCCCAGTATTTCTGACTCAAGAGCTCCTGCTCTTAAACTCGGAGTTCTAATGTTTCCTCCCACCCAGCTAGGCCGCTTCTGGCCAATGAAATGTAAGGGGAAGTCCACAGCTGAGAGGAGATGGGGAAAGGGGTAGTTCTAGGAATGATTTCCTTCCTGGTTAACAGGCGGCTCATAAGGAGAGTTCTCTTCCCTGAACCCCTTTCCTACATTTTGAGAGTATCAGGTGAAGACTTGATGGTGCTGTGGCAACCATCTTGTGACCATGAGGTGCCAACCTGAGGATGGCAGAACAGAAGGCTGAAAAGAGTCTGGGCCCTTGTTGACATTGTTGAGCCATGAATCAACTGTGAGATCACTCACATCCCAACTTACCGTTGTATGATAACAAGAACCCCTATTGTTTAGGCCATTTTTTGTTCTGTTACTTGAATACTGCCTAACCTACAGCTTTGGGGACGTTTGGAGCATGCCCCCATGTTGGCCTCACAGGGAACCACAGGGGCCATGATGAGACTATTCCAAGTAATTTGTGGACCACAGACAAGGATCTGTGGGAGCCAATGCAGGAAAGAAATAGCAAATGGTTGCTACATGGTGAGGACAGTTGACACCCTGGTTTGTGGACACCTGTGAGGCAACCCGATGGGGACTCTGGAAATAACTGAGGAACACTTTGCAAGAGTGACTGAATCTTCTAACATATTATGGGAGGCATAAGTTACACTGAGGCAAGAAAGAATGTGATGATTGATTAGTGATGTCTGTCACAGGCACAAACCCATAGAGTGGTAGCAATGATATGTCCCACACTTGCTTACTTCTGGCTGCTCACTCCAAAAATGCATCCAGAGATGACAATAGCCTGAAGTGTCCCTCACTCCCACTCTGGAGGGAAAGTCAAGTTCTGGAGTCTCTGGGGAAGCTGAGCCTCCAAGCAAGGGCTCCCAGAGCTCCATTAATTGGAGGCACTCCCACATGCCTTGGACTAACCACCTCTCACACTCTAGTGAAACAGTCTGCCTCCTCAGCTGGCCTGGAGCTCCCTGAAGCAGGATCCACCTCGTGTCCATCTGTGAACCACAACGGGATCAGGCACAGAGCCTGGCACTTAGCAGATACCCAAGGATCATGTTAGTGTTGCCATCAAGGTCTTATATTCAGGCAGTCGCCTGTCTGAGGCAATTAGAGAGGTACTGAAATTATCCTATCAGATGCTTGAATCCCCATGATTCAAATTCACTTCTCCATGGAGTTAAGTTGATGTTTCCAGAAATTTCACCTGTGAGGTAGTGCAGTGAATGGGAAGAGCATGAGTAGCTAGGTTCACATCCTGCCTCTGCTCACTTGCCAGCCATGAGACTTCAGACAAGTCATTCAACCTTTCCAGGACTCAATTTTGTCACAGTGAGATACCGATATCTACCCCAGAAGTTTCCATGGGTAGGACGAGATGATCCACAGAAATGGACTTGGCAATTCCAGGGTCCTGAGCAGCACCTTCATTTGGAAGATGATCTATTTGGCAGAGAAAAGAGGTTTGGATACAGAATAGACATACTTCAAAGGCGAAAGCAAGGCTGGAATTTAATTATTCGCTTAGTCAACAAATATCTGTTGAACTGGGCATGGGATACAAGGATGAACAACAGACACGGTTCCTGTTTTCATTGAGCTTAGGGCCTCTAGTCACATGAGTAAATAAAACTGAAAGTTCAGTTCCATAGTCATACTAATCACATATAAAGTGTTCAATAGCCACAGATCGCTGGTGACTACCATACTGGACGGTGCAGATAGAGAAGACTTCCATCATTGTGGAAAGTTCTTATTGGGACAGCACTGAGATACGGTCTAGCAGGGAGACAGATACTAAAAAACGAGCTACACAAACACCTAATTACTCATCGTGACATTTGTCAGTAGAAAAGCCGCAGGCAGTGCTCTCATCATTTTTCAGTTGAGAAGTAGAGCCAGGGAAGCCATTAGCTTGAAGTGGACCGAGTATTTGAGAGCTGACATAGCTCCTGGCACCTCCTAGAGCTGTTCCCTCCAGGGCTGGAAACCGGGAGAGCACTCCGGGGACATGAGGCTTGTCTGTGATGATATCTGACCTTGCAGCAAATGACACTAGTTTAGCCACTGGTTGAGAGGAAGTGCCTGGGTTGAATCCTAGCTCTGCCAACTGTATGATTGTGGCGGGTAATTAACCCCCCTGGGCCTCAATGTCTCCATCTGTAACGTGGATGAACAGTATCTGGCATAGAGGGTTGCTGGGAGGAATAAATACTTTGAAGAATATAAAGCCCTTAGAAGGTCTCCTGGCCCACAGTGAGTACTACATAAGTTATCATGATGATGGTGATGGGTCCTTGGGACCTTGAACTCTGGGGGGGGGAGATGGGGGGAGATGTACCTGCTACTCAATAGCTTCCTTCATTTTCACCCTTTCCTTCCCAAAGTATCATCGCTCAAAGCTAAACTGATCATCACAGTCAGGGTCCCTCTGAAAATAAGCCGGGAAAGGGAATATAACCATGATTGTAATATTAACAAAACTCACACTAACAGTTTTCCATGCCAGGCTCTGTGTGAAGCTCTTTACAGGTATTGTGCTGTTTTTTGTTTATTTGTTTGGCCACACCGTGCGGCTTGTGGGATTTTAGTTCCCTGACCAGGGATCAAACCCGGGCCCTTGGCAGTGAGAGCGCAGGGTCCTAACCACTGGACCACCAGGGAATTCTCTGCATTATATGTTTAATCTTTACAATAACCCCAATAGGCATGTACTACTACAATTATCTCCATTTTGCGTATGAGGAAATTGAGGTTTAGAAAGTTGAATTTGCCTACGTTTACAGAGGGAAAGAAAAGGATCTTGGCGTCAGTTCCACTATATACCAGCAGGTGACAGTGCCCATCCATTTTCCAGTTCCCCAGTCTCGCGGGAACACTGAGGAGGGGTCGTACCGCAAACATTTAAAGATTGCCTACTGAGTGCCAGGCACTGTTCTAGGCGCTGAGGATACGTCTGCCGATGAAACTGGGCTAGTTTTCTGTTTTCGTGCTTCTTCTCCTCCATTTTTCCTTAAAATTAACATAAAATATTTGGAGAGTTGCGTGCCCAAAGGATACGTGGCCTGCCCGGGAGAAAACCGTCTTGGCTGCGGGGAGAGGATACTTGGGAGGCTGGAGGTTGCCGGGAAGGGGTGAGAATATCTGAAAGGTCCGGAGACCCCAAAGATCAGAGCCTAGAAATATGCCCAGAAGGGAGTGCTACTCCGCAACCCATCTTCCCGCCTCCCCACCCCGCTTCCCCCACGCAGAGAAGTGGGAAACAGGGGTCATCTCCCTGTCCTGTCTTGTAGGGCCGGAATGGGGTGGGAGGGTCTTACCCACACCACAAGTGGGGGGGTCCTCAAAGTTCTGGGGGCTTTTTTCGGGGGAGGGGGCGACCTGGAGAAGCCGGTCAGAAGCTGGAGCGCAGCCCCCAGGCCCGGTCGAGGCAATGCCGACATCGGACAGCCGGGTGGACTACGTCGAGCCAGACTTCAAGCGGGTCCCGCGGCTGCCCCGTGGGCCCGCATCCCGCCTGTGCCCTGGGCGTCTGCGGAGCGCCAAGCCGGTGGCCCCGGGCCTCCGAATGTGTGACCGGGAAGGTCGTGGACGTGTGTGTATGTGGATGATGTGGGGGGGGGACGGTGATGGGATACTGCGTGTGGAGCTACGTGAAGGGTTTACCGTGTGGACCTCTGAGTATGTTTGGAGTGGCCAAGGATGCGGGTGTCGGGCTCAGGGTGCGTAAAGGGACAAGGACACTTGGGGGGGGAGGGTAATTGGAGTGTACCCAAGCGGGAAGGGGCTGCCTAGTTGATATTGGGGCGTTGGTGATTTTGGAACGCTCGCGGCGGAATCGTCTCTGCGCCCTGGATGGGGTGCCGGTATATTGTGGGGAAGTTAATGTTTAGGAACCCATGGTTTAGAAAGCCCCTCCACGTGTGTGTTTCTGAAAGTGGATCAACCTGGGGATGTGTCCGGCGCGTCCGGACTGCTTATGGACGCACTGTGGATGTGCGGGTGGTGTTCGTTAACTGGGGACACAGGAGAGGGCTAGTCTCAGCGCCGCAGGCCAGGAGCAAGGAGATTGCGCGGGGCTGCTTTCGGAACACTCAGCCTAGCCTGGGCCGGGGAGGGGCGGGGCTTGGAAGCTCCGGGGGCGGGGCGGGGCCTCCCGGGGGCGGGCCGGCAGGAGGGGCGGGGCCGCGGCGGCTGCAGCAGCGCGGGCCGGGCCAGGGGGCGCCTAGCTCGGCAGCGGCTCGCGAGTGAGATGCAGTGAGGTCGGACGGGCGGGCGCGCTGGGCTGGGGACACGGCTGCGCTGCAGAGATGTGACTCGGACCGAGGGCCAGCAGGAGCATCGGCGCTGCGGGGCCGCGGGGGTCGGTGAGTGCGAGCCGCGCCGGTGGGGTGGAGGGCAATGCGGCGACCCCAGAAACTTTTCCCGCCGTGGACTTGGGACGGTTGGGGTGGGGTCTGCTTCTTGTGCTTTTCTGAGGCCTCCCCCAAGGGGTTATTCTGCTGGGGGAGCTGGGGGATTAGGGTGGGGGGACCACAGTGCGGCGGGAGACGAGCCGCAGAGGGCGGGGCGGGGGGCGGGGAGGGTTGGGACCTTTATGGGGGGAGGGGATGTACCCGGACCAGGTGGAGATCCAAGTCTCTGGGGAGGATCTGGGGGCGACCACAGGAAAGGGCAGCTGGGACTGTAAGGGAGTCCAGGCGTGTCCGAGTGACTCCTGTGAGGGCAGCCACGGGCAGGGCTGCGTGGCAAGCCCGTGGGGCCTGAGCACAGACAGGGCAGACGGAGCCGGGGGCACAGGGGCCGAGTTGGGGGGTGAGCTGCCGCACCTGCCATAGGGGCAGGGGGCCGAGCTCGCAGCCGGCCGTGGCTGCGCACTGCGGGAAAGGAGGGGACACCGCGGGCGAGAAGAGCTGAGCTCTGGGGCTGCGGGAAGAAATGAGGGGCGAATGAATACAATGGCGGGATGTTAGCGCTGCTGTTGCGGCCAAGCTAGAGGTGAGGATCAGCCCTGTGCTGCGTCCCCCCCCAACTTGGGGGACACGGGCTTCCAGCGCCAAGCACCCCGGGATCCCTACCGCCTGCACCCGCCTTGGCCTGGGGGAGCTGGCCAACCAGCCAGGGAGGGGGCGTACCGAGCTTACCACCGAGGACGGCTCCAGCGCAGCCCGCGGGTTTCCTACCGGGCTCTGTCACTCCCAGGCCTAGCCAACACCCCACCACACGCACACACCCACCCAACATGTACCCAGTTCGCTAAGTGGCGGCTCCTTGGAGCGCGGACAAAGGCCCCTGGAGTGTGGCGGGCAGCCGCGTCCCCGCCTGGGGCCCCGGGCCACGCGCCACATTGGCTGCCCAACTGCGCCAGCATGGGGTGGGGGGCACCTGAGCAGAGCCCCGGAGGAACTGGGAAATCCTCGCAAAGACAAGAGAAGTGGGGGAGGGACTTGGCACAAAAGCTTTAGAACTTCAGCCGAGGAGCCTTGATTCAGAAGTTTCCCCACGGGCGGGGGCTCTCTGGAGGATTTCAGACTTTGAGTTAAAACTGCATGCAAATAGGATGTAAATAGAATGCAAATAGTCGGTTGGGAGCCCTTCACTGGGCCAATTTTGTACCTAGACTGCGGAGTGAACAGTTTCCTATCTGTTCCCTGCTCTGTTCTGAAAAGGGGTCAGCTGAGTTGGGGAGGGAAAAGATGAAGTGGGAAGGAGTCGCCATTTGGGGCCCAGGCAGCAAGAAAAGCAGTTTTGTTAGAAAGAGAAGCTCAAAATCTTTATTAGTTAATGTGTTATTTCAATAAATATGCAAGCTACAGAAGTGGCAGATAAGCCCCTGCTCTCAGGGCACTGGGGAGGTGGGTGAACACTAAATAAGTAAATAAATAGTAAGTAGCTAGAACTTCTGATGGGATAAGGGCTGCCAGGAAAAGAAAGCAGAGTGCTGTAAAATAAAGTGACAAGAGTATGTACACATAAGGGAAGACCGTGCTGGGGAGTGACACGTTAGTGGAGCCCGCTATGGGGGAGGGGGCACTGACAGACGCAGGGGGAAGACTGAACCAGGCAGAGGGCACCGCAAGTGCAAAGGCTTGGAGGTGGGAATGAGTGCAGAGAAAATGAACAAAGGCCATTGTGGCTGGAGCTCATAGGCAGATGTGGAGAGCGGGGTTAGAAAGGGGATGGCAGGGACCAGCCAGACCACGATCTTTTGGGCCATGGAAAGGAGTTTAGGTTTTATTCTCCTTGGACTGGTGAACCCTTGCAGGATTTGGAGTGGAAAGCCACGAGATCTGATTTTTAAACGCTCCCCTGACCTTTACAAGGAGACGAAAAGCAGCTTCCTTTTCATTCTGCCTCTGAGGGTGGCAAGGCGCCGGGAGCCTCCGAAGGGGACCTGTGAGGACTGCTTTGAGCCTGGCTGGCCCTGTAAGCCTACGCCAGGGGTAGGTCAGGTTTTAAAACCCACTTCCCACTTTTAGGCAGTTTTTGTCCCCCCTAAGTGGCCCCCACCCAGAGCCCAACGCCCCATAAGCACTTCCATGCGGAGCTTCCTGGGGGTTCTGAGTTAGTCACATTTTCTTCTCAGAATTACAGCCTCAGAGGAACCATCCACCCTGGAACGGGCAGCCAAGGATGCAATTTGCATTTAAATGATTGCTTTTATTTACAGGGTTGGAGCTGCTTTGCATATTCATGGCTCACGGAGCCTGTGTTCTGGCAACCCTGTTTACTAACCTGTGAGGGTTATTAAATCCAAGGGCCCCCAGATAGGCTGGTGGTCTGGGCGGCCTTGGGAACTGAAGATTATGAGATGGTGTAACTTGCAAAAGACATCAAAGGGTTAGATTGCAGGTCTGGGAAATAGTTTAATGTCAGGAAACCTTGTAACAGTTTAATCCCTCTGGAGCAGGAAATGCACCAGCGGCTATAATGGGAGTGGGCAGGGACAGAGTGTGATGCTGGGGTGTGTGGGGGGGCTGGCTCTGCAGCCTTATCCTGGGCTTCTGTCCAAAAGAGGGAGTCCAACAAGGGGTGCAGTGGCCTTGAGGTCAGCAGTTGGGAGAAGTGGGTTCTAGTCCCGGCTCGGCCCATCAATTCCAGGAAGCCTCTGGCCAAATTGCATTACCTCTTTGTATTCCCAACCGGACAATGGGAATCGTAATTGTAATAAGCCAGGACCCAGTGCTCCCTGTCTGCGGTGCTGAGTACTTTCTAAGTACGTTTCACATCAGCCTTGTGAAAGTGGCACTATCATTATCCTTGTTTTACAGAAGAAGAGACTGAAGGTCAGAGAGGTTAAGTGAGTAATGCCCAATGTCACACAGTTCTGTCTGACTTTCTTCCAACTGAGGTCTTCCACTCTTGAGGAGACTGACGGGAGTGTAAATCCTGTGCCAGGTATTCATCGGGTACTGAACTGTTAGACATGCCCAGGGCTAGGAAAGCCCCCCCAGATCTGTTTAGTTTTTCTTTCCCTTCCATGCTCCAGCGCCTCCCCGCTTCTTTAGAGAAGGTGGGTTTAAGATTCCTCTGCTGGTAGCCCCCGAGGCGAAGCAGGTCAGAATGGTGTGTTCCAGAGCAGTTTTGTATATCTTGTGTCTCCTTTCATATGGGTAGATGGCAACGTGGGGATGCTAGTTCCCAGGAGAATGGCTGGTGTCCCATTTCTGGGTGTCTGGCTCTGACTCCTCAACAGGGACACCCAGTTTCAGGGCACGCAGGCTGGCCTCAGGTCCTCCAGCACCGGTTCCTCTCTGGAAAACCACCTTCACAGCAAGGCTCCCATTTAGAGCACCTGCTGTGGGGATCAGGAGAGTTTGGGAGTTTCCAAGGTAGACCACCCCCAAAGGCTTCTCCCCTTCACACCACCTCGGGGACCTCTTTGCTTGGTGTGTGACTGGGGAGGCTGGAAACCAGTGGTGGACAAACACCTGGGTGAGCCCCTGATTCAGCCCCATCTCCATGGCAACCACCCCTCCTGGAAAAGCAAAGTCAGAAAAGTTCATAACCTCAGAGCATTCGCCAATCTTTTATTTAACACTTTATATAAGTGCTTACCCCATGCTATCTGTTGTCCTAAACTCTAATTATTAATTATTTTAATCCTCACAAGAACCCTGCAAGATGGGTATTATCACCCCCATTTTGCAGATGAAGAAACTGAGACTAGTAAGGTTAAGTCAGCCGCCCATGGTCACAGGGTTCTCGCAAGTGCCAGGGGCAGAACTTGAAACCGGAAGTTTATGCTGCTTGGCCAGGATTGAGCCTGGGAGAAGCAGCCCTGCTTGTGGCCTTCGGGCAGGCAGCGCTGTCCTCGCGCAAGGAATCTTGCCTGCATTCTTTCCAGCCTCTGCAGGCCCCAGCTTGCGAGGAACATGCTGCTCCACCACCTGCCGGTAGCTTCTGGCCCCTCTGCGGGGAGAGAGAGAGTGTGTGTGCGCGCGCATGCGGGCCTGTGTGCGCGGGCCTGCGTGTGCGATGCAGTGTTTTTAAGAGCGTCTGAATGAGTCACATTTCTGGGAGCCTGGCTGGCAGCAGAGTAATTAGTATGTGAGCCGAGTCTTGCACATTCATCACTTTATTCATTACTCCTTTTGAGGAGCTGCATGCCTACATCCCACGGGTCTGTTGCCATGTATTCATCCCTTCCCAGTCAGCCCTGCCTTGCGGCTGACTCCAAACCTCTAATCTTGTTTTGTGCAGTTTGGGGTTCCTGGAGAGCTGCTCCTTTCTCAGCAGCGGGGCGGCCCCAGGTGGCTGAGGGGGTAGGATGGGGCTTACCTGACAGTGGGTGAGATGGAGCGTGAGTGAGCACTGCCCCCTGGGCCTGGGGCAGGGATAGTGGGGCGGAAGGTGCCGGGCCATCGTCCAGGCTCCCCCACTGCATATGTTCGTGCTTCTCAAACCTCAGTGCACCGAAGCATCTGAGCACACCTGGAGCTTATCGTAGGGCTGTGGAAACACAGGTGGCCAGGCCCACTGCTGAGCGTCTGCATTTCTAACAAGTTCCCGGCGATGCTGCTGCTGTTGCCAGTCTGAAGATCAGACTTTGAATTAAGCCTCTCAGGCCCTCAGTCCCCTCCTCTATAAAATGACAATGAGAGCATCTTCCTGCCAGGTGACATGAGGGCTGGAGACCACGTTTAATCAGTCGATTGATTCAGCAACTGGGCCGTGAGCCCTGCCCATGTGCCAGGCACTGGGGAATCGGTGCAGAACAAGACAGACAAGAGCTTGGGTGTGTGGGATCAGACCAAAAGAGTAATAAAATAAAATATTTGAAAACTGTGGCACATGTTATGAAGATAAGGATCGGGAGTATCAGTGTAGAGCATAAAGAGGCAGAGGGAACCTAATTGAGATAGACTGGCCAGCAAGGGTCTCACCGTGTGACGTTTCCAGAGCCCTGGTCTGTAGTAAGAGCCCAGTAACAATAGGACAATTGTTTGTCTCCTGGCTCCACCGCTTTCTAGCTATGTGACCTTGGACAAGCCACCTGGCTTCTCTGTTTTATTTCCTGTAAAATGGAGACAGTAATAGAACTTGCCTCGTGGGGTCATTGTCCAGATGATAAGCTATTAATATATGTGAAGCGCACAGAAGAGGGCCTGGTGCACAGTGAGCACCTGTGCGAGCTCACAGTCATTGTCGTGGTCACTATGGCAGTAACAGAAAACTCTGCAGGGCAGAACCCCCCAGAAATCCTAGATGAGCTGGACTCAGCGTCATTCCGTGAGGTGGTGTGTAGCCTCCCTCCTGTTCATCCTGGACATTGTTCTGTAGAACGATGGCTGTCACCTCATGGACATCTTTAGCAATGAAAATGACCTACTTGGAACAACTGAACCCTATGGAAGCCTCTGGCTGCCTGGATGTTGGGTAGAGAGGGCTTCCTGGAAGAAGAGGACCACATCATGTGGGACGTATAATAGAACTTCCTTGTTAGCAAGTAACATAAACCCATCTCAGACTGGCTTAATCCAAAAAAGGGAAGTTAATTGGCTGCTGGAACTGCAAAGACCAGGGTATCTGGCTTCAGGCATAACTGAATCCAGCCTTTCTGTGTATTAGGACTCTGGTCCATCACGTGGCCGTTTCCTGTGAGTCAGCTTTACTCTCAGACAGGTTCTGTCCCTGTGATGGTAAATAAGTCCTCTCCAGCTCCAGCTGTATATCCTTTTAGCTTATTAACCCCGATAACAAGAGAAAACCTCTTTCCAGTTAATTCTAGCAAAAATCCTAAGACTGATTCTCATGGGTCTGGTTGGGCCCAGGTGCCTGTTCATGAACCAGTCAGTGTGGCCAAAGGGTGGGATAAATGCTCTGATTGGCCAGGCTGGGTCGGGTGCTTGCAGCTGGGGCTCAAGGCGGCTCTCCAAAGGAAATTCAGGAGCTCTCTTCAGAAATGAGAGAAACGGAGGCAGGATAACAAAAACAACAGCTGCCCCAGAAGGAGAGGGTTCCAACCTTGGGAATGAAAGCAGAAGCAAGAGTGTATCTATTTCCCATCTGAGAAAGGAGTCGGAGCTAGAGACCTGGACCACAGCCGTAGGAACCTGCACAATTTCAGAAGCGTGGTCACCATCTTGTTATTTTCTTCATCCACACTGGTTTCCTGTTGTGGCTGGAAGGACAAGCAGGAAGGGGGACGAGCTGGTGGAACCCAGTCCCAATTTGTAGGCAGGCCTGGAGAGAGGAGATTCCCCCAGGAGAATGAGGGGAGGCAGCTAAAGAAGGCCAAGTTCTTGCGAGGAAAGGACCTGAGGCCTGGCTGGTTTCCTGGCTTCACCCTCATCAACTCTGTTCTCCGGTGTATAAACCAGGCTTTCTCAACCTCAGCACTGTTGACATGTGGGGCCGGATCATCCTTTGTGTTGAGAGCCATCTCAGGCATTATAGGATGCTTAGCCACTTCCCTGGACTCTACCCACTGGATGCCAATTGCACCCCGCCCTCCCCAGTTGTGACAACCAAAAATGTCCTTAGACATGCCTCAGTGTCCCTTGGGATCAAAATTGCCCCTGGTTGAGAACCACTGGCCTGCAGGTGGGTGGGAGAGTTGGGGAGAGGGTTGGTGGTCAAGACTCCAGAAGCACATTCCTACCCGTCCTCTCCCGGCCACGCTGGAGGTGAGACTGGCTGATGTGTGGCCTAGAGAGGCCGCCTGGGGTGTGTCTTGCTGTCACTTGCTGAGAAGTCTCCTGATGAGAGGCCTAGGGGAAACCCACTGCACTGTGTCGGGGGCCTGGTGGCATTTTGTTCCAGCATATCCGGTTCTTAAACTTTGATTCCCAGTGTGCTCTTGTGAGATGCAGCTCTGGCTAGGACAGTATTTTTTTAAAGGTGGTACGTTGGGATATATGCCAGTGGGTATGCAACGTGAGTTCCATCAACAAGTATTTCAATGTGTTGAGTTTCCTTTTGAGTCGATTTCAGGGACTTGGTGAGTCAGTTAAGTAAATAACTTACGGTGGGTTTGTAGACAAGGTGTAAATGGCCGAGGTGGCTCTCCAGTGACTGAAGCAGCAGAGCCCCGAATAGCGGCAGGACCATGGGCCTGATCGCCAGGGTCTGGGGTGCTTGTTTCAGGAGCATTTCTTGCCAGATGCCTTCCGTTCCCAGTCTGCCTTCTTTCATCTACAGGCAAAGAAGCTGGTCCATAGAGTACCAGGCTCCTTCTCATTCTGCAGCATCAATAATTTATCCCAGTTGATGGCCTTGCGGCCAAGGCAGGATCAGAGCTGCTCACCGTATCCCATCAAGGAGCAGAGAGAGAGGTGGTCGATACCGCATTTACTTAAGAAAGCCCCAGGGATGTGCTGAGCTTCCCTGGAGGTGGCTGGTTACAGCCTCACTGTGGGTGGAGCTAAGGCCGTAAGTCTGGCTTAAGACGCCTGGAAACATCACTGCAGAGCTGTGCAGGCATGGCTTTCCCAAGGCCAGGCTCCCTCCAAAAGCAAGGAGCTGGTGGCAGTGGGTAGAGGAGAGTCCTGGTGAGAAGTCTCGTTCACTCAGTATTTAGGAAGCATCTAGTGTGCTTTTATGCTAGTACTTGACCAGTGGCGCTCATCCTGGTGATTTTCCCCCCAGGGGACACTGGCAGTGTCTAAAAACTTGGGAGGTTGTCACAGTTGGGGGAGGGGGTGAGCTTCAGTCACCTGGTGGGTAGAGGCCAGTGATGCTGCTACACACCCTGCAATGCACAGGACAACCCCCCAAACGAGGAAGAATGAGGCCCGAGGCTGATGAACGAGACAGACCGTGTCCCCGTCACCCTGTAGCTAGTGGTGAAGAAAGACAGGAAGGGAGGAGAGGAGGAAGGGACAGGAGAAACAAAGTAAACAGGCAAAAAGATGACAGATGCCATTAGACCTAAGAAATAGATGAGGGACGCTGGGGGTGGGGATGGGGGTGTGACCTTGGCCAAGGTCTGAGGGGATGACATTAGAGCTGAGACCAGTGTGGGGAGGGGCAGTTTTCCATAAGAGCAGGGTGTGGAGGGCAGTCTAGGCAGAGGGAGGAGGGGAAGACGAGACAGGGGTTAATAAGCCCATCTCCTGGCGGCTGTGTGGACTCCATGAGGCATGGAGGCATCCCCGACAGAGGTGGGCTGGCTGGAGTGAGAGGATGGACTCTCAGCAGATATTTGTGGGAGGGGTGGGATGTGCGAGGGGAGAGGGGGGAAAGGGTGGAACCCAGGAAGACTGTTCACACTACATTTGAAACGCTGGGAAGCTTCTGAGAGGGCATGCGTCTAGGAGCTGAGTGGTGTGACCCTGGGCAGGTGTCCCAACCTCCTCAAGACTGTTGTGTCACCGTCACCTGTGTGAGGACTGGATGTGTCGGGTGCCTGGCCGAGGGTGAGTCATCGGTGAATGTCAGCTGTTAGCGCTGAGAGACTGAAACGGCTAGTGCGTGCCCCTCTCCCAGGCTGAGAGACTGAAACGGGTAGTGCGTGCCCCTCTCCCAGCGAGCGCTCGGCCCATGACCGTCTCTTCAAGTCTCATTTTATTCCCTTATTTTTGAAGAGCTCAGACATGGCCTCAAATTCAAAGAATATGAAAGAGTATCCAGAGAAAGTGAGTCCCCCTCCCATCCTCTTCTCCAGCCACTAGCACTGATGGTTCACGGCTGTTCACTGAGCCCGGACTAGGGGGTAGATGGGGGCCGAAATCCCCGCCCCTCCTCCAGGCTGTGCTGCCTGGAGAAGGGGGCTGGTGGGTTTGAAGTGAGGTGGGTCTTCTTAAAGAAGTCAGGAGAGTGGGAGTCTTACAATGAATTGGTCTTTTCCCCCCAACTTTTCTGGAACGTTCCTGGTGTCAGAGAGAAAGATGAGAACCCACCAGGTGCTTGCTTTCCTCCTGCTCTTCGTGATTGCCTCCGGGGCCTCCGAGAACACCAGCACGTCCCGGGGCTGCGGGCTGGACCTCCTTCCTCAGTACGTGTCCCTGTGCGACCTGGACACCATCTGGGGCATCGTGGTGGAGGCCGTGGCGGGGGCGGGCGCCCTGATCACACTGCTTCTCATTCTCATCCTCCTGGTGCGCCTGCCGTTCATCAAGGACAAGGAGAAGAAGGACCCCGTGGGCCTCCACTTCCTCTTCCTCCTGGGGACCCTGGGCCTCTTCGGCCTGACGTTCGCCTTCATCATCCGGGAGGATGAGACCATCTGCGCCGTCCGCCGGTTCCTCTGGGGCGTCCTCTTCGCGCTCTGCTTCTCCTGCCTGCTGAGCCAGGCGTGGCGCGTGCGGAGGCTGGTGCGCCGCGGCAAGAGCCCGTCGGGCTGGCAGCTGGTGGGCGTGGCCCTGTGCCTGATGCTCGTGCAGGTCATCATCGCCATCGAGTGGCTCGTGCTGACGGTGCTGCGCGACGAGAAGCCGGCCTGCGCCTACGAGCCGATGGACTTCGCCATGGCCCTCATCTACGACATGGTGCTGCTCGTGGCCACCCTGGGGCTGGCCCTCTTCACGCTGTGCGGCAAGTTCAAGAAGTGGAAGCAGAACGGGGTCTGCATCCTGGTCACGGCCTTCCTCTCCGTGCTCGTCTGGGTGGCCTGGATGACCATGTACCTCTTCGGCAACGCGGAGCTGCGGCAGGGAGACGCCTGGGGAGACCCCACCTTGGCCATCACGCTGGTGGCCAGTGGCTGGGTCTTCGTCATCTTCCACGCCATCCCAGAGGTCCACTGCACCATCCTGCCCTCCCCGCAGGAGAACGCACCCAACTACTTCGACACGTCGCAGCCGAGGATGCGGGAGACGGCGTTTGAGGAGGACGTGCCGCTGCCGCGGACCTACATGGAGAACAAGGCCTTCTCGATGGATGAACACAGCGCAGGTAAGGTGGGCACCGCCCCGCTGGGTTAGGCTGTTCTTCGCAAAAGTGCTCTCTCCTTTTTCTCCACCGGGGATGGGTGGTCCTGGGGATGGTCCTGGCAGATCAGAGCCTACAGACGTTGACCGCTGTGCTGAAATGGGCCCAGAGCTGCATTCTTATTTAGCATCGACCAATTTAATATAAAAAGCCGGGTTTCTGGCCTTTTTCGCAAATATCGATCTGGCAGTGCTGGGCTGCCATTCCCACCTGGCAGCAGTCGTGTGAAGCTGGCTGCAAAGGCTCTGTCTCTTACCCCTCACTGAGTTGTGGTGGCCCTTTAGGTGGGGATCCACTTTCTCTTCACCACACTCCCTGGCCCGGCCGCTATAACATATCAACATTAAGTCCCTGGCTCCCTGGAAGTGTTTACGATTGCAGCCCACGTGCTGGAGGGATGCAGGGGGTGACGAGGGGCAATGCTCTCCACTCCCCTCCCCTACCTCTGTCTCCAGGAGTGTATGAATTTGGGCCCTGGAGTCAGACGTCTGGGTTGGGATCCTGCCTCTGCCACTTCCTAGATGTTAAGGCTTTGTGCACCCCATAGACCTGTTGAGAGAGGTAACATACTGAGGGGCTCCCACGGCACCTGGCTTGTTGGATGTGCATCTTGGTTGGGTTCCCCCGAAAGCAGAGCCTGCGATGTTGTAGGTTGTTTACTTAGGAGGCGGTCCCTGCCAGGGAGAATGAGACTGGGATGGCAGAAACGCCAGAACGAGAGCATCAAAGAGCTGGTTACCGCCGTGGGCAGCTGGGGCTCATCCCTGCCAGGGACACGTGTAGAACAAGTCTCAGAATCGATCCTCGGAGGACAGGAGGCTGCGGCATCTGTCCACCAACTCCTATCTCCCGCCATCATGAGCGTCTCCCAGGGCTCCCGTAAATGGGCTGAACAAGTTCCATGAGCCCGCACGGCAGAAAAGAGATTTTGTGGGTACTTCGAGTGGAGGTGGTCTGAGCACCCAGGCTGTGTGCCACCGCTGCGGCGGGATTCCCAAGAGGGAAGAGCCGAGAGGAGGTGGCCCAGGCCCCAGGCGCCCCTGCTGTAGACGCTGGAGAAGTGTCTCTTACAATTGTTGCTTAAAGCAAGTCGGCTGAGCTCCCAGCACTTGAGATTAATTAAAATGGCTTTTTCTCAGTTACCTAAACATTTATCAGGAGCTACAGTAATAATTAGCAGCAGCAGTAGTAATAATTAATCACCTAGTATAACCATTTATTGAACACTGCCTCCATGCCAGGCACTATTCTGACTTCTTAACCTGCATTATCTCATTAGTTCACCCCTCCACCTGATGAGGCAGGGTCTGTTATTATCCCCATCTTACAGATGAATAAATGGAGGCTGTAAGAGGTTCAGTCTTGCCTGATGACATACAGCTAGGAGGTGGCCCATTCCAGATGGTCGTGGTCCCCTTTTCTCTGATGCTCACCCAGGTGCCTGGGCAGTGCCCACTGTCTGGTCATACTACGAAGTCAGCCTTGTTGGGTTGAGTGCTGAGGCCCAGAGCACAGCCACCCACCCCTGCAGGCAGGGGGGAAGCACATCAAGCCGCCGGGTCCTCCAAGGCCACCCTCAGCCCTCCTCTCCACCAGGATGTGCCCAGCTGCTTCTGAACCTCTGCTCCTGGCCAGACCCACAGGAGAGAATGACAGACCTTCCCCGCCCCCCACACCACCTGCAACCCCACCATGGGTAGAGTCAGACATCCTGGTGTGGCCTTTATCAGAGCTGCTCCCCTCTTACTGGGAAGCCCCAAGCCTGAAAGCCTCTGTTTGTCAATAGATTTGGCAGGGATGAGCCGTAGCTCTGGTGGGGCTGGCTCCGTGGATCGCCAGGAGAAGATGAGGGTCAGGATGGGGGTCATCACTCACTGGGAGGCCAGAGGGCCCCTCAGGGCATGTGATGGGCAGAGGCCAGGCACCTGGCCAGTTCCTGGGGTCCTGGTGGAGCCACCTGTTCCTTGGATTCTCCTGGAATAGGATCCTCTGTATCTGAGACCCATGGACTCCCCTTGGACCTCAAAGGTAACAGGAACTCTCGAAATGGATGTAAATTTTTATACATTCAATTGGGAATTAGTCTATTGCTTTGTCAGATTCTCAAAGCCATTCGTAATCCCCGGAAAGTTAAGAACTAGGGTTGTTGAACCTGATCATCTAGTTTACAGGCAGTGAAAGGGGGGTGCTAGAACTACACAAGCAGTAGGGGCTTCAGAAGTAAGGATGGCTAACCTCTCCTGGGTGCTTACCATGACCAGGTACCATTCTGAGCATTTTAGCGGCTAATCTCATTTAATCCCTACAGTAACCCAGTGAGGTCCGTTTTGCAGACAGAAAACTAAGGCACGGAGAGGCTGAACACCTTGCCCAAGAGGCAGAGCCAGGGTTTGAACCCAGGCGGCCTGACTCCAGAGCCCACACACTGACCACTCTGCCACAGAATTTCTCTTCTCTTCTTAAAGCACTTTAGTGTCCCTCATCTCACAGATGTGTCAGGACTCTCTGAGAAGACAGGGATTATAGGTCCCATTTTACAGAGCAGGAAACTGAGTCCAGGAGTGTCAGGCAACTTGTTCAGGCTCACAGCAGAGCTCACAGCAGAGCAGGGAGAGAGAAGGTTGGCTTTCTGAATCCTGTGCATCCTTTCTTGTGAAAATGCACCCAGTACGTCATATCCACATAAGATCCAGAGATCTAAGGGGTTTGGGACCCATGTCAGTACCAGGAGTACCAGTGTTGGCACAGGGCATGATGGGGTCTCCAGAAGTGCCCCACAGGCCCATCTGTTTCAAATGCTATGTTCCAAAGCCAAGGAGGTTGTCCCTCATTCCCCTCTTTCTTTTCCAAAACAAAAATAGCTTTATTATTCCTTTCTGATGACAAAAGATCAACAATAATCAGGTAGGAGTTCAGCAAGTGAAAATAATAAAAATTGCTCAGAATCCCATTGCCCAAAGGCAACTACTGCTGACTGTTTGCTCTCATCTTGCCAGACATCTCTTGATGAGCACACACACACACACACACACACACACACACCAATCCCGCAGAGCAGTTCTTAACCTGTCTGCACGTTAGAATCTCTTGGGTGCCTGCCCCTCATTCTGATTAAGTCGGTTTGGGCTTAGGTATTTTAAGCTCTCCAAGTGCTTCTAAGATGTAACCAGGTTGAAACCACTGGTCTAAGTGGTCTTCTGCTATGTGCTTGCTTAAATCAACAGTATATCATGGAGGGAGGCCTTTCCAGGTCAGCGACAGCAGAGCTACAGTACTCTTTTCACGAGGCAGAGATTACTAGGAGGTACCATCATTTATTTTTCTGATCTTAGCTGGTTGAATATTCTGCTCGTTTCTGGCTTTCCGTATAAGTAATGCTGCAATGAACGTTCTTATCCATCCATGTTTGTGCCCTTGATCAATTAACTCCTACACATGTGTCAGAAGAGTCTGCACCTTTCAATCTTGATATATACTGCCAGATGCCACCCCACAGAAAGGTGGACTAATTTAGTCTCTCCTGAATAATTATATGAGAGCCCCATTTCCCCAGCTCTTCACCAACCTTGGATGTTGTCAGACTTAACAGCCCAATTTTGCATCCTCCCAAATGTGTGTCTGCCAAAATTCACATGGGCATGAGGCAAAGCCAATTCCCTTGGAAGGCTCACAGGGAGAGACTAAATTGTCATCCTGGCTAGGATTGTCTTTGTTCTGGAAACACTACTTTGCTGGCTGGGGAATGCCTGGGCACCCTCCCTTGCCATGGTGAGAACAGCTGTTCTCATCTTTGGTCTGACCTCAGCCAGCTTGTATTTTAGGGAACTAGGCCCCACAAGGGGCCTTGCCCGGGAGCTACAATTGGCCCTGTTTCTCCTGTATTTTATCTACCCAGCCTTTCAGGCTCTGTACCCTTGAGAGTCCATCCCTGAAGTCGAGATGGGAAGGGCATTCCCCAGGCTGCACTGTGGCGCAGCCACTGCTCCCTTATTTCCTTCCCCCAGTGAGACCTCAGATATGTAGGACCTCGCCAGCCTGCTGTTTCTTAATGAGTATCAACAAGGTGTGAGGGGGGCTTCCCTGGTGGCGCAGTGGTTAAGAATCTGCCTGCCAATGGGTTCGAGCCCTGGTCCGGGAAGATCCCACATGCCGCGGAGCAACTAAGCCCGTGCGCCACAACTACTGAAGCCCACGCGCCTAGAGCCCGTGCTCCACAAGAGAAGCCACTGCAATGAGAAACACGCGCACCGCAACTAGAGAAAGGCCGCGTGCAGCAACAAAGACCCAACTCAGCCAAAAATAATAATAAATAAATTAATTAGAAAACAAGGCATGAGGTATGTGATAGAAGATGAAAATACCCTGAAGGATATAGCACTTCAGATCACATGTTGGAAAGCGTTAACAAGGTACATTAAATGTTCACCTTTCAAAGGAGCAAGAAAGAAAAGGGTTCTTTCTTCTGTTAGGGGATTTGGCTCTCTGATCTCATTAGGCCAAGGGCTATTTAAACTCTGCCCCTTCGCTTCCCAGTGGAAGGCCCTGTGCCAGTCAGCTTTGGGGGCAGGGCGAATCTCGCCTCACTTGCAGAGTCTAAACAGGAGAAGACTGGCATTTAGCCTATGATCTTACATTCCTGTTGGGACCTCCTTATGGATGAGCCCTACTTGCCTTTCAGAGCTGACCCAGGTCAGAGTGGAGTGTTAGTTGGAAAAATCTGCTCTGAAGCAATTTAACCAAAACAACACAAAACAACAATGAACTAAGGTACTGGGGGTCAGGCTTCAGAAATGGATAGATCCAGGAAGCTCAAGTGATGACAAGATTTGGTCTCTCTCCAGCTCTTGGCTCTGTTAGAATCCTGGCAGCACACGGCTCTAGGCTTACACAGAGTCCCAGCAGAAAAGAGGAACATTTCCCAGGATGCTTGAGGAATAATCCCAGAATTAGCTCTGACTGGACCTGATTGGCCAGGCCCCAATTATATGCCCACCTCAAGGCCAGGGAAGGAGACAGTTGTAGCCAGTACTCAGGACCTAGAATGTGGGAGGGATGTTTACCAGAGGAGAACAGCAGATAACCACTACACAGAGGGATCCCTGGGCCAAGGCATCCCACAGATGGCCTGTAGAGTCTAGCCTTTGTTTTTTGAAGAGAATGGTTTAGAGCCAGATCCCCCCACCAGAGCCGGCAGGGTCTCTGCATTATGAGGAAAGCTGTGCTGTTTGGTTTTCCCTCTCTTTCAAGGAGGTCTCGGCTAGGAATTGGGACTAGTGAGGGTCCATGGACTCTGTCCCCTGGTCCACTTCTCTACTTCCCAGGAAGGTCATCTTCTTGTCAGCCTGTGCATGGGAGCTGTTGAAGGCTTGGAGATGCTAAAGCAAAGAGTCTGTTTTGGAACATGCATTCCCCACCCTGCCTTGGTTCAGTCTGGGCTGAGTTGCCCCTAATGCAGGGGTCCCCAACCCCCAGGCCGCAGACTGGTAGTGGTCCTTAGCAGTCTGTGGCCTATTAGGAACAGCAGCAGGCGAGCGAGCGAAGCTTCATCTGCCACTCCCCATCGCTCCCCATCGCTCCCCATCCCTCCCCATCTCTCCCCATTGCTCCCCATCTCTCCCCATCACTCCCCATCGCTCCCCAACGCTCCCTATCGCTCTTCATCCCCATCGCTCCCCATCTCTCCCCATCGCTCCCCATCGCGCCCCATCTCTCCCCATCGCTCCCCATCGCTCCCCATCGCTCCCCATCCCTCCCCATCTCTCCCCATCGCTCCCCATCGCTCCCCATCTCTCCCCATCACTCCCCATCTCTCCCCATCTCTCCCCATCCCTCCCCATCGCTCCCCATCCCTCCCCATCGCTCCCCATCTCTCCCCATCGCTCCCCATCTCTCCCCATCGCTCCCCAACGCTCGAATTACCATCTGAACCATCCCCCCACCTCCAGCCCCGCTCCGGCCCCCACCCTGCCCCCGGTCCCTGGAAAAATTGTCTTCCATGAAACCGGTCCCTAGTGCCAAAAGGTTGGGGACCGCTGCCCTAATGTCACTTCAATTCAGATTGCTGCTAAGTAGCTAAATGTGGTTAAAAACAAAGTATCTGGAGCCAGAATAGTGTGATGGTCAAGAACACAGATTCTCTCTGCTTGGGTTCAAATGCTGGTTCTTACCAGCTGTGTGACCTTAGGCAAGTTACCTAATCCCTCTGTGCCCCGTGTAAAATGGCATCTCACAATTGAGAAAGACTTTTGTTTTGTTTTGATTTTTTATAGTGTTTCTTGTTTCTGTTATTTCTTAATGGACTATTTTTTAGAGCAGTTTTAGGTACAGAAAATTTGAACAGGAAGTACAGGGAATTCCTGCCTGCCCCCTCCCCTGGTTTTCCCTATTATTAACAACTTTCATTAGTGTTACATTTGTCGCAGTGGATGAATCAATATTGATACATTATTATTAACTAAAGTCCATAATTAACATTTTAGAGGTCACTCTTTGTACAGTTCTACGGGTTTGGACAAATGCATGATGTCATGTCTCCACCATTATAGTATCACCCAGAATAGTTCCAATGCCCTAAAAATTCCCTGTGCTCCCCCCAAACCTTTGGCAATCACTAATCTTTTCACTGTCTCTATAGTTTAGCCTTTTCCAGAATATTATAGTTGGAATCATACAGTGAGTTTTTACAGCCTGGCTGCTTTCACTTAGTAATATACATTTCACGGTTCCACCACGTCTTTTTGTATCATCTGATTTTTCTTCACCAAAAACAGGAAATTTAGATGTCTAAAAGTACACTGCAAATAAGAAACACCATTTACTCTCCTTTCAGAGGTAGAAAGTGATGACATATTTTGCTATCTTTGCTTCAGATCTCCCTTTTTTTCCTGTCTACAAATGACCCCACTCATGTGTCTGGGGCCCCTCTGTCCTCTTCCCCATCACTTTTCCCTGAAGACGTCCGACCTCTACCATGTACTTGTGGTCCAGGGTCTCAGGGTTGCCCACCTCTGTGTGTATCCAGAAACCGTGTTGCACAGTGTGGTGTTGAACTTGTCAGGGATGGCACTCAGTAGTGAGGAGGTCTTTTGTCAGAAAACAACTTCTGAGGGATACAGGCGCTCCCGCATCACCCATGGCCTGCAGGGGCAGGGGAGGGCCGGGCGAGGCTCCACCCGGGGTCCCCTCCCTGAGAGCCGCCTGCGCCCTGGATTCTGCAAACTCCCCAACCCCACTGAGACGGGTCAGGCTCCAAGAGAGCCAGAGAACAAAGCGCCTTTGTGACTTTTGTTTTGAATCTGGCTTGTGACAAAGGGGGGGTGTGTGTGTGCCTGGAGCGTGGTGTTGATGCAGGGGAAGAAAACAAAATTCAAAATTGTGTCTTCTTTTTTTTTTGGTGTTGCCTTTCCTTCTCTCCCTCAGCTCTCCGAACAGGATTTCGCAATGGCAGCTTGGGAAACAGACCCAGCGCTCCATTCAGAAGTAACGTGTATCAGCCAACTGAGATGGCCGTTGTGCTCAACGGGGGGACTGTAAGTATCAGGAGGTGATGTTTGGCAGGAAGCCTAGGAGTGGTCAGCATTGGGGGGCAGCTTTGATGGGGACACACCGCTCTGCGGAGGCCGCTTACAGGGCTGCAAAGACAGCGGCTCACGTCGACACCCCTTGCGGCTAGGATGCATGCAGTGCTTCCATTTTTCTCCTTTCCTCTCGACCCCCGTTCTCCATGCACGGAACATCCACCTGTACTTAGCTGACCGTTTGTAGATTCGTTTGAAAGAGTCCCTGTTTCTTGGGGCTCTTGCACCCAGTGAATTAATTCTCTGGTTTTCATTATGCAGAAGGTGCCCCCGTCCATGCTGTCCTTCAGAAGTGACTTTTAGGAAAAGTCCAGAGTCACGAAACCCTGGCAGATTTTGCTAGCATCCAACCTAGTTGAGCTCTCTGTCCCCTGCTCCCTGCCTGCACACCGTGCCCCAGCTGCGTACTGGGTTCCAACTTCTTAAAACATTTCTGAAGAAACTGAAGTGATTATCATTTCTCTCCCACGAACACAAAAACAGGTTTACTATCTGATGCCAAACAGACCTTCAGCAGAATTGTCACCATTTACATTTTGCCTCAGTGGACTTACATCATTTTCTTTCTCTGGCAATCTAAAAGCTCACTCTCATTCCCACATTTAATTTCCAAACATAGCTACACGCTTCTTTCAGAAACAACACATGAGCCAGTTTACACGTGTAAATTGGATTTCCATTCTTTGTATCATGTGCCAATTCCATAACTCCACCTGGACTTCTTTGTTTTTAATGTGAGTCAGGGATGGTCTCTGATCTCTGGAGGGAACTTTGGTTTTCCTGGCCTTCAGATGATATGTGCTGCATCAGTTTGCGTTGGCGTGGAATGGGCTCAAAGCAAGCGGGCTCACGGACTGCGTTTGTGAAGACCCCCAGCCATCCATTGGCCCGTTTATTGTTGGGCACCAAGAAAAGCCTAAGTTTCAAGCATTTGGCCTGTGTGTTTTAATAAATTTAGTTAGAAAATAGCCCCATCAGTCATTCTTACCATTCTGATAAACCTTCTGATCAGTCATTCTTCAGCCCCCCTGGTCTGGTCAAGGCCAGTGTGCATAAAAACACCCTGGATTTAGGAAGTGAGGTGGGGTTCTGGGTAAAGAAACATATTTGTTCAGGTTCATGATTACAGCAAAGGGCAGATGGCCTTCCCCAAAATGGAGCATCCTACATAACACATAGTGGTTGCTGCCTTTCCTGGGAATTATTCAGCCCAGAAAAGACAAGGTAACTTATCTATGGTACGTTGTTAACAAACTGGTTTCTGACGTTGACGTTGCAAAGCACGGAGTTCTTAGTGTGTTATTCCTGTTTCCAGATCCCAACTGCTCCGCCAAGTTACGCTGGAAGACACCTCTGGTGAAAGACTTTTAAGTTCCAGAGAATAAGAATCTCTCTTACCGATTTTATTCCCTGGCTGTGTCTTTCTTGAGGGAGAAATCAGTAACAGTAGCTGAACAAGGCCGCCTCGCAGCCAGGAGATTTGGAAATCCTAGACAAGGGGATTTTGTGTAAATGTGAACACTGCTGAACTGAAAAGCTAACACCGTCTGCCCTCCCCTCCCCTGACACACACACACACACACACACACACACACACACACACACACACACACACACACACACACACACACACACACACACACACACACACACACCTCTAATACCAAACCAACCTCAAACCCTGCAAACTAAAGCAAAGCTAATTGCAATAGGATTAGGCTCACTCGAACATGTGGCTGAGAAGACTGTTTCATCCTCTGGGTATAGAACAGAACCAAGTTCACAGCCAGTGGGCCGGGCTGATGTTGGTTGAACATGGAGATCCCACACCATCGCCCCTCCCCAGCAAGTGCTGGACCTCAGGCAGCCTCTTGGAGATGACCATGTCACTGAGGAGGATGAATTGTGGCTTTCCCACAGGCCTGCCTCTTGGTTTTCACATTTCAGGGGGGTCAGGAGCAGTTAAGGAGATTGTGAGTGTGATTCCGAGGCGAGGCCCAACCGAATCATGGGGAGAGCTTTAAAAGCAGTGGTGGAGGGAGCCTGCCACGTGCCAAAGAAGAAAAGGCTGTCTGGGAGTTGAAGGGACCATCACTTAGGAAGCGGCCGCCAGCCACTGTTCCTTCTCTGGGCCTCTTGCTCTGCCGTCGATGGCAGGAAGCAAGCATGCCTCCTTCTGCGGGGCAGCTTCTGGCTGGGGCAGCCGTCTCTCCCCTGATCACCTCTCCCTCTTCCCTCCTCATGAGTGTTCCTCCAGCCCTTCCCCAGTTCCATCCCCACGTCCATTTCAGAAGCTCAGATGGGACCACCAGCTCAGCGTGCACTAGCTTGGCCAGAGGCCAGTGCCACCGCAGATTTCCCATGATGCTGTCACCCGGCAGGGGTGCCCCAGGGTGGAGAGGTAACGCCTGCTGCCTAGCAAGCAGTGAGTTCTTGGGTCTTCTATGCGGATGTAGTGAAAGGTCCGGGGTGGGGTGAAGCACGTGAGGGTTTCTTGCTGCTTTGGGAGGGTATGGGGGACATTTTTGTCTTGGTTTTCTGCAAGTTCCATGAAAATGGTTCTCTTCAAAGCCCATTGTTTCTGTCATGATTTCCGTCTGTCCTCAGCAAGTCATTCCTTTATTTGGCATTTCCAACATCTCGGCCATTAAAAGCCCCATGTTCTCTGCACTGTTTGGCCAGTATAATCGCTAGCAATGATTCAAAGCAAAGAGTTTTAACCTGACGGCATGGAATGTATAAATGAGCGCGGGTCCTTTTGCATATACTCTAATCACTGTATTGCTTTTTTCTATAAAACCAACCCATAAGCCTTTAACCTTTAAAGAAAATGAAAAAGGTTAGTGTTTGGGGGGAAACTGACCTCTTCATAAGCCGTTATGTCTGAGCTGAGTATGTTTTAATAAACCTTCTGATTTTTCTCGAGGCCCTAGTCTGCTGTGTCCCATCCTCTCCCTCCCCTGCCCGCATCCTTGTAGAGCACCGGGGTAGCGAGGCCAATCTGGCCACCCCTGTGTAGCCCTCCTTCAGATTAGCGCATTTCCGTGGGTTGCCAGCATGGGGAAGAGGGAGCATGGCGCCAGAATGCCGCCCCCTACCTGACCTTCGGGAAGCGCCTGCCCGCCCCACCCCCGGAGCACGTGCTTGCTTCTAGGGAGAGAATCCCATCCCAGCCCTCTGTGCCAGGAGGGTCACTGGGTGGACTGGAACTTGGAGTATGGGGGCGGGGGGTGGACAGAGAGAAGCTAGGACCCGGGGTGGAGGCAGATGCGTGCAGACCCAGCATTCTGAACGTCACAGAAATCTCTGAACACCTCGGTCCCATCTGGTGAAAAACGGCCGCGTTACATGTTCTCGTGCTGGGAAACGGTCGCTCACTCACACTCCCTGGAGTCCTTCAGAGCTCTCTGATCCCATCAGTGACTCAGGCTGCAAGAGCTCCCCTTGCAGAGGGGAGAGCAAACACGGTCATGTCCTCTCTAAGTTCTTGGCGGTCCAGGCGTGTCAGGTGGCGCAGCATAGATGGCTACAAGCGGAAAGGAACGTTTCACCACCGTAGAAATGGAACCGGCTTTGAGCCACAGGAAACCTCACTTAATGAGACCTTTTTCTTTCCTTTTCTTTTTAAATCTCTGATAGTTTTTGCACTTCTGGGTTTTATTTTATTTTGGCTTTGAGGTCAAGAGTGGGCTGAATGCTCTCCCAGTGAGGGTGGAGACAGGGAGTGAGGGGAGAGGGCAGAGAACTGTTCTTACAATGGCTTCACCTGAATGGTGCGAAGAGACATCTTTGCCAAGAGACTGTGGCAGCCAAGCTGCCCCCACGGAGTGAAGTTTAAATACAAAATTAAGTGGCACCTCTGTTTAAGGTCTGTTTATGTAAACAAGACATTGGGGGAAGATGACCTGGAAGGAGAGCCTGTGTGATCAAAACACCTAATTGTAAGCACAAATCTTTCCAGGTCCAGTTGTCAAACTCACCTTGGGACTATAAGAGCCACTCTTTCCCCTCTAATAGAAAACGGTCATTCTGTGCTGGATTCCTCCCCTGGAGATGGAGTGGAGGGAGGGAGGCAATCGGCCCCAAGAATTGACAAACCGGGAAGTTCTGTGTGTCTCAAGGGTTGCAGATTTGGTTGTTGAAAGCTGGGGAGTCACTGTTTTAGCACAGATTCTGTCAGGGCCCACAGAATGTGGGCAAAGTGGGAGGGGTCTTCCTGGTTAGGCAAGGCTGAGTTGAATCCCGAACCGAAAGGGAGCATTGTGGCTTTTATAATCCAATGATGCAATGATTATACCAGCTTACAAGGAGTTCTCAGCAGGTGCTTTTTATTCATTGACGAAGAGCTAAGGCTCGTTTTTGATAGATAATATATATTTATTAAATGTATTAATGTGTGTTTTATAATGTACCTTTATCCTCCCCTGGCTGACTGTTGCATACTTTAAAAAAATCGTTAAAGAAATTTCAGGACAATCAATGTGTACCATAAACGACTGTATATAAATATTACAAATTTAAAAGATTGTAAAGCATGGGCAAATAGGTTTTATTTTCAAAATGCTGTTCTTAACACAAAAAATAAAGGCTTTACTATTTACTTAAGACGTGTGGTAGCTTGTCAAAACAACCCAATACAACTACTTGGCTTTCAGATCTGCCTGGAGGCTAAGTCCATGGCATTTTGAATGGGAAAATCCTGGTTAGCAGCAAACTGCAGAACAATTGAGGGTAATAAGTCAGTTTACCC
Organism: Orcinus orca; assembly: GCF_937001465.1. Taxonomy (NCBI): domain Eukaryota; kingdom Metazoa; phylum Chordata; class Mammalia; order Artiodactyla; family Delphinidae; genus Orcinus; species Orcinus orca. Next base: position 65,139,560 of record NC_064574.1, on the reverse strand, counting down.
ATAAAATGAGGAATCTCTATAATGCTTTGGGGCCTAGACAACAAAAATTCTTTATCTTTATTGTTGTCTGCGTTTAAGTGTCTTATCTTGATGCAGTCAAAGTTAAGGGTCAGTCTCCTTGGGAAATGATCACAGGCAATAATGACTTTTTTATGAGAAGAGTACTCACTGGATAAACTTAAAACCCACTGCAGAGGTTTGGGACTTTATTTTAAATATGGATCTTTGCAAAGGTGGCCAAAACTGGGAAACTGGTAACTAGAGAAAACTTCAACATCTCTTGGAATCAGAGTTCACTGTACATTTTAGCAGTGGTTGGTATAGAAGAATACTCCTGAAGCACTGAGGAAATATATGGATGAAAGAATAAAATTGGGGGATAATGCAGAAAGTTAAAACTAGTACTTTCTTATGATAAACTATTTGCACTAAAACACGTTTGCAACGAAAGATTCTTATCCGAATGCACCAAATCTAGTTGTTCAAGAAAGCACAATAGAGGAAGCATAACCTGAACATTTTCCTCAAGTGGAGTAATTGGAGCAAAGAGGGGAAAGGTATCGACAGCTGTTAAGGTTGCGGAGTCTTAGCTGTAGCCTCTTCTTCATCCTCCATTTTGCATTTTACTGCAAAGAAATGAAAGAGAAAGTCAGGGTCCATTTACAAGCCTAGACAGACTTGGCTTCTGGAAACTGCAGACTTCGATACACAGAAGTCAGTTGCTTCGAAACCCACTGAGCGACTGCGATGGTTCTGGTCCCGTGGATCTATGGGGAAGAACACAGGGCCTTTGTCCTCCACCGGCAGCACCTGAAGTTTCAAAGCCACTTCATGTAACGTTCACGGCCATTCTGAGTTCAGTTCAGAAGGTCAAAAGTATGCTTTGCAGGTCGGGGGCCCTGAAGGAAGGAAGTTTTACTAAAGATGATGACAGATTCGAGGCTCTTGACTCGACCGAATCTGTCACCACTCACCCTGTTCCCCCCACACCCAAAATTAAAAGCTCAGGACAGCACTGGGGTCAGTTCGAGGCCAGAGGAGAATCTTTTCTAGTCTTTTATGGTCCGGACAAGAATGTAATCCGGGTGATTTCCTGAGTCGGCCAAACAGGAAAGTTAGCTGAACGCAGAGCACTGCACTATTTGTAAGGGTAATTGTCCCAATAGATAAAAGCCCCTTCCGCCAAATATATGGAAACCCAGTCCCCTGGTGGGTGGGAGATCCATTTGGAAAGACCCTCTCTTTTTAATATATCTTCGCTTCTAGTGTCCAAGTTAATGCCTGAAGGGTTATTCAGAGCAAGGCTGCAGGCTCTGGTCATGCTTGAAGAGCAGTGTTCGTGTAGAAAGGGTGTTGGGGGTTGGTACTGTGTAGAGCAGAGGTTTCGGTCGAGCCTGAACTCCCAGTGGCTGAGGGCACACGCTGGCCATGGACCCCATCACACGCAGCGCAGTGGACTAAACAGGCTAGCCCAGCAGTCTTCAGGCTGGCGCTACACAAAGACTTCCCAAGGGTTCTTGGTCATGGTTTATTCAAAGACAGTTTCCAAATCTTGGCTTTCTTGCGTGGACTTGCAGTTGCTCATTTCCCTTTCCTACCTCTCCCCATCCTGGCATTACCCAGGGTGTAAAAAATCCCCAGGTGCCAAACAAGGACGCAATTTGAAATGTTGGCATCCCCAGAGTCTCCTTTACTTTCTATACTTAATAACTATCAAATTTTAGAATGTATTTAGTTGGCTTTGTGAACTAGTATTGTATTAATAACTCAAACCAGAAAAATATTTTCAATACCAGGAGCCTGTGGTCACAGGAAAATTAATTTTTTTCAATGTGTACTATTTTTGTTCCATATATATAGAAGCTGTACAGGTAACCACAGTGAAGACCCTGTATGCCTCTAGGCCTATTGATGATGACAGTGCATGAGCGAGGATGGTCCACACCTAGGAGGTGCTCTCCCAGTATCCCGCTGGCCCATGATGTAATCTAGGATATGAATGTTTAGCAACAGGCTGGGGTGGCGGAGTTCTGATTTGTAGCGTTTGCCGGTTTCCATGTCTGATTTCAAGCTACCAGCCTGACGACATAAGACAGAGGTAGGAAGGGGCGCACACAACCAAATGGAGCAGCTCAGCACAGGGCTGTTCTAGTTCCCCACGGGGAGGTTGCAGGGAAACCCAGGCGCATGATGGTTTTCCACGTGTGGTTCGGGGACCAGCAATGTTTGCATCACTGGGAACCTATTAGAAATGCACATCCAGGCCCCCCGCCACAGACCTATAGAATTAAAAACTGGGGGTGGAGCCCAGCCATCAGTATTCTTAACAAGCCCCCCCCGCCCCGCCCCGGTGATTCTGATGGACACTAGATAAAGTTGAGACCCACTGACTACTGGTTTTTTATGCTGGCTGCGTTTAAGAATTACCTAGGTAGCTTCTGAAACCTGTTGGTACCTGGATCTCGTCTCAGACATTCTGATGTAATTGGTCTGGGGCCCGGGCATCAGTATTTATTCAAAGCTGTGTGTTGCTAAGATTCAGGGTCAAGAATCTTTCTTGCTAAGGGTCAAGAAACCCAAACCGTGGTTGGAGTCCCTTAAGGAAACGTGAATGCAAAGACCCTCAGAGCAGTTCACAGGAGTCTCAAGGTCTCAAAACTTAAGCCATTTGAATGACATTCTCTCTGGCCTACAACTGGCAGACAGACACTTAAGGCTACTGGTAGCGTGGAAGGAAAGAGGAATTGGCTGATGGGAGGAGTTCCCAAGCCTTGGGTTTTCTTTAGTTCCTCAACCCTGCTGGAAGGAAGAATTCACCTGCATGCCTTTCCTTTGTCCAATCCTGTCATGCCTTGAGACCCTCCTCCCCACACCTAGATTTTGACCTTGCCTGGGAAAAAGCCCCTCTCTCTTTCAGATCATTATACAAAAGTCTCGAAGGAGGAGAGTAGAAAGGGATGCTGGGGACACTCCTTCAAGTTGGAGAGTCAAGACACTAACTAGAGTTGATGGACTGGAAGTAAAGGTGTTGTGAAGCCTCATGATGGAATCACCTGGAACTCTGAACACTCCTGGTGCCCAGCCCCACCCCAGCCAATCAAGTCAGAATCTCTGGAGGTGGGGACTGCCCACCGGTGCAAACACACTGGAAAACTGGCAATATTAGGTGAAACTGAGCATGTACATTCCCCACAATGCAGCGATTCCATTCCTGTATCCAGCCCCTGGAGAAGCCCTTGCACACGTTACTGGCAGACATCAGTAAGGATGTTCATGATAGCAGAAAACTGGAAACAGCCCAAAAATCCATCACCAGCTGACTGCATAAATAAATTGTGGTTTACTGGAACAGTGAGTACACAGCACTGAACCCGAACGAACCACAGCTACCCGTGTCTGCTTACCTTAGCTTACGGTATTGAAGAAAAAGATGCAAGGCACAGAATAATACATACAGTGTGACTCTATGGCTAGCAAATCTAAATGTAGAGGGTTGCATATAAAGATGAAGAGAATCTAAATAAAAGCAAGAGAACGATTATCACAAAAGTTAGGGTAAGTGGCTTCATGGTGGGAGGGGGAGCCTTAAAAGTGTTCACAGTGTTACACTTCCTTAACTGGTATGGTGGTTACCTGAGTGTTTGCTTTATAGCTATCTGTGTTTTATGGTCGCTATTATACGTTTATTTCATCTCCTCCCAAGAAAAGGTAAGAAGAAATAAAGATGGTTGTCTGTAACTTGAAACTACAAAGTCAACTAATTAAGGAACGGGAAAGAGCAATTTAACTCTTTTGGGAGGGGGGGATGGGATTTAAGTGAGCTAATTCTCATCTGTCACATCAGGAAATCAGGAGATAGTGTCTAAACTTTTCCCTAACCCTAACCCTAACCACCCAGAGGAACAGCTCAGAGCTCAAAGTGACTACCATAGAAGAGGGTGACAGGGATGACGTTCATTCATCCTCCTGTTTTATCCTATATACCCGTAACCACGGGAACCATGTACAAGGATTACTTTGCTAAAAATTAAGAAGCAGATAACGTCTCTCCTTAGTGGTTTTTCTCCTCCAGGTCTCGGTGGAAGCTTGCACAGGCAGGTTATTCAGTAGAAGGAAGGAGCAAGGGAAGAGGCAGTGGAGGGGAGCAGGCAGTGAGATGAAAGACCCCAGTTTCCACCTTAGTTTAGAGACATCACTGTGGTTGGCTTCCAGCACCAACACACGGCTGCCTCCATGGCCCTACGCTGTCCTGGTACCACTTGGCGGACTGGTGCAGAGTCAGTTACGGAAGACCTTGAGAGAGAGGAAGATCCCAGAGTGATGCACCAGCCCTCCAGCTTCAGTTAAAGGCAGCGTGACAAGAAAGGTCTTGCATACTAGTGAGACCAGCTTACGCTCTCCTCCTCTCCACTGCCCCCGCCCCCGCGCTCTCCTGTGTCACTCAGTGACAGAGCTGAGAACCCCAGACATGGCTAGAGAAGCTGCCTACGACATAGGGAGGAAATTCAGGGACCACAGCGTCATCCAGCTACTCATTCAGTGTTGCCCAGATGTGGCCTCGGCACAAAGGACCAGCTGGGGCAAAAATACAGATTCCTGGGCCCTGCCTCAAACCTTGATAATCAGAATCTCGATGAGTGAGTGGGAATCAGCACCCACCACCTCTGCGCTTTGAGTGATCCTTCTGATGTGACAAGTTTGGGAAAGAGCGCTGTATCACTCAGCTATCACTCAGTGCCTGTTTCCTGAGAGCCCACTTCTGAGCGGGGCCCTGCCTCCTGAGGGCCCGGGAGGGGCAAGACCCGCAAAGTGCTCAGCACTGAGTCTGATCCAGAGAAGCACACACTACATATTAGCTATGACTATTTTCAGGGCACAGTCTTTGACCTCAAGAAGCTCACAGAGGGGGAGGCAGGAAAATTAACAGGGAATTAGAGATGCTTACACACCAAAGAGAGAAGCTGCTTCAGTAAATGTGACTCCATCACACAGATGGGTCCTGGGGTTACAAAGAGACTGGCTCACACCCTCAAGTCAGACAGATAGATAGATATTGCTTAAAATATATTTTTATCCAATTAGCACCCAGTTTTTAGGATTCCGGGTAAAAAGACAACACTTCTATGGTACTTATTGGGCGCTTCGCGCATATGAAGTGGCAGTGAGGTGCGTGCTGTTATTTTCCCCGATGACCGTACAGATGAGGAGACAGGCACGCAGGTTAGGTAAGGAGCCTGGGGTCACACTGTGGGCTGTCCGGCTCCTGCATTCATGCCCTTAACCTCCACAGGGTCGCGGTCTCTCTCCCCAGGGAGATGAAGATTTCTGTAATGAAGATGCAACAAAAGGTGCTGCTCCCACATCTCTTCCCACATAGACAGTTTAGGAACGACCAAAATGCCCAACACCTGTGGAATGAGTAGATACCTGATAATTTATAAACTTGATAAAATAGGATGAAACCATTCAAAATGTGCTTTTGCAAAGTTTGAAGGAACAAGGAGTCCTGCCAAGAGCAAACGACAGTGGAATTTACAAAATTCCTATAAATTTTGATGATGCAAATTTTAAATTGCTCCATTCCAAAAGTTAACAATGTCTCCAAGGGGGACACTGTGGCTTCTGTCTGGTGGTGTTGAAAGCCAACAAAGCTGATGGCTCCAAAGGTAAAGTGGAAGCCAGGTTCTTTCACCCAGTCATCTCTGCCCTTGTTTTCCCTCTTGCTTTTCTGAAAAAAAGTTTATTTTTCTTGAAAACAAGTGATTCCCATTTTATGTTTAGTCCTGAGTGAGATGTTCATAATACATCCTTTAAATGTGACTACCCTGTAAAAAATAAAATTACATTCATAACTAAGTGGTGGCCCAGCATTTCAACTCTTAAAAAAACTAAATATAGATAAAACGATTAAAAAGAAATGGGTGAATTTTTGTTTTCCCAAATGTCTACCGTCCACGTGCATCGCTATACCATTGGGGAAAACTTTCTAAAAGAATTACCAGAAAATATACCAGACAGAAGATAAACAGACTGTCAGGGCATCAACGTGTACACGGTGTTACTGCGGTCAGGCAGACCGCAGAGGTGGGGAGAGGCAGGGAGGAGGAGAGGTCGGGAGCTGGGGAGTCCCAGGGGAGCTGGCCTCCCAGTATCAGCAGACCCACTGTTGGGAGACCCCAGGGAGAGATCCACCCAAGGGTGAAGTTGCCTTAGTAGAGGTGACCACTGAAAAAATATTAATGAAATGTATGCTAGGAATAGTTTCTGATTGGGGAATTGGTAGAAAAGTAATGTTTCCCCCTCAGTTTGCTTGCTCACAGAAGGGTAGACTTTGGTGTCAAGCAGACCCAGTGTTCAAATCCTGGCTCTGCCATCTGCTAGCTGGGTGACCCCAGCCCCAACCCCATTTCCTCGTTTGAACTAAGTAAAATAATCTTGACCTCACGGAGTCCTTATGAGATTAGGGAGATAATGTACCGAATGTGCCCAGTGCAGGGACTGATACGTTGTAGGTATTCAACAAATGTGACTTCTTTTCCCCTGAGTGGCCTGTAGAAATACAGGCTGAAATGCGGCTAAAGAGTTCACTTAGCATCTTTTAAAACTTATAACATGTCACTCATCATCTGAAAGTTAGTTATCTTGCAAGCTCAGCTATCAAACATGGCCAAGGATTTGCAAGTAAGCAGAAGAAGCCAGTGTAGATGTTTTGGAATGTGTGCCCCAAACTCTGGTGTTTTAGTTGCAGGAGTGTCTCTGAGACCTCTCTCAGAGCTTGTGTATCCATCCTTAAAGTGTAATTCGGGCAAGCTGAGCTACCAGATTTCCTCAGAGCATAACTGAGTTTAGAAATGAATTTGTGTCCCAATGGCTGATAAGCACCTAAAAAGTGTGCATCAAAGAAATTAAAGCCACAGTGAGACAGCCACTACACACCCACCAGGATGATTACAATGAAAAAGACTCATCATACTAAGTGTCGGTGAGGATGCAGGACAACTTAATGCTCAGGCATCGCTAGTGGGGATGGGAAACAGTGCCAACACTTTAGCAAATGATTTGGCAGGATCTTGCCAAATTAAGTATTATGTATATACTCTCAGGCCCATCAGTTCCACTCCTGGCTAATCCTCAAATGAAGTGAGTTTACATCCACCAAAAAACATATACAAGAATGTTCGTAAGAACTGGATACAACCCAAGTGTCCATCAATAAGAGATATACACATTGTGATACTATTCACAGGAAAGCACACTACACATCAGTGAAAAAGAGGAAACTACTGCTGCCCTCAACAGTTTGGTTGACTCTCCCAGATGTAACAGCCAGCAAAAGAAGCCAGGCACAGAGTCTATACTCTTTCCATTTATGTGAAGTTTGAGAATAAGCAAAACTATTCTGTGGTGACCCTTCTTCATCCTGATCCAGGTGCTGGTTACGTGGTGTGTGCATACAGAGAAGTTCACTGTGCTGCACACTTAGGACTAGGGCACCCTGCTGTCTGTGAGTTTGACCTCAACAAAAAAATTAAATTAAATTAAATTAAATTAATAAAATAAAATAGGAAAATGGGGAGGAAGAGAATAGGCATCAAAATCTGAGGACGTTTTCATTCCGATCCAGGGCAGAGTCTAAGGTGCCTGACAGTCCCTGAGGGCTCCACACTTGAAACAGATTAGTAACCGTATCACACTATTAAGTAGAAAATTTGCATTTACTGAATGCTAGACATTATGTTCAGGGCTTTACACAAATTTATCATCTTGTTTAATCACCCCAGCCACTCTGGGAGGTAGATGCTATCATTATTCCCATTTACCAATGAGAAAATTAAGGCTCAGAGACACTAAGCAACTTGCCCAAGGTCACAGAGCTAAATAAATGGCCCTGCCAGAACTCTAAGCCTGGTCTGAGTCCAAAATCCATGGTCTTAACCATCATGTCATACTAATGCAGAGTATGAATTGGGGTCCCTTATCACCACCCAGAATAATCCAACAGAGCTTAAAGTCAGGTTGTATACTTTCCAATTAGGAGGTAGGGGCATGTACAATATATATTACCAAGGTTTTTTTTTTTTTTTTTTTCTGTTTTTACTGGACTGAATTTTTAAAATAAGATTATTTTTCAATTATAAAATCTGTTCATAGTCATTATAGAAAATCTGAAGAATATAGAAAAAAATATGAAAAAAAACCTCCACGTCCCCACTGGAAGAATATGTCATGGAAGATTTTCTTTCTAAAAAGAAAGAAATGTTGACGTGTAGAGGGTAATGTCAATAGTCTGGTATGTTTACCCCCCTTTCTTAACTGTGCCAGATGTTGGGCTGTGTTATTTTGAGGAAAGTTGAGCCAACTTGGAAGCCACAAGGCACTGGGGCAGATGTGACAGTCTTGAACGTGCAGTAATTACTGTTGTTGACTTCTAAACAATGTAAACTCAGGGCGAAGTCTCCTGGAAGGCAGCATTTTAAATGGAAACATTTGGTGCTGGAAGTGACAACAATAGTTATATTAAAACAGAATCTCAACATCAAGTTTTGACCCTGGAAAGGATCTTGATTTCTGGAAAGAGAGACATTTAATAAAAGCCATGTTTTTCACAGATGAGGGAAACTGAGGCTCCAACAGGGGAAGAAATGGGGCCATTGGAGCACAGCTTAGTTGCTCAGGGCACACCTTCTGGAGCCAGGCGACTTGGCTTTTACCATCATTTACCAACTGGGTGACCTGAGCAAGTCTCTTAACCTCTTTGAAGCCTCAGCTCCCTCACCCATAAAATGGGGACAGTAAGACCTTCCTCTCAGGAGACTGAGAGTGTGAAATGAGATGGTACCCATTGCCTGGCACATGGTAGATGCTCAATAAAATTATTTCTTAATTATACAGGCAATGCAGTGGCTGTAGAAAAGCTGGAAAATATGCTTTTTTAAAACAAATTTTCTTTAAATTATGTAAGTGAGCTTACGTCATACTCATGTGTTTATACATCTATTAGTATTTTCTTTTTACATCTGAATTTACAAGGGTAGCTCCATTTCGCGTTAGCATCAAGATTGGAGATTTAGCACAGCAGCTTAAATAGCCACCATCTAGTAGGCTGTCCTTCTAAATTCTGCGTCTTCAAAAGCCTAGGGAGTCAGGGGTGTGAATGAACACAGAAGAACCCTGTCAGCCGTGTCTTATGACTTTTTTATTTATCTCTGCATTCTCAGCTGCTGCTGCCAAGACTGAACCTTTAGAAATATCCCAGGCATTTTGAATGAACTCGGGTTATAAACAGTTCTCATCCAGTTCAGACTGGCAGAAGCCCTGTATATTGAATGCTGCCTTTAAGTGAAATGGAAACAGATCCTCCAGTTTATTTTTATATAGCTCCTCTGTGAGTGTAACAAGCTAATAATTAATTGAGAAACTATTTCAATCTGTAACTAGGGACTGGGGCAGTATTCACTCATTATCTTGGTAGTTGGTCCAGAACGCGAGGCAGACAGGGGTCCAGTCAAGAAACCCCGATGACGAAGCCAACTTTATCAAACCTTAAAAGAAGGAGATGGGAAGTAACATTCCAAGAGTTTCGACTACAGAGTTCTTTCTAATAGGAAGCCCACTGGTGTACTGAAAAGAAAATTTGAATTTTTCAAGCCCTGACATTGGTGAGAAACTTACTGACCCCCAAACAAAACTACTTTTTAGAAAGGATCACTCATATCATCTAGTCATTTTTACCCTCTAAATGTCTCCTAAACCCATCCACTTCTGTCCAGTTCCACTGCTACCAGGTCATCCGATCCATCTCCCACCTGCAGCCATGCTCATCTTTCTATAAAGCCCATCTGATGATGCCACTGCCCTGCTAAAGCCCTTTAAAGGCTCCCTGCTGCCCTCAGGATCAAGCCCAAAGTCCCCCGAGGCCACTGCTCCCTCCCAGCTCCCCGGTGCCTCACACACTGCTCTCATCGCTCAGGCCTTCTTTCAGTCCCCCTTCCAGGCTCAGGGTCTTTGCCTCCATCCTTCCCTCATCCAAAAGCCCTCCCTGCCATTCACATCTAGTTAATTTCTAGGGGAACCTATTCAAACCCCCTGCTGAAGTCTCTCGAGGCAGCCTGAACTTCTTCAGAGCACTCGTCACAGTCTGTAATCATGGATTCACGTGATTATTGGAATAGTGTCTGGCTTCCCCACTAGGCTTGAGTTTCGAGTAGAACAACATGTTGGCTTATGTTCTCCACTGAACCTCCAGCATCTGGCAGGTCCAGTCCTGCGCCCACAGCAGGCGCTCGATCAATCTTGGCTGAACCAACGAATGAAACCCTACTCTAGCTTCCTTTGGAAGCCCCCAGGCCTTTCTCTCTCAGACTCCAGACTGTCAAAAGGACACACATCTTTTCCAGCAATATAAAGGATTCTCCAAGTCAGTGGGGATGCCCAGACTTTAGTATCGGAGAGGCAAGTATTTGCATCCAGTCTCTAGCACTTACTACCAGCATGCCCTTGGCCTAGTCGCTAACCCTCTCAAAGCTTGTTCCCTCACCTATAAAACTGGGTTCCTTGCGGATCTTACTGCACAGGGCAATCTTGATATTTAAATACATTAACTGAGATCACATACACAAATCCGCCAGAAGAGCGCCTGGCACACAGCAGATGCAACAGGTGCTTAATAAATGGCGGTCCTCGTCAGGGTTCAAACCGCTGTTTGCCTCGTTTCCTAGGCAAAATATAACAAAATATAACTTGGGGTCTGACGCCTTCCTTCTTGCCTTCCTTTGCCAGCACCTATTGTGTTTGTTGACTCAAAGACCGAAAATGACGAACGTGCCAGACACAGCCATGCTCTCTTGGAGATAATATATGTTTGAATTGAAAGATAAGTGTTTTCAATAGGCAAACAATATCTTCAAGAGTTACATGAATTGGGTTAAACCCTCTCACAGCCATTGCTGGGAAACGATCCTAAGACACTGATCTTAGATACAAACAAATATTTAGGAATATGGACATTTATTTGGTGCATGATATCGAAACACTTCTCTTTGGCTGATGTGAGAAAACATTTAATGTCTACTCATTCTGACCGCAATTCCCAGGCTGATAGGAAAGACATGAACGTCACCTCACCATTTCCTCACAGGTAGACCGCTCCATTTCTGCTGCCTGTTGCAACTTTAATATAGCTAGCAACAATAACAACAACAATGATGAAAATAATAATCATTATAAGTACTATTTATTGAGTTCTTACAATATGTCAGGTGTTGTACAAGGTCATATATCCCTATGTTGTCTTTAACCTTCAAAACGAGTCTCTGAAGGTATTATTATCTCCAATTTTCAGATGAGAACACTGAGGCTCTGAAAGGTAAGTGACTTTTCTAAGATGCAAATGTGGGATTTGACACCTCATTTGCCTGTCCCTATTCTACTGCTCTTCAGGAAATCATCTCAAAGTTTGAATTAAAAGAGTGACGTTTTCAATATGTAAAAATATCTTCAATAGCTGCACAAATGAAATTAAATTCTCTTAGGAATGAAGGCAGCCATGGCAGCAATGTTTATAATGGTGAAACTTAGAAAGAAGTGTCCAATAAGAAAAAAATTATGTAGCTAATCATGTAAAATAAGTTTATAATATACGGGGGTGTGTTTACCATGTAAAGCTAGGTGAGAAAAGCAAGGATACATGGAAATAACTGCCACGAAGTATGGTCTCTCCAGTGTAAACTTAAAGATAGAGATCCATTTTCAGAAAGATTGACAAGAAAGATGACAACTGGAAGGTCAAGGGACCCGAATAGCCAAAACAGTCTTGAAAAAAGAGAACAAAGTTGGAGGACTCACACCTTCCCATTTAAAAACTTACTAAAAGCAACGGTAATTGAGACTGGGTGGTACTGGCATAAGGATAAGTATATAAATCAATGGAATAGACCTGAAAATCCAGAAGTGAACACTTACTTATGAAATTTATGTATTTATTTATTACATTTATGGTCAACTGATTTTCACCAAGGGTGCCAAGACCATTCAATGGGGGAAAGAACAGTCTCTTCAACATATGCTGCAGGACAACTGGATATCCACAGGCAAAAGGATAAAGGTGGACCCTTAACTTACACCACATACACAGAGTAACTCAGAATGGGTCAAGGACCTAAATAAAATCCATAACACCATAAAGCTCTTGAAAAAAAGTGAGTGGAAAAAAGTGGTTTAGACATGGTCCACGGTCCAACAGAATAGACAATGATTTCTTAGATATGACAACAAAAGCACAAGGAACAAATGAAAAAATAAAGTGGACATCAACAAAATTTAAAACTTTCATGCTTCAAAATACACCACTTTCAAGAAAGTTAACAGACAACCCATGCAACTGCAAAACATATCTCTGATTAGAGACTTGTGTCTAAAATAGATTTTAAAAAATCCTTACTACTCAATAAAAGACAGACAATCCAATTTAAAAAGGCAGAGGAGGGCTTCCCTGGTGGCGCAGTGGTTGAGAGTCCACCTGTCGATGCAAGGGACATGGGTTCGTGCCCCAGTCCGGGAAGATCCCACATGCCGCGGAGCGGCTGGGCCAGTGAGCCATGGCCGCTGAGCCTGCGTGTCCAGAGCCTGTGCTCCACAACGGGAGAGGCCACAGCAGTGAGAGGCCCACGTACCGCAAAAAAAAAAAAAAAAAAGGCAGAGGATCTGAATAGACATTTCTCCAAAGAAGCTATACAAACGGCCAATAAGCACCTGATAAGATACTCAACATCATTAGGCATTAGGGAAACATAAATCAAACCACACTGAGATACCACTTAACATCCACAAAGATGGCTATAGTCCAACAGACAGATAGTAAGTGCTGGTGAGGATGTGTAAGAACTGGAACCCTCATCCACTGCTGGTGGGAATGTAAAATGGCGCAACCACTCTGAAAACGGTGTGGCAGTTCCTCAACCAACTGAACCTACAGTTACCATATAACCCAGGAATTCCGCTCCTTACTATATATACCCAAGAGAAATGAAAACAGGTGTCCACACAAAATACTGCACATGAATGTTCATAGTGGCATTATTCATAATATCCAAAATGTGAAAACTCAGATGTCCATCAACCGATGAATAGATGCATAGATGTGATACATCCATACAATGGAATATTATCTGGCCATGAGTTGTATCCCCCTCAAATCCATATGTTGAAGCCTTAAATCCGCACATGTGACTGTACTGGAGATGGGGCCTTTAAGGAGGTGATTAAGTTAAATGAGGTCATAAGAGTAGAGCCCTGATCTGATAGAATGGGTACCCTTATAAGAAGAGGAGGAGATACAAGAACACTCCCTCCACTATGTGGGGACACAGCTAGAAGGCAGCTTCTGCAAACCAGGAGGAGAGCTCTCACCAGACCCAACCATGCTGGCACCTTGATCTTGGAAATCCAGACTCCAGACTGTGGGGAAAAAAATGTCTGTTGTTTAAGTCACCCAGTCTACGGTATTTTGTTATGGCAGCCGAGTAATACAAGTCATAAAAAGAAATGATGTATTAATATGTGCTACAACATGGATGAAGCTTGAAAACACTGTGCAAAGTGAAGATGCCAGTCACAAAGGCAAATCTATAGAGATTGAAAGTCCATTAGTGGTTGTCTGGGAATGGAAAGAATGGGAGTCTTGCGGGCTTATAGCTAACGGGAGTAGGGTTTCTTCTGGGGGTGATGAAGATGTGCTAAAATTGATTGTAGTAATGGCGGCAAATTCTTGGACTATACTACAAGTCACTGAATTGTATGATATATGAATTATATCTAAATAAAGATTTTTTTGTTTTTTTTTTTGCAGTACGCGGGCCTCTCACTGTTGTAGTCTCTCCCGTTGAGGAGCACAGGCTCCAGACACGCAGACCCAGCGGCCATGGCCCACGGGCCCAGCCGCTCCACAGCATGTGGGATCCTCCCGGACCGGGGCACGAACCCATGTCCCCTGCATCGGCAGGCATACTCTCAACCACCGCGCCACCAGGGAAGCCCAAAATAAAGTTATTTTTAAAAAAGAAAGATGACATTTTTATAGCAGTTATCTCTGGATGGTGAGACTTAGAATTATCTACTTTTTTGTTCAATTTTCCACAAAGGGCAAGTATTACTTTTCTAATCAGTTAAGAAGGAAGTTATTTTTAAAAATTCTGTTAAAACAAGTGCCAACAGTATTCTCCTTTTCTACAAAGCTGATAAAGCTCACATCTCCTCAAGAGTCGAATACACACTAATGCCAACTCCTCTGGGCCGGGCTTCTCAGTGTTTCATGTTCTCTCATGTACATTATCTCATGTGAGATTCACAACCTCTTTGTGCTGTAAACAAGGCAAATACCTATTTTCTTCCTGAATGTAATTTATATCCTGCTTCCTCCCTAAAAGGATTTCAGATAATTTACAAAAAATATATAGTTAATAAAAATAGAAAAAAGAAAACCAAGTCTGAAGAGAAATGGAGAATTTAGATATGCTAACCAAGAAGAGTCAGTAAGTTGCTATAAATGAGGTTTAAATTGAACTCTGAGCTTCCTGGCAGACTAGGCAAAAAGGAGAAGTTAGGGAAGAAGCAAACCATTTCCCCAAGGGGAGCCACATTTTTTCCTGGCACCGTTTGCTGGAAACATTTCTCATATGGGGATTTATTTTTGTAAAAAGATCTAATGGACCATGATCCAGGAATTCTACTCCTAGGTGTACACTCAAGAGATACTCTTAGATATCCACCAGGAATGCTCATAGCAGTTTTATTCATAATAACTAAAAACTGTAAACAACTCAAATATCCATGAAGAGTAGAGTGATAAACAACTGTAGTATATTCATACAAAGGAATACTATACCACCAGTGGAAAAGAACAAATTACTGATACAACCAAGATGGCTGAATCACATAACATGTGGAGTGAGCAAGCCAGATATAAAAGACTTTTATTTAAAAGATGATCAAAAAACAGGTAAAACTAGTCGAGGATGATAGAAACCAAAACAGTGATTACCTGGGGGCAGGGGGTGAGAGGTCAGGAAGATGAGGTAGGCGGGGTGGATTGATTGGGATGGGGCATGGCGGAGCCTTCAGGAATAATGGAATCTTGACCTATCTTGACCTAAAGCTGGTTGGTACATGGGGAAGATGTCTATTCATATCCTCTGTCCATTTTTAAATGTTTGGGGGTTTTTTTGATGTTGAGTTGTATGAGTTCTTTGTATACTTTGGATATTAACCCCTTATCAGATATATCATTTGCAAATATCTTCTCCAATTCAGTAGGCGGCCTTTTCGTTTTGTTGATAGTTTTCTTCTCTGTGCAAAAGCTTTTTAGTTTGATGTGGTCCCATTTGTTTATTTTTGCTTTTATTTCCCTTGCCTGAAGAGACATATCCAAAAAAAATTGCTAAGACTGATGTCAAAGAACGTACTGCCTATGTTTTCTTCTAGGAGTTTTATGGTTCCAGGTCTTACATTTAAAAGAATAAAACTGGACTACTTTCTCACACCATATAGAAAAGTAAATTCAAAATGGATTAAAGACTTAAATGTAAGAACTGAGATTATTTCATTTTTAAAAATGCATGCGGCAACCCACTAATTGTTTTCACCATCCACAGTGGGAAAAACACTGCTCTAACATGATTCATAAATTGTATGATTTACAATAGTAATTGATCATTATTGAACCCCTACTGTCTGTGAGTATTGGACTAAACGTGTTACATGCACTGTCTCATATGGGTTTCTCTAGGATCCAGTGAGGGGAATACTTTTATAATTTCTATTGTACAGATGAAGAAATGGAAGGTCGGAGAGGTTAAGTAACTGTCTCAAGGTCACACAGCCAGTGAGAATTTATAGGTGAGCATTAGCTCAAGTCTATTTAACTCAAATAACCTTGCCTCTCAGTTGGGCCTTTAGGAGGGTGTTAATTTCATTTTAAAGTTAGAAGATGGAAGATCAGGAAGGTTAAGTGCTTTGCTCAAAGATACACAGCTAGGAAGCTTCCAATTAGGGTTTGAATATAAATCTTGGGACTCCAGGCCCAGTACTCTTGCTGCCGCTATTAGCGGCTCACTTGGACAGCTTCAAAGGTCACTCTGAAACCTCTTAAATGACAAGTCTTCAGATGCCACGAAAAGCAAATGAGGGCAACTCCAAGACACATGGTGAAAGTAGAACACATACAACAGACTCAGTCTCCTCTACCTCCCTCCTGCTCATGGGATAAAATAAAGTACTTTTTAAAAAGTCTTTCTATACACCAAAGTATTATCAGTGACAGCATAGTGGATACCCTTTTTTTATCTCTTGATACTTTTCTGTATTTTGCAAAATGAGAATGTATTACTTTGATAAAGGGGCGGTTTTTAAGTTATTCTAAAAGGAATCAGTCTGTCCTTCTTAACATCTAGCCTCCATAGCTCTATACCTCTAAAATTTTCCATGTCCTGGACTAATGAGAGACAAATCTGAAAATTGGCAAGAGACTTTAGCTGCTCAGATCCTAAATTTAGATCCTCACGGTGAATACCATGCATCAACAGGGTTGGACTGGCACTTATAGAGAGAAGGCGGGACAATTAGATGGGTAGGACCATTGCCCTTTAAACCAGGTTAACAGGCGTAAAGGAACATGTGCTTCACGCTCTCAGCAATTTAATCAGAGGTTGGGTCCTGATGGATTTCGCATGAAACAAAACACCAACAGATTTCTCTGGAGCTTAACTCCATAAATAACATCTGTGCATTGCGGCATCGGAAGTGGGGAAGAAGAAGGACTCCCAAGCTGCCCAGTCTGCTACTTCCTTGCTGGGTGGCCCTGGGTACATTGTTCAACCTCTCTGTGCCTCAGTTTCTTCATCTATAAAATGGAGACCATACAGTACCTACTTCAAAGGGCTGCTGAGAAGACTGAGTTCCTACTAAAGATGTGCTTGGAACATTGCTTGCTTCATAGTAAGCACACAGGAATGTGAACAGTCCTTTTTATTATTTTAGAAAAGATGGATAATATATTTCCTTTTATTTATCTGGTTGGTTGCTTGGAAACAGTTCTGTTTACCTTAGATTGACTTTGTCCATAGGGTGTTTACCAAGCTGGATGATTTGGGAAGGGTATTGTGTAACACAGATTCAGTCATTTAATCAACAAATGTTTCTTGAACATCCACCACATACATGCCGGGCACTGTGCTAGGAGTTGGGATAGATCAGTGAATGACACAGAAAGGAAAAATCATCCAAGCTGCCACAGGAAGCTTCCATATTCTAGTACAGTCACACAAACAATAAACAAAATAAATCATTAAAATCCTGGGCAATTCAAAAGAATTAAAAACTTAAATAATTATTAATCGGTGACTAAATACAATTAAATACATCACATAGTCAAAGACAATTTGTTAAGGAACTAACATAGCAATTACAACATTAACAGATCTTCTACATGTAGCCACCGGAACAAACAGAGGACACGGGGCACCCAGCCATCCTGGAGCTGGCATTGTCCCAGATCCTCTATTGCAGCCAGGGTTGAAGGGCAATCACACATTTCTTTATTTCTCCAAAGCTGCAAAGAAGAATTGGCACCGACACCAAGTTCTTAATCTGTGCCCATGCATGTTGTAATAAAAGTTTGGAAGCAGTCAGTTCTTTTTTTTTTTTTTAAAGATATTATATTCTTATTAACTGCTACACTTCCACTTTTTTTTTAAAATTAATTAATTTTTGGCTGTGTTGGGTCTTCGTTTCTGTGCGAGGGCTTTCTCTAGTTGCAGCGAGCGTGGGTCACTCTTCATCGCGGTGCGCGGACCTCTCACTGTCGTGGCCTCTCTTGCTGCGGAGCACAGGCTCCAGACGCGCAGGCTCAGTAGCTGTGGCTCACGGGCTTAGTTGCTCCGCGGCATGTGGGATCTTCCCAGACCAGGGCTCGAACCCGTGTTCCCTGCATTGGCAGGCAGATTCTTAACCACTGCGCCACCAGGGAAGCCCAGTCAGTTCTTTCTGAATCACCCTGTA
The DNA here is from genome assembly GCF_937001465.1 of Orcinus orca. Lineage (NCBI taxonomy): Eukaryota > Metazoa > Chordata > Mammalia > Artiodactyla > Delphinidae > Orcinus > Orcinus orca. The sequence continues at coordinate 65,121,509 of NC_064574.1, read as the reverse complement.
GATAACATGCTAGTTGGGGACAAGCAGGGCAGAGGGATGGGGGTCGGGGGGTCAGGGAGGGCACACTGAGAAGATGACATTAAGCAGAGCCTGATGGAGGTAAGGGAGCGATCCATGAGGTAATTTGGGGTCTGTGCCTTCATTGTTTTTCCTCCTAATTTTTTTTATTGTGGTAAAATACACATAACATAAAATTTACCATCTTAACCATTTTAAAGTGCACAATTCAGCGGTATAAGTACATTCATATTGTGCAACCATCACCACCATCCATCTCTAGAACGCTTTTCATCTCGCAAAACAGAAACTCTGTAACCATTAAACAAGAACTCCCCATTCTCCCCTCCTCCCAGCCCATGGCAACCACCATATTCTAAGTATCTCATGTAAGTGGAATCACACAGTATTTGCCTTTTTGTGACTGGCTTCTTTCACTCAGCATAATGTCCTCAAGGTTCATCCACATTATGGCATGTGTCAGAACTTCCTTCTTAAGGCTGAATAATATTCTATTGTACGGACATACCACATATTTCTTATCTATTCATCCACTGATGGACACTTGGGTTACTTCTACCTTTTGGCTACCGTGAATAATGCTAACCATTAACATATGTATACAAACATCTCATTGAGTCTCTGCTCTCTTTCTTGTATTTACCCCAAACTGGAATTGCTGGATCATATGGTAATTCCAATTAAAAATTTATTAAGGAACCCTTTATCTGCATCATTTTACTTTCCCACTAACAATGCATAATGGGTTCAATTCTTCCACATCCTCACCAATACTTGTTATTTTCTATTTTTTGATAGTATCCATCTTTATGGATGTGAGGTAGTCTGTGCCTTCATTTTTATTTTATGTAACAGATTTATAAAAATATAACTCACATACCATACAATTCACTCATTTAAAGTACGCAATTCAATGGTTTTTAGTATATTCACAGACAGGTGCAACCGTCACCACGATCAATTTTACAACATCTTCGTTATCGCCCAAAGAATCCCCATACCTTTTAGCTATCACCCCCATTCCCTCAGCCTCCTGGCCCTAGGCAAGCACTAATCTACTTTCTATCTCTACAGACTTTCCTATAGGGACATTTCACATAAATGGAATCATATAATATGTGGTCTTTTGTGTCTGTCTTCTTGCACTTAGCAAGCTTTCAAGTTTTTCAGTTTTCAAGGTTCGTCCACGTTCGAGCACGTATCAGTCCTTCATTGCTTTTTATGGTGTGACCTTCGTTTCTGCATTGAACTTCTGTTGCACTTTTGAGAGCATGGATTCCAGACCTCTCCCACAGCCTACCCATTCATGGACTGGTGGAAAGGAAGGGTGTGAGAACAGCAAGGCAGTATGATGTTGTGGCAAGTTGTAAATGTCCTCAGCTCTGCTCTTTAGCAGCTGTTGACCAAAACCAAGTGACTTAACCTCTGAGACAGTTTCTTCTCCTGAAAGATAGGGGTGATAATAGTTTATGCTCATTCCATTTGTTGTGAAGATTAAAGATATAATAATATATTTAAGGTACGTGGTAGGCACTCATGAGGCTTTCATAAGGACCGTGGATCTCTGCAGACACCCAGGTGTGGCAGCTAAGGATAGAGGTAACGCTGTCCTGCAGGCTGTACACCATGGCAGGAGAGATTTCCCATCACCCTTCCTCTGTAAGCTCCATTTTCATTCAGAAAGTCACCCCTGGGTGTGACAGACCCAGGTGTGGTGATAGGAAAGCCCTCAATCTAGGAAATATGCTTCCCACTCCTCAAATATATGACCAAAGAGGAACTGCCTTTAAACATCCCTACTCTTCCCCCCAAAATTCTCCTAAAGTGCCAAATATCCAGGCTACCCTTCCCTCTTCTCCCCTCCCCAGTTACTCTCTGGCTCTCACTATCTCACCCCACTCTCTCCAGCAAAGCACAGAATGTTCCCCATCTATTGCTTTTGCCTTCGATCTTGAGACCAAACTCCCAAATCCAACAACCACCACCAAGACAAGAGCAATAGTTTTCCAAGGTTTGGATTTGCCCAACAATAGGCCTCTTTGCCCAGGAGGCAGGAGATTCTACAGCAAACACCTATCAGATTTCCTGTTTTATAGATTTCCTGGCTCACTTCTTCCACTTTTCAAAGAAGAGAGCAAGGCCCATCTAGCTGGTAAATTGCAGAGTTGGGCCAGGAACTCAGATCCCCTGAATTTTAATCCAGATGATATTGCATTAGTGAGAAGAACCCTTGCAAAGGAAGATTTTGAATCCAAAGCTATTACTGGAATCTTGCAGCTAATCCATAGTATCAGGATTTTGCTGATGTGGTTACAACAAATCCACTACTAAGAATAAACACATGTAATCCCTTTCTCTGGCCTCTGGCCTGACACATCCTTGTAAATTTCCCCCAGGGGATTCTAACCTGCATCCAGGAGTGAGAACCACTGCTGCAGGTAAATTACCTGGCGTACATTTTGTTTTTGTTTTTCTTGACAGTTTAAAAAATATTACTAAAATCAGTCACCAGTTATTGATCACTCACTTTGTGTCAAGGATCTATTTAATAGGATACATGGTATTTAATATTATTTAATCCTCACAGGAGCCCTCTGGGATGGGCCCTAACTGTCCCCACATAACAGAGAAGAAAACGGCTTCAAGAGGATGAGTGCCTTGCCCTGACCACTGATGGTAGGAGGCAGGACTCGGTTCATTCAGATCCCAGAGCCCATATTCTTTTTTTTTTTTTTTTTTAATTTTATTATTTATTTATTTTATTTATTTAGGCTGAACTGGGTCTTTGTTGCTGTGCGCGGGCTTTCTCTAGTTGCAGCGAGCTGGGGCTACTCTTCGTTGCGGTGTGTGGGCTTCTCATTGCGGTGGCTTCTCCTTGCAGAGCACGGGCTCTAGGCGCGCGGGCTTCAGTAGTTGTGGCATGCAGGCTCAGTAGTTGTGGCTCGCGGGCTCTAGAGCTCAGACTCAGTAGTTGTGGCACACGGGCTTAACTGCTCCGCAGCATGTGGGAGCTTCCCGGACCAGGGCTCGAACCCGTGTTCCCTGCATTGGCAGGCAGATTCTTAACCACTGCACCACCAGGGAAGCCCCCCATATTCTTAATTACAATGTATATTAGCCATATGTTGAGCATTTACATTATTAATAATAGTTATTTAGTGATCACTTTGTTTTTTCAGCCAGACACTATTCCGATTCATTTAATCCTTACAAAAACCCTATGGGGTGGTTACTAACATGAGTGTTTCCATTTTATTGCCATGCAAACTGAGTCACAGAGAGATTAAGCAACCACCACAAGGTTATACAGCTGATAAATGGGAAACTTAATCCAATCCGGTGCCGTGAGCCTTCCAGACATTTGTGGATTTACCTAAATCCTACAAAAGCATTCTGCTTTCTATAATGGCAAAGAAGGATGCTGAACAGTCAGATGATGGAATGAAACTAATGGTTGGAAGCATCCATTTACATAATCTTAAATTGGGGATTTGAACTTTGGGGGCAGACCAGTTCATAAAGGAAATCGTTTTTTATTTTACTTTTCATTTCGGTAGAATAGCAGGGGATCTTCGAGCATTTCAACAGAAGGCACATCCTAGTTGTGCACTTTTGCAACTTTTAAATGAAAAGATATGTATGGGACTTCCCTGGTGGCGCAGTGGTTAAGAATCTGCCTGCCAATGCAGGGAACACGGGTTCGAGCCCTGGTCCGGGAAGATCCCACATGCCGCATAGCACCTAAGCCCATGCACCACAACTACTGAGTCTGAGCTCTAGAGCCCGCGAGCCACAACTACTGAGCCTGCATGCCACAACTACTGAAGCCCGCGCGCCTAGAGCCCGTGCTCTGCAAGGAGAAGCCACCGCAATGAGAAGCCCACACACCGCAACGAAGAGTAGCCCCAGCTCGCTGCAACTAGAGAAAGCCCGCACACAGCAACAAAGACCCAGTTCAGCCTAAATAAATAAATAAAATAAAATAAAATAAAATAAAGATATGTATGAAAGTTGATGTCATCCTAACATCCCCACCCACTGGTGAGTCTTAAAAATAGAACTGATGAAAGTAATATCAAGGCATGAAGTCACTAGATTTCTTTTAATCAAATTTTTATTTCTTCTGCAGGTTAAAATGGAGAAGCAAGTAAAGTTTGGGGAGATATGAGAGAAAAAGTTAAAATGAAAATGACACCTTAGATTTCCAGATAGTATATTTCTTCTTAAAGAGGCATGGTAATATCAAAGCAATGACCTCATTTAGAATTATCCCTGAGGCATAATCATTCTCATTTTAAAAGTAGGGAAAATGAAGCACAAAGATTACATCACCCATCAAAAGTTCCGAAGTGACTTGGTGGCATTAAGTATAAACTGGTGCAATGTTTTGGGATGACAGTATGGTGATCACTTTCTAAACTTAATATATTTATATCCTTTGACCCAGCAATTCCACTTCTAGGAATTTATCCTATAGGAATACTTTCTGTAAGTAAGCAAGAATATACCTACAGAATGTCTGTGGATGCATTATTCGTAATACAAGCCAAATATCCATTCATTGGGATTTGTTTTTAAAAAGTATGATACAGATCTATCATTTTTATGGAACCACAAAAAATAATGAGATAGATCTCTGTATATGTGGCATGAAGAGATGTCAATGATATATTGCCAAGTGAAGAGAAAAGCAAGTTACAGTATACTATATATAATATGGTTCATGTTTATAAATATGTGTGTGTATATATACTTATGTATTAATAGGCAGATGAAGAAATTCTATGAGCTGACATACTAAACAGTGGTTGTCTCTGGAAAATGTTACTGAAAATTTGCCCTTATATGATAGATTATGTTTGTTAGTCACAAAGGGTCACACTTAATGCCAGAACCCACCTCCTGAGCCGTCGGCTACAGTGTTCTCTGCACCTGGGTGCCCTCTTTTGGGGCCAAGCCCTTCACTGCTCCTCATCTGTAGATGGGCAGGGAGTTTGGAAGGAGGGAGAGAAAAACGTCCTCATCCTTATCCACTCACCCCTGGCTTCCTGCTCTGATGGAAATGTCTCCCAGAAACATGGTTATAGATCCTGCAGCCTTCGGATTGAGGACCCAGACTCTCCTACCCTCAAACCTCCCTTATTCCAGTGGCCTGTGGTCATTTCGGCTAGTGTGCAGGGCAGGAGGCATGGCCAGACGCTGCCCACTGTCCAGCCTGGGGCTCCTGGTACCCGGATGGGAAGCTTTGCAAGGGGTCAACGAGCCTTACTGGACCCACAGCTTAAGGTAACTGGACACCATGGCAGGAGATGACCAGAGGTTCCCTGGCATCAGGCAGACCTGGGTTCAAATCCCTGGTCTCTGGCCTTCCTGGCTGTGTGACCTGTGTGAGTCAAGTAACCTCCCAGCTCCAGTTTCCTCATCTGTACAATGGAGAGAATATCTTCTCTCTGGGAGAGCAGGTATGAAGGCTACATGGAAACACAGGGCCTGGCACGCGGTACATGCTCGCTAACTCACGGCTACTCCTGAGCTCCGGACAGGCTTCTCTGCTCTAAGAGCTAAGTTCCAGCAGCATCCTAAGGTCACAATCAGGTGGTATGGCCAAGATAAGGTGCTTATTTTAAGACTATCCTTAAAACCCAATCCTAATAGTTAAGATTTGTCATTACAATCTAAACTTAAAATACTAGATTTAAAATCAAGGAAAAAAAAAAAAATCAAGGAAAGAAATTTCTCTGGTTTCTATCCCACTTCTACCCCAGGCTTTTATCTTTTCCCTCCAGAAGCAAATGCCCTTCTAAGAAACTCATTATGGGAAAGGAAGATTGATGTTCACTACGTTACAGTGTCTTCTTTACGAGAGAAAAATCAGCTCCAGTAATGAGTGCTTCCAAGAAACTTTTTGAAATTTGAAGGCAACAAACAATGTAATGATCCTATTTCCTTCATTGCTATGGCTTCTAGGAAGCTCAGAGCCACATTTCTATTTATTGTAGGAACATTTTTGAGGTTATTATTCACATTGCATAATGTATTAGGGAAGGGCCCAGTATTTCCTGAACAGCCGGACTGTCTTTTTCCTTATGGACACTATGAATTATGCAACAGGCCTTATTTCCCTCTTTACTTTGTCCCTAAGAAATCTCTAGCAAGTATAGGCCTTGGAGTAAGTATTTTGCTTACTGCATTCAATGGCTTTCTATTTTCTCTACTCTTAATTTTTCCTTAATCCAATTACCACATTTACCTAAAAATGTTATATTATATGTGTTTCTGTAAGCAACTACAAACTACTCTTGGACTGAGGTAGGGAACAAACAGGTGAGCAAACAAAAGTAAACAATCTATCTCCTTTGACAGGTCAGCCTCCCCCACCCTTTTCTTTAAAATATCAAGAAGTGATAAAGTCATTCAAAGAGTATTTACAGGGACTTCCCTGGTGGCGCAGCGGTTAAGAATCCTCCTGCCAATGCAGGGGACACGGGTTTGAGCCCTGGCCCGGGAAGATCCCACATGCCGCGGAGCAACTAAGCCCGTGCGCCACAACTACTGAGCCCGAGCTCTAGAGCCCGCGAGCCACAACTACGAAGCCCACCTGCCACAACTACTGAAGCCCGCGGGCCTAGAACCCGTGCTCCACAACGAGAGACGCCACCACAATGAGAAGCCCGCGCACCGCAATGAAGAGTAGCCCCCACTCCCTGCAACTAGAGAAAGCCCGCGCACAGCAACAAAGACCCAACGCAGCCAAAAATAAATAAATATATTAAAAAAAAAGAGTATTTACACAAATATACAATATACACACACATTTAAAAATTGCAATCTGATGTTGTGTGTATATATATATATATATGTAATCTGATGTAGTATATATAATAAATGTAATCTGATGTTATGGGAACAGTTTCTATGTTTTCTTTCTCCTTACTCACACTAGATTTCCAAATAAAATATGAATAGTCAGTTACAAAGCACATTTGAAAACAATTACCAGTTATATGAAGCTAAAAATATGCTATTAATCAAGAAGGGATTTTTGACCACATCTCAAAAATGACTCTGGCATCTTCTTTTGGATTATATTAGCTGTAATTCTTGTCACACATGTTTTTAAAAATAATTCCTGCAACTGTCCCAATGGATAGAGACTTCAGGATAACTTCACACTGTTTCTGTCCTAGAGGAAAATCCTGTTCAGGACGGCCTCTGGCTCCGTGTAACATGAGACAGGCTATAAATGACCATGGTTCTACCCTGACAGCTGATGCTTCTCTCCCTCAGACCTCCTGTCTGCACCAAGGTTGCTCCAAGGAATGAACTTGGCAAAATTCATTCATACTATAAATACCAGAGCACGATATGGATAAAATGGCATTGACTAAACAATTATATTATGTTTGTTTGCTGGATTTGTACATGGATGAGTTTGCAGTTTTCTTACATGAAGGTGAAACCCATTTTTATTTGCAATCACTCCACTTTTTTTCTTTACCGCAAATCTAAAGGAGAACTACATGTGTTTACTATTAATTTTCAAATTGCTTCATCAGAGCTCTTTGGGGTCTAATTACAGTGTCACCTTGGCTGGGGGGGATTGATTTTTGAAACCGCTACAGTACCCAGATTCATAAGGTTTAAAACAGGAAGTAACTCCATACATGAACTTAACAAAATGATTCAGCTTGGTGACCCCTGAAGGGGACAAAAAGTTCTACTTCACTTGATGGGCAGCACGTTGTACCCTGCTCCTGGCAATTCAGCCCTTACCCGAGGGCTTCAGCCAATGCAAACACCAACAGCACGAAACCATAGGTCATAAGAAATTGGACAAGCCGTATGTCATGTTCAGGAGGATTCCTGAGAGGTTTGGGTCTGATGGTAGAATCCAAAAGAGTGTCTTGTCTCTCTGCAACTCTCCTCCCATATGTGTCAGAACACGGGACAGAGAAAGGGCATGCCTGCGCCCCAGCCCTAGGCCCTCCTCGGCTGTGTGACCTTGGCAAGCCCTCGACCTTCCAGGGCCTAACTTATTCATCTACAAAATGAAACCCAGAGCTGCATCCACCAAATATGTACAGACTGCCTGCTCTATACCAGGCTCTGTGCTAGGTGTGGGGACATCAAGATGAATAAGACACACAGTCCCCACATGGAACCCCATGGAACTTAAGAGTCTAGTGGAGGAAATCAATACAAAATTGTTTGAAGCACAGAGATATTTTAATAACGACAATAACCAACATGTATGGGAACTATGTGCCAGGACTTATTCCAAAGATCGTCTCTTGCAATCCTTTAACAACTGTATGAGACAGGACTATTATTATTCCCATTTTGCACATGGGAATACTGAGGCTCAATGAAGTTAACTAGATCACGGTCACACAGATAAAAGTAAAAGGACTCCAAGGGCAACTCTGGTCAACTCCAAACCCCAGTCCTTTACCAGCTGTGCTGTATTGACTTCTTACCAAACTGACCACAGATCTGGGGATGGTGTTTAGAACTGACGTTTTTCCTGAAGACCATTTCACAGTCTCATCATAAATGGGAAATTTACCCCTGAGTTCACATTGGGGCATTTACTGAAAACCTCATCTTTTTTGGAAAGCACTGTTCCTTCTGGAACCCTCAGAAGGTGGAAAGGCAACAAGGGACATGGGCAGCAGGTGGCCGAGGTGGGACCTCTTTCACTTTGCCCTCCACTGCTAGCTGGATCACAGAGTTAAATCCAGTCTGCACTCCCTTCTACACAGCAAGCCAAACCAATCAGCGAACCAACGGCAAATCAACTCAAAAAAATAAGTAACAACAGAAATAAATAGGCATGCTGCACTTTTCCTGACCTTTAAACTGATTACAGCCCTGATTGTCTTCCAATTTTAAGTGAAATGAACCGGCAGCTGTACACAGACAAGCCTGCCAAACAGTTACAGCTCAAATTGCTCCTTAACAAGGGACACCAAGACCGCCAATTTGATGAGCTCCTGCTCTGTACCAGGCTCTGTCTGTATGTGGACTCATACAAGCCTCAGAACTCCATCCATTCATTCATTCCCTCGTTTATTCATTCAACCAAAATTTATTTGGTGCTCACTTTGTGCCAGCACTGCATGAGGACGAGGCCTTCGTCCGCATGGAGCTTACACTTCAGTGAGGAAGGCATGTAACTGCAAATAACGGAAGTACAATCATGCATCAGTAGGACACTCGGGCCTAGAGGACTCTACATTTTAAAGAGAACACAGGGCTTCCCTGGTGGCGCAGTGGTTGAGAGTCCACCTGCTGATGCAGGGGACATGGGTTCGTGCCCCGGTCCGGGAAGATCCCACATGCCACGGAGCGGCTGGGCCAGCGAGCCATGGCCGCTGAGCCTGCGTGTCCGGAGCCTGTGCTCCGCAACGGGAGAGGCCACAACAGTGAGAGGCCCGCGTACCGCAAAAAAATAAAAAATAAAAAAAATAAATAAATAAAGAGAACACAAACCACTGGGGATCTAGCACCTCCTTAGGGTCGCAACTCTGGCTGACTATTAGAACTGGGGAAACTTAACAGTAACATGGACGCCCAGGGCCCATCCCCATCAAGTTGGAATTTCTGGAGATGAGGCACTGGTATTTTTTTATCTTGTAATTTTGAATTTACAGAAAAGTTGCAATAGTCATCCAAAGAACTCTCAGATTCGCCATTGTTTATACTTGATCATTTTCTCTGTGTGTGTATATATATATATGTGTGCATGTGTTTTATAAATTATATTTTTCTGAATCATTGGGGATTAAGCTGCATATCATATCCCTTGATCCCTAAAACCTTCATCATGCATCTTAAGAATGAAGAGGTTTCTGATATAGCCCAAGAACATTGATCAAAATCAGGAAACTTAATAGTGCTACATACCACTGTCTAATATAAAGCCCATACTCAAAGTTTGTTAACTGTCTCAATAATGTCTTTTATAGCATTTTTCCCCATCCGAGATTCAATCTAAGGTCATGCACAGCATTCAGCTGTCACATCTCTTTGGTCTCCTTTAATCTTTTTGGCTTCCTTGACACTGGCATTTTTGAAGAGTCCAAATCAGTTATTTTTGGAGTGTTTCCTCAATTTGGGTAGATCTGATGTTTCCTCATGATTAGATTCAAGTTGTGCATTTTTTACAGGAGTTGTGCATAAGCGTCTGTGATGTGTGTCTTCCTCAGTACATCATACCAGAAGGCATGTGATGTCAGTCTGTCCCGTTATTGGTGACATTAATCTCCAACACTTGGTTAAGGCGGCTCTGCCAGGCTTCTCTCATGCAAAGTTACTATTTTCCCCTCTGTGTTAAAGACTCTGCCTTGTGAAGAGATATTTTCAGACTATGAATATCATGTTCCTCATCAAACGTTCACTCAGTGGTTTAGCATCTATTGATGATTGTTGCCTGAGCCAATTAATTCACTAACATGGTTATAAAATGGTGACTTAAATTTCATTATACTGCTAAATGTATTACTTGGCATTCTAATGTGGGAGAAAAGCTTCCTCTTCTCACATTTATTTGTTTATTTGTTTCTTTATTTGGTATCCATATGGACATTTGGATTTTATTTTTTTTAGTCAATGAGTTCATTACAGTCACTGTTGATTTTCATGCTTAAATTCTGATGTTAATTTTGATGCTTAAATTGTCCCAGATTTGCCCAGTGAGACTCCCTTCAAGCTGGAGCCTGTATTCTTTTCCCATGTTCCCATCAATTTTTTGAGCCTTCTTTATTTTCTGGCAAAAGACATTCTAAGCTCTTCTACTTTCCTTGCCCCAGCCCTGGAATCGACCATTTCTCAAACAAAACAAAACAAAACAAAAACCCAACCTAATTCCATTTAGAATGAGGGGTACTTAGAAACCAAGATCTGGGCACTAGGAATGCTCATTGCTTCTAGGGTTTTCAGTCAATAGCATTAGTATTTTTAGAAAGCTCCTGAGGTGATTCAAATATGCAGCCAATATTGAGAACAACTGTTTATGAAGAAGGGGCCTAACCATTACTTAAGCCGATGACTACGGGTAGGAAAGGGGGAGAAGAAACTCTAGGAGCTGTGGAGTAGTGAATCAATGCAGTGTGCTTCAAACCATGGGCCAAGACACATTAGTGGGCCATGAAATAAATTTACTGAGTCATGTCCAGCATTAACAAAATTAAAAACTCAAAAGACTAGAAAATACCAAAGGGTATTACATATAAGGTAATTTTTTTATAAAACTTTTGTTTTAGCTAGGTATATATGAAACCATCTGTACATTCATAGGTACTAAATTGTGACATAAAACTATTTCTTACTGGTTCACAGTCCAAAAAGATTGAGAATCTGTCCTAAAGGAGAGTGCTTGCTTTTCTCTCTTCTCTTAGACAAGAGTGGGTGCTTCCACCACCCAGGCCCTAAGACAAGGGAGGGAAGAGCCAAGAGAACAACTCAAAAAGAATGGGGGTGCTTCATTATCTGTCATCTCCTTTAAGGGCAGATTTACATTACACTTCATTCTACTGTGCCTGTTAGAGCAGATTCAGTGTGAACTGGGGAGACACGCTGGGGTGGGGCAGTGGAGAAGTCTGCGTGTCCACCGCTGGTTTCTTCTGCGTCAGGTGGACGCTGGGAGGTAACCTGAACTATCTTTCCATTGCCCCACCCGAGAGGGCTGGCCACTGGGTAAGGAGACCCCAGGAGCAAAAGGCTGGGAGTGGTCTGGCAGAGGTGGGGTCCGGGTGGTGGTAGAAAAGGGAGAGACAGAGCCAGATCCCTACAGGGGGTTCTGCCACGTGTTGTCTCCCCTGAGGAAGAGCTCATATGAAACACAGGAGTCAGTGAGCCAGCAAGGGGATGCCTGCCCACAAGACATGGGTGGCCACGCAGTCTCAGCCAGAGAAGCGGCAGCAGCCGAGAGAGGGTCACAACAGGAAGTGCAGAGAAGATGCCCCTTGGATCTGCCTCCCTCCCACCCAAACCCACCGAAGGAGCAAGTGGCTTTGAAGAGGAAAGGGTGGACGTGTGAAAGAGCAGACAATTCTTTCCCCCACTCCCAACCCCACTGAGGCAGAGCAGAGGAGGGTGAGTAAGCATTAAATTGGATCTGAGATTGAGATTTTTAAGTAGACTGGACTTTATGAAATCAGAACATACTTAAAAGACATGAAATCTAACCAATATGCCAAGCAGGAACTGGAAAGAGATTCGAGAGAACAGGGTTGAAGACAGTTTCTGGGCAAAAAAGAAAACTTTTGTTTAGACTCCACCACGCTGAGATTGCTCAATATTTTTCCTTTTCCCTTTAGGCAGGGCAACCTGGGAAGGCCCCTCTGAGGTGGTAATGTCCCCAGGCCTGGAGGGTGAGAAGAAATGGCCATACAGGAGCTGGGAAAGGATGATCTGGCAGGAAAGGAATAGAAAGTGCAGAGTCCCAGAGGTGAGGAAGGCGTTGGCATATGGCAGAACAAGAGAGACTGGAGGAGCTGCAGCCTAGTGAAGGCGGACAGGGACGGGGAGGGCGGGGAGGTCAGAGCACGGATGGTGGGAGTGTGATGGCCTGTAGGCTGCCGAGGTAGCTATGATCATTTTTTCTCCATTGGTTTTCATAATTGTAAAGTACTGCACTTATTTAAAAGATTCCAACAGTGCAAGATTCCCCCTAGTCCTAATTCCTAAAGGAAACTACCATTAAAGTATTCTTCCAGGCTGTTTAGACATCTCTCTGTTTCCCTGTATATATTTTTAATATGAATGAAAATTTATGGTTCTGCAACTTTTTTCCACTTGTTAATATACCATGAATCTCATTCCATGTTGTTGGTTAAATAAGTGATGCTAAATTCATACCACACAGCCATTAAACGTCATGATGGGGCTTCCCTGGTGGCGCAGTGGTTAAGAACCCACCTGCCAATGCAGGGGACGCAGGTTCGAGCCCCGGTCCGGGAAGATCCCACATGCCGCAGAGCAACTAAGTCCGTGTACCACAACTACTGAGCCTGTGCTCTAGAGCCTGCAAGCCACAACTACTACGCCCATGTGCCACAATTGCTGAAGCCCGCGCGTCTAGAGCCCATGCACCGCAATGAAGAGCAGCCCCCGCTCGCCACAATCAGAGAAAGCCCGCGCACAGCAACGAAGACCCAATGCAGCCAAAAAAAAAAAAGTCATGATGCCACTCTCTAGTGCTGACCGAATGATGTTCTGAGTATGTTTAGTGACAGGGTAGATGATATAACAGAATATACAGATGTACTTGTAACAGAATGTAAAAACCCATTTTTAATAATATATGAATATATATTTTTTTGCATCTTTTTGTACTGAAAAAGTATAGCAGGATGTGCACCAAAATTTTAACAGTGGTGAGATTTCTGATTTTCACCCCCCTTTTCTTTTTGTTTGTCTAATTTTCCTACCACGAATATGTAGTAACTTAAAGTTTAAAAATTAAGAAGGGAAGCAAATAGGACAAAATTGTGACACTTGCACATGACAGGTGATGGGTGCTTGTTCTCTTATTCTTAATACTTCAATGTGTGTATGTGTTTAATTTCTCAGAAAAGGGGAGAGGATGGCATAAAACACCGCTTGAGTTCAGACACACAGTCAACAGCTTAGAAGAAAAACTACCCATCACATTGATGGGCACTGTGACTCCAAAATGATGAGTTATTCTTGTTGTCTTGCAGCTAAAAAAAGAGACCTGCAGACATGGGATGACACTGAATGTGTCCCTGAGTGAGGGGAATGGCCATGTCAATTATATTGTCATTCCAAAGCTGAATCTTAACATGCTGCCACCTCCCCTACCCCCAATGGAGTCCCGCGCAGATATAGGGACCTTATAAAACCTCAGAGGGCTTCCTTCTTGAGCCTGGGGTAAGACTCAGGCTTTTTCTGAATAAACCAAGGGCTGTGAATCAAACAACTCACCTTTCTGCTCTTGCTTGGCCCAGAAAATTTCGACTCGCTGGCGGATGTGCTTGTCCTCACGCAGTTTCTTCTGCCACTGACGCAATTCTTGAATCTCAGGATCACAGCGAACCTGGAAAATTCCCCCAAAGCTTTAGTTCTCTTTCTACATACTTTTATACATTAGCTTGTAACCCTGCAAGGAAAATCCTTTACAAACCACCTGGATGTACTTTTGATTCTAAAGGAATCATTGTTCTAAATGAATTATCTATTCTCCTAAAGCTTATATAATATTTGAAAGTAAATGAGGTTGGATGAAGGTTTGCTACACTAATGGTAGGCTGAGAGCTTTCTAGATCTGTGCTGTCCAATAGAAATATAATGAAATCACATGTGAAATTTTAAATTTCCTTGCAGTCTCATCTTATTATTTTTTTAAATATTCATTTATTGAAGTATAATTGACATGCAATATTATGTTAGTTTCAGGTGTACAACATAGTGATTTGACATTTAAATACATTATGAAATGATCACCATAATATGCCTGGAAACCATCTGTCGCCATACAAAATTATTACAGTATTATTGACTATACTCTTTATGCTGTATAGTACATCCCCGGGACTAATTTATTTTATAACCAGAAGTTTGTACTTCTTAATCCCCATCACATATTTTGCCCATCCCCCCCCTCACCTCCCCTCTGCAAATGCCAGTTTGTTCTCTGTATCTGTGAGTCTGTTTCTGTTTTGTTTATTTAGATTCCACATATAAGTGAAATCATACCGTATTTGTCTTTTTTGTCTGACTTATTTCACTTAGCCTAATACCCTCTAGATCCTTCCATGTTGTCACAAATGGCAAGATTTCATTCTTTTTTTATGGCTGAGTAATATTGGCATATCTTGGAGATATTTCAGGTTCAGTTCTAAACCACTGCAATAAAGGAAATATTGAAATAAAGTGAGTGGCACAAATTTTTTGGTTTCCCAGTGCATATAAAAGCTATGTTTACACTATATTGTAGTCTATTAAGTGTGCAACAACATTATGTCTAAAAAAACCAATGTACATCCCTTAATTAAAAAATACAAAACAAAAAAACAATTACAATAATAATGTCAAAAGATCACTGATCACAGATCACCATAACAAATAATAATGAAAAAGTTTGAAATATTGCAAGAATTACCAAAATGTGACACAGAGACAGAAGAGATATATATTCCACATCTTTATTCATTAATCTATTAATGGACACTTCAGCTGCTTCCATATCTTGGCCATTGTAAATAATGCTGCAGTGAACATAGTTCCCCAACCAGGGATGGAACCCCCAGCCCTCGGCAGTGAAAGCGTGGAGCCCTAACCACTGGACTTCCAGGGAATTCCCATATCTTTTTTTAAAAAAATATTTATTTATTTTATTTTTGGCTGTGTCAGGGCTTAGTTGCGGCCCGTGGGATCTTTCATTGCGGTGTGTGGGCTCTCTAGCTGTGGTGCGCAGGCTCCAGGGCGCATGGGCTCTGTAGTTGTGGTGTGCGGGCTTAGTTGCCCCACAGCACGTGGGTTCTTAGCTTCCCGACCAGGGATCGAAACCGCATCCCCTGCATTGGAAGGTGGATTCTTAACCACTCTACCACCAGGGAAGTCCCTCCCATATCTTTCTGAATTAATGTTTTTGTTTTCTTAGCATAAATACCCAGAAGTGGAATTGTTGGATTATATGGTAGTTCTATTGCAATCTTGTTTTAAAAAGTGAAAATAAAGTGGCAGGATTATTTTTAAGAGTATATCTTACTTAACCTAAAAGATACAAAATAATATAATTTCAACATGTAATCAATATAAAATATAATTTATGAGATATTTTACTTTCTGTTTTCTATACCAAGGTTTCAACCTCTGGTATGTATTTTATACTTACAGAGCATCTTAATCTGGACTAAACACATTTTAAGTGCTCAGAAGCCACACAGAGCTGGTGGCTATTGTACTGGACAGCAGAGTTCTGGATTAATCACAGGTAATGCACTAACCACAGTTCCATTTGATTGACTGAGTGCCTACTGCATACTGCGCTTTGTGCTAGACATTGAGAATAAAGAGATAATTAATGGTAATTGTAATAATGATTATTGTTATTATTTTTAAATTACTAATATAACATATTTATTGAACACTTATGTTCCGGGCATTGTTTAAATGTTTTACAAATTTTAACTATCAAAACCAGGCAGAAATGATTATCTCCATTTTACAGATAAGGAAACCGAGTTTAAGTGGCTTGCCGAGTCTTGGAGCTAGGAAATGGTGGATTCAAATGTAGGCAGACTGTTCCAATTTCCCTTGAGGGACTTAAGAGTCTGGTAGGAGGGGACCTTCAAGATGGCGGAGGAGTAAGCCGTGGAGATCACCTTCCTCCCCACAAATACATCAAAAATACATCTACATGTGGAACAACTCCTACAGAACACCAACTGAACGCTGGCAGAAGACCTCAGACTTCCCAAAAGGCAAGAAAATCCCCACATACCTGGGTAGGGCAAAAGAAAAAAGAAAAAACAGAGACAAAAGAATAGAGACGGGACCTGCACCTCTGGGAGGGAGCTGTGAAGGAGGAAAAGTTTCCACACACTAGGAAGCCCCTTCACTGGTGGAGACAGGGGGTTGGGGGAAAGCATCGGAGCCACGGAGGAGAGCGCAGCAACAGGCGTGCAGAGGGCAAAGCAGAGCGATTCCCGCACAGAGGATCGGTGCCGACCGGCACTCACCAGCCTGAGAGGCTTGTCTGCTCCCCGGAGGGGATGGGCGGGGGCTGGGAGCTGAGGCTAGGGCTTCAGTCGGATCCCAGGGAAAGGACTGGGGTTGGTGAACACAGCCTGAAGGGGGCTAGTGCACCACAGCTAGCCGGGAGGGAGTCCAGGAAAAAGTCTGGACCTGCCTAAGAGGCAAGAGACCATTGTTTCAGGGTGCGTGATGAGAGGGGATTCCTTCCCCATGTGCCCACAGAAGGCAGAGCACTGCCTAAGCGAGCTCCAGAGACGGGCACAAGCCGCGTCTATCAGCTCAGACCCCATAGATGGGCATGAAATGCTAACGCTGCTGCTGATCAGCTCAGACCCCAGAGATGGGCATGAAATGCTAACGCTGCTGCTGCTGCCACCAAGAAGCCCGTGTGCAAGCACAGGTCACTATCCACACCTCCCCCCCGCCACCACGTGGGAGCCTGTGCAGCCCGCCACTGCCAGGGTCCCGTGATCCAGGGACAACTTCCCTGGGAGAACACACGGTGTGCCTCAGGCTGTTGCAACGTAATGCTAGCCTCTGCCACCACAGGCTCAACCCTCATTCCAATTATTACTACCCTACCCCTCCCTCCCCCTGGCCTGAGAGAGCAAGAGTGCCCTAATCAGCTGCTGCTTTAACCCCATCTTGTCCGGGCAGGGAACAGATGCCTGAGGGCGACCTACACACAGACACAGGGCCAAAACCAAAGCTGAACCCCAGGAGCTGTGCAAACAAAGACGAGAAAGGGAAATCTCTCCATGCAGCCTCGGGAGCAGATTAAATCCCAACAATCAACTTGATGTACCCTGCATCTATGGAATACCTGAATAGACAACGAATCGTCCCAAAACTGAGGCGGTGGACTTTGGGAGAAACTGTAGACTTGGGTTTGCTGTCTGTGACTGATTTGTTTCTGATTTTTATGTTTATCTTAGTTTAGTTTTTAGCACTTGTTATCACTGGTGGATTTGTTTATTGGTTTGGTTGCTCTCCTCTTTTTTAAAATTATTTTTGTATTTTAATAATTTCTTTTAATTTATTTATCTTTTATCTTTCTTTCTTTTTTTTTCTCCCTTTTCTTCTGAGCTCTCTGGATGACAGGGTCTTGGTGCTCCAGCCTGGTGTCAGGCCTGAGCCTCTAAGGTGGGAGAGCTGAATTCAGGACATTGGACCACCAGAGACCTCCTGGCCCCATGTAATATCAATCGGCAAGAGCTTCCCAGAGATCTCTATCTCAATGCTAAGACCCAGCTCCACCCAACGGCCAGCAAGCTCCAGTGCTGGATGCCCAAACAACTAGCAAGACAGAAACACACCACCACCCATTAGCAGAGAGGCTGCCTAAAATCATACTAAGTTCACAGACACCCCAAAACACACTACCAGATGTGGTCCTGCCCACCAGAAAGACAAGATCCAGCCTCATCCACCAGAACACAGGCACCAGTCCCCTCCACAAAGAAGCCTACACAAGCCACTGAACCAACCTTACCCACAGAGGGCAGACACCAAAAGCAATGGGAACTACGAACCTGCAGCCTGTGAAAAAGAGACCCCAAACACAGCAAGTTAAACAAAATGAGAAAACAGAGACACACACAGCAGATGAAGGAGCAAGGTAAAAACCCACCAGACCAAACAAATGAAGAGGAAATAGACAGTCTACCTGAAAAAGAATTCAGAGTAATGATAGTAAAGGTAACCCAAAATCTTGGAAATAGAATGGACAAATACAAGAAAGGTTTAACAAGGACCTAGAAGAACTGAAGAGCAAACAAACAATGATGAAAAACACAATAAATGAAATTTAAAATTCTCTAGAAGGAATCAATAGCAGAATAACTGAGGCAGAAGAACGGATAAGTGACCTGGAAGACAAAATAGTGGAAATAACTGCCACACAGTAGAATAAAGAGAAAAGAATGAAAAGAACTGAGGACAGTCTTAGAGACCTCGGGGACAACATTAAACGCACCAACATTCGAATTATAGGGGTCCCAGAAGAAGAAGAGAAAAAGAAAGGGACTGAGAAAATATCTGAAGGGACTATAGTTGAAAACTTCCCTAATATGGAAAAGGAAATAGTCAATCAAGTCCAGGAAGCGCAGAGAGTCCCATACAGGATAAATCCAAGGAGAAACATGTGAGGACACATATTAATCAAACTATCAAAAATTAAATACAAAGAAAACATGTTAAAAGCTGCAAGGCAAAAGTAACAAATAACATACCCATAAATAACCCATAAGGTTAACAGCTGATCTTTCAGCAGAAACTCTGCAAGCCAGAAGGGAGTGGCAGGCATATTTAAAGTGATGAAAGGGAAAAACCTACAACCAAGATTGCTCTACTCAACGAGGATTTCATTCAGATTCAATGGAGAAATTAGAACCTTTACAGACAAGCAAAAGTTAAGAGAATTCAGCACCACCAAACCAGCTTTACAACAAATACTAAAGGAATGTCTCTAGGCAGGAAACAAGAGAAGAAAAAGACCTACAAAAACAAACCCAAAACAATTAAGAAAATGGTAATAGGAACATACATATCGATAATTACCTTAAATGTAAATGGATTAAATGCTCCAACCAAAAGACACAGACTGGCTGAATGGATACAAAAACAAGACCCGTATATATACTGTCTACAAGAGACCCACTTCAGACCTAGGGACACATACAGACTGAAAGTGAGGGGATGGAAAAAGATATTCCATGCAAATGGAAATCAAAAGAAAGCTGGAGTAGCAATACTCATATCAGATAAAATAGACTTTAAAGAATGTTACAAGAGACAAGGAAGCACACTACATAACGATCAAGGGATCAATTCAAGAAGAAGATATAACAATTATAAATATATATGCACCCAACATAGGAGCACCTCAATACATAAGGTAAATGCTAACAGCCATAAAAGGGGAAATCGACAGTAACACAATAATAGTAGGGGACTTTAACACCTCACTTTCACCAATGAACAGATCATCCAAAATGAAAATAAATAAGAAAACACAAGCTTTAAATGACACAGTAAGCCAGATGAACTTAATTGATATCTATAGGACACTCCATCCAAAAACAACACAATACACTTTCTTCTCGAGTGCTCATGGAACATTCTCCAGGATAGGTCATATCTTGAGTCACAAATCAAGCCTTGGTAAAATTAAGGAAATTGAAATCATATCAAGTAACTTTTCCAACCACAATACTATAAGACTACATATCAATTACAGGAAAAAAAACTGTAAAAAATACAAACACATGGAGGCTAAACAGTACACTACTAAATAACTAAGAGATCACTGAAGAAATCAAAGAGGAAATCAAAACATACCTAGAAACAAATGACAATGTAAACACGATGACCCAAAACCTATGGGATTCAGCAAAAGCAGTTCTAAGAGGGAAGCTTATAGCAATACAATCCTACCTCAAGAAACAAGAAAAATCTCAAGTAAACAACTTAACCTTACACTTAAAGCAATTAGAGAAAGAAGAACAAAAAAACCCCAAAGTTAGCAGAAGGAAAGAAATCATAAAGGTCAGATCAGAAACAAATGAAAAAGAAATGAAGGAAAGAATAGCAAAGATCAGTAAAACTAAAAGCTGGTTCTTTGACAAGATAAACAAAATTGATAAACCACTAGCTATACTCACCAAGAAAAAAAGGGAGAAGACTCAAATCAACAGAATTAGAAATGAAAAAGGAGAAGTAACAACCGACACCGCAGAAATACAAAGGATCATGAGAGATTACAACAAGCAAATATATGCCAATAAAATGGACAACCTGGAAGAAATGGACAAATTGTTAGAAAAGCACAACCTTCCAAGACTGAACCAGGAGGAAATACAAAATATAAACAGACCAATCACAAGCACTGAAATTGAAACTGTGATTAAAAATCTCCCAACAAACAAAAGCCCAGGACCAGATGGCTTCACAGGCGAATTCTATCAAAGATATAGAGAAGAGCTAACACCCATCCTTCTCAAACTCTTCCAAAACATAGCAGAGGGAGGAACACTCCCAAACTCATTCTATGAGGCCCCCACCACCCTGATACCAAAACCAGACAAAGATGTCACAGAAAAAGAAAACTACAGGACAATATCACTGATGAACTTAAATGCAAAAATGCTCAACAAAATACTAGCAAACAGAATCCAATAGCACATTAAAAGGATCATACACCATGATCAAGTGGGGTTTATCCCAGGAATGCAAGGATTCTCCAATATACACAAATCAATCAATGTGATACACCATATTAACAAAATGAAGGATAAAAACCATATGATAATCTCAATAGATGCAGAAAAAACTTCTGACAAAATTCAACACCCATTTATAATAAAAACTCTCCAGAAAGTAGGCATAGAGGGAATTTACCTCAACATAATAAAGCCCACATATGACAAACCCACAACCAACATCATTCACAATGGTGAAAAACTGAAACCATTTCCACTAAGATCAGGAGCAAGACAAGGTTGCCCACTCTCACCATTATTATTCAACATAGTTTTGGAAGTTTTAGCTATGGTGATCAGAGAAGAAAAAAAAATAAAAGGAATCCAAATCAGAAAAGAAGAAGTAAAACTGTCACTGTTTGCAGATGACATGACACTATACATAGAGAATCCTAAAGATGCTACCAGAAAACTACTAGAGCTAATCAATGAATTTGGTAAAGTAGCAGGATACAAAATCAATGCACAGAAATCTCTTGCATTCCTATACACTAATGACAAAAAATCTGAAAGAGAAATTAAGGAAACACTCCCATTTACCACTGCAACAAAAAGAATAAAATACCTAGGAATAAACCTACCTAAGGAGACAAAAGACCCATATGCAGAAAACTGTAAGACAGTGATGAAAGAAATTAAAGATGATACAAACAGATGGAGAGATATACCATGATTGGAAGAATCAACACTGTGAAATGAATATACTACCCAAAGCAATCTACAGATTCAACGCAATCCCTATCAAACTACCAATGGCATTTTTCACAGAACTAGAACAAAAAATTTCACAATTTGTATGGAAACACAAAAGACCCCGAATAGCCAAAGCAATCTTGAGAACAAAAAACGGAGGTGGAGGAATCAGGCTCCCTGACTTCAGACTATACTACAAAGCTACAGTAATCAAGAGAGTATGGTACTGGCACAAAAACAGAAATATAGATGAATGGAACAGTATAGAAGCCCAGTGATAAACCCACGCACATATGGTCACCTTATCTTTGATAAAGGAGGCAAGAATATACAATGGAGAAAAGACAGCCTCTTCAATAAGTGGTGCTGGGAAAAAAGGACAGCTCATGTAAAAGAATGAAATTAGAACACTTCCTAACACCAGACATGAAAGTAAACTCAAAACGGATTAAAGACCTAAATGTAAGGCCAGACACTGTAAAACTCTTAGGGGAAAATATAGGCAGAACACTCTATGACATAAATCACAGCAAGATCCTTTTGATCCACCTCCTAGAGAAATGGAAATAAAAACAAAAATAAACAAATGGGACCTAATGAAACCTAAAAGCTTTTGCACAGCAAAGGAAACCATAAACAAAACGAAAAGACAACCCTCAGAATGGGAGAAAATATTTGCAAACGAAGCAACTAACAAAGGATTAATCTCCAAAATATACAAGCAGCTCATGCATCTCAATATCAAAACAACAAACAACCCAATCCAAAAATAGGCAGTAGGGCTTTCCTGGTGGTGCAGTGGTTGAGAGTCCGCCTGCCGATGCAGGGGACATGGGTTCGTGCCCTGGTCCGGGAAGATCCCACATGCCGCGGAGCGGCTGGGCCCGTGAGTCATGGCCGCTGAGCCTGCGCGTCCAGAGCCTGTGCTCCGCAACAGAAGAGGCTGCAACAGTGAGAGGCCTGCGTACCACAAAAAAAAAAAAAAAAAAGGGCAGTAGACCTAAATAAACATTTCTCCAAAGAAGTTATACAGATTGCTAACAAACACATGAAAGGATGCTCAACATCACTAATCATTAGAGAAATGCAAATCAAAACTACAGTGAGATATCACCTCACACCAGTCAGAACGGCCATCATCAAAAAAATCTACAGGGCTTCCCTGGTGGTGCAGTGGTTGAGAGTCCACCTGCCGATGCAAGGGACATGGGTTCGTGCCCTGGTCCGGGAAGATCTCACGTGCCACAGAGCGGCTGGGCCCGTGAGCCATGGCTGCTGAGCCTGCGCGTCTGGAGCCTGTGCTCCGCAACGGGAGAGGCCACGACAGTGAGAGGCCTGCGTACCGCAAAAAAAAAAAAAAAAAAAAATGTACAAACAATAAATGCTGGAGAGGGTGTGGAGAAAAGGGAACCCTCTTGCACTGTTGGTGGGAATGTAAATTGATACAGCCACTGTGGAGAACAGTATGGACGTTCCTTAAAAAACTAAAAATAGAACTACCACATGACCCAGGAATCTCACTACTGAGAGATTTCTTATATACCCTGAGAAAACCATAATTTTAAAAGAGTCATGTACCACAATGTTCATTGCATCACTATTTACAATAGCCAGGACATGGAAGCAACCTAAGTGTCCCGCGACAGATGAATGGATAAAGAAGATGTGGCACATATATACAATGGAATATTACTCAGCCATAAAAAGAAACGAAACTGAGTTATTTGTAGTGAGGTGGATGGACATAGAGTTTGTCATACAGAGTGAAGTCAGTCAGAAAGAGAAAAACAAATACCGTATGCTAACACATATATATGGAATCTGAAAAAAGAAAAAATAAAGGTTCTGATGAACCTAGAGGCAGGACAGGAATAAAGACACAGATGTAGGGAATGGACTTGAGGACATGGGGAGGGGGAAGGGTAAGCTGGGATGAAGTTAGAGAGTGGCATGGATAAAAATACACTACCAAATGTAAAACAGATAGCTAGTGGGAAGCAGCCGCATAGCACGGGGAGATCAGCACGGTGCTTTGTGACCACCTAGAGGGGTGGGACAGGGAGGGTGGGAGGGAGACGCAATAGGGAGGAGATATGGGGATATATGTATATGTATAGCTGATTCACTTTGTTATAAAGCAGAGACCAACACACCATTGTAAAGGAATTATACTCCAATAAAGATGTTAACAAAATTTTTTTTTTTTTTTTTTTTTTTTGCGGTACGCGGGCCTCTCACTGCTGTGACCTCTCCCGTTGCGGAGCACAGGCTCCGGACGCGCAGGCTCAGCGGCCATGGCTCACGGGCCCAGCCGCTCCAGGGCATGTGGGATCTTCCCGGACCAGGGCATGAACCCGCGTCCCCTGCATCGGCAGGCGGACTCTCAACCACTGCGCCACCAGGGAAGCCCCAACAAAATTTTTTTAATAAAATTAAATTAAAAAAAAGTCTAGTAGGAGACACAGGAGCAAGATCAACAAGGTGTGATAAGAGTAAGGATATCGGCAAGTACAAGAGAACACAGAGGGGGCAGCGGACTCAGCCTGGAAAGGTCAGGAAAGCCTTCATGGAGGAGATGGCCTCTGGGCTGAGTGTGGAAGGATGAAGTGGAGTTGGCCGTGGAGAGGAGGTGAATGGAGTGTCATGGTGTCCTGGGGAGAGACACCAGCCTGCAGAAAGGTGCAGAGGAGTGAGAAAGCAGAGGAGGCACAGAAGGCTCACAGCTGCTCCCATTCTCCCCTTCCCACTTCATCTTGCTACTCCCCACATGCTGGCAGAGGCACTCCTCACAGCATGGATTCCAAGACTGGAACTGAGTGACTTTATATATTTTATTGATATATGTATTTTGAAAGATATGTTAAAGTCCCAAAGAATGCTGTGAGAATGCTGTAATAGGGAAGAACAAATCTGACTCCATATTAGATCTGTTCCTTTTACTTTAATCTTTGTGCTCTGTTTCCTGTGCTGGTTCTGCATCTTTTGTAAAAGGATGTTGCCTATCAGAATTCCCTGGTGGTGCAGTGGTTAAGAATCCACTTGCCAATGCAGGGGACACGGGTTTGAGCCCTGGTCTGGGGAGATCCCACATGCCGCGGAGCAACTAAGCCCGTGCGCCACAACTACTGAGCCCACGTGGCACAGCTACTGAAGCCCGCGCGCCTAGAGCCCGTGTTCCACAACAAGAGAAGCCCCCGCTCACCGCAACTAGAGAAAGCCCGCACGCAGCAACAAAGACCCAACACAGCCAAACATAAAATAAATAAAATAAATAAATTTTAAAAAAAGGATGTTGCCTATAGGCTGAAATATACAGGATAACTCATTCTCAAGGCTTTGACCTTTAAGAGTCCAATCATATATAGAGATAAAAAGTGGGAGAACAGAGAATAACATTTGTCTTACTGGAGGTTTACAGGAACATTGTGACCTGACCTACATGGACGTATGTAAGAACGAAGGATTTCTACACCAAGAAGTTTGCAACAACTAACCACAGCCCTCCCTCACCTTGCCTTTAAAAGTGCTTTGCTGACACCCTTTAAGGAATTCGGGGTTTGGAGGGCACAAGCCACCCGTCTCCTCGCATGGCCCTGCAATAAACCTTTCTCTGCTCCAAACTCCGACATTTCAGTTTGTTTGGCTCTGTGCATTGGGTAACAAGACGTTATGAGAAACATGTCCTCATGAAAATGGTTTCCTTGTTTAATGGGCTCTATTGGTTTAAAATGAGGTAGTAGCGGGAACTTCCCTGCTGGTCCAGTGGCTATGACTCTGTGCTCCCAATGCAGGGGCCCCGGGTTCGATCCCTGGTCAGGGAAGTAGGTCCCACATGCATGCCGCAACTAAGAGTTCGTATGCCGCAACTAAAGATTCCATATGCTGCAGCTAAAAAGATCCCACATGCCGCAAAAAAGATCCCGCGTGCCACAACTAAGACCTGACTCAGCCAAATAAATAAATAAATATTTTTAAAAACAAAACAAAAAAAATGAGGTAGCAGGTTTATATTCTGGGGGAAGAGTTACCTATACAGGAATTAGTACATGGCACTGGGGCAGGGGAGGGGGTCACCCATTGCATGCCCAGATCAGTGTACCTGTTTCTAGGCAGTGGCCCTCACTGTCTATCCTAGGTGCCCAAAATGGTGACCTGCTTGCCCCTCTCTTCTTGAGGCCACAACTCAGACGGGCTGGGCTGACAGTCAGGATCTGGCATCTCGGGTGCTGGGGAGAGATGCAGGACAAACTGCAGCAGAAATGGAACTCTTGCATACCTGCAGGATTTAGCATTTAAGGAAAATGAGTAAAGGGAGCCTGGGGAGAGGGCAAGTAGGAGAGCACAGGCTTGTCTAAAGGGGCCAACTGCCCCCAGCTCTGCTGATCCAGGTGATGGCTCCAAGCCAGGGCCCGACCTCCTGATCTTCTGGGACACCGCTGGGTTTTGTGACTTCCTACTCTGATCACTGGGACCCAGCCTTCCTACTGTGATCGGTGCAGTTCTTTGATTTCAACTTTTTAGAGTCACCCACACATCCACCTCCCCAGGACACAAACACAGTCCCTGAAAGAGCTAGACTGAATTGGGTTTCAACATCCACCGCCTCACAGCACCAGAACCACTGCTATTCCATTTTGGTTCTCCCCCCGTCAATAGAGTCTACCTCTTCCTTCTCTCATAGTAATTTGACTTTGGGGAGCCTGTTTCTCTTCCCTCCCACTGGATTTTCAATAGAGTCACAAGTAACCCCAATTTTTAAAAATTATGGTAAAATGCACATAACATAAAATCTATCATTTTAACCAATTTAAAGTGTACAATTCAGTGGCATCAGTATATTTACAATGTTGTGCAACCATCACCACTATCTAGTTCCAGAAGCTTTTCATCACCCGAGAAGGAATCACATATGCATTAAGCAGTCACTTCATTCTCCCCTCTCCCCAGCCTCTGGCATCCGCTATCTGCCTTAGTCTCCATGGTGTCTTCTTAGTGCGTAGATCCACTGTCTCTATGGATCTGCCTATTCTGGATATTTCATATAAATTAACTCATATAATATGTAGCCTTTTGTGTCTGGAGTCTTTCACTTACTATTTAATATTTTTGAGGTTTATCTACTTTGTAGCATGTTTCAGTACTTCCTGAATGATATTCCATGGCATAGTCATGCCACATTTTGTTTATCTATTCATCAGCTGATGAACATTGGAGTTGTTTCTACTTTTTGGCTATACTTTTTTGTTTGTTTGGTTTGGTTTTTTTTTTGCGGTACGCGGGCCTCTCACTGTTATGGCCTCTCCCGTTGCAGAGCACAGGCTCCGGATGCGCAGGCTCAGCAGCCACGGCTCACGGGCCCAGCCGCTCCGCGGCATGTGGGATCCTCCCAGACCGGGGCATGAACCCGTGTCCCCTGCATCGGCAGGCGGACTCTCAACCACTGCACCACCAGGGAAGCCCCTTGGCTATACTTAATAGAGCTGCTATGAACATTTGTGTGTGAGTTTTTGTTTGAGCACATATTTTCAATTTTTTTTTTTTGAGTATATACCTAGGAGTGGAATTGCTAGGTCATATGGTAATTTTATGATTAATTTATTGAGAAACCACTAATTGTTTTTCACAGTAGCTGCATCATTTTATATTCTCACCAGCAATGTATGAGGGTTCTTCACATCCTTACCAACACATATTTTCCATTTTTAAAATTATCATTCTCATAGCCATCCTAGTGGGTATAAAATGGTATCTCATTGTGGTTTTGATTTGCATTTCCCTAATGACATCGAGCATCTTTTCATTTGCTTGTTGGCCATTGGTATATCTTTGGAGAAATGTCTATTGAAGTCCTTTGCTCTTGATAAAATTGAGATGTTTGTCTTTTTATTGTTGAATTGTAAGAATTCAATATATATTCTGGGTACTAGACCCTTATCAGATATACAACTTGCAAAACTTTTCTCCCATTCTGTAAACTGTCTTTTCATTATGTCCTTTGATGCACAAAGTTTTTAATTTTGATGAAGTCCAATTTATCTATTTTTTCTTTGTTGCTTGTGCTTTGGGTGTCATGTCTAAGAAACCATTGCTGAATTCAAGGTCATAAAGATTTAATTCTATGTTTTCTTACACGAGTTGTATAGTTTTAGCTCTTATATTTAGCTCTCTGATCCATTTTGAGCTAATATTTTACACGGTATAAGGTTAGCGTCCAACTTATTTCTTCTGCATGTAGACTGCAGTCTTCCCAGCACCATTTGTTAAAGAGATAATTATTTCCCCCATTGAATAGTCATGGTACCCTTGTCAGAAATCAATTGACCACAGCTGTATGGGTTCATTTCTGAACTCTCAATTCCATTCCCACAATGTTGTGTTTTTATTAAGTTAAAATTTATTGACCTTCTAAATAAGGTATAGGGATTGTGATTAAAGTTTAGTATATACTTATTAAATCCTAACATATTTAATACTGCTTCCAATTTAGCATAGGAATTACTTCCCAAAATGTTCATCTGGATTGAAAAAGTATTTTTTAAATGTGGCAATGTGGTTTAGATGAGTATACCACATTATAAGTCTACTGGAAATCCAAAGGGATTTGCCTTTGAGGAAGTTGAAACAAAAGAACAAGCAGCAAAATGTCTTCAGATCCAGATCCATCACTAAAATATGGAAATATAGTTGACCCATGAGTAACATAGGTTTCAATTGTGTGTGTCCCCTTGTATGGTTCAGTACTACACAATCCATGGTGGGTTGAATCCATGGATGTGGAACTTCAGATACCAGGGACCAACTGTGGGACTTGAGCTTCCTCCCATTTTGGTATCTGCACAGGTCCTGGAACCAATTCCCCATAGATACTGAGGGATGACTATTTTTTTTTCAGTTTCAAAGCAAGAACGACCACTTAAAAGTGATAGGGAGCCCAGTCACGACAAACTTGCAATCATCAACATCCTTTAACCTTTTACTTTCCTGGATTAGTTTCCCAAGAGTCCTGTTTCTTCCAGAAGGGTTCTCCCATGGGTTTTTATAACTAGGCATCTTGAGAAATTTTGGGATTGGGATGACTCAATCCCTTTCCGTCCAGAAAGTTCCTAGTTTCTTTATGCAGATTGATCCAATGCACCCGAGAGCTCTACTCACCAAGAGGAATTTGGAGAACTGGGCTTATCACACTCAAGAAAAATAAAGTTCTTCTTATAGCTTCTTCTTCCAGTGCATGGGGTATGGGGTGTCTTCCTTGTTTTAAGAAAACTACTCAAGTGATTTTCTTTTTCCAAAGTAAAGAAGACTTGACTGTTTCCAGCTGAAATTATAAATGAAAGCTACTCTTGCTTAAAAAAATAAAATTTGTCTATAAATGTATAATTTAAAAAATTATATACACATATAAAGTACTGTATATGTATCTACCTATAAATTATAAAGTTATGCAAACTTCAGAGAATAAAAATGACCCTATATTTATGTCATAGAACATAAGGTAATCCCCCAAATCATTTAAATTACAAACCAATGTTTTTATAATGTTTCCTAAAGTCTCATGTTCATAGGGTTAGGTACCTTCAACATTTCTGTTATGGGTAGGAAGGTTATCAGCTGTGGTCTGAGCAAGCCCAAATCCTCCTGCGAGGCCAAAAGGGGGGTTTGTCCACAACTTTCCCACAAGCTTCTGTTTATTGGGATATAAGCACACAGAAATCCCCACATTTCTGTACTGTGACAGCTGATACCCTTAATGAGAATAAACTCGAAGGATCTTCTGAATCACTAAAGAAAGGCTAGCACTAATTATAATCAGCAAGTTGACTATGTTTTATTATAGTCAAATTCTTTCTTTACCATTGGTTTATTCTTAAAGTTTGGAAGGATACACAAGGAGTGTGGGTTCCTCTAGGGAGGAAGTGAAATTGGTCGGGAGGGGGGCTTTCACTTTTTACTACATATTTTTCTGGATTGAATTGTTTGGGATGTTTACAATGAGCATATATTGTTTCAGGAATACCAGTGTTTAAATTTTAAGTAACAGGCTGCTGAGAGGCAAACAAGAGTTCTTTTACTTAAAAATAATGGATGGATTTTTGCTACAATCCCTTGAATCCCATTACCTAAGTATTCAACAAACAGAGACACCTGTTTCCCCATCATTCTGGAGGCCTGCCATTGTTCTCAGGGTTCTTTCTGCTCATCAAGTTAGGGTGACTTTCCTCCTTTTGGCCAGAGACCCTTCCTCTTTTCCTTGATTTCTTTCATTTCAAATCGAGGACTGCTGTTTACCAATGCGAAATATAGCAAACTTGTTAGTTAACCTCTCATTACCAGGAAAGCCTGGAACCCTAGAGAAGGCTTTTGTGAGCCCTGGGGAAAGCATGTCCCCATTGAACTGGGCTAATCCCGGTCATTATTTTTATGATTAGGGAATCAAGTTAAATAGCAGTGGTTGTGTCCATCAGCAAATACCGCAGAGTGCAGCGTGAGGTTTAACACATAAACAATTTCTTTGCAAAACAAAAGCTCCCTTTTGAGTGGCTTTCTACTTTTACTTCTTTAAATTACCACTTGTAGTCCTTCTGCTCTTCCAGGAGAGGCACACTGAGTTTCACACGTTATTGCGTACTTGACTTTGGGGTAAGACCAGGAAGAAGACACCATTATGTGGATGTGAATTTTTTAAAATGCCCATTAAGAGAGCAAACCTTAAGAGTTCTCATCACATGGAAAAAAATGTTTTTTCTATTTCTTTAATTTTTAATCTATATGAGATGATGGATGTTCACTAAACTTATTGTGGTAATTATTTCACAACGTACGCAAGTCAAATCATTATACTGTACACCTTAAACTTATTCAATGCTGTATGTCAATGATATCTCAATAAAACTGGAAGAAAGAAAAGAAACAGAAATATAATACCCCCCCTCAATGCCCATGAACCAGTCAAATTCTCCTAATGATATATTACTCCAATGAAAGCCAGTACAGGGTATTATGCTGGTGAAGAAAGCCAATTCTGGATCAGAAAGCCTGAAGCTGAATCTCAGCGCTGCAAATTACAAGCTGAGAAACCTTGAGCAAGTTGCTTAAACTCTCTGAGCCTCCATTTCCTCATCTGCAAAATAGGGATAATGCAAATATTTCCTTCATTGGGTCAGTGTAAAAAAGAGATGAGATATTGTCTGGCACAAAGTAAACTCTCA
This sequence comes from Orcinus orca, assembly GCF_937001465.1. Classification (NCBI taxonomy): domain Eukaryota; kingdom Metazoa; phylum Chordata; class Mammalia; order Artiodactyla; family Delphinidae; genus Orcinus; species Orcinus orca. Next base: position 65,090,608 of record NC_064574.1, on the reverse strand, counting down.
ATGTGTTAGCAATTTCTTAAATCAATTAATAAAGTAATGAGAATAATCTGAATTCAGCTCTGAAGTTGCATCCTACAATTGCTGTTAGGATATGGAGCCAAGAGGCTGAAGAATCAGTGATTCATCAGATTGAAAGTGAGGTCTTCTCCAAGGGTTTGCAAAGTATTGAGTACATAAAGGATTTCATAATTGTATAACTTTAGGCATTGGTTAGCTGGTAGACAAGTAACGTGGCTGTGAGGTGGTGACTGCAGGCAGGGAAGGAGTGAGAGGCTGCCTGGGAGTGATATTACCCTTCATAGCACTACACTTCTGAATTCCTATTAGCTCAGTTTTCCTTGCTTCTTGGAAAATCAGACAAAAACAGGGCTTCCCTGGTGGTGCAGTGGTTGGGAGTCCACCTCCCAATGCAGGGGACATGGGTTTGAGCCCTGGTCCGGGAAGATCCCACATGCCGTGGAGCGGCTGAGCCTGTGCGCCACAACTACTGAGCCTGCACACCACAACTACTGAAGCCCATGCGTCTAGAGCCCATGCAGCCAAAAATTTTTAAAAATAAAATGAATAAATAAAATAAATAAATTTATTTTAAAAAATCAGACAAAAACATGGCAGTAGCTATCCTCTCTGGATGATTCCCTGGAGCTTTTCTAATTGCTTTAGAGGAAGATACTTAATGTATTACATTTGCTACTAAGATGCTGGAAAGTAACACAGTGGACAACCCTTCAGCAGTGCTCACAAGAGGAAACCTCCAGCTTGGTGTGAGATGCCTCAGAAGGTTTTTACTACATGTTTGCCATGACTTGACATACTAGTGATTATACTGAAGCATTTTACACTCTAGAAAGGCAGATTTCAACATAAAGGAAACATAGGTTTGTGAACTCTCTCAATTACCTACTGAAATATTCACAGTTCCCAACTCCCTCACAAATTCAATTTTCTCTCTGTGAATATGCTTTGTGATTTCTTCTCAGATATTTGGCAAAACAAAACGAAGTTGGTTTCATTCTGGTGGTTATGAGTGTTCCTTACTGTCTTTAGGAACTAATTATAAAAACCTGCAGAAATCACATATTTCCTGGTGTTGCAGAAATACAGATACTCATCTGCAGTATGACAGTATGCTTCTTAGGAGTTACTTGGGCTTTCGGGGAGAATTAGAAGTGTGTTCTAGAGTAGCGTTTTTATTTTTAAATGTTTTTCTTCCTGTTTTTTTGAGATATAATTGACATAAAGCACTGTATAAGTTTAAGGTGTATGATGTGACTTACATACAGCATGAACTGATAATCACAGTAAGTTTAGTGAACATCCATCTCATATAGACAAAAAATTAAAGAAGCAGAAAAAAATGTTTTCCTTGGGATGAGAACTCAGGATTTACTCTCTTAACTTTCATACATAACACACAGCAGTGTTAATTATATTTATCATGTTGTACATTACACCCCTAGTGCTTATTTACCTTATAACTGCAAGTTTGAAACTTTTGACAGCCTTCATCCAATTCCCCCTCCCCCACTCCCACCTCTGGTAACCACAAATCTGATCTCTTTTCCTATGAGTTTGTTTTTGAAGTATAATTGACCTACAACACTATGTTAGTTCCTGTTACACAACATAGTGATTCGATATTTCTATACATTTCAAAATGATCACAATAAGTCTATAGTTACCATCTGTCATCACACAAGGATATTACATAATTTTGACTATATTCCCCACACTGTACATTTCATACCCCTAACTTATTGACTTTGAAACTGGAAGTTTGTACCTCTTAATCTCCCTCACTTATTTCTCTCCTCCAGCCACCCTCCTCCCCTCTGGCAGCCACCTGTCTTTTCTCTGTATCTATGACTCTGTTTCTGTTTTATGTTTATTCATGTGTTTTGTTTTTTAGACTCCACATATAAGTGAAATCATACAGTATTTGTCTTTCTCTGACTTATCTCACTTAACATATACCCTCTAGGTCCATCCATGTTGTTGCAAATGGCAAGATTTCATTCTTTTTTATGGCTGAGTAATATTCCAGTGTATACATGTATATATACACATCTTCCTCATCCGTTCATCTTTTGATGGGCACTTAGATTGGTTCCATTAAAGAAGCATTTTTTAAATGGTGGGTTGTAGCACATTAGTGGGTAGTAAATTCAATTTAGTGGGTTGTGAATAGCATTTTTACATATCAGTCTAATCTGATAGAAAATAAGAGTTTTCCTTTATCATTAAGGACCCTCTTTAGAACACTTTAACTCCAATCTTCCTACTCTCAACTTTCATGTGATTGTCGTCTAGAATTTCCATTTCCCCTCAGTTATCCCCCATTGGGGTCTGTGTGTGTGTATTTTACATATTACATTGTATATATATGTTGCATTGTATTATATATATTTGTATATAATAGTCAATGCATATATATATAATAGTCAATGCCTATTTAGATTTATCAGTTTCCTCATTCACCATTTTTCTTGCATCCCACTCCCATCCCACTCCTTCCTTATGGGTTCAATTTCCTTCTAACCAAAGAACCTCATTTAGTAGTTCTTTCAGTAAGCGATGTGTTTGAAAATGTATTTACTCTTGCTCTTGAATGATAATTTCGTGGGGCATATAATTCTAGGTTGAACATTACTTTCCCTTAGGATTAGATGATAATACACTGTTTTCTGGCACATACTACTGCTGATTGGAAGTCTTAGTGTCATTGTTTTTCCTTTGTAGGTAATTCTTCCTTCAAGATAGCTTTAAGGCTTCTTCGCTTTTGTCATTCCAAAGTTTCACCATGCGTTTTGATGTGGTTTTGTCCTTATCTATCTAGTTCAAGATTCACGTTTCTTCAACTTTGTAATATTCTCACTCAATATCTCTGTGAATCTTGCCTCTGCCCATTCATTCTATCGTCACCCACTGAAACTCCTATTAGATTTTTATTGGACCTTCTCATCCCGTCTCTGTCTCAATGCTTTTCCACATTTCCCATTTCTCTCTCTCTGCTGCATTCTATTGCCCAGCTTACTAATTACTCCTCCGGCTGTGTCTATCTGCTACTTAACTCATACCCAAAACATGGTCCATGGATCAGCAACGTCAGCATCACCTGGGATTTGTTAGCAATGCAAATTCATGGGCTTCACCTGAGACCTATGAAGTCAGAATTGAGTTAGAGAGTGGCGCCCAGGAATCAGTGTTTTCACAAACTCTCCAGGTGATTCTGATACTCACTGAAGTTTGAGAGGTACTGCGTTAGCCCATTCACTAAATTGTTTTCATTTCTACTTAGTTCTTTTCAAACCTCATCTTTTTTTTTCCTTATAGCCCTTTTAAAAAATTTTTAGTAAATCTCTATAATCATCTTAAACATACTTATTTCATAGTTTCAAACTGCCATTCTTGGGGGCTTGGATTCTCCAGTTGGTTGTATTTACTGACTCCCCGCTTCCTTGTTGGTTTATTTTTATTATGAGCTCATAATCACTGAGGGCCCTAATTCCAGGTCCAAGTTTGCCCAGGTCTGAGGTCATGTCTTTTATCCAGGGGTCAGTAAGCTTTTTTTGGTAAAAAGTCAGATAGTAAATATTTTTTGGCTTTATGGGCCATATTATCTCTGTCCCAGTGACTCAACTCTGCCATTATACACAAAAGCAGCCACAGCCAACTTGTTTTAAAAACATGGGCATGACTGTTCCAATAAAACTTTATAAAAATAGACAGTGGGCTAGATTTGGTCCACAGGCTATAGTTTGCCCACCCCTGCTCTTAACCTTGAGTGGACATTTTCTAATGTAGCCCCCACCTTCCCTAATTGCCTCTTCCATCTCTGGGTATTTCATAAATATTATTGTTTTAAGACCATTTCTTCAACTACCTGACGATACTGAGATCACTTAGGGCACTTGTTAAAAACAGCATCCCAGGCTGTTGCCCTGTAGGTTCTGATTCAGTCCATGTGAAATGGAAAAAGACGTGAGTGTATTTAGTAAGAACCCCAGGTGACCTAGTGATCCAAAAAGTTTGCAAAACCCACTCTCATGGAAGAGGATGCAAAGAATGAACTTAATGTTGAGGCTGTACCACTTAGTCTCAGTCCTTACTCACGTGTTGCCACGTTGATTATTGCAAATCCCTAAATTCAGAGTCAAGAAGGACCACTCAGCCTCCTAGTGTGCGGTCAGGAGCCAGGGTCTGTGTGACTCATGAACAGCAGCTGCTTTTTGTGAGCTAATCTTTTCAGTGCAATTCTACAAAGTCCTTCCCCCAGGAAATCACACCTATTTTTTTTTCTTTTACTGAAGTCCCTTTAATAATAAAGCCATACCGCAGTACATACTTGGAAAAAATGGAATTTCCCCCAACGGCTCAGTGATGACAGTTGAGATAAAGTTCATCCAACTTTTCTTGGTACTTGTTTACCCAAATAATCAGGGAATAAGTAAGTTGCAAAAGCATTTTAGGTATTTGATGAACCTTCCAATGATGTACAGGGTTAAATCACAGCAAAGTTTGCTATGCCACAGACTGTGTTATTGCATAAAGCTTTGATCTCTTTCTTACCATCAATACCCAGGGCTGACATTCATGCTGCCCAGACGCTTCTAACGTGCAGTCAAGGTTGAAGGCTACTGTTCCCCACCACGAGTGGCCCTCAAAGTGCCATCCCCCAACCAGCAGCATCAGCATCATTGGAGGGTGAGTTTGAAATGCCCCACTCCGGTCCTGCTGACTCAGGTACTCTGGGGTTGGGGCCCAGCAATCCGTGTGTTAACAGGCCTTCCAGATAATTCTGATGCAGGCTACCATTTGAGAATCGTTGCACTGTGCCCCCAGTGGATCCCTGCCCCTTGGAAAACTTTGCCACTCTCCTCATTAAGAGGGGAGTGTATTCCCCCTTCTCCTGAATCTAGGCGAGCCTGGTGAATTACTCTGACCAAGAGAAGAACTGAAATGCTGCTGTGCCAGTTCCAGAGTTAGGTCTCAAGAAGGCTCGAAGCTTCCATTTTTGCCCTCCTGGAATGTTTCTTCCATGATGCAAGGAAGCTGGTCTGGCTGACTGGAGGACGACAGGCCACATGGAGGAGAACTAAAGTGCCCCGGCCAAGAGCGGCACCGACGTCCCACACACCTGCACGAGCCACCCTGGACCTTCTAGTGCAGCCGGGAGACCTTCTCGGGGAGAACGCCATCCTGGCCAAGGAACACCTGCTGAAGGGGGTGCAGAGGAGGCTGGACGCAGAGCCCAGCAGGGAGCCCGGCATGGACATCCCGCAGCTGAGGCTCCCGAATGCAGGGTTCACCATCAAACGTACCGACTGAACGCAGCCACATGAATGAGCTGAGGAGAAAGCAGCAGGGGAACCAGCCGGTTGACCCACAGAATCGTGAAAGATAATCAACTGCTATGACTTTAAGTCATTAAGATTCAGCAGCAGAAGGGACTAAGTTGCGGCTGTGCAATTTGCCCCTAAACTTTGTCTTGAAGGGCAATCGGTTAGCCCTTTAAAGCAAAAGTCTAGGAAGGCTGGGAATGTGGCTGGTCCTAACTGCCAGGCAGGGTGCCTGGCTCCGTGGGCACTGCCCTGTGCTGTTGTCACACAGGCCCCGTGCTTCAAAGGGCTTCACGCTTGTTCTAAGGCTCTGCTGTCGCCATCTGGAAATTCGTAATAACTCTGAACAAAGGGCCCCGCAGATTATGTAGCCAGTCCTGCTAAATGCAGCTTCTTCATTTATTCCTCACGACAATCTTAAGAATTGGGTTTATCAGCTCTCATCACATATTTGGGATACGTTGTGAGCAAATAAAAAGGGGGGCTTTGCAGACAGTCTGGCAAGTTGGCAAAGCATTTTGGGGGCCATATTAAGAAGAATCCCCTTGCTGACAAAACCCAGAGTATATTTAAACAACTACAGGACCAGGCAGCGGGAAGGAAAAGGGCCTGGCCTGGGAAGCTAAGCCCCGAGCAGTCCAAACTCACTATTTATAGTGCTGTGGCCTATTTTGGCCTGCTGGGAGGCCCTGAAAATTGCCTGAGATCTGGGCCTGGAACTGATGATGGAAACCAGGCACTTTCATTCTGGGATGTGGCTGGAATCATGCTGGGCACAGACAGAGGTCTTTCCGATGAGCTCAAGGACATTTTGAAAAACAGGATTTTCTTTGACAGAGAATTTTTAAAAAATTAAGGAAAACCATCAGGCCGTGACCAGGAATATATTCTTAGGGAAGAAAATGCATGGATCACATCAAGTCAATAAAGAGCTAACGATTAGCCAGGCACTGTGCTAAGTGCTTGACATGTACCATCTCATTTATATCCTCACATACAACCCTGAGAGGGTAGCACTATTATTATCCCCATTTTACAGGAAAGGAAACTGAGGCTTGGGAAAACTAAGTAATTTAAGGAAGGTCACAGGGTTGGTAAGCCAGGATTCAAACCCACATCACAGCGCTCCATCTGCCCAGGCTGTCACCTACAGCACTGCTTCTCCAACTTTGGCATGCAAGACTCACCTGGGAGTCTTGTGAAGATGCAGATTCTGATTCAGGAGGTCTGGGGTGGGGCCTAAATTCTGCATTTCCAACAAGTTGCCACGTGAAAATAATACCACTGGTCCACAGATCATAATTTGAGGAACAAGGATGAGTCTTCCTTCTTCTATTTTCAACCTCCTGCAATCTGCTCCCTCAACAGCAGCCTGAGTTATTGGGGTAGTTTCCAATGCTGCATAATAAGTGAACCCCGAAATTGGGTGGTTTAAAACAACAACAAGCTCTTATTCCCTCACACAGTTCCTGAGGGTCAGGAAGCCGGGTGTAGCTGAGCTGGGAGGTTGTAGCTCAGGTTCTCTCGTGGGGTTACAATCAGCATGGCAGCTTGGGCCTGTATTCCCCTGAAGGCTGGACTGGGCTGGAAGAGCTACAGCTAAGGTGGCTCACTCATGTGGCTGTTGGCTGGAGGCCTCAGGTTCTTGTCATGTAGGCATCTCTGTAGGGCAGCTCATGACAGGGCAGCAGGCTTCTCCCAGAGTGAATGATCCAAGAGAGAGACACTCAGACTGCAGTGTCTTTTATAACCTAATCTTGGAATTGACAAACCTTTACATGTCATATGCTATTGGTCATACATAGCTACTATGGTACAGTTGTGGGAAGGGACCCCCAGGAATGTGAGTACCAGGAGATGGGGGTCACTACTACCACAGTTTCCTGATGAAAAGTGAGTCAGATCATGTCACTCCTCTGCTTCAAACCCCATCATCACTTCTCATCAGAGTCAGCATGAAAATCCAAAGGTCCATCAAACTGACGAGAGCTCACACTTGACTGCATGGGACCCGGTCCCTGACTATTTTCTCACCTCCCTTCCCTCATCCCCAGCTCACTTTAATCAACCGCACTGACCCTCTTGTTGGTCCTCAAATACCTCCAGCATCCTCTTGCTCCTGCAGGCCTCTGCATGTGCTTTTCCTTCTGCCTAGAATGAACTTCATTCACATCTCTTCTCAAGTAACACCTTTTCAGAGAGGCCTTTCTCGACCAGACCCACCACCTGAAATGGTAGCCTCTGTTATTCTCTAGCCCTTTGGTTTGCTTTATTTTGCTTCACGGTACTTACTTGTAGTAGATAATGTTCAGCTCGGAGTATACTTCTCAGCTCCATTGACGCTGGGCTTGGCCATGTGACCTGCTTTGGCCGACAGAATGTGTGAGGAAGTGGCGTGTGCCAATTCCCAGCCTCCGCCTTAAGACTCATTGTGTGTGTGCTTTGTTCACCCCTTTGAGAGCTTTTGACCTCTGTTGTAAAAAGAACAAGCCCCTCTTAGCCTGCTGATCTCAGAATGACAGACCCTAGAGCAAAACTAACTAGAATCCAAATGCCTGGAGCCAAGCGTAGCCAAACCCAGCCTAGAGCAGCCCTGGCTGATCTGCAGACATGGGAGTAAGATGTAAATGTATGTTGTAAGCCACTGGGTTTGGGGGTAGTTTGTTAAACAGCATTATTGTGACAGTAGCTAACTGATACACTTCTTGACATTATATTACAGGTTGATGTATATCTGTTTATAGTCGATGGCAAGAATGCAACCTCCAGGAGGGCAGGGACTTGGTCTTATTCCCTGCAGTATGTCCAGCATCTAGACCAATGCCCACCTTCTGCATAGTAGGTACTCAATAAATACTAGTAAACGAATATCAGTGAGTGAATTGATTCTGACTGTAGATCCTGCTTAGCAGCTTAACTTTTATGCCTGACTGTTTTCAAAGTAGTCCAAGAATTTGCAAAGTATTTTTAAAACTTGTCTTGAAAAGGAGTTCTAGGCAGCATGCCCTCCATGAGGAGAATGTGACGCACACAGAGGTGTCTGCATTGTCTCTGTGCCAGATGCCATCCCTCTTCACCTGGGCCACATCTGAAGCCATCCAGAAAGGACAGCCAGCTCCTGCCTGAGAACGGAAGTGCTGCTTTAAATGACGCTGGTTCACCTGGTCGGGCGGCTGTCCCCAGAGGAAGGCCAGGGAGATGGCTAACGACACACACAAAGGGAGGAAATGCCCCCCACCACCACGTGGCACAGCTGCACCAGGAGACACCCCTCTCTGGAGAGGAGGAAGAGGAAGTCAGCAAAGCTGCAAAGCTGACCAGCAATCTGGGGAAGCCGACACTCACGAGAAAGCAGAAGGAAAAAAGAAGCTGGTCCTTAGAACACTCGTTGTCTGGACTTGCTGAGGAAATAAAAACTGACACTAATTCTAAAGGTTTTTTCAGTCCTGCCATCTCGGCGCACTTTGGATTGGGAGTATTTTGAATGAGAAAATATTTGGCCAAATTCCTACCTGCCAACTACATTAGAAGGGTGTTTCCCTTAAAACACAAATGCTCAGCATAGATCTATGCGTGCTGATGTGGAAAGCTGTCCTGAAGGCTAAATGAAAGGTCAAGATGCAGGCTGTGGAGTGTGAGCCCATATTTATAAAAATATCCCGTATTCATAAAAAGTGCAATACATATACATAAATGTTCGTATATACAATGGAAAAACACCGAAAAGACACACACCAAACTGTCAACAGTGGTTGCATCTGGGAAACAGGTTTAGAGTAGGACAGGACTGGAGATTTCACATTTTACTTTAAACTATTTTAACAATACTTGTTATGTTCTGAATGTTCGTGTCCCTCCAAAATTCGTATATTGAAGTCCTAACCCCCAATGTGATGGTATTAGGGGGTGGAGCCTTTGGGAGGTGACTAGGGTTAGATGAGGTCACAAAGGTAGGGTCCTCATGGTAGGATTAGTGCCCTTATAAGAAAAGATCACAGTGCTTGTTTTTCTCTCTGCCACGGGTGGACACAGTGAGAAGGCAGCCAACTGCAAGCCTAGAAGAGGGCTCTCACCAGACTCCACATCTGCCAGCACCTTGAGCTTGGATCTCTCAGCCTCCAGAACTGTGAGAAATAAATGTTTGCTGTTTAAGCCACCCAGTCTGTGATATTCTGTTAGAGCAGCCCAAACTAAGACATTATTTCTATATGGTTTCATTTTTGCTTACAATGAATATTGGCCTTTTTACAATAAAAATATCAATAAAAGACTTTTTCATACAAAGATGGCCAATTTTTTTCTGTACCGGAGCTGACATGCTGCTCCTTGCAATATTTTCAGAGGTGGTCAGATGTGGTTGTAAAAGGACATCTTGTTTCACACAATGATTGCCAGTGACAAGGGGCCCTTCTCTGAGAAGCAGACCTCCTCTCACTGGCTCTGAGGTAAGGGTTGGATCATGAGATATTCTGTACTTCTATCCTTGGCACTACGCCTCTGCTTGCCTGTCCTTCTAGTTACATCAGTGTTTGCTTTCTGCAAACATGCTGACATGACCCATCCTGGAAGTATCCGAGGTCTACAGTGTTACCCAGTTCTGCCAATATCACCACAGTCTTGAGGAGTGTATTTATACCACTTCTTGTCTCCGTCTGTGTGTTGGCGTTACAGTTACTCTCATACACCAAGCAATCTTTTAAGACACACACAAAATTGACAGAGAAACATTGATCTTTCCAGTTGGTCTTTAAAACCTCTCATTTGTTTAGGAACTTTTCCAAGAGGAAAAGACACTGATATGTCTTTCAATTACATCCACATTAATACCATCCATTTCTGCATCTACAGTTCACAGGACACTTTCTCATGCGTTGCCACTGAAAATCATTTTGATCCTTCTGATAACCTAGTGAGATAGACTGAGCAGCTATTACTGTGCTCAACTTAAAGAGAAATAATTTGAGACTCTGAGTTTAGTGATTTGTCCTGGACCATTCAACTAGTAGGTAGTAAAGTTGATTCCAGTTCATCAGTGGGCCTAAACCCTGGTGCATGTTAGAGTCACCTGGGTGCTTTAAACAAATGCCCATCTCCTGTTCTCACCATAGTCAGTTGAACAAGAATCTCAGAGAATGAGGCCCTGGGCATTAGAATTTTAAAATAAAATCTTTCCACAGATGACTTTGATACATAGCGAGCTTGAGACCATTGCAATCTGTAGGTATAAATAAGCCATCCTTACGTTACTCTCATGTGCTTATTCATCACCAGGTGAAGGCCTCCCTTGTGCTGGAGTTCTACAGTAGAATACTGCACAACAATAAAAAGGAAGGGGCTGCTGATGCACGCAGCCACGTGGAAGACCTTCATGTGTATCAGGCCAAGTGAGAGAAGTCAGACTCAAAGGCTACACACTTTATGATTCCATTTGTATGCCATTCTGGAAAGGCAGAACCATAGTGGAAGAAAACAGATCATGGGTGCCAGGCCCTGGTGGTGGGAGCAGGGGTTAACTACAAAGGGGCAGCGTAAGGGAATTTGGGGAGATGATAAACGTTCTATATCTTGATTAGGGGAGTGGTTAGACTATATGGATTTGTCAAAATTGAGAGACTGTACCCTAAAAGGGTAAATTTTACTGTATGTAACATGCATCTTAGTAAGCCTGATTAAAACACACATACACACACACAATGCTATACTACTACACACCCACTAAAATGGCTAAAATTAAAAAGACTGACCATACCAAGATCAACAGATCAGGACTTGGAACAACGGGAACTCTCATACGTTGCTGGTAGGAATGGCTTTTTCAAAAAAAGGGGAGAGATGGGGTTTTGAGGACAGTCAGACCTGGGCTTGAATTCTGGCTCTACCACTTATCATTGTGTGATGTTGGCCAAGTCACTATGGGTTTTTAGGCCTTGGTTGGTTCATCTACACATGGGATAATAGAAGTATATACCTGCCTACTTTACAGCATCAGCATAAGGCACAAAGGAGATGTTGCTTGTGAAATGCTTGATGCAGTGCCTGACACATAGCAATGACCGATAATATTAGATTTGGCTATTCTTAACATTATTATCATTCTTCTTGGTACAGCTGTCTCTGGGCTCCTCCAGGAATGGGTGAGCTCTGTGTCTACAGTTCTTGGCAAGTAGAAGGCCCTCAACACATGTTTATCAAATGAAAGAATGAACAAATGAAGTCGCATGCAATGGAAGGCGTAAGGCCTCTATTTGAGTATAATGGCAGAAGGGTTGGCACTGGTCATTCTTGGGAGCATTCCACTTCAAGCATTACAGGTCTAATTTCTGAATTCCCAGCCAAAACCAGGACCTCTACATCATTGAGAAGTTTAGGAGTTTTATTCTACTTGTTCAGTGGGACTTGTATAGGTGGCCTTCGCCTCCCTAATGGCTTATAAATATTTCCCACATGTTAGAAAATGCTCAAAATCAATTTCAAATATGTGGGTTTCACAAATACCTCTGGAATGGCCTAACAAAGAGATCTCTTTAGATTGAATCTTCTGCTTGGGAAGGTAATGTGGTAGTGGAAATGGACTGAAACTGGATTCATGAGCCAACAAACAACAAGAAGATCCCATAGAGAAGACAAATCTTTCCACATGGAGTTCCTGGTAGGGGAGCCCTAGGCCGAGACTGCTCATCAAATCACAAAGGGCATGGCCAGCCTCTCTGAGGCTTGCGAGAAATGGCTGTGCACCATCAAGAGGGGAACTGGTGGTAATTTGATGCAATGCCCCATTTCTAGCATTCCTTTTGCACAATACAATGTCTGACTTTTCCTGGCAAAGTCTGCTCACCTGCCAGCAGATACCAGCAATTGGAAGAGAAATTCCAAATGAAGAAAATCTTTTCTGTCCAGTTCTCAGATGAACTAAACGTGCCCAGTATGCCTTCAGCTGATGCTCTCCTTTAAAAACCCTTCTTGGGGGACTTCCCTGCTGCTCCAGTGGTTAAGAATCCATCTGCCAATGCAGGGGACACGGGTTCAATCCCTGGTTCGGGAAGATCCCACATGTTGTGGGGCAACTAAGCCCGTGCACCGCAACTACTGAGCCTGAGCTCTAGAGTCTGCATGCCACAACTACTGAGCCCACGCGCTGCAACTACTGAAGCCCATGCACCTAGAGCCCATGCTCCGCAACAAGAGACGCCACTGCAATGAGGAGCCCACATACGGCAACGAAAAGTAGCCCCCGCTCGCCACAACTATAGAAAGCCCGCACGCAGCAACAAAGACCCAGCGCAGCCAAAAAATATATACATATATACAAAATAAAATTTAAAAAATAAAAAAATTAAAAATAATTTTAAAAAATTAAAAATTAAAAAGCCTGCTTGGGGATCATAATTTTTCATAGCAAACTTCATTTCCTCACATTACAAGGCTTGGTGAAGAGGTGGTTCATGAAGGCCAATGATAAAATGAATACACTTTTCTCAAGTGTAACCTCTGGGAAATTAATAAGCACAACTGTTGAGTTCAAGGATCTTGGTGCAAAAGCAACTCCCCAAAAGGAGCCGGGCTTAACTACAAACGGGCAGCATGAGGGAATTTTAAAAATTTTTTAAAAGTCCATGTTTAAGTGCCTGCTTAAACCCCTGAGAAGAGCTTATAAAATAGAACAATACAGTTTGCTCTTCTTTGTTTTCAAATGCCCTCATTATAGAGATCATTTAAGGGATTTGATTATTCACTAAAATATTTATGAAGCGCCTAATATGTACCAGACAGTGTTCTAGGGGCTGGGGATACAGGATGAACAAGTCAAGCAACTTCTACCCTCCTGGAGCTCACATTCTAGTCAGGATGACAGGCAGTAGACAAGTGAATATCCAACACAATTACAGGTAGTTGGTAAGTGATAAACAGGGCATAAAGCATAGTAAGAGGCTGTGGAGTGATGGGGTGGTGCTATTTTGGAAATGGTGACCAGGAGAGACATCCAAGAAGAACCCTGAATGAGGCAGGGAGGGTACCATGATTGACAGCTGCCAGCACAAAGAACAAACAGCAAGTGCAAAGGCCCTGAGCCAGGAGCGTGCCTGATGTGCCTGAGGAACTACAAGGAGGCCACTAGCTGGCTTTTCTCAAAGATTCCCTATTAAGGAAAACAGAACCACCACTACCACCACCCCCACCAACAGCTAATATTTATTTTGTATTTATTATGCACCTGGCACTGTGCTAAGCCCCCTCATGTGGACGAATCATCTGATTCGATCTTCATAAGTAGGAACTATTATTATTGACTCAGCCCCCTTCCTTGGTCTCAGCTCCGCTAGCCTCTGCAGTCACTTCTCCCGCAGGCTCTTCACACAATGGCAAGGTGGTTGTTGATAGTCTAGCCTCTCAGCAGGCTATCAAGCTGCTCCGTCCCAGCAACCCTTAGGAGAATCCCAGAATGGAGTTTCACTAGGTGTGACTGGCCTTCCCCTGCCCATCATGAACTAACCCCTGTAGCCAGAAGAATGCGATATTTGAGTGTCCATGTTACCAAGTGAATCACATCCAAGCTGTCTCAGGCCGGAGGGAAGTGGGACACTGCACAACTCTAAACCTTGTATGCTTTGTTTATACCAAGCTATTTCTCCTTGAGGGTGCCTCATTTACCCCAGGTCAGTTCACTATTGACAAAGGGATAACTGCACAGATTCTCATCGTTCTCTGCAGGATCTCCACTTTTTTTTTTTTTTTTTAACTTTGCAAAGCCACAAAGGGGGCTGCTGGAGCAACCTTGCACTGTATTGTTCATCAAAGAACATTAATGATTGATGGCCATTGTGATTCTCAGTTGTCACAATGCCTGGAGGGGGAGTTGATGTTGGGAGGACGGGAAAATTGCATGCCACACTGGTATCTAGGCTGAGTTAGACAGAATAAAATAAAACAAATGGGCAGAAGGCTTAAAACACCAGGAGCCTATTTAGGCAGAATAAATATTCAGTGGATTTATCTGGTCTCTGCCTCCTAAATCATTAAAGAAATTTCAATCATTATGGCCCATGAGAACCTCTTATGAACATCATGAAAGAACAGTCTTCTCCATCAGTTGATACCTACTACATCTAGTATTTCATAAGCAGAAGAGCACCACTAATGTGGTAGTCTGGCTTATCACCAAACACACTTCAGAAAGGAGACTGTGAGAGGACCAGATTTCATTCACAATATCCAAATGGATTTTTAAATACCCCACTCAGTTTTGCATGTTGAAACAATCTGGCTTTCTGTTAACGTAGTATTTTGAAAGAAGAAAGAAGAACACGTCTACTTCTACAGAAGTGCTTAATGTCGAGAAATAACTAACTCTCAGGAACCTATTTACAATGCTAATTAAAACATCACAACTCTCAAGAATGGTTTACTACAAATAGTTTTTCATACCAGGTGATATTTCTGTTCATGTGGTCAGTTTAAAAATATTTTATGAAATGTCTGGATGGTTTTATGACATCTGAGGTTGTCAGATTTCTGGATTTTAAAACTTCCTGGCAAGAATATTATTCAGACTTAAAAAAGGAAGAAAGTTCTGACACATGCTACAATATAGGTGAAACTTGAGGATATTTTGCTAAGTGAAATAAGCCAAAAGGTTAAAGTCTGCATGATGCCATTTACATGAGGTACTTAGAAGTAGTCAAATCCATAGAGACAGAAAGTAGGAGGGTGATTGCCAGAGGCTGGGACGGGGGGAGTAGGAAGTTAATGGATACAGAGTTTCAGTTTAGAAAGATGGATGGGAGTGATGGTTGCAAAACAATGCAAATATACTTAATGTCACTGAACTGTGCACTAGAAATTAGTTAAAATAGTAAATTTTATGTTATATATATTTTACTACACACACAAATTTTTATGGGAGACTGTATTTTTCCTTCATAGTGTTTAAGAAAGTACAAGTAAAGGTTTTTGTTAACTTCAAAAAACATGTTAAGTGTAGTAAAAACTAGACCCCTAGCAGGTAGAAACTGCTGGCCCTACACCCATAGACCCTAGACTGGTTGGAGCTAGAAAACTGATGATCGAGATTCCTGAAACACCACCCTATCACCTCACCATCTACCAATCAAAAATCACCCATGAGCTGATTAGGCACCCTGCAACTCTCACCCCTAACACTGTCTTTAAAAACCTTTCCCTGGGGCTTCCCTGGTGGTGCAGTGGTTGAGAATCTGCCTGCTAGTGCAGGGGACACGGGTTCGAGCCCTGGTCTGGGAGGATCCCACATGTCACGGAGCAACTGGGCCCGTGAGCCACAACTACTGAGCCTGCATGTCTGGAGCCTGTGCGCTGCAACAAGAGAGGCCGCAATAGTGAGAGGCCCGCGTACCGCCATGAAGAGTGGCCCCCGCTTGCCACAACTAGAGAAAGCCTTCGCACAGAAATGAAGACCCAACACAGCAAAAATAAATAAATTAATTAATAAACTCCTACCCCCAACATCTTCTAAAAAATAAATAAATAAATAAAAAATTAAAACACCTGGGTTCTAGTCCTAGCTCTGCCACTTACTATCTCAACTTTAAAAAAAAAAAAAAAAAAAAAGGCTTTCCCTGAAAGCCATCAGAGAGTTTGGGTCTTTTGAGGATTAGCTGCCCATTCTCCTTGCTGGCACCCTGCAATAAACACTGTATTTTCCTTCACTACAACCCAGTGCCAGTAGATTAGCTCTGCTGTGCATCTGGTGAGCAGACCTGAGTTTGGTTCAGTAACACTGTCCCTCTAAAATCAGGAACAAGACAAAGATGCCCACTCTCACCGCTTTTATTCAACTTAGTATTAGAAGTCCTAGCCTGAGCAACTAGGCAAGAAAAAGAAATAAAAGACATCCAAATTGGAAAGGAAGAAGTAAAACTGTCACTATATGTGGATGACATAATTTTAAATATAGAAAACCCTAAAGACTCCACCAAAAAACTATTAAAAATAATAAATGAATATAGTAAAGTTACAGGGTACAAAATCAAAATACAAAAATCTACTTCATTTCTGTATGCTAAAAATGAACAAGCAGGAGGAGAAATTAAGAAAGCAATCCCATTTACAATTGCTACAAAAAGAATAAAATACCTAGGAATAAATTTAACCAAGGGGTAAAAAACCTGTACAGTAGGGCTTCCCTGGTGGCACAGTGATTGAGAGTCCGCCTGCTGATGCAGGGGACACGGGTTCGTGCCCCAGTCTGGGAGGATTCCACGTGCCGCGGAGCGGCTGGGCCTGTGAGCCATGGCCGCTGGGCCTGCGCGCCCGGAGCCTGTGCTCCGCAATGGGAGAGGCCACAACAGTGAGAGGCCCGCGTACTGCAAAAAAACAAAGCAAAACAAAAACCTGTACAATAAAAACTCTAAGATATTGTTGAAAGAAACTGAAGAATACACAAATAAATTGACAGATATTTCATGCTCATGGATTGGAAGGATTAACACTGTTAAAATGTCCATATTACCTAATGTAATCTACAGATTCAGTGCGATCCCTATCAAAATCCCAAGGACATTTTTCACAGAAATAGAATTAAAAGTTCTAAAATTTATATGGAACCACAAAATATCCCAAATAGCCAAAGCAATTCTGAGAAAAATAAGAACAAAGCTGGAAGTATCACCCTTCCTGATTTCAAGCTATTATATATTACAAAGCTATAGTAATCAAAACAGCATGGTGTTGGCAGAAAAACAGATACACAGATCAATGGAACATAACTGAGAGCCCAGAAATAAAGCCACACATATATGAACAATTAATTTACGACAAAGGAGCAAAGAACATACAATGGAGAAAGGATAGTCTCTTCAATAAATGTTGTTGGGAAAACTGAACAGCCACATGCAAAAAAATGAAAGTAGTTCAGTATCCACCATATACAAAAATCAATTCAAAATGGACTAAAGACTTCAATGAATCTAAGACCTGAAACCATAAAACTCCTAGGAAAAAACACAGGAAGTATGCCCTTTGACATTGGTTTTAGCAATATATTTCTGGATATGTCTCCTCAGGCAAGGGAGACAAAGAAAAAATAAACAAATGAGATTACATCAAATTAAAAAGGTTTTGCACAGCAAAGGAAACCATCAACAAAACAAAAAGACAACCTACTGAATGAGAGATGGTATTGGCAAATCATATACCTGATAAGGGATTAATATGGAAAATATATAAAGAACTTATACAACTCAACAACAACAAAAAAAACCTATCAAAAATGGACAGAGGAGCTGAATAGACATTTTTCCAAAGAAGACATATATATGGCCAACAGGCACATGAAAAGATGTTCAACATTCTCATTATAATGGCTATTATCAAAAAGTCAAGAAATAATGAGTGTTGGTGAGGGTGTGGAGAAAAGGGAACCCTCATGTACTGTTGGTGGGAATGTAAACTGGTGCAGCCACTATGGAAAATATCGTGGAGATCCCTCAAAAAAATAAGAATAGAACTATCATATGATCCAGCTATTCCACTTCTGGGTATTTATCCAAAGAATATGAAAACACTAATTTGAAAAGATATATACACCCCTATGTTCACCACAGCATTATTCACAATAGCCAAGATAGTGAAACAACATAAGTGCCCATCAACGGATGAATGGATAAAGAAGATGTAACACACACACACACACACACACACACACACACAAAATGGAATATTACTCAGGCACACAAAAAAAGAAATCTTGCCATTTGCAACAGCATGGTTGGACCTTTAGGGTATTATGCTAAGTAAAATAAGTCAGATGGAGAAAGACAAATACTGTATGATTTCACTCATATGTGGAATATAAAAAACAAACAAACCAAAAGACAAAATAAATGAACAAACCAAACCAAACAGAAACAAACATGTAGATACAGAGAACTGAAAAGTGGTTACCAGAGGGGAAGGGGCTGGAGCGAGGGTAAAATGGGTAAAGGGGATTGACTGTAGGGTGATGGGTGGAAACTAAATTTCTATTGGTGAGCATGCTGTAGTGTATAGAGAGACTGAAATATAATGAAACCCATAAAATGGTATAAACAAAATTTATCTCAATAAAAAGTAAACTTTAAAAAAGGTTGGAGGGTACTTTTAATAATAACTGCATACGTTTTGGTGGAAATTCTGAATCATTCTTTAAGACCTGTTTTACAGAGAATCTTATTTCTGAGGTCTGGATGTTAGCTATACTATCCTATGTTCCAAATTCATCTAAAGGTTGTCCCCTGGGTCTTCCACAGCACAAAAATTCCCCATCAGACCAAATGCCGTAATTGCACATGACTCTTACCAGATAGGCTCTCCAGAAGGACTGAATGCAGAGCGCTGCTGCCGATTCTGTCAGCAGGAGGGAGAGTGGGATCGCCGGCCGTGGGCTGAAAAGCAATAAAATGGTCATAAGCCCATGAGAATCCATCCTTCAGCATCAGCAGAGCCTTTGACAACGTAATGGCCTCTCTGATTAAGTGCCTCATCTATTCCCATTCTTAGAAAGCAACAATGTCATTTTTTATAGAAAAGTTTAGGCTTGAGTTAGCATTTCTTTGTTTTAAAATCTGGGATGGATTTTCTGTTTTTAACCAGCATAATCTTAAATCACTGTTAGCCTGCCCTGCTTTGAAGGGCTCAGGTTAGAAAGCTGCGTGTTAGTTCTGAAGGTGCAACATACATGTTACTGATATAAGCCTATGTGGACATAAAGCAAGAGACAAAGCAGAAGTCACATTTATATACTGCATTATGACTGAGATATAATAAAGGACTCTTTTTCCAACTTTCTATTGAAGGGGAATTAAGTAGTCCATTTCTTTCCTGAAATACTACAATTTATCTCTGATCAGTGTACATTCCAGTTTAATGTGGTTTAAATTCAAGTACATTTTAAAGTTAAGTTCTTCTACTTCATCTTACTAAGCAATAAAATATCTCAAGAGCAGTGTCTGCTCTTGAGGGATTCTTAGATTATGGTGGGATGTCTGATCATCCATCACATTCAGAAATCATGGCTAAATGCTCTTTTTTTGTTGTTTATTTCCTAAAAGCTGTTTAGAGATACTAACTGCTGACCAGATTTTACAAGTCTGACTTAATTCTGGTTCCTTATGTTTCCCCAAAGCACAGCTACCTCTGAAAAACCAAAAGTCAAGACTTTTCAGATATAGTGCAAAGAAATAAACCTCTGAACGAATGTGGGTCACATAGACTGCTCTCAGGGCAGGATCCCCAGAAACGACTTTGCAAGTGAGGGATCCCCAAGAGTCTTGGCCTCCAGACTCTCCCTGATGACAGCCATCATTTGAGTTTACAGTAACTCTTATTTTACAGAGAGAGGTTGACTAACCTGTCCAGGGTCACACAGCTTATAAATGGCCTAGTCAGGATCTGGGCCCAGATCCACCCAATCCCCAAGCCCAGGCGTCCCTCACATTGCCGTGCTGACACCAGACCTCGGCCGGGCCACCACTTGCAGATGCCCAGCCTGACAGACTCCGGAGCTAACTGGCAACAATGCACAATTCTCCAGCATCTGGGGTTTTATTTCCTTCTAAACTCAGACTTAAAAAGAACAACAAGAACAACAAAAAAACCCACCCTTGATACAGTATATTTGTGTGAATGAATGAATGCTCTTTTGGATTATTCCAAAATCAAAGAAATCAAAGCCGGGAAGAACCTAAGGGGTTATCAAGACAATTTCTAGCAAGTGCAGTGTTGCCGGTTCTGGGTCTCCAGCTGGGCGGGTCCTTTCTAAGAGACCAAGAAACGGAGATTCTACTTCTTTGGAGAGATAATTACAACCTCCAAATGATAGCATTGTTAGAAACCTTTCCCTAATGTTCTGCTTTTATTTTTATTTGCTTTTTTTGTTTGTTCTGTTTTTGTTTTCACTTCTTTTTGCCTAACGTCTAGTTTTCTGGGCTGCAATAGAGCATTTGCATTTTTCTGGAGGTACACTGCCTCCCCGCTTTCCACATTAAATGTCTCTCCTCATACACTGTCCTTATTCTGTAAATCTTGGTTGCGTGACACCAACAAATCACATCCCTGAAGTAATTCTCCTTCACTAGTTAAAAAGCAACGGCTTCTAGAGAGACCTTGGTGTTTCTAAGGAGACCTTAGTGTGCTGGCAGTGAATTCATGAGAATAATGCTATCGTGCAACAATACCAGCTGATATGTACTAAGAGCTTCCCCGGCTCCCCTCCCACCAGCCTTGCTCCTTGTGCTGTAGCCAGAGGCGCCCTTTTCATCTCCACATGTGGCCTCCCACCTCAGGGCCTTTGCAGAGGTGCTTTCCTCCACCTCCAGTATCCTCTTACTCCCGGCCAGGTCACTGCATACAGTGTGCAAGCTGTTCTCTCCTCAAGGGCTCCCAGCAAATGGGCCAGAGGGCACTGAAACCCCAGCACATGCTCTGCCACCTCTGCCCTAGGGCAGGGGCACCTTTTACTAATTTGCTCAAGGGCACCTTGGGGCTGAGACCTCCTTCTCCCAGTTCACTATATTTTTTTTGAATTTTAGAATTTTATTTATTTATTTTATACAGCTGGTTCTTTTTAGTTATCCATTTTATACATACTAGTGTATACGTGTCAATCCCAATCTCCCAATTCATCCCACCCCCTCACCCCCCGTCACTTTCCCCCCTTGGTGTCCATACGTTTGTTCTCTGCATCTGTGTCTCTATTTCTGCCCTGCAAATCAGTTCATCTGTACCATTTTTCTAGGTTCCACATATATGCGTCAATATACGATATTTGTTTTTCTCTTTCTGACTTACTTCACTCTGTATGACAGTCTCTACGTCCATCCACGTCTCTACAAATGACCCAATTTCATTCCTTTTTATGGTAATATTCCATTGTATATATGTACCACATCTTCTTTATCCATTCGTCTGTTGATGGGCATTTAGGTTGCTTCCATGACCTGGCTATTGTAAATAGTGTTGCAATGAACATTGGGGTGCATATATCTTTTTGAATTATGGTTTTCTCTGGGTATATGCCCAGGAGTGGGATTGCTGGGTCATACGGTAATTCTATTTTTAGTTTTTTAAGGAACCTCCATACTGTTCTCCATAGTAGCTGTATCAATTTACATTCCCACCAACAGTTCACTCTTATTATTTCTTCTGATCTCCACTCAAATGTTATGGAATGATGTCCTTTGATTAGATCAGGGCCATTGGCGCTCTGTGAAATTTTCCTTCCTAGTCCTTGGCCCAATTTGGAGATATAAATCTGTGTGATTATCTAAAGAACACCCAAATCCTCAACTAGACTGAAAGCTCCATGAGGGCAGAGACTGGGCCTGTGTTTGCTCCTCTTGGCATTTCCAGCACTTGGGACAACGTCTGGCACATAGCAGACACTCAGTAAATCTTTGTGGGATGAGCCTCTGCCCAGCTCAGTATGCTAAGCTCTTTCCACACAGTGTTTCATTAAATCCTCATGACATTAATAATGAGCTGTTGTTGTCCTTCTTTTAGAGTGAAGAAACTGAGGCATAGAGGGGTGAAGCAGGTCGTTCAAGGTCACTGACTATTTCCTGCTAAGAATGCAAACTGCCCAGGAAACACAGGGAGTGGACCACGGAGAAGAGGAGGGCAACTCACAAGGTCACTCATATGGAATTCAGGGTCTAGCAGCTGCAAGTGTTCAATAGAGGAAAACACAGCCATTTGCCTAGAAGATAAAAATGAGGGGGGAAAAGCCGTAGTCATAGAAAACGCCGTCTTGATTAATCCTTACAGTAATAACTTGGCAGGTATTCATTTGCCTGAAGTTCCACAGGGAAATCCGATGTCAGGACAGCAGAACGAAGTGCAGTTTGTCACTTGTATCTGAGGGGAGATTTGATGGCGCCTTTCTGTTCAGCTACAATTTTCCTGTTTTAAGTACGTTTTTCTGTACCGATGTCATGAAATCCTCAAAGTATCAGTACTCCCATTTTGGAATAGCAGTAGGAAAGGAGAATGGCAAATCTGGGGACACAACAGGCTAGGCGAGCCCAACAAAGGGCTTCCAGCAGTAATGAAACCCTGAACCGCTTTGCATCACAATGACATCTCCAAAAAGCGAAATGAGATTTCTAATAGGCCTTTAAGCAGTAATATGAGGCCACCTTTAGTGACATCCTTGCTTTCATGGCTAAATAATGGGGCGCTGTCTAGTTCCCAAAGCAAGAATAAGTATGAGAAAGCCAGTGTAAATCAGGCCAAATAAAAAGGACTTGATCTTCGGAGAGCAGTTCCTAGGAATTATCAATCATTTCAGCAGGTCAACTTGAAAGGATAGAAGCTATGCCAGGCCCTTTTTATTTTTTTGCGGTACGCGGGCCTCTCACTGTTGTGGCCTCTCCCATTGCAGAGCACAGGCTCCGGACGTGCAGGCCCAGCGGCCATGGGTCACAGGCCCAGCCGCTCCGCGGCACGTGGGATCCTCCCAGACCGGGGCACAAACCCGTGTACCCCGCATCGGCAGGCGGACTCTCAACCACTGCACCACCAGGGAAGCCCTAGGCCCTTTTCTCTCTTTTGGAATCCGTGCAACTGGCTTCAGGTCAAATAAAAATTGAGATTGAGTAGAGGTGACTGCTCATCATGGGGGAACTGGGGAGGGAAGGGGAAACAAAAGCGCCAATCACAGGAGAAGGCAGCTGAGGCTCCTTGGGGCTTAAATTGGAGGTCCTCAGAGCAAATGGGTTTGAGCATTCCAACGGACAAAACAGTACTGCTGAGTGTTTCCAAGAAGAATTGTCCTGTTGGTAGTGCTCGTTTGTCATGTCCTCCTTCTTCTCAAACATGAATTAAATCTATTTGAATCACAACAATTGCTGCCATAATTCTGAGAGGGAACAGTTTATTCTTCTGACTGTATACACGTGTATGTATAAATGTGCACACACACACAGGCAATTCTTCCCCCATTTTTGGATGCTCAGTAAAAGATTTCAAGACCTAAAGAAGCTACAGCATACTTGCAAAATACATAAGAGAAGCTGAGAAGTTAGTCTTTATTAACTTCTCCATCCAGTTCTAAGACAAAAGTTACCATCTGAAATGACATTTACGAAGAATAAAGCAGAAAAGGGAAAGGCTTGCTTAATATTGAAAACTGAATCTTGAAATCCAATTGTTTTCCAATTTTCATTAGGTAAAAGATTACGTTGTTTTCTTGTACCATGAAAGCACAACCCAGATGCAAAGCCATTTACAAAATGACACAGGCCCTCAATCAACCATCATTCATAAAGCCTTTCACCAATTCATGAGGCCAGTACTTGATAACCTCTACTCAGCGTATTCAGCAAAAGAGATTACGCAGTCCCTGCCCTCAGCCTTAACTGGTTTCCCAAACATTCTGTGTTGGAGGCATCACAGTCTTGAGTAATGAACTTCAAATATTTGGAAGCAGTACGATAGAGGTTATCTGGAATGGGACTTCCAGACTAGCCATTAGGACGGAATCTCCTAGAATTCTTTCAATTCCAGCCTTCCATTACGCAAGGAATAGCTCCGAAAACCAGTAAGGAAGAGCCAGCTGCATTAATCTCTAACAGCCTAAAGCACATTTTAAAAAATCATAGTTACCAGAATGTGATCTCACTTCACCCCCTCAGCAACTCCACTCTGGGAGACCAACAAGCAGTTAGTTATTACCCTGACATCAGGCTGAATCACTCTCCTATATAAACAAGTCCTGTTTTATCAGCCCCATCACTGGAAGCTGCATATGCTTCCGGTTAACAGTGTTGCCTAAACAACAAGCTGCAAGACCTCGTGCTCACCCTTGGACTGCTGGTATAACCACCTTAAAAACCAGGGCTGTGCTACCTGCTGCTGTTTGATAGATATGCCCAGATTGCTCTGTTATTTAGTCCCTTTGTGACTGAGTACATGTTTTCTCTAATGTGGCTTAAGGAGACCTGCCTCTTCCCCACTGTCTTTCTTCCCTCTCCAGGGGTGTATGGGAAGAGCATGCCACCTTCCTAACCCCTTCCAAACCTCTCACAGGGGATCTTAACTTCTTTTGTGCCATAATCCCTTTTCACTTTGGCAATTTGGATTCCTTCTCTGAATGCTATTTTTTTTAATATAAAAGTAAGTACATAGGGACTTCCCTGGTGGTGCAGTGGTTAAGAATCCACCTGCCAATGCAGGGGACACGGGTTCGAGCCCTGGTCCGGGAAGATCCCACATGCCGTGGAGCAACTAAGCCCATGCGCCACAACTACTGTGACTGTGCTCTAGAGCCCACAAGCCACAACTACTGAGCTTGTGCACCACAACTACGGAGCCCGTGCACTGGAGCCTGTGCTCCACAACAAGAGAAGCCACGGCAATGAGAAGCCCACGCACCGCAATGAAGAGTGGCCCCCGCTCGCCCCAACCAGAGAAAGCCCGCGCACAGCAACGAAGACCCAACGCAGCCATAAATAAATAAATAAATATATTTTTTAAAAAAAAGTAAGTACATAAGATTTCAAAGTAAACCAACTGAAATACAGTTATCAAAATATTTTTTAAAACTGTTGGTGATAAAGTAATATACGTGCTTCTAAATCATACAGTAAATAAGAAGAGCTAATGGCAGTTCAATTAACTACTATAATTTGAAAGAAGAGACAAGTATAAATGATATTTCAAGATCACTGCAACAACTATAATGGGATGTAAAAACATCTGATGGTTGCTATCAGTAACAAAGGTACAGTTACTGTGGGTACTACTGAGGTTTGTTTCCCACATTCATAATTAAAAGAGAGGCCAAATTTCAGTTACAGACTAGTGAAAATAAAGAAGTAATTTCCCTGCCTTCCAAGGTCAGGGACCCCTGAATCATAGACAGTTGTGGCTAGAGCTGGGGAATGGGGGAAGATGAATTTTGCATCCAGGATGAGACTGAAGACTAAGGATTTAAATTAACAAGATGAATCCAAACAGTGAAATCAGACTATCTAAAAACAGTGACCAGGAAGTTATGGAATTTGGTCAAAAGTTATTAAAGGGCTACTTCTCAGATGGAAGAGAGATTCAGTGTAATATAGTGATGCAGTTACTGGAGAAGATAAAGGAAAAAGGTTTTCATATGTTTATTCCCAGTAAGTTGTGATTCTTCAGTATACCCATTAAATTTTAAAACCTAATTCTAATTTTCCCCAATCCCATTCAGCCACTTGCTCGGGCCTGAAATCTCCAAGTCAGCCTTGCCTTAGCTCTCTGTCACCCCACATCCAGCATCAAGACAGATCCCAAATCCAACCTCTTCTCACCTTCTCCACTGCAAGCCCCCATCATCTCCGCCTGCTCACTGGCCTCTCTGCTTGCACTATTAGCGCTGACTTCAGCCAACTTCCCTCCAGCTGCCAGAGTGATCTTTTTAAAAGATAAATTGGATTACCTCGCACTTCTGCTCAAAACCCTCCAATAGTTTCCTATCATGCTCAAAAGGAAAAAGAAAAATCCAAACTCTTTATCATGGCATCCAAGGCCCCACCCAAGGTGGGAGCAGCCTCACCAGCCTCTCTGGCTTCCTTTCCTGCCACCCTCTCACCCTCCCTCATCTCTTCTTGCCTCACTGGCCAAGTTTGTTCCTGTCTCAGGGCCTTCGGAGTAGCTGTTCCCTCTGCCTGGAACACTCTTGTTTCCGATCTTCATAGGGTTGGCTCCCTCTGCGTGTCATTTAACCCTCTGTGCAAATGTGAGCCTTCCCCAGCTTCTCTGTCTAAAACGCTAGCACCTCTCACCCTAGGCCTGGGACTCTCAATCCACTTTACTCTGCTTTATTTTTCTTCAGAGCACTTGAGTCTTCTTTACATCACACAATATGCTTCTTTGTTAATTTGCTTATTGTCTGTCTTTACAATGTAAATCCCACAGGGGCCAAGACTTTCTCTCTTTTGTTCTCTACTCTATGGTACCTAGAAACGTGCCTGGAAAAAAGTAGGCACTCAATAAATATTTTTGAATGAATAAATATTATTATAGATAAGGAACAGAGGACTTTCCTTAATGTCAGAATTTATCAGTGGCAGAGCTGAGGTTAAATGAAGATATTCTGTCTTTCTCTTGCTTGGTCATTCTGCTACCCATGTTTCATCTTGCCAAAGCAGTGGTTACTATTCTCTTACGATTAAGAATAAAATAATAGCCATCATTGTTTGAATACCTACTTTGAGCCCTCTGCAGTGAATATCTTTCATTTTTATCTGCCTATCATACCCTCCCCCTTTTTATGGTATCAACCCTCAGATTTTGCTTTGACAGCTCCCCCTCCCTGTATCAGGGGGAATGTGGGTCACAGTGCCTTGCCCTCTCCTGGCCAAGGTGTGCCTCAGAAACCCAAGCTTAGCCAAGCAGCTGCCCCTTCCCTGGAAAAGGAATCTTGAGTGGACTGGCAAAGACTAGAGGGGGTCTGAGCTCCCTGGGTCCCTATACCTGCTTCTAAGGCCAGATCCTTACCTTTTCCTTTATGTCTGTGAGTTATCTTTTTACTTCCAATATATACCATTTTTCTTAAGCAGCCTTTAAATTTCTGTTGCTTGCAGCAAAAAACTCTGATACCATCTTTAACTGTCACAGCAAGCCTACGATGTAGGTTTTATCACCATCCCCATGGTACAGAAGAGAGGAGCAAGGTTCAGGGATGTGAAGGGATTAGTTCCAGGTTACCCAACGTTATACAGTATGTTGGCTGCATAATGGACCAATCCCCAGACTCTGTGAATGTATATATATATATTCCCTCATACAGCAAAAGAGGCTTTGTAGATGTGATTAAATGAATGGTCTTGAGATTATCCTGCATTATCACAGGTGGGCCCAATGATATAATCACAAGGGTCCTTATGAGAGGGAGGCAGAGGGTCACAAGCCCTCCAGGATGGAGGCAGCCTCCAGATACCAGATAAGGCAAGAAACAAATATTCCCCTAAAGTCTCCAAAAGGAACCAGCCTTGTCAACACTCAGACTTGAGCCCTGTGAAACTGATTTTGGACTTCTAGCCTCCAGAACTATAAGAGAATAGATCTGTGTTGTTTTAAGCCACCATGGTTGTGGTAATTTGTTAAACAGCACAGGAAACTAGTACTCCAACTAATAAATGGCAGAGCTAAGACTGGAGCCCAGATGTGTCTGCCATGCTGCCTGACACAGGCTCCCCGAGCTCGTTCCCAAAGAGCCACCTAAAAACAACAGGAAGAAGGGGAGGAAACAGTACCGTGTGCCCCAGAGAAAGGGCCACCCACACAAAAACCTCCAGCAGGAGGAGGCACTCAGAGGATTTATGCACCCCAGCGTGTCCTGGATTCAGGAAACAGGTCTCTTTCCTTCCTGTCTAAAGACGAAAGTTAACATAAAGAGCAAAGACGATTTATTACCCTCATGAGACTCCGGCCTTTCGAATTACTGAGACAGAAATCTTCTATAAGACAAAATGGATTGAAAGGATATTTTTCCTTGCAACAGGGCATGACGGCAAATTTTCTGCCAGGCTACCATCCAACTCTGATCTTTAGTGCAGGACGCATGCCATTTCCTGTGCCGTTTTGAAGGCACAAGCGTTTTGGGTCCCACTGTCAAGCTCAGTGCAGAAAATCTGACCGCTGGCACTTGTCCTCAAACGGCACAGTGACACTTCTATTCTCACCTCAGGTTTTGGTCATAAGATACCTTTCACTGACCTGAAAGTATCGTGGATTTTTCTTTTCTCTTCTTTTATCTAATGGTAGAACTTAGCTGAAAAGACATTTTGCCCAAAACCACCTTTTCTTTTCTCTTCTAAAACACAATCTTTGTTTCATTGAAGGTCTCAGTTTTAATGATGTCTTTCATGAGACTTCTCCCCTGGGACACGGGACCAGATAGGCAGCAGTGCACTTTTGTTCCTTGTGTTTATTCAGTGATTTATTTTTGCAAACAAATTGGATGAATACTTTTTGGTCAAAATGAAAAGCTAAATGTTTCCTGTCCTGAATATGATAGCAAATAATTTCACTGTTTCTGATTGGCTGGTTAAGTCAGGACTATACACAACAAAAGAGGACAGTGCTGGATTCATAAACAGGAGTAAGGCCAACAGGAGATATGAGTAATCCACTGCTGCGGAAAGGTGGGGAAGAAGACCCCCTCCTTAAGCTCTGATTAGAACACATGCAGATTATATTATTGCTCTAAACTATCACTCCTTTACCTATAAGAGAATCATGCGTCCCTGCTCTTTGTCATTCGCATGTGGTTTCTGCCTGTGGGTGGTGTCAACTTCCCCCGTAGTACCGATATTGAGCTTGGCCATGGGCCTTGTATTGAGCAATGAAGTGTGAGCAGAAGTACTGTTTGCATGGGTTGGCTATTGCTCGTCTCTCTCTGCTGTGAGACTGAGGAATGGTGATGCTCCTCCCTCCTGGGTCCCAGAATGAGAAGAGACATGGAGCAGAGCCAGAGGTGACACACAGCCAACATTAAACAGGGTGAAGTATAAATCTTTGTTGTTATAAGGCATTGAGATTTAAGAGTTGTTTGTTACTGCAGCAAAACCTAGGGAAAGCTGACTAACACAGGATACTGGAGGGCAGTGGGTAAGTATCATGTAGGAAAACATCAGGGCTCTTTCATTGGCAGGTATCATCCACCTAACTCAAACTGGTGTAAGCAAAAAAAGAAAAAATGTATTTATTGAAAAAGAAAAAAAGGTATTTATTGGTTCACTTAACTAATAGGGGTAGAACTGGCTAACATGCCTAACACGGTGAGATAGAGAGATTCAAAACAATGCCATAGGGACTCAGGCTCTGGCCACCTCTCAGTTCTGCTGTTATCCCAGGCACAATCTCTTTAGAGGATTGCCCTCAGCAGCTCAAGGCTTATAACCTCAAAATTCTAAGCCTAGAGGAAAAGACAGAAAAGTTTTCCTGGTTACTTCTTGAAAAATCTTGGGGTTATCTTGGATTTAACCAATTTGGGAGCAAGCACGGTGGTAGGGGGATTCACTGCTCTGATTGGCCAGGCCTGGGTCACATACTCAGCCCAGAGCCAGAGGTGGAATCAGCTCACTTTCTGCTTGAACGGGAAATGGGAGAGGGGTGATCCTTCCAAAAACATAGGGTGTACTGTAACCAGAAGAAGGGGGAAATCAGTGCAGGGCTGGAAAAAACATAAATGTCTAATACAGAAAGCAAGAAAATGGAATAAAAGGAAATAGAATAAATACCCTTTCATTTTGCAATTGTTTTTAATTTTTAAAGTAACTCTATAGACAATATGAAAGCTACAAAATAATATAGAGGAGAAAATAAAAGCCATGTTCCTGCCATTTGGAGTGAAACATCCTTTTGAAAGACCTTAGAGCTAGAGTTATTTAATTCTATGATGATCCTTGATTTAAAACCTTTCCTTTTCACTGTGTAGTTTATTTAACAAATATGTATATTTTTTATATGATAAATCTTAATTATTTTTATAAACCTAATGGAATTTTTAAGGGTTATCCATGTTTATATAAAATAGCTGCATAAAAATACATTTCTTAAAAAAAGAGTCATGGAAAAGAAATGGGTAGCTGAGAAGGGATGGGCAGAGTGAAGAGTATGTGAAATTATGGGGACCTGTGGGAGAAGGACCCATCATTTATGTGATAAGCAATCGGCAGCTGCCCATGGCAAATGATCGCAACCTACCAGCTGTGATCTGATAATATGATGACATCGAGCATCAAAGACAGCTGGACCTGGTAGAACTTGTTTTACTAAGAACATTAAAATAAACCTAAACTCTTATTTTGGATGACTCCCCAGGCTGGTAGATAAGATTATTTGAGGCAATAAATGCTAGTACGCATAATATACAAAGGAGTGGCATCTGACACAGGAGCTGACTCTAAAATGAGCACATAAGATGAAACTCACATTTAGCCAAAATTTCCCCTTGACACACCTTAAATTACCCATATAAAGACACAGCATCTTTCAACGGTCTCTGGTAGCCAGTTTTTCTCCCAGTCTTAGTACAGATCACTCTAAGTACCTGGTGATAGGCGAGGCAGAAGAGTGAAGTAATTCATTATGCTCTTACCAGCTCGGACCCTGGAGCCAGGCTGCCTGGTTCAAATCCTGCGCCTGCTGTTTACTAGCTTGTGACCTTGGGCAAAAAACTTACACCTCTGTGCCTCAGCTCTTTCTCTGAGATACGGCTATGGCTGGCACAGCAATAACCCACAGACTATCCAGTGTTCCCTCACATATCTCAGCCTCCCTTGCGGTTGTTTTGGGGCCAGGCTCTGTGAGAAGAGGTTAAGGTTAAGAACTAAGGTGCCGGACTTCCCTGGTGGCGCAGTGGTTGAGAGTCCGCCTGCCGATGCAGGGGACGCGGGTTCGTGCCCCGGTCCGGGAAGATCCCACATGCCGTGGAGCGGCTGGGCCTGTGAGCCATGGCTGCTGAGCCTGCGCGTCCGGAGCCTGTGCTCCGCAACGGGAGAGGCCACAGCAGTGAGAGGCCCACATACCGCAAAAAAAAAAAAAAAAAAAGACATGTTCCAAATAGCTATAATTTATAAGAAGGCTGTCCAACCTGTATCAGTCTTTGTATAAGAAATCAGCTGTTATTGAGTATTTTGCTATTGTTTGTAACTGCAGCCTAGTCTAGGCTAGCTTGATTAACACAATGGGGAAATAATAGTTCCTACTTTGTAGGGTTGTTATGGGAGTTAAATTAGGTAATATTTATAAATTGTTCAGAACAGTACCTGAGTAAACACTATATAAATGCTTGGTTGGCAGGTAGGTAGTTAGGTAGGTCATGCAGGTAGACAAAGACAGACAGACAGAAGGAAACAGTTCCCTTACGGGCCGCTCATGTTGTGACTGTCACATAAAACTGAAGACAATTAAGGAAAGGGCTGAGTCATGTGACCCATTTTATGCTTCACCTCCAGTGTACAATTCAGGGGGAATTGCCTGCATTAAAAAAAATTTTATTTCTCTCTCTCTCTTTCTCTTTCTCCTTCCCCCAAGAGCACAACATTGAACTAGCATAAATAAGTCCATATACACAGCAATCCAACTATATACAAAATCTGTCTGTTGGGCTTCCCTGGTGGTGCAGTAGTTAATAATCCGCCTGCCAATGCAGGGGACATGGCTTCAAGCCCTGGTCCAGGAAGATCACACGTGCCGCGGAGCAACGAAGCCTGTGCGCCACAACTACTGAGCCTGCGCTCTAGAGCCACGAGCCACAACTACTGAGCCCGTGTGCTACAACTACTGAAGACCGCGCCCCTAGAGCCTGTGCTCCGCAACAAGAGAAGCCACCGCAATGAAAAGCCCACGCACCGCAACGAAGAGTAGCCCCCGCTCGCCGCAACTAGAGAAAGCCCGCGTGCAGCAATGAAGACCCAACGCAGCCAAAAATAAATAAATAAAATAAAATTTAAAAAACCCAAAACCTTCTGTTCGTGAAGACAAGGACCATGTTTCTGTCATGGTTCCATGGCACGTAGTAGGCATCCAGTAAATGGCAGCCAGCCAGTTTATGAATATGTCTGTTCCATGATTTTAGAGCACATTTAAGCAAGTAATAAATATTAGCTGAATAGATGAACAAATAAATTAAAAATAACTCCCTTTAATAGCTGAAACACACCCATTTGTATATGTATCAATAGTGGGAAAAAAATGTATTCCCTTAAAACTGGCACCATAATTCCTCTTAGGTAAGGAACTAGCTTTGTTTAGATGAAAGACCATTTCACAGATGGAAAAACTGAGACTCTGAGAGCTTATGTCATCTGTGCTGAGCCACACAGCTGGAAGGAGTAGAGCATGGTTTAGCATGCAGAGCTGTGATTCCAGAGCCCAGGTTCCTAACCCCTACACTGCACTACCTTCACTTTGACGTCCAGGACATTCTTACACCTCCCTTGACAGCTCCGGGATTTGACTTGTCATCTTCTTCAACCCACCCCCACAAGCCTCTCAGATACTTCATTATTCATACTGATGACACCTCCAACACCATGGCCTCGAGTCCATGTGATCCCATGACCCCCTTCTTCCTTCGTGACAGTCACATCTTAGAACGGGTTGTCCCTGAAAGACTGTCACACCTCATCTTCCCAAAGTCCTGATCTCATCATAGTCTTCTCTGTCCTTTCATCTTTCCCACCCACTCACTTCTATTTATATTGTATTTTGCCCTTATGTGAGACTATGACTTGGGTTATTGGTGTCCATCTAGAACAGGGCTCAGCAAACTACAGCCCATCGGTCAAATCTGGCCCATCACCTACCGTTGCAAGTAGAGTGGTACTGGAACACAGCTACGGCCTTTTGTCACGTGTTGTCTATGGACAACTATGGAGTTGAGTAGTTGCAACAGAGACCGCACGTGTCCTGCCAAGCCTAAAAGATTTACTGCGCTGACCTGACCTAGAAAGCCATTTCCTTGTTCCCCAGGAGCTCTGAGGTTATTGGAGCCATGTTCTTAGGGCAAGCCCACGGCTCTGGTCATATTAATCCTCCTCATTGCCACTGGGGAGAATTGGGTTTGGCACTGGAGTGGGGCGGGGAGGGAGAATGAGGCTGATGTGAGGGGACTGGCTGGTGAGCTGTGCCGGTTCAGAGCCGGGTCTCAACCAGGGTAACACAGACGTCCCCAGCACCGTGAGGCTTCTCACTTGGGCCCACACCTGTCGCTCTCCCCGCCACACCCCAGGGCCCTTTTCCTTCCATGTCATTTGAGCCTCTCAGCATCATGTGAAAACTCAGTCTCCTCCACTGCCTGTCACTCCAGCCATCACCCACGGAGAACAGCCCACAGCCCCCCCAGTTCACCTCCAGTCAACAGATTCCTCCTTGCTCACAGCCTATCCGCTATTCAATCAGCTGGTCATGAGGAGCTTTGAAACATCTTACTGTTTCTTTTCCTTTTAATGTTTTATTATGGAAAATTTCAAAGATATAAAAAAGTAGGCAGAAAAAAAATGAACCCAGTTCACCATCCAGCTTCATTTATACTGTTCTCCATGTCAGTCACTCAATGTAACTTCCCCCAACCTTATCCATTGACATCATATGATTTCATATTTCATTCATAAATATTTCAGCATGTTTCTCTAAAAAGAAGTAACTTTTTATTGTGAATACGAAATCATTATCAAACCTCAAATAAAATAACAATAATGCTTTCTACCATCAATTATTTACTAGGTGTTCAAATTTCCAGTTGCCTCCTAATTTTTCTTTTTAGTTTGTTTCTTTGAATCAGGATCCAAATAAGATCCATTGAAATTTCAAAAACTGTATGGACCTACCATCCCCATTTTAGTGCTTCCGAGTTTGGTTATGTTTCTTACTTCCAGTGTGAACACGTAATGTAGTGTTTCTGTCTCTTTCTGAAAATTGGTTGTTAAATCATTAACACAATTCAGAAAATATAGTAATTTATGAGAAAAATGTAAGACATCATTCTTAGAAAAGTTAACAATGCTTTTCCATGTACTTAAGATCCTGTAGGGGAACAAAATTTGCCGCCCAAAATGTCTCTTTGCCATGTGGATTATCTCAAGCTGAAAACAATCAAGGCCCAAAAGACTCAGGAAGAAACTTTGACCTTCCTCCTAACTGCCTAAAAAGAATTTAGATGGAAGGCCTGTGCCTGGAATAGAGTTATCACTAGAGATATCGGCAAAGAATGTGGGTTGGGTGTGGTGGGGAAACTTAGACATCAGAGTCCACTCTCTGTCCCACTGTCTCCGCAGGGCCCCTCCAATATTTATTTACCAAACATATGCTTTTCCATCTTCATGGCAATTGCCTTCCTCCCCTTTGAATCCTCAGGTCCCTACCCCTAACATCCTCTGTTGTCTTTAACTGCAGATGGTATTTAAGGTGAGGGTTTCAGACATTTTGGTGAGTTACTCAGTTCTCCTGGGCCTCTCCCATGTATATAGGTTATTAAACTTTTGTTTGATTTTCTCCTGTTAATCTATCTCAGGTCAATTTGATCGTTATACCGTCCAGAAGAACCTAGAAGGGTAGAGGGAAATTTCTCGCTCTCAGACAATCCTCTGGGCCTAGTCTAGACCTTTTACTATATTAGCTTTGCCAGTTTTCAACACTGATTTTACCCAACCACCTGTTTCCTCCACCTCTTTTCCAGGGTTGCTGGAAATAATCTCATAAGCAGGCTGTTTATATGCATCACAAATTCAGGCCATCAGCTGGGCCATCCCTACTCATCATCCCTAGTTGATTCCCTATCGGTTTCACCACAGCAGCTGTTGCAGCCTCCTCCCCTCCCCCACAAGCCTCCAGAACCTGGGCCTCCTTCTCGGCAGACACCTTCACATCCACACGAACGACCAGAATGACAGTGCCCACCGTGAACTTTCTCAGCTCTTCTCCCTTCCCCCTCAGATTTCCTCTCACTTTTCCTTCTGGATTCAATCAGAAGTTCTCAACCAGGGGCAATTTTTCTGTCTCCCCACATTTGCCAGTATCTGGAGACATTCTTGATGGTGAGGACCACAGGGGGTGCTACTAGCATGTGGAGTGGGGGAAGGCTGGAGATGCTGTGAAACATCCTATAGGCCAGCCCCTCACAACAAAGAATTACCGGGTGATAGATGTCAGTAGGCTTGGGGAAACGTGGGTTAGAGATGGTCTCTTGGCTCCTGCCCTACCTGCCTCTCTGCTCTCCCTGTTCAAGAGCATTCTCGAGAAGGATATGGCACCTGAGTTCTTGCCTCTTCAAGACCAAATCTGGGCACCAGCCAGCTTGGCCACTGGCCCAACCTGACTGGCTCCAGGCCAGTGGTGGAGTGGGGCATAGATGGTCTTGTGCATCCCCATTTCCCTTTAATGCTTTATTAACATTTGTTTTACAACACTCACTACAGAAACTACAGCTACTTGTAAACACATCTCTCTCATTCCAAGGGTCAGAGCCATATTTTATTCATCTCTGTTTTCTCCACAGCACCAAGCTCTTTGCATTGCATTTGGTAGATATTCAATAAATATTTATTGCATCAAATTAGATTAGTATCATTTACATTTTTATCATGCTCGGGGCACCTCTTTGAAAGGTAATGGAAGCAGAGAACACAAATGCCAGTTAAAGCAAGAGCTTTTGTGTTTCTGTTCTTGTGGAGTCCAACTGAAATGCTTGCTATTGCTACTTTGCAGTATACTTACATGAGCTGCCAGTGGAAGTTAGCAACTATTTTAAATTAAGGTATTTTTACGATAAATGACTAGAGATTTGAGAGAACTCTTACTTAGAGAAACTCTCTTATTTTTAAGACTCTTCTTCATTGTTTTTTTTTTTTAATATTTATTTATTTACTTACTTGTTTGGTTGCATCAGGTCTTAGTTGCGGCAGGTGGGCTCCTTAGTTGTGGTTCCAGAGCTCCTTTATTGTGGCTTATGAACTCTTAGTTGCAGCATGCATGTGAGATCTAGTTCCCAGAACAGGGATCGAACCCAGGCCCCCTGCATTGGGAGTGCAGTCTTAACCACTGCACCACCAGGGAAGTCCCTTCATTGGTTATTGTAAGTGGGAAAATGTTTCATTTTCAACCTGGAGAAATATGCTAATCTTTCACTTATTAATCATTTATAATCTATAAATTATAGGCTTTCCATGTTCTTTTCTTTTTTTTTTTTTTTTTGCGATACACGGGCATCTCACTGCTGTGGCCTCTCCCGTTGCGGAGCACAGGCTCCGGACGCGCAGGGCCAGCAGCCACGGCTCACGTGCCCAGCCGCTCCATGGCACGTGGGATCCTCCCGGACCGGGGCACGAACCCGCATCCCCTGCATCAGCAGGCGGACTCCCAACCACTGCGCCACCAGGGAAGCCCGGCTTTCCATTTTCACAGTGGACAAAATTAGGCAGAGGCTTAGAAGCTTAATAAGAAGCAAGATTTTCTAATATCGTTCTCTTTCCAATGTATAGGTAGTCTCAGATTTTTAAAAACTGGTTAATACCTGAATTCTTTTAAACTCTCAAAATTGAGAAAGTCAGCCAAGGGTCTATTCAACTTGGCATTCCCCAGAAGGGCAGATTTAAGCAAAAGATGTAACATTTGAGGGCTAAGGGTCTAATTTCATTTTTTTCTACTCTGTTTAATATGGGATTTTACAAAACTTATTTAATTTCCTAATGTCTCAGTTTCCTGACATTGTTCTTGCAAAGGGCTGGTGTGAAAATATTTTCAAAGAAATAAGTTAAATATTATTTTCTCTAAATTGAGTTGTCTTTCTTCCACTTATGGCTTAAAATTGTGGATCACTGCTTAAACGTCATCCTCCAGGGACTTCCCTGGTGGTCCAGTGGCTAAGACTCCACACTCCCAATGCAGGGGGCCTGGGTTCGATCCCTGGTCAGGGAACTCAATCCCATATGCCATAACTAAAGATCCTACACATGGCAACAAAAATCCTGCATGCTGCAACTAAAGATCCCAAACATGGCAACAAAGATCCTGCACACCACAACTAAAGATCTGGCACACAGCAACAAAGATCCTACGTGCCACAACTAAGAACCGGCGCAGCCAAATAAATAAATACTAAAAAAAAAAAAAAAAAGTCATCCTCCAAGTGAGGTCTTTCCTGACCGCCCTATATAAAATTAAGTCCCGTCAATATTCTATATTCTCCCCTCTCTGCTTTATTCTTCTCTATAGCACTTACTTGCTTATTGTCTGTCATCCCCCACCAGAATATAAGCTCCACTAAGTCAGGAGTTTTGGCTACTTTGTTCACTGCTTTATCTCCAGCACCTAGAATGATGTTTGGCACACAGTAGTACTCAATAAACATTTACTGTACGAATGAACAAATTATGCAAATCTAGAAATGTCATAGGCTATAAAGCTATCAAAGGCATGAATTAGATGTAATTGAATCAACATGGCTAGATCTCAAAAGCATGTATTTCAGTCAAATAAAAGCAAGTTGCAGGATAATGCATAAATTTCCTCATCTGCAAAATAGGGCTGGTAATAGCATTGTTATGAGGATCAAGTTAGTTCATGAGCGTTAAATGCTGAGACCCGTGATACAAGCACTCAATAAATGTTAGTGGTCATTATTATTACTATATCACTGATGATAAACAGGTCACATAAAGTAATATTACTAATTTTGTATGATATAATCTAATTTTATATAATTAAGTAACTAATTTTAAGACAACGGAAGGATGCAGTATAGACCAAGCTGATTAATTCTGTGAGGAGAGAAAACTCAGATTAGAATGACGGTCAAAGAGAGTATTAACCTCATCTGTCATGTTCTAATATTTTAAATGTAAATGATGCATATAACTACAAAGTAATATTTAGAAAAGTTTAGTCGTATTTCCTGAGACATAATGACCTTTAGGGCTAGGAGGAGAGGAAGAGAGAATGGAGAGATGAATTACTTAGGATAAGAAAATTTTTTAAGTTTTCTATTTTATTTCTGAAGTGCTTCTTGAATAATCACTGCATGGATAGGATGCCCTTAGCCTAGAATAAAAATAACCAGAGAAAAGAGCCACATACACAACTGATGCAGGGTCCTGGATGGATTACATGAGTTAGTTCTCATAGATTGGAGGAAAACTATCATTAACACAATCTTCAAGTTAGGAATAAATTATTCAAAGCCTTGTGTCATTACTTACTGCAGTTTCAGCCACTCTTCCACAAATGGAATGGAGAAGAATTCTGTGAATGTCTCCCCTATCCTCTTTGGATTTTGACTGGTCACGATGCCATATGTTTTGAACAAGAAAACAATAAGCAAGAATTCAAGTCAGTTGTTGCTATTCTGCTGGCAAATTAACACTATTGAACCCTTAGGGTCATGGAATATTCAAAGACGTGAAAAACTTACTTGTATAACCATTCGGTCAGAAAATCACAGGCAATGAATTTGGTTCTTTTCCTCTAAAGAGAGAAGAGAGAATTAAATTATATTCTTTGCCCCCATGTTTAAGTTGGACAAAGGAGGAGGGGTTAATTGATTGCTTGTGTTAGATGAAATATGCATAAGTCCTTGGTGAGGTTTATAAGCACACCAACAAACAATAACTCAGGCAATGTAAAGAATTCTGACAACATTTCGCTAGTCATCTTGGGTAAGCATATATTCTGACTATATTAACAGGGACTAATAAAAGACAATGCACATAGTAGGAGGCTTATTACATGCATTTTGGATTTATCTCAGAAGGATTTCTTTAAATCTAGACCTTGATTCAGAGTAAGTATATTTATTCCTTTCCCCCAGTCCACTCAGATCCTCAGAATAGCAGTACTTCGGGTCTGGGTGCCGTTGGCCAGTGCATTGACTCTGCCAGCTGCCCACCCATCAGCCCCTCTCCACTTCATCCTTATTACCAGAAACCTGATGACAATCAGTCCAGGGGAAAAACATTTCCCAGCCTCCCATGTAGCAAGGGACAACCATATGACATAGTTCTGCTGTTTGAGATAGAAATGGACATGTCCCATGGATTTCTGAGAAAGTGCTACTTTCTTGATTTCTGCTGCCCTTTTCTTTGAAGTTTCCTTCTACTTCTTTCAGTCTAGAACACAGATGTGGGGCTGGAAGTGGAGCAGCACCTACCAGCCAAGAGGCCAAAAGCAGGGGGTTAGAAGGAACCTGGGCCTTTAATGACTTCTTTAAGCCACTGTACCAGTTTGTGGCTGACCTATTCTGGATATCCTGATACGTAAGGAAAAATAAACTCCATCTGGATTATTGGCACTGTTCTTGAGTTTTCATAACATGAAGCTGAATGCAGTTCCTAGGTGATAGACAGCTAGTAAGCCACAGGGAAAGAACGTCCTAGAGTAATGGGGGACGAGGCTCGCAGAACAGCAAAGGAGAGGAGCACTGGGTATCCTGCTTCCTAGTCCCATTTAAAGTGTCTTGTAACCCAAACAGAACCAGTTAACTCCTTTTAGAAGATTGTTATGGGACTTCCCTGGTGACGCAGTGGTTAAGAATCACCTGCCAATGCGGGGGACACGGGTTCGAGCCCTGGTCCGGGAAGATCCCACATGCTGTGGAGCAACTAAGCCCATGTGCCACGACTACTGAGCCTGCGCTCTAGAGCCGGCAAGCCACAACTACTGAGTCTGTGTGCCACAACTACTGAAGCCCACACGCCTAGAGCCCGTGCTCCACAACAAGAGAAGTCACCGCGATGAGAAGCCCGTGCACGGCAGCGAAGAGTAGCCCCTGCTTTCCGCAACTAGAGAAAGCCCGTGCGCAGCAACGAAGACCCAAGGCAGCTAAATAAATAAATAAATATTGTTCAATAGCAGGGGCTAAGAACCAGTCGTTGGTTAGTTACCATGTGAAGAGATCCTTCCCAGGAATGAAGGCAAGACAGACTCTGCTGGAAATTCTCCTTGCCCCTCCAGGTGTACCCTTTTCCACCGCACTCTGTGCCTTAGCAGGTTGATTTTATGGTTCATATCAACCAGGCTCGTTTACTCTGTTGTTGGGTCCAGCCACTGGGAGGTACCAGCAGGAGATCCGACAGAGGGAAGAGAGAAAGGCAGGGTATAATGGGTTGAGCTGTGTCTCCTCCCGGCCCCTTTGCCCCAAATTCAGATTCTCCCACACTTCAGAAAGTGACCTTATTTGGAAATTGGATCATAATTAGTTAAGCCCAGCCACTCCTGAAGTACACAACAACTCCAACGAGAGTGAACAAATTTGGGGTTCTATTAGTAAGGAAGAAGAGTAGACCACCAATGGCAGATTCCTAACGACATAGTGCTAGACCCTGGATCCAGCTATGCCTGAAGCCAAAATCCCCTGAACCTTTCATGAGCCAATATATTTCCTTTTTTTACTCAGCCAGCTTGTGTTGTTTATTGCTTCCAACAGTAAGTTTTAGTTACTATTCCTTTCTTCTCCCATTGGCTAACTCCATTTGCCTTTCAAGATGCCTCTTGGGGGCTTCCCTGGTGGCCCAGTGGTTAAGAATCTGCCTGCCAATGCAGGGTACACAGGTTCGAGCCCTGGCCCAGGAAGATCCCACATGCCACAGAGCAACTAAGCCCGTGCACTACAACTACTGAGCCTGCGCTCTAGAGACTGTGCACCACAACTACTGAAGCCCGCATGCCTAGGACCTGTGCTCTGCAACAAGAGAAGCCACTGCAGTGAGAAGCCCGCCCTCTGCAACTAGAGAAAGCCCACTCGCAGCAACCAAGACACAACACAGCCAAAAATAAAATAAATAAATTTATTTAAAAAAAAAAAGATGCCTCTTGGAAGCCTTTCTGAGCATTCTTACCCTCTTCGGTTTAGAGTAAGCACCTCCCACCACCGCCAGTTCTGTGTGTCCCTCTGTCACAGCACCTCAGGTGTAACTGTAACCTAACTGCCAGCCCACATGCCCATTTCCTCTATCAAACTATAAATTCTCTGAGGACAGGGGATGTGTCTTCTTTTTCTTTATGTTCCCAGTGCTTGAGTGCCTGGCAAAGAGTAGGTGATCAATGAGTGGTGAGTAAGTGAATGACTGACCTCACCATTCAACTCTCAAGCAAAAAAGCAAGAAGGAACTCATGCACAAGAATTCTGACATTTATAAGTAGGCATTGCTAATAAATTCTGGACAATTTCTCTTCACTTTCTTCCCCTAATGTTTTATTTATTAGGGGAAATATTTTCTTCTTCTTTTTTTCTTTTTCCCCCTTTACTTTGAAATAGCCAAATCAGCTTTATAAGCTTAAATAAGGTTAAAAAGATTGTTGTAAAATTGATTCTCACCAAAAAGGAAAGTGTCACTTAAGATTTTTCACTGAAAGCTTTATTATAGCTGTTAGTAAATAAAATACTGGTGCCTGATTTGCTGGAGATGCAGTCTTTTACCTCACTGCTGATAGCCTTTTATTAAAAAAGTGAAACACTGCTGGCCATGGTAATAAAATTAAATGTACTAGACCATGTAATGGGGTCTTCTAAGTCTGCATTGCAAGAGTAAGATTCCCCTTGAAAAGCTACCTTTAACCAAAATAAGAAAATACTTGTACAACAATGCAAATATGTATCTAGCATGAAGCGCCAGCTAATGATTGAAACAATCCTGCAGCTGTAGGAGAGCAGTGTCTCTCTCTCTCTCTCTCTCCTTACAAAAGATGCATTGTTCCCTTAGCGTTCACTGCACCGTTTGGTGGTAAAGATTCCTTCTATGACGGGAATGCAGCTTGACTTACTCTATTAAATTGACTTTTAAAATAGCCAAATGGTCTGATGTATGAAGGTCATGTAGACAGATTTAATCATTTTGATGCAAAGAAATAAAATTGAAGAAATTGTGTTTTCCTTCTGTCCTGGGCAAGTGTGGACGTGCTGTGCATACTCAGACACACAGAACAGTGGCGATATTGTTCAGCTGTTGTTTAGTTTAAAAATTATCTGCTGGGAGCTGAAAGAGAGAAGGGAAAGCAAATGAAAAGTTGTGGTGAGTGAGGAGATAAGAGAGGAAGTAATAGAGAGAAAATTAAAGAGTGAGATTAAGAAAGTGTGGGCACTGGGGTTTATGTAATGTGGCCAAATACACGGAGTTCATGATTGTTAACGGGTAAAAATGTCCAAGTTTGGGTAAGCAGGGTGATCAGTTAAGGCAATCTTATACGAGGTTAAAAAACAATTTTTAAAAAATCCAGAATTAAAAGGAAAAAGACTAAGCGTCAAGGGATAAGGTATCATCATGTCATCATGAATCTGCAACTCTGTTGTGCATCCAAGAAAACAAGCTGGGTGGACAGCAGGATGAGTTGATAGACTGGTGGACAGATAATGATGAAGCAAATAAAGCGAAACAGTAACCATGAAACCTAGGCGGGTGTTTACTCTGAAATTCTTCCAGCTCTTCTACATGTTGGAAAAAAGTTTATAATAAAACTGAGGGCAGGAGAACAAATCATAAAAGACTCAAACCCCAAAGAGAGAAAGGGCAGAAATCAGACAGTATTTTGTACCAATTTTTATGTTGAATACATGTATAGGAGGCAGACTGGAGGACTGAAGATGGGAAAGAGGAACAACTCACACTAGAAAGCCACTGACGCTCTTCCAGTAACTAATGTAATTTCACCCCACCAAGGTCAAAAGCACAGGCTGTGAGCTTAGTGAAGCATGGCTGGCTAGAGCACGGTGTTGGTTGAGGCTCTTTGGGTCTGCAAGGGCGAGAAAGCTGCTCGGGTTACCTTGGTTACTGGGCTTTTTTCAAAAGTGCGTTTAGGCTAGACTTTGCTGTAACAAACATCCCCCAAATCTGAGAAGCTTATGTCATCGATGGTTTCTCCCTCGTGTTACACGAACATTTCCACCAGCGTGGCTCTCTGCTCCGTGCGATCTTTGCTCTGGGCCTCAGCCTGACAGGGCAGCCTCTCGCTGAAATGTTGCTGGTTGTCATGGCAAATGACACGGATATGGCGAAGTATTCTTTGACTCTTAAAGCACATTTTAAATGACACGCCCATTCATTCCACTGACCAAAGCAGTGACGTGGTCAAGCTTCCCTTAGGGAGAGGCCACAAATATTTCTGAACAATAATATAACCTAGCACAGGGGTTACTGTAAAGGTAGAAGGAATGTGAGAATTCCTCTTACCAGGGGCAGAGCCAGGTCTCGGGAAGAAGCGGACCAGTGTCCACAGCTGTCCAGGCACGGGACAGGTGAGCCAGAGTCGTCCACCAGTAGCTTGGTGGCCCAGCAACAGCTCTGCTCCTAGCTGTACACGGAGCTCAGCTTTTTGGCCGTGGCTTCTTTCTCAACTTGCTGCTGCTTTCTCTGCTGCTCTCTCCTAACTGGTTCTTTCTCCTGCTCTCTCTGCTTTGAGGTCTGCCGACTCATGGCTTTTCAAGCTTTCTCCTGTCTCTGGTGTTTCTCCCCTTCTACCCACACTATGACCTGCCCTTTCTCTCTGTTGTCTGACAACCTCACGCCCCAGACAGGAGAATCTGATTGGGCTGGTTAGACACTACCCAGGATGGACCATCCCTGTTGGGCAGAGCAATGCCAGACCATTTCCCAGCCACTTGCCATCCCTGAGAGGCTGCCCACAGGGCCTGAAACTTATTCCTGGCTCAGTCACTTGTGGCCAGAGTGATGGGGACATGGACAAAGCAGGGACAAGGGCCTGCAGTTATGGCTGTGGGCATGGCACCCACTTAGAATGTCATGGCCTCCTTTCCCACATAGATGTTCCCCATAAGAAACTTC
The DNA here is from genome assembly GCF_937001465.1 of Orcinus orca. NCBI lineage: Eukaryota > Metazoa > Chordata > Mammalia > Artiodactyla > Delphinidae > Orcinus > Orcinus orca. The sequence goes on along the minus strand of NC_064574.1, from coordinate 65,047,002 downwards.
CAGATACCCGAGACCACGCACCTCCCACCCAAACATGACAAAAGTGAACAATAACTATAATCCTAGGAATGAGCACACACATGGACGATAACCAGATGCCAAAATGCTTGTCACAGAAAACTTCAAACGGGTTCATTTTTTTCACCACTGCATTAGAATTTCATTAGTGAAAAATAATACTTCTCAAAAGAAGTCAAAAATATGGACTTGTAACACAAACTGTTGACCAAGACTTCCAGCATGAGCCACGTGGCCATTTCTAAAAGTGTTTTTGGTTTAAAAAAGTAACATTAAAGTAATTCTACCACACCTTTCCTGCAAGAATCTATTTTTTCCACTCCTTAGAAATTTTTTTCAAACAAAAGCTGATGGTACTTCTCATTTCCCTTATTAGTCAAGGACAGGAAATGGAGTTTCTTCCCTCACTGACCAGAGCCCTTGCACTTTTAAAAAGATATTCAGGTATTTTATTTTTTTTAAATACTAGAATAAATGACTATTACATGGGCAAGGAATATAAAAAGAAAAAAAAGGTTTTGTTTTACTGAATTATTCATAGTAGAAAATTTTAATGCCATGAGATCATCAAAGGACTTATCAGGAGTTAGAAATAGTTTCCTGATACCAACTGTTGTTTACAAAACTCTTCACTGTAATGGAATTTGATGAGCAACCAAAGGCGAAAGGGAAAATTTTACATTGCATGGGATAGGATGGGGAAAGAGGTGGAAAGTCTTATCACCCCCATCCAGACTCTGCATTTAATCTGTATGTAAAGCTGAGATAAGGTTTATTTTCAGCCATCATTTTATTCATGTATAAAACTCCTGATTTCTTTCCAAATTAAGCAAGGTGCACTGTTCCAGTTTGGCCTTGTTCAGTAAACATTTACTGAGGACCTGCTATGTGCCAGGCCCCATGCTAAATGCTAGAGATGACGAAATGAGTAGGGCATGGCCCACTGCGGTTATTAATTCAATGCCCAGCAACCACCCCCAAGCTGGGTAGTAGCTGTGATGAGTATAGAGGATAAACCCCATCTCTAGCTCCGGGTGTGAACCCTGATAAGGCAGTCGAGATGATCCCACCTCACCTGCCACCTACACGGAAACCAATCTGGTCCACATTCATCCTGACCAAAGGGATTCACTGACTCAGGATGGACACGTAATTAATTTCAGAGTGATAAGATGTGGGAGGAGACGTGCTGGGGCTTCTGGGAAACCATTTCATTTGCTTTTCTGAAAGAGCTTGAGCATTCTCTCCTTCTGGCTGAGGCAAAACCTAGGACAGTGGCCACTGCTGTGTTACTGTTTTGAGGGAAGCCAGCTTAAGGATAAAGCTGACTCTATAAGAGGCCAAGCAGAGAGACAGAAAAAAACCAGGTTTTCAATTATATCACTGAGCACCTGAATCAAACCAATCCCGAAGCCTTCCTTCTTTATCTCAGAAACTTCTAGTTTCTAGCTCCCTGAGCCAGTAAATCCCCTTTATTATTTCAGCCACTTTCCTGCTACTTGAAACATAATGAACTGTAGCCAAGATAGCTGCCCAGTATCCCTTCTGCCTTCTTCTGGTAACAGTGCCCTGAGTTCCTATTGGGGTCCACCCTTCCCAACTCTAAAGCTGTGTGCCTTGGGTAAGACTCCTTCCATTTGCCTAACAGCCCACTAAATGCCCCTAGTTCCAAGGATTGATTCCAGAGTAGGTCATTGACCTGAGCCAGTTGGATTAGAGAGGAACTCTGGGAGAGACTTTCTCTTCCTCTGCTACCCTTGAGCCTTATGAAATGGGGGATGGTGCCACAGGGGAGGGACCGTTTGAGGGTGGAGCCAAGCCAGAGCAAACAGAATCGAGAGACAGAGGGGGAACGAAGTCATGAAGAAATCACTGGGCCCCCAGATCAAGCTGTAAAGGAAGATCTCCCCATGGGCCTCTTGTCTTCATAATAAACAAACAAAAAATCCTCTTCTACTTAAGTCAGTTAGAATGGGGTTTTCTGTCACTTGCAGGACCTGCCTCAAGGAGTTAACACCAGCAAATATGGGGATGTTAGCTCTGCATACTTAACACATCCAGCTGAAACAAACTCTTGAGTTCAGACTACTTTTTACTGCTAACAATAAACCTCACATCAAAAACTGCTTACAGTAAAAATCATTAACTTTATACTCTGAGTGCCCAAAATATATTCAGAGATACATTGGAAAGAATTTCCCAGTGAAGTTTATCACAGCCACTAAGCCAGCTATGCTTAATATAGCAGTCCAATTAAGTTCTAATTAAGTTCTGATCTCTTGTGTTTCAATTAAGCTAATCTAAAGGCATGGCTGAATGTCAGGGGATCGGTTAAGAACATCAAGCCAACTGTAATGTCTAGTCTTTATAATGATATTTACGTGTCTCAAACTTAATTTACTCCAGTGGAATACAACCCAGTACATGAGAGAACAGGAATGGTATTATAACCTTTTAATCAACCATCCGTCTAAAGAGACTGCTGAATGTCTATCTTAACAATTGCACAGTTGATTTCCTGCCTTAAAACCTTTTCCCCCTTCCAACTCACATAGACTCTGGCAGCCCAGGGGCACCAGGGAAGGCAGCTATCACTATAAATGGAAGATCAGGAAGGTCAAGGTCAACAGAGACTCTGTAAGTCTGCAAGTCTGTAAGTCTGTAACTCTGCAAGTCTTCGTGAAAATTCAGCTCCCACGAAAACTCCTATGTCAGTATTGAAATACTTGCAAAACTAGCTTCACAGTCATGTCTCCAAGAGACCAAAGGGTCTGGAACATTCCCTTCAAGGTATGCCCTCTGCTTAGAGAAGATGGAGAAGACATGTCAGGGCCTGTGTAAAAGGAAGCTTCTGGCAGAGGCTCTGATGGCATGTCTGTCCTGATCCATGTCACGATTCCTGCCTGAAACTGGATTTATTCTTTCTTTCACTGTCAACCTGGATCCATCTCTCCTCTCTCTGGTTTTTCACTTGCTGACATCTGCCTCTCTGAGTCCCTTCTTCAAACACAATTCTTAATAACAAGAGCTACCCCTTACTGAGCTAAATGCTGTACTCACATCATCTCATTCAATCCTCCAACAGCTGTGGGGAGGTGGATACTATGATTATCACCCTCCCATTTAACAGATAAGAAAACTGAGGCTCACAGAGTTTAAGGAATCTCCCCAGGGACCCAGAGGGGGATTCAGGGCCCCTGTCCTGCCAGAGCGTCCACCTTTCTCAGACTAATCTTCACCACCCAAACCCCATGTGGCCAGATTCAGCCCACATCTTCCTTACACACTGCCCTCATTTCCAGTCTTCTGTTCCAGGTCTAAGGAACTTTTTTCCAATTTAATTTTGTTCTTATTTTATTGCTACTTTTCACCATAGCTGTGCCAGTCCCTGAGCTAAATGGTTTAAATACATTACCTTATTTAATTCTCATAAATTCCCTATGTGAAGCAATTATTGTTATCATTATTTCCATTTTACAGGGGAGGAAACTGAGGCTTAGGAAGGTTAAGGTTACAAGGTCACAATGCTAGCAAGGTCCAAGGCCACATATCTAGGAGGAGGTAGAGCTGGGCCTTAAATTCAGGTGAGCATGGCCCAAAACTCCATGCTGAGCTTCCCTTAGACAGCCTCCCATGTAATGACAACAGCAGCTACTACTGTAAAAATCTGGATGGTTCCAGGACTTCAGAACCAGGGTCAGCAAACGTTTTCTGAAAGGGTCAGATAGTAAATATTTTAGGCTTGTGTCCCAGCTCTTCAGCTTTGCCACTATAGTATGAAAGTGGCCACAAACAATATGGAAAGCAATGGGTGTGACTGTGTTCCAGTAAAACTTCACTTACAAAAACAGATGGCGGACGCCAAGGGCCAGAGTGTGCAGCCCTGTGCTTCAAAACATTATCAGTAACAGATAGATACTCTTTCAAGCGGAAGCATGGAAAAATCCATAGTTCTTGGTTTCTGACACAGAGGTTTGACTTCAAGAAAGCTGTTTCACCTCTTCTTTCTATTTTCTGGATAACCCTTTATTCTAAGGGATTAACAGTTTAAACATCCTTTAGGTCTAAGACTAGTTTATGACTTGGGTTTTCTCTTCCTAAAAAGTAGCAGGAGAAATGCAGCTCTCTATACAACCAAGAAGTTCAATGACTTATTTTAAGATATGTTCTTGTAAAAAACCAATCAATTGAATCTTATTTTCCTTCGTTTTAAAAAATGGCTTCTATCCGTTAGACATAAATTCTCAAGAGAAATCTGGGATACTTGCTGACTGTCTTCCTTCCTTCCTTCCTTCCTTCCTTCCTTCCTACTTTCTTTCCTTCCATCCTTCCTTCTCACTAACTGTGATGCTAGCATCTCTTTAACACTTGGCGGTCTCTTCATATTGCATTGTCAGGTTCTGAGCTCACCATAATTTCTGAGAGTTATGTTTAGATTTTTACAAATAAATATCATTTCTTTAAGGCACTAGTATTTTAAGGATGAGGAAAGTCCATCCTTGGCCATGTGTAATATCCAGAAAGTAGTAACAAGGATACCACCTTCCATTCATTCAAGCAACAGTTGGTCACCCAGAAGGGGCCATGGGGGAATGACATTCCTTTCACAGACTGGCTATTTTCCAAGATAATGTTAATAGTGTCAACAACAGTTACATGTAATGAATGCCTTCCAAGTGTCAGGCACTCTTTTAAATTTTACTTAACTCATTTATCCTCACAACAACTACACATTATTAGGTTCTTATGATTATTTCCACTTTACAGATTAGGAAATAGGGGCACAGAAAGGCTAAATACCTTCCCCCAAAGTCATTTAAGAGTAAATGGAGGGCTTCCCTGGTGGCGCAGGGGTTAAGAATCCATCTGCCAATGCAGGGGACACGGGTTTGAGCCCTGGTCTGGGAAGATCCCACATGCCGCGTGGCAGCTAAGCCCGTGCGCCACTGCTACTGAGACTGCATGCCTAGAGCCCATGCTCCGCAACGAGAAGCCACCACAATGAGAAGCCCACGCACCTCAACGAAGAGTAGCTCCCGCTCGCCGCAACTAGAGAAAGCCCGCGTGCAACAAAGAAGACCCAACACAGCCAAAAATTAAAAAATAAAATAAAATTTAAAAAAAGAGTAAATGAAAAAAGAATTTGAACCCGGTTGGACTCCAGAGCTAGCTCCTTCACACATTACCTAATGTAATCCTCAGTCATCCTGTCTGTGGTTTACAAATGAGGAGAGGAGGAAGCTGTAGGCAAGTAACTTCCCTGAAGATACTAGGCTAGAGACAGAAGTCAAACCTGCCACCTGCTGCCAAATCCATTTTATTTCTAATGCAGTGTAAGAGGTAAATTGCAAAAAAGGGCCATTCTCCACCCCTCCCTGTATACATGTCTTCCCACCAAGAGATGGACTCTATTTCTCACTCCTTGAATCTGGGCTGGCCTCATGCCTTGCTTTGGCCAATGTGACACAGCAAAAGTGACACTGTACCAGTTCCAAGCCTCAGGTTCAAGAGCCTTGAGGACTTCTACTTAAATTCTTGCAACCCTGTCCATCTGTCATGTGAGCAATCCAGGGTTAAACTGATGGAGGATGAGAGACCAAGTGGAACAGAGATGATCCATCCCAACTGACGCCATCTTAGACCAGCCAGCACCCAGCCTACCTGGTAGCTGACCACAAACACATGAACAAACCCAGCCAAGGCCAGAAGAACCTCCCAGCTGAGCCCAGTCCAAATTGCTGACTTGCAGAACAGTGAGCTAAATAAATTGTTGTTTTAAGACACTAGCTTTTGAGGTAGTTTGTTATGTAGCAAAAAGTTAACTAATGCCAGAGTATAAAAAATGAAACGCAATTTATGGCCAAATGGTAACATTCTCCCTATCAAGTGGCCAGTCAAGACTGCTACCATAGCCACCCGGCACAGAACCATGCCCCTGAAGGCAAGAGAACAAAGCTTTAGAGTAGAGCAGGAAAATCCTATCACAGAGCCACTGCCTTTATTTTGTAGGATAACCATGGGGTTATCCTCAAGTCAGAGCCTGCTGGCTTTCTTTTTAAAGCCTTGTCTTTTGAGGATGACTTTGATTTTTAGAAACAAAAGCAACTCCCAGCCAAGTTTGGAGGATGAAGTGATCAATGTTACTTTTGTTAAAAAGAAGAAAGAAAAGAAGCATGACTATACAGCTATAATAAGACTTTCTTGCACGGTTTACAAACTGGATCTGACAGCAATTCCAAGAGTTGCAAAGGGAAGGCTTTTCAGCACTAGCAGCTTTATTGACATAGTAGAACTGGGTGCCAGGCTCCAAAGCCTGACTCCTGCTTCAAACCCAGGCTCTTCCTCTTAGGAGCCATGTGAACTTCTCAGTCTCAGGTTTCCTCAGCAACAAAATGAGACAGTAAAATCGCCCATTCAAAGTGTTACTGTGATGATTTAATGAGACCACAATGTGAAATAATGCCTGGCATTTAGGAAGTACTCTTGATTGCCATTAATCACCATTGATTAATCACACAGATGGTAACTGTTTGGTAACGATAGGTCATTATGAAACAGCCCTTAACTTTGAGCCATATTTCCTATTTAGGTGCTAGATTCCAAAATGAAAAATTGAGATCTGCTGTCTGAACCCATTTAAATGTCATGACATTCAATCAAATGTAATAAGGTCAGGTTAAAAACTTGGTTTCCTCCACTCTTAGGTATCTACCCAAGAGAAATGAAAACATATGCTCACAAAGACTTGTAACCAAATGTTCACAGCAGCTTTATTCATAATAGCCAAAAACTGGAAGCAACCCCAAAACAAAGTCCATGCAATGAAAACATTATTCAGCAATAAAAATGAATTAAGTACTGCTACCTGCTACAACATAAATGAACGTCAGAAACACTGTACTAAGTGAAATAAACCAGATGCAAAAGACTATATTGTGTGTGATTCTATTCCCATGAAATGTCCAGAAAAGGTAAATCTATAGAGATAAAAAAATAGATCAGTGGTTGCCTGGGGGCAGGAGTAGGAATGAGAAGTAACAGCAAACGATCACTAGAGATATTTTGTGATGATGGGAATGTTCTAAAATTAGGTTGCGGTGCACAACTCTAAATTTGCTCCACTTAAAAAGAGTGGATTTTTAAAAATCATTTTTTAAAAGTGTGGCAAAATATACACAACATAAAATTTACCATCCTAACCATTTTTTAGTGTGCAATTCAGTAGTGTTAAGTACCTTCACATTGTTGTGTAACCAATCTCCAGAATTCTTTTCATCTTGCAAAACAAATTCCACACCCATTAAACAACAACTTCCCATGCCCCCCTCCCCCAGGCCCTGGAAACCAGCATTCCACTTTCTGTCCCTATGAATTTGACTACTCCAGGTGTCTCATATAAGCAGAATCCTACAATATTTGTCTTTTTTGGTGACTGGCTTATTTCACTCAGCATAATGTCCTCAAGTTTCATCCATGTGGTAACATATGACAGAATCTCCTTCCCATTTAAGGCTGAATAATATTACATTGTATGGATATACCATATTTTGTTTATCTATTCATCTATGATGGACACTTTTGTAAATAGTGGATTTTATGGTATGTAAATTGTACTTCAATAAAGCTGTTCAAAAAAAAGTTTTATTTATACATCCTCCTGTCAAAGGACCTTATGGTCATTTCCATTTCAAACAATACTGCATTTAATGTCCTTCTTCAGAGCTCTTTGTGTACAACTATTGAGAGTTTTTGCAGCAGCGTACAACCTTAGAAGAGACATGTCTAGTCAAGTAGTATGTTTATTTTCTATTTTACTAGAAAGTTCTGCCAACTTTTTCTCCAGAAGGGTGGTACCAATTATGTACTGGTACATGAAAGTTCTCTTTTCCACAGCTTCACCCATTTCTTATATTGTGAAACATTTATATTTTTGCTAATCTGTGAGACATGATACCACTGTGGTTTTATTTTTATTTCCTTCAACATTAGCGAGACTGAGCATCTTTTGATTTGCTCTTGGCTCTCTGGGTCTCCCCTTTTGTGAACTTCCTGATCCTATCCTTTGTTTATTTTTCTATTTCATAGTTCTATTGTGTTGTTCTCTTTTTTCTTATTGATTTATAGGAATTCCTTACAGGCTGGATACTAACCTGTTGTCTGTGTTGCAAGTAAGCAGAACAGATTAATAGATAAGAGTCAAGTCAATAAAAGGCAGAGATCAATAGGAGATAGAAAATGGAGAGCCTGAGATCAGGACCACTGCAATATTCATTGTTGTTATTCTCCGTGTGCTTCCCACAGGGCCTAAGAATAACCATAACAGTATCAAGTTATTTATTGAGCACTTGCTATGTGCCAGGTATTACCCCCATGATCTAGCTTGATGCTCAGAACAAGCTGGTGAAGTAGACATTATGATCCCTCTTTCACACATGAAAAACTGAGACTCGGTGATAGGAGGTTATTCAAGTAAGTAGCCCAACTGAGATTCCAACCCAGCTTTATCGATTCTAATACCTTCTCTTAAAATTTTTAAAAAATTTTATCAAATAATTCCTATGCGTAAAGGATCAAATAATATTAAAATAGCCCTTGCTCTTTTTTTTTTTTTTTTGGCTGCGTTGGGTCTTCGTTGCTGCATGCGGGCTTTCTCTTGTTGCAGCGAGTAGGGGCTACTCTTTGTTGCGGTGTGCGGGCTTCTCATTGCAGTGGCTTCTCTTGTTGCAGAGCATAGGCTCTAGGTACACGGGCTTCAGTAGTTGTGGCACGCAGGCTCACTAGTTGTGGCGCACGGGCTTAGTTGCTCCATGGCATGTGGGATCTTCCCAGACCAGGGCTCGAACCCGTGTCCCCTGCATTGGCAGGTGGATTCTTAACCACTGCGCCACCAGGGAAGCCCAACCCTTGCTCTTAACTACCACATTATACTTCCTTACATAATCAGAGTCCAAAAATATCTGCTGAATGGATGAATCAAAAATCATTACCAAAGACACATATCAACAAGATTTAGCAGCTGAATCCAGGAAGCATGGTGGGGAAAGGTTTCTTATCTGAGGCAGACCGAAGACAGAGGAGGATACTCACAACTAGAGTCCCCAAGTGCATAAAGAAATATAAGCAATAATTTTCAATGAAGTGTCATTTAGAATACCAAGAAATCAGAAAATTATATGCCCAACAACAGGCAATAGGTTCAATGCATCAAGGTGCAGCCCCACTATGAAAGTCCACAGAGTTGTTATATGTGGCATTAAGGAAAGATGTTCCTGATATATTGCTAAGTAGAAAGTGCAAGTTACAAACAGTGAGTATAATGTTAAAAAGAATACATTAGTATGTACTAAATATAGAAGTATGAGTATATGTGAATTTTAAAAAGCCTACCAAGATATTTAACATTAACAGGGCTAGAATTATGACGGATGTGGGGTTTTTGGTTATTTGACTTTGTTTTTCTTATTGGTAGTTTCTAATTTTTCTATACAAAGCAAGTATTACTTGTATAATAATCATTCCATTCTTACCTCTTTTTTAAAATGGGCAAAGGTCAAGAGTCCTTTAAAGGAGTGCGGTTTAAAAGCAAGAGATTTCAAGAACAGATTCCAGATCCAAAGGGCGGGTGAGGCAGGCTCAGGGTCTGGATCCAGACTGAGCTAACGCAGTTCAGTCTGGGTGGGAGGGCAGGAGCCAGCAGGGGCCAGCAAGGGCACTGCAAACAGCCTGCAGGGGCAGGGGTGGGCTGCAGCCTCCATCATTTGGGTCAAGAGTTGATTTCCTGGAGTGGTTAAGGGCTGAGCCTTAAAGTCAGAAGGACAGGTTGGCATCCTGGCTCTGCCTCTAACTAGCTCAGCAACCTGTGTGTGCAAGTAAAGTTGTTCATTCTTTCTAGTCTGCAGTTTCCACATTTAAAGAATGATAAGAACACCACCTATAGCACAAGGCTGATCTTGAAAATCAGTGAGACCTTGTAAACAAATGTTGAGCATCACAGAACCTGGCATAAAGGAGACACCTCATAAATGGTAGTAGTTATGTTCCTAAGGATGTGGTCTGGTGGCAGGGGGCATCAGTATGTCCTGATGGGCAGGGTGGACAGTCAGCAAATAGTGAAGAAATGCAGACCAGGAACTCATAGGAGAACTTAAGAGTACAAACCAGAGATCACCAGTTGGTGAGATCTAGCTTACAAATGTGCTCTGTTTGGCACGCTGTGTTTAATCTTTTTGAAAATTAACTGTTGGTCTTCCCTGGTGGCACAGTGGTTAAGAATCTGCCTGCCAGTGCAGGGGACACGGATTCAAGCCCTAGTCCGGGAAGATCCCACATGCTGTAGAGCAACTAAGCCCACACGCCACAACTACTGAGCCTGCGTGCCAAGCATGGGTTCTAGGCACACAGGCTTCAGTAGTTGTGGCACATGGGCTCAGTAGTTGTGGCTCACGGGCTCTAGAGCGCAGGCTCAGTAGTTGTGGCACGTGGGCTTAGTTGCTCTGCAGCATGTGGGATCTTCCCAGATCAGGGCTCGAACACGTGTCCCCTGCATTGGCAGGCGGATTCTTAACCACTGCGCCATCAGGGAAGCCCAAAATAAATAAATTTTAAAAAAAAGAAAGAAAGAAAATTAACTGTCAAAAGTATTTTAAAAATTAATCAGGACAGTTCATGGTAAAATATGAATTGGGGGCTTCTATTGAAAACTCAGGAGGTATGGCCACACTGAGCCCATGTTCTGCATGGTGACGATCAGTAGGAAATGAGAAACGTAGCAGCTGCCCCTGTAGTGCGTGAGCTTCTGTGGTGGCCACAAGGCCCAACCACTCCCTGGTGTCTCTTTATTGTTATTCCATGCCTGTTTCATTATCTACTTGGCCCTGCAGCCCTTTGAATGTTTTTCCCTTAAAATAAACAGTGCTGATGTCCTGGGTGCAGTAGGTTGAATAATTACCCCACAAAGATGTCCAGGTCCTAATCCCCAAAAGCTGTGAATGTTACCTTACACAGCAAAAGAACTTTGCAGATGTGATTAAATTAAGGATCATGAGATGGGAAGCTTATACAGGTGGGACCAATGTAATCACAATAGTTCTTACAAGGGAGGAAGGAGGGTAAGAGTCAGACAAGATGTGATGATGGGAGCAGAGGTCAGAGTGATACTATCGCTGGCTTTGAAGATAGACGAGGGCTATGAGCCTAGGAATGTGCAGCCTCTAGAAATGGAAAAAGGCAAATAGATAGATCCTCCCCTAGGTCCTCCAGAAGGAACACAGTCCTGCAGACCCAATTTAGACTTCTGAACCAGAGATATTCTATGCCCTGCGATTATGAGTCCTGAATCTAAAACTTAGCTCCATTTAATATATAAACACAGTCTTTCTGCATGGTTTTAATATACATTGATTTTTCCAGAAGAGTGACTATCATGTATATTAAGAGAAAATTGTACCGTGTTTTATTCAGAACCTCAGTTTCTCACCATTTCAGAAAATCATATCACCAAGGACAATATCACTTACATGATTTGAGTGACTGACATAACACATGTGACTCTGCCTTTTGTAGCTGTTGTGTTCACTGTGAGTCTATGCATAGGTGCAAGCAAGTGACCACCTCATATCTTCTAGTGTAGTTTGATCTGAGCTTTGAAAAAGGAAATACATGTTACCTATATTACAAATGATTTTTATTTTCTTTCTCATTTATATTATAGCCCACTATAATATAAATGGCCACTATATACATATATTTGAAATTATTGTATGGATAGATTACGATGATAGTGGCCCCTAATTGATCATGCCTCCTGGGTCCATGCCCCTTAGCAATGTGACTCTGCTACTTCTTCTACATGGAGTCCATTTCTTGCTCACTGTTGAGTTGCTTTGTTGAGTTGCTGGCCTTGTGAGCTGTTCTGAGCAATGCAATGCAATGGAAGTGATGCTGGAGTTCCAGAGCTCCGGCCCTACACTTCTGCCTTCGGCCTTTTGGAAAGCTGCCCTGAAAACAGCAGGCTGTGAAGGAGCTGGTCTGGTCAGCTGGAGGACGAGAGCCAGGCAGAGAGGAGCTGAAGAGCCAAGAGCCAGCACTGAGGCCCCAGACAGGTGAGTGAGGGCAGCCTGGACCTCCCGGTGCAGCCTCGACACCAGCTGAAAGCAGCCACATGGGTGAGTCGAGGTGAGACTGACAGAAGAACCGCCAAGTCTCACTGGCAAAAAGAAATAATAAATCATTGTTTCTTTCAGCCATGAAGTTTTCAGGTAGTTTACTGTCAACAATACATCAATCAGGTAATTGATAAATAGGTAGCAGGACTAAGCCTTTCATTTCAGGATAGGTAAGAAGGGCACTATAATATATGATGATAAGGGGGGAGTGGGCCCACCAGGGTTGAGAGCCATCGCTCTGATGAATTCCCATTGCTCTCAAAATAAACCCCACACTCCTCACTGGCCTACACGATACGGCTGCGCAGAGCGACCTTGCCGGCCTCACCTCCCGTCTTGTTTGCTCACTCCGCTCCTGCTCTGTTGGCCACCTTTCTGCTTTGTCCCTGGAAGAGGCCACTGAATTTGGCGGTACTGGGTCATTAAGGAAACTTGAAAAGAGTTGAACCAGAGCATTGTTGGTGCCAGAGGGTCACACATTAAAGAGAATGAATGGTAAAAAGTTGGAGATGAGGTGGTTTACACAGTGTGCCAGTGACCATGAAGGAGACAAAGAAAATCACCTAGACAGGGCAGCAAGGTCAAATAGATGGGTTGGAAATTGTTATTTATTTATAACTTCTATTTTTTCTGATTACAAAAATAAGTCATTATTATTTTAAAATTTTCAAATACTACTGAAATACTGAAATATAATATAGGAGAGCAAAGGCTCCAAAAGTGTCATCTCTCCCCCAACTTACATGTGATTTTTCATTTATTGGCTAACAATTTGGATACTATTATCTACATTCAGGAAATGCCTGTACAATATCTATTATCGGCCCACAGATATGCTTCTACCAGCTATTTGTACAAACTAACCATTTCCAGTCATTACCTTTCACAGAGTATAGCTGTTTAACAACATATAAACCACTGCTAGCACCCAGCTAATTTCACAGCAAAACTAAGAGGCTCATCGACTTTATTTATAGGTGGTCAGTGTAATGCCCTACAGATGCCACTTAAATTTTCTCTATGACCTTTTTACACATAGTTGAAAACAACCTTCTGGGAAGGATTAAAGAAATCTATTTCACTTGCTGAATTCATATCATGAAATGAGCAGGGTCTTCATTTACTTCTAATGCTGACATAACTCATGGAAATCATACATTTATGGTTTAGTCCTCTAATTGTATTCTCTAAAAATTAAGGAATAGAGGAATATCTGGTTATTAAATAATCTGAATTTTATTCTGAGCATTTGAAAGATTTAAATATCTAATGACAAGCAAACTATTTGGTTATGAAATTCATCAGTCTAATTCATAATATCTAAAATGGCATATATACAAAATTGGGTTATTATGAATCGAAATCAAAATCATCAAGCTTGCACACTCTGTCCCAGGCAGAGTCTGTCTGATTCCATAGGCCAGATTCTGAACCACTGGACCATGTGCCATAGACCTCCTCATTCACATAGATACACACACACACACACACACACACACACACACACACACACACACACACACACACACACACACACACACACACACACACACACACCCAGGTGTATGAGTAATTGACCAAATGCTTTATGGCCTAGTCATTAGGCGTCGTCTCTCTCTCTGGTTTTCCTTGAGGTGTCCTGGTGCTCACAGGACAATCTAATGAAAGGCTCTGCCCCACGAGGTGTCTGCCCCAGGCCTGCCTAGCATCTTAGTCCTCTTCTCTAGTGCCTCCAGATCATTTCTTTTTTTTCTTTTTTAATATTTATTTATTCATTTGGCTGCGCCAGGTCTTAGTTGTGGCATGTAGGATCTTAAGTTGCATAATGCAGGATCTTGTTCCCTGACCAGGGATCAAACCTGGGTCCCCTGCATTGGGAGTACGGAGTTTTTGCCACTGGACCACCAGGGAAGTCCCCAGATCATCTTTCCTATCCAAATGTAGCCTCTGCTTTTGAAAGCCACTAGACCTGCCGTCAGCATGGTCCAGTGGTCAAATTCCTAGACTCAGGAAACAGGCTGCTCGTTTGACTCTCGGCTCTGCCACTCACTAGTTATGTACTTGGCTTGTTGATTAACCCTGGTGCCACACGGCCCTCATCTGTAAGACGGCAAGAATAGCACCCACGTCAGAAGACTGTTGGGAGCGTTAAATGAGTTTCCGCAGCTAAAGTGCTTAAAACAGTGTCTGGCACAAAGTACGGGCTCTAAATGTGCTAGAAACTACTATTCTTGAATTCCAGCCTCTTTTTCAACTCTCTGGCTCTCCACTGGCTGTGAGGCTCCTTCAATTTTAGACGATTTGTTCCTTCCTCAGCTCTAGCTCCAGGGGACCCGACAGATCTGGACAGCCTCCCCATGGTCTACCTACCTCCGGAAGTAATAAATCCAGACAGTGCAGGTACACTTAGTAAATGACCTCTTGCATGTAACAGCTATGTGCTCCTGTAACTTAATTATGATCTTAAAAGTAGGCTCTGACTTTTGCAGAATCATATTCATTTATTCATCCCACAACTATTAGTGGGTCCCTACTACGTTCCAGGTATTGCTGGAACAATATCACAGGACAAAACAGAAAATGACGAAAGCACGAAAAAATAACTAGAAGTCAGCATTTTAAGGGCAAAATACAAATCAGCAATTATTCTTAAGTGACCTAATACAAATGCCGTTTCAAGATATAATTTGCATGGCCCTAATTAACAATGAATTATGCTGCTGTTCAAGAGCCATTTGGATGCACATTCAATTGTGGGTGACAGATAAGAATGCTCCCGTTATGTAATTTTGGCTGGAGGCTGGTTATCATTCAGTTTAAGCATCTATTCCCAATGACAGGATGTGAGGAAGAGCTGAATCAAGAAAATGCAAATCTGTTGTGCAGATCTGGATAAGAGGAGCTCCACTTGGGTCTGACAAATGTTGAGATGGCAATAATGTAATTTTTAAGCCAGCAAAAATAACCCACAAAAGACTACGTGATGTCGGGGGCGGGGGGGAGGTGGGGAGGGAATCAAATTTAATTAAGAAATCCTAAAATCCTGAATCAGGATTGGCATGGAAAGAAGTAATGATAATTCACCCATCTTGCCTATTTGAAGCGTTCAAATACTGAACTTCCAGGTAAAGACTGAAGAGAAGGCGGGGCAGGAAGGTAACATTCAACGGTGCTTGTGAGCACCCTTCAGTGAGTCATCCTCCTGGTAACGAGAGCACCTCTGTCATCCCTTTAGTAGTTGAGGATTACTCACAGATTACATAGGGTCACACTGCAAGGAAGTGGTCACACTAGGTGTCTA
The DNA here is from genome assembly GCF_937001465.1 of Orcinus orca. Lineage (NCBI taxonomy): Eukaryota > Metazoa > Chordata > Mammalia > Artiodactyla > Delphinidae > Orcinus > Orcinus orca. The sequence continues at coordinate 65,031,519 of NC_064574.1, read as the reverse complement.
GCTGCCTGTAAAGTTTATCAATTCTTGCAAGTTATCAGTTTTAGGAACCCACTTTTTTTACATCCTTTGATCATTCATTATAGCATTGAAAGTCTAATGCTCCATTCAAGCACCTGCAGCATTTGAGGTTTCATCTGTTTTCATTTAGTCCCAGTGGCAGCTCATCCATGGGATGTCAAAGATGAAGTATGAGTTGGCACAAGGATGCCTCATTACTCTCTAATACAAATAGAAATTTCTCTGATTCTTTAAAAGCGTTTTATCATTGCCTGGAGGCTGGAAACTGTTTCTAGCCCCCCTCGTTACAAAATTATTTATGGGCAAAAATTAGACATGCAACCCTCAATGTAAAATCTTAATTACTGTCCTTTTAGCTGATTTTTGTATAAATTAGAAGAATAACAGTTGAATAAATTAGAATAAAGGCTGCACAAGTGAATATAACTGCCTTAAGGTCTAGAAGTGAATGTCTAGCACCAGATCCACGCTCGCTGTTTCTCCATATTCATTCTTCTTTTGGAGGAGCAAAAGAGAACAAAGGGGAAGAAAATAAAAGCTACCTTTATCCTTCAGCTACCGAGGGCTTTGCTACTCATCTGTGGTTTCCTTGAGGACAGGGCCAGACTTGTCCTCTCTGGGTCCCCAGGGCCTGGCCCCATGATCAGCACATAGTAGGGCTTAATAAATGTTTGTTCAAAGGAACTGAACTTGGGTGGCTTAATATGTTTGCAGATATTCTCACACATATCCAAACAAAGGTTATTCCATTGTGCTCATTTATTTCATTGTTTAATCACTGCGTTCCATCCTTTGACCAAGCTAATAAAAGGCAGGGTACACTGAATATACTTTGGCCAACAGCAGGATTAAAAACAAAGACCCTTGAAATATGACTTGCAGAATTGTCTGGTCTCTCTCATTTAGCAGCAGGACCTGAAGCCAGAGAGGCAAGGCCATCTGATACATACAGGGTCAGGCCAAGGGCTCTGCTCTCTGGCCCCCAGCCTCACTACCATTCCATATGGCCACCCCTTGCCCTGTTTAACACCACACAGAGGAGGGGAAGCTCAGTTACAAATGGGGGACAAGAATTAAGTCGTCAGGGGAAGCCAAACAAGCAAATGAAAAATACACAAGAATAGAAGCAGTTTAGATTTTATAACTTAAGGCAAGTAGCAATCTGTTCTCCAGAAAAGAACCACAAATTTAAAAAATTTGTATTTCCTGGAGCTATTCAGAGGACAGCCTCCAAGCCCCATTTTTTGAGAGGGATGAAAGCACAGGCTCTCGGAGCATCTGGACCTTGGCTGAAGACCTGCTCCATTGCTCACTAGCTGAGTGATCTTAGGTAATGCTCGACTTCTCTGAGTTCCAGGGACCTCCTCTGTAAAAAGCGGTTGATGGAAAAGGGGATCTGGCTTAGAGGTTGATTGCAAGGGTGAAATGTGATGATGCGTATAAAGCAATTTGACCAGTGATGACACACAGTAGACAACTAACCAGTGAGATAGCTTCTCTGACCATTAATACGATCACTAACTATTATGATAGCAGCAGTCAAACCACAAGTGAGGGGACCACCATGACCTGGATGGACAGTCAGTACCTGAATTGCTGGCATTCATTTTACCAGCTTTTTCTGTTTATAGTCCCCTTCAGCAGAGCAGCTTCTCATGTTAATGAAAATGGGGATTTGATCATTGTGTTTTTTTCTGGTTCAATCTGGACAACTGGTCTGTACCAGAATGTCAGGAGAATATAGTAGGATTAAGGTTCCCAGATCTGAATTCACCAGGCCTGTGTCTCAAAACTAAGAATTTCTGCCAGAGCAATATGAAGAAAACCTTGCAATTCTGTCTCTGTTGGGGTGAGAGGTGTGAAGCCCCCTACCACCACTCCCACCCACCAAAAGCTATGAATAGCGGTTGAAATGCATTTTGAGGAAGGAAGGGTAAGCCGAATGCTGCACTTTTCTTTGCTGAGTGGGCTATGCAGGCTGAGAGCCAGAGCTGAATTGTTCAGGACCCAAAAGGGGTCTGGAGAGGCTGTGTGGGAGGAGATGCCTGGAGAGGACAGACGTGGTTCTAGAGAGGATTAATAAAGTATTGCTTGATAGATGCCAACAAAGCCCTCTTCCCACCTCCCTATGAAAGTATCAGCAAAATAAACCTTCTTCATGAAGTCCTTGTGTAAGCAGATGCTTGCGGGGGAGCTGGGACCAAGTGCTGAATAAGGCCTCTGGGTAGCCAAGGAACAAGAGCAAGCCCACTCAGGTAATGGGTGTAACCCACCCTACCTGGGGAGAACCTGCAGCCCAGTAATACTAATGATCGATAATAAGTTAACAACAAAATAATAATAATAATAAGTTAACATTTACTGAGTTCTTCCTACATTCCAGGGACTGCCCTAAGTACTTTGTATGGGCCACCTCATTTCATCAGCATGATAATCCCATTGAAACTGTGCCCCATAGGGTTAACTGAAACTGGTGGCTAACAGAAATTCTTGAGCTTGTCTTGAGCAGATAAGGGAACTGCTTGTTAAAAGCCCCTGTGCTTATAACCTGCTTTCACTGATCAAGGATGCCTTAATTATTTTTGCAAATTGCATACCCTCCAAGCTTCATGTAGCCTAGATAATACATCACAAGACTCCATAACCGCCTCCTATAGATAACACCTCTGACGTATGGGTTGCTATAGTAACGGTGGCTTAAGCTGTTTTTCAGAAACTTGGAGTCAGCTCTTGTCCAGTTCAAGCAGGCTAAAACTGGTTGGGACCACCGACCCTAAAACTGGGCCTACACAGTTGTCCCATGAATGACCTTGTGACGTCAGAGAGCCAAAAACTCCACCCTCAGATCATGCTAGCACCTCTATTTTCTGAACATGTATCCCATGAAGAAAGAAGCATGTAATTCAGATATACTTGTGCAGAGCAGTGATCACCTCACCCTTTTCCTGCCTCCAATCACCTTCCCCGGACCTCTGATGGTATACTCTTCACCCATAAATATCCCAAGCCCCTTGCCTTCGGGAATGTGGACCTGAGACTTGTTCTCCCATCTCCTCACTTGGCTGCCTGGTGAGTAAACCCCTTCTCTGCTGCAAACCTCAGTGTCTTAGTATTTGGTTTGCTGTGCATCAGGCAAATGACCCTGGTTCAGTCCGTGGTTCAGTAACACCATGAGCAGGTGCTACGATCATCTTCATTTTACACATAAGGAAAAGATGGTGGCTCAGAAAGATGAGATAACTTGCCCAAGGCTGTACAGCCAGCTGGGGTGGAGGGAGATGTCAAAACCAGGTAACCCTGAGAACACATCCAGAGATGTGTTCTTAATCAATATGCCATAAACCAAAGCCCAATTTACTAGTTAATTGCATAATTAATATATAAGGAGGGTTAGGCAGTGGAATTTGCCACCCACTGCTCTCTTACATTGACTAACTCACGAAATATATGGATGTCTTCTTCTCTCACCCCCCTTCATGGCGTTCCTCCAGGGATGAGCCCAAGAGAACAGCCTTCCCAGATAGAAGAAAGCTGGGTTTTGGTCAAGGACATAGTAGTAGAGGTGCTCCCCTGACGTCCAACTGTGCACTCATTTATTGAGGGCCAACTATGTATTCACCAGGGGATAGGTACTGGGTAGGATATACTAGGCACTGAATAGAGATACAAAAATAAATCAGAGAATCTGTCCTCAAGGAACTTAAAATACTGGGGGAGACAGACATGTATAAAATGAAGTGTATTTGTGGGTCAAGGATGTCTTAATTTTCCACTAGAAGAGGAACAGATGAAATACTCTGAAATCTGAGGGCTGGGTTCAATTGCTTCCAGTTTGGGAACAGTAGGCCTGAAAGAGAAGCCACAGAGCTGAGTTTGAAAAAACAAATAGAACTTAAATATGCAGAGAAGAAGAACTCGAGGATTTTTTTCTCAAAAAAAAAAAAATGAAGGAACATATGCACAGAAGCCGTGAAGTGTGGGGCAGGTACAGGGACCTCCAAGTGGTTCTATCTGCTGGAGGGTATCACCCAGGAAGGAGAACAGAGAGAGATGTCCTTCTAAGGAAGGAGGGAAAAGACTGCAGAGGGCCGTGAAAGCCAGGCTGAGGGGTCTTGGACTCCTTATGTGGATCCACGGTTCTCAAACAGTGTACCGTGGCCCAGCAGCGTACCCTAAACACCTCCTTCACAAGCGTGCTGCCTGGTTCCAGATCAACGTCTCATAATTCGTTTCTGCTTCTACTAAAGACACAACTGTCACGGTGAGGCCTGTCAGAAGGAATGTTATGCTGAATGGACCAGTGGCAGTGAATTAGGGGGAGGTATAAAGTGGGGTGACTAAGAGACAGGAGGGTCAGTATAACGTCAAGCCAGCGCGAAAGTTGAGTGTTTGCTAGAGCACGTGAAAACGTTGTCTCTTCGGTATATAAAAGCATCAGGACAGTATCCTATTCTCACAGAGAGATCCTGTGCTGAAGGGCAACCAAGCAGGTGACACCATTATCTGTGAATGTTTTAAAGACGTGGGTCAAACAAATTGGGGTTTGCACTGTAGTTACAGCCAACTTTTTAAAATATCATTTTGAATCATTTAATTTGGATTTGAATCCTAGCTCTGCCATTCACCCTCGATCACCTTTCTGAATCTATCCCTTCGTCCGTTTTCTCATCTGCAAAATGCAGACAATATGAATCAAGGAACCTCACAAACTGTTGGGAGTGATGATAAAGCCCTAAGCAAAGCACCCAGCAGAGCAAGCACTTGGTCAACGTGAAATGCTGTTGCTATTTTACTCTCTGCGTATAGGTCATCCAAAATTCTAGTACTGTGCAGGGAAGACACACACCCGACGTATACTGCCAACTGCAGAAAAGAGGGAGCCTCTGGGGTATTTACTTGGCAGCGCGCCAGGACTGGAACTCGATACAGATAACTAGCTGCAGTCACCGAGCGCTCACCATGGGCCAGGCCTCTCCTAAAGCAAGTACATTCGTGGCATTTGGCATGAAGTGGAGTAGGGGGAGCCCCGAGGTGGGATGGTCGATCCGGAGCTGGATAAGAGGGCAGGAGAGCTATAATCTGTGCATGTCATAACGGGAGCAGGAAGACCCAAGACACCTGGCAGATGCCAATTGCCCAGGAGAAGGGCAGGCAGGGAGGCCAAGCGAGGCAGAAAACCTCCCCAGAGCCAGGCGGCCAGACAGATGGCAGTGCGTGTGTGTGCACAACTAGATGTCCCGGCCGGAGTTGGATAAGCGACTGAAACAAGGCTTTCCCTCCCAAAGGGATCATTTTGAAAACAGCCACTTGACGGTACTAAGATAATGAGCTACCACCTGATAAAAATGCATTATTGAGCATTTAGAAATAAAGAAACAAAACAACTGACCTCAAAACATTTTTCTTTCTTTGCTTGGTGAAGCAGGCTAGCCATTCCGGGAAGCAGAACTGGAAAGATGAATGTTTCCAAATATTCTTTAGGGGAACCTAAAACAAACAAAAAATTCCCACCAAAAATCCAAAATGGCTCAAGTTAATTTGGGAGAAACATTTGCTTCTGAACAAAAAAAGGTATTCTCCATTAATCAACATGACCATAAATGTTATATTTTACTCTAGACTGCTGAGTTGGGCTGATTACCGACGAAACTTAAAATATCCCTCTGAGCCTCTGTAGTCTGGTGGGGCTGTAGACGGGGTCCACACGGGGCCAGGGCCACAGGCATAGCCAGGAGGCTGGTGTAGCTGGAGGGAAATACGCAAGGGGAGTGTGGTAGGAACTGAGGTCAGAGGGGAACGGGGCGGGGGTACAAGGACCTAAGGGCACAGTAATAGTGGTTACCAAAGCCCAAAGCCCAAAGCCCACTAGTGGAGGGAGCAGAACAAACCAGCGGGAGAGGGCCTGGCACCAGGGAGGGCGAGGACCAGGGACTCAGGGAGGAAGAAGAGGACGCCTGCATCTCTGGCTTCCACACACAAAGCAAGACAGCATGACATTTTCTTTTACTCTTTACATTTTCCCCCTTTGTATGTAATGTAGAACTTAAGTACTTAAGAACTCAAGAACTTAAGTGTCTTTCTTTCTTTTCAAACTTAAAGATACATCAGTGGACCCTGAGGGGGGAAAGCGGGAGAGCGGGTGGGATGAAGTCAGAGATTAGGATTGACATATATACACTAGTATGTATAAAATAGATAACTAATAGGAACCTGCTGTATAAAAAAATAAATAAAATAAAATTCAAAAAAAGATACATCAGTGGAATAAAGGCTACTTCTCTTAAAAATAAAAATTAAACAAGAACACATTCTTTCTTATTACGTGGTCTCCCTGAGGTCTATCTGTCTACCCTGTCCCCACCCCATGGTTCTGCAATGTCGCAAGTCCTGAACTATAGAGCTGAGATTGCACTTCCTTACGTACATGTTTTTGGGTCGATTGTTTCCCGTTTAGCTTCAGGACAGGATACTTGTGGGACCACGGCTAAAGGAGCAGCTGGGTAAAGGTGTTCCGTGTTGAAGCCATAGAGAACCCTTTCCTCTGATGGTGACGCCTGGGGTGGCGGTGGGGAGGGAAATCAATTCATGTAGTTTAAATCATTGTATTTTCTTTTATAATATAACAAAAATAAAAGTCTGTGTCAGAATTTAGGTTCAAGGGGGCATACTGAGCACAAATCTTTCTCTTCTCTCCCAAGACACCTATAAAGGACAACCAAGAAATAAACCCATAACAAAGACTGGGAGGGCTGTCAATGGATGAGAGATCTCCAGACATTTCCAAAAGAAACAGAATAGGGCTTCCCTGGTGGCGCAGTGGTTAAGAATCCACCTGCCAATGCAGTGGACATGGGCTCAAGCCCTGGTCCAGGAAGATCCCACATGCCACGGATCAACTAAGTCCATGCGTCACAACTACTGAGCCTGTGCTCTAGAGCCCGCCAGCCACAACTACTGAGCCCACGTGCCACAACTACTGAAGCCCGCATGCCTAGAGCCCGTCCTCCGCAACAAGAGAAGCCACCGCAATGAGAAGCCCGTGCACCACAGCAAAGAGTAGACACCGCTTGCCGCAATTAGAGAAAGCCTGGGCACAGCAACGAAGACCCAATGCAGCCAAAAATAAATAAATAAATAAATTTACAAAAGAAACAGAATAAACCCTGTTGTCAGATGAGAGGAGGAGTGGCAGGTCAGAATCCACAGGAGGAAACTGCCCCCAGAAGACGAGAGTCCACGTTCCCACCAGAATTCCAAAGGGCTTCAGAGGTTCAGTTCCTCACAGTGTGGGAATGAGACAGGAAACAATACACAGGAAAGGTTAAGTGAAAATCTGGCTGGAGACCCCGTGGCCTGCTGCCCCATCCTCCCTCCTCCTGCTTCTGCCCCCTTTGGCATTCACAGCAGCCTTTTATATCCTGCTCTCCCTACTTTCCAATGAATCTTCCGTAAACAAATTAAACAAACAGCCTGGGAAGGAGTAGAACTACTCAGGGTGCCATTTTGGCAGTCAAGAGAAAAAAAAACCTCAACATTGATGTGGAGGCTCCCAGCCCAGTCCCAAAATAGGGAGTCCCTGTCTGCTGACCCTGAAGAAAAGTCCTCCAGTGGACAATCACTCCCCATGAGCTCCCAGTCAGTGTTTTTATTCATGGAAGAGACCCAGCCAGAAAACAAACCAACATGTATGACAGTAGAAGAAAACTATACCAACTATGTAGAAATATCCACTCAGGCTTGCATTTTAAATTTTGAATAAATAATCAAAACTTTCTACACAGATGAAGAACATAAACAGCATAAAAGACAAAGATCAAGATCTATAAAGAACAACTGACCCTGAAGAAGCAAAAATAATTCAGGGGAGAGAACTGTAATTAGTATCTGCAGATACTAATTTGAGAAAGCATTGCATTCATAAAGCAAGAACAGGATGCTATGAAAAATGAACAATCACAAGCCAAGGAAGTTCTTAGACACAGAATCTCTAATGGAGGCAGCTGCAGTGACATATTGAAGTCTAGTGACTTAGGTTTTTGTCTCATCCCTGTGACCCTGCTCAAGTCCCTTCATTTCTCAGAGCCTTACCTTTTTATTTTAAACTCCATTAAGTCCCTATTTTACTCCAAGCATACTGCCTTAGGGCCTCCCTTCCTGGCTGCCTTGTCCTTGGCCCTCTCTCCTTCCTTAGTACAGTCTTAGCCCACCCAGCTATGCAAAAAGAAATCTGCTCCATCTGCAACTGTCCCCAACGTGGACATGATGTTGAATCCACTGCAAAGGCCTTCCTCATCTAGGATCTCATTTGAGCCCTACAAAGGCCCTGTGAGTTAGTCAAGGATTATCTGCTCCATTTAACAGATGCAGAAACTGAGGCTCAAAGTGGTTGTGTGATGCCCTTTAAGTCACATCATTAGCAGCAGAGGTATGACTGGCCCTGGTTCTGGTTCTGGTTCTGGTTCCAGTGCCTTTCCTTTCCCCCTCCCTGATTCATGACAGTGTCTGATGCTCACCAGCCATCAGTGCTGTTTTCATGTCAGAACCTTTAGTTAGGTTGGGGCCCGGGTGATACTCACAGTAACCACAGCTTCTTGTTTGACTTTATATCCTTCTGGAAAGGGAGGCAGCTCAGCTTCATACTCTGAAGGGAGTGGGGTGGAAAAAAACCCCTCAATTCCATACTTCATTACAGCTTGTGGATAATTCCCTTTCCTCTGAATAAAATCTCCTTAAATTTTATTTTGGTTGGTGGTTTTCAAAAATGAAAAACAATTGGCCATTACAGGGTGTTTATTTAAAATGGGTAAGAGATGATTCTTCTCTTGCGTGAAAGACTCCAGGCTTTATGTAAGAGTTTGAGACTCTTCCCAAGAAGGTAGATTTAGATCTTGCCCACCAAATTATAACTACAAGGGATAAAAAGAGGAAGAAAATGAGGAGGGTGGCTAAGGGAAGACACCAATAGCATACAGGAAGGAGAGGGGAGAAAAAGAAGAGGAGAATGTTACGTATAGGGGGGCAGAATAAAAGAGACAGAGGCAAGATGAGCCATCTCAGGCAGACGTGGGGATGGGCGTGAAGTTAAGGCTGCCAGATTGGGGTATACGGCTGGAAAAGCAATCCCGTAAACCCTTGCTAGTCGAAGCATTGCCCATGGACCAGCAGCATCGGCATCCCTGGGGAGTTAGAAATGCAACATCTCAAGCCCCACCCCAGATCTGCTGAATCTGAATCTGCATTTTAACGAGACCCCCAGGTAACCTGCATGCAATTAAAATTGGAGAGGTTCTACTGTAAGCTCCAGTAAGTTTCCATCTTGGCTGTACATTATAATTACCCGGGAGATTTTTGAAAATGCTAATGTCTTGGCCTGACCCCAGAAATTTTGATTCAATAGGTCTGGGGCAAGAGGCTGGGAATCAATATTTTAAGTCCTCCAGCTGATTCTAACATGCAGTGAGTTGGAGAACAATTGCCAGGTTTCAAGACTGATCACTGTCAACCTGCTGGGGAGCTTAATGCAAAGAATATTCCACATAAGTTCTACAGCGTAACCACAACTATTGCTGAGAGACAGAAAGAAAATGCCCATGACTATATTGGTTACACCCCTAAGGGAAAGACTGGTAAAAATATTTCCGGAAAGGTCAGTGTTTCAAAGGCAATTGCATAGTTGCTTTGCAGTGATGAGGGAAAACAAAGTTTCTGGGTGAGATGGGGTTGATGCATTTGTACTGGAGGCAAGTTTTATTCCATTACCTCTTCCTTATCAGGTGGTAGAGCAATTCTCACTTTTTTTTCAATTCCTAGGTATCAGGTTGGGGACTAGTATGTCAGGATGCAGGTTTTAAGCAATTTTGATTCCCAATACTAGCTAGAATAGGTTTCTAGTGCTATGTAACAAATTATCACAAACTTAGCAACTTAACACAAATTTATTATCTCACAATTCCCAAGGGTCAGGAGTCTGGGTATGGGTCAGGGTCTCATCAGACTGAAATCGTGTTGGCCATGGCTGTGATCTCATCTGACGGCTGAGGTCCTCTTCCAAGTTCACTGATTGTTGGTGGGATTCAGTTTCTTGTGGATGTAGCTCTGAAGTCCACATTTTCTTTTAGGTTGTTATGGGGACTGCTCTCAGCACCAAGAGGCTGGCCGCCCTCAGGTCCAGGCAGCTCACTCTTGGATATTTGCTACTTCAAAGCAACAGTAGTCTCTTCTGCTTGAACCTCTCTGACTTCGTTTAAGGGCTCACCTGATTAGGTCAGGCCCACCTACAATAATCTTCTTAATTTAAAGTCAATTGAGGGAATTCCCTGGTAGTCCAGTGGTTAGGACTGTGAGCTTCCAATGCTGGGGTCCTGGGTTTGATCCCTGGTCGGGGAATTAAGATCCCACAAGCTGTGCAGTGTGGCCAAAAAACAAAACAAATAAACAAAAAACCTACAGATTCAATTAGAAAAAAAATAATAAAGTCATCTGATTACACACTTTAATTACATCTGAAAAATCCTTTGACAGCAGTGCCTAAATTAGTTTCTGATTGGATAACTGGGAGCTATGTGCACTAGCAGCAGGAATCTTGGGGGCCATCTGAGAATTCTGCCCACCACAGCAACTCTAGCTCTACCACTTTATTCTTTCCTTTCAAGCAAAAATGTGAATTCACCTTCTTCCCCCAACACACTGAGAATCACCAACACAGTGTGAAAACTATTCATTTCGATTTAAGACACATATACATTTATAGCTTTGATTACAAAAGCAATACATGCTTATTATGAGAAAAATTCCAAATAATACGGAGATGGCTTATGTAGAATCTAAGTCATACCTAATCCCATTACAACCCATAACCATTGCTGGAACTGGCATAGATTCAACCAAAACTTTTTCAGTGCATTTACTAACATTTGTATATAATTCACAAATCCATTCATTCACTTTAGTTCTCCAAGACTAGCTCAAATCACCCAAGCATAGAACTTGATAACACTGTGTCCTTATTCTGCATAACTCATATTAAGTCTTACCCTTATTTGAAATTTGTAAAAATTAATGAGTATCTCTTCTAAAAGACTGTGTTTTTTTGGGGGGGGGTGGGATGTGGATGTACCTGGGTCTGTTTGTGCTCACCATCACATTCCCAAAGAATATGGAGCTGAATGAATGTACTTTTTTTTTTTTAAATTTAAATTTTTTGCCTGCACAGCAGGTGGGATCTTAGTTGCCCGACCAGGGATCAAACCCACGTCCCCTGCATTGGAAGTGTGGAGTCTTAATCACGCTTGGACCGCTAGGGAAGTCAGAAGCTGAATGAATGAAGTAATGAATGAATGAACAAAACAAACACTACAGCAAGTTACTTTTGACTCTTTATCAACTCATTCATCCATATTTATTGAGAGTCCACTATATGCCAGAATCCATTCTAGGTGCTGAATCATGGAGCTCGTTCAATGCTGCTACTATATGATGTGCTTCATTTATTTAACCAGTGTACTCTTAGTGGGCTTTTAGGTTGCTTCCAATTTTTCATTATTACAAACAATGCTGTTGTAAGCATCTTTATACATACATCATTGATCAGAAAGGAGGTACTTTTGTAGGATTAACTCTTAGATGTGGAATTGTTCTTTCAAAGAAAAAAATAATTTAAAATTTGGGCCAAATTGCCAAATTTTCCTCCAAAAGGTTTATAATAATTCACACTCCAAATAGTAAGTCTGCCTGTTTCTCTAGGGTTTAACTGATCTCATACATATTTAAAATGATACTTTACTTTTATTTATATTTCTTTAATTATGATTTATTTGCCATTTATATTTTTCCCAATGAGAAATTTGATGGAAAATATACAAACTTTTTCATCCTACAACCACAAAAGATATACAGTTATATGATTATGTAGAAGTATGGGAAAATACATTTGCCTCAGGACAATCTGATGTGTTTTTTATTTCAAGCCTCTGTAAGATTTAAGAGAATCTGGCATATTTGAGAATTTGTCACTGTCACCTTGAGATTTCAATTTAAAACATATAATTGATTACAGACTGATGCTTTTTACATTGAAAGCCATATAATTTTGCATGAATTTATTAAGTTTGTAAAGAGTACTGAAGAAAAATTTGCTGGTTTGGCACTAGAAATTCTTAAGAAAATCAGGTATATTAAATTTCCAAATGTTTACAATCTTTTCGTTACCTAAGCTTGTAAACTGGATTCCAGGTGTCCCCCACTTTTCGAAAGTTTGCTTTACGCCCTTCACTTTTACAAAAGACCTATAATAGTACCTGTTTTCGCTAACCAAGAGAAATCCAAAGGGCATTTTTGCTTTAACAGAAAAGGTGAAAAGCGAAAAGAGCGATCAGCGTTTTTTTTGCAGCAAACTGTTACAGAGGAAGTGTGTATTCCGAGCAGTGGAGTGGCACTGCCAAGCTCCTTCCCCTGGAACTACACTCAGCATCTCAGCATCACGCCACCACAGTTTTGAACTGTCTGTGAACATCTGTACTTTTTCTCGATTTATTCTGTGCATCCTTTAGCAAGATGTGTCCTAAGGTAATCATTTCTTTGCTTTATGCCATTTTGGCTTATGAAAGTTTTCACAGGAACTCTCTACTTTTGGGTAGCAGGGAGAACCTGTAATTGGTTAGGGGAATTTAATGTTATATGCATTTTAAACGAACATTAATCTAAGAACAAGTAAACATAGTTGTTCACTTTATACAACAAAGGCAACATTATGTAAGAGGCAGAGCAGAAAGAACCTATAACCCTGTTGGGGGAACAGAGCCCTTGTGCTCAAATTGGAACCTCCCCGCCGCCATGCTCCAGGCACGTGAGGTGATGAAATGTCTTTATTGCTCAGGCCACTGTTAGTTGGGTTTTCTGTGATTTGCAGCTGAACATGTTCCTAAATGAAACAGCAATTAAAATGCAGTGTTCACCAACAGTGGCCTATTGGAAAGGGATGAACCAGGAAGATGGAGGCTGGAAGTGAATCTAACGAACACTTAGCCAGCATATACTACGGCAAGGGGATGTACAAGGTGCTGGGGGGACAGATGAAGAAGGCAGAAGAGCTTGTGTCCTGGTGAGGGGATGGACAGTAAGAGCCAGTGGTTATAAGATGTGAAAGTGATGCCGTAGAGGGCTGCACTCAGGAAGCACCAAGGAGAGGCTTCAAAATCAGCGTGAAGTGTAACAGAAGGCTTTCCAGAAGAGGGGCCACTTGGGCTGAGTCTTGAAAGATGAAGATGAGAAGGCAGAGATGTTCCAGTAAGAGGCAAAGCTTGTGCAAAGGTGCGGAGGAACGGAACAGTGTGGTGTGCTGGAGGAATAGTTTCTTATGGTTAAAGGTACACAGCACAGGACAGTGATACTATGCCTTGTCCCTTGACTAGAGAGTGTATTTAAAATGCAGAGCTTAGGGACTCACCCCCAAGGAATGGGGTGAATCATCACACCACAGGAATCTGCACTTTAGCAAGTATCTGGGATATTGTGATGTGGGAGCTCCAGGTCTACACTTTAGGCACACTGCTATGTCGCTTAAGGGCTTGAACTTGAGTGTCACACACGAGTTGCAGTCCGGTTCTACCACTTACTTTGGACAAGTTTCCAAAGCTCTCTATGCCTCAATTTCCTTATCTGTTTAAACCACCAAGTTACTGAGAGGTTTAAACAAGAAGAAAAGCAAGCACCTAGCACAGTGCCTGGCACATAAAGGGCAGCTCGATAAATGTTAGCCATTAGGATGATTTGGACAAATGGTAGGCGATGAATCTAAAAAAAAGAGACAGAGACCAAATCATTAAAGGGCTTAGGTGTTAAGCTAAGAAGTTTATGTTTACCATGAAAGCTGTAAAAATCATTGTAGGTCATGGCATGATGTGATCAGATTTGAATTTGAGAGAGGTTCCTGTAGAAGACAGTCTGGAAGGAAGCCTTCCCCAACTAAAAAGCTACAGCAGCAATCCAAACAGGGAGTGGTTAGGGCCATGAGAACTAGGGGCTGAGGAGCTGGGGGTTACAGGAGATGTTGAGCCGGTAGGATCTATCGGAATTGTAGAATGAATGTAGGGAGAGTAATTGTTGGTGTTTAGAACAGTGCCTGGGGTCATGCCTGGTCTAGCAGTTAAAATAACTCCCAGCACTGGTAGATATGATGATTCATGCATGAGAATGATTTCACTGGAGCCATGAAGTAGGAGCTCATGGGTTGTTAAGGAAATGGGAATGACAGTGGTGCGAACACGAGTTCTTTCCAGAAGCTTGGCTAGAGAGGGTACGAGGGATAGACAAGAGCTAGATGACAGGGGTCAAGGGAGAGGTTTTCCCCAGACTGACTAGAGGATGCTTAGAGGGAAAAGCCAGTAGAGAAGTTAAAGATGTTGGAGAGGTGAGTTATAGAGCAGGATCCTGGTATAGCGAGAGGACGGCACCAAAGCACAGATGCAGGGCTGAGCTGTGCGGGTAGCGGGATAAATACTTCTTCCATACGAGCAGATGCAAATATGTTTGTTGGTATCAGGAAGCTGGAGGATTCCCTCCCCACTCTTGATCGCCTGACTATTCTCAGTGAATGCCTCCTCCATCTGCCAAGTGGTATCACGCCAAGTCAGAGGAGTGGAGTAAAAACTTGGGACTAGTAGAAGCAGGCAAAGGGAGAAGGCACTTATGGATGTTGACCGATAAGCACTGCTGAGAGCCACCTGCTGTCACTTTTCTCCAGCTGTGCTCAGCTGCTGTGCTGGGGGAACAAGCATTGACTCAGAACTGGACCATGTTGTTATCTGGCAGGTGGGAAGAAGGGACCTGACTTCACAACAGCACTGAGCACTGATGCCAGAGACTAGTGTTTGGAGTGATGAACCAACGTCAATAATAAGGATGCCGATGGCAGTAATAGCAGCAATATCAGAATAAAAGACTGTAAGCTCCAAATACTTTGAATCAGTCCTGGTTAAAACCACAGTTAAAAATCATTGTCATAAGCAACTACAAGACTTAATTAGAAGCCTTGGCAGGAAAGACGTTTATTGATACTAATACAGGTGCTTTTGAGAATAAAAAGCCCTAGGTTAGTTATCACTGGAAAGATGAGAAAACTGAAGAACATTCACAAGTCATCATACGTGCGCGCGTGCACGCGCGCGCGCGCACACACACACACACACACACAGAGCACTAGCCAGGCAGAATAAAGGGCTTAATCATATCTATTCTGTATTTCATTTTCCTGAAATTGAGTTTCTGATAGGTCTGATTGCTGTGATAATTTGCTTTTTAAATGGAAATATCCTAAAAGAATATAATACTTAACCTCAAACACAGGATTATTACAAAGCCTGTTTTTCATGTTTCTGTGAGAAACTGAATTTACTACGTTTGTTATAGAAAACTGCATTTGTTAGAATGTTTGTTTTAAGAAACTGGGTCTATCATCCAGGTTATAATAATCATTACAGCGCCTGTGTGTATAAATTCACCATCTCTGACATCATTAACTTCATTTTGTAACTCTATCACTTTGTAAGTGGCATCAATTCACTTGCTTTTCAGAGCAACAAAACCCTTTGTCTTTGCTTTCTCCCTACAGGCCTGTTTGAGAAAAATAAACTCCATGATTCTAAAACAAAGGCAAAGCATGTTTCTTTGTCAACAATAACGAACATTTATTGAGCACTTTCTAAATGCCAGGCTCTGTGCAAGCACCTTTGCATACATTATCTTATTCCAGCCTCACAACAGCCCTGTGAGGTAGGTACAAGGATTATCCCCTCTTAGAGATGAGGTTGAGCAGCTTCCTCGACAAAACACTACTAGTCAATTGTATTATGAAGAGCTGTTTGGCCTGGAGAAGTGAAAGCTCTGGGGAAAAGACAGCCACAATAACAACCTTCTATTTGGGTGTTTTCATAATGGTAGAGTGACTAGCAACTTGGATCATAGTAGCACCAGGAGGGTAAGGAGCAAAGGGTAGAAGTTACAAGGAGAACATTCAAGATGAAAAAGGCTTTTCTAGGTATAATGCAATACAGGAGAAGGAATTCAAGCACTGGGTAGGAGTTGAAATAGATGGCCTTCCAGGGCATCTATCAACTCTGAGTCCATTATTCTCTTCTTCCTTTGTATTTTCCACTTCTCTCAACTCACGGCTCTCTCTCCCTCTACCTAGTCCCATATACTGGTACATTCAGTCTCTCCTCCATTCAACAAACATTTACTGACCTGCACTGTCCAATACAGTGGTCACTAGCCACATGTAGCTGTGTAAGTTTATTAGAACTTATTAGAAGTAAAACAAAAAATTCAGTTATAAAATTGCATTAATCACATTTCAAGTGCTCAATACCCATATGTGGCTAGTGGCTACCATATTTGAAAGTTCTATTGGACAGCGCTGTTTCAGACAGTTGAAGTAATGATGGTAGGCACAAGAATGAAAAATCCGAGTTCCTGACCTCAAGGAGTTTACAGTCTTAGGGAGGAAAAAAAACACCCAGCATTATTAAGAGCAATATACACTGAGCTCTTGGTGTAAATCGGGCATTTGCTAAGCCCTTTCTGAAGTGCCCCTTTAGCTGCATCCTCCTAACACCTTGAAATAGGTGCCATTATTACGCTCACTTTACCGAGGATAAGTAACATACGGGTATACCTTGTTTTATTGTGCGTCACTGTATTGCACTTAGAAGGTATTGAGTTTTTTACAGATTGAAGGGTTTGTGGCAACCCAGCATCAAGCAAGTCTATTAGTGCCATTTTCCCAACAGCATTTGCTCATTTTGTGTCTGTGTCACATTTTGGACAGTCTCAAAATATTTCAAACTTTTCCATTATTATTACACTTGTCATGGTGAACTGTGCTGTTTGACATTAGTATTGCAAAAAGACTACAACCCACTGAATGCTCAGATGATGGTTAGCATTTTTTAGCAATAAAGTATTTTTATTTATTTATTTATTTATTTATGACCACACTGCAGGGCTTGTGGAATCTTAGTTTCACGACCAGGGATTAAACCCGGGCCCTCAGGGCCCTGGGCAGTGAAAGCACGGAGTCCTAACCATTGGACAGCCAAGGAATTCCCCAACAATAAAGTATTTTTAAGCTAAGGCATATACAGTGTTTTTTAGACATAATGCTATTGTGCACTTAATAGACTGCAGTATTGTGTAAACATAACTTTTATATGCACTAGGAAACCAAAAAATTCCTGTGAGTCGCTTTATTGCTGTGGTCTGAAACACAACCTGCAACATCTCGGAGGTATGCCTAACCTGTCCAACGTATGTGAAGAGTACTGCGGGACCTCATGATCAAGGGTAACTGTAGGCCCACAAAAGAAGGTGAACTAAACAAACTCCACTTACGAATTTTAAGGAAGGCTAAGAAGAAGAGGATTAAACCCAAATCTGTCTAGACCAGGCTTGCTCAACGCGTGGGCCACAGATTATCTACATCAAAATTACCTGGGGTGCTCCTTCAAAGTGCAGATCCCCTACACCCCATTAGGAGCCCTGTGGGCGGGGCCTGGAAACCTATGTTTTAAACAAGCTCCCCATCTCCGTCCCAGCGATTCTTTCCTGTTCACTAAATGAGATTTGAGCACCACTGGCCCACACCAGCTGGTCCCCTTTATTCCGCCTTCCCCTGCCTTCGACCTGACTATGGATGCAGGCTGAAGGCTGCGCTGCCTAACCTCGGGCAAGCCTCTCAGAGCCTCTGTTTCCCCTACGTAACATGGGGAGCCCGGCGGGCCCGCTGCGAGGCTGCCAGGAGGCCTCGCGCGTCAGCCGCCGGACGCACCTTAGGCGCCCAGGAAGCGCCGGCCCCACCTGGCCGCCCGAGTCCCGCCCCTCTCGGCCGGCCCGGGCTGCCTACCTTCGCAGATCTGCTCCCACAGGTTCTTGCCGGGCAGCTCCGCAACCTGTCCCGGCGAGACGCGCAGATCCAGGGACACGGGAGACACGACGGGCCCTGGCGTCCTGGCGGTGATGAACGACTCAGTTGAAAGCGCCCGTTCCAAGCGCTGAGAGACACTGATCACCCGTCCCGGGGCCGCCATGGCTGCAGTTTCCACGGCAACCGCGCTCCCCGCTAGGCCTCGACCCGGAAGTAAACGCATCTTGCGAGGGCGGGCCAGCGAGTCGAGACTGACTTCCGGGTCACGGCGGAGTGGGCTCTCACGTGGAGGCGGGGAAGTTTGGCCTTCGGGTGAGTGAGGAGGGCGCCCACCAGGCAGGACGGAGCTGGGGCTGGAGACTGGGCCTGGGGACTTGCGCGGAGAACCGAGGGACTGGAGGGCGACCCGCACCCTCAGATTCAAGTCCCCCCCCGTCGCCGGTGTGCGCTCGCCCCGGCCTGAGGCCGCCGTCTCCAGCAAGTCCTCCCGCCTTGGAGCTGGGCCCGGGACCCGGCGTAATCCCTCCTTCTGTGTTGGTGTGGAAGCCTTGGCGCGGTAGAGCCTTTGAGGAGGCAGTTTCGCCTCCCGGCTCTCTTGCTTCCTGCTAGTGAGCCTGCGGTGGGAGTGGGGTGTTGGTGCCATTATACGGAGAGCACAGGCTCTGAAGTTATGCGGGCTGGTTTCGAATCCCTGTTTTACCCCTTGCTGGCTTTGGGACACAGGGCAAGTAAATTAAAAGCCTCCAAGTCTCAGTTTTCACGTCTCTGAGATGGGTTACACACACCGAGCCTCACGAGGCTACCGCGAGACTTTAAAAAGCGCTTTTGGAGAAAGCATTTGAGTTCGCAGGAGAAGCTGTAAGGTTCATTTCCTCTTCCCTTTTCCTTGAAGGAATGAATACATTTAGGGTCTCAGGTTTGAAGAGAAGGATCTTCAGTGCTAAAGAGGAGGATGCTACAGTGATTTGAACGGCGGAGATGGGGAGAGAAGGGGATTAAGTTGGGGACAGCCTTCCCTTGGCTTCTTTGTTCTTATTCGATCTCTAGACCACTCCTCCATTTGAGGCACCCTTGGCGCCCTTGACTCCACCCTCTCCACGTCTGCACCTTCTCCCTCTCTTTTGCAGGCCCCTCTTCCTCAGCCCACCCATTTAAACGTTAGTATTCCTTAAGGTTCTGTCTCAGGCTCGTTCTGTTCAAGGCTTACTTACCATCCATATATTCCTAAATTTACGTCACCCATATCAGCCCAGTCACCTGAGCCTCATCCACCTGTCCACCAACATCTCCACATGGCTATCTCAAGGCATCTGTTCCAACCAGCCTGTCTCCTTCAGCCCTCGCCACCCTCGCCTCCCCCGCTACCACCCCACCTCAGTTTCTTTGTCTTAGGGACTAGCACCGGCATCCTGCACTTGCCAAACTGGAAACCTCTGTCCTTCAGAAACTTTCCTGACAACTGCTAGGCCAGATTAGATGACCTCTGTTACCCTGACCTTACCACTGTGCTTGCTTTTATCACCTGTATCATTGTTAACACACGTCTTTCCCACCCACACCTACCTGCTTCTTGATGGCAGAGTCATCTCTTTTTCACCTCTGTGTCTCTAGCATTCCTTCCTTCGTTCAGTGAGTATTTATTGAGCACCCACTCTGCCAGGTATAGAGCTGGGCCCTGGGAATACAGCAGAAAACCAGACAGACAGGAGTAAGCGAGCGAGTGTTCCTTTCAGTTATGAGTGAACTTGAGCTACAGCTCTGGCCTAGCCTGGCATTTTGAAGCAGCTAAGAGGCAGGTCCAGTATGGACCCTCTGGGCTCTGAAGAGAGCTGCAGGATGGAGAAGCTCCCTGGCCTTTCCTGCCCACTGTCCAAAGCTCCTGTGAGAGGCCGTTTGTTTCTGGATTCCTTGAGTGGCACCATGTCATCTATCATCTAGTCCAGGGAGCAGGAACTGGGCTGGTGACTGGTGTGAGAGACGTAGTACAACTGGAAGCTGAAATGTACTTGAGGACCCAACCCCTTCTCATGGAAGCTGAAATGTACTTGACCCCCACCCAGCCCTGCCAAAGGAGAAAAAAAAAAAAAAAAAAGCTGAGTGTTCAAGGTTGCTCTATGTTTTCTCCAATCATTAAATGTTGGCAGTTTATTTGAAAAATTAAAAACAGTGAAACAGGCTTGTATGCTGGATGTGGCCCCACTCCCCCTCCCCTCCCCCTCCTCCCCTCCCCCTCCTCCCCTCCCCTCCCCCTCCTCCCCTCCCCCTCCTCCCCTCCCCTCCCCCTCCTCCCCTCCCCCTCCTCCCCTCCCTTCCCCCTCCTCCCCTCCCCTCTGCCTCCTCCCTCCTCCTCCCTCCCTCCTCCTCCTCCCTCCCTCCTCCTCCTCCCTCCCTCCTCCTCCTCCCTCCCCTCCTCCTCCTCCCTCCTCCCTCCTCCCCCTCCCCTCCTCCCCCCTCCCCTCCTCCCCTCCCCCCCTCCCCTCCCCCTCCTCCCCTCCCCCCTCCCCTCCTCCCCTCCCCTCCCCTCCCCTCCCCCCTCCCCTCCCCTCCCCCCTCCCCTCCCCTCCCCTCCCCTCCCCTCCTCCCCTCCCCTCCCCTCCTCCCCTCCCCTCCCCTCCTCCCCTCCCCTCCCCCCTCCCCTCCCCTCCCCTCCCTCCCCTCCCCCCTCCCCTCCCCTCCCTCCCCTCCTCCCCCTCCCTCCCCTCCTCCTCCTCCTCCCTCCTCCCCTCCCCCTCCTCCCTCCCCTCCCCCCTCCCCCACTAGCCTCTGATCTGATCTGGTTCAGTGCCTCTTTTATGGATAGGAAAACTCAGGCCCGGAGAAGCCAGTGCTGTGTGGCAAGAGTATGTGAGTCACCATTTGAATGCAGGCGTCCTCAGCCCCAGCTGGGGCTCCTCACCATACCTTGCTGCTGCTCTCATTACTAGCCACATGGGAAGGTAATTAGAAGAGTAAGTCACCCTCGGTGCAGGCGGGGGCAGTTAATTTCCAGACGCAAAGCTGAAGCGCTCTTTAGATGAAGCAAGGGAATGGATTAATTGTGTCACAGTTACTGCCTCTGGTGACAGTCAGCAAGAGGAGCTGACCTCAGGATTTCTGTCCCCTTCGTCCTGTAAAAGGTAAGCCCTGGGGGCTGTGCCTGGCCTGTGGCTTGAGTACAGTTGTGCCCTTGGTGGCTGGCACAGGGTACGTTTCTGGAGAGAAGACTAGGCTTAAGAGGTTTGAGGAAGGGGGTTAGGAAAGGGAGTCAATGATGTACCAAGCACTTTCCATGGATTATCGTTTATTCTTTCCAACAGCTCTTCGAGGAAGGAAGTGTTATCTCCACCCATTTTCAGCTGGGGAAGTTAAGGCCCAGTGAGGGTAGGTGATTGACTTAAGGTGAGGGAGCAGCTTGGGTTTCAACCCGGGGCTGTCAGGATTTAAACTCCATTCTGCTTCTTCGATCATATTTCCCTTTGCTCCACAGGAATCATGCCCATTTTCCCAGCCCCTAACCTTTCAGACCATCCACTCCAGGAAACGTGACTTTTGGTAATACCTAGTGGAATTGTACTCAGGGTGGCTTGGTATGGGGATAATTGTACCATTTCTTTTTTCAGGAATGATCACTAAGACTCACAAAGGAGACCTGGGCCTTGGGCTCCCAGAGAAAAAGAAGAAGAAGAAGAAGAAGGTAGTTAAAGAACCAGAGACTCAATACTCGGTTTTAAACAGTGACAGTTATTTTGCGGAGGTTTGTCCCACAAGAGCCACATCACCCTCGAAGAATGTGGTCCAAGAGCAGGCACCCGAAATGCCTCTAATGAAGAAAAAGAAGAAGAAGAAGGGTCACAGCACCGTCTGCGAGGAGCCCCTAGAACCTGAGACCATGTTACGTGCCAGACGGATTGAGCCATCTCCCAGCCCCAGGAAGCAGGCACTTGGTCCATCTGAGTCCCTTGGTAGGGAAAAGAAGAAGAAGAGAAAGTCCGTGTCCCCTGGCTCAAGGGTGAAGACCTCCCCAGACCCCAGGCAGGGCGAGGAGGTGACCAGAGTTGGCAAGAAGCTCAGAAAACACAAGAAGGAGAAGAAGGCGCAGGGAGCTACAGCCTTCTCAGCCAGGGACCCTTGGTTCTGTGAGGCCGGGGACGCTTTGTACACTTGCTCAGCTGGGAAAGGTGGCGTCCCTGAGCAGGCAGCCTCGGGACAGAAACGGAAGCAGGGGAGCCCCAGGGAGCACAACGTGAAGATGAAGAAGAAAAAGAAAACCCACCAGGAGGGAGATACCCCCCTGGGGCACCCTGAGCTCTCCAGGTCTGTGGAGAGCAGCCGTAGGAAAGGAAGTAAAAAGAAGTCAGTCAAAGTTGAAGCTCCGGATTACATCCCAATAGGAGATGACCCCAAGGCCCCTGTGAAGAAGAAAATGAAGTCCAAGAAAAAGGCAGAGCAGACAGACACTGAGGAGCCCGCTCTGAAGAGGAAGAAGAAGAGGCAGGAGAGCAGAGCAGCAGGAGAACCTTGGGAGGAGGTAGGCTTCCTTCAGAAGCACAGTGTTTTGGAGAATAGGGGTGGAAGTTGGGAGTGTGTGTGTGTGTGTGTGTGCGCGCGCGCGTGCACACACACAGGCACTCAGTGTTTTAGCTGCCAGAGCCCTGATTAAACTGCCTTTAGTCAGAAGAGGGGATTTATCAACACATGTAACTAGAAGGTTTGAGAGCTACTACCTTCAGGTGTAGCTGGATCCAGGTGCTAGTGTAATAGTCTCAATAATACAGGTATCCCTTGCTATCGAAACTTTACCCAAGTTCTCACTATCTGCACTCAGGATCTGGATTAATTAGAATAAGCTTTTCAGATAAATCCCTCTCTTTCTGAACTCTTGCCACTTGCTATCTAAAGCTCAGGAACCAAATAGTTTGAGATAATATGATGTCCATAGCTATCTGCACTCAGGATACACAATTTAGGGATCGAATAGATTTAGATTGCAGGCGATGCCTGTGTGGCTTTCCCTAGCTCTGGACTTTGTATTTTTCCATGCTGGTTTTAATATCAGGTTCCTTCCCACCCCAACCCCGTGGTGAGATGGTCCCAGCAACTCCAGGCTTTCTTCATAGTAGTTAAGCCACCCCCAAAAGGAGAGGGGTGGCCCCTCCAAAACGATTACAGGGAAAGTCCCAGCACTGCTCTCCCAGATCTCAGTTGGGTCACAAACCAGAAGCCCAGATCTGAAGCCAGTGGACAGGGGCTGAGGGTGTCAGTCCCACTGTAACTCCACTGTCTGAAACTGGGGGAGCTGGTTTCTGAGAGGAATACCGGGGCCCTGTTACCAGGAGGAAGGGAGGGGATGGCAGCCTGGTGAAGACGGCAGAGATGTACTCTCCACCCTGACGGGCTTCCTTGCCTGGGGAGGGGAGGGAGGAGGCGGCGGGCTGAGCACTGGGACCTGGCAGGTGATGTGAGCGAACAGAGCCACCCAGGGCTCATCACAGGTGACGCGGGGTACCAGGCAGAGCACACCCGAAGCAAGGACGTGGCAGTTGTCACTGCTGAGGGACTAGGGGAAAGTGGCCAACCTGAATCTTACTGTCAGATGGTCCCACAGGGGCTGAGGCCACTGAGAGAGGGTGGCCCGGGAGAGCGTGGCCCATGCAGGCCCAGCAAGGCTTCTGTGTGGGAGCTGAGACGTGTGAGGGGCTGGGGCCGCCTGTGCCGAGGGAGCGGCAGGTGCAGAGGCCCTGGGAGGAGCAAAGAGGCTGGCGTGACAGGCGCTGGGCCAGCTGGGGTCCCGGCAGCCTGTGGACGCCACAGGGGTCTGGATTTCCATGTAAATGAGATGGGGCCCCTGGAGGGTTCTGGGGAACGGGTGGTGTGGCCCAGTTGAGGTGGTTTTATTATTTTTTAATTGAGATGGCGTTGACATATAACATGATGTAAATTGAGGGTGTACCCGAGCTGCTGTGTGGAATGCACCAGTGCTGGGGGCGGGGAAGCAGAGTTAGAGCCTGTCCTGGTCGTCCAGGCAGGAGAGAAGGTACCGACCAGAACTCCGGAGCTGGGGGGCTGGGGCGGGGTATGGGGGAGAGAACCGGGGGGATTCGGGTTTGCTGCAGGCCCTCAGCCCCACCTCTGCATTCCCTGGCCCTCGCCAGCCCCTCCTCCCCCACTGTCAATGGGGGCCTTGGCCTTTCTCCTCTTGCTGGTTTGGTGTCACCCTGGGAAGTGAGGTGACGCCTGGCGGGAAAGGTTGTGCTCTAGGCCTGAGTCGGGAGACCTGGGTTAGTGTCAGCCCTGTCCCTGAGCTGTGGGGTAACCTCACGATAGTCACTTCATCTCTCTGAGCCTTATTGCGTCCATCTGTCAGATAGGTCAGGGCCACAGTCTTCAGGACAGAATTGGGGAGAATTGTGGAAGAGAAAGGATGGCAGGTGTTCTGTGGGCGATAGGGGTGGGCGTAGCGCTCCAGTCTTGAGTCTGTTCTGGACTCTGTTGCGATCTCATCCGGCTGGGCTGCCAGGGCAGAGGCCATCGTCCGCTTGAGCCTTACTCCTTCTGCCCTCTTTGCAGGAGCCAGACACGGACTTGGAGGTGGTGTTAGAAAAGAAGGGCAACATGGACGAGGCGCACATAGACCAGGTACGACCGGTCCTCGTCCTCCCAGGCGTCTTCCCTTCCCCAGACGCACACTCGCCTCCCGGCAGGCCACGAAATCCTGATCCTGGAGGCATCAGGGACTCCAAAGGCAACGAGGCCAGCCTCTGCCGCCCCTCCAGTGGCGGGGAGCCTGTGGCCTCCCCTCCTCATAACCACTGCAGGGGGAAAAGGGGACATGTCCCTGTGACCTGCAGCCAGGCAGTGGGCACGTGCTCTGCCCGGCCCACGCGTCACCACCTCCTGGCCTCCATTCAGGAGCTTTTTTTTTTTTTTGTCTTTTGCAACTTTATTTAAATATAATTGACATACAAGAATCTGCACATATTTAAGGTGTACAATTCGATGAGTTTTGACATGTATGCATCCAGGAAACCAGCTAAACAATTAAGATGATGAACGTACCCGTCATTTCCAAAAGTTTCCTTGTGCCCTTTTGTATTCCATCCCTTCCTTTCCCATCCCCAGGTAGCCACCACTACTCTCTGTCGTAGCTTGCGTTTTCTAGGATTTGTGTATAATTGGGATTATACAGTATGTGCTCTTTTTTAAACTGGCTTCTTTCGCCTAGCGTGATCATTCTGAGATTTGTCTGTACTGTTGCATGTGTCAATAATTTGTTCCTTGTTATTGGCTGTCCAATGTTTCTAGCGTTATTTTGATGTTAAAAACGTTTTAGGGGCTTCCCTGGTGGCGCAGTGGTTGAGAGTCCGCCTGCCAATTCAGGGAACACGGGTTCATGCCCCGATCCGGGAAGATCCCACATGCCGCGGAGCGGCTGGGCCCGTGAGCCATGGCCGCTGGGCCTGCGCGTCCAGAGCCTGTGCTCCGCAGTGGGAGAGGCCACAGCAGTGAGAGGCCTGTGTACCGCAAAAAAAAAAAAAAAAAAGTTTTAAATTCTCAATTGAATTGCCTAGGCACCTTTGTAAAAAATCAGTTGACCGTGTGTGTGTGTGTGTGTGTGTGTGTGTGTGTGTGTGTGTGTGTGTGTGTGTGTGTGTGGTGTGGGTCTATTTTTAGACTCTTGTTGAGTTTCATTGATCTGTATGTCTATCTTTACACTAATACTTCATTGTCTAGATTGTTGTAACTATATAATGTCTTAAATTAGGTAGTATAAGTCTCTAGCATTTGTTCTTTTTTAAGTTGCTTTGGCTAGTTCAGGTCCTTTGCACTTCTGTATAAATTTTAAAATTACCTTGTTGGTTGCTACCAAAAAATGCTGCTGGGATTTTGATTAGGATTGCCTTGAATCTACAGACAAATTTGGGGAGGATTGACATCTTAACAGTATGCAGGCTTCTGATCCATAAACATGGCATCTCTGTCCATTTATTTAGGTCTTTAGTTTCTCTCAGTATTGTTTTGTAGTTTTCAGTGTACAGGTCATGCACGTCTTTTGTCAAATATTCCTTAAGTATTTTATATTTTTGATGCTATTGTAAATAGTATTTCAGTTCAGTTTTTATTGTTGTATATATTGCTAGTATATAGAAATGCAGTTGTTGTACAGGAGCATTAGGAGAAGTTGTTCTCTTGTGGACCAGCTTCTGCTTCTGTCATGCCCAGATCCTGTGTGGGAGCTGGACATGCTAGAATTGGGATATTTTTATGATCCTGGACCCCAAGGCCTATCAGGACAGCATAGTAACCACATAGGTACAGCCTTGGGCCATTACTAATGAGGTTACTTTGGCAGTCACTGACCCCGGGACCCCCATGTAGGTGGCCGTGAAGACCAAACGAGCCCGAGACCTGTGCTTTGTAAGTGGCAGCTGTTCACCTACCTGCATCCTCACGCTGTGTCAGCCAGTAATTGCTGGACAGAAGCAACAGGGTGTGATGTGGGGACGGCCCATGTCGTGGCCCTGCCGCCTGCCGCTCCAGGAGAGAAACGGAGGAGTGCTTGCAAGGCAGCCGACTACAAGGAGGGGGGCCTACAAGATGCTGCGAGGAAGTTCCTAATGCCTTTGGGGTGTTGGGGGCCTCTCTCCCTGGAGGGGAGGGGCTGAGGTAGTTGGGGTGGAGAGGCTCAGTAGGTTGATGCTGACAGGGCCCAGTCCAGGGCCTGGCACAGAGCACAGGCCCCCCAGAACCAGGGGCTCCCCAGCCTCCTGCAGGTCATTGTCGTTTGGGGACAGGGGCCCGGGCTGCAGTGGCTGGTGGGGAGGATGGAGGTGGGGCCCTGACCTGTCCAGGCCCAGCCCCTGCCCTGGGCGCCTCTCCCAGGTGTCCCGCCGCTCACGGGGGCAAGGCCCACCAGCCACCTCTTTGCTTCTTATGAATTTGTGCCTATTAAATACCTCACGGTTTTAAAGAAAACTTCTGTTTTGGGTGACAGATGATCTCAATGTAAGTGAAGCTTTCTGCCCCAACTCTCCCTTTCTTTTTCTGGTAAAAAGTTCATTGTGTTAAAAAAAAAAATAGTTTGGGGAAAGCAACCTGAAATCCTGCCACCCAGCGGTCTCCAACTTTTTTGGCACCAGGGACCAGTTTCGCGACGGGGAGCAGCAGATGAAGCTTCACTGGCCGCCGCTCACCTCCCGCAGACCAGATGTTGGGGACCCCTGCTACCACCTAATAATCACTGTTAACCCTTGGTTGTTACATCCTTCTAGATCTTTCCTCTGTAACTGTGTATGTGTGATTTTAAAGCAGCGTACAGTCATGCTCTGTATACTGTTCTGTTCACTTTTTTCATTCAGCTGGTGAGCTGCTTTCCGCTTCAGTGAGTGCACATCCACGTGTTCCCCGTCAGCAGCATGACTCTGACATAGGAGTATACCATCATTTTCTCTCATCCCTACAGCTGCCCTTTGGATTTGTTTTATGCAGTTTCTTTTTTTTTTTAATGGCTGCGTTGGGTCTTTGTTGCTACGCGCGGACTTTCTCCAGTTGCGGCGTTGCGGTGCGCGGGCTTCTCATTGCAGTGGCTTCTCTTGTTGCGGAGCATGGGCTCTAGGCACGCGGGCTTCAGTAGTTGTGGCACGTGGGCTTCAATAGCTGTGGCTCGCAGGCTGTAGAGCACAGGCTCAGTAGTTGTGGCTCGCAGGCTCTAGAGCGCAGGCTCAGTAGTTTTGGCACACGGGCTTAGTTGCTCCGCAGCATGTGGGATCTTCCCGGACCAGGGCTCGAACCCATGTGCCCTGCATTGGCAGGCAGATTCTTAACCACTGCGCCACCAGGGAAGTCCTGTTTTATGTAGTTTTGAACTATATGAATGGTCACCTCATTTCAGCCTGTGGTAGATTAGAAGAGAAGAGGAGGGGCCACAAACTGGGAGCAGCTAAAGTCACACCTGAACCCTTGGGCCCTAGAAGCTTCTGTATCAAACCACAGGGTCATTGGTGCGCTGACTGTGGCCTTGAGCCTTTCTGGTAACAGTGTGTGAGGTGTCCCTGCTGTGTGCCGGGGACTCTTTGTCTTACGTTCTGCACCGCAATTCATCGTGGGGCTGGGGGCTTTCTTACACCAACCAGCAATTCCCTGACACCACGCGGTGTCCTGCAGTTCAACTCAGTCTGACGCTGTCTATCTGGAGATACCGTCAGACCGCTCAGGTGAAGGACTCAGTCCCGCCAGACTGCTCCCCACCCCTGTCCCCCGTTCAGACGCCAGTCTTAAGCCAGGTTGTCACCTGTGCTTCTGACCAACCAGCTACAGATCAGAGGTTCCAAAGACCTCCTCCTCAGCTTCAATTAGTTTGCTAGAGTGGCTCACAGAACTCAGAAACATTTTACTCGCCAGATTACTGGTTTATTATGAAAGGATATAACTCAGGGACAGCCAGGTGGAAGAGACGCACAGGGCAGGGTGTGTGGGATGGAGCGTGGAGCTTCCATGCCCTCTCCGAGAGCTCCACTCCCCAAATCTCCAGTGTTCACCAACCCAGAAGCTCTCCGAACCCTGACCTTTTGGGTTTTTGTGGAGACCTCATTACAGAGGCACAGTTGATTAAATCATTGGCCATTTGGTGGCTGAGCTCAATCTCCTCCTCCAGTCCCCTCCCCAGAGGTCAGGACTGAAAGTTCCAACCCTCTCATCGGTGGTTGGTTCTCTTGGCAACCAGCCCCCATCTTCAGGTGCTTACGAAAGTCACCCAATTAACATAACAAAGGACACTTTGATTGTTCCCATCACTTAGGAAATTCCTAGGGATTTTGGAACTCTGTGCCAGGAATGGGGATGAGTTTATATATATATATATTTCTTGTCATATATTTCTTACTATAAACCACAGTATCGCAGTTCTCTGTCTCCCATTTATCCTCCAAGGTAGCTGATATTTCCATCTCTTTGCAGATAAATAGACCACGGTACAGAAAGATTAATTGACTTCCACACAACTAGTTAATGGCAGTGGTAGGATTCAAACCAGCCTGTGCCTGACTCCAGAGCCTGTGTTCTTTCTAGAAGACGATGCTGTCAGCAAGAAAGTTAAATACAATATCTTCTGTACAGGCAGGGCTTTGTGCATGTGTTTTGAGAAAATTTCCACCCAGGTGGCTCTTACAAACAGAAGAGGTTCTAATGCTAAAGGTGGAAAAGCCTCAGTGTCTAGGAAGAGTCATTAATTTATTTATTTATTTGGCCGCACCACTCAGCGCACGGGGTTCCCTGACCAGGGATTGACCCACTCGGGCCCTGGCAGTGAGACTGCCGAGTCCTAACCACTGGACCGCCAGGGCAGTCCGCTGGAAGATTCATTCTTAAGGAATGGAAAAGAAGGGTGAATGAGGCCTGTATGTTTTAGGCCAAGGGATTGCCCCTTACATGATTAGAGGGTATTTTTGACAGATGCTTCCCCCGGCCTGCAGCAGAACAAAGCTGCCCATCCCCCTCCAGTCCCCCCACCCCACCTCCTCTCTGTCCTGGGTTTGAAGCTCAAAACCGGCTGTCTAATTGCCCTC
This sequence comes from Orcinus orca, assembly GCF_937001465.1. Taxonomy (NCBI): domain Eukaryota; kingdom Metazoa; phylum Chordata; class Mammalia; order Artiodactyla; family Delphinidae; genus Orcinus; species Orcinus orca. The sequence continues at coordinate 65,002,044 of NC_064574.1, read as the reverse complement.
TTTCCTTTCCTTTCCCTTGCTCAGGTGAGGCGAAAGGCCTTGCAAGAAGAGATCGATCGTGAGTCGGGCAGGACGGAAGCTTCTGACACCAGGAAGCAGACGGTAAGTTTCACACTGGGCTCCGCGAGGGGTCTCCTCCTCACCTTGCAGGGGCGGGAGACCAAGTCCATCTGGCCCCAAAGCAGCTCCCGCCCGCCAGCCGGCTCCCTGCTCCACAGAGCTCGTCCTGAGCTACTCTCCTTTCTTGGGAAGCGGGTGCTTGCCTCCCTCCTGGAGAGCTGGCCGCTTGAGCTAAGCAGCGTGGACCTTGTCTCTGGCTCTGGACGGGCAGGGTGTCCCAGTCATCAGTCGCTGGGGACACGTGATGGCGAGCTCCTTCCAGCAGTGGGTGGTACCCTGAGAAAGCTGCTGGGACAGGGGCGGGGGCAGAGGTGGCAGGCCTCTGGTCCAGTTGGAATGGGAAATTTCCAAACCAGGCCCCAGGAGGTGGCACGGGAGAGTGTATGGCATGGGGACCGCTAGGTCAGGCTGGAGAGGGACGGGAGGGTGCGGTGGGCAGGGCGGTGGGAACTGCTGGAGCGCATTTATGTGGGGCAGCGGGGACTGGGGTAGAGGAGAGGGCACAGGGGAGAGAAGAGAACTTGTTAATGGACATGGATTTGGGAGAGGGGGACAGAGGATCCAGATGACGGAAGGACTTGCTTCCTTGTAACGCTGTCTTAAGCTTTCCTAGTGTAGCACAGAAAAGAACAGTTGCTTTGGCTCAAAAGACCTGAGATCAGTTCCTGGCTCTGCCACCTTCTATAGTTATGAGACTTGAGCAAGTAACTTCCCTTCTTTGAGCTTCAGTTTCCACACCTGTAAAATGGGACTCATGCTCTGGCCCAGAGGGGTATGGAATGGGGCTTTGTTATGTCATTCCTCTAGTGTCTCCTTTCTCTCCCTCCTCTTGAACTGGGCAGAGCTGATAAGATTCCATGATTGAGTGAGGAAGGCCAGAAACAAGGCAGCGTCATCCAGAGCAGTGGCCCAGAGGCTATACCTGGAGGGACCTGACAGCAGGAGGGTGGTCCGGGGGCATAGGGGCTGGGATCTTCCGGGGATGCTTTAGGTGGCCCTGCCTCCTGGGACCTGGGGCCACTTGGCTGCTGAGGCACATGGTGGGGATTTGAGACCGGGTCCCCTCTCAGTGGGTCGGCAGCTCACAGGACTGGGCAGCCTCTGGCAGCTCTCTCCTCAGACCCAGTGCGGGGCTGTCAGAGGTGGCCTCTCCTTCTAGAAAGTGAAGGCTGGGGAAGCAGTTGTTAGTGCCTGTACTGGGGGCACTGTGAAGCTCGGAGAGCTTGTCACCAGTTCACTCAGGGCAGCTAGCTGTAGCAATGACTGGTTCTTACTGTTCGCCCAAAGCCGACCTAGAAATAAGTGCTAGGCTGGCATTTGGCTCACAGGCGGCGAGTTCCCAGGCGGCACAGAGGTCAGCAATCCTGGTGGGGTGGGGTGGGTAGAGGAGCAGTTTTCGAGGACTTAAAGCGAACCAGGCGTCGGGCTCTGAGTTGTTGGTGTAAAACCTGATTTGAGCCTCAGTGAAGCCCCGTCGGGGGCTGTTACGCCCCCGTTTTATAGATGAGGACATTGAGGCTCAGGGGTTAAGGTACTTTACCCGGGTGACGCAGGCGGGACTCGATCCTGAGTCTTTGAAGTCACAGTCTTCATGGGGAGCTGGGTTTCTGGCCTCGGCCACAGACACGGGAGGGAAGGGAGTCTTCTCTTGGGCCACTGCTCTGAGGGGCTCTCTTGTATTTTCTCAAACATGGCCGACTCGTGCGTGGGTTGTAGAGTGCTCTGGGCAGGAATCGGGACCCCTGAGTTCCTGGGCTAGCTCAGCATCCGACTCATGTGACCCTTCACCTCCCGGGGCCTCCACTCCTTTCCTGCTATGAAGTGCAGCGCTTCTGCGAAGAGAAATGCATTTCAGGCTCCCGCTTGCCCTCTCCACCCTCCAAAGGACAGAAACCTTAGGCTGATGGATGAGTAGCCAGCTGGTGAGGTGTGTCGTACTGTCTGCCGTGAATTGGGGGAGAAGGAGTAAGGCAGACGGGCAACTCAGTGTGAAGGGTGGGCTCTGGTGTGGGCCAGACCCAAGATGGAGTTCCAGCAGGGTTACCAAGTAGGCTTGTGCCCCCGGTCCAGCTGCAAACCTCCATTTCTTCATCAGGAGAGTGGGAACCACAGGGCTCTGGTTGGAGTTAAGATAATCCAGCGCTGTGCCTGCGAGCGCTGTGCCTGGTGCGCAGTAAGCCTTTGATCATCTAGATCCTCCCGGGCAAGGCTGGGGGCTGGGGAAAGGAAGATGCTTCGGATGCCAGGAAAGTAACCACCTGTTTTCTCTTACCACAGGGAACTCAGTTTGGCCAATGGGATACTGCTGGCTTTGAAAATGAGGAACAGAAACTGAAATTTCTCAAACTCATGGGTGGCTTTAAAAATCTGTCCCCTTCATTCAGTCGCCCCCCTAACACGGTCGGCAGGCCCAACATGGCCCTCAGCAAGAAGGTGGCCGACACCCTGCAGCAGAATCTGCAGCAGGACTACGACCGGGCCATGAGCTGGAAGTACAGCCGGAGGGCGGGCCTCGGCTTCTCCACGGCTCCGGACAGAATCTTTTATATTGACAGGAATGCATCCAAGTCAGTCAAGTTTGAAGATTAAACTCTCCTGTCTTGTCCCCAAAACGGTTCTTTTACGCAGATGAAAGCCATAGGACAGTTGTCTCCAATCGAACTCCTGCAGAGATAAAGGACAAGTATGTTGATGTGCTTGGACAAACTGGGGTGAGGGCAGCTCGTTTCAGGAACCAGGAGAACATGGGAGTGGCTGAAACCTGTTTTCTGTGTGAAGCTTCCGTCCCTGTTGAAGACAGTGAGTATCAACAGCAGTAGCTCACACTTGTCTAGTGCTTACTGTGTGCCAGGCACATATGTGTCTCCCTTGCATTAATGTATTTAATCTTCATGATTCTGAAACAGGTGCTATTATTATCCCCATCTTATAGATGAGGAAACAAGTTCAGGAATGAAGTAATAACATTGCCTGGGGTCACCCAACCAGTAAGTGCCAAGTGTACTTTTGTGCCCCAAGACCGATGTCACTGTTCACCACACTGAATGTCCCCTCTAGGGAATTTCACCCAGAATACTCATTGAGGATTAAAATGTCTCCATTGAGGAAACAGAAGCTTTTTACATGCCTAAATCTCAAACAGGAAGCAGGATTAATGTAAACAGGAGAAGCAAGCTCATTTTCCCTCCCCCTTCTCAGAGTAGCCACAGGAAAAGAGGCGTCTGGATGCCACCAGGCAGTTGCGGCTGAGCTTCCTCTGCTGCTGGGAAGTGTGCTTCTAAACCCATCTTGCCTTTTGCGTCTCCTTCCATCCCCAGTGCCAAGCTTGCATTTCACCTTTCTGCTTTAACTGCATTCTGAACAGGCGCTTTAGAGAGCAGGTGGTTAGTCCTCCACGTGAGCCGAAGGCACATTAATTCCCAGGGACGTGTTTATTGGATTCTTTTCAATCACGAGGAGGAGAATCCCAGGCGACTTCCCTGGAGGAGGTCGAATGCCGGGAGGCACAGACGTGGGGATGACAGGGCGTTGCCTCATCAGCCTGGGATCAGTGTTTCCAAGCCTTGACGCTACAGCCAGCCTCACAAAGCTCCAGGTATAGCCACCCGAGTGACATGTGACCACCTTCTCCGCATTCACCTAGCATTTTGCTTCCCAAAATATCAGTTCTAATTGGGCCTTTTTCACACCACTTGGCTTGAACTCCTGATACAGACATCCTGTCTCAGGCAGGCCTGGACAGCCAGGAAGTTCAGCCTCTGACGTGGCAGGGAGTCCTGTCCTGTCGTAGGGGGTTGATTCAGCTTCCCATGAAGGAAACGAATGTTTCCTCTCTGCTCCATCATCCTCAGTGTTGGCTTCATCAGGCTGGTGGAAAGATGGCTGTAGCAGTTCCAGGCAGCGTATCAAGACACTAGACCATTACAGAGGAAGAAGAAAAACCTTCTTGTGGTTCAAGGAAACTTCCAGAAGCCCTTTTGTCATAACTCATTGCCCAGCAGTGGGTCACATACCCATTCTTGAGCCAGCCCCTGGCATGTGGAGGGAGACTCTCAGGCCAGTCAGGAAGGAAGACTGAGGTTCGGGTGCTGGTGAGATGAACATGGGTCCACTACTGCCCCATGGGGCAGAGGTGAGGCAGGCCTGCCTGGGCCCTGACCAGCAAGCATCGGCCGGGTCTAGAGTCCTACAAAGTCTGTGTTAGCAGTGATTCAGGTGGGCCACTTCCCTCAGAAGGTGAACTTGGCCTTTCATGGATTCCACCTTGAGATGCGTAACGGAAGAGGCCTACACGGTAAGATTCTGCATTTGAGTTAGCTCTTCAGGGCACATCCCATTCCGACAGGGGAATAAATCTTTCCCAGTCTTGATCCACACTACAGGAACTTGCCCAGTGTAAAAGGAACCAACCACTGCTTCTCTAATCGTTTTTGTTTTGCTGAGAGATCACACTACAGTTTGGGCCTGCTCGGCTGTCAGGAAGGACTGTGCTCGGCCATCTACCGGGTGCTTCCGGAGGGTGGCTGAGCGATTGTCCCTGACCTGTCCCCACAGTGGTAGCTCTCATCAGGGTGTGGTGGTCAGGCCTTTCCCCTCTTGCTGTTCAGTGTCTTCAGTCTGTGTGTGATAGGATTTGACTTTCTAGCTCAGTGTGGCTGAATGAGTTCCACTTGGCTTGGGAAGGTTATTAAAGTCTGTTCCTGAAGCAGGGTCTAAGCAGAGAAGGCTGGGCAGCCCAGACGGCAAGATGCCAAGTGTCCTCAGATTGAACTTAGCCTTGTCTCGGCTGCTCTCGTAGGTGCAGACCACTGTTGCTCTAGTGACAGCTCCTGCCCAGCAGTTAGCTGGGCCTCCGTCCTTTTGTAAATTAAACAACATTGTCTTGAGTCACCTATCCCCCTTTTTCCCCATGTCCTGGGCCCTCCTCAAGCTGTCTGCAAGTTTCTGTGGTGTGATTTCCCATGTTGTTCCTCATTTGTTGACTCCATGTAGCACACAGCCTGTCTCCGCTGGAACAAGGTGGTTTTTGGATTTTTACTCAGAGTCTGGGAGAGATGGGTGGGAGGTCTGGTATTTAAGCACAGCCAAGGTCTTAGCTGAATATGTAACAACCCTGTTCTTGAACTTGTCGGCTGTTTCTCCCTTGGGGTTTGCTCACCGACTGACCCTCCTCCTATGGCAAGGTCCTTCCCTCCTTATAACTGCCTTTATCCAGCCGTTCCCCAGACCTCGTGATTCTTAACCACTTTTTTATTCCTTGGGGTGATTCCTGGTCTTTTGCCTTAGCCCACTAGGCCCCTCCCTGAGGCCACCTTTCCGTAACTAGACTGGCCCATCAAAAGTATTTGCCAGATAGACACAGTTCTCCCCTTAAAAATTGTGTGTTCAGCTCTGCAAACAGAACTGTTCAGGTTTGTGGTTGGAATAATGCCCCCATGCCTCCCCCGCCCCATCCAAGTCCTAATATTGGAACCTGTTAATATGTTGTGATACAAAACAAAAGGGAGTTTAAGGTAGCAGATGGAATTAAGTTTGCTAATCGGCTGACCTTAATATGATTAGACTGGGCCTACCCAGATAATCCAGGATTAGAAGTAGAAGAGGGGACAGAAGAGTCAAGAGACTTGCAAGAAACACTCAACAAGCTGTCACTAGTTTGAAGATGAAGGGACCACCAGCCAAGGAATGCAGGTGGCCTCTAGAAGCTGGAAAAGGCAAGAAAACTGATTCTCCCCTAGAGCCTCCAGAAGGAATACAGCCCAGCTGACACCTTCACTTTGAAGGTAAGCCCACTAGACTTCAGACCAGTAGAGCTGTAAGGTAGTAAAATTGTGACGTTTTAAGCCACTAAGTTTGTAGTAATTTAAAGCAACAATAGAAAATTAATACGGGCCTCATGCAGAAGTTTTTCTCACTTTCACCTTATTTCCTAAAATTGTTTGATTTTTTTTGTGTCGTTGGTCCATCATCCTTCATGTAGTAGCAGTAGTAGACTTCACCTCGTGTAGGCCATGGTCTTCAGAGACTGGCTAATTGATTTAGTAACAGGCTGAGGAAACCACCCAAGAACATAGAAAATCTAAGCTTCCGCCTGGGCCAGGTAACATATGGTTCAGAGGCTGCTTTGGTGTAACGGATACCTGACCGAACGTGAAAGTCCAAGTCCAGGTTAATGGAAGAGCATTAGGAATTCACTGACTCAGGCTTGGGCGCTGATGCTGTCTGATGTGTACAGCCTCAAAGTAGATGACTTAAAAGTGCATAATTTGTAAATTTGCCGATTGATTTTCATTTGAATAGTATCATATAGTAAAAGTGGTATAGGAAGTAATTTTAATGAAAATAATTTTGTGAAATAAAGGCCACTTGGGAACATTTGAGCAATACCACTGTGCTTTCTGAATGTCTGTTATGTTCAGTTGAGGTGCATTCTTCAGTACACGCTGTTCCTTAACGGAGGCAGTTTTCTCGTGGGGTTCACTATTAAGCCAGCCGGAAAATCCATAGCATATTCTTGGTCCCAAGCTATTCAATTAAAACATGAGTTTATGTAAATTAAAAAAAATTATTTTAGCTACTTTTACTGTGTGAACTGTAATCAGGCTTTTCACAGAGTAGAGGTAAAATGTAGTCTATCTACATTCAGTGTATACCTTCCAAAAGTACAGTAGTTTGGGGGCACTTTTATTTATTTTTTTTTGCGGTACGTGGGCCTCTCACTGTTGTGGCCTCTCCCGTCGCGGAGCTCAGGCTCCGGACGCGCAGGCTCAGCGGCCATGGCTCACGGGCCCAGCCGCTCCGCGGCATGTGGGATCTTCCCGGACCGGGACACGAACCCGTGTCCCCTGCATTGGCAGGCGGACTCTCAACCGCTGCGCCACCAAGGAAGCCCCTGGGGGCACTTTTAATCCACAGCTTGGATGCATTTTCCTGCACAAGGGGTTCTAGGCTGTGAGTCACCACCACCACCAATATTAATGCTCTTACTGATTCAGAATGTCAGTGGAAGCTCATTAGTGGTAATACAAGAATGAGATTCCGCCAAACTGATAAAAAAGTAGACAGAATCGTATGCTGTTTAGGGTTATGGCTGCAAGAAAACCAGGCGGTATGTTTAGACACGTTCTCTTCCGGATGAGAGTCAACTGTATTAAATGAACAGTCAGGAACATAAGTCTTCCTTCAGGAGGTTTATTCAGTTACAGTATATTTTCCATCGAAGCCACAGGGAATCTCAGATCTGACCTCGCTTTCTCCTTTAATCCACCAGCATATTCTAAATCCAGTCAAGAGCTGATTTTGATATAAAGCAAATTAGGGAAAGGGCACAGTGGGTCTGTCAAAGTGGACTGCTTTTCAAGGTTCTTTTTCCAATTAAAAAACACCTTCCAGAAAGGAAAGATGTGACTTGCATTCTTCAGTTTTTCCCTAAAGGCCCATCTGAAGGCCACCTGTGCAAAGAAACACTAAGATGCTGTGCTCAGTGAGCAGGAGTGGATTCGAATGCTCTGCCAGCTCCCGCTTGTTCACTTCACTGGCAGAATAATCTAGTAGAGAAGCCAATCTGTACGTGTGTAAAAATAAAAACAAAAACGCAAAACAGGTCTTTCTGGACTTGGCACCAGAGCCCCTAGGGTCAGGTCCTCGTCTGCAGAGGGAGCCTGAGGGCCAGCTCGGTCAGATGCCCCATGTCTGGTTGTTTGCTTCGCTTCTTGATGTATTCCAGAGTTTTCACCTAGGAGGAAAGAGAAAGACTCATCTCCTTTCTGGTTCATAACTCAGGGCTCCAACAAATCAGCCATATCGGGAGCTCTGGCTTTTTTCTTAGCAGAGAAGGGAGGGGAAGAAACCAGCAGTTTTTAAATAAGACTCCTTAGATTATAGCTTGCTCTTAAAATCACCAGGAATGACTGGTGTTTTCATACATGTGGTTTTTATTCAGAGGGAATTAATTCTTAATACTACTCTGTGGTCCCTTGGTTCCGGGACCAAACTGAGGATACTGAATCCCTTATAGAAAATGGTGTAGTATTTGCTTATCACCTACATACCTCCCCCTGTATATTTAAATCATCTCTAGATGACTTATAACACCTAATACAATGTAAATGCTATGTAAATAGTTGTTGATAGGTGGCAAATTCAGGTTTTGCTTCTTGGAAGTTTCTGGAATTCCCCCCCCCCCCCGAATATTTTTGATCTGTGGTTGGTTGAATCTGAGGATGCCAGACTTGCAGATACGGAGAGCCATCTGTACTTTGTAGGGCCTGGCACCTTTCTGGAAGGGGAGACTGGGGCTGTTTGATGTCCAGGCCCTGATGTTGTGTTGAGGCCACTTGTGCCTGGCCAGTGGGCTTGCGTCACTCGCCAGGACAGCCGTGCCTGGTGGGCGTTGTGAGGGCCCCCACTCCCCCCACCCCTCCCCTCGCCTTGCCTCGCCTCACCATGGTCCTGGTGTCCGCACAGCCGTGCCTCTGTGCCAGGTGCCACAGGTTGACGGACAGCTGGTTGAGCCTGTTACTGCGCAGGTCCCCATGGGCCAAGATGCTGTTAAAGAAAGAAAGGCCCAACGAGCTCTGGCGCTTTAGGGCCTGATACAGAAAAAAGAGGTTACTATCTGGCACTGGGGCTCAGGCCCGGCCCAGTGTTGACGCTGCCAGGGGTTCCAAGGCCAGCTCTACCACGGATCTTCTGGAGGGCGAGCTGCTTAACCTCCCCGGGTTACCCCAGCACTGATAGGCCATCTTGCATTAATGCAAGTACAGGAGTAAACTGAACGGTAAGATATGTCTCTTACAGACGTGTCCTCAAGCCACCCAAAGTTTCAGTCACTATTCCCACCCTCTGGGTGCTGGTAATAAAGACCAAAGACAGCTCCCCGTGAATAATGCTCCCCAATGCCTGGTGCCCATGCCCAGCTTTTATAGGAACCATTAGGTATTCTTCACACCAGATCATTCCTCTTTTGCTCAGTGATCTGATGTGAAAGGTACTCTCAAACAAGTAAAGTCTAGCCAAAACGTCAGAGTAGACCAAACCTGAACCCCAGCTCTGAATGGTAAAGACAGAAGGGAAACGAAATCTCCAAAATGCAACAGGCCCAGGAGAAAAGATACCAGCTCCCCAAGGTAAACAAAGGCACCTGGGAAGGCCCAAGTCAGCAGGTGGGCCTGAGCAGGGGACCAGGTCAGATCGCACATCTGTGTGGGTCCTGGAGAGCTGACGCCCAGACCCTTGCTGGGTGCTCTTGGCTGGCGCTGCAGACGTCAGTGCTGCCAGGAGCCTTGAGTGTCTGCTTTGCTCCTTGGCAGCTAGGGGGTATGGGGTCCTTACACTGTGACAGGTGTGAGCTCTGTGCCTTACACAGCTCACCTTGTTTAATCTTCACAACTCTCTGTAGGTAGGATTTTAGAGCTGGATCCCAACTCATGGTTATCCAAACACTAATCTAGGTGCTACTGTGAAGGGACTTTGCAGGTGTGATTAAGGTTATGGACCTTAGGGAGATAATCCTGGATTATCTGGGTGGGCCCAATCTAATCACTTGAGCCCTAAAAAGCAGAGAAATTTTTCAGGCTAGAGTCAGAGACAGGTAGCAGAAGAGGAAAGCAAAGGAAAGGTGACGCAGAAGGGGAGACCAGAAAGATTTGAAGCATGAGAAGGACACGACCCACCACTGCTGGCTTTCAAGATGGTAGAAGGGGGCCAAGAGCTAAGAAGTGCAGGCGGCTTCTAGAATCTGAGAAGAGCCCTCAGCCAACAGCCAGCAAGGAAACAGGACCTCAGTCCTACACCGGATGGAACTGCAGTGGCCAACTCAAGTAAGCTGGGAGGTGGATTTTTCCCAGTGCCTCCTGGTAAGAGCCCAGCCACTCAACACCTTGATTTTGGCTTTGTGAAACCAGGAGCAGAGAAACTGGCCCAGTGGGCACCAACTTCTGACTTACCAAACTGGTGAGATTATAAATGGGGGTTGTTTTAAGTTTGTGGTGACTTAAAGCTGTAATAGGAAACCAGTACGCTCCCATTTTGCTGATGAGGTCAGAAAGCTTCAGGAACTTGCTCAAGGACCACAGCCAGCAAGTGCAGAGTGAGGATTTGAGCTCCGGTCGTCCAGTTCTGGAGCCTGTGCTGGTACCTACACCCTCCCATGTCTGCCCCGGTTTATAAGATGTTCCCATAGACCCATGGTTAACATCACATTAGGCATCCAAATTCTGAAGAAGCTAACAGATTTGCCCAGTGCAGCTACACAGTTTTATCCAGGGAAATAGGAACGATTTGATGTGGTTTAGACCAATACATATTTTTTTCCTGCTTTTTTCAAACAACCTAACTGTCCATCTGTCCATGCATCCTTCCACGTGTGGAGCCCATAGAGCAGCAGACTACGCTAACTGCGGAGCCAACTTTGTTACCCCCTCCTGCTGCCCTCTCCCAAGTGAGGATTTAAAGTCTTCTAGAGGAGAAAAAAACAATGCAATAAAACTGCCAAGGAGCAGCTAAGAATGCAGTTGGGTGACAGTGGCTTTGTGACGACAGTGAAGAGACTCAAGCCCCCTAAACTGAGCCTGCCTGGACAACGGTCCGGACCAGGTGACCGTCACAGAAGCGGCTGAGCCGACTGAACAGCACTGCTGTCAAGGAGCGGGGTCACGCTGTCGGGTCCCAAGCCTGCAGGCACAAGGAGGGAAGGCTGGTAGACTAACTGGCTGGCAACTTCCTGCTTTGGGTTCCTTTGTTTAATCAGACAGTGAGCTCTGCCCCAGTCGGGAACGCGGCAGAGACCATCCAGTGGGTTCCAGCCCATCCTGCGCGCCTTTTCAACTGGCTCTCATCTGATGCCTGGGCCCTGGTTTCTGCTCAGACCTAGAGGACCAAGCTAACAGAAAACTCTCAAATCCAACTATAAGAGTCTCCCAAGAGAGGCCCTTTAACTACATTTCTTTGAAGCAAGGGAGAATTTTTAAAAGTCAAACAAGTAAGACAGTATCTTACTGGTTACTTCTCTATGCTGTATCTTCTCAAGCATTTTACTCTAAAAGCCCAGTTCGCATGTGTTTTAAATGCACAGCCCATTAAAAATGAGATCATTAGAGACAGGTCTGGGGACGAGCAGGCCGGAGCAGGCAGGCGGCGGACGTGCAGAGACCCAGGAAACTGAACACATTATGAGAGACCAAACCACGGCCTCCAGCCCCTCCACTCCCTACAGAGGTTTTAAATAGAAGAGCTGCTTTTGTTTCTTTTCCTAGGGGAATTGTCATTTGCAGGAAGTTGTAACCGTCTGGCATGGTTCCCAGCCTCACCACACCCAAACAAACAGCTTCATAAAGCTCGTGACTAGGGCAGGGCTGGCTCCTTCACGTGCATGTAGAGGACAGTTTTGGAAGCAGGGCTGACACCAGCGCTGAGAGATGAGACACTCGGCTCGGGCACCAGCGTTGGGCTTTCACAGCGCCCAGCTTGGCTCCACAGCAGGTGGAGAGAGGTCTGAGTGCTCCGGGTCTAGAGGCCTCCCCTCCCAGGGCCGCCTGTGCCGAATCTCACAGCATGCTGTTAAAGTGAAGGATGACACGTTCCATCTTAGCTCAGTCCACCCATATTTTTTCTAATAAATGTGCATATATGGGCAGACATTTTCAGTGAGAGTCCCTGGTATTTATATGAGTTGAAATGTACTTCAGAAACTTTCCAGCCCTGCTGTTCTTTCAGAATTATTTCAGAGTCCTTATCACAGTCAATGCCTCCTCCCCCAAGAGAAAGAGACAAATGTTAAAACAGTTCCAAATTATATGGTTCTGGGCTCTATTTTTGTTGTGAGCCTGGAGGTCCTAGACTGTGGTCGTTTATGCTGTCAGCAGCCACCTCTGATTAGACCCAGCCTGTCGAGTCAGAGTGAAGAAATGCATTTTCAAGCCCCGGGGCACGTGTTTCTTGGGCATGACGTGTCAAACACAGCCCTGCTCTGGCAAGAAGCTAGAGCCAGAGCCCTTGGCTGTAGGGATCAGGGAAGGTGCTAAGAATCCTTCACAGCAGGGGAGTGACCAGTGCAAGCTGAAGGTGAAGGACTCCATTTCTCCTGCAGCGTAATGAGGGCTCTCTCCTGAAGGCTGCCTACCGCACAGAGACGAAGTTTACAGGCTTTCGAAAAAGGCCTTTCAGTTGGAGGAGGGGTGATCTCTTCTAGCACTAACGGGTTTGATAAACCAGTTCCTGAAGAAATTGGGGTTCTGATGCTGCCCCCTCCACTGACAGCCAGTGCCCTCCAAGCATTAACTCCCCAGCATTCTACAGCCCTGCACCCAGGGGGCCCCAGGGTCAGTGGGACCCACCCACAATCCTCCCTCCCTAGAGAGGGCGCTGGGAGGCACTTGGGGCCCCCAGGGCAGCAGTGGTTCCGTGTCTTCCATCTGCCTTTTGGCCTGCTAACCTTAAGGCTGGCCCTGTGTGCCGTGCCCCTGACCTCCGCAGTGGCCACTGGGGAATGGAGTCTGGAAAAAATCCCGCTCTCTCCAGGACCTGCTTGAATACCCTGGGGAGAATGGGAACGCAGGACATACATGTATGTTGCGTGTGTGTGTGTGTGCGCGCGTGCGTGCGCACCCACAGCTATAGAATATTCTCATGGTTTCTGTGGTGGGGTGGGGAAGGGGGGAAGGGCAATGGTGGCATTCTGTACAGTCCTGGAAGTGAGTAAGAATTAAAAATCCAGTTTGATCTTATTTTGTCTTCAAAGGATTTAGTGGGGTGGGGAGTAGAGAAGCAAATCCTAAAAACGTGAGACGAGGTTTGGGAAGGAGGGAGCTGGGGAAGCGTGTGGGCAGGAAGCGGAGGGCTGGAAAGCCACTGGGAACCCTGCAGTCCGAAATCTGTCCTGGGTTTGGGAAAGGGAATTGGAGGGGCTGGGGGGTGAGTGGCAGTGAGAGAAGACAGAAATCTGCCAACATGAGATCAGGAATGAGCTGTCAGTATGTGGAGTAGCGAAGAGCAAGACTGGGGGTGTGGGGCAGACATGGAGGCAGAAGCCTGACAGGAGCTGCCCCAGGGGAAGGACGTGGAGAAAGGTCAGGCACTGGCTTTGACTCCAGGGTCACTGCCAACCTCCCCACCCTGATTACACAGCAGGAATCAGCCTTAATGCAATGTCCACCAAGCCTGAGACAGAGCTTCTGGGATCCAACTGTCACCCACATGTTTGAGCTGACGCTGCAAAAATGGAGTAACTGGGGAAGGGTACCAGGTAGTTATTTAGATCATACTATAATTTGGAAATTATTTTGCAATCAGTCAACCATCTATCTATAATATGGAGAATATGGGGAAAACTGCTCTGAAAAGGCAACAACGCAACATCTGATAAAGGAATATATTCTGTGGATCAGAGCATGGGTTCTAGAAGATTGCCTTGACCACATTCCATAGCTACCACTCTAGGATTCAGTTTCCTCATCTGGCAAGTGTAAAGGGATAACAGCTATTCCCACTCATGGGGCTGTTGTGAGATGAAACCACACACGCAAAGTTCTCCACACTACACTTATGTATGAGAAAGGCTGGGATGGGAATTTCCTGGCTGTCCAATGGTTAGGACTCCGAGCTTTCACTGCCAAAGGCCCGGGTTCAATCCCTGGTCGGGGAACTAAGATCCTGCAAGCTGTGGGGTGCAGCAAAAAAAAAAAAGAAAAAGGCTGGGCAAGCATAGCCTACTATCATGGTTGGACAACAACCGTATGCCACTTGTTAAAAAGTAAGTGGTGGGCTTCCCTGGTGGCACAGTGTTTGAGAGTCTGCCTGCCGATGCAGGGGACACGGGTTCGTGCCCTGGTCTGGGAAGATCCCACATGCCGCGGAGCGGCTGGGCCCATGAGCCATGGCCGCTGAGCCTGCGCGTCCGGAGCCTGTGCTCCGCAACGGGAGAGGCCACAACAGTGAGGCCTGCGTACCGCAAAAAAAAAAAAAAAAAAAAAAGTAAGTGGTAAGGCCTTGACCAAGGAGGGCGATGCAGCGGCTACGGATTCACGCTTGAGCATCTGGGTGATCCCTGTTCTGTCACAACCAGAGGAAACCAGCAGCTCTGGAAACCTCTGAGCCTCGGTTTTCTTTTCTGTCCAAGGAGAATGAACGCAGCACCTGCATCACAGGGCTGTTGTGGGCCTCAAAGAGCTAAGGTGTGGGAAGTGCAGGCTGTTACTCACTCAACATGCACTGATTGAGTGCCCGCTGTATGCCAGGTTCGAGGTGAGGATGCCGGGGTGAGTGACAGATGGATCCCAGAGACCCTGTCTCAGGCACAGGCAGGTCTCCGAGACCCACGTCTCGAGGTCCCGGCCATATGGAGCTTACATTCTGGTGGGGAGGCAGGCGACTGAGAAGTGAACACAGAGCATTTCAGAGAATGCCCGAGCATCACAGGGACAGTTCAGAGGGACGCAGAAGTGTAGAGGAGTGTAGTGGCTACTTGACACAGGGTTCAGGGAAGGCCACTCTGAGGAGGTACTTGAGCTGAGACCCGAATGATGAGAGGGGTGGCCAGGGGAACCCTGGGGAGGCACAGTGCAGGCAGAGAAAATGGTAGGAGCAAAGGCCCCGGGGCCCTCGATGAACAGTCTTCACACAGGCGCGTTACTCTCTGGACGAACCAATGTCCAAGCACCCTGGGAACGCGTGCTTTCAGGGCAAGCGGCAGGGATGGGAGCGGCAGGGGCACCTACCTCGTCCTTGGCCAGGGTTTTCAGATGCTCCAGGATCTGAGCCATCACCGTCTCGCACAGCTTGTTGTTCTCAGCCAGAAACTTGGAGTCTCCCCCGTAGAGGCTGTCATTGGAGTCAACTGATGGAAGAAACCAGAGCAGTGAGACATTCCCAAGCCCAAGGCCAGGGAGAGGCAGCCGTGGTGTCAGCGGGTGGCAGGAAATCACGGCAGGGCAAATGGAAACGGCCAGAGTTTGCCACGGGCTTGGGCCCTTGGGAATCATGGAGAAAACACCTGGCCTTCCAGACAGTCTAAGCCAGAGAGCTCAGACTCTGAAGTCTGTCCCCTCCGGCCCAGGCATGGAGGGGGACAGCAAGCATCACAGTGGCCATCAGAATGGCTGTCAATACTGAGCACCGGGGTGCCAGGCGCTGGGCTCAGCGCTTCACAGGTGTTACCGTGGAGTCCTCAAAACCGCATGTGCAAGAGATGACAGATGGGGACACGGAGGCTCCGAGCCTGTCCCAGCCAGGATCCCAAACTGGGAGGCTCCCGTCAAAGCCTACGCAGTTAAGCACCGCCCCCAGCCGCCTGCCCTGTCACTCCACCTCCAAACTTCTGCAGATCGAACAGAAGGTTCTCTATGTCTTCTCGCAAACCTGAATCCTTTCACTAAAGTCCCCTCTCTCCTTGGGCATCTCCTGTGACAGCCGCTGTCTAGAGAAAGAGCAGCTGCAAGAACAGCCTGGGTTTGACCTCCCCCCTCCCTCCTTCCTATCGACCTTCGCACAAAGCATGACCTCTGGGTAAGGAAGCAGAGGGACTCTACAGGGTGCGGTTTTGCGCTTGGTTTTTTTTCACTTAATGATTCCTGGAGCTATTTCCATATCAGCATATATGGATGTGCTGCTTTGCCTGTACTAGCTGAGCAGTAGTCCATTGTGTGATGGACCAGAATGCTTTTGGTTGGTCCCTCCTGCGGACACTTCAGCGGTTCTCTTTCTTTTCTTTTTTTGGGGGGGAGCGGTGAGGGGTCAGGGCCAGGCTGCTGCAAAGTCTGTAAGGGAACCACAACCTCTGCCTTGCAGAGTCGATTCTTTCCCCCCATGCCTTTTCTCGCCAGATCCTTTTTGAACTGCTTTCACCCCAACTCCCAAATGCCGACTTGTACGTGGCTGAGCAGTTATTTCCGGTGTGAATGAGCGGCGCTCAGTTCAGTGCAAAACCATTGGAGCACCCTCGGCGCTAAGTGGTCGAGGAGAGGAAAAGTGCAGTGGCAGCTCTTAGATGTTTCTGATCTGGTGGAGGCCTAAAATTTGGGCCACTGTCCCAGGTGCAGTGACATCTGATAAAGCAGAGGCCGTGCAGGTGCCTTTGGGGGGCGCGGCTGGGCTTATACAGCCATGTACACACAGTGCTAATCCAGTTCATGGTTTAGAGACGTCAATAAGCCGGTTCAGCTTAGCTCATCTGGGGGAATGTGGTTTGCTGTGCTCTTCTCGGCCCAGCTCATCACCATCCCTAGGATCCTGTCTCCTAGGTATATACAGTCAAAAGGGATGATACATGTGGGATCACAGTAAAGCCCATGGAGTTGTGTGACGCAAACAAAAGGTGACACCACAAGCGAGGGACACGGGGCACCCGTTTAGCTGGCAGGTGGGTGAGGCTGAGAGTCAGAGCCACCATGGATAGCCCCGTTATGGTCAAAGTCACCAGCCGTCTGTCAGGGCCTGCACAGAACTATTCCCTGGACTGCTGGCAACGAGCTACAGAACCAGGGGATCACGTTAAACAGGCATTGGCCATGAAGACAAGAAAAGCCAAGCTACAATGTGCAGGGATGGCTTCTGAGCTTTTAAGAAAGAGACCCCTCTTAGGGTCACTTATAGGAAAATTGGCAAATACATCAATGTACCAGAAATACATCTAAATGGCCTATAATTTTAGGGGAAAAAAAGTTCAATTTCACTAGTGATCAAAGAACAGAAAACTAAAACCACAGAAGAACTTTTAGTAAAACATCACCTATCAGATTAACAAAGGTGAGAAAGAATACCAGGTTTTGATGTAGGCCTGGGCAAACTGCTGGTGGGAGTACCATAGTTTGGAAATCAGTAAGAAAAGCCTTAAGAAATGTCCAGTACCACTTCACACCCATTAGGATGGCTGTTATTTAAAAACAACAACAAAGAGGAAAATAAGAAGTATTGATGAAGATGTGGAGAAACTGGAAGCCTCGTGCATCGCTGGTGGGGATATAAAATGGTGCAGCTGCTGTGGGAAAGCGACTCCAGGATCCAGCAACTCCAATGCTCAAAGGACTTGAAAGCAGAGGCTCAAACAGATACATGTACATGAAATGTTCATAGCAGCATTATTCACAAGAGCCGAAAGGTGGAAACAACCCAAGTATCCACTGACAGATCAACAGATAAGCAGAATGTGGTTTAGTGGTTTATCTAAACAGTGGCATGTTATTGAATCACAAAAAGGAATGAAATTCTACTACATGTTACAACATGGATGAACCTTGAAAGCATTATGATAAGAGAAATGTGCCAGACACAGAAGGACAACTAGGGCTTCCCTGGTGGCACAGTGGCTAAGAATCCGCCTGCCAATGCAGGGGACACGGGTTCGATCCCTGGTCCAGGAAGATCCCACATGCCGTGGAGCAACAAAGCCCGTGCGCCACAAATACTGAGCCTGTACTCTAGAGTCCGCGAGCCACAACTACTGAGCCCGCACGCCTAGAGCCCGCGCTCCACAACAAGAGAAGCCACCGCAATGAGAAGCCCGAGCACCGCAACGAAGAGTAGCCCCCACTCGCTGCAACTAGAGAAAGCCCGCGTGCAGCAACGAAGACCCAACACAGCCAAAAATAAATAATAAAAAAAAGGACAACTATTGTATGACTCCACTTATATGAGGTACCTAGAAGACGCAAATTCATAAAGACAGAAAGTAAAATAGAGGTCACCAGAGGCTGGGGGGAGCGGGGAAGGGGGAAGTTATTGTTCATTGGGTACAGAGTTTGTTGGGGAGGATGAAAAAATTTTGGAAATGGATAAAGGTGATGGTTGCACAACACTGCAACTATACTTGATAAAACTGAATTAAAAATAGTTAAAATGGTAAACTTTATATGTATTTTATCACTTTGTACATTTTACTCCAAAAAAAAAAGTCTTAGTACAGAAAAAGGTCAGATCTTTGACTTGGGAAAACCCACTCCAAGGGATTTATCCTAAGAAAATCATCCCCCCAGTTGCACAAAGATGCATATATGTGATATTGTTTCATCATAGAGGAAAATGTTCATTGTATGTTCAAAGTGTGTTCACTATAAATGTTGTGTATAATGGTGAGAGGAGAAGCAATGGAAATATCTACCAAGAGTTTTGATTAAATGCTCTGTGGCATTAGCATTAAATACAATACTATGAAGACAATAAAAGTATATGATCTATAGTTGTTACCTACCATGTACTACACTATACTATACTATTGCTACAATATACTATTACTGAAAGATATTTATAATATACTGTTAGTAAAGTGACAAACCAGTATACCTATATACCACACACAGACATATATAGCCATATATTTCCTAATTTATAACTTCCTAAGAAACAATTTTTTCAATTAAAAAATTATATTTTATTACTTTATATATTTCCTGTAATCTGTCTTGAATCTTTTGGGGAATGGTACAGGTATAAGCATATAGTAATTAACTGATTGGCAAAATAATTTCAGGGATGCTTCATGTACATTTCTAGCTGCTATTTCAAGAATAACTCCTGGGCTTCCCTGGTGGCACAGTGGTTGAGAGTCTGCCTGCCGATGCAGGGGACACGGGTTCGTGCCCTGGTCCGGGAAGATCCCACATGCTGCAGAGCGGCTGGGCCCGTGAGCCATGGCCGCTGAGCCTGCGCGTCCGGAGCCTGTGCTCCGCAACGGGAGAGGCCGCAACAGTGAGAGGCCCACATACCAAAAGAAAAATAGAATAACTCCTTCTTCTACTTCAATAAAATTGTACATAATATTCTTTTAAAATTCTTACATTTATATTTAACTCCCAATTAGGCATTTGGGAAAAGTATGAAGGAGGAAGAATGACACTATGAAATGTATTTTTTAATGAGCCATTCTTTGCTTATTTTTTTTCCAAATAAATTACTACTGAGTTTCTAAGTGGGAAAAAAAAAAAAAGAATAACTCCTTCTTCTTTTATCCCCAGCTTTTTACTTAAACAAATGTCAAGGCTGTAGAACAGTGGGAATAACTACAGTGAAGCGCTGCCTCTCTCTCACCCAGCATCACCAGCTGATGCCGTTTTGCCACTTCCGTGAAGCTCTCTCACTTGCTCTCTCCACACACTCACGTACACACGTCATTTTTTTTGTCTAAACCATTTGTAAGCAGGTTGCAGACATACTGCCTGAGAACGAGGAGAACAGCTGGTCTCCTTGCTCCCCAGCTTCTCTGTCCGCCTGAAACCTCTACTCCGGTTCTGAACTGTCCCTTTGTGGGGAATATTCTGGGAGTGCTCTCCTGGGTCGGCTGCTGGCTTCGTAGTTGTTCCTAGGACACAGGTTGGTAGTGAATTGCCCTGGGCTGCAGGCATCCGTCCCAGGATTTCTGAGACAGCTCTGGCTCTGGCTGCTGTGTTTCAACTGCCGTCCGTGACGTGGAAGACAGCAGTTATTCTTGTAAGAAGAGAAAGAATTTGATTCAGCCATTCACCACCATCTGATTTTGAAGGCTGGCAAAATGCAGCTGGTAAAGGAATTTCTCGCACCTGCTGCCGAGGACGCGGCTAGTTCCTGGCATAAATTCCCAGTCTTACTCCGAGATGGAGTAACCTGCTCTCCTTCGGATTAGCCCAGCAGCAGGGGAGAAGTGAGAAGGTCTAGGACCACCTGTGGTCCACCACCCAAGCTGCAGGCATCCTGCCCAGAGGGGCCAGAGGCGTGTTGAGAGCAGCCCACTCACACACGCAGAGCGCGGACTAGGTGAGGACCTGCTCTGCGCCAGGTTCCAGGACCCGGAGACCCGGTGGGTGGGGAACGGGCTGACCTGGTCCTGCCCTCACAGAGCACACAGTCCACAGGAGGTGCAGACGAGCAAACGGGCAATCACAACCGCATGGGCTGCATGGCAGGAGAGGGTGGCCTGGGGGTCCCAGGATCCTAAAATCTAGGCTTGGGATGGAATTATAGAATCAGTGAGATCCAGGCTGAACCCTGAAGGTGGAAAATTCACAGAGAAAGTGAAAAACGGGGTCAGAAGTGGGGAAAAGTGTTTCCATGCTAACACTCGGTGGTGACAGCGGGGGAGAGAAGCGCGAAGTTGACAATCAGAAGTAATTTGGCCTGGCCAGAGTGTAAGGCAGGCCTGAGAGTCCAGACTGGCGCTCACAACGGGGAGAAATGAGATCCCTGGCAAATGGCTACTAAAAATAGCCCAGGATCTCTGCATCTGTCTGGCCCTGGGGTCACAACCCCAAATGCTTCAAGGGCCTGGCAGGTGACACGGAGGAGTGAAGGGGCTGTGCCGACTTCCCACGGGCCCCTGAGCTGTACTCTTCCAACTAGACATCTGCGTGTTAAATAAATAGACATTCAGTGTCAGAAGTGTCCTGCCCTTCCACAGCAAGCACACTCTCTCGCACGCTCGCATGACAGCACTGGAGTTACGGCTCCAGGTCATTTCAGAACATTGTCTTCTTATTCATCTGGAAAGAAAACAGCCAAGGCATCCTTTGTAAATGCAAAGAAAAAAGCTGACCCCAGTTTTCCAAAAGTTCGAACCTTTGCCAGCGCTGTCTAAAGAGCGGCCTCGACTAAGAAGGAGGTGGGAAAGTGGAGCCCCCACCCCTGCAAAGCCTCCCGGGGCCCCAGGACTCTCTGCTACGAAGACAACTGTCAGGTCACAGTTGTGCACCCAGAGTAAACAGCTGGGCCGAGAAGGCAGCAAAGAAAACCCGCCGTTCTGTTTTCATCTCTAAAAGCTAGAGAAATAGACTCCACCTGTCAAACACAGCCACGCTCCCTGTGCTGGCGCTCTGGCTCCTACAGTCCGCCCTGCTGTGCTGTGTAGACAGGGGATTCAGTGAGTCTGTTTAAGGAAGGGAAGAGCGAGGAGAGGGCTTGCCCCTCTCATAGGGCCCAGGTTTCCAGACCCACTTCCGCGGCAGCATCTGGTCCTCAAAAGTTTCTCTGTTGTTCTGAGCCCTCCGCGGGCCCTTCACAAGAGAGGAAATAAAAATGCCAACAGATACGGGAAAAGCTCACCCTCATTAGCCATCAGAGAAATGCAAATTACACTCATCAGAAGAGACAAAATGAACAAGACTGACCATATCAAGGGAACAAATGGAAATCTCATTCGTGCCTGGTGGGAGTGTAAACTGGTATAACCATTTTGGAGAACTGTGAGACAGTACCTACCAGAGCTGAACATAAGCACATCCCACCAGGCAGCATTTCCACCCTGGGCATATACCCGACAGACATGAACCCCAAGAGTTATATATTCAGGAATGTTCACAGCAGCACTCCTCACAGCAGCTCAGAACTGCATCCACAGGGGAATGAAGAAATTCTGGTATATTCATACGATGGAATACTATGCAGCAATGCAAAAGGATGAACAACAGCTACACACAACACAGAAGAATCTCACAGACGTAACACTGAGTGAAAGAAGCCAGACGCCAAAGAACGCTTGCTAAAGGGTCCATTGACGGAAAAGTCAAAAATTGGCAAACTAATCTGTAACGTTAGAAGTCAGGAGAGCAGTGTACCTTTGGAGAGGAAGGTGGTGGTGCTGAGTGGACGGGGGCATACAGGGGACTTCTGGGAGCTAGTAATGTTTGATTCCTCTGTCTCGGTGCTAGTTACTGGGTGTGTTCAGCCTGTGATGATCTGCTGAGCCTTATGATTTATTGTATGCATGTACTATGATATACTTTAATCAAAATACTGTTACTTTGTAATTAAGGAGGCAGCATAACGCGTGTACCACAGTGAATTCCACTCCGAGCACTAACTGGCCTTGAGCTTGGTAAAACCATTTGTCTTTCGGTGTCTCCCCTTGCTTGTGTGTAAAATGGAGACACATATGCCCGTCCTCCTCATAATGCTGTCAGGATTAAAGGAGAAAGAGGCCCATGGAGTCTGGTGCCGTACCTGGCACACAGTAGGAGCTCAGATCGTGGGAGTTATCATCATTGACATTAACCAACCTCCCCAAGTTACATCTTTACGTAACCTCAGCCCCCAAATCCCAGCCAGAGGAAGCCTCTGAGAGTCGTAACAGGAGGCCATCCTTAGCACTGCAAATTTGTTCCCTAAAATATCCAAGTGTAGAGACAGTTGCTTAAACCCTGAAGTATTCATTTATTGGCCAAACTGCTTTTAACAATAGGGCCACTTTTTTGGAAACCAAAAATCGGAACTGAGGCTCTGACAAGCAGGAAGATGCTTAGGGTCACTGGGCAGAGGTCTGGAATTGGGCCTGTCCCCTGTTGTGTCAAGGACATGAGGAGGCTGCTCCCGAACCTGTAGGAGCAAGTTCAAGACGGCTGGTTGCATGTTGGGGAGCAAGGCCATCTCCTTCTTCCAAGCACCTGCTCTAAGGGTCCAGGTCAGGACCCACATGAAACTGGTAAGGAACAGGCCTGGGATGAAGGTCATGCACGTGCCTATGTAGTCCCCGTTCTAGGTTATTCTGTGGCACACCCAAGACATCACTGATCCAAGACAGTGCTTCTCTGAACTCGTCTGTTTGCCGAAATGACCTTGGACGCTTGTTAAAGATACAAATTCTCAGGCCTCTTCCTGGGGATTCTAATTTAGAAGAGACAGATGGGGCCCAGGAACGTGTATTCTTAAGAGCTCCCCAGGTAATTCTTACACTGGGCAAATTTATCAAGACCCTGGACTAGAAGTTCATGGTAGGTAAAACATAAGGGGATTAAATAAAAGAGAAAATGAAAACCCTGCACTTGCTGCTCAGAAGTTCAAACACAGCGCAGTCTGGTGGAGGGACCCAGCTACCTTTGTCTACGTGGTAGAGATAGGTCTCCTGGCTCATGGCGGACAGCAGGTGCAGGACACAGGTGTAGATGCGGATTTTCTCATCACTGTTGTCCTCCCAGGTGTAGTCCTGGATCACGTTGAGCAGCTCTCGAACAAGAAACAGAACCCCGTGTTCCGGATGATCCTAGTGGAGGACCAAAAAAAGGAAAAATAAACCTAGATGTGAAGCAGGAGGAAAAAAAAATCAAGACAGAAACCCAGGTCCCTCCCTTTAGCAGCTGTAGAGAAATTAAAGTGCCAGCTATGGTTAAACAATAGAGAGAAAAGTGACAAAACGTCGTTAACTCCACTAAACAACACACTGCAGTCTGGGGAGACAAGCTTTGAGAGCTCTGGGTCTGAGGAAAGAAAGCAAAATTACCTGTCAGTTTAATGGGCTGTTTCCAAAATTACAGCCTTGCTCTTATGTCCATAACAGTAAAAAGCCCTGTTCTTCCAACTACAAAAGCTAGATTGCAGGTCTCGTTGCAGACAGCACAGCAGAAGCCACCTACCTCGGGTAAACCCCCAAATGATCACTGTCACCACCAAAGGCACCGACTTTAAACACATTCTCACTCTTTAGGGCATTCAGCAACATTAACAGCTAAATTGAGGATCCTCTCTTGGGAGAGGAAAAACCCAACAGTCAGTCACAGAGCTTATAACAGTGTTTCTCAGATGCTAAACTGAACCAGTGCTGGGATGCAAAAAAGTCAGCAGCTTCAATTCAGTTCCAAAAAGGATATGCAGGGCTCCCCTGGTGGCGCAGTGGTTGAGAGTCTGCCTGCCGATGCAGGGGACACGGGTTCGTGCCCCGGTCCGGGAAGATCCCACATGCCGCGGAGCGGCTGGGCCCATGAGCCATGGCCGCTGAGCCTGCGCGTCCGAAGCCTGTGCTCCGCGACGGGAGAGGCCATAACAGTGAGAGGCCCACGTACCGCAAAAAAAAAAGGAGTATGCAATGCAGTGGTTCCCCTGCTGAATGCTCTCCAAAGACCCCTCCCCCCCCAGCTCCTGCTGCCATCGCCCTGCTGACCCGGCTGGTCCATCTTGCCCCTCACTCAGTCCAGCGCCACCTTTATGGCTCCTGGGACCAGCTGGACCGCTCAGGGTCCTGGCAGGACACAGAGGACACGCTCACAAGGGTTAAATGAGGATTGGTTAATGAAAGATTATCAGAATGAAGAGAAGTAGCGAGAAGGCACCCAGGGCCTGGCAACAGAGGGAAACTGTTACCATCCTCGGGCTGAAAGCACGCGGTGGGGCGCAAGTTTTTGCAGTTGGAGGAGGCCACCCAGCAGCAGCTGCAGCCCTGGATGGAAGAACAAAGCCATCGCCAAACACGGCCCAGTGAGAGTTGGGGGATAAATACCCCAGCCTCGCTCTCCTCCTGCCCTGCAGTCCATGTCACTACTCGCGCTGGCTGAACCAGCTGGAAGCCAGAAGGAAGGAAGCCCCGGTGATGCGATCCCCAGAGGCCCGTCTCCCACACAGACCGGACTGAAGGGCACAGGGTGCTCTGCAGGGCAGCTCATATGCCAAGGGGGTCTGGCCTCCCAGCCCTGCTGTTCCCCTGACTGGAATATTCACCTGTGAGACTTGGCTGCACTGGCTCCTTGACAGCCTCCAGATCTCATCTTACATGTTAGCTCCTGCCCTGATTGGCAATCCAGAACCCCTACCCGTCTCTCTTCATCTCTCTTCACGTCAAGTCATCCATCTCATTTTTTCAGAGCAGTGCTCAGCATCTGAAGTGATCTTATTTATTCCTAACTACCCAAACATACCTCTTGGTTCATCTTTTTTTTCATCCTAGCCTATAACCTCCAGGACGGCAGGTACTTTATCTGCTGTGTTTGCCAGTAATACACTGCCAGGACTGCCCAGGACTGCAAATGGTGCCCCATCCCTGTCTCTGCTTCCTGGGATAGTGCTGGGCACAGAGCAGGCACTTGGTAGGTAAATAATGTTGAATGGATAACATTTTTCAAGCACCTTCTACGTGCCAGGCACTGAGGTGGCTACAAAAACAACAGCTAACTTTTATGGTAGCTATTGTAGCTACCATAGCTTTTCTACGTTCCGGGAAGATACTTTTATGACTTCCTCTCCCCCCCATTTCACAGATGGGAAATGAGCTACACTGCTGGTGCATGGGGGAACCAGGATTTGAGCCCCGGGAGTCTGGCTCCAGAGTGGACATTCCTAACTGCTAATACTCTATTTATACTGCCTCTCTACAGATGGAGTAGGGACGAACTAGACTTTATGGAGCTGGCCAGTTGGGGGAAGGCATACACGCAGTCGGCTATCTTGAATTCAGGCATGGAGTAGAAGTGTGATAACTGAGGGGGGCGGGAGTTAACAGCTACGTAATCCAATGTGTGGATACACAGCAGTAATACTTCCAATGGGCAAGAATGAGGGCGGAGGAGAGAGAGATGATTTGTACAGCTGCTAACATCTACAGGAATTGCTGTTACGGTGTCGACACAAAAGAAGACACACGATACTCCAAAATCTGAGTACCTCAAACTATATGCAGCAAAATTGCCCGTGCCATGGTCCGCCTTCCATTGCCAGAGTCAGTCTCAGATGGCAGCTCACTACCGCCTTGCTTTGCTAACAGCTGTTTCTAACTAGGCTATTTCGTTCTGCTATGTGGATGTTCAAAATATATTCTATTTCAGGATCTGCCCTGGAAAGAGATGACACTCTGAATGGTCCAGTAACTTAATTTCAATACAAATTGCCGTAACTATTGTGAGAGAGCATTCAACACACCTGCAAAAAGGTGGAAGAAGGGGTCACGGAGATGTGAAGGTTTGCAGCCAGCCGTTTCTGCTAGCTTTAAACCGAAGAGACGAAGAGATTATTTCCAACCTTCTCTACAAGGAAAACATTTTCCACATGATAGCCACGCTTCAGTGGTTGTAACATTTTCAAAAGAAATTGTACCAGTGCCAGCAACTAAAGAAAGGCAAACACAGATTTTTTTTTAAAGAAGAAAAAGAGATCCCGATTCAGTTGGCAATCCGAGGGGGAAAAGGTTTCCCCTGGGGTCTCTGCCAAGGCTGCCCGGCAGCAAACAAATGCTCAGGAGGCGGCTCCCAAGGGGCGCCTGGGAGGGACTCAAACCGCTCGCTCTCTCTCTCTCTGCTGCACGGAAAGGGGGCCTGCCTTCAACCACTCAGAATATCCCTCTGGCTCCTTGGTCTGTGGGAATCCTTCTATTAAATGTCACTGCTTGAGGGAAGGAATACCCTGAAAACGACTGACTTCCCAGGAGACCTGAGAGGCGCAAAGACAGCGCCGAGTACACACATCCTGGCTTTGAATTCTGTCTTGGCCACTTACTAGCTGGTGACCCTGGGTGAGTCACCTCACCTCTCTGTGCCAGGGTCTGCTTCTGTGAGCTGAGGATAATAACAGGTTTGTTTGCAGTGAGTATTTGTGAACTGCTGGCTGGCTCACTGTAAAAGGTATGTAAGTGTGTTGAATAAATATTCAAGTCCTTTAGAAAAGGAGCCAGAACACAAGGGGACTGGGAGGAAGGGCAAGAAAGGAAAGAGGGGCACTGGGAGGGCGTGGCGGGGGTGGAGGGCAGGAGACAGATCACCGTGGAGATGCGAGGCCCTTGGTGAGTCTGCAGAGCTCCCTGGCCTTGCTGCAGCCAGCCCCTGCCCATCTTGCCAGCTCGAGACCCTGGTGTCCCTCTAGTCTCTCACCACCTCGCTCGTCACTGCGGCTCTCTTCCAGTCCCTCCAGTGCTGCTGGGTGACCCTTCTCACCTCAAGGCCTTACCCACACTGCTCCCTCTGCCCGGAACACCCTCCCCTCCCCGCCCCCCACACTTAGGGACCTACTAGTCTTCCTCTGGATCTCTGCTCAGGTAACACATTCTCAGGGAACTTCCTGACCCACTTCCCTTCAAATCTGAGGCTCTCAGAGGTCCCTGTAGTTCTTTATGACACTTTATACAACTGTAGTTAAGTATTTATTTGCTTATTAGCATCTGTCTCCTTGAGTGGGAGCACACATTTCTCATGTTCACTCTTCCATTCCCAGATCAACAAATATTTGCGGGGTGGACGGAATGAATGAATCTTAGCATCTGGATACCATGTTATGCTGATGGCTGGACTTTTTCTCAAAGATAAGACGGAGAAAAGACATTTCCCTGCTGTGTCCTGGTGATTAGTGCCAGAAAACTGATGGGAAACATTTCCATTGCCTACAAATTTCAACTGAATCAAAATTAGGCGTCTGGGCTTCCCTGGTGGCACAGTGGTTGGGAGTCCGCCTGCCGATGCAGGGGACGCGGGTTCGTGCCCTGGTCCGGGAGGATCCCACATGCCCCCGAGCGGCTGCGCCCGCGGGCCATGGCCGCTGAGCCTGCGTGTCCGGAGCCTGTTGCTCCACAGCGGGAGAGGCCACAGCAGTGAGAGGCCCGCGTACCGCAAAAAGAAAAAAAAAAAAAAAAAAAATTAGGCGTCTGAAGTGGTAACACTGAACTTGTTCAATTAATTCTACTTTGCTTATCCTACCGAATGTTGTCAAAAGAAATGCATTAGTTCAGTAACATGGAGAAGACTGTTCTGCAGTCTACCAAGAGGCTGATTGCTACTAATGCCAAAGAAGAATGCTTCAAAATGCTCCAAAGGTGGTACTGCTTGCTGAGGAGAGAGGGCTGTCCTGGGGGAATGTTTACTTCTGCATTTATAAGTATGAATAGAGTGGGCCACGTATTTTATTTGGTCTAAAATGGCTTCAATTTTTTTCTAAACAAATAAAATGAATCAAAGCTGTCCAAACCCATTCTTTAAAAGTCTTGTGCTCTGGGGGTGGGAATGCAAAATGGTGCAGCCACTACAGAAAACTGTATGCAGGTACCTCAAAGAATTAAAAGTGGAACTACTATATGATCCAGCAATCCCTCCTCTGGGTATTTATCCAAAATAACTGAAAGCAGGATCTCAAAGAGATACTAGTGCTCTCATGTTCACTGCAGCACTATCACAACAGCCAAGATATGGAAACAACCTAAATGTTCATTGACAGATAAATGGATAAATAAAATGTGGTACACATATAATGGAATACTATTCAGCCTTAAAAAAAAAAGAAAGGAAAGGCTATCATAACCTTGGATGAACATTGAGGATATTATGCTGAGTGAAATATGGCAGTCACAAAAAGACAAATACTGTATGATTCCACTTATGTAGGGCATCTAGAATAGTCATGTTCATAGAATCAAAGCGTGGAATTCAAGGGCTGGGAGGAGGAGGAAATGGGGAGCCACTAATCCATGAGCTTAAAGTTTCGATTAAGCAAGGTGAATAAGCTGTAGGGATCTGCTGTACAATACTGTGCCTTGAGTCAACAAAGCTGTACTGTCCACTTAAAAATATGTTAAGAGGATAGATATGTTAAATGTCCTTACAACAATAAAATTAAATTTAAAAATAGAATTAAAAAATAAAGCTGTGACATGAAAGGTAAAAATGCGAACCAGGTAGGGCTTCCCGGGTGGCGCAGTGGTTGAGAGTCCGCCTGCCGATGCAGGGGACACGGGTTCGTGCCTCGGTCCGGGAGGATCCCACATGCCGCGGAGCGGCTGGGCCCGTGAGCCATGGCTGCTGAGCCTGTGCGTCCGGAGCCTGTGTTCCGCAACAGGAGAGGCCACAGCAGTGAGAGGCCCGCGTACCGCAAAAAAAAAAAAAAAAAAAATGCGAACCAGGTAAAGGTGGGATATGGGCGTCATCTCCTGCTAAACCTACTCACAGCAGGCGGAGCTCGCGTGTGGCCCATCCTCTGGCTTCTGAGCTCGGTTAGCGCCCGGCCTTGGCCCTTCAGGCTCAACATCTCACGGCGCCCCGGAGAGCCGGCCAGTAGTTACTATGCTGCATCCCACAGGAGGGACATAGGGTTGTTAAGTCTCAACAACCCTGAGCAAATAAAGCCCCCTGCAAATGTTTCAGGCAGACCATGCAGGACAGGCTCTGGGGCAGCACAGACCTCCCAGCTCTGCTGCTCAACAGCCGCGCGACCCCAGGCAAGCCTCTTGGGCGCCAGGTCTCCTTAAGTGGGAAAGGTACAATGACTCCTACCTTGCAAGGCTTGGGGGCATTTTCCTAGAGACTGAATGTTGACGAAGGGAGTTAGCGCTGCACAGGGCACCTAGTAAGAAGTCACGAACTATGGCTATTCTTCATCTCATCATCTCTAGTAAATCCTGGCAAAAGCCTGAGCACTGATACCAGGAACCAATAAAGTCTGGCAGGGGGGTTCCCCTGAATGCCTAGGGGAACGGTAGGCAACAGAAAAGGATTTAATGGACCCAGAGGCACCCGGGGACCTGGAGAGAGTGCACATGCCCCGCAGGAAGGGCAGCTGCTCTCCAGCTGAGGTCAACTGGCCAGGCGGGGAATGCGGGCCTCACATGGCTGGACCTGATTTTTCACAAGGAACTAAATTTCTGGGGTTTCCTGTGATCTACCAATTTTTATTTTTATTTATTTATTTTTTCAGTACGCGGGCCTCTCACTGTTGTGGCCTCTCCCGCTGTGGAGCACAGGCTCCGGACGCGCAGGCTCAGCGGCCACGGCTCAAGGGCCCAGCCGCTCTGCGGCATGTGGGATCTTCCCGGACCGGGGCACGAACCCATGTCCCCTGCATTGGCAGGCGGACTGTCAACCACTGCGCCACCAGGGAAGCCCCTACCAATTTTTAAATGTGGGTAATTAGTTCCAAACGTTTTCCATCATGATGTGGCCAACAAGTATGTCTCCGGGCTGGATTCCACCCACTGGTCATCAGTTTGTGACCCCAGGGACCAAGCTTCTGGTTCACAAAGCACTTTCATAGCTATCATTTCAGTCAATCCTCACAGCAGCCCTGCTAGGTGTGCATTTGGATGACATTTTAGAAAGGTGACAACTGAGGCTCTGAAAGTTACAAAACTTTCTCAAGGCCACAAGGCTATTGAGTCATTGGGTCAGGACCGAACACAAGCTTTTCTTCAAGGCTCCAGTGATTTTTAACAGAGAAAACCCCATATGCAGAAGGAAAACGCATCCCAGTTAATCAATGAACAATGACACTGATCAACTTCCTCATTAGAAACCCTGATTTTGTCACCTGACAAATAACTAGAATATCCAAAAAAGAGAGAAATTGATTATAAAGTACTAAGAAGGAGATCTGAAAACACTGAAATCAAGCACCAAGCCCGCCTCCTGAATATCCCAGCCCCTCTTCAAAGAACTTGGGATCTGAACTTGGAAACTTCGGAGCAACTCACTTTTTGTTCTCTCAGCTTCACTAAGATATAATTCATACACCCAACAATTCACCCACTTAAAATGCACAGTTCATAGGTTGGTTGTATATTCACAGAGTTGTGCGGTCATCACCACCGTCAATTTTAGAACATTTTCATCACCCCAAAAAGGAACCCTGTACCCACGGGAGCTGGGCTGCTTTCATGGCCTGAGTCCAGAGGGACATTTCTTAAAGTGTGGTCCTAGGACCACCTACACCTGACTTGATGAGGGAGCTTTCAAAAATGCTGGTTCAGAGGCCAATCCCATCTACTGAGTGAGACTCTCAGTGGGGAGGCGGGGATGGGACAAAGCAAGACTCTATTTTAAAAAGCATCCCCGATTCCTACGTACATCTGGCTTCATCAGGAGCCGACCCGTTTTGTGCCTGGACCTTGTTACAACCTGGTGACACCTATGCACAACTCAGACTACTATTTTTAATGCAGAAAATAAAATATGTAAGACTACAAAGGCAATCAATTATGCTAAAATATAGTTGTCAAAATATTTTTTCAACGTATTTGTTATATTGTAATCTATTACTTCTTGGTGAAGTAATGATGGGCCTAATAACTACTGCACTTTTAAAGGAAGGAAACATGTAGACGATCTTCTGAAATAACTTTCACACCTGAAACGTGATATAAACATAGTGTTGATTATTTTCGTGACAAAGTCCCAGCTACTGCAACTGGTACTGTGGCTCTTTGCCTGTGATTCACAATGAAGCAAAAGGCTAAACTTCACTGAGGTTTGTGAAAAAAACAACAAAACAAAACACAAAAACCTTTTTTTTCTCATCTAAATTCGTGGTTGCCCTGCCAGAAACCCTGGGGTAGGTGGACCCCAGGTTAAGAACCCAAACTAGGGTGAAGGTCCTAATGCTGGATCCTGGGAGTGGCCTTGATTCCTTCTAGCCCAAGCCTGACTTCTCATCTCCTATATTCCACGAGAAACCCCAGCATCTTCCAACAATATCCCCTTCGACTTTTACTATCTTGTTGCGGTTTCTGGTACTTGCCATCAAAATACCACCACCATCACCTTTTTAAGTGTTTACTGTGCGCTAAGGCACTGCTCTAACCATATACGTACATTTGCTCACCTAATCATCACAACAACCTAGAGATGTAGATACTCTTATTATTTCCATTTTGTAAATGAGTAAACTGCATCCTGGTAATGTTACATAATCACCTGAAACTCAGAGCTGGAAGGAAGGGGAGCTGGGATTCTACCTTAGGTGTCTTGGTCTGGAGGCCTGAGCCCTCACCACTAAGTGATACCCCCTCAACCATACAGAGAGCCTAGACTATATACCCTGGACACAGAATGAATAGAAAACACATTGAA
The DNA here is from genome assembly GCF_937001465.1 of Orcinus orca. Taxonomy (NCBI): domain Eukaryota; kingdom Metazoa; phylum Chordata; class Mammalia; order Artiodactyla; family Delphinidae; genus Orcinus; species Orcinus orca. The sequence goes on along the minus strand of NC_064574.1, from coordinate 64,970,452 downwards.
AAATTCAAACATCTGACTAGAAAACCAATACAGGTATAGACAGAACATCCCTGCACTTTTAGGACTAAGAATGTATGTAAAACAGGTCAAAGAAAGACATCACCTACAGGTCTTCTGGGGAAACGTACCGGAACTATTAATAAAGTAGAAAAGAAATTGCAGAGGAATTCCAGAAGGAATGATTCTGAGGGCCGCATCTTTCCATCAATATTAATCATCTTTGGAACTTCTGGAACGAGGCTTATAGCGGCTTTGAAAAAGGCATCAGCTGCAAGACAGAAGAGAAGTCCGTGTGTGAGAATGTTGAAAACTGCAGGGTCTGCTTTCTTCTTCACACGGCCTGGAAGTCAGGTCACACCGAGGGCTCAAGACAGCTGGCGGGTCCTGGAAGAGGGTTTCTGCACGTGATCGACTCGTTGGAACGTTCGCTTGAGAGGGTGCTGCCGCCTCCCAGCTCTCCTCTTCCCCCCCCTTCCTCCTTTGAGCGATTTGGCTCAGAGAACCTCAAACTGACTTCAGATAATACGTGAAAAAAACACATGGCAAAGTGCTACAGAGGGCATAGAAGTCACAGTTGCCTGTACTGAAGGCTTCACCTGAACTGGTTCAGTGAACCATCCGGTTCACCACAGGAGGAAAGTGCTGTCCGCAGCCCACTTCACAGGTGGGAAATGAGGTGTGGAACGAGAAGTGCCCGGTCCTACCACAGGGCCTGTGTATGCGGGAGGGTCCAGCCGTGGTGGTGGAGCCCAGGCTCAAGCTCTGGTTTGTCTGAATATACTCTAACGCACACTGTATTTGTTAAAGAAATAACAATGGAAATGCCTGAAGGAACGTGTGTGCGCGCACACACACACACACACGCACACACATGGCTTTAAAGACTTCTGATTAGGTGACAGTTCCGGAGAATCATTTGGAAAATGAAGACACTTTAAGAACTATGAAACAGACTATAAAACAAGAAGACCTCCAAGGGTGAGAGGGAGAAAAGAAGGGGAAGAGGGAGAGGGGAGGGATGGAGAGGAAGGGGGAGGCGAGAAAGAGGGAGTAACAGGAGGACACAGCCGGTGGGGGGAGGAACTAGTGTGTTGGTGGGAGTGTAGATGGAGAGGGAGAAGGAGAGATCTTTCTAGAACTGCCTAAGTACTAACCATGAGAAAGAGCCTCAGGGTCAGAACAGACAGAACACTGACCTGACAAACGAAATTTTAAACTACCCGACAAGATCAAACATTTACATGGTTCAAATACACTCCCACTCCGCAACGGCTTGCAGTGATGCGCACAGAACAGGGCTCTGGTCTGCAGCACCCCGAGTTAAAGCCAGAAGCCCCTCCAGCACAGCAGAGGAGCAGATGCAGCAACAAACGCCCACAGCCGGAAACAGAGGCCGGCCCTTAACGAGAAGAGTCTGCGACTGAAGCTGGAGAGTGGGGTAGTGACTTCTCTTCCTTCTTCAAAAGAAAAAACCACAGTATGGAAAGACACTGATATCAGGGTTTACTACGTAAAGTTACCTCTGCCCCAGGAGCTTCCCTCCCAGGACCCCGAACTCACACCCGAACCGCATTCACCTAAGCACAGTTATTAAGCTCCAGCTGTGAACTGGCGCTCTCCCGGGCACTGTGGGATGCATGGGAAAACGGAGGCGGCAAGAGTTGACGACATAAGTGTGGTGATGAGCCCAACGTGAGCACACTAATTAACACCTATCTGCTGGGAGCCTGTCGTATGCTCTGCTCTAAGGGGGACACAAAGCAGCTGATCCTGTCTTGATATAGGGGCTCTAGTAGATAAACCTCCCAGAAAGAGTCAGAAGCTGCAGGGTCTTCTGTCTTGGCCTACAGACAGTAGTAAATGGCACTATTCATGGAAACCAGAGGAACTCCTAGGCCCTATCCTAAGGTAATTAACATTCTCAGTCCTCAAGCAGTCCTATGGGGAAGGTACAATTATTTCCATGCCCGGATGATGAACAAAGCTCAAAAGCTGAGTGGCCAGGTGAGAGTAGCCCAGGGATGGTGAAAGACTGAGCTGAGCAGAGTTTAAAGGCCATCACCAGCACTGAGCAACACAGTCAGATGTGTGTTTGTTAAAAGAAACACAAGTCTACAAATGACAGATATGATAAGGGGTTTATAACCAGAATACACAAAGACATTCTACAACAATGGAAAAAACAAGTAACCTGACTAAAGGTTACCCTGAATAGACATTTCTCCACAGAAAACACACAAATGGGCATCAAGCACATGGAAAGATGCTCAACATCATTCATCATGAGAGAAATGCAAATCAAAACCACCAGGAGAGGGGCTTCCCTGGTGGTGCAGTGGTTAGGAATCCGCCTGCCAATGCAGGGGACACGGGTTCCAGCCCTGGTCTGGGAAGATCCCACAGGCCGCGGAGCAACTAAACCCATGCACCACAACTACTGAGCTCTCATGCCACAAGTACTGAAGCCCACACACCTAGAGCCTGTGCTCTGCAACAAGAGAAGCCACCGCAATGAGAAGCCCGTGCACCACAACAAAGAGTAGCCCCCGCTCGCCACAACTAGAGAAAGCCCGCACGCAGCAATTAAGACCCAACGCAGCCAAAAATAAATAAATTTATTAAAAAAGAAAAACCACCATGAGATATCATCTCACACCCATGAGAATGGCCACTATGAAAAAAAAGAGTAAATAACAAGTATTGGCAAAGATGTAAAGAAACTGGAATCTCTGTGTCCTGCTGGTGGGAATCTAAACTGGTGCAGTTGCTGTGGAAAACAGCTTGGTGGTTCCTCAGTTAAACATAGAATTGCCATCTGCCAGCGATTGCACTTCTAGGTGTATACCGCAAAGCAATGAAAGCAGGGACTCAAACAGATGCTTGTACACGAACGCTCACAGCAGCATTATTCACAAGAGCCAAAAGGTGGAAACAACCCAAGTGTCCATCAAAGAACAGATAAGCAAAACATGGTACATACATACAAAGGAGTATTACTCAGCCTTAAAAAGGAAGGAAATGCTGACATGTGCTATAAATATGAACGAACCTTGAAAACGTTATGCTAAATGAAATAGGTCAGACAAAAGGACAAACACTGCCTAACTCCACTGGTATGAGGTAGTCAGAGTGGTCAAATTCAGAGAGATAAAGTAGAATGGGAAGGCGGGAACAGAGGTATTATTTAATGGGTACAGAGTTTCATTCTCTTTGGGATGATGAAAAAGGTCTGGAAATGGATGGTGGTGACGGTTGCACAGCACTGTGAATGTACTTAAAGCCACTGAAGTGTACACTCAAAAATGGTTACAATGGTAAATTTTATGTTGTGTGAACTTAACCACAATACGAAAATAAGAAACTGAGCTGAGCCTACCCTTGACCTCACCCCCTAGAGCACAGGCAGGCCTGGACTCCACCAGGTCTGGTGTCTTCCTCCTGGCTCTATAGGCACTGCTTTCCGGTGAAGACATTTAAGTCCATCATCAAACAAAGTGAAGAGCCTTTCTCGGCGGAAATTAAAATTCTGCTCAGAACAACCTGAAAGACCATTTATGTGTTCTATTTATGTGTTTGTTACCAAGTGGCCCTGAGAAAGGTGCCTGTTATTATGGCTCATTAAAGAGGGACCCACTTTGTGCCGGGTGCCCTACTCCTCCCAGCCACCCTGCTCAGTTCCCATTCCAAAGGAGGGAGTGAAAAGAAACAGTTATTTAAGCGTTGAGGCAGGAAATGTTTCAAAGCAGATTTTTATTTCTATCCTCGGAAGACTTGCCCCATATATAAAATCTTGTCTGGGAGACCTTTCAATTTTGTCTTAGTAATTAGAACGCAAATCCTACTGTGTATGAAAACAGTTTTTCCTCATAGAGTTCAGAATAATCATGCCAATATCATATAACATTTTTTAAAAATTGAAGTTGGTTTATAACACTGTATGTTTCACATGTACAACATTATATTTCTATTTCTATATACCCTACAGCACATAACACTTTATTTGTGGCTATTAAAAGCCACAGAAGACAATTACAGATAAAATGGGTTACATTGTTTTTTCTAAAAAAGACTTCTAGAAAAAGGAGAAATCAGATTCCAATTCATAAAGACTATTATCCTTGTTCCACTGGGGGAAGGAAAAAGCATGTATCAATCTATGCACTGGCTTCCCCATGCTATGCATTCCTCCATCTGAATCTTCTGAGGTTTCAAGGAACGGCTAGATTTACTTTCCATATTCCATCTTAAAAAAAAATAAAACAAACAAAAAACCCCACTCAAGCCTGGCTGACCTCACCCCAGAGTTCGTTCTGTTTAAGATCCTTTTTCTTGGGGTGCTGACGGCTCTGCAGAGAGGCATTCTGCTGCTGTTCTCTGCACAGTGATCAACACGTCCTTCAGTGCTTCTGGGCACTGGGTGGAAGACAGACAGCCACAGTAAGAGGGACTGGGCTACTACTGGAGATGGTGTTTTCCAAAATAGCTTGAGCATAACAATCATGGAGATCCTGTGAAAACAGATTCCCAGGCCCCCAAACATTGCTGATGGGAATGGAACATGGTAAAGCCACTTCGCAAACTAATTTGGCAGTTCCTCCAACTCTACATGCGTGTGGCATGTATGCGTACATACACGCGACAATGTGGACGAGCCTTGAAATCACTATGCTAAATGAGTGCAGCCAGTCATAAAAGATCTGCATTGTAAGATTCCATTTATGTGAAATGACTGGAATGGGCAAATCCATCAAACCAAACGGAGATTGGTGGCTGGGGGAAGCCTGTGGGAGGGGGAACGGGGTGTGACTGCCTAATGGATTCGGGGTTTTCTTTTGGGGAGGTGGAAATATTCTGTAATTAGTGACGATGATCACACAACTCTGAATATACTAAAAACCACCGAACTATACTCTTTAAAAGGAGGGATTTTATGATACATGAATCATGTCTCAATAAAGCTGTTATTTAAAAAATATATATGGGTTCCCAGGCCCCACCTTAAATGTATTAAACCAGACTATCCATGATAGAGACTCGGGAATCTAACTTTAAAAAAATATTTACCTTTGAATAGTCAACAGAGTCACATGATTTTAAATTCCAAAGGTAACACTCCTTCTCAATCCGGTCCCTGGCCATCCAGTTTCCCTTCCCAGAGGCAAAGAGGATTACCTGCTGCTCGGGTATGCTTCTAAGCGTACAGGAACAAATACATTTTCCCTTTCTTGGCTTCTCTTTCTGCAGAGTTAATATATGGTAGACACCATTTTGCAACTCTCCCCCAACCACTCAACAACATGTCTTGGAGATTAATCTATCATGCATATAAAGTACAACTTCATTCTCTTTTATAGCTACAAAGTGGAATCTGGCCCATTTCCTTTTTTCTTCCAATTTTTTTTAAGAGGTAAAAGGCATATAACATACAATTTACCATCTTAATCAACTGATCCATTTTTTTTTTTAAACAAGCCTCTCCGGTGAATTTTATGATTCAACAGGTTTGAGAAAAATTGTTCTAAATCTTTCAGCTAAATGCAGAATATGACTTTCCAACAGCAAATGGCACACTCTGAAAGGTTTAATCCGGAGACATTCAGCAAGAAGCCAACAGAGGTAGTCAGTAATAATGAAATTCAGCCAGCGCAGGCTACCATCATTTCACATATACAGTGAGTAAGGGCCAGGGAGGCCTGTTAGACAATTATCACAGAACTTTAGATAATTTTCTGTCAGAGATTTCAGGTTTTCCTGTTTCCCAATCTGGGCAGTTTCAAAGGGTCTGCAGAACATGAAAGGAGGATGATATTCTAGAAACCTCAGGACATGAAGAAATCAAACACACCCAAAACACAAAGCCACTACAACTACAGAATGGTCACCAAGATATATGTCACTAGCAAACCCTGGGAGAGAATGAAAATAAGGGATCAGTTGAAGGTACTAAGTAAACTAGGTATGTTGGGATTGTCGGGATCACCCATGCTGCCTAGCTACTGTAAACAACTGGGCCAATGGTTCTCCTTAGATGAAGGTATTTTGTATCAACTCAGCTCGATTGGAGAAAAACTGCAAACAACCCGACCTTAAGAGACCAGTTAAAGAAATTATTGTACTGCCACACCATAGAAATGATATAGCTAATAAAGAAAATAGGGTACGTTGATATGTATAATACAGATTATCTATGATATATTAAGTACAAAATGTTATACAACTGCATACAGTATGAACTATTTTTACAAGAAAAAAAATATATATATTTAGGTAGATGCATAAAGAAAGGGAGGCAATATAATGCCAAACTATTAAGCGTGTTACAGAGTGGTAGCTGAGAGTGAAGGAAACCAGGTTCTTTCATGTACTGCTAGGTTACTATTTTGGAATTTTTATTTATAAATTTCCCCAAATAATTTTTCTTTAGCAAAGTCAATACAAGTTTATTCTAAAATTTTCAATCACAGAAATGTACAAAACAGAAAGGGTAGTGGGAGACATAGGCAGGATGGTCAAAGGGCGTTTCTGAGGAGTAGCCCCTTCCTTCTTTACCAGAGCAGGGAAGGGGGGAATGAGACTGGGGAAGGGCTACTGTGGACTGTGGCACTCCTGCTGCCCTCAGGGATGCCCACCCTCCTCATGTACATAAAGCGAGGCACTAAGCTGAGGGGGGCACACATCTTCCAGGGCCCCAGGGACTGCACTGCAACCCACAGACAATGTGCCAGGAAGGTTCCTCTCTGATTATCTGCTCTACAAATGGAGTCACACATAGCTCTCTAGACAGCTTCACTTGCATGGAACCTTCTTCTCAAGGCTTTAAAAGGTTTTGTTCACCCTGTGCTCTGAGGTCTCTTCCCAGCTCCCGTAGAAAACTGAGGGGCCAGCGGCCTCCCACACACATGCCCCCACCTGAGGAGCCCCACTGCTGTCTGTTGTGCGCTGAAGCTCTGCATATGTCTCTGAACAACAGGGTTCCATGTTCTAAGAGACAAAAATATCAGTCAATTGGACAACTGTCAGTTTCAAAATGCTCAGAATTAAGATGCCGGTTGCTCACTGTCTGTAGGAGCAAAAAACTAGAAAGAGTCCAAATATTTTTCAATAAGAGTTTGGGGAAAAAATGGGGGGGGGATGGTTGGGGAAATAATTTATACCCCATCCCCTCGCCAAAAAAAAGAAATAGGGTACTGAATAGTCATTACAAAGAATAGAGTGGCAGGAAGCGGGTAGGAGGAGAGAGGCCAAGATAAGCAAAAAAAGCAAATTGAAAAACACTAGGGAAGACACATTCCCGTTTCTGAGGTGGGGGGCAGTGCATATTTATATAAGAATATAGACAGATGGGTAGGACAGAAGAGCAGAGGAAAGAGGCAGACAGCATATGAGAATGGAAGCGTATTTTTTCATGTATACATAGAAGAAAAAAATCAAGAGAAATATACTAACTGAACAGTGGATACTTTTTAGAGGTGAGGAGACAGAGTGGATTACTGGTGACTTTACTTGGAGGCTTTTTATTTAAGATCTACATTTCTGTATTGTTAGAATTTTTTTCAAATGAGCATGAAATATTAAAATAAAAATCATTAAGATTTAAATGCGCTCCATACATGATAAAACTCAGATTTAACTGTGATCTCTGAGAGTAAGTTCATCCTTCTGTGTCCTTGGCATTTGTTGATATAGAAGATGATTCAGTACATGAATCATAAGAGACGGTCAAGAAGTGATAACCCAGACCACCTTCAGAGGTAGCGTTTTATTTTTTAAATAACGCATTAGGTCAGTGCTAATGGAAACCTTTACTACTTGTCAGTCATAAACTCCCAGGCTAAACAAGACCTCACAGTAACCCACTCCACCCCATTCCCAGAACTTCAGTCATCATATGTCCTCCTGGACAACTCAGAAGGACAACTGTCCTAATCCAGGGAACTCCAGGAAAGGAAACATCACATTTCTTAAAACAAAATGTCATGAGTGGTTGAAAGACTCCCGTCCCTTGAATATACCTTATTAAAGCAGGGTTCAGGCTACGAGTACTATTCACTCTCTCAAGTTCTATCAACCCCATTGCTAAACATCTTCACCAGTTTTCAACATTTTCCATTAGGTTTGGATTCTATATCTATATAGCGGAAACTACTGTATAAAATACAACATCAGGGCATAGCCTACTCTCTCAAACTTTGTGTTGTGGATTAAATGTTTACCCCCCCCCCACACCAATTCATAGGTTAAAATCCTAAACCCCAATGTGACGGTATTAGGAGGTGGGGCCTTTGGCAGGTGATTAGGTCATGAGGGTATAGCCCTCTTGAATAGATTAGTGCCCTTATAAAAGGGACCCCAGAGAGCTCCTTATCCCTTCTGCCATGTAAGGACATAGCAAGAAGACAGTCTGTGAACTAGAAGTCCTCACCAGACACTGAATCCGCCAGTAGCTTGATCTTGGACTTCCAGCCTTTAGAACTGTGAGCAACAAATGTCTGTTGATTAAGCCACCCAGTCTCTGGTATTTTTGTTATAGCAGCCCAAAGAGACTGAGGCAGTCTGCCATGAAGATGTGCTGTCACCAAGTGATAGGGGTGTCTTTGGGTAAAGCCTCCTAGTCTAAATGGCCAAGTTATTATCCATAAGCAAGTTATCATAGAGACTCAATACTCTTTACCACTAAAACTGTGTTTTTATAACAGAGCCTGTTATTATAGGAATTAAGTTTGAGGATTTAAGGACCACTATTTTGGTGATTTGTGTATAGAGCAAGATTTAAAGAAATATGAATGCCTAGGGACAATTAAATACCTCATTCATTAAGCTGTCATCGATAACAATTAAGCATTAATCTAACCTTGATTCTGCCACCTGATTTATGCAGAATGTTGACAGTTAATGCGGAAAGTCCACTCAGACATACAGACGACTTCTCAGTTTCAGCAGCACCATAAGAGGTGCCTGTACGCTCTCCCTCTTTTATCTCTGATCAGCAAGGCCTCTCTCTGAGCCAAGCATGCTCAGCCCACGTGTCACCTGACTCAAATCTCTGGGATATTGCAGGGATGACACACTTTCCTGCCATCCCTGCAGTAGCTCACAGGAGGTTGTGAAGTTCTTCTGTGGATATTAAGCTTAGATTTCCCTAAGCAGAAAGGATTAGGCATTCCTTATCTTAATTCTGATTGCCTCCTAAATAAGTTTATCTAATGTTCAATCTATAATAACTGGTCTCTAGCAACCACACACACCGAGGGTTAGAAATAAAACACTGGATTATCGTTTAGAGGAACTAACCTAACTACAGAGAAGCACAGCGGTGCAGAGAGCACTTGAAGTCACTTATTAGCTAGATGCTCCTGGGCAAGTCATGTCACACCTCTGAGCTTCAGTTTCCTCCTCTGTAACAAGAAGATCAGCCACCCAGCAAATAACATGTACTGAATAAAACTAAACTCCTTTGCCAGGAATTCAGTTCTCTCAACAATTAGTCTCCAAACAACCTTCCTAACTTGATCTTCCACTCATTCCTTCCAGATGCACCATTTTTCCAGCCTCTAGGCCTTTACTCTTGCCGTTGCTTAGGCTAGAATGCCCTCTGCCTCACTTCAGCATATATAGATCCCCTTTACCTTCCACACTTTTCAATTCCACCTCTTTTAAGAAGCTTTTCTTTCTTCCTCTTCCAAGCCAAGGGTCATTTCTCTCTTCTCTAAAATTCCCTGGTACATTTTATGAACATCTTGCATGACATTTATCATGTGCTGCTTTGAATCACTGTAAACAGATCCGTTCCCCCTTGCTAGCAGGAAGTCTCTGTAAGTGCATTCCTGTTTCGGCACAATGCTCGGCACAGTGGCTTGCACGTAAAAACTGGCCAAGAACTGCTGGCAGGAGGAAGCAAATCGTAGGCGTTTACAATCATAAGGAGTTGAGTAAACTTAAGGGGGAGACTCACCCCTGCTCCTTTTCTGTGGGTTCTCCATCCCTGCCCTTACCTCCCCTAAGGTGGATGGATCATGCGTGTTCAGACATGAACATGGGCAACAAGCTTCATGCCATCTGCCCACCTGTGAACTGTTACAGCAAAATTAACCTATTGGGTTGGCCAAAAGGTTCATTTGGTTTTTTCCATAAGATGGCTCTAGTAGCGCTTACTTGTCTTTAACTTCATTTGAAACAATTTTTTTAGATTGTATTGTGACAGCTTTCATATCAGCTTGCATTTTAAAAAAACCTTATCAAAACTGGTAAATTTTTATGTAGCTATTTTAATATTGAAGATGGAAGAAAAAAAGCAATATTTTTGGCATATTATGCTTTATTATTTCAAGAAAGGTAAAAACGCAACTGCAACGCAAAAAAAGATTTGTGCGGTGCATGGAGAAGGTGCTGTGACTGATCGAACGTGTCAAAAGTGGTTTGCGAAGTTTCGTACTGGAGATTTCTCACTGGACGATGCTCCACGGTCAGGTAGACCAGTTGAAGTTGACAGCGATCAAATCGAGACATTAACTGAGAACAATCAACGTTATACTACGCGGGAGATAGCCGACATACTCAAAATATCCAAATCAAGCACTGAAAGTCATTTGCACCAGCTTGGTTACGTGAATCGCTTTGACATTTGGCTTCCACATAAGTTAAGCGAAGAAAACCTTCTTAACCATATTTCCACATGCGATTCTCTACTTAAATGTTACAAAAACATTCCATTTTTAAAACAAACTGCGATGGGCGATGAAAAGTGGATACTGTACAACAATGTGGAACGGAAGACATCGTGGGGCAAGTGAAACGAACCACCACCAAGCACACCAAAGGCCTGTCTTCGTCCGAAGAAGGTGATGTTGTTTATACAGTGGGATCAGACCGGAGTCCTCTATTATGAGGTCCTTCTGGAAAACCAAATGATTAATTAAAACAAGTACTGCTCCCAATTAGACCAACTGAAAGCAGCACACGACGAAAAGCATCCGGAATTAGTCAACAGAAAACGCATAATCTTCCATCAGGATAACGTAAGACCGCATGTTTCTTTGATGACCAGACAAAAACTGTTCCAGCTTGGCTGGGGAGTTCTGATTCATCCGCCATATTCATCAGACACTGCACCTTCGGATTTCCATTTATTTCGGTCTTTACAAAATTCTCTTAATGGAAAAAATTTCAATTCCCTGCAAGACTGTAAAAGGCACCTGGAAGAGTTCTTTGCTCAAAAAGATAAAAAGTTTTGGGAAGATGGAATTACGAAGTTGCCTGAATGATGGCAGAAGGTAGTGAAACAAAACGGTGAATACATTGTTCAATAAAGTTCTTGGTAAAAATGAAAAATGTGTCTTTTATTTTTACTTTAAAAACCGAAGGAACTTTTTGGCCAATCCAATACTTTGCCATAATCACCAGAGAGGCCTCATGGTTTGAGAAAACAGTCACATCAATCACATTCTTCAGAAGATGGTTTGTCAACAGAACAAGTAAATATGACCTTAAGCATAAACCCCAAAGACTTGGTAAGTGGAGAGAGACCATTTTTCTCCATCACAAGCTGCTCCTTACTCTCCCAAAGGAGGAAATACAAAATCATTTTTCTCCTCCGTTCTACTGCCCTGGCTTCCTCCATCAGCAGTTACAGTTCACAGTAGCCAGTGGACTTCACAATCGCAGGCTTTAGCCTTTCTTCTGGGCGTCCCCGTGTTCCTCACAAATCAAACCAGCACTACAGCTCCAGTTAACGTGTCTATGAGCCTCGGCATATATTTGAACCTACCTTGTTTCCTGTTTTCTATAAATAGGAAAATCAATTATTTAAAACCTACCAAGAGGACTTAGATGAGACTCTTCTGAACACTTAGGTTGCTTAGGAGTTAGGTCCCTACCATGAAAGGTTTGGTACCATTTTACATTCATCAATATTATAAAGAGTTATCAACCATTATTATCATGTGGTACCATTCATTCCTTAAACATTTACTGAGCACCCATGCATCAGGCAATGTGCCAGGAGACAGGCACAGCACAGTGACTAAGACAGATGAGACCTCATGGAGCTGACACTCTTCAGGGGAGAGAAGCAGACAATTCTTTACACACTTACTTGTTAAACAACAATGGTGATATGTACAATGAAGGAAAAGTGCATAGTGTGAGGATAAGATGTCTTACAGGAGAACCTGACCTAACTTTTGTTTGGGGCTTTTACTTAAGACATGGCTTGTGAGCACAGCTCTCCAAGATGAAGATGCAAAAAATAAGTAAAAGAAAGTACATTTTTAAAAGGGGGGAACCACGGGTGGAAAGCGGTTGGGGGGGTGGTGGTGGGATGAATTGGGAGACTGGGATTGACATGTATACACTGATGTGTATAAAATGGATGACTAATAAGAACCTGCTGTATAAAAAAATTTAATTTAATTTAATTTAAAAAAGGGGGGGGAAATCGGTAGAATCTAAAAAACAAAACAAATGAGCAAACATAAAAGAGAAAGAGTTCAAATCAAACAGAAAAGAGAAACAGGTGGGCTTCCCTGGTGGCGCAGTGGTTGAGAGTCCGCCTGCCGATGCAGGGGACACGGGTTCATGCCCCGGTCCAGGAAGATCCCACGTGCCGCGGAGCGGCTGGGCCCGTGAGCCATGGCCGCTGAGCCTGCGCATCCGGAGCGTGTGCTCCGCAATGGGAGAGGCCACAACAGTGAGAGGCCTGAGTACCGCAAAAAAAAAAAAAAAAAAAAAGAGAAACAGGTGGTTGCCAGAGAGGAAGAGGGAGAGGGAAGGAGAGAAGTAGGTGAGGGAGATTAAGAGGCACAACCTCCCAGATGCAAAGTAAATGAGTCACGGGTATGAAATACACAGTGTAGGGAACACAGTCAATAACGATGTAACATCTTTATATGGTGTCATATCATAACTAGACTTATGATGGTGATCATTTTGAAACGTAGAGAAATGTCAAATCACTATATTGTGTTATAGGTCAATTATACTTCAAAAAAACCAAACAAACTCCTAGAAAAATAGGTCAGATTTGTGGTTACCAGAGGTGAGGGACAGGGGGAGGAGGAATTGGATGAAGGCAGTCAAAAGGAGTAAACTTCCACTTATAAGATAACTAAGTACCAGGGATGTAATGTACAACATGATAAATATAACGAACACTGCTGTATGCTATATATGAAAGTTGAGAGTAAATCGTAAGAGTTCTCATCACAAGGAAAAGGTACTTCTTAAAATTTCTTTAACTTTGTACCTATATGAGATGATGGACGTTCACTAAACTTACTGTGATAATCAGTTCATGCTGTATGTAAGTCAAATCATTATGCTGTACACCTTAAACTTATACAGCACTGTATGTCATATCTCAATAAAACTGGAAGAAGAAAAAATTTTCAAATAAAAGGAGGGGAAAAGAATTCTGTAGGAGGGAAAAGCACTATTATTAATGATAAGAACAAAAACCATTCTTTTTACCACTATTTTGCTTTAATTGTTCTCACTATTGTTTCACCTTCGGAGGAACTGCAGATCTGTTATTTTCAGGATAATTCAGCAGGTTTATCTTGAACTGAAGATCAGCTTTCCTGCAGATTTTCCAAGGTTCTGCGTATGAGAATTGGCTTTCAGAACTCTGAGACTGCAGAGCTGCACTGTCTACAGTTAGCTCCTAAACTCCAAGGCATACTTTCACCTTTTGAGAGACGGTTATACTAAGTTAATATTTACTGAGTCGCTACTGTGCGCCAGTGGGCCGAGTGCTCCAAGTATGTTATCTCGTTTAATCCACCACAGATAGGAACCATTGCCATCATCTCCACTTTAGAGATGGAAAAACTGAGGCACCATATGGCCAATTTGTCCAAGGGCATCCAACTCACAAGTAGCAGAATCAGAATTGGGACCACTGCATTCAGAAGACTTGAAACTTACCATTCATTAGGGCCTTATCCCTAACACGTCATGTAATCTCACACGTCCATGCCTTTGCTCAGGCCATCTCCTCTACCTGGAAGGCCAACTATTCCTTCTCCCTTTCCCCGTAGCCCTTTCCTGATAAACAAATGCTCTTCTTTCAAGACCCACCTTTAACATTACTTCCATTGTAAAACATCCTCCTTTCTGAGGTTAGAAACTGTAAAGATAAAGGAACCAAGATAAAAATAAAGGGGAAAGAATCTGCTCTTGCTGTGACCTGGTGGTAACCTTCCAGAAAGAACCACTGACAAACAAGGGCAAGGAGCTATCCAGTGACAGTGAACAGGCATCTCTGGGCCACATCTAGGTCAGAAGCACTTGATCAAACAACTGATTTGCAAGTCCTTCATTTCTCCTAAATATCTGGGGCAATGGGTGACCCTAGACCAAATCCCCGCATGATCCAGTCTACATGCTGAACCAGTGTGTCCAAAGGACCAGAACTGGGCCTCCCCATAATAAGCCTTCGTCAGCATTCCACGGTGGCCTGGCTGAGAGTTCAATGGGAGTTTACTTGTTGGGCTGAGTCAGCCCTGGCAAAGCCACAGCCTGATAAAGAAGATACAGCCAAGGCTGGATCAAGGGAGGCTAGAAAATGAATAGCGGGAGGGCTTCTCTGGTGGCGCAGTGGTTGAGAATCTGCCTGCTAGTGCAGGGGACACGGGTTCGAGCCCTGGTCTGGGAGGATTCCATATGGCGCGGAGCAACTGGGCCCGTGAGCCACAACTACTGAGCCTGCATGTCTGGAGCCTGTGCTCCGCAACAAGAGAGGCTGCGATAGTGAGAGGCCCGCACACCGCAATGAAGAGTGGCCCCCGCTTGCCACAACTAGAGAAAGCCCTCGCACAGAAACGAAGACCCAACACAGCAAAAGTAAATTAATTAATTAATAAACTCCTACCCCCAACATCTTCTAAAAAAAAAAAGATGAATAGCAGGGAGGGGATGTTTTATAACCAGCTGAGAGGGGGTGTTTAAGGAGGCAAACAAACCAAAGTGGCCCACTTCCACAAGCTTCATTTAATTTATATTTAGCCTTCCCGTTCTCAGTAATTGAATGTATGATTTATTTTGGCCAGCAATTGCTGCATGTGGCTTTCAGAAAAACAACAACAGCCTTTTACGGTTTAGCACCACAGCGCTTAGAGACTTGAGCAAAATCATCAGATGAATTATTGAGCATGAAAAAAAATTATTAAGCATGAAGTGGACTCCACACTCCTGCCCGCCCTGCTGCAGCTTAAAGTGCAGGGGAGGTAGAGGAGGAGTCCAGAGCTCTAACACAGGGGCCGCTGACTGCCCACAACCGGGTACCAGTCTGCTCTGATGCTACTTGTCTCTGGGTGTGGACCGAGGGCATCCCAGCAGGGAAACTGTCATTCCCAGCTCTCCTCCAACAGTTCTTGGGAGCAGCAAATCTTTATTTAGCTTAAGAATTTGTTTTTCTTTTTTGAAAACAAAAAATAGCATGAAGCAAGTTGGGAGAAGAAAGATCTAGGCTTGCGGGGCCTCCACGTGCGGCTCACAGCTCTGGTATCTGCAGCTCACAACCCATTCCTAATGTCACAGGTGACACCAAACTCAGGGATCCCCACGTGGGTCTACTACTCCTGACCTTTTTAAGAGGGAACCGGTTTATGAGATTTAAAATTTCCTAACATTAATTTAATCTAATTAATTAAGCGAATCTAATCTTCATTTTGCACATCACTGGGGTTTTGGCAGTGGCTGTTAATTTTTGTTTTGTTTCCTGCAAACCCATCATCCTTACCAAAGCAGGCACTAGGAGAAAGTTCCATGTTTACTGACAAATAATGAGGACATATCTGCTCCTGTGGGACTTGCAGTCCTCCTGGGGAAAGAGGGTGTCCAGACAGTAAGTAAACAAACACACACAGTAAGAAAGCATCAGCACAAGGTAAATGCAGTGAGGACAAGAGGAGGATGGCACAGGGCGTGACTGGGGAGGTGCGGCTACTTTAGCTAGAGGGGACAGGAAAGGACCCTGCAAGAGGTGAGGCTTGATTCTCATCTCTGGCCTAGTAATTTAAAAAAATGCAAATATCTGGGGGTGAGATCATTCTAGAAGAAGGGAACAGCAAGTGCAAAGGCTCTGAACTGGAAGACAGCTTAGTATGTTCAAAGAACAGTAAAAAGCCGGTGTGGCTAAAGTGTGGTGTAAGATGAGGACAGAAGGCCGGAAGGCACCAGACCACGTAGGGACTTCAGCCAAGGCGTCTGGTTTAATTCCAAATGCACTGGGAGGCTACTAGAGCGCCCAGGAGTCTATAGCAAAACCAAGCAGAGTTTGAAAAGGTTCCTGGATAGCAATCATGTTTGAAGACTTTGGTGACACCAAGGCCTCAGTGGGAAGGACCCCAGCTTCCCACAGCGCTAACCCACCCACCATTGCACCCTTTGCTGGCGTCCTTCCCTTCCCAGTCTCCCCTCCCCTTCCCAGTCTCCCCTCCCCATCACCCTACGGACACTCACTGGGATCGCCTCCTAAATAAACCACTCGCACGATCCTGGTTCCAGGAGAGCTCTGTACCTCGTACAGAAACGGGTCTTGGGCAGAATTTTTATACCTAATAGCAAGCTGTAGAGAGTCTTCATTCTCTACTGATTAGACTCTACTCCTGTATCTCTGGGGTTTTAAACAAATGAACATTGAAAACAACAAATAAACTTGAATCTGCTGTGAATAAGCAGTCCTAACTTCTAACACTCTCTACGGATGTCTGAGCCACCTGACCTGGCCTGCCTGATACAGATTCAGGAAGGTCCTTACAGGAAATTACCCATGCTCTGTAACCTGTCTGACTCTATAAATGTGTGTCCGAGGTGCTTCCTACTAAAGAAACAGATTTAAAACTCATCACTTGTTGATCACTTCTTTCTTTCTTTCCTCCTTAAAGGATTCTCTCTACACACTCACACACATATCCACGCACTGCTGAGTCCGCTTTCCTAAGGAGCCAGGAATTGTCTGAGAGCAGAGGAGAGGAGAGAGTGAGTGATGGGCTCACCTTGGGAGAGGCACTGGTTGGCCAAGGCCACCTGACCAGAATGCAGGTAGAGGTTGAGGCGGGTGAAGATTCCCACCAGGGAGGGAATGGTAATGAAGCAGTAGGCAACGCAGGCCTAGAAGGAAGGGGAGAAACAGCAGGTTACATGGCAATGCCATCACAATGGGTTAATACTCTTGTTTTCATCCACCATATATTTTCAAGTAAACACACTAAAATAATTAATCTCCCCATTAGGAACCCCCATTTCTCCCCCTTGCTTCTGCTGTATTTGCCTCTTTGGGAGGAGGGGGAGGGGCAACCAAGGAGAGTAATGGTGTATGAAAAATAAATCCTCATCCATCGTCGCAGGAAGTAAACAGATAACACCTAATATTGATAAGTTAAAGAAGCAGCTGTTAAAACCAATTAGTTAAAAAAACATAGGTAATTTGAAGAAGAAGTTGCTACAAAGAGCTTGAGGTGGTTGACGCTGAGGAGATTCGAGGTGGTTGACGCTGAGGAGAGAGGTACATGGTGAGAAAGGGCAGGGCCGGGGTGCTTATTTTTCACTGTAATCTTTTTAGTATGATTTTATTTTTAAAGCATGGATATGCATCGCTTTGATAATATTTTGAGCAGCATACTCAAGAAGCAAATTTCTTTCAAAGTTGGGAATTTATCAAGAGGGAAAAAAGGTACTAGGCCTTCCAGTTACAGGCACAAGCCAGAGATAGCTCAGCTGGCACACAAAACTGCAAATCCATTTCTCAACCCCCTCCCCATAACATGTATCAAATTCAGACTCCTTTGATCATTTCTTTTGAAAACATTAAGAAAAGTGGTCAGTCAGAGATATGCAAGGAAAAATCCAGAAAATCAATACTAAACCAGCCTTACTCTTTTTCTGGGAATAGCAATTCAGAAACTTGCAAAAGAAACAGCCCACTGGAGTTCAAAGTCTGTGAGTCTTATCTTTAGAACATACCCGGACAAATGCAGCCGTCTTTCTGGAATGATTTCCTTTCATTACTTTTCTTGTTTCCATTGCCAACCGGTTCACACTCTAGATTAATCAGTAAAACAGAAATGGGAATGAAATGATGGCTGATTCAGATTAACATCTTCCAGAGAGATTTGGACATTAACTGCATACAAGTCAATGAGAGCAAGCTAACCAGAACCAAGACTAGTTAGCACCAAACCCCGAAATGGCAAAGGGGTCATCAGGCCAGATTCGATCTCGGCTTCAGCAAACATCTCCAAGGGACGCTCGCTGAGTTAAGTCATGCCTATCAACCGGCGTAATAAATGACCATTTTCTGGCTTAATGAATAGCTAGGGTTCGCTTACTTCATTTCCAGAAATCCCCCACACTAAGCTTAAGATCTTAGAGATCTTAACAGAAACCTCTAAAACCGGACGCAGACCATACAAAGTAGCTCTGCAACACTAAGGATAACCGTAAGAACAGTATAACCGCAGCTGCATCATCACTTATAGAAAAGCAGGTGCTGTTCTAGGAGCTACACATTCCTAGCTCATTTCATCCTCATAAGTCTTATATTTGATCCTTATAAATCCTCATATTTAGGTCTGAAGCTTAGTAATGCTACGAAATCTGATAACCAGCAGACAAATACATAAAAAGGCTGCTTTCCTTGAATTTACACGAAGCAATTCAAGGACCTTAGGGAATCTTTACACAAATATAAAAAGTTTGGACCTATGGTTCCCAAACTGTGTACAATGACACCCCAGGGTGTTGCAGCAAAATCACAGGGGCACCACATTTTTTGGACAACCACAGCAAGGCTCAGTGGTTGAACACTATGCAAAGCACTAGTGTGAGGGAGCTCACAGACCATGGTACATTCCTTGCAGTCATTTCATATCTTTGCAAAATTGGGTTTTTAGCAGATGCTCTGATAAAAAGCACTGTGCAAAAATTAATGTGGGGAAAAAAAAATCTATCTGGAATGGGAGATAAAGTAGTGGTGTCCCATCTGATTCCAAGGTTTAAGAAGTTGTGCAGTATTCAACAGATGCATATACTTTATTAGTAAGTAATTATGATGATTTAAGAATGGAATGAAAATACATTATTTTTCTTTCAATTTATGTATACTGTTGGTTCAGAGGGCTGTCAAGTTGTTAGGGCACAAATTCTTCAGTTGTTTGAACCTAATTTCTTAATAAACAGAACTGTTATTTCTTCCTTTTGGCCTAAGGGCACCATGAAAAGTTACTGAAAGGCACCATGATCCAAGAAAGCTGGGACTCTGATTAGGCAACAAGGAATTCTAATGAGGTTAGTATTTCTATAACTAAATAATCAATGCAACTCACTTAACTCTTTGCTGTTGGCACGCAGGAATGAGAATATCCAAGTTTCAGAGAAAAAGAGGCCAATAAAACCACTCAAAGGCTTAAGCAAAGTTGCAGATTTTATTAACCTTTGAGAAAACACCTTTCATGCCTTGGGAACAGAAGCAATATGGGGCCAGAAGAATCCCAGATTAAAATTGGTGCGTGGCTCAGTGATCAACAAATATGTATTGAGAGAACACATGAATGAATGAAAATCCTTACATGAATCAATTGCACAAGAACAGGTTCCAGATTGCAAAACATCGACCTGGCCTCAACGTAAAAACTCAGCTGTTGTTCAAAATCGCGGCCAAAGGACACCTAGAGTCAAGGAGAAAGACACCGACGATGTTATCTCCATTGTGAGCACACAATTGGAAAGCTTTTGCCTGAGCTTGTGGGGGCAGGGGAGGCGCTGTGATGACAAGTCACCAGAAATCCCACAGCCATAAATGGTGGCTATCTCAGTCGTATGTAAGCAAACACACACATCCGTGCACTGGAATATACTCTAACTAGACTTCACATTACTTCACCCAGCAGAGAGCGGAAACGTTACTATTACCACCTCATCTTCATGACATTGGCACTGTTGTAGGACATAAAAAGACCAAAGGGTATAAAACAGAATCTCATAATGTAAAGAGGATTTCCCAGGCTAGAAGGAAACCACTGGAAAGGAAATGACGGAATTTTGTTTGTCAACTGTGGCCTTTTTACAGAACACAGATTTGGTGATTGGGAGCCATTTGTCAGAGGGGTTCCCTCATAAGGGCCAAACGTTTCTGCTTCCTGAAGGGGATTCCAACCTCGGCAGCTCACTGGTGGCTGCTAGAGCCATAGATGGATGTTTTTCCACCATTAAAAATCCCCTCTACTCCTATTTCTTCACATTTATGAACAGCTGGTTGGTAGGACAAACTTTACTGCTACAGCAATCATTTTTGTCTGGAGGAGGTTTAATGTCACAATTTCCATTATAGCTATCAGGTTTCACATCTTATTTCCTCATATTCTTTTCCATTATAACTTGGTGGCTTTCAGATAAACCCATAAAAGGATAAATACCACGTGATCAGCATATAACTCAAGGGAACAAGAGAGGCACCTGGTAACAGTCATAGGTATTCAATACATAAAAAGGCTAATCCTGAATTTTCATCAAAATCGGTATTTTACCCATAGTTAAATTGACCCCTGTTGTTGAATGAGTCACATTTTCAAGGTGATTTTCAAAGTGATCTAGTTACTTTCATCTCAGTCAGCTTTTGTCTCGACTCTTCTATTCCAACAGCAGATACTGGCAGCAGTGGGTATTTTAGATTTGTGCCCTGAGAATTAAGGCAAAGGTTGTTCTGGCGGGGATGGACTGGTGGGTTATTCCCAAAGAAGCCTGCAACAACGCCTCCTGCTCTGCTTGTCCCTTCGCAGTGTCCCTGTAGACTCTTCCCATCCAAAGGCGGAGTCTGCTTTCCCCCGCTTCCAGAGGGCTGGCCCTGGGACTTGCTTTGACCAACAGAATGAAGCAGGAAGCAGCACAGATCACTGTGTGATTTCTGAACCTCCAAAGGCCCTGCAGCTTCTGATTTCACCCTCACCACACAAGAGCTCGCTGAGATGAGTGAATGATGAGAGAATGATGGACAGAAAGAGGTCACATGGCCGAGAAATAAGCCACCCCAGCCAACAGCCACCACCAAGACCCCAGACACGTGCTCAAGGCTGTCCTGGATCCTCCAGCCCCAGTTCTGCCACACCTCTGACATCATACAGAGCGGCCTGGTTATCCAGCCAACCCACAGAATTGTAAGAATTAATAAAACACTGTTATTTTAAGCCACCAAGTTTGCGGTGAGTTGTTACACAGCACTGGGTAACTAGGACGAATGGAGAGTGAACACTTGTCATTTCTCCCCCCCGACCTGACCCCCAATTTGTTTTCACCAGCATCTGATGAGCAGCATATCAGGTGCTTCAGGAAGCCCCTTCTCCAGGGAGTTCCCTGGTGGCCTGGGCCTTAGGATTCTGCGCTTTCACTGCCGTGGCCCAGGTTCCATCCCTGGTCAGGGAACTGAGATCCAACAAGCCGCACACCACGGCCAAAAAAAATAATAAAAAAAAAGAAAAGAAAAAATTTAAACTGACTTTATTAAAAAGAAAAAAAAAAAGGCAGCCCCTTCTCCCACTCCTGGTCCACGTGATTCGGGTGCCCAGGTATGCCTGTCTCCCTAGCCTGGCCGATCAGTGTGTTCATTCTTTCTCACAGCAGCAATTTGCTCAGAGATGAGCTGGTGACCCAAATTAATCCAAGGAGACTCAGCCCCAGGACTTCTGCTGGAGCCCTTCCAGCTGGGCTGCAGAGCTGGAAGGAATGAAAACCCGGAGCTCTTACGGGGAGTGAGCCTGCCTGGGAAGGACGCCAAGAGAGAAGAGCCACGAGCCAAAGACACACACGTGGCAGGTCCTGACAACACCACAGAGACCCCAGGTCCAGCTGCTCCTCCTGAGAGGTCTCTTCCTGGACTTTATGTCCCACCAGCCAGCAAGTCCCCGCCCACCCTCCCCTTTTAATTTTTTCCTTAAGCCTGTTTGTCTTGGCTCTCCTTGCCCCCAGGGGAGTGCTGGCTAATATTAAGTTGTTTTCTAATTTCATCTTATCTCAATAAAAATGAAAAGCACCAGGGAACATAATGTTAACTGCTTTCACCAGAGGAAGGATAAACAATTACATCACATTTCCAAGTGCACTGAAACTTCTTCCCCAATACTTACCATTTTTATAAATCCATTAATCAAATATGCCAGCATTCTTTTCTCATCCTCAAGAGTGAGTGCACTAAAATCAATAATTGTACATAATTAACATTGAGGTGATAAAGTTTCCAAAGGAAAAAAAAGTATTAGAAGTAAGCAACTTAACAGGTAAGAACATTTTGCATTTTCTAGATTTAAAAAACTTCCATGTATGTGTTTCTTTTGATGAAAATATGTAATCTAAATTAACATAATTTAAATGTGTTTCTAATTTCTCTCAAAGATGCTGTTCTCAAGATATATTTACTAACAGCAAAAGAGAAGGTAACTCTCTTCTTTGGAATTTGGATAGCAAGGTCCAACTTCAAATTTTGTATTTCAGAGAAATTTCATTCAACGTTTTACTATAAAAAGTTTAAACATGTAGCAAAGTTGAAATTATACAGTGAACACCAATACACCCTACTACTATCATTTTACAATATTTGCTTTATCACATAACTCTCCATTACTCTCTCCATCCATCAATCTACCTTATTTTGGAGATACAGCTTAAAGTAAATTACAGATCTCAGGTGCTTCTGTTTAACAGCAAATTTAGTATGAATATAAATGAAAAAATGTCAAGTCCTTATAGTTTTGATAATACATGTAAAGGTTTATAAATAGTTCTCCAAATTTATTTAAAAAAATTTTAAGAGCCAAAGACCAAGGCTCCAGTTTATTGGTTTGTTCTAAGGGAAAACAAGTCTGTATTGGCAAAGACTGCATACTGTCCTCCAATATGCAGTGTCCCCTTCATTATTTGAGACTACATTTCCCAAACTCCTCTGTAGCTAGGAGTAGTCACATGACAGTTCTGGCCAATGGGATGTGAATGCGAGTGATGTACGAGCCTCCCAAGTTGTGTCCCTAAAAGGAGGGTGCTGTCCTCCAATGCCTGCCAGCTGCAACATGGACACGGTTGAGGTAAGTCACCTCCACCAGGAAGCAAGGACAACACCCCGGAGGGATAGCAGAGCAGTAAGACAAGAAACCTGGGCTCCTAGATGATGTTCTAAAGCAGAGCTACCCCACCCCCACCTTTTGGCTTCACACTTCTCGTAAGAGAAATACATCTTCTATTTCGCTTAGGCCAAAAACCAATGGCCTACTAATACAAGTACCTTTCTAAATGTTTTTTGTGCCTTTATTTCTATTTTTGTGCAACTGAAGTCTATCAGTTCCATTTATTATAAAAAGTCTGGATATTTTGATTTCGAAAACTACTTGTGAAGTTGAAAGCACAAAGTCATGAAATAAAGATTCTAAAATTCAGGGGGGAAAAAAAAAAAAGAAATACAATTCATCTTTGTTGATGGTTAAGTTCCAAAACAATTTTCTCATTTCTTGTAACATTTTCCTGTGAATCAAGCCGCTATGTTTAAAAATTCTTTGGGGACCAAACTTTCTGCCACAAATAAGCAGGAACTGCCTCAAGCACAGTCAAATGGAAACATGTAATAAAAAAGAAAAAAAGATCAGACAAATAAAGCTAGAAAGCAAAGGAGATAATTTGGCTTTTGACCCAAAGGTAAGGCCCACGGGTAGGTCTGACCCTCAAGTATACTCAACAAACTAAAGTCCTTCATGTAAGGAATATACACAATTTTATTTGAATTTTAAATAATTGGCTAATATTGAGAAAAAAACTTAAAGGCTATGTTACTGGATGAGTGAACTCATTATAATACTATCTGCTGCTCTCAGAAATCTCCAGGAGACATGGAGTATGAGTTCACTTGGATGAAACCAGTCTTTTCCTCCCAATAGAAATCCCTTTGTAAAAACATTTGCCATCTCATTTTCTCAGGAAGGTTACCCTCAGCTCAGCCTCCCTTCTCCCCTGGACTGGAATGTCCTTGTTAACATGTATCTTAATAGACTCCATAAAATAATGTTAATCACAGTGGCAGCTTGAAGCAGTAATTCCCTAATGTACTATTATGTGGCATTAAGACCCAATCCAGGCTCGTTTCAGCCTTAAACATGGCTTACTTCACAGAGTCATGCATGGTCTTGCAAATGTGCAAAAGGGCGTTCAGAATGACGGGGTCCTTAGTGGGCTCTTGCTGATGCCTAGAAGACATTTAGAGATAACAGTAAAAGCCATGTCCACTGAGACCACAGAAAGCACAGATTTAGTTCTCATCTACGATACATATGTGAGAAGCAGTAAATTATCTGGTTGGCATTTAACATGGCCCAGATCACCAGCAATGGGCAATGATCTAGTTTTCTCTTAATTCTCCTTTAAATAACAAGTTTGCTCTTCTAACATATCATAACTTCTCCTAACTACAAAATCATGGTAAAACTGATACATTTCCTAAGCCAGACAAAGGGCAAATCTGTTTTCTTACCGTGTTTCTTGAACTTCTAAAGCTGTCCAACAACCTGTCCATAACTGTGTTAAGTGCCAGGCAAAATTCTTAATTTGGTTTCTCAAATAACATAAAAGGACACGCTCTTATAACAAATCTTTTTTTTTTTCTGGCCGCACCACGCGCCATATGGGGTCTTAGTTCCCCAAGCAGGGATGGAAACTACACCCCCTACAGTGGAAGCATGGAGTTTCTCTCTCTTTTTTTAATATTTATTTATTTATCTATCTATCTATTAGGCCGCATCGGGCCTTAGTTGTGGCACGCAGGACCTTCACTGCGGCATTCGGGATCTTTAGTTGCAGCATGCAGGATCTAGTTCCCTGACCAGGTATTGAACCTGGGTCCCCTAAATTGGAAGCGTGGAATCTTACCCACTGGACCATCAGGGAAGTCCCAATAAATCTTTATGTAAGTAAAGTAGGTATACTTGTTTCAAGCATATGGAATTAACCTTCTGGAAAGGTAATACAAGGAAAGCTTAAAACATACATTCCAGCAACTTCTAACTCAATTTTCCAAACTCTGGTTACTTGAGTTCCATCTTGAGATATTTTTTTAATCACATCTACATACTTAATATTTAAAGGGACTTGAACTTTTAACTTAACCTTGTCCTAAAGAATAATACATTTGAAGTCACTGATTAAACTAGTTATATATTATCTAACATACTTTAAAATAAATACATGTTTTAAAATAAAAATAAAAATCTCTCTTCCATGTACCACCTGAAAGTATTTCATGTACCATCAGCAGTAGGCAGTTTTGGGAAAACAGACTTAATCAATAAAATGAAAGGAACTAAGCTGAAAACTGATCACAAATCTACACATTAACGATAGAAACCTTTCTAGCTCTGGTATCTTGAGAAGAATGACTTTATCTTTTAAAATGACACTTCCTAAATAGTACATCAATAGATTGCTCCTTCCCAAATCACAGGAGTGAGATATGGGTGATGGTCAGGCTCTGTTAACATTTATTACTTTGTCTTCTTCAGCTAATTATAAACTTTTATCATGACTTCTCCTTTTAATGTGGTTTTTCTCTCAATGTTATTTTAGGTATAAATATATCACTACATCACAGGCCCTCAAAATGCATAAATTGATTTCTTAGCAACAGGCTTCACAAGGGCAGCTGGAATTGAAGTTTCTGATTACATCATGTTACACTTACTTGATAAAAACTTCCATGATGCATTTGCAAACCTCCACCCGCACACTCTCTTTTTGGAACATGTCCAGAAATGGCAGAAATTTTTCCTAAAAAAAAATAATAAAAGCACTCTACCTGCAATTTACACAAGTTACTGGAAGGAATTTGTGGGTTACTTTTTCTTTGAAGGGCAAAACAGAGGAAGAGTTGTTCATCTTTCTGAGGCAGTTCTGATCAGGACTCACATGAAAGCAAGTACAGAACTCTGAGGATTTTAAAACTATTACTATTAAAACAAATTGCACATGCCCAAGAACCAGGGCTGGGACCAGTTAACATTTTGGCAAATCATCTGGACAACCTTTAGATGAGAATAAGCTCTTCTTGGTAGCAGAAGCCAAAGGAGGCTCCAATCTTTTAATGAATGTATAGAGGAACAGAGAAAGAAGAGTCAGAGTTGTTCAGAGCAGCTTCTGCAACCTGACTCCTCATTCAGTGGCTGTGTGACCTTAAGCAAGTTACTCCACCTCTTCCAGCATCAGTTTCCTCATCTGTAAAGTGGGACTCATTACTACTCGTGCCTTCCCAGTGGTGTTCTGAAAATGATCTGAGGCAATCCATGTAAAGTCAATAGAAAAGATCAACAAAACTAAAAGCTGGTTCTTGGAAAAGATAAACAAAATTGATAAACCTTTAGCCAGACTCATCAAGAAAAAATGGGAGAGGGCCCAAATCAGTAAAAGCAGACATGAAAAGGAAGTTACAACTGATACCACAGAAATACAAAGAACCGTAAGAGACTACTACAAGCAACTATATGCCAACAAAACAGACAATCTAGAAGAAATGGAAAAATTCTTAGAAAGGTACAATCTCCTAAGAGTGAACCAATAAGAAATAGAAAATATAAAACAGACCAATCACAAGTACTAAAACTGATCTGTGATTAAGAAACTCCCAACAAACAGAAGTCCAGGACCAGATGGCTTCACAGGCAAATTCTATCAAACATTTAGAGAGGAGTTAATAAACTATTCCAAAAAATTAACTCATTCTCTGAGGCCACCATCACCCTGATACCAAAATCAGACAAAGATACCATCAAAAAGAAAATTACAGGCCAATATCACTGATGAACATAGATGCAAAAATCCAACAAAATACTGAATACTAGCAAACTGAATCCAACAATACATTAAAAAGATCATACACCATGAACAAATGGGGTCATTATCCCAAGGATGCAAGGATTTTTCAATATCCACAAGTCAATCAGTATGATACACCACATTAATAAATTGAATAAAAACCACTATGATCATCTCGATAGATGCAGAAAAAGCTTTTGATAAAATTCAACATCGATTTATGATAAAAACTCTCCAGAAAGTGCATATAGAGGGGACCTACCTCAACATAATAAATGCCATATATGACAAACCCACAGCTCACATCATACTCAATGGCGAAAAGCTGAAAGCATTTCCTCTAAGGTCAGGAACAAGACAAGGATGTCCACTCTCACCACTTTTACTCAACATAGTTTTGGAAGTCCTAGCCACAGCAATCAGAGAAGGAAAAGAAACAAAAGGAACCCAAATTGGAAAAGAAGAAGTAAAACTGTCACTGTTTGCAGATGACATGATACTATACATAGAAAACCCCAAAGTCACTACTGGAAAACTACTAGAGATTGCTCATCAATGAATTCAGTAAAGTTGCAGGATACAAAATTAATACATAGGGATCTGTTGCATTTCTATACACTAACAATGAAAGGTCAGAAAGAGAAACTAAGGCAACAATCCCATTTACCATTGCATCAAAAAGAATAAAATGCCTAGGAATAAACTTACCTAAGCAGGCAAAAGACCTGTACTCCAAAAACTTTAAGATGCTGATGAAAGAAATAAAAAATGACACAAACAAATGGAAAGATATATACCATGTTCTTGGATTGGAAGAATCAATGTTGTCAAAACACCTATATTACCCAAGGAAACCTACAGATTCAATGCAATCCCTATGAAATTACCAACTGCATTTTTCACAGAACTAGAAAAAAAATTTTTAATTTGTATGGAAATACAAAAGACCCGAATATCCAAAGCAATCTTGAGAAAGAAAAACGGAGCTGGAGGAATCAGGCTCCCTGACTTCAGACTATACTACAAAGCTACAGTAATCAAGTCAGTATGGTACTGGCACAAAAACTGAAATACAGATCAATGGAACAGGATAGAAATCCCAGAGATAAACCCACACACATATGGTCAATTAATCTACAAAAAAGGAGGCAAGGATATACAATGGAAAAAAGACAGTCTCTTCAATAAGTGGTGTTGGGAAAACTGGACAGCTACATGCAAAAGAATGAAATTAGAACATTCTCTAACACCATACACAAAAATAAACTCAAAACAGATTAAAGACCTAAACGTAAGACCAGATACTGTAACACTTCTAGAGGAAAACGTAGGTAAGACACTCTTTGACATAAATTGCAACAATATCTTTTTGGATCTGTCTCCTAGAGTAATGGAAATAAAAACAAAAATAAACAAATGGAACCTAATTAAACTTAAAAAGCTTTTGCATAGCAAAGGAAACAATAAACAAAACAAAAAGACAACCTACAGAATGGGAGAAAATATTTGCAAATGATGTGACTAACAAGGAATTAATCTTCAAAATATACAAAACAGCTCATACAGCTCAGTATCAAAAAATCAACCCAATCAAAAAATAAGCAGAAGATCTAAAACGACATTTCTCCAAAGAACATGTACAGATGGCCAAAAGGCACATGAAAAGATGCTCAACATTGTTAATTATTAGAGAATTAGAAATCAAAACTACAATGATGTATCACCTCACACCCAAAAGA
This sequence comes from Orcinus orca, assembly GCF_937001465.1. Lineage (NCBI taxonomy): Eukaryota > Metazoa > Chordata > Mammalia > Artiodactyla > Delphinidae > Orcinus > Orcinus orca. The sequence continues at coordinate 64,941,884 of NC_064574.1, read as the reverse complement.
ATGGCCATAATCAAAAAGTCTACAAATAATAAACGCTGAAGAGGGTGTGAAGAAAACGGAACCCTCCTACAGTGCTGGTGGGAATGTAAATTGGTACAGACACTATGGAGAAGAGTATGGGGGTTCCTTAAAAAACTAAAAACAAAGCTACCATATGATCCATCAATTCCACTCCTGGGCATATATCCAGAGAAAAACATAATTCGAAAAGATACATGCACCCCAATAGCAGCACTATCTACAACAGCCAAGATGTGGAAGCAACCTAAGTGTCCATTGACAGATGAATGGATAAATAAGATGTGGTGCGTATGTATATGTGTACACACACACACACACACACACACACACACACACACACACAGACACTGGAATATTACTCAGCCATAAAAAAGAATGAAATAATGCCATTTGCAACAACGTGGATGGACCTAGAGATTATCATACTAAGTGAAGTAAGTCAGACAGAGAAAGACAAATATCATAGGATATTGCTTGTATGTAAAATCTAAAAAAAGGATACAAATGAACTTATTTACGAAACAGAAATAGACTCACAGACATAGAAACTTATGGTTACCAAAGGAGAGTAGGTGAGAGGGATAAATTAGGAGTTTGGGATTAAAATATACACACTACTATATATAAAATACATAACCAACAAAGACCTACTGTATAGCACAGGGAACTATACTCAGTATCTTGTAATAACCTATAATGGAAGAGAATGTAAAAAAAGGATATATATTTATATATACGTATAACTGAATCACCTTACTGTATACCCGAAACTAACACAACATTGTAAATCAACTATATTTCAATAAAAATTAAAGAAAAAAAAAAGTTCTAGCACAGTGCTTGGGGCGTGGCAAAAGTCCAATAAATAACAGCCTTTATTATTAAATAAACAAAAGCTTACAGTCTGTGAGAGTACTGGAAATGGAAGCAGGAAGAGGGAAAAGGAAAGTTGAGGGCAGGGCAGAGAGTGTTACTACACAGAGAATCACCTAGATTGGTATGTGAACAGGGCACTGCAGCAAATGAGAAGGGTGTCACGGGCTATTTTAAATTTTTCAGGGAAATATAATAAATCTCAACTCTGTCAGACACTGAGACAACTATTAGCTTGATGTATATCATAGTTTCAACATTAGATTATTGTGTGATAAAAAGCAGGTACCATGCAAAAATCAATGAGGAAGAGGATGTCCAATTTGATTCCAAGGTTTGAGAAGTTGTGTGATAGCCAGTAGGTGCACATATCCCATAGTAAGTAATGAATGAAATAAAGACAATATTTTTCTATCAGTCTATGTGTATTATTTTCTCAAGTGCTGCTTAAGTTGTCATGACATAAATATTTAAATTGTTTAAACCTTACTAGTGTTTTTTAATAAAAAACGGAACTGTTAAGTATTTCTCTTGGTCTAGGACACCATGAAAAAATTATTGAGACACTAAAGGAACCTCTGAGTCAGATACAAATTTCCAAAGATAGTTAAGGAAAGTTACTTACCACTGAAAAAAGAACTGAGAAATCATGGAAGTGTGCAATTACTTTCTTAATTATTGACTGAAGCTGTAAAGCAAAATGAAAAACACATCTTTAATAAAACTTCGATATTTTTAAAAAGGCAACCCTGCCCATAGTTTGCAATCACAGTTACGATAAGGGAAACCTAGATTACACAAGGAACAGGGAATTACTGGGTTACGTTAAACCTAGTCTCAATCTGAGTTTGCCCATCTTACTCTAGTCTTGGAGAAACACCTTGGCCTCAGTCTTCTCTTCTGTAAAATTGGAGAGCAAAACAGTATCTCACTCATTGTGAGCACTATATGGGATGGTTTGCTTACAGTGTTTAGAGCAATGCCTGCCCTTCAAAGCTCTCCATTCAAATCAGGTATGAATATTCAAGAGGTGGGCAAACGTTTTCTATACAGGGCCATACAGTCACCACAACTACTCAACTCTGCTGTTGTAGCTGGAAAGCAGTCATTGACAATGTGTAAACAGAGGGGTGTGGCTGGGTTCCGATAAAACTTTATTCACAACAGGTTGTGGGCTACATGGGCCGTGGTTTACAGATCCCTATTCTAGCCCATGGTGGCCCTGTGTTTTTTGACTGCTTCAGTGGAGAGGCACTGGACTGAGTTTGTCAGTGGGGTCAAAGGCCATGCATTACCCGAGGATGGCGGCACAGTCTGTGAGGTCTGTCCTAGGTGGCCATGTACTGATGTCCACCACCCCTCACCCTGACATGCACAGAGTCCTGTTCACAGTGCCTTGGCACGGGAGAACCAAGGAGGCACTTTCTCTACATAAAATATAAACCGTGGCCAGGAGCGATGCCTACCCCCACGTCCTGCCTGCGACAGCCACACACAATGGGGTGTCACTCCAGGCCTTGCTTCAGACATTGCAAGGAAAACCAGCCCTATTTGGATCACCAGCAAAACTACTGCCATTGAGAAGCTACCCAGGACTAAAGCCGTGTGTCTGACAGGGTCTTGGTGTTCTGGCTGGGTGTCCGGCCTGAGCCTCTGAGGTGGGAGAGCTGAGTTCGGGACATTAGACGACCAGAGACCTCCCGGCTCCACGTAATATCAAAAGGCGAAAGCTCTCCCAGAGATCTCCATCTCAACGCTAAGACCCAGCTCTACTCAACGACCAGCAAGCTACAGTGCTGGACACCCTGCGCCAAACAACTAGCAAGACAGGAACACACCCCACCATTAGCAGAGAGGCTGCCTAAAATCACAGAAAGTTCATAGACACCCCAAAACACACCACCAAACGTGGTCCTGCCCACCAGAAAGACAAGATCCAGCCTCATCCACCAGAACACAGGCACCAGTCCCCTCCACAAGGAGGCCTACACAAGCCACTGAACCAACCTTATCCACTGAGGGCAGACACCAAAAACAACAGGAACTATGAACCTGCAACCTGTGAAAAGGAGACCCCAAACACAGTAAGCTAAGCAAAATGAGAACACAGAGACACAAAGCAGATGAAGGAGCAAGATAAAAACCCACCAGACCTAACAAATGCAGAGGAAATAGGCAGTCCACCTGAAAAAGAATACAGAGTAATGATAGTAAAGGTGACCCAAAATCTTGGAAATAGAATGGACAAATACAAGAAAGGTTTAACAAGGACCTAGAAGAACTAAAGAGCAAACAAACAATGATGAAAAACACAATAAATGAAATTAAAAATTCTCTAGAAGGAATCAATAGCAGAATAACTGAGGCAGAAGAACAGATAACTAACCTGGAAGACAGAATAGTGGAAATAACTACCACAGAGCAAAGTAAAGAGAAAAGAATTTAAAGAATTGAGGACAGTCTCAGAGACCTCTGGGACAATATTAAATGCACCAACATTCGAATTATAGGGGTTCCAGAAGAAGAAGAGAAAAAGAAAGGGATTGAGAAAATATTTGAAGAGATTATAGTTGAAAACTTCCCTAATATGGAAAAGGAAATAGTTAATCAAGTCCAGGAAGCACAGAGAGTCCCATACAGGATAAATCCAAGGAGAAACATGCCAAAACACATATAATCAAACTATCAAAAATTAAATACAAAGAAAACATATTAAAAGCAGCAAGGGAAAAGCAACAAATAATAAAAAAGGGAATCCCCATAAGGTTAACAGCTGATCTTTCAGCAGAAACTCTGCAAGCCAGAAGGGAGTGGCAGGACATATTGAAAGTGATGAAGGAGAAAAACCTGCAACCAAGATTACTCTACCCAGCAAGGATCTCATTCAGATTCGACGCAGAAATTAAAACCTTTACAAACAAGCAAAAGCTAAGAGCATTCAGCACCACCAAACCAGCTTTACAACAAATGCTAAAGGAACTTCTCTAGGCAGGAAACACAAGAGAAGAAAAAGACCTACAATAACAAACCCAAAACAATTAAGAAAATGGTAAAAGGAACATACACATTGATAATTACCTTAAATGTAAATAGATTAAATGCTCTGAGCAAAAGACACACACTGGCTGAACGCATACAAAAACAAGACCTGTATATATGCTGTCTACAAGAGACCCACTTCAGACCTAGGGACACATACAGACTGAAAGTGAGGGGATGGCAAAAGATATTCCATGCAAAGGGAAATCAAAAGAAAACTGGAGTACCAATTCTCATATCAGACAAAATAGACTTTAAAATAAAGATGATTACAAGAGACAAAGAAGGACACTACATAATGATCAAGGGACCAATCCAAGAAGAAGATGTAACAATTGTAAATATTTATGCACCCAGCATAGAAGCACTTCAATACATAAGGCAAATGCTAACAGCCATAAAAGGGGAAATCAACAGTAACACAATAATAGTAGGGGACTTTAACACCTCACTTTCACCAATGGACAGATCATCCAAAATGAAAATAAATAAGAAAACACAAGCTTTAAATGACACATTAAACAAGATGGACTTGGGTTTCCCTGGTGGTGCAGTGGTTGAGAGTCCACCTGCCGATGCAGGGGACACGAGTTCATGCCTCGGTCTGGGAAGATCCCACATGCCACAGAGCAGCTGGGCCCGTGAGCCATGGCCGCTGAGCCTGCACGTCTGGAGCCTGTGCTCCGCAACGGGAGAGGCCACAACAGTGAGAGGCCCGTGTACCGCAAAACAAACAAACAAACAAACAAAAAAACAAGATGGACTTAACTGATATTTATAGGACATTCCATCCAAAAACAACAGAATACACTTTCTTCTCAAGTGCTCATGGAACATTCTCCAGGATAGATCATATCTTGGGTCACAAATCAAGCCTTGGTAAATTTAAGAAAATTTAAATTGTATCAAGTATCTTTTTCAACCACAATGCTATGAGCCTAGATATCAATTACAGGAAAAAAAAAAAAACGTAAAAAATACAAACACATGGAGGCTAAACAATACACTACTAAATAACCAAGAGATCACTGAAGAAATCAAAGAGGAAATCAAAAAATATCTAGAAACAAATGAAAATGAAAACACGATGACCCAAAACCTATGGGATGCAGCAAAAGCAGTTCTAAGAGGGAAGCTTATGGCAATACAAACCTACCTCAAGAAGCAAGAAACATCTCAAGTAAACAACCTAACCTTACACCTAAAGCAATTAGAGAAAGAAGAACAAAAAAGCCCCAAAGTTAGCAGAAGGAAAGAAATCATAAAGGTCAGATCAGAAATAAATGAAAAAGAAATGAAGGAAACAATAGCAAAGATCAATAAAACTAAAAGCTGGTTCTTTGAGAAGATAAACAAAATTGATAAACCATTAGCCAGACTCATCAAGAAAAAAGGGAGAAGAGTCAAATCAACAGAATTAGAAATGAAAAAGGAAAAGTAACAACTGACACTGCAGAAATACGAAGGATCATGAGAGATTACTACAAGCAACTATATGCCAATAAAATGGACAATCTGGAAGAAATGGACAAATTCTTAGAAAAGCAAAACCTTCCAGGACTGGACCACAAAGAAACAGAAAATACAAACAGACCAATCACAAACACTGAAATTGAAACTGTGATTAAAAATCTCCCAACAAACAAAAGCCCAGGACCAGATGGATTCACAGGCAAATTCTATCAAAGATTTAGAGAAGAGCTAACAGCTATCCTTCTCAAACTCTTCCAAAATATAGCAGAGGAGGGACACTCCCAAACTCATTCTACGAGGCCACCATCACCCTGATACCAAAACCAGACAAAGATGTCACAAAGAAAGAAAACTATGGACCAATATCACTGTTGAACACAGACGCAGAAATCCTCAACAGAATACTAGCAAACAGAATCCAACAGCACATTAAAAGGATCATACACCATGATCAAGTGGGGTTTATCCCAAGAATGCAAGGATTCTCCAATATATGCAAATTAATCAATGTGATACACCGTATTAACAAATTGAAGGATAAAAACCATATGATAATCTCAATAGATGCAGAAAAAGCTTTTGACAAAACTCAACACCCATTTATGATAAAAACTCTCCAGAAAGTAGGCATAGAGGGAACTTACCTCAACATAATAAAGGCCACATATGACAAACCCACAGCCAACAATGTTCTCAATGGTGAAAAACTGAAACCATTTCCACTAAGATCAGGAACAAGACAAGGTTCCCCACTCTTACCACTATTATTCAACATAGTTTTGGAAGTTGTAGCGACAGCAATCAGAGAAGAAAAAGAAATAATAGGAATACAAATCGGAAAAGAAGAAGTAAAACTGTCACTGTTTACAGATGACATGATACTATACATAGAGAATCCTAAAGATGCCACCGGAATCTACTAGAGCTATTCAATGAATTTGGTAAAGTAGCAGGATACAAAATTAATGCAAAGAAATCTCTGGCATTCTTATACACTAATGATGAAAAATGTGAAAGAGAAATTAAGGAAACACTCCCATTTACCACTGCAACAAAAAGAATAAAATACCTAGGAATTGACCTAGCTAAGGAGGCTAAAGACCTGTATGCAGAAAACTATGACACTGATGAAAGAAATTAAAGATGATACAAACAGATGGAGAGAAATACCATGTTCTTGGATTGGAAAAATCAACATTGTGAAAATGACTCTACTACCCAAAGCAATCTATGCAATCCCTATCAAACGACAAATGGCATTTTTCACAGAACTTGAACAAAAAAATTTCACAAGTTGTATGGAAACACAAAAGACCCGAATAGCCAAAGCAATCTTGAGAAAGAAAAATGGAGCTGGAGGAATCAGGCTCCCTGACTTCAGACTATACTACAAAGCTACAGTAATCAAGACAGTATGGTACTGGCACAAGAACTGAAATATAGATCAATGGAACAGGATAGAAAGCCCAGAGATAAACCCACGCACATGTGGTCACCTTACCTTTGATAAAGGAGGCAAGAATATACAAAGAAGAAAAGAGAGCCTCTTCAATAAGTGGTGCTGGGAAAACTGCACAGCTACATGTAAAAGAATGAAATTAGAACAATTCCTAACACCATACACAAAAATGAACTCAAAATGGATTAAAGACCTAAATGTAAGGCCAGACACTATAAAACCTTTAGCAGAAAACATAAGCAGAACACTCTATGACATAAATCACAGCAAGATCCTTTTTGACCCACTTCTTAGAGAAATGGAAATAAAACCAAAAATAAACAAATGGGACCTAATGAAACTTAAAAGATTTGCATAGCAAAAGAAACCATAAACAAGACGAAAGGACAACCCTCAGAATGGGAGGAAATATTTGCAAACAAAGCAACTGACAAAGGATTAATCTCCAAAATATGCAAGCAGCTCATGTAGCTCAGTATCAAAAAAACAACCCAATCCAAAAATGGGCAGAAGACCTAAGCAGACATTTCTCCAAAGAAGATATACAAATTGCCAAGAAACACATGAAAGGATGGTCAACATCACTAATCATTAGAGAAATGCAAATCAAAACTACTATGAGGTATCACCTCACACCAGTCAGAATGGCCATCATCAAAAGATCTACAAACAATAAATGCTGAAGAGGGTGTGGAGAAAAGGGAACCCTCCTGCACTGCTGGTGGGAATGTAAATTGATACAGCCACTATGGAGAACAGTATGGAGGTTCCTTAAAAAACTAAAAATGGAACTACCATATGACCCAGCAATCCCACTACTGGGCATATACCAAGAAAACCGCAATTTGAAAAGAGTCATGTACCACAATGTTCACTGCATCACTATTTACAATAGCCAGGACATGGAAGCAACCTAAGTATCCATCGACAGATGAATGGATAAAGAAGATGTGGCACATATATACAATGGAGTATTACTCAGCCATAAAAAGAAATGAAATTGAGTTATTTGTAGTGAGGTGGATGGACCCAGAGTCTGTCATACAGAGTGAAGTAAGTCAGAAAGAGAAAAACAAATACTGTATGCTAACACATATATGGAATCTAAAAACACCAAAAAAAAAAAAGGTTCTGAAGAACATAGAGGCAGGACAGAAATAAAGATGCAGACGTAGAGAATGGACTTGAGGACACAGGGAGGGGGAAGGGTAAGCTGGGACGAAGTGAGAGAGTGGCACTGACATATATACACTACCAAATGTAAAGTAGATAGCTAGTGGGAAGCAGCCGCATAGCACAGGGAGATCAGCTCCATGCTCTGTGACCACCTAGAGGGGTGGGATAGGGAGGGTGGGAGGGAGACACAAGAGGGAGGGGATATGGGGATATATGTATATGTATAGCTGATTCAGTTTGTTATACAGCAGAAACTACCACAACATTGTAAAGCAATTATACTCCAATAAAGATGTTAAAAAAAATAAACCCCTATCCCTGGTTGCTGTCAAGAAAGGAAAATTTACTGACAAGTTCTTTGTTTATACTAAAAACATCACTGTTTAAATCATCTGCAACGGAAATGGCTCATGGTCCAAAATATGGAATATTAAGAGGTACACACCCCATTTCATAATTACGCAGTTTACTAGGTCAGCAAGCAAAAGGACTTCAAAACGTCATGACAAACAGTGCTCCAAGGCAGAGCATTCAAAGATACTGCAGTACTGTCTGGTTAAAATAGTTCCTGAAGCCTTATCCACAGTAACTAATCCCTGTAGAACAGGAAATTTTTTTTAATATTTAAAGTACACTTACAAATAATGCCTTTCCTGGTTTTAAAAGATGTATTTTTTCCCTTCAACGTTTCATTATGAAATGCTGAAATGTAAGAAAATTCAATGAATAATAACAAACACCCATTTACTCACCACTTAGATTCTACAAGGGCTAACATTTTGCTATATTTGCTTTACCTCCTCACCTATCCATTGATCCAATGGCAGAACTTTTAAAAATGTGTTGACTGTGTGCTGCCAACTTTTTTACTGTGAAATAATTTCAAACTTGCAGAAACATTGAAAAAACAGTACAGAAAACTCCCATATTCTCTTTACACAAAGTCATCAATTTTTAGTATTTTGCCACATTTGTTTCATTGTCCTCTCTCTGTAAAAAGACATATTATAAAAAAAAAAAAAGACATATTATATTTTTTCTGAACCATGTGAAAGTAGATTGAATGTATCATGTCCTTCACCCCTTACCACTTCATTTGTATTTCCTAAGAATAGTCATATTCTCTGACATTTCTACTCTGTTGTTTATCAAATTCAGGAAAGTTAACACTGGTATAATTTTAATACTTTAATCTTTTTTTTTTTTTTTTTTTTGCGGTACGTGGACCTCTCACTGTTGTGGCCTCTCCCGTTGCGGATCACAGGCTCCGGATGCACAGGCTCAGTGGCCATGGCTCATGGGTCCAGCTGCTCTGCAGTAGTTGTGGCACGTGGGTTTCAGTAGTTGTGGCACATGGGATCTTCCCGGACTGGGGCACGAACCCGTGTCCCCTGCATCGGCAGGTGGACTCTCAACCACTGCGCCACCAGGGAAGCCCTCAGTACATTCTTTACAGCATTATTTTTTCCTCTCTTTAGTACAGGATTCAGTTCAGGATCATGCATTGCATTTTGTTTTCACGTCTGTGCAGTCTGTGTTAATTTGGAACAGTTCCTTAACCTTCTTTGTCACGATGGCAAAGATTTTTTTTACAAGCCAATTACTTTATAGAATGCTCCTCAATTTGGGCATGACTAATGTTACCTCATGATTAGATTCAGTCATGCATTCTCGACTGGAATGTTACATAGATGATACTGTGTCTTTCCTGTTTTTTGGGGTTCCATATCTGCAGGCACAAGATAGCCACTTGCTCCTCAATGGTGATAAGGATTTTGATTAGCCTGTCAATGACTGTCCAAATTCTCCACTCCAGAGTCACTATTTTTCCCCTTGCGATTAATACTCATTCTATGGGAGGAGATACGAAAATGTCCTGCTCCTCATCAAACATTCCCCCCAGATTTAGCATCCATTGATGATTCTTGCCTGAAGACCGATGATTCTTGTCTTCACTGTGACGGCTGCAAATGGTGATTTTTCAACTCTACCATTTCTTCCCCATTTCTCAAATGGCACCCCTGCCCACCTTTCCCCTCATCTATTTATTTATTTACCTATTCGTCATAAGGGCCGACTCCTGGATTCCTACTTTACTCAGTGGATTATAATCCATCACTGTATTTATTTCATTTGATGCTCAAACTGGGGACCTGTGAGAGCCCCTTCCAAGCTGTTCCTGTGCCCATTCTATGTGCCCCCAGCAGTACTTCCTTACTTCCTGGCACAAGAAAATGTTCCAGGCTCACCTTATACCTTCCCTATCCTAGAACTGGAGAAAGCTAATTCTTCACAGATCCCCACAGTTTTATTTTCTTGATGTGGCCCTTGGTCTTAAGACCAAGGGCTCACAACCGATACGGGTGGCTGTCTGGAATGCAGGCTGACCCCGGGGCATCTTTTATAAGTTGCTCTTAGATATGACAGAATTACAGTATAGTATAGTTCCCTTGTCACTTAGGAATGGACTGCATTAAAATTATTATGTTACTTAAAGTTTTCAATTAATTGGGTCACTAGCAGTCAAGGCCTTACTGAAAATTCCCCAACTAAAATTCTGCACATCAGTCTTCATATGAGGCCGACACCTTGACCACGCACAAGGGTATGACCCATCTTCTCTACACATTTTATTTACCCTGCAATATTGACCAAGAGCCTGCTGTGCGTGACTGTATTCTTTTCATTCCATCTAGAAAAATGTCAGATAGTTAGTGGCTGCTCAATAAATTGTAATGATGAACCATTTTAATTAGCAAATGGTGAAAATTTCTTAAATGAGTAAAATGTAAGAATTCTAAAATTTATACAAGAATATGTAACTAGGGCTTCCCAGGTGGTGCAGTGGTTGAGAATCCGCCTGCCAATGCAGGGGACACGGGTTCGAGCCCTGGTCCGGGAAGATCCCACATGCCGCAGAGCCCACGTGCCACAACTACTGAAACCCACGTGCCACAACTACTGAAACCCGCGCACCTAGAGCCCGTGTTCCACAATAAGAGAAGCCACCGCAATGAGAAGCCCGCGCACCGCAACGAAGAGTAGCCCCCGCCCGCCGCAACTAGAGAAAGCCCACACGCAGCAACGAAGACCCAACACAGCCAAAACTAACTAACTAAATAAATAAATTTATTTATTTTTAAAAAAAGAATATGTAACTAATTTTCTTATACTAAGTGAGCCCAGAAATCACTTGATCATAGGCAGTAAGTGCCAGAACATCACGTTATTAAATAAAAAATAAAATCTTAATTAGGTCTGAAGTTACTTTATAGTAAGTGATCCTGAGCTGGATTCTGTCCTAGAGGGGAAAAAAATCTGCTACTAAGGACATTGAGTCCACTGACAAAACTGGAATATGGACTGTGGAATAGGTAAAAGTAATATATTAACATTAAATTCCCTGATGTTGATAACTAAACTGTGGTTATAAAGGAGAATGTCCTTGTTCTTAGGAAATACTCACTGAACTCTTTAGGGGCAAAAGTGGCATGATGTATGCAATTTATCCTCAACTGCTTTTTAAAAAATTTACATATGTATGTATGAATATATATGTCTGTGTGTGTGTGTGTGTGTGTGTGTACACACAATGATAAAGTTAACATGGAATCTCTCAACAGCTGGTGAATCTGGGTAAAAAATAATGGAAGTTCTCTGAGCTATTCTTTTAACTTTCCAATAAAGTTTGAATTTATTTCCAAATAAAAAGTTAGCTTAACTGAAAAACATAGGCATCTTACTTACTGGTGCCAAGCAACTGTACAGGGCTTTCCACAACACACCTCACTGAATCCTCACAACCATTCTGAGGAGGACTATTATTATCCCCATTTTACAGTGAGAAAACTGAGGCACAACAAGACTAAGTAACTGATTAAAGAGCACAAGGCTAAGACATGGCAAAGCTAGGATTCAAACCCAGGATTATCTGACTTTACAGCCTGACCCATGCAACATACCTATTTAATTCAACAGAATAAAATTCCTTACAGTGTGGAAATGAGAAATGAAAATCTGTCACCTGAGGGTAGGAGTCTTCAAATGCACGATCTGGGGTCATGTGCTTGATGACATCGGCCAAAACAGTATTCACCTCTCGTTTCTAAGTGGGGAAAAAAATCAAACCTGTATTTAGACACTGAATGGTAGTCATTGACTATTTTTCTGATAGAAAGAACTAACGTTTTCATAATATAGCACACACTTTCCAGGAAGCAGTTTCAACTACTCTGCTGAAAATAATGTAAGGGGGGAAATCCCACCCATACCACAGCCCTAAAGATGGCCATGTCTGCACCAAGTCAGGACTAAAACACGGTTCTCGAAGGTTCCTGTCGCAGCTTTCTCTGAGTGCTGGTGGAATCCAACGTGCCACTTTCTGCCTGCCAGTCCCAGGCCCCTCCCCAGGTGCTGCAGAGAGCAGCGAAGCATTGTGGGAAGAGCACAGACTTAACCCTTACAAGCTGGGTGGCCCAATGACCACTTCACTTTTGTCAGCTGTATCAGGGGTCAGCCAACCAGCCCAGCACCTATTTTCATACAGTCCAGGCGCCAAGAATGATTTTTACATTCAAACCAAAAGAATAATAATATTTGGTGACAACGAAAATTATATGAGATTCAAATTTCAGCATGCATAAATAAGGTTTACTATTTACACAGCCATGCTCACTCCTGTATGGTCTACGGCTGCTTTCATGATACAGTGGCAGAGTTGGGCACTTGTAACAGAGATCATATGGTCCACAAAGCCTCAAATACAGAAAAAAGTGGACTTCTACAGAAAAAGTGTGCTGAGCCCTGGTCTATATAACTGGAACAGTGAAACTTCCTGGCAAGGTCACTATGAAGCTGTGCAGCTTACAGGTAAAGTGCCTGGCACATAGCACGCTATCTAAATAGTTGCCATTATGTACTCTCTCATTTAATGTTCATTAAACTCCACAGCACGCGGACTTCCCTGGTGGTCCAGTGGTTAAGACTCTGCACTACCAATGCAGAGGGCCTGGGTTCAATCCCTGGTCAGGGAACTAGATCCCGTATGCCACAACTAAGAGCCCGCGTGCCACAACAAAGATCCCGCATGCCGCAACTAAGACCGGGCGCATCCAAATAAATAAATACATACAGAAATAAATAAATAAATATTTTTTAAAAAAACCTCCCCATGATAAATAAATAAATATTAAAAAAAAAACACCTCCCCAACATGGACATCATTATCCCCATGAAAAGTTAAGTGGCTAAGCGGCTTAGCCAGGGTCACAGAGCTAAAACAATCTGACAATGGCACTAAAAGGAACCAAAGATTCCTGGAGAAAGAGCTGATTCCAAATCTAAGATAAGAAAAATACAAGGGAGGCTGGAGCATCTTATAATAGAAAGCAAGGAAGGCATCAAAGACTACAAAGAATGTGTCAGGACTCAGAAGCCAACCTGAAAAAGCACCCACTGGACAAAAATGGGACAATTGAACATCAGTAAGAATAATACAATTGCAATGACTGATACATATCAAATATGTTTCAATTAGTGAGCTCCTACAGATACCCACAGCAACTACTACTCACTGGTGACCTTTGGGGATGCTGGGGAATTGACTCTTTACTCTAAAAACTAGTAAGTAACAGGGGCAAAAATGAGCATCTTGCCTTTTCTGTACAAACTGTTACCTCAGGGTAACCAAATACGTGGAGCGAAAAGGTCCTCTTCATGCAAGTATTCTAGCTAACAAATAAAGGAGAAATGATAACTCCGAATATCACCACTTTGCAACCCGTGATAAACCATAAGATGAATGCGCTTCAGTGGTCACTCACATCACGGAGAGACAACCAGATACCGTGAGCCTCCCAGGAGAAGCACCATGCCAGCACCCAGGGTGCCAAAAAGTCAGATCTGAAGCTGATGAAGTCTCCTGTCTCCAGAACTAACTGTCGATTTACAGGAAATACTGGAGGCAGAAGAGCATGTTTAATCACCACCACAGGCATACATCTGGCCAACTGAGACTAGGAAACTCTACAGGACAAAGGACCCAATTTCTTCAACAAATAAATAGAAAAAAAAAAAAGGGAAGGGAACAGGGAGGGAGGGAGGGAAAGAGAGGGGAAGAGAGAGGGAACTTACAGATTAAAATAACTCTAATTAAAGTTTTTACAACGTATAGACCCTATTTTAATCCTGATTGAACAAATAAACTGTAAAAAACTTATGAGACAATTGGGGAAATCTGAAAATTTATCGATTTTTAATGGTATTAAAACATTATTGATTTTATTAGTTACGATAATGTATTTAGATTTTGTTTCAGAAAAGTGAATTCTATTTTAGAGATATGTGCAGAGATACTGACAGGTGAAACACGGTGATTGAGCTGTGCTTCAAAATAATCCAAGGGTGGGGAGAAAAGGGAAGGACACGAAACAAGATCTGTCATAAGTTGATCACTTCTGGGTGATAAGTACAAGGGGGATCATATGTTTGAAGTTTCCATAAAAAAACAAAAATTGGACAAAAGAAAGAAAATTAACAGACCAACATTTACATAATGCTCAAAACAAGGCAAAACCCATTTCTGGAGTTAGAGAGCAGATGGTGCCTACCTTCAACTTCCAAGGCTGTGACTGGGAGGAGAGTATGGGGGGCTTCAGGGTGGGGTGGGGAGTTATTTCCTGTTTCTTGATCTGGACCATGATTACATGGGTGTATTTTGTGAAGATTCATTATACAGCAAACTTACGATATATATGCTTTTCTTCATGTAGGCTAAACTTCGGGTTTTTTTAAGTTGATTAAAATAAACACCTGGCAACAGGATTTGAAACCACTTCTACCTGCTTCTAAAGTCTCTGCTCATTGACAAGACCAGTATTTCCCAAACTGGGGTTCTAGTTTGGGCCTAGGAAAAGAAGTATCTTTGTTTGCTTAGAAAAAAATTAAATTACATGCAAATCAAATATGTTTGGAAAACGCTGCTGACTAGACTCCCATGGAAAGTCCCAATATACTTTAACAATAAGGATCTAAGGTGTATTATGGTGAAAAAACCTGCTTAACTTTGTATAATGCAGCATTTCCCAAGCTTACACGTGAGTGTGGAACACTTTTGTTACAGGTCACGTATTAATGCTCCATCACACTATACCATAAAGGATGCAATTTTCATAAATTAAGAATAATTACCATCGTAAAATACCTAAATGTCTAAGCTAGACTTATGCACAATTACGAACATGAAAAAAAATATACAGTAATTCTTTCAAAAACAATACCACAGCACACATACCGTGAAATGTTTGCAGGTGTACTCTACCCATACTTCGGCACAATTAATGTAGTCCTACAAAGAAAAAGTAAAAATGTCTTTACAATAAGAATGCCACGATTGACCTTATGGCAAAAGCTCATCGTGTACAAATCCCTTCAAGGGCTTTGAAAACTAAGAGTTGGTAAGTGATGGGGATTTCAAGAGTGGTTCATGTACAGAACACTCTGGCCCACTGATAGATTTTACCCTGAGAGGTGACGTGAGAAAACATAAGTTGCCTGAAATTAATTAGACTGTCATTCCAGAATTGCTACTTGGGCCAAGACAGAAATCTGGGAAGCTCCGCCATGTCTGGAGAATGGGAAGAACCAAAGGGCAGCGGAGATAACAGTGGGGAGACCTCATCACACCTCAGTGGACACAATGACCACAGATCTGGTTGAAAATTCAAGTAGTGTTTACGATGTGACTTTTGAATGTTCTGAGAAAAAACAGGCCTCCTGCCTTTAAAAACAAACCGTTTGTCCTAGAGAGGGTGATGCATATAAGTTGTAAAAAGGTTAAGAAAGCACAAAGGTTTTAGGTAAGAAAGGATGTGTTAGATTCAAGTAGAAGAGACAATGAGATGGCTACGGAAATGGCAATGACCAACTTGGTAAGGTTGTCTGCCCCAGAAAATATGCACATGGGAAAAAACTGTCAAGGAAAAACAGAGTCTGCAAGTATACCTTTTCTGTTCTGACACTTAAAGGAAAAGAAAGAAGAAATGGGGAGGGAAGAAAACAGTTATCTCATTCACACAAGAAAAGCCAGGAACATTCTAAAGTCTAACAGGAATGCTAAGGTGGACTTAACGAGGAGAGTGTGAAGTTAAAGACTGGAGAAAACTGTTATTATGAGCTTTTGATGCAAGGTTGCTTTGAAGCACTGAAGTACAGGCACCAGAGGCCCAGAGGTTTTTGACTTAAATATCCTAAATAAGCTGTTTTCATTAGCCAATCAGAGTTAAGTTAAATAGAGAATTTCAACGGCTAGAGTTTAGTGAGAATTTTGCTGAATTAAACTAGGTATACGATTTTGTAAAAAAGTTTCTAATTTTTCTAAATTATATTGTTCTTAATACATTATCATAAATGTGATTAGCAAGGGGTTTACAACTGGGCTCACTTCAATATTTCCTTCTCAATAAATGATCAAATCAAATGCCACATATTCACTTATTCTCTGTGTTATGGTCTGAATATTTGTATCCCCCACAGAACGCATATGTTGAAATCCTAGCCCTTGATGTGATGGTATTAGGAGGTGAGGCCTTTGGCAGTGGTTAGGTCATGAGGGTGGAGCCCCCGATTGGAATTAGTGCCCTTATAAAAGGGACCCTAGAGAGGTCTCTTTCCCTCTTTCTGCGATGTGAGGAGGAGAAGCTGGCAGGCTGCAACCTAGAAGAGGGTCCTCACCAGAATCCAACCATGCTGGTCACCTGATCTTGTACTTCCAGCCTCCAGAAATGTGAGAAATAAATTTCTATTGTACATAAGCCACATGATCTGTCATATTCTGTTACAACAAACTAAATGAACAAGGACATGCTGCTAGTAGGAGAGGAACAGTGCAGGGTGTGGTGAAGTTTGGCCACAAAGACAGCCAACAGCATTTCCCTAGTGGCAGCCACATAAATTGCTGGCACACTGCCTGAAAGGACAGTGAGGCATAAAACCCAAACCTACAACATGATGACCAGCACTACATGCATTACAGAAACTAACATCAGTTGGTCCATCTTCCCAAGACTTCCTGTGTCAGAAGTATGGGGAGAAAGAGCCTTCAGCTGTCCATTCAAGGGAAGGAAACTGGAATTCCCTTTTGCTAATCACTGGCTTGACTACTGATCTTCAATTTAGGAATATCTCAATAAATTGTTTTTTTCAAATCCAAATACAACTTGACCCTTAAAAAACGCAGGGGTTAGGGGCACTGATCCTCCACGCAGTCAAAAATCCACATATAACTTATAGTCAGCCCTCTGTATCCACGATTCCTCCGTATTTGCGATTCCACTTCTGTGGATTCAACCAACCATAGGTTGTATAGTATTTACTATTGAAAAAAAATTCCATGTATAAGTGGATCTGCGCAGCTCAAACCCATGCTGTTCAAAGGTCAACCGTGCTACAGACTGCTGTACTTCGAATGCTCTTTGCAAAGCTACAGGTCTTTTAAAGTTTCAAGTATTTATAATTTTACACTCTTAGTGCATCTTAAGGCCTCAAGAATAAGACATGCTAGGGATACAAAAATCAAAGAAATACATCTTTAAAGCTATAAGTTCTCCATTACAGATTAACAAATAATGCAATTGAAAGTAGATTTCTTTAAAAAAATAAGGATGATTAGTTGAAAGAGAAATTTTTTAAAAGAAAGAGTATACTGCATAACTTGGACAAAAAGCAGTCAATACAAGGTCTAAATGGTCACCCACCTGTGGATTCTTCAATTTAGTGATAACTTTCCAAGCTTCATTGAGAATCTGAAGTCGATCACTCTCAGGAGGATTAGCCAAGGCCAAGTTTAAGCCCAGTGAGCGAAAGAGAAGATGCTAAGAAATACAGCAAACCATTACGATCCTGGAGATGTACAATCAGAGTAACTTGAGGCAATAAAGGAAAAGGCTGTAACAGTTGGCCTGTCTTGAGGTTAATCTTCCAACGACCGTTTTCTGAAGATCTACCACAGACCTGTGCAAGTTAGACTGAGAAGCTCAAAACAGAGAGCTGGCTCTGTGTACTGGTCCAACCTGTGGGCCATAATATTCTCCTGGACAAAGCTTTTCATAAATAATGAGTGAAGATATACTTTTAGGGATGTAAGACCAAAATTCTTCCTAAATATTTCATAGTGAGCTAATTTGACAGATTTAGGACTCAAGGAGGCCTGACTCGCGGCAATTACACGTGTCTCACAACCCCAGTCGCTAACTCATTCTCCATCGTACTCTTCAGAAACAGAGCCTTCGCTTGTTTTCCTGTTGGCTGGAGCTTCCCCTGACTCCGAACTCTCTCTCCCCGGGGAGCTACTGGGCAAACATTGCCTATTTGTTCTCCGCTAAGCATTAAGTCAATAGCCTACCTTGGGGAAACCAGACTCATCGCACTCTTTAATCATGCCGATGAAATCCATGGACCTTGTAGCGATGAACTCGGCCCGGAAAGCTGACATTACGGAATTCAACAGCAAGGCACTGAAAGACACACACACATGCCCCACGTCAGCAGAGCTTCCCCTTAATGAAAGTCGCTTTCATTTTAGGATGTATGTTGTTGGGAAAGATGACTGACAGCCCTTTAATGGTAAGGGTGGAAAAATAAGAAGACTGGAGTAAAAAGGCCACCTCTAGAGACTAACTCGGTGTTTTATGCATATTCAGAACTTAATATTCAACTGACTGGAAGAATGGATGGACGGGTGGATGGATGAGTGAATGGGTAGATGGATCAACGGATGGACAGGTAAATAAGAAAGTAATCAAATCCATTTAAACAGAAGAAAACTGAGCCTTCAGTGCACAAATAAAACTAAATATTAAGTAAGAATATTGATCCAAGCTGCAAATATATATCCGCATCTCTTATGAAAAGCACTGTTCTAGGACCTAGGGACACAGTGGTAAACAAAACCCACTCCAGGCTGCTCACACATCTGCCACCAAAAGGAGAGCAGAGGAGAAACCTCTTATGCCTGGTAGACAGGAATTCGAGTTTATCCTGACCTTATCACTTAACACAGCCCCGTAGGGAAAGAACTATTATTATACCCATTTTACAGAGGAGGAGAACGAGGCACAGAGGGGTCAAAGTAAGTGACCCAAGGTCAGAAAGCTAAGAGAGAGTGGAGCCAAGATCTGAAGCCAGGCACCTGGACTCCAGCATTCCTGACCTCCATGCTATCCTGCTTCTCTGTTGGCCCTCTTGCCCATGCAAGCATGCCAACCTCAAAAAAAAGCAACCAAGTCCATTTTCAAACACAGGCTTTATGAATTTCAAAATACTTACTTGTTTGCTAGTTTCTTACATCTCTCCATCATTTCGGTTAGCAGAGCCTAATCAAAAAAATGATAAAAAATATCAAGTTGGAGGATCTAAAGCAACACTTCTCATGAACAGATTTCCAAAGCAATACTCTAAAATAAATACAGCCACATGCCCATTTCTATCTCAGTGCCTGGCAGGGATGGGGAAGATGAAGGAGAAAACAAGCTCACTCTTGTGGCATTTAGTATAATGGATAAGAGCTGGGGCCCTGGCCTCAGGCACACTTGGGTTCAAATCCAGTCTCACCAACTACTTTTCCTCATCCTTAGGTAGATGATACCGACCTGTGGTACCATCCCACCTACAGATTACTGCAGGATGATGAGAGTGGTACCTCCTATGCTCCAGGTCACCAAGAATGAAATCTGCTTTACTCCTCACCTCCTCTAGACCCGCCTTGTTCCTCCCCATTTCACGAGGTGTCTGTGAAATTCTCAGTAAAACAAATAACAAACACTGGGCCAGTACCTGGTGCTGGCCAGTCACGGTGAGAAGCACTTGGCACTCATGATGTCACTTCTCACAACCACCATAGGCAGGCTCTCTATTCTCCCATTTCACAGATGAGAAACCAAGCCACTGAACAGTGATGTGCTTGGGCCAAGGTGACACGGCTAGTTACGGCGGGCTGGATGTGACCCGGGCAGTCGGGCATCAAGGGCCATGCTCTTCACTATACTTCCTCTCCATGCATTTTGAAGGACATTTTCTTCCCCAAAAGGAAGTAAATGTTTTACTCATTGGGATACTATTTATGGCTTTAGAGCTATCTTAAGACAATTACGTATCTTTAAAAGAGCTCCTATTTTAAAAAAAAAATCAATGGAAGAAGTCTCCAATAGGGCAGTGGTTTGGGCAAGGTTTTGAATGGCACAGGCAAGGTCAATCCCAAGACAAAAGAGCTGGTAACAGCAGCATCGACACTGAGAACTCACCAGGCACACAGCACTAGGCACTGGGCTAAGCGCTTTACACACCTTTTCCCATTTACTCTTCACAATGGCCTTTGAGGCCCGTGTCAATTATCAGCACTTTACAGATGAGGAAGCCAAAACTCAGCTAGGTTAAGCCACTTCCTACTAGTGGTAGAAATGAGATTTGTACCTAAGTCTGGCCCAGAAGGCAAAAGATAAAATCAGTCTTTAGTGAAATTCTACCCTTTCCAGCTGTGGCCCTCTGTATCCTGGGTGCTGCCTGAATAATTAAGGTGGTAGTTGCTTGTGGAGATACTGTCAGTACCCCTTACCCCAGAACCCTGATTTTATTCAGATTTCTGTCTTTGCCAACAAAATACAGGTTGGGTCCTGTTATGGAGTGAATTATGTCCCGTCCAAATTCATATGCTGAAGCTCTAACCCGCAGTGTGACTGTGTTTGGAGATGGCGCTTTTAAGGAGTTAATGAACGTTAAGTGAGGTCATAAGAGTGCGGCCCTAATCCAACAGGACTGGTGTCCTTATAAGAAGAGGAAGAGAGACTAGGGACACACATGCACAGATGAGAAGACCAGGAGAGGACACAGTGAGAAGACAGTGGACTGCAAGCCAAGGAGAAAGGCCTCACCAGAAACCAACCTTGCAGGCACCTTGATCTTGAACTTTCCAGCCTCCAAAACTTTGAGAAAATAAACTTCTGTTGTTTAAGCTACCCAGTGTATTATGGAAGGCTGCTAAGGTCTGAATAGCCACCTAATTCCCAAGTTGATGGTGTTAGAAGGTGGAGTCTTTTGGAGGTGATTAGGTCTTAAGGGTGGAGCCCTTATGAATGGAATTAGTACTCTTATAAAAGTGGCCCAAGAAAGCTCCCTTGTCCCTTCTGCCATGTGAGGACACAGCATGAAGACAGCTGTCAATGAACAAGGAAGTAGGCCCTCACCAGACACTGTATCTGCCAGCATCTCGATCCTGGACTTCCCAACCTCCAGAACCACTAGAAATAGATTTCTTTTGTTTATAAGCCACCCAGTTTGTGGTGTTTTCTTAGAGCAGCCCAAACATACTAAGCAAAGTAATACAGGCCCAAGCCAATCACGGCGGTCCCATTCCCCTTGCCAGTGATGAGTTTAGACAGGGCACATGACCCATTTCTTGCTACTTAGATGGGGGCTTAGAGGAAAAGTTTCCTTTTTTTTTTTTGGCCGCACTGCACGGCCCGTGGGATCCTAGTTCCTCGACCAGGGATCGAACCCAGGCCCTCAGCAGTGAAAGCACCAAGTCCCAACCACTGGACCGCCAGGGAATTCCCAAAGTTGCCCTTAAAGAGGAACCAAAGACTCCCCATCTTTCTGCCTTCGGATGCTGCCATGTCTGGACATTATGTGTGGAATGGCTACAGCCACTTTGCTGCTATCTGGGGATGGCAGAGCAGAGAAAAGAACGGAACCTGCCTGGCCCAGAGCCTTCACTTGTTATTCAACAGAACACACTGAATTATTTTTGAAGGGCCAGTTAGGTGTTTGTTCCTTGCAGCCAGCATCCCAATTGATGATAAAATTGACAATGTCACAAATGGCTTCCCTAACCCATTCATGGGGATTTAATATTTGAAAAGTCATTCATGAAGACCAATATCAAAGTGGTTTCTGGGAAGACTGGGAAAGAGATATTCTTATAATGATCACATTGATACTCCTTAACATGCACAAATAATCACTCACTCAACACCTGCCTGTGAAGCAACTCTAATGTACTAGCCACTATTTTAGGCACTGGGAATAGCAGGGAGGAAATCAGACAGAAATCCATGATCTTAGATGCTTATTCTCTCTTTCATACACACACATGCAAGTGCACATGTGTACACACATGCACAAATGAATGAGCTATCTTGGCCCACCACTTCTGAAAAGACGAAACAGGGCAAATGCTAACATATGGACAAAGTGTTCTGGCCATTAAGACAAGACAAATGCTTTAAAAGTTCTCTTTCCACAGGAGATGAACACATTAAAAATGCATCCAAGAATATAACTTAAAAAAAAAAAAAGGGCTCACTGTCATTACCCTTAAGTGTCCAGGAGCCAAATGCTATATAGATCCCAGGAAGGTCTGTTAGAGGTTATTAATTTTTTTTTCTGAGAAGTGACAGGATTGATTACCTTTGGCAAGAACAAGATGAACAACAGTTCAAAGCAGACTGAGATCGAAAAAAGCCTACTGGCTGAGATAAACAATTGAAAAACTTGCAACTCTGAATATATGTTCACAGACACATCAGAACTTGAAGATTCATTAGGCCCCTACATTTCATTTGTTTATATATTTGTTTTTTATAAAAATAAGAAATGCTTACGGACAGAAGTTCAAATAATATTGTCATGTATCAAGTAAATTATGAGTGCCCTCCCTCCCAACTCCCACTTCCTAGGGATCAACAGTGTCAACATTTGGTGTTTATCCTTCTAGGCCTTTGTCTATGCCCTATGGATATGTAGCTTTTGTTGTAGAAGACTTTTGTTCTGTTTTACAGAAATGGATAGTCTTATACACATTGAGCTACAATTTGCCTTTTTCACTCAAGAATCTACACGGGCCTCCCTCCTCCCGTGTTAGTACACTCAAGTCTACCTCATTCTTTTTAATGCCTGAGGAATCCACATCATGTATGTAACTATTTTCAAACTGCTCCAAATTGATGAAGTTTTTTAAATGTTTTATTTTTAACCAATTATAGCCTCATGAGAAATTGCAGAAATAGTATAGGTGCTGGGTACCATCACCCAGCTTCCCCCAGTGGTAACACCTTACATAACTATAGTGCATTGTCAAAATCAGGAAACTGACATTGGTATAATATAACTAACTAGACTATTTCACCAGGTTTTTCATGCACCTTTCTTTTTGTGGGGTAAAGGGTATATCTTTGTGACACTTCATTAACATATTTGGATTTGTATAGCCACCATCACATTAACTACTGGATTTTTAAGGTTATCTCCAGATTAGGGTTATCTGCCCACTTCAAAAGTATAGGAAAAGAAAAAAGAAGTTGGGTCAATAACACATTTCTGTTTTCTAAACTGAAATTAACTCATACGCAGCCCAGGGTGCTCAGAGGATATGTACTTATACTTTTACTAAATAGCCTTCCAATCAGCATTTACAATTACTGCTCCATAAAAAAAGTGAACTAAATGATACACATATCACATTTTCCTTATTTTTCTAGATGAAACAAACATGTAAAACAGTAGGCAAAATCATAAACTAATCTTAAAAGCTAGTATCTTTCCTCCAATCCAGAGTTAATATGGCTCAAGTCTCAAAAAAATAAAATATTTCAGTGTGAATAAAAATAAATTTTATACCCTAGGTAGTAAAATGAGAAATTAAAAATTTTTCCTTTATTTATCTTTCTCTGGGGATTTTCCCCTAATTCAAAAGAATGAAAATAACACACTTGTATGCTTGAGAGGGATTTATCATCGACCAAGAATAGCCTTAGATTTGCATTACTAGCCTAATCATACATTAGAATGTTTAAAGGGCAATTTATAGTATGACCATCGGAGTAGCAGTCCCATGGGTCAATCCGTTCAAGTCCCACCTTAAAATGTAGCAGTTAACAGGAGACACCTAGAAAGAAAGAGTCTAAAGCAGTCAAGGGAACAAATCTGTTGGCTTCAGTCACTGCCAAAATGGCTACATGACCTCTTTCTAACTATGTGACTGTAAGAAGTTTGTAAGCCTCAGGTACCCCATCTGTAAAATGGGTATAACAGCAACACCTAGCTTGGGGAAGCTCTGAGAGTGAATTAAGATAGCCCAAGTAAAGTAACTAATACAGGCAGACCTCAGAGATATTGCAGGTTCTGCTCCAGACCACTGCAATAAAGTGAATATTTCAAAAAAGCAAGTCACACGAATTTTTTGCTTTCTTAGTGCAAATAAAAGTTATGTTTACACTATACTGTAGTCTATTATATGTGCGATGGCATTATGTCTAAAAAAATGTACGTACCTTAATTAAAAAATATTTTATTGCTAAAAAATGCTAACCATCATCTGAGCCTTCAGTGAGTCATACTTTTTTTGCAATAGTAACATCAAAGATCACTGATCACAGGTCACCATAACAAATAACAATGAAAAAGTTTGAAATATTGCAAGAATTACCAAACTGTGACACAGAGACACAAAGTGAGCAAAATGCTGTTAGAAAAATGGCACCAATAGACTTGCTCGACGCAGGGTTGCCACAAACCTTCAATTTATGAAAATGCACTATTTGCAAAGTGCTCATAAAGCACAGCACAACAAAACGAGGGGTGCCTGTGGGGCGCATGGCAGAGGGAGCCTCAGAAAGAGGTGGTTAAGGGCTCAAAGCTTAGCAGCATCTCAGACCCATCTCCCCGCTCCATTCTTCACAGCCAACCAACACTGCCTTCTAAACTCTTCCTGAAAGGTCACAAAATTTTGCTAACAATAGGTATTTGTTATAATGTTAAGCGAGGGAAAAGCATCATAAAATCATACAGGAAATATTTCTCATCTACAAAACCACAATTACAGAGCAGGAATGAAAGTGGAGAGAGAAATATTGAAAAGAAAATGCACCAAGACGTTAACAGTGACCAGTTATTCATGACCGAATTTTAGGTGGCTCCTTTCCTCCTTTTAACCTTTCTGTCTTTTCCAAATTCTTTCCAATGAATATGTACTCTCCCACCCATTCTGCCTCTTGGTTTTTCCATGGCTACCAAATAGTTCTCCTCTAATCAATCTCAGATGCTTCTGCCAGTTTGATCTTCAAGCACCACTTTTTTCAGATTATCCCCCTGGTCAAAAATATTCAAGCGCTGCCTGGTCTCCACGACATGATGTTCAACAACCTCTGCCTGAGCCATTCCCAGCCAGCCTAGTCCCTCACTCTTCTCCAGTAATGCTTGTCTCCTTATTATGTCCGTCTATACAGGTCCCGTCCCTCAACCGCTCCTTACTGCCCCTCTGCTCATCTCCTGGCCTTCAAGTCAGTCCAGGCTCCCGTCTGCTGTTAAGGTCAAAGACAACAATGGTAACCACCCCCATCTGCCTGCTGCCTACCATGCACCAGCTCTTGGCCATGCGCTTGACGTGCACTATCAGTCATCTCGTGAAAGCCCTTCGAGGAAGGTTCTATTATTAGCCCCATTTTACAGCTGGTAATACTGAAACACAAAGAGGTAAAGCAGCCCAAGGCAACACAGCCACAGTTGGAACCCAGGTCTGCCCGACTACCTGCCCCAGCCTCTACCACTTTCCTCTTCCCTCCTTCAACGGTGACAACCTGCATCACACAGCTTAGCAAGTGATCATGAGATTCCATACCAGACAAGACAAAAAGCTGCTGAAAATGATGAGAAGCTTATCAAGGGATTCGTTTTCATTGCCCAAAAGCAGGTTTTATGAAACGGTTGCTTTTTTCTCTGCAGAATGTGCCTAAAATTGGGGGCATAAATGTTTTTCACTTACTCTAATTTTAATTGTATAAGGGGAAAAAATCCTGTCTTTAAACAACAACAAAAAAGCCTTTTTGAATAATCACTCCTTGATTTTTGGGGGGGAAGGGATTTGATATTTCAATTTCGATCTGAAATTTCGAACATCAGATATTTGCAGCTGAAGGCATTTCTCCCTTCTCTCATCTAGATAGTTCTCCCTTCCTCTCTCACACCTACCTGTCATGTGTATTGCCAGCTGCTGCAGACAAACTCCTACATTCTGCAGGCATGGCCTCTTACAGATACACACAGCTCCAACTCCCCGGTAGACACACCCCAGCCACTGTCAAAGAGCTTTTAAGTATCATATCGCCACACACATCTTCAGCACCACCCTGCACACTGACATTAATTCTTCCACATTTTGAAAATGACTTTTTTTATGAGACACTGCAAGTTCCTTATTTAAATGCCCCAAGAATCAGAGTTTATTATTATTCAGGTGACCTAATTTTTTTAATCACTTCTTCTAGTGCAATAATGATTTCCTAGAGTTTTACTCCCCAGGAAAGCTCTACTCTCAGCTTCTGCCGTCCTTTGAGATTATGGGCACTTAAAAGGAAGAATGCCTTATGACATGTACTTTTTGTTTTAAATCCAATTTTGCTTTTCATTAAAGTAAGGAGAAAAAAATAAGTGTTCTCATTTTCAAATGATTCTGTCTTGCTCATAGGTTTCAGTCATTCAGCTGAATTGGTCAAGTTCATGATACGTCTTCCCAGGAGCCTGGGCCAGCGTGTGGTGGCTGAGACTACACTGAAGATCACAGAGGATGGCCTGCAAGTTTTCAAAGCATCTTCTGTTAAACTGGCTTGATTTAAAATCAATTTACTCAATGGTAAAAAATTCACCTGAAATATGAGATGTCCCTATTTTTCTCCACATACCTTAGGATTTGGAAAAATTTAAATGTATGCAAGACATTATACTTGCTGAAAAGTTAAAAAACAGGGCAAAAAAATAAGTTAAGACGATCCAAAATCTTGCCCTCCAGCGATATTCTGTCATATCTCTCTCCCAATTCTCCTGTGCAGATATGAAAATCACGTTTGCAATCCCGATGACACAGCATTCAAGCGCTGTGTGTGGGACTCTCCACTAAGCACTGTAAACGGACTGCCTTGTTTGATCCATGCAGTAGACCAGAAAACAGGAATTATTACTGCTCCCATTTCACAGATAAAGAAAAAAGCTGAGTTATTAGGGACAAGTGACTTGGCCTCTGCTTTAGTCTGACAGCTGTAAACAACAGAGCTGAGGTTCAGATTTAGGCACCCCAACTCCAGGGCCCACACTTGAACACCAGGCCACACTACCACTTAGGACACACGCAGTAACAGGTGTAACTTCTTTTTTTCACTTGAGCACATCAGTGTGTACTCCATCGTGGGTCTCCATCATCTTAAATGGCCCCACAACATTCCACTGAGTACACAGAGCATAATTTAACCAATCCCCTTCTGATGGCTGTCTCCACTGTTTCACTAGCGTGAACGCAGCTACACATGTGTGTGTGTGTGTGTTTACGCACTCATCAAGTTATTTCTACTGGATATTTTAAAAAGTGGATGGCTTAGTCACAGTCGTATCTTTCTTTTCTTAACAGCTGTCAATATGTGTTTGCAGATACAGGGAAAAGGCAGGTGGATTTGAATTTTGCTTTACTCCAAATATCCTTGTTTTGTAGCAAGGTCTCTTTTTCCCTCACAAAGAATAAATTCTCAACCATCAACGAGAAGACAACAGAAGCTTCATCTATCACAGTTATTGCGACAATCTGAAACTGGTGTTCCACTGAAATTGCTTCTCAGTCTTAGGGAAGAAAAAGAGTATTTCTGCTATGATTCTGACTTCACTTTAATCCCTGACAATGCTTCAATTAGACAAAAAAGAAAAGAAAAAAAATTTATAAGAGCAATTACGTATCTTGAGTTTCACTTTCCTTCCATAAAATGGAGAAAATATTATCTGCTTTACGACTTTATTAACTTATTATCAACACAAAAGGAGTGCATGAAGGTTAGTGAAGAGGCAATGAAGCCTGCTGGCCCTGGAGTCGGATTCAATGGGTTTGTGTCCAGTCACTGCCACTTTCTAGCTGTGTGACCTTGTGTAGTTATTTGGCCTCTCTGGGCCCCTACATCCCCCTCCCAGAGTTGGTAAACAAGGCAAGGCAGGAAAAGTGCTGAGCGCAGAACCAGTCACAACAGTGAGCCGTTATGAAAGGGCCCTGATTATGTCCCTGGGCACACAGGCGTAGGGCTTGTTACGACACAGAAGAGAGGAGCCCTCCTTGGTGGTGAGCTTCACACTGATGCCACCTGGCAGTTACCTCGGGGGCATGGTAGGAGATGCACTGGAAGATCCAGTCCATGGCAGGCGAGTACAAGGGGAGGTAGGATGGAAGCTCCACTCCCTGGAGCACCAGCTGGTTCTGGACAGTATCGCCGTGAATCTACAGGAGACCAAATAAACACTCAAAAGAAGGGGAAGTCACATAATAAACGAATAGCATGCAACTCACAGACTGCGCATATCTGCAAGCATCTGGATGGCCCCGAGAGAAATAGCCTGGTTTCTCAGGGTTTTTTTAAACTAGAAAAAAGCACACAAAGTTTCCCATGTCACCAGGCTGAGCTGTTCTGGGAATGTGTGCTGTGCAGAGAAGTAACCTGATAAAACTGGAGCCAGCAGATGCTAAGAAGAAAGGCTGATCAACGCGAGATGTTTCCTGGTAACACATGCATATTAACCCTCTCTGCTTGTTCAGTACAATCAGCACGTTTTAACTGTGTGTAACAGACTCGAGTGTAATTTTATAGGGTTTACACATTCAAAGAACTTTAAGGCAATCTCGGCTTGGAAAACCAACTGGGTTTTATGAATCTGTGATCATGTAGCTATTACATCAATTAGCTGCGCTGACTGATAGTGTACTCTTACCTGTTTGAATGTGAGGAGGAAGTCAAAGAAGTTCTTATCGAGGCTTTCTTTGAGATGTGGAGCCACTTCCATGCCCACCTGTAGCCAATCAAAATGAAATTACCTTGACTATGGAGAAACAGGTTGTAAATAACATATACAGTGTGATGTCATTTTTGTAAATTAAAAATATACATATAGACAGATATAGGCAGAGAGGTCCAGCAAGTTAACTTTTATTCTTTTTGCTTACCTGTTTTCTTATTCAATAAGCATATCTTGCTTTTATAAGAAAAACCGCAGAAGCTATTTTTAATGAAAAAAGGGCAACATTTGCCGTAATCATCTTAGCAATTTCCCAAAGGTAATGAAAGTATGACTGAACAGATGACCAAGGGAACAAATCAATACAGCACTAAGGAGAAATGTACTCTCAAGATCATGTATACTATATACTCTTCCTCTCTAAAAAATGATAAACACACATGTGGCTGTACTTATTAAATGAAGCAAAAAGATTCTGGTATGTAAGAGAGTCAGCTGGGACTTCACTGTTGCATTGTTAAAATACATGGATTCATTCTTTGCTGGGCAGTCATGGAAGCAGACATAAATTTTGATGTATTTTAAGCCGGTTTTTATTAGACAAGCATGAAGCCTAACAATGCTGTAATCCACTGGTTCCTTCGTTCATTGTTTTAAAAAGATGGTAACATTTTCAGCTGAAAAAATTTGCTAATCATAGAGAAGGTGGCCAGAGCCCTAGGGCTGGATGGAAAAGTGAGGGTCTCAGCTATGGCAGGGAGTGCAAGTATTTAAAACAAAACAAAGCATCATGATGTTCCTTAAACTGAGCTCCTCAGAATACACCTCAATTCCACACTGCTGCTTTAGCATGAAAACAACTTTGTAAGGGGAGTTGCTTTCTGGGACCTGGTTCCTTCCAAGGGGGACAGATTCCTGCCACTCACCTCCCCCCCTACCCAGAGGTCATTAAAATTCACGATAACAAGGTTTTTTAGATGTCTGCAAAGAATTCCTTTGAGAAGAATTATGCAAGATCCACTGGGGCGGTAAATTCCAAGGGCATCTCTATGGCTGTTGGGGACGCTTCCAAGGACAGGCACAGAGATTAAAAAAAAATACTAACAACAAATGTCAGATCCACTTCTACTGTGTTCTGATTCTATTGTCTTTCCTTCCACTAATCATTTTGTAGAAAAGGCAATAATTACCTGTTAGGCGACAGCAAAAAAAAAAGCCCAGTGGACAAGCAGTGGAGAGGAACTGAAGGGGCTATGACTTAGGAGTTAATCATACTTTCCTTTAATAAGCAGCTTTGAGGTCCCCCATGCCCTGACTACTCAGTGCCTTTGTGGGGTTTTTTTTGCGGTACGCATGCCTCTCATTGTTGTGGCCTCTCCCATTGCGGAGCACAGGCTCCGGACGCGCAGGCCCAGCGGCCATGGCTCACGGGCCCAGCCGCTCCGCAGCATGTGGGATCTTCCCGGACTGGGGCATGAACCCGTGTACCCTGTATCGGCAGGCGGACTCTCAACCACTGCGCCACCAGGGAAGCCCTGACTTTGTGTTTTGTTTATGTCTTCCCATAAAGCCAAATGAGCAGCTTGGAAATCTGCTTGGGTCTAAAAGATTTCTACCTAGAGTAGCAAGGGTAGTTACTCATGATTTCCATCTGCTGTTTCTGCCTGCCTGGCATTCATTCCCTTTGTTTCTGGAATCAGTAAAGTGGATTTGTCTTCGGGAAATCAAACTTCCCTCTCAGACCAGGTCTGTGGCAGAGCTGGACCCGGCCGACCCTGAGCTGCAGGGGTGGGCACGTGACCCAGGCTCAGTCCGTAGGTATATCCCATCCCATGGCCACAGTGACTGGTCTATCTATGGACAAGGGACCCAAGGTGGTGCAGTGAGTTTCTGCCCTGAAACTCTGGCTGGAACTACTGCGGAAAAGGCACTCTTGCCACTGGAGTTCCTAAGTCAAGAGGATGGAGGTCTTTCCACCATATGGAAAAAGAAAGCCTCAGAGTGCAGTCACACAGAGGAGAGCAGAGCTGAGCAATGAGGGAGGAGACAATTCTTGACATGGTTTGGGGGCCCTGGGTCTGCCATGCATGCACTACCTCAGGCTCTTCAGACGCAACGGCCAACAATTTCCCCCCTTTTGCTTCAAAGTACTATGAATTGGGGTTTTGCCACTTGCAATTGAAAGAATCCTTACTAATGCACACTGTCTCCTTCTTTTTATATCAGAAGATTTTCAGTAACTACCCAACCAGGGAAATCAGTGCTCTGCCTAAATTGACACAAATGATTTCAGATATAGTGCATCTCATCACCAGCTTTCCTCGGGTGGGTCTGTAATTTCTCCTCATTGCCACGGAGTTTTAAAGTTGCATCTGTCATGCAAAGACACGTTATATGCAACAAATATCATCTTTCATTAGGTTGTGTACCTTACTTCAAACTTTAAAGCTGGAACAGGTTTGTAAGGAATGAATATTTCCACCCACGTTCTGATTTCTGCTTAATAACTGTGTGTCACAAAACACACGGAGACTCTAGATCCTTATTATTCTACTATTACTGACGTCAAGGTGAGTTCAAAGAATGTGAGGTGTCCTACAAGGGGAAAGGCAGCAGAGCACAAATACACAAGTGATAGTATCCTTTCATCCTACCGCAGGATCCAGCAGCATTTTGCACAGAATAGGCCCTCAGCAAACACTGACACGGCTGGAGCGTTCAAGCTCCCGATATTCCAAAGCTGAAGCTCTAGGAAACGTATCTGATATTCCTGCATGAAAAATCCACGCCAAGTTTCAAGCAGATGGCAATGCGTAAATGCTTCGGCCCCGGTTACTACGAGGGAGCAAGTGCCCTTTAATGGAAAGCTTTTTCTTTCTTTCTTTTTTTCTTTTCTCCCTTATCAGGGAGTGGACCTATAAAAAGTATCCTTCCTGAGGATGTCTGCTACTCACTCTGAGGGCAATGACTGTTTGATTTCTTTGTGACACTGGAGACCACAGGGCTTGTCATTTGTTAGACGTCACATAAAAGAAGCAGATCACAGGCTACGGTCCTCGCCTTCTGATTTCTTGGCACTGGAAGTCTGGGGTTCATCAGGACCCTAAAGAACAGGGGCAATAACCCCTCTCTAAAGGTGAACAACGCCAACGGAACTAGCAAGGGGGACTCCACAGAAAGCTACCAGAGGCAAAGGCCCCATGTGAGTTGAAGAAAAACGAGTGTAAACTCTCCACAGGGTGCATTCTTCATAAATGAAAAACTTACTAGTTTTAAGTAGGAGCTTCACGGTGCTTTAAAGGAGAGAAAGGCTGAGTGATTTACAATCCTCACCAGCAGAGCAGCCCTCCAAGGCCAGGCGGCACAGACCCTGATGCCTGCCGTCACCAGAGCCTCTCCCTGCCAGAGAGCCCTCACCAACTCGCGCTCCAATCCAACTCTTTAATACAGAGACCAAAAATCGAATAAAACAATCGAATTCAAAGACAAAGGGAAAGCATGTTTCGAGTCAATGAAAAGCAACCTATCAGCCGAAAGGCTCTGGGAGCCTCCTTCCCAGCAAGAAGGGAGAAACAATTAGTTCTGAAACTTAGTTCGTTTCTAAGAAGATGACCTTAAACACCCCCTAATTAGAGTTACTGGTAAGTGGGTCTACTTTGAAATTAATTTTTAAAAGGAATCCTACAGTTCCGCTTTCTGCGAACAAGCTGTGCTCTAAAATTAGCAGCTAATAAAGTCCTTCTTCCAGTGACTGGTGAGGTGGTGGGGAGGGAGAAGCGTGACCATTAGAGGAGACAGGACGCGGTCACAGGCGCGAGTGCAGGGACGCAGCTTACCCTGCACAGGTAGGCCCTGGCGTACACCGATACCAGAGGGTCCCCGATCCCTCGGACCATGCAAGTCAGCCGGGGCAGACACTCTGAAATCCCCCTGTTAGAGACAAAAAGACAGCAGCATTACACCTCGTGGGAGAACTCTCTGTTCTTTCATTTTTTTTTAATAAAAAAAGCTAGACTTCCTAAATGCAGGGGGGAAAATCAAGCTTCGGAACCAAACCAAGGTCAAAGTTTGAGTCTTCTAAGGCCATGTAACAAGTCTTTCTCTCTCACCACGATTCATACTTTGAATGGTTTCTTTTATCTTTACCATTTGCTCAGTGCTGGAGTCTAACCTTCACTCTTTTCCTGCTTGAGGTCACATTTATTTTACTAATTTAACGATTTTTGTCCCCCGATTATTTTCCATTGACAGCTCACTCCTTGACCTTCTTGATATTTTCGTCGTATCCATATTCCTTTGGTACTGATTTGCGCCCTGTGCCCCATCCCTTCCTAGCACCTGACACCCAGCACCTCAGGCTAACATCCGCATCCCCCTCAGTGTGAACTGTGACTTATTTATTCCTCCTGCCAAGCGGGACTTCCATCTGCCTTGGGCATTATTCTCCCCCAACTGGTGAGGCAAAATAACTCTTTCTTCAGCACCACGGTATCCCCACAAACTCCCCCAGGAATTCCCAGATCCCAATCAAACACATTTGGTACACATTCTAAATCCAACCCAACTATTCCTCAGAGCTCCGTGAGTCAGCCCATGGCTTTGAGGAGTTGATTATCTAGACGGGATCCAACACCACTCAGTCTTTCAGCAGCTCTGCAGAAAGCAGATCTGGTTTCTCCCGGCTCTGCAAAACTACTCTCAGTACAATGCCCGAGGTGACCCAGAGTAGCAAAGGGCTTAGGGGCAAAGGCTTTTTTTCCTTCTGACATCATCTTGGACAGCAGCCGCAAAGACAATGAGTGAGGGCCCATGGGTGTCGCTCCCAGTGTGGTGTGTCCAGCTCACCAGACCCTCACAGACCCCTTCTTAGGGCCTTGTTCACAGAGGAGACTGGGGGTCAGAGATGCTAAGTAACTTTCTCAAGACCACACAGCTAGTAATAGCAGAGCTAGGATTCAAATACAGTTGAGCTGAACTTCCATGAGTTAGTCAACCAACCGCTCCCAGCTTGAGTTTTCTTCTCTGTAAAATGGAGATTAAAAAACTATCTCTACTTTAAGTTTTCATTTGGATTAAACGAGAAAATGGATGGAAGGTGCTTAACACCAGATCTGCTACACACTAAGTACTCAAAGAATGACAGCTACTATGACATCGCCATTAGCATGTGTGTGTATGTGTGTGCACAGGCATATATGAGCGAGAAAATTTTTGGAACTGTATGGTCCCGGACTTTTAACAAGAGCCTTACGTTTTGGAGAGGAACTTGTTACACTTCAGGATGGATGCTTCCACATAGCTACAGAAACGTTCTGTTAAGGAAGACATTTTCCAGATGGTCTGTTCCCTATGGGGAAAAGCCTAAGCTATTCATGCAGAGAACTTGGTGTGTCTTCAAGAGAGGGGGCCACAGTGCCTCTCAACAATCCAGAGAATTAAATTAGTGAGTGGCTTGTGGTTTCTATATTTGGTTTTCAAGGTTTTATATTTATTTATAGTAAAATCTGGAAAACGTTGTACGCTGATGTATGGTCGCATGCTGAAATTTAAACTGGGTTTTGAGCGTTTCCAGTTGAGGCTTTATGGGGAAAAGGATGCAACACAGAGAACTAAGATTCCATTTGTGTATAAGTTGAATTCTCTGTCCTTCAACACTGGTGTTTGTGCAGAGAAGCTTGACCCTGTTCCTTTCAAGTTCTTGAAACCAGAGAAAACACAAAAAGATGAAGCATTTTAATTGAGAAAATTAATGTGGGAATGTTCCTCAGGGAAACAAAAGCCTGGTACATGGCACTATAGTCAAAGTAAAAAAACAGAAAACTGGGGAGAGCCAGAGTCCAAGGACCTCGTGGACAATGTGGCTGGCCCTGTACTTCCAGGCTAGCAACCGTAACAGAACTGCATTTTCAACAGGAATTTCAGGGCAGCCCATTACATGGCTTCTATTAGCAGTGCAACTCTTGCAGCCTATCTTTAAAACCATCAGACAGAAAAAAAGGATACAATCTCGGAATGAGTTCCCTGATGGAAGCAATCTTGAAAAACCAATTTAAGCATGTTTCTTTGCCTGTGTCATTTACATTCTCTGGAGAGAAGTGATCTGTAAAACAAAAATAATATCTATCAGCCCCTAATTCTTGGGATCTGTTAGAGCTGCTATGAGTCCTAGGACAAAAAAAAGTTACAATGGAGCAGAAGAAGGGGTGGGGCACCCAGTCCTTCTATGTTTTTCCTTCCAAATATCATTATTATTAGGAAACAACTGGTGGCAATGATAGCTGACACACAAAGGCTTTCTAAGTGCCAGGCGCCGTCCACAGTGTATAGACATCAGCTCACCTAATCCCCACAAGAACCCTCCAAGTTATATACTTTTATTGTCCTCTTTCATAGACACAGAGGGCAAGGCACAGAGAAGTTTAGGGACTTGCCCAGGGCACACAGGAAACCGACGTAAGAGTTCCTTTTGGGCCTGCCATCTGCGGTGGCACCGCCGCCAATATGCAGATTTTTGTGAAGACCCTGACGGGGAAGACCGTCACTCTCGAGGTCGAACCCTCGGATACGACAGAAAATGTAAAGGTCAAGATCCAGGACAAGGAAGGAATTCCTCCTGACCAGCAAAGACTGATCTTTGCTGGCAAGCAACTGGAAGATGGATGTACTTGGACCACAACACTCAAGAGGAGTCCACTCTTCATCTTGTGTTGAGATTCCGTGGTGGTGCTAAGAAAAGGAAGAAGTCGTCTTACACCACTCCCAGGCAGAACAAGCATAAGAGAAAGAAGGTTAAGCTGGCTGTCCTGAAACACTATGAGGTGGAGGAGAACGGCAAAATCAGTCGCCTTCGTCGGGAGTGCCCTTCAGGTAAACGTGGTGCCGGAGCTTTTATGGTCAGCCACTTTGACAGACATTATCGTGGCAAATGTTGTCTGACCTATTGTTTCAACAAACCAGAAGACAAGTAATTGTGTATCGGTTAATAAAAGACATGAACTAATGAAAAAAAAAAAACAGACGTAAGAGTTAGAATTCAACTCAGGCAGTCTGGCTCCGCAGCCTATATTCTTAGCCACTGCCTCTAATTTAATCCAGAGGTTCTTGGTGTACCCACCAGTAATTATGGTGATACTACTGAGAATTCCAGATGCTTGAGGAACCTGCAACTGTAATATTAAATGTGATCAGTGTTTGTGCTCTAAATATCACATGGACCAGACTTGAAAGGTAAAGCAAGACTCTGAGGCGAGAAACCAGCCAGAGTTAGGCTGCCAGCTCAATATGGCACTAAGACTTGAGTCACTTTGTGGCAAAACTGCCACTTTCCCCGCTTATCTACTCTCTTCCTCTTTAATAGAACTCTCATTTTCTGCTGGGCATACGGCCATCCTTGCAGCTCAGTGTGGCCATGTGACCAAGTTCTGGCCCCAGGATATAAACAAAAGCGCAAGGTCTGGGAACTAGCTGTAAGGGAAAGGGCTTGATCTTCGTTCTTTCTTCCTTCCTGCCAGCTAGAATGCAGATACGACGGCTGTGACCTCCATAACCATCTCGAACCACAAGAGCAAGACCGAAGTCGGGATTGTTGGCACCACGGGCTGGCTGCCCACTAGCCCTCATCTTCCTTACTGTGATTTGGAGTTTTCTGGCACTGACAACCAAGCCCAGTCATGACACACATCTTAATAAGGAATGGAAAAGAGTACGGAAAAATGAAAACAAAAACAAACAACAAACAACTCATCAACTCCAAGAAGGCCATTGTTGAACCCTTACATGAAAACGATTTCTTCTAAATGATTCCCACACAGATTGAGCCCGATCCCGCCACTGGGTGTGCTTTACCCTTTCAGGATTCAATCAAAACAGGAGAAATTAATTACTATAGAACGTAACGGATGAGCATTAGCTTGCTGGCTGGTCTCACCTTGCTGTTCAGTGGCTCATTGTTCGTCCCTGACTCTACTTTCTGCTATTTGGTGGTACACCATTAAGGTGATCAAAATATCTATGGAATCAGCAAAAAGATAAAACTCTAGGTACTTCACGAGCTGAGAACAGTCACTAATCACAACGGCAGATATTTTGGAATTGCAATCTCAAGGATTCGTCTATTTTTGGACGTTCTGGCATGCTTCATTCATTCGAGAATTCTTCACTTGCCATTTTCAAAGGGAAGGGAAATTACCATTTTCCCTTTCCTGGCCTGAACCCGTGCACTTCAAAGTAACTTTTTTTCAAGTTCCAAGAGATCCAGACAGGAAAAGATAAGGGTTATTCTTAAATTCGTTTGTCAATCTTGCCTTTTGGAAAAGGGAGAGGTGGGGTTAATTTCCCTTCATATGACCAAATCATGTGACTTGAGACCCAAAAGCAAAAATAAGTCTCTGAGGTCATCTAAGAAAAACTCTTGCTTTTCAGTTGAGGGAATGGAGTGCAGCAGCAAAGGGTGGGATGACAGGGATTCAGTCTGCCAGAGAGAGCTGGACATCACACCAAAGGCAAGTTGCCCTGCATGTACACATTGACTAAAAGCTATACAATAATCTTCATATGCAATATAAAGGCTTTAGGCTTTCCTTCCAGCTCAAGGAATAATTCAGGAAAAGGATTATGTTATGCAGCACTTTAAAATGTTATAGAAAAAAGTAAATAAACAAAACTGGAAGAAAAAAAATGTTACAGAAAACTCAATATTACATTACTTCATTTGCTCAATGCAAACGTCTTAGGAACCAACTAAAAGTGGTACTCTAGGCTCCAGGCAGATAACAGCACATAAGAGAGACCCTGCCCTAATGAAGCTTACATTCCAGTGGGGGAAGAAACATAATAAACACAGAAAGGAATAAGCATGCAAACAAGATAACGTGCAATAGCAGTCAACACTATGAAAGGTATAAAACTAGGTATGGAATAGAGAGTGACCTGAGTTAATCTGGCAGGGGGGATTCATTAGACAGGGTGTCAGTCAGAGAAGTCTCCTGCAGATGGAGCATTTGAGCTGAGCCCTGAATTATAAAAAGGAGCTAGCCATGCTTAGATGTGGAGGAAATGTATTCCAGGAGGAAGAAACAGCAAGTGCAAAGGCCCTGTGGTAGGTATGACCTCTGATGTGGTCAAAGAACAGGAAAGGGAGCCAAAGTGGTGAGAGCAAGAAGGGGGGAAGCAGGCATCACAAACCAGGTCATGCGGGGTTGCAGCCTTGGTGAGGAGTCTGAGAGTTTTTCTAAGTATGACAGAAACTCCCTGAAGAGCTCTGAGCAGAGGAATGGCGTGGCATGACATGACCTATACTTCAGTGCTTGAGCTGCTACGTGGAGAATGAATTCAGAATTTGGAAATTAATTAAGAAGAGGCTTTGATGTAACAAAGACCAAAGATATTTTCCTCTAGTTCTCACTTATTTTTCTATTATGGTGTTTCTTTTTTCAACCCTAACTTCTGTGGATATTTTAGGAGGAGGGAGGACACCAGCGACTCTAGTTCTCTTTCATTTGCCAAGTCTCTACCCTGGCAGTGAGAGGTCTCTTTACATAACAAGGCTTATAGGGGTGCCACGTCACCTTAATATGTGCCTGAAAGGCCAGGTCAGTTAAGGACATTGCTTATCCAGATGCAGCTTACATCAGCCATGGAGAAAAACTGAAGATAGGAATGCCCCCAGTTGATGAGGAGAGCCACAACACAATAAACCCAAGTTATTTCTCCCAACATGGAAACAGAACTGTTTTAGCACTTAGAGTACATTGCCTCTTCAGTCATATGCTGGATTAAGAAATGTTGGGGGAAAACTACACAACTAGTAGCATATACTTTCCGTGAACCCAAAGGACACTGGTATCTTTCTGAGGTCATAAGAGCTATGCCTTAGTTAAAACTCCTGAAGGTAAAGGGCTCGAATACTAAGTTCACAATCTGAACTTGATTCAAATGGAAAGAATGAGTACACACGCCACCGGACTTCTCTCTCCACATAATTTCTTTGGGCAGAATTCTGCATAGTAGGTTTCAAAGCTTTCTTCATGATAACTGTTAAGAGTCATCCCCAACATTATTGATGTTTTTGAGAAAAGTTTGCCCCTCTCCCTTTCAGGTTCTGGGAAGCAGAAAACACATGCAGATGAAGATTTTAACTGAAAGGGGGGAAAATGAAATTATTTTCAAGAAAGCAAAAGCCCGATTCAAGGTAAAAAAAAAAAAAAAAAAGGTATTTTGGGAGGGAAGAATTTAGTGATAAACGTGCTAATTAGTATATTTAGATAAGAACTAAAAGTGAACACGAAAGTAGCCTTTTATTCTGAATTTTTATAGTTTAGGTAGGGAGAAGGTTATTAGTAATTCTTCCTTAACTAGCCCTAAAATGTTGTTTGTATAGTTAGTGAAAACTAAGAGGAAGGAAAACTATTGCAATAGGTGCAAACACAAATGCCCTTAGGGGCCAGTCAGGTAATATAAATATTTTTAAGCAGTTAGGTATACAACAATAGGAAGAAGTAGAACCTATAAGAAGAAGCATTTTAAAAAATACTGTTATAGCCAAAGAAAACACCTATCTGAGTTTATTTCTGCCTGCAGGCTAAGAATTTACTGCTGCTGGTATAGCATATGGAAGAAAAGTTGGCAAGTGTAAAATAAATGCACCCGAGTTTCCCAAATCCTTAAGTTGACAGAGAAGCCTTTCCATCAGGCTTGTCCCTGCCTCCAAGTCTTGAGAAGCCTAGAATGTGGGAGGAGCTGTTGGACATATATACACTACCAAATGTAAAATAGGTAGCTAGTGGGAAGCAGCTGCATAGCACAGGGAGATCAGCTCGGTGCTTTGTGAACACCTAGAGGGGTGGGATAGGGAGGGTGGGAGGGAGGGAGACGCAAGAGGGAAGAGCTATGGGAACATATGTATATGTATAACTGATTCGCTGTGTTATAAAGCAGAAACTAACACACCACTGTAAAGCAATTATACTCTAATAAAGATGTAAAAAAAAAAAAAACATTGCAGGTATGACGTGGTGGAGGGGAGGGTCTAGAGCAGCAGTGTCCAGTGGAAATATCATGTGAGCAGCATTCAAAAGCTAAAACAAAACAGGTGAAATTTTAACAATTTACTTCATTTAATCCAATTCATCTAAAGTATCAGTTCAACATGTAATCAACTTAAAAATTAGTGAGATACTTCATGGTCTTTTATTTGTATAAGTCTCTGAGGGACTTCCCTGGTGGTCCAGTGGTTAAGACTCTGCACTTCCACTGTAGGGGCCATGGGTTTGATCCCTGGTCGGGGAACTAAGATCCCGCATGCCACTCAGTGTAGCCAAAAGAAAAAAAAAAGTCTCTGAAATCCAGGGTATTTTTTTTTTTTTATACTCACAGCACATCTCAGTTTGGACTGGCCACATCTCTAGTGTTCAAGAGCCCCACGTGACCAGTGGCCACCATATTGGATGGCACAGGCCCAGCGCTAAGAACCAGGCTCTCGCTAGCTGGTGGCAGGTCTGTGGGCAAGTCCCTGACTCTTCCCCACTGGGTTTGCCCACCTACAATGAGACACGGTGATTCCTAAGAGCTTTTCTAACCCTAAAGGTCTGTAGAGTTCTTTCTCTCTGAGAAATGTACATATTAAATAGTTTTTAACAATATAGATAGATGGAAGGAAGGAAGGAAGGTAAGAAAGGGAAAAAAAGGAAAGAAAGAGAAAAGGAGAGAAAAAAGAGACACAGTGAAAGAGAGCAAAAGAGAGAAAGAGAAAGGAAGAAAGGAAGGAAGGAAGGAAGGAAGGGGGAAAGAAAGAGACAGAAAGGCAAGAC
Organism: Orcinus orca; assembly: GCF_937001465.1. NCBI lineage: Eukaryota > Metazoa > Chordata > Mammalia > Artiodactyla > Delphinidae > Orcinus > Orcinus orca. Next base: position 64,901,231 of record NC_064574.1, on the reverse strand, counting down.
AGATAAACAGACAAAAAGAAAAGAGGTCAAATTACGGGTACTGTCACATGCCATCTCTTCATCCTCCAGGGAAGTGCCGCTGCTAGAAGCAGAAGGAGGTGGGATGAAGGTGGAGTGAGCTTGTTCTAACTTGTACAGATAAGCGCGCTTCCTCTCAGCAGCGCTAGGAACTTGAAAGGAAGAATAAGAGGGAAAGGACGCTGTTGCTGGGCGTTCCATGCTGCTGGCCCCATCATCATCATTTATGTGACAAAAGACATTTGTGATCTAGCTGTCCCATTATAACCTCCTGAGAGTTTAAAACTGAGTGGCAATAAATTTAATGCAAACATCACTTGGGCAGAGAATGTAGATTCAAAGCATCTGTTATTATTGATTTATTTGACATTGTTCCTTAATATAAAGTTGATTTTAATAAGTTATTTGCTTCTTAGGAAAAACATATAGGAAAAATATTTAAATGTCCAGCAGCAGAGAACTTGAAGTTGGTATAAAAGTTCAGTTGAATCTAATTGTAATACCTCTTCATTCTTGCAGATTCAAATTACTTGCCCAAATCCCTAGCTGGGCTGTTGGAAAAATCTAATGTTTTTTGAAGACTGAGATGATCAGAAATACGTAAAGGCGTTTCTTTAACTTTTAACACAAAACAAACAAACACAAAACCTTTATTTCAGGTCTCAACAAATCCTGACTTGATATAAACCTTCTAATCCTGACTTGAGGGCAGCATGAAACCCATGGAAAAGCTAAGACATTACCTGGTAAGATGCTGTGGTTATCCATACACATGGAAAAGATGCGCTCGTATACCAGCTTTCCTGGGGAGAAAAGGACATATGGTGTCAGCATTGTGCCCTTCAGAAGCAAACAATAAATTAATGTTTGTTAATTAGGGACAGAGACGGTGGCGTCTCCCATATGAGCTTCTACTTGTGATAGTATGCTGCCACCTAGTGGGACAAATTTTTAGCCATGATTCTTTTTTAATTTTAGATTTTTAATTAAAAGAGGGGACTTTCTGCTCTAGGCAGAAAAGTGATCCTTCACTTATGCTAAGCAAAATATGTCAGACAGAAAAAGACAAATACTGTATGATTTCACTTGTATGTGGAAACTAAAAAACAAACAAACAAAAAAGAACAAATATAACAAAACAGAGAGTCATAGATACAGAGAACAAACAGGTGGTTGCCAGTGGGGAGGGGAAGGTGAGAAATAGGTGAGAGAGATAAATGAGTCATGGGTATGAAATATATGGTGCGGGGAATATAGTCAATAACTATATATGATCTTTGTAAAATGACAAATAGTAACTAGACTTATCATGGTGATCATTTTGAAATGTACAGAAATATCAAATCACTGTGTTGTGTAACAGGAACTAACAAAGGTCAATTATACTTCAAAAAGAAACAAACAAACTCATAGCAAAAGAGATCAGATTTGTGGTTATCAAAGGTTGGGGGGAGGGGGAATTGGATGAAGGCAGTCAAAAGGTACTAACTTCCAGTTATAAGATAAATAAGTGCTAGGGATGTAATGTACAACATGATACATATAATTAACACTGCTGTACGCTATATATGAAAGTTAAGAGAGTAAACCCTAAGAGTTCTCATCATAATGAAAAAAAATTTTTTCCATTTCTTTAATTTTGTGTCTATATGAGAGAATGGATTTTCACTGAACTTACTGTGGTAATCAGTTCATGCTGTATGTAAGTCAAGTCATTATGCTGTACTTCTTAAACTTATACAGTGTTGTATATCAATTATATCTCAATTAAACTGGAAGAAAAACCCCCCAGATTTCCTGCTCCTTCACAAACTATGTGCCAAAAATGACCCACATCCCTCTAGGATAAAAATGAGCTTGAATAGATTAGTAGCTGCCCCCTGAAAACTACCCAGTTTGCCAGTCTCCACTGCTCCCTACTGTCTTTCATCAACAGCCTGCTTCACGCACTTACGTAATCTGCCTGGTACCCAGAAGCACTGGAATTTGAGATTCATCTAGGTATACAAGTTCTACAAGGGCAGAGATTTGTACCTGTTTTGTTCACTGACATATTCCCAGTACCTAGGTCAGTGCCTGACATACAGCGGGTGCTTCATCTTTGTTGGATGGATAGATGAACATATTTTAGGTTGTGTGGGTCAGAGATCACCATTGCAACTACTCAACTCTGCTACTGTAGCTCAAAAGCAGCCATAGACAATAGGTAAACAAATGGATGCGGCTGTTTCCAATAAAACTTTACTTACAAATACAAGTGTGCAGTCTGGACTTGGTCTACAGGTCAGCCTAGCACAAAAAGTTTTATGTATTCTGTATGAATGTTATTTTGGAAAATGCTATCAATATTCAAAGGATAAAAGTTACAGTTCTATTCATTTTCTGGACCTTCCCAAATCACCTTTGATGTTGAAAGTATTTTCCCATGCCTATTTTCCCCCGCACAACCCCACCATTCAGGGCTACAAAGAACCACACCCCTTGTCCATACGCAGAAAAAGACAGGAGAGTTATAGGATCATTTCTGGTCAAAGAACGTGAAATCAAATGACATCATCAAGCAATGACAGAATGCTAGGTTAACATGCAGGAAGCCAGCCAAGCTGAGAAGAGCCCTAGATGCCTCTCCCAGGGTGGACTACCTACATTACCATCACCAAAAGACACCTGTTAAAAATGTCCATTCCTGGGGCCCACCTCAGGGCCAGTGAAAAAGAATATTCCGGGGGGTGAAGACTAGGAATATGAATTTTGAATAACCTTAATGGGAAATTCTTATACACACTCAAGTGTGAGAACCATTGATTCAGGCAGGCGCTGTGGGTCTCTGAGCTAGAACTTGCCTTAGGTGTGGGAATCTCTAACAACTGCCAAAAGCCTCCCTCCTCCCTCTAAGCCAGGGGTTCTCAACCTTGGCTGAACACTCAGAGCACCTGGGGCACTTGAAAATGCGCTGATGCCTGCGTCTGTTCTCAGAGATGCTAACGCAAACGATCTGGGGCACAGCGTGACCATCAGAAAGAAGTGTTTTTAAAGCTCCCCAGGTATGCAGCCGAGGATGAGAATCACTGCCCCAAACCGTGGATTCAATTTAGAAGTTCCCAGGAAGCCTCAGGGACCAAGCTCCAGTTCTCAAAGCCACCTGCCTTTGTCCTCCTGGCAGGAAGTAACCTGCAGTCACGGGCTCCCCAAGGCAGCCACACCTGATGCCAAGAGAGGCATCCTCTGAGATGAGCACAGAACCCCCGGCACTGGAACTACATGCAGTTTACCTTGGCCATCACACAGCACAGCAAGCCACGCTGGGCAACCATGTAACTCCTCATACCTCCTAGAGTGCGTGGACCGGGCTTAAGAGAACCCAATGCCTTTACTTCCTCCACAAAAAGCTTGCCATCTCTCCAAAACCAGCTTTCTTTTAAAAACGAAAGCACAACTTTTATATTTCACCTTCATATCCCAAGGCCTTTAACCACAAAACCATTTTTGGCCAAAAGAGTTTCGTGAATATTTGTTTTCCTTTGTTAAGTTAGTGGACAACTATTTTGAGAAGTAATACCTGACCCTAGATTTTCTTTCTTGATTCACCTTCTTATAAATCAAGGACACTAATATAGATCGTTAACAACAGTGACGACAGTTAACAGTCTCTGAGCACCTTACTTTGTGCCAGCCACGGCTCTAAGTTGTTCACACTGACCCTGCCAGCTCCTAGAAGAGGAAGGACATCACGTGCTTCCTACACATTCTCTCATTTAATTCTCTCCAGAAACCCCCAGAGGCAAGGCCTATCATGCCCATTTCACAAGTGAAGAAACCAAGGCTCAAGTTCACACAACCCTGTAGGAGGAGAGGCAACGAATGCAGGCAGAGAGACGCCAGAGCCCAGCTCTGTGCTCACTGCCTCCAGGGAAATCCCAGCTAAAGCGCTGCCGCTGCAGACGCCTGGGGCCGTGTCCCGCATCCTTGCCCAGCAAGACGCTCCCACCCTCGGTCAGCCTCGTTCACAACCACTGACCACCAGCAACACATGCACAATGGACCTCAGCACTCGGAGCTGCCACCCAAGCAAGGCCAGTTCCACCCCCTTTTTAAAAGGGGAAAGCTGCTCGTTAGCCCCAAAGCATAACAAAGTGTCTCGAGCACCTGCACACGCAGGCTGCCTCGCGCTCCTGAGGAAAGCTATTCGCAACAGGTCTGGACAAGGGCACCTCTGGGAACGCTTTGAAGAGGTAAAACATGGCCACCATTCAAAATTCAAAAGGCTGCAGGAGGTACTCAATGAAGGTTCTCCCTCAGCCCGTCCTGTCCAGCTCACCGCTCGAGCCACCCTCTGAGGGTCTCCGCTCTTGTTAGCTCCTTGGGGATCCTGCTAATGTTTCTTTAGGCACACGCAAGTGAAAACAACCAAGCGCTCTAAGTTTTCCTCCTTTCTTAAACAAAACGGAACATACCCCACAGCAGTTCTGCATCTTGAGTTTTTCACCTGATAATGTACCCTGGGGATCTTTCCACATTGGAACACAGCACGTCCTCACTCTCAGAGGCCTCCTCGTACTGCTGCATACAGACGTGCCATCGTTTGTTTAACTGGTCTCCTATGGACGGTCACTTGGGTTGTTGGATGAATTCCCAGAGGCGAAGTTGCTGGGTCAAAGGTACACGCATTTGTAGTTTTGTAGAGAGAATTTCCCCCGTGAGCCAAGTACAAGAGAAATAAAGCAGGTGCTCTGACTGCAGAGAGAACTCACTTTGGGTCCCAGCTTTGCCCCTCACTAGCCTGGGGACTTGGACAAGCTGCTTTACTTCCCTGTGCCTCAGGCTCCTCGTCTGTGAAGTGGGGATAATTACAGACCCTGCCTCACAGAGCTGTTATGAGGACGGCATGACTTAGGTTCACTAAAGCACCTAGAACAGAGAGGCAGGCCCAAGGAAAATCCTGATTTGTTGAGGATTTATCACCGTTATTCTCCGCTCCTGGCCCAGCTAATTTCTGGGACACAGCAAGGACGGCGGGCATCTACACCGCATCCCGGCCGGCCGAGGCATGGGACTGGGCCGCCACCACAGAGGCTGACAGAACGGCCGCCCCATATTCTCACAAGGTTAACGTCTGGATCTGGCCAGGCTCGCAGGCTCAAGCAATGGTCTCAGAGCTAGTCTCACCCGGGGATGCTGACTCATGCAAAAGAAACTTGCAGGAGGCTGGCGAGGGAAACCAGAAGGCCAATGTGTCGACTCACCATGAGATACAGAACTGTCAGGGGAACCAGACATAGCCACTGGCCTCTCTCGCTGACTAACATCCTCGCTCCCGGAAGGCAAGCTGGGTATGAGGACAGGTCAAGGCCCAAGGGGTGTGCGATGGATATCTGTTCTGAGAGCCTAATGCACCCATCTGTCCTGGATCACCTTCCCCCAACCCCACCGCCACCCCGGGGCCATGCCACCCTCATTTTTCACCTGGAGTGCTGCACCGGCCTCCCAACCGGGCCCCCCGTTCCACCCTCGCCCTACCGTCTAGTCTCAACACAGCAGCCAGAGGGAGCCCATTAAAACCCAAACTGGAACTTGCGCCTCCTGTGCTCAACACCCTGGGCGGCTCCTCATGCCCTCGGGCTCAAAGCCCAAGTCCTTCCAACGGCCTACATGGCCCACCAGGCTCTCTGGCCACATCCCCACCCCACCCGCCCCCCTCCAGCCACGCTGGCCTCTCAGTTCTCCAGACCTGCCAGGGCTGCTCCCACCCCAGGGTGTTTGCACTGGCTGTTCCTTGGTCATAAGCCGGCCCCACGTTGCCAGCATACGGCTCATCTCTCACCTCCTTCAAGTACTTGCCCACACAGCGACTTCCCAGCGAGGCCTCCCCCGACCCCCCATTTACATAAAAGCGCTGCCCGCTTCACCCTGCCCTGGTTTGGGTTTTCTTCATCCACAGCACCAATCCTTGTCTAACACACAATCAGGTTTACTTATTTGTTCTGCGAATCCTCTCTTTCTGGCACAGCCCACGAAGGCAGGGATTTTTGTTTCTTATTTGCTGACACAACCTCAGCACCCAGCAGAGTGCCCGATGCCACCTTCCCGGATCATCTGAACCCAAAGGTCCCGTCGTTTGGCCGGGACATCTCTTCCTTTAACCCAGTTGGCTCCCATTCCCCTTTCCTCTGGCAACAGCATCACCCTTTCTCCTTTGGGGCAACCAGCTCTGGATAGCCTGCACATTTCATCCCCCAGATCCCATAACTGGCTCAGGGTCTGACGTGTGATCCAAGCCAGGCCAATGAGACGGAATTCCGGGACTTCTGTTGGAAAGCGAGGATAAAAGTTCCTTCCTTGTCCTGGGACTAGTAGCAGCAAAACTGATAAAAGTTGAGGACACCTTGTGGAGCTTAAGAATGAAGCCAACACAAGAAAAAGTACGAGAAAAAGCCAATGTCCTGAAGATACTGTTTGAGTTCCTAAATCCAGCTATACCTGAAGCCAGAAACTATCCCTGGCCTTTTCACCATAAGCTAATAAATACTCCCCCCTTTTCCACGAGGAAATGAATGAGTTAGGTTTTCTATCACTTATTCTAGCTAATACACTCAGGCCCCCGGTCTCCTGCACAGAAATAAATGGGTCTCTCTGAATGACATTTCACTTTCTGACACATTTGACCTTTCAATGGGTCACAGACAAGACTTGTCAGGTTGAGAGCCCATCGGTCCTTCCTCGGCAAGACAGCAAAGGTCTGCTCCGACCCCCTGTGTGTTCAGTTCTCAGAAGATGACTGTCTCCTAGTTCCTGCGGGGCACCTCTCTGCTGAACGCCACGTACAGCCTACACGCTGCACGGTTTGGGCAAACTGCTAATGGCACGATGTTCTGGCCACTGACCATCCCCAAGCAGCATGGAGACCTCCTGTTTCTCCAGGGGGCTCCTGGTCATTAATCTCTTCAGTCTAAACCTCTCTGCTGCACTCCCGAAGATCAATCGGCTTGAGGGGTGGAGTGTGGGACGAGGGGCAGCCACAGTGACGCAGGAAGACCGCATAGGAGCTGCAGCCATCATCCATGGGGCAGAGAACAGGGGCTTGGACTAAGGTTTTAACAGAGAAGACAGAAAAACAGACATATGGGGGAGAGACTGAGGAGGGTGAATTGAAGAACCTGGTGACGGGCTGGACACGGGGCACGGGGGAGAAGACTCAGATTTCCAGCGTGGGCACGGGGGTACATGGTGCCGCCATCCCCTGAGACAGAAACCCAGCGTGGGTGGGGAAGGGCTGGGAGGAGATGCCAGGTTCAGTTCTGAACAAAGTGAGTTCCGGATGCCATGAGCCGGCCGGCGACGGACCGAGGCTGGTCTGTGTAAGACACGTGCTCCCCAGCCTGCCTTGCTTGACTCACTCGCCTCGCTAGCCTATCAGAAGGTTAGAAACACACAATTTAAAATTCTTTAAAAACAGCACCCGCACCCTTGCTCCCCTCATTAGAGGTTGGGTCTCCCTCGTGACTTACCTAGTAATTTAAACCACAGCAGAACCCAATTTAAAGCAACTCTACCATCCACCTTCTGGCAAAACAAACGTACTTCTTAGATTTGAGATGAATAAAACTAGTACTTACCAAATGTATCAAGTATGTCGGTGATAAGGACAAATTTGCTTGGGTAGAACTGAATAACACTCGTGTCCGAAAGAAGCTTTGAACACTAGAAAAAGAGAAGAGAAAAGAAAAGTCACTGTCATGTCTGACTGGGTTGGAACACTCCAGGCCTGGAAAATTAAGGATCTCCACAAACAAGTGGAGGTGTATACCATGTGCCAGGCCTAGTGCTAGTCACTGGAGGTATAATGACAAGCAAAACCACTGTGCTTTTGACAAAGGGAGTCAACTCTGCTCACAAGAGAGCCTCTTCATGAAAGGCACCATCACCTCCCTCAGTGAAGCCACGACTCAGGAATCTTATCCAGAAGGTCTGAACTAGGGTCAGCACTCGGTCACCAGAGAAGTCAACCAGCATCCCTGCAGGTGACTCCATCCTTTCAGCATTGCCTCCGCTGGTCTATTTCAGGATGGTCTTGATTCTTAAATGTTCTTTTCTATGAAATGACCCCATAGGCAAATCTCTAGGGTTTCTTAAACTAGCACCTATTATTTATACTTACGCTTAAATTTCCTTCTAAAAGGAAACGTGACAAGCTTCAAAGAGTTACATGTTTCTCTGGAACTGTGCTCTGCAAGCCAGGAACATTTTGGCTTTGCCGGGAATTCCTCAATTCCTCGGCCATCACTCACGCCAGAGGGCCATCGACGTGTTCAGGACTCATAACGGAAGATGGCAGCCACACAACGTGGCCCCGAACACCCCAGATGAAGTCATCTTGTATAATCAGAAACAAAAATCTATCTCTACTTCGAAGAACTAGAAGTAATGCCCTGAAATCTTGTAAATTCAGAAGTCTGGATAAGGAACTAGAAAACCTTGCCATATTTTATCAGACAGGAAAAATGTCCCGTTAAAAGAAAAAAACTATTTGGACATTTAGAAAGGGTCCTTTCATGTGTATGCGCTTCCGACGTGCACAGAATGGCTAGAAAGTTCATCATATCGAGATGTAGGCTGACATGTGTTTTCAGTTTGGCTTTGTTACACAATATCTAAATTATTACATTCATCAAGTTTCTCCTTAGCATTATGTAACTAAAAGTAAACAATGTGTCTAATTTGTAAAACATCCTCTCATGGCCCAAATGTTATTTGGGGATTGGAGGTGAGGGGAATGTAAGCTGTTAAAACAATGGCAATGACACCAAATGTGGCATTTGGATGTACACAGAACTCCATTTCCTGACACCTTGCTTTGTGTTTTTCACATGCCCTTTATGAGAGCTCCAACTTAAACAATTAATTACCCCATGAGATTTCAGGGCTTGGAAAAAACAAACAGTTCTGAATCCTAGAGACTGTTTACAATACACAGCTCTTGGTTCCTAGGGATGTGACATCTCCTGAGTTCCTACCCAGAGCCCCTCAGAGATGGGTTACTACCCACTGGTGAGGTGAGAGGGAGAGAGAATTCAAACAGAAGATTTCAAATTAAACACAGCTGGCGTTTTCCAACACCTGTGCATTGATTTGTCTCCCAAGCTGGTGTCACAGAACATGTATTTTATAAAGACAATAGGAAGCAGAAAAAAATTTTTAATCCAAAGTTAAAATCATAATAATGTCATAAATTGAAGTTACCTTTTAAATCACTATTTTGAAGATTCCACAGTTTTTTGTAAAGCTTTGGTGCAGTTTCCTAAACCAATAAAAATCAGGCACCCCCAGGGTACGTGTTAAAAAAAACAGATTCCCTGCTCCAAAATCAGTATTTTCAACAAGGGCCCCAGGTGACTGCTGCACTGAAACAAGCCCAGGACACACTGGGTTCCTGAGATCCGTAATCTGTACCACATTCTGAATGAAATGAGCATTCTACAAACCAAGGGTTCTCAGCTTCGGAATCATCTGGGAAGCTTTGTAAAATAACAGTGCCTGGATCCCACTCTCAGAGATTCTGATTAAGCTGGTCTGGGGCGCAGCTTGGACATCAGGATTTCTTAAGGCTCCCAAGTGATTCTAATGTGCAGCCAAGGTTGAGAACCGTTGTTATAAACACTCCTGAGCAACTAACTGACGAATTACTCTGCCTAAAATACTTGCTATCGAATTTATTAACACTGCGGAAAAAATACTAAAAGAATGCTTTTCATTTGTTTCCAATTAGCAAGATTCTAGAAGGAAACTAGCAGTTCCTAAAATTAAGTTGGCATTAAAAACCAAAAATGTGAACCAAAGCAAATGGATAAATTAAAAGATAATCTATGGTTCAGTATAAGAAAGTATGACTAGATGGATGGCTAGAAGGAAGGCAGGAAAGGAGGGAAGCAGACTAATTAATCAGAGGACAATTACTGCCCACAATATATATTTTTTAAATCCTAAAAATCAGTAAGAAAGGTACAAATAACATAATGGAAAAATGAGCAAAAGGAATCAACAAAAGGCATTTTACAGAAAAGGAAACCCCAATGGCCAATAAACATATGAAAAGATGCTCAATCTTATTATAATCGGGGAATTGCAAATTAAAACCACAATAAAATATGATGTTATTACCTCCTAAATTGGAAAAATTAAAATAGAAAGTCTGCTCATTCCAAATGTTGGTAGGTCACTGAAAGGCACAGACTCTCACACTCCCACTGCTACTACAGTGCAGGCTGGCACAACTACTGCGGAAAATAACTTGGCATGGTCTGGAAAAGCAGACAAGGCACACATCCTACACCGAGCAATTCCACTTTTAGGTATGGGCCTTCATCTAGAGAAACACTTTATATGGTCACCAGCAGACGTGACCAGCGTTCACAGCAACATCGTTCATAATAATGAAAGAAGGAAAAAGAAAAGAACCAAATGCCTATCAACAGAATGAATGATACGTAATTTATGCACCAGTAGATTAACTCTGCTTCAGATGGCAAATCTCTCCAACTGATCTGTAGGGTCAGTACAATCCCTATCAAAATCCCAAAGGTTTTTTTTTTTTTTTTTTGGTAGAAATTGACAAGCTGATCCTAAAATTCATATGGAAATGCAAAGGACCCAGAAGAGCCAAAACAATTCTGAAAAAGAAGAACAAAGTTAAAAGACTTATACTACCTAGTTTCAAAACTTACCATAAAGCTATAGTAATCAAGTGTGGTACTGGCATAAGGACATACCTATAGATCTATGGAATAGAATTGAGAGTTCAGAAATAAACCCTTACTTTTATGGTCAATTGACTTTTGACAAAGGTGTCAAAATAAGTCTTTTCAGCAAATGCTGCTGAGACAACTGGATATCCATATGGAAAAAAATAAACTTAGACACACCATACATACAAAAAAATAATTCAAAATGGACCATATAACCTAGATGTAAGAGCTAAAACTATAAAGCTTCTAGAATAAAACATAGGAATAAATTCTCACAACCCTGGGTTATGCAAAGAGTTCCTAGATACAACTCCAAAAGCATGAGCCAAAAAGGAGAAAACTGATAAACTGGACTTCATTAAAATTAAAAACTCCTAGGGCTTCCCTGGTGGCGCAGTGGTTGAGAGTCTGCCTGCCGATGCAGGGGACACGGGTTCGTGCCCCGGTTCGGGAAGATCCCACATGCTGCAGAGCGGCTGGGCCCGTGAGCCATGGCCGCTGAGCCTGCGCGTCCGGAGCCTGTGCTCTGCAACAGGAGAGGCCACAACAGTGAGAGGCCCATGTACCACAAAAAAAAAAAAAAAAAAAATTAAAAACTCCTACACTTCAAAAGATACCATTATGAAAATGAAAAGACAAGCCACAGACTAGGAGAAAATACAAGTAGATCATGTATTTGATAAAGAACTCGTATCAAGGATAAAGAATTACTACAACTCAACAAGAAGACAAACAACCTGATTTTTTAAATGGGCAAGTCTTGAATAGACAGTTCACTAAAGAAGATATAAAAATGGCCAATAAACATATGAAAAGATGCTCAACATCATTAGTCAGTAGGGATATGCAAATTAAAACCACGATGAGGTACCACTTCACACCCACTCAGATGGTTATAATCAAAAAGATGGTCAATAACGAAACAAGTGATCGAAAAGATATAGAGGAACTGGAACCCTCATACATTGCTGGTGGGAATGCAAATGGTGCAGCCATTTTGGAAAGCAATTTGGCCGTTCCTCAAAAAGTTAAACATAAACTTACCATGTGACTTAGCAATTCCACTTCTAGGAATCTATCCAAGAAAAATGAAAATATACGTCCATACAAAGACTTGTCTGCAATTGTGAACAGTGGCATTACTCATAATGGCCAGAGTGGAAACAACTTAAATGTCTATCAACTTGTTAATGGATAAGTAAAATGTGGTTATGCATGCAGTGGTATACTATGCAGCAGAAAAATGGTACAGAGTACTGATATTACAACATGGATGAACCGCGAAAACACGCTAAGTGAAAGAAGCCAGATGCGAAAGAGTATATAATGAGTGACCCCACGCACATGAGACGTCGGGAACGGCAAATTCATAGAGTCAGAAAGCAGATCGGTGGTTTTTCTAAGGCTGAAAGTGGCAGCAGGGTTTGAGTGCTAACAGGCTTGAGGAAATTTGGGCAGGGGGTGGGGCGGGGCGGGGGGTGGGCAGTGGCTATGAAAATGTTCTAAAACTGGATTGTGTAATCGCTGGGCAACTCTGTAAACTTACTGAAAACATCACTGAATTGTACATTTACAATGGTGGATTTTAGGATATGTAAAATATCCTCAATAAAGCTGAAAAAACAAAGTAAAACCTTACTGCCGAGCAAATAAGGGAAACTGCTCATTTCTCCATATTCTGTACCTTGACTAGCTTTTTTTGGATAAAGAAGGCAGTCTTTAAAGTATTGCAAGTCAAACAGTTACTATTAGCTAGATGTGGAGTTAATTAAACAGTTTCATGATTATTTTCTTTGGGAAGACATGAATCAAATCTCCTCCAGATGTCAAACTCTTAGAAGTCACAGTTCTATACCACAATACTCTATGGAGAGATGTTGCCAACAAAAATATTTTGAAGAAGCTCTTGTTAGTTTAGATATTCTCTCACTTGAGCCACTCAGCAAGCAGCCTCCATCACATGCCTGCAGGATGAGAGAAATCTTCTTCAGAGTATTTGCTTTGTCAACTAACAACAGTGATGGAAGGGAAAAGGGCTTGGGTTTGCCTCTGTCATGAACACCAAAAACATAGCACCTGCCATACAAAGTGTCATCTTAAAAGACTTCAAGTACCCAGTGTAAAGACTCCCAGAGCAAGAAAACAAACGTCACATTCCCATGACAATAAACAAGGATGAAATCTTGTCCTTCTGAACTAAAATGGCTGTTCAGAAATTCTCTATTAACTCTGCTCTGAAAAGCATAATGCTTACATTATTCCTTTTACCGTGTACTTCTGAGCGTGTTTTGACAAGACGGGATGATCTTAAGAGTCAAGAAACAGAATAAGCTGTTTTCCCTGTGGAACTTGCTCTTGTGATCCAAGAGCTGTCATGGATTAACAAATTCATCAACAAAGAGGATTCAACAAACATACCTCTCTTAACACTGTATATACATTTTCTTTGTCACATCATTATGCAGAACATGACCCCAAAATGCATATATCAGGGACACACAACCATTAGTTCCAAAGATACAAAGCAATTTGGTCAAGGAAACCCAAAAGACAGTTGATCAATCTTTAGTCTACACAAATCATAAATGTATCAGGTGATGTAACAGGGCCAATGAACTGCACAACCCAGGGGGGACATCAGTAATTCTGTAATCTAGGGTGAATTTCCTGGAACTGCACAGTGCACAACCTATGCAGCTGCACATGGTGGCCCTGGGATTAGCCATCTCATAAAAACACTGATTCATAATTATGGCCTTTCACAGGAAGTACGTGAAAATAGAACAGATGAAAAAATTAGGGTAATACCCTGAAGGCAGGCCTCTGAAAACCTTAATTATCCACAAAGGAGTTTTACAAAGGAAGTTCTGGGGGAAAAAAAAAAAAAAAAATCACTCGACCTGACCTGGATGACTATTTTTAGAGCCTTCACTTTCTGGTCCGAGGCCCAGGCATCCTTCAGCGACTGGTTGAGCTCTTCTATGCGGTTCACATAATCCTGTTGAGTCAAATTCAACAGCTCCTTTTGGGATCCCTGTGGGCAGAAAAGTAGAAAGATACAGGCACAGAAGAAAAAACATTGTTGGACTCCCCCCTCGCCCCCATGAACAATACTGAGTATTAGCTGAGTTTTGGTCTCTTAAGTTCCCCTCATATCCTGACCAGGATTGATAGTTCTGTCTTGTAATCAAAGAGGTTCTTTGAGTTTTCTGCAAAGATGGCTAGAGGGCAGTGATTGAAAAATGGCCTTGAACACAAGTCAGACCTGAGCCCATTCCCAGCTGAGCCACATTCTAACCATATGATTCTTGGTGAGCTGCTTTCCTCCCTGAGTCTCTTCTGTGAACAGTGATAACAGGACTTACCTTATTCAACAAATAGTTATTGGGGGGTATTGTGTGCCAGGCAAGTATGGTATACCAGATGCCCCAGATACAAAGGTGAGCAAAAAGACATTGTTTCAGCACTAATGGAGTTTAAGGTACAGAGGACAAGATGGACATTAATACAAACTGAGACAAATGCTCAGGGAAACAATTCTACAAAGACACATATCATAGTTCTCTGAATCTGAGGTGCCCGTTTTAAGAAGCACAACTGTTTTATGTACCACTAAGGAAGAAAAAGTGCCGATCACGGACATGCACCAATTGAGAGATACAGTCCAATTTCAGGGATATTCAAATGTTGGGGGAAAGGTTCATCTCAGAATGGACTCTAGAATGGTGGTCAAGAATGGTTTCCTGGAGCAAGTGGTGCTTGAGACAAACTCTCAGTGGTGTACAGGCGTTAACTAGGCAATGGAGGGTTGTTAACTAGACCAGGGAGAGAGCATTCAGGACAGAGAGCAGACCCAGCAAAAACCCACGGCAGAAGAGGGCAAGGTCATCACATGGATGAAACATTATAACATATGTAAAGACCTGGCACCACCCGGCACACAGTACATGCTCACTAATCCTTGCCTCCTGCTAAGATGCTGATTGCACAGCTCACAGGAGTGAGGGTCATGCTAACCCACGTGAGGAGAGCAGGAACCAAATCTTTTTTATATGAATGTTGCCTGGAATCCAAAGTAAAGAACTCTTTTTTTTTTTTAAATTGAAGTATAGTTAATTTACAATGTTGTGTTAGTTTCTGATGTATAACAAAGTAATTCAGTTATACATATATATATATACTCTTTTTCATATTCTTTTCCATTATAGTTTATTACAAGATATTGAGTATAGTTTCCTGTGCTATACGGTAGGTCCTCGCTGTTTTTCTATTTTATATATAGCAGTGTGTATATGTTAACCCCAAACTCCTAATTTATCCTCCTGCCCTTTCCCCTTTCGTAACCATAAGTTTGTTTTCTATGTCTGGAGCCTGTTTCTATTTTGTAAATAAGTTCATTTGTATCATATTTTAGATTCCACATATAAGTGATATCATATGATATTTGTCTTTCTCTGACTTACTTCACTTAGTATGATAATCTCTAGGTCCATCCATGTTGCTGCAAATGGCATTATTTCATTCTTTTTTATGGCTGAGTAATATGCCATTGTATAAATACACCACATTGTCATTATCCATTCATCTGTTGGACATTTAAGTTGCTTCCATGCCTTGGCTTTTGTAAATAGTGCTGCTGTGAACACTGGGGTGAATGTATCTTTTCGAGTTAGAGTTTTCTCTGGATATATGCCCAGGAGTGGGATTGCTGGAAGAACTCTTTATTAAAGGAATACAAGTAGGAAGTTCAGGAAATCTGAACTGATCCCAACTGGTCACTTGAACTGTGAGACAGGATCCTCCCTGCCCCTCTGCTGTAGGAAGAGCCACGTGACTAGTTTGGGCAAATGGGTGGTAAATAGAGTGGCATGTGTCCCCTTTGGGCTGAGGCAGTGAAAAGTGACCCTTTCTTCAGCTCTGCTGTGACAACCCTGGAGCCATATGTTGAGATGGCAGCACCACAAGATGGTGGTATGTCTGTCACCTACACTGGACGAGTAATGTGAGGAAGAAATAAACCTTTGTTATATTAAGCCACTGAGATACGGGGGTTCATTTGTTATCACAGCACAACCTAGTCTTATCCTGACTAATATGCTATGTTAACCTGGAAGCCATGGGGCAGCCATGTGCTCCTGTGAGCAGGGGAAGCAAGGAAACCAGTCTGCAGGGAAAAAAAAAAAAAAAGGAGAACTAGAAAGAGTCTGGAGGCTACACAGAAGCAAGAGACACAGAGGACAGCTGCTGGGGTTCTGTGTGGTTTTTCAGTTCCTGGTTCCAGGCCACTGTGCCTTTGGGTTCAGGGTAGTGCCCCAGTATCCTTCAATACAGTCCTTATTTTCCATGTAAGCCAGCTCAAGTGACTTTCAGATACTCAACAGACAAAAGAGCTTTGATAAAAACCCTTAGCAATTCCCTTCCTACCAGCCAAGGTTGACTGATGACATGCAGACTGAGGCTCTCGGGCGCCCCAATTCAAAATATGTCATTTCTGAATTGGAAAATAAAATATTGGACTATTAGACTCTGCTGAGCACCTAACAACTCTGGTCTTAGAGCTGGAAGGACCCTGAAACTGGGGCAAGATGCAGGACAGAGCAATGGCAACTGCCATTATAGGGACCTCTGTGGATTTCAAAGCATTCCCATTCAGCCTACACAACTGCATTCTTTATCCCCATTTTACAGATGAGGAAATGGGTACAGGAAGATGAATGCCCAAGGGCACCCCATTAATAAGCGGTCAAGCTAAGGCCTCTAGACTCATAATGGTGATGGTGACAGCAGCTAACACTTGCAAAGCACGTACCATGTGCTGGGTGCTGGTCTAAGCACTTCACATACATTAACTCATGTAATCCCCTGTAATCACCCTAAGAGGCAGGTACTAGGTAGCACCCCCACTTTACAGATGAGTAAACTGAGGCACAGAGCTCAAGCTCTTAAGCACCTTGTCCCAAACTACAGAATTACCGAACAGTAGAGCCAGGATTCAAACCCAGGCAGTCTGGCTCCTGAGTTTGCCCTCTTAACCCCCATGGTATGCTGCCTCCAGAGGATGCAAATTCACCGCCTCCAGGGGCCAGGCTAGTAATGTTTATGGGTGAACTGGGCCAGGGAGGACCATGCAACCTGGACAGTACACACCCAGGTTAAATGCAAGAATGTGAGCCCACAGTTAGGTGGAATTTAAGAGAAGTCAGAAATCTGGATTTATACGTTAAATTTACTAATTTTTATGAGTTGGCAAGATTCATGTTCTTTAAAAGCACGTGCAGGCTAATTGAAAGAGTTCAGCAGCTGAGCGACCATGCATGGCCTCTGCAGCAGGCATGACTGTTTTATACTATACGAGGCGGCTTCCCGGGAGATGGCTACCGTTGGCTTTCACAGTTAGACCTTGTCCCCAGACACCCGGGGTTTGCTCAAGCATCACGGTGAGAAAAACGCCTTCAGAAAACCAGCCCAAGGAAGGCTCCTGTGAGCTTGGCTAGCCGCGCCACTGGCATCTCTCCCTCGATCGGTTGGTGCCTCAGGAGGACTGAACACAATGAGCAGCTCGAGAATTAATCAGAGACCAGCCACCGAGACCGACCTCACCTGGCAGAGACATGCGAAGCCCCGCCCCTCCCTGGATTCAACAACTGACTTGCTCACCTCCTCAAAATCATCCAGCTCCTCCAGCCTGGTCCGAACCTTCTCCGACATTGCGGATATGGCAGTCCCAGCTTTGCCTAAACAGAAGGGATTCATGTCACACAGGTGGCTTTCCTCTGTCACCAATACCCCCAAAGGAAGGCATCTTTCACTCTACACTTCATCATGAATAAAGAGGCTGGGGAACAACTTCATTACAGAAAACTCCCTGAGATTTTGGAAGCAACTTCCTTACGTAACCAAAGTTTCATCAGAAACATTTCTGCTTAGGAGCTGCCCGTGGGAGTGCAGTGGGCCAGCCTCAAAAAGGTTCTGCGACATCTGATATTTACAAACTTTTCACTGAATCATTTGTTTATTCCTAAAGAAAGGCGGTCCAGATAAGGATGCCAAAAATCCGTCATTTAATTGTTTTCCACAAACAAAAGGCCCTCTCAGGCTCATATTCACAGTGCAGAACTGTGGTACTAACAACTAACAAAACAACAATCCCACTGTCTGTCCAGAGGTGGAAACACTAGGGCTTCAAAGCCGTCTCTTCAAGCAAACAGGACTAGTGAGCCTCCTTCCATCATCCATCAGCACAACTCTTCCCATCAGCAGGGACTGGCGGGGAGAGAAGGAAAGGACTCCGGGCCACAGGCCGGTCACAGGACAGGGCTCTCTGGCCAGCTGGCTGCTGCCCTCTAGAGCCTCCTGTTTCAGAACCCTTTCTCCATCTTAAGGGTGTTTCTGTTCTAGACCAGAGGTTTCCTTGCTCCTGCCTACCGAACTCGCTCTCAGGAGCTGAAGTTTACTCTTTTAAGGCATTGCTTTCTTAGCTCTGGTGCTAACTCACAGATTTGTCTGGGATCAGCTGAGAGCATGGTACAATTATTCAATTACTAACAACTACTAAAATTAAGGAGTTTCCAAATAATTTGATTTTTTTTACCTTACTTCTACTTTTCCCTTCATTTTGAAATATAGTACAGAACATGCATATATGTACATTTTAACAGATAATTATAAAACCTCTGTAGCCACCACCCAGATTGTACACTGTCTTGCTTCTTTCATTCACCACTGACTTTAGTTCATGAAGTTTACCCCTGTCATTGCATAAAGCTCACACACTTTCACCACTGTGTGACTACATCACAGTTTATTTCTTATTCTACCGTCAGTGGATCCTTGGGTTGTATCCTGCTTGGGGTTACTATGAACAATATGCTATAAACATTTCTGTGCATGTCTCCTGGTTCATATATGCATGCATTTCTTCAGGGTAGTTTCTCAAACTTTTACAGGCATCACTTAAGGATGTGTTAACATGCAGATTCTGATTTTTACTAGGTCTGGCAGGGCCTGAGACTCTGCATTTCTAATGAGCCCCCGGTGACGTCAATGCTGCTGGTCCTTGGACCACACTTTAAGAAACATGGATTTGGGCAGAGCTGAAAAAATGCATTCTATAAAAGGCCATATATAAGTATTTTAGGTTTTGTGAGTCCTACAGTCTCTGTCACAACTACTCAACTGCCATTACAGCACAAAAGCAGCCACAGACAATACATAAACAAACCGGCATGGCTGTGTTCCAATAGGACTATTTACAAAATCAAACAGTGGGCCAGATTCGGCCTCCAGGATACAGTTTGCCGATTTCTGATCTAGGGTATATCCTAATAGTGGAACTGCTAGGTCAAAGGGTTGGCCCATCTTCAATTTGAACAGATAATGCGAAAGGGCTTTACACAGCGGTTGTGTCATTTTACACTCCCGCCAGCAGCACATGAGCGTTCCTGTTGCTCTACATTCTCACCAGCAAGCGGTATTGTCACTTTCTGACCTCTCCAAACTGGTCGATATGCAATGCTGTGATTTACTTTTTTATGGTTTGGGGTCAAAGTTATGCCCATAACAAAGGTGCTCCGACTCTCTTGATTTCTAGTGTGCTGCCCCAACCTGCAGAGAACGAGGAGAGCTGCAGCTGCCACACCAGCGATTTGCACATAAACCACGGCTGTGCTCCTCTGCACCCCAGTGATATAGCATCTAAGACAGTGGCTTCATAATCACCCAGGAGCTTTAAAAATGGAATTCCTGCATCCCCTTCCTCAAGATTAATTCAATAAGTGGAGTGGGGCCCAGTGGTCTGTATTTTTATGAAATATATATATATACACACACATATATATATATTCCTCAAGTGACTCTGCTGAACAGCTAGTTTGAGACACCTTGGTCCAGACCGTGTCCTGGCACAAGAAATTGAGAACTGCCGTATTCAGGGACCAGTGGCTGATAAGACTGAGTGTGTGACTCCCCTCACCAGTGCATCTGTGTTTTCACAAGGGCTAATGACTTAAGGCAAAAGAAAGGATCTGTAAAAAGGAGAATTTCAACCATTTCCCAGCCAGTGAGGAGGCACATAGATGGGAGACTACTGCTCTGTAATCCCAAAGTCAAGCACTGAGTTTCTGTTTTCCTCCTAGTAAACTCTTTGGTCTTTTTTTTTTTCATTCGTCATCTAATATGCATTTTGATTCTACTAAGTCTATACATAATCTAGGAAATAATAGCGTCAATTGAATTAAACATCAGGATTGGATGTTTTTTTCCTTTGGAAACTTATATTAAAGGTAATGGGAGAATTCCCCATCAAAACAGTAACAACAGCAAAAACTCACCTTTTTCAGATCCCATAAAAAGATTCTGCAGAGGCAAAAAATATATGTTAATATTTTTTAAAACTTACTGGACCCTGTGACAAAAACTTTACTTATTGTTCAAGCAGCACTAAGACAACATGATCCATTGTTTTCCAACAAAGCCACTTATTTATCTAAATGAAAAACAGAAATATTTATTCAAAGGAGGAAAACACAGCTCACTAGAAACTACTAGAGATTCAAATTTCTACTCATTTCAGGACTCTCAAAATGAGCCAAAAAAAAGCAAAATTTTGAGACAATGGTGGCAATGTGAAAGCATTTAGCTTACTCTAAATCAGGGTTTCACAACCTCGGCAATATTGACGTTATGGGCTGGAAAATTCTGTTGTGAGCGGCTGTCCTGTGCACTGTAGGATGTTTAGCAGCATCCCTGGCCTCTACCCACTAGATGCCAGTAGCATCCCACAGTTGTGACAACCAAAACCGTCTTCAGGCATTGCCACATGTCCCCTGGGGAGTAAAATTACTCCTGGTTGAGAATCTCGGCTTTATATTAAATCAGGGCAATCAGAAAACAGTAAGAAAAAGAATTAAATAGTCCAGCAATTCTGCTTAACAAGTATAGACTCTGGGAGAAGGGAGCAGAACCTTCCTAGTTGCTACTGAGTTCACCCCTTCCTCCCTGCTCACAGCCCCGATTTTTGATGGGTGCACTGTGTACAGCCCATGACTACCTTCAAGACAAATGTAACTGGACATGTTGAGGGGACTCCAGGAAGTGTTCTTTTTTTTGGCCGCACCACTCGTCATGTGGGATCTTAGTTTCCCGACCAGGGATCAAACCCGAGCCCCCCCCTGCAGTGGAAGCGTGGAATCTTAACCACTGGACCACCAGGGAAGGCCCAAGGAAGTGTTCTTGAATGAGAGAGGGTGCATCCCACTTTCCCCTTTCCGCCTTCTAACAACTTGGACATGAGGTCACACTGAACATGACAGAGCAGCAAGACAGAAAGAGCTGGGTCCCTGATGACTTTGGAGCTGCCACATAGTCCTGGACTATCTGCCTCTAGACTTCTTCCCAGTATGAAGAGAGACGAACATCTCTCTTCTTTAGGGAGGGCTTCAGTCACAAGCTAGACCTTGACGACATAAGCATTAACCTGCTTTCCCCGGCTGAGCAACTTGCAGAGTACAAGGTAAGCCCCGGGCACTAGCCAACAACCTGCCCTAGTGAGTGCCACCCAAAGAAGCAGTGAACTCCCAGCCCTGGCAGAAAACCCACCAGTGGGACTCCCCGAGCAACAGTAAGAAGTTAACCTTCTTCAGGGTGGCACTCTCTTCCCCTCGTAACTCTCTCCTCCCCCAGAGACACGACTCTGCGGCTCCAGTTCACTGTCTGAACTGTGCCTGATCCCCGATTCTTAACACATTTTTTGAGGAACGCATTAGCACGTTTTCTCCCAACTAACATTGACATAATAACTGAAACTTACAGAACATCGGCGTTGGGGCAACATAACTGTGATACTGTGATTTATAAGAAGAAATATATGTTTAGTCTTTGTCCCAATTCCAGGCACAAAGTTCCTAACCCTTGGAATGTCCCAGGTGAGAGAACAATCCAGGAGTCTTCTGTTCTTTTTAGGAAGCACTCTCCTGTGATTTTCGGAAGCACCTAAGGATGGAGGCTGGTTGTCAGGGGAACCAACCACATGATTAGAGGGTGGGAACTTTCATTCCCACCTCCCTGATTTCTGGGGAGGAGAGAGGGGCTGGAGGTTGAATCAATCACCAGTGGCCAATGATTTAATCAATCATATCTATGTAACGAAGCCTCCATAAAAACCCGAAAGGAAGGGGATCAGGGACCTTCCGGGTTGGTGAATCAGAAGACATCCACATGCTGCCGTGCTAGACCCCAAACTCCATGGAAACAGACGCTCCTTTGTTCAGGACCTCATCCTAGGTATCTCTTCATCTAGTTACTGGTTTATAACCTTTAATATCCTTTGTAATAAACCAGTAGTCTAGTCAGTTCTGTGAGCCACTCTAGCAAATTAATTGAACCCAAAGAGGTGGTCATGGGAAATGCTGATTTATAGCTAGTTGGTCAGAAGCCAGGTAACAACCTGGACTTTTTGTGTGTGTGTGTGTGGTACGCGGGCCTCTCACTGTTGTGGCCTCTCCCACTGTGGAGCACAGGCTCCGGACGCGCAGGCTCAGCGGCCATGGCTCACGGGCCTAGCCGCTCCGCGGCATGTGGGATCTTCCCGGACCGGGGCACGAACCCGCGTCCCCTGCATTGGCAGGCAGACTCTCAACCACTGTGCCACCAGGGAGGCCCACCTGGACTTCTGATTAGCATCTGATGTGGGGCCTGAGCCCTTAAGCTGTGGGAGCTGGTGCTCTCTCCAGGGAGACAATGTCAGAATTGAGTGGATTGATAGGACACCCCACTGGTGACAAAGAACTGCTTGGTGTGGGGGGAGCGAACCTACACACTGGAATCGGGTGCAGAATCGTAATAACAAAAAAAAACTACGAAATCTGAAGTAGACACTGGGAAAAAGTATACTGGTACTCACAATAGAGAGCTTTTCCGTGGTAGTATACCGGGCAAGGATTTCTCCTCGTTTGCTGGCCCAAGGCTCAAAATCTGATCCTACAATGGAGTTATCATCTCTGTCACGTTTCTTTCTGGAGTTGTCCTAAGAAAAGGCAAGACAATCTCTTCAGCAGCAATTTTTAAATCTTTTAAAAAAGTATAAGCAATCATGGTGATGACAGATGATAACACAGTATTGTATAAGTGAAATTGCTAAGACAGTACAACTTAAATGTTCTCACCAGAAAAAGGGTAAGTATGTAAGGTAATGTATGAGTTAACTCAATGGAGGGAATCCTTTCACAATGTATATGTGTATCAAAGCATCACATTGCACACTTTAAATATCTTACTATTTTGTCAATTATACCTCAGTAAAGCTTAAAAAAAAAGTATGAGAAGGCAGACGATCCCTCGCTGTAGAATGTAACAGATCTATCGAAAGGTTTACTATGATAAAAAAATTTCACGCCAATTCACCACAGATGGACAATAAACCTATCAAAAGATGCTCAAACTCATTAAGAATCAAGGAAAGGCAAACTGAAAGAGATCACTTTTCAACAATCAGAATGGCAAGATTTAAAATGACTGATAGGGCTTCCCTGGTGGCGCAGTGGTTGAGAGTCCGCCTGTGCCCCGGTCCGGGAAGATCCCACATGCCGCGGAGCGGCTAGGCCCGTGAGCCATGGCTGCTGAGCCTGCGCGTCCGGAGCCTGTGCTCCGCAACAGGAGAGGCCACAGCAGTGAGAGGCCCGCGTACCGCAAGAAAAATAAATAAATAAAAATAAAATAATATAAAATAAAATAAAATGACTGATAGTAGCCAGGTTGGCAAGGATGCAGGGCACAGGCACTCCAAAATACTGCTATGCTGATGGGAGTGTAAATTGGTGAACCCTTTCTGGAGAACAATCTGGCAGTAACCATCAAAACCTTATGTATATGGGGACTTCCCTGGCGGTCCAGTGATAAGAGACTTTGCCTTCCAATGCAGGGGTGTGGGTTTGATCCCTGGTCGGGGAGCTAGGATCCCACGCCTCAGGGCCAAAACACCAAAGCATAGAACAGAAGCAATATTGTAACAAATTCAATAAAGACTTTGAAAATGGTCCACATAAAAAAAAAAACTTTATGTATATGTTACCTTAACCCAGTAATGAACTCCTAGGAAGTTACCCTGCAGAAATCCTTGCACATAGGCACCAAGATCTATGTATGTTCAAGGACAAATGCGCCACTGCCTATACCAACAAACACCACACACGGTCTATGTGTCCATCATGGCAATTTAAATCATGTCCCTGGGAATTCCCTGGCGGTCCAGTGGTTAGGACTCTGGGCTTTCACTGCCAAGGACCCGAGTTCAATCCCTGGTCGGGGAACTAAGATTCCCACAAGCCGAGCAGTGCAGCCAAAAAAAAACCCCAAATCATGTCCTGTTCCTTACCATACAATGCAGCTGTTCAAAATAAGAAGGTTGTTCTCTAAGTACTAATATAGAAAGTTCTCCAAGACATATTGTCAAGTTAAAAAAAAAAAGTATACACGTTAAAAAAAAAAAAAAAAAGTAAATAGCTGTGTGCAATGCCAGCAAAGAATGATGGTGGATTCTGAAGTCAGACTGCCCAGGCTTGAATTCCAGCTTGCATGTCACTTAACATCTCTGCTCCTCTGTGTGGACCTCTTTAAATGAAGCTTAGGCAGTATGAGAACTACACTTGGAATGCACTTGGAAAATACCTGCTACGCAGTTAGCTGATACTCTTATGACTGCTGTTGTTGTTACTTATATGTGAGTATGTATGTAAATGTTCAGAAATTGTTGTCATAAATATCTATGAAAATACAAAGAAAAAGTTGAAGAATATACATTACACTGATAACACCAATGCCCTCCAGAGTGCAGAACAGAATGAGAGCTGGTCAGCTGGACTCCTCTGTAATGTTTGATCTTTTACATGAAAAATTAGTAAATTAGTTATGTGATTACATAAAAATAAATCCAAAATAAAGGGTATGAAAAGAGTGAAATGAAAATAAAGAATTTTAAAATGCTTTAAAACGAAAGAAGAAGAAGAAGCAGTTTCCAGGATCTACATGCTATGCAGTGTCACTGAGTCTGGACTATTTGAATTGTTACAACCCGAGTGCACTGCGTATTACTTGTTCAATGAAAATCCCCAACCCTGCACCCACAGGACTGACCATAGCTAGGAGCATTACCGTGGTAGCCGCCAGGGCTGCAGGGTCAGCAGAGGCCGCAAACATGGAGAGGGGGTCGGTCCCATCCAGGACGCTGCTCAGTGGGTCCACCACGGAGCTGGAGGATGAAGAGGACGTGGAAGAAGTGCTTCCTTTCCGGCTCACTTTCTTTGTCTTTGACTCTGTGACCTGTGGGGAAAATCTGTGGAGGTAAAATGGTAGTCTCCTATGACTTTTCCCAATGAAACACGCAAATGGGTTTTCCCTTGTTCCGTTACGAACTGACCATTCCTTTGCAGCAGGGACACTTATTTTTGTGACAAACTGACATGACTCGGAATCCCAGCTGTCGAGGAAGGGAAGGTGAGAAATTGGGGTTAGGAAGGGAGAGACAGGGTCTTTGAGATTTAGAAGGTGATGCTATAAGTGAATTCTTACAGGGCCTTCTTACTCAAAGTGTGGTCTCTGGACAAGCCGCGTGCACATCACCTGCCAGCTCATAAATCTGTAGACCCCCGAGCCCCACCCCGGACCCAGTGCAGCAGAATTTGCATCTTGCAGCAATGGTCTAGGTGGGGTAACGAACCAGCATACGGAAGATCCCAGAGTCGTCATTCTCGAAGACGGTCTCGGTGGCTCTGCGCGGCCAGCTCATCATCACAGTGAGCGCCCAACTCCTCCCTTTCGGGAGAACTGTGTATGTGTTAAGAAGCAGGCGGGGGTGTTGGGGTGTGAAGCCATGTTCTTGTTCCACTGCCCCCAACCCTCCCCAACTTCAGAGGACCAGACCATGGTGAACCCCTGAGCCGAGAGGATCCAACCAGACCCAGAGTCTGTCTGCTGAAGGTTTAGGATCAACATCCAGAAGGGCTAGTTAGGCTCCACTCCTTTTTAAATGAGGAGGCTATAAAAACCCGGAACAATTCTTCAGAGAGAGAGAGGCTGTAACAGCATGAAGGAGAGAGGGCGTCGGATAAAAGAGAATTTGGCCTCTGTCCCCGGTTCCTGGAAAGGAGACTCCAAGTCCCTGGAGCATCAGTCATTCATGAGCCCCTCGATCACACCTGAGTTTATGCTGATGCGAGGATGCTGAAAGACCAAACATGTGATTAGAGGGCTCGGACTTTCAGCCAGGCGATAACCCTCACTGTAGAATATAACAGATCTGTCTAAAGGTTTACTATGATAAAAAATTTTCAGGCTAATTCACCACAGATGGACAATAAACCTATCAAAAGATGAAAGAGATCTCACTTCAGCAGAGGGGAGGGAAGCTGGAGATCAAATTCAATCATGTGGCCAAGGAATCAATCCATCATGTGTGTCATAAAACCCTAATAAAAAGTTTGGACCCCAAAGCTCAGTGGAGGTTCCCAGTTGAACACATGATGCGCTGGGAGGTGATGCACACCCTGACTCCACAGGCAGAGGACAAGGAAGCTCTGCATTTGGAACCCTCCCCTTTGCCCTATATGTCTCTTAATTTGGCTGGTCCTCATGTGCATCCTTTATAATAAAAATATAAGCATAAGTATTTCACTTTTCTGAGTTTTGTGAGTTGTTCTAGTAAATTATCAAACCTGAGGGAGGTCGCCGGAAACCCTTAGATTTGTAGCCAGTTGGTCAGAAGTGCAGGTGGCCTGGGGACCCCCAAGTTTACAGCTGGAGTCTGAAGCTAGGGCAGTTTTATTGAAGACCATGCCCTACACCTGTGGAGTCTGACACTAACCCTAGGTAACTTGAAGTGCCTCCCACTGGTGCATGTCTGTTGTTCCTGTCTGCCTGGCCTCCATTCCTCCATCTCCCAGCCTCAACAGTCCACATTTTCTTTGGGAAGGCAGCCTTGCCTGACTTTCAGCTCTTAAAGGCCTGGTGGAGTGAACTCTGCTCCTGGCTCCCAGGGTGGGCAGGAGCCCCAAGCCAACCAATCAGCATATTCTACACCCCAGTCACCAGGGTTGATTCAGGGAAGGACACATAACCCAACTGGGCAAACAGAAAATGCAGAGAAGACACTCTCCCTGCTGTTGGGTTTGAGCTCCTGAGATTGGAACCAACTCACTGGTGGCTCAGCCGCAGCCACTCAAGCCCGTGGGGATTTGAGGGGCCCTGGGAGACTGAAGCTTGGTCTTGTGATCTCCTGCTTTATGTAATCACCTCTGTGTTCTCAGGTTCTCTGCCATTCAGAAACGTCACGTCCTCAGTGTCTAGTGGCATCTGTCAACCTCATCCCACCCATGATGACAGCCACGTAGCTTCTATTACTTGTTAATAAAAAAGTGCTAACTCAGATGAGACAATCTATGACTCTTGCTTGCCTTTTGTTTTGTTTTTTAAATAAACTCACAGATAGACTAAGATGCTATTCAGGACAGCACCTTACATTAGTAATTAGAGTGATCTTAATATTCCAAATAGGCAAGTTAAGAAGTATTTTGTTTACACCTCCAAATCAGGAACAACGGCATCCCATATGCGTGATCACCTCACTAATATGAGAAAGGGAATAAAAATGATGGTGGGTGAGACCAACATCACAAAAAAAATGGGGCAGAGAACAAACTGGTTGATTTAAATATGCAAAAGCACCTACCACTGGCGAAATGAGAAAGACCCAGGAATACTGTCTATAATTTTATGGAATAAGAATGTCACAGAGGGACCCTCGACAAAACTTACAGTTATGGGTTTCAGTGGGTGATAGTCCCCAAATTCCAGTGGTACAGCCTCCAACCGGCATGATGCAAACTCAGCCTTGTAGTTCCTGTTCCTGGAATGCCTGGTAAACAGCAAAACCCAGAAACCAATTAGCTGGAGATGCATACACACTAACAACTTTTTGCTGAGACTTCCTCATCGATGAGACAGTTTACAGTGGAACAGTATTTTTACCAAGACCAATAAGAAGTGGTAAAGTAAAAAAAACATTTTTTTTTAAATCAGTTTGAAGGTATAAGGAGCTGCCGAGGCAAACAAGACCTGTGAGGACAGAAGCCAGAACAAAGGGAAGCTCACTGAAGTGAAGCCAACTTTCTTGCCCAGCTATCTCTCACAGAGCATTTTGATTCTTGGCATGGGACAAGAGCCAGGCAGAGGGCAGCTGCTAGGGTGCAGAGTAGCCAAAGAAGCTTTAAGGAAAACTCACAGGGCTGTAGAGATAAACTAGGGTTCAGGGCTATGGAGACAGCCAGGGCTTGAAGGAAGAGATTCTGAAGAGAAGGCAGTGCAGAGAAGTGAGAGATTCGGTCCTGGTTTCCCCTCAAAGTATTCTCCAATTAAGCTGTGGAAGAGCAAGAGGAATAAGCCAAGTAGATGAAGAGCAGAGAGTTTTCATCAGTCTTGCGGAGGCTTAACAAGTGAAGGGATTAGTGAGAAGGAACATAAAAGGGGAGAGATCACCCACATTGAAGCATGGAGAGGAAAAAAGATGAAAAGCACAGAAGAGTGCATAAGAGACATGAAGAAAGGTCTAACACACATACGATCTGAATTCCAAAGAAGAGAGGAGGAACAGGCAGAGCAGTATTTGAAGAGATAATAGCTAAAAATTTTCCCCAACTAAAGAAAGACACTGATTCGCAGATTCAAGAAACGCTTGTGCCCCAAGCAAGACCAGTACAGAAACAAAACAAAAAACAACCATACTTAGGGCCTTCATAGTAAAATGGCTGAAAACGAAAAAGAGAGGATTTCTTAAAAGGAATAAAGATATGTTATTTTCAAAGGACAACAGTAAAGATTATTATCTCAGCACAGAAATGAGAGCCACAAGACAAAGGAATGATACCTTTAAAGTACTGTAGGAAAATAATTCCCAACCAAGAATTCTAGACCTAGTGAAACTACTCTGTGAACATTAGGGCAAAAGAAAGAAGTTTCCAGTCAAAGAAAAAGGAGAACAGCAGCAGCAGCAGCAGCAGAACCACTCCTTAGTTTTTTTTTTAAATGCTGAAAGTAGAAGGAAAATGATCCCAGCTGAAAGCAAAAAATATATGCTAACATGTATATATACATATATATATGCGCATATATGTGTACATATGCATATATACTATATATATACTAAAGAGCATACAAACATAAAGGTGTAGGTAAAACTAAATATCGACTTCTTACGGTGTTTAAAATATATATAGAATTAAAATGCATGAGAACTAGAACATAAAAGGCAGGAGAGGTGCTACGATCTGAATGTGTGTCTCCCTAAAATTCACAGGTTGAAATCCTAACCCACAAAAGGTATTAGTAGGTGGAGCCTTTGAGAGGTGCTTACATCTTGAGGGTACAGCCCTCATGAATGGGATTAGTACCCTTATAAAAGAGGCTCCAGAGAGCTCCCTAGCCCCTTCTACCATGTGAAGACACAGTGAGAAGGTGCTGGCTGTGAGCCAGGAAGAGTGCCTTCACCTGACCATGCTGCTATCATGATCCTGGAGTTCCAGCCTCCAGAACTGTGAGAAATTAAATTTTGTTGTTGATAAGTAAACCAGTCTGGGGGACTTCCCTGGTGGTCCAGTGGATAAGACTCTGTGCTCCCAATGCAGGGGGCATAGGTTCAATCCCTGGTTGGGGAACTAAGATCCCACATGCCATACAGCACAACCAAAAACAAAAAAAAAAAAAGGAAAACCAGTCTGTGGTATTTCATTACAGCAGCCCAAACGAATTCAGACAGGAAATTGGTACCCGGAGTGGAGTGCCAGTATAACAAATATGGAAGCAGCTTTGGAACTGGATAATGTGTAGAGGCTGGAAAAGTTCTGAAGGATGTGCTAGAAAAAGCCACTACCGTGAATGGACTGATTATCCAGTGATCATTGTGAGGGCTCAGAAAGAGAGGAAAGCTGCAGAGAAAGCCTCAACCTCCTTAGAGAACACCTAAGTGGGGGTAAACAGAATGTTGGTAGAACCGCAGAAGGTAAAGGTCATTCTGATGAGGCCTCATACAGAAGGAGGAACACGCTTTTGGACGATGGAGGAAAGCAATCCTTGTTATAAAGTAGCAAAGAGCCTGGCTGAATTAGTCCGTGTCCTGGTGTTTTGTGGAAGGCAGAACCTGTGAGCCATGAAATTTGGATATTTGGCTGAAGAAATTTCTAAACAAAGTGTTGAAGGTGCAGCTTGGCTTCTCTTGAATGCTTACAGTAAAATTCAAGAAGAGAGGAATGACTTAAAGACAAAATGGCTGACCAAACGGCAAACAGGCTTAAAAACCTGGAAAACTCTGTTTCAAAGAGCACAGGAAGCTGGCCCCTTTGTTTCCTTGGCTTCCAGATGCCTTGAATTCATCCCTTCCACGCCCCCCCATTCCCACCCCCATTCTCAGCTCCTTGACTTCATTAATATGTGTATGAACCCCAAATCTAATTGTGCCGTTCAATTAATCAGCTTTACTCAATAAGCCCCACCTACTCAGACATCTAACACAGTACAAAAGAACTGAGAGCCCATGTAATTTCGCTTCCATCCCTTTCTAAATAAATTTCGCTTCGAGTGTAGGAAAGGAGAAAAGCTAGTTAACAATATAGACCGGCCTCTACTTGTTTTTTGTTTTTAAAGCAAAACCCCTACCACAATACACTGCCTAGTCCCTTTGGGTTACATTTACTAAACATATACTGTCTTGATCTTCCAAAAATATTTCAGTTGAATTCATTTATGAAATATTCTTCCAAACTCCTTTTAATATGCTACCAGCCAATCCTTGATTTATAAAACAAACAAAACCCCAAAGAATAAATTGGAAGTCTAGTCATCAACAGCCATAATGGAGTTTAAAAAATCAACTTATACTTTTCCTCCTTTCAGATCACTCTTAACTTTATCAATAGAATTTTGAAAAGTTAATTTAATAGAATGAGTAGAAATGTAATCTGACGTGAAATTCAACTGCAAATGTGTTGTTCATCG